>NC_133087.1:17221374-18634874 GCF_019914945.1 Typha latifolia | reverse complement strand
GCATAAGCATACAATGCATGGAAGAGAACAATCTTTAAACCAACGATGGCCGTGCCACAGGCAGGGACCGTGCCGACCACCGGCCGACACGGCACGGCACGGCACGTGCCGTGGCACTTGCCAGCCGTGCCGTAAGAGAGTGAGAGAAAGAGGTAAGGGATACTCACCTTTGCCATTGTAGTCGCCATCGCTGCCGCCCGCCAATCGCTGCTCGCTTCGTGCCCTAGCCCCCGAGAGAGAAGACAATTGAGATTCGAACCCGCAACTTAAATTTTAAACCCTCTCCCGATCTCTCTCTCTCTCTCTCTCTCTCTCTCTCTCTCTCTCTCTCTCTCTCTCTCTCTCTCGATCCCTCTATCTCAATCGTCTTCTCTCTCGGGGGCTAGGGCACGAAGCGAGCGGCGATCGGCGAGCGGCGGCGACGGCGACGAGGTCGATGGTGAGTGGTGATGCGTTAGGAGGGGTGCCATGCAGCACTCTCGTGCCACATGCCGGTATGCCGCCGGCACGGCCATCCTTGCTTTAAACTGCTATAGAAATTGGTGTTAGGCCACTATTTATCCAAAGAAAGTCATTTAGCTCATTTTCTTAGTTTTGAGCTAGTCATACAATGAAGACAGGATTCCAAACAAGCATTGACCCGTTCCATTTAGTCGTCAAATTAGGGGTGATATGAGGTGCTCATAGTATTTGGATGTTTGATGATTATCTTCGGAATATTTTTCTAAAATTGTACCAAACTGTAATTTTATAGTTTAAGTCGAAAACTATGTGACTCATACTCATTTCTTCTTCATCTTATTTTTTTGGTACGTAAAACTCTTCAAATATATTTCTAATCTAAAAAATTCTGAATAGTAAAATTCTAGATCATAATGTCACTAATTTTATTTAATTGGTTTCACAAATGAATATCTTCTGATATTTTTAACAAAACTACGCAGAATTTAAATTTCGTAGTTTAAATATGAAATTCATAATTCAAAAGATAATCATCTGATTTTCAAAAATTATAAAACCAATTGGATAAAATCTGTGGCATTATGATTTAAAACTTTTGTATTTGAAGCTTCTTTAGATTCAAAATCTATCTATAGCATAACAAAGAATTTATGGTTTAAGTACGAAATTCTGACAATAAATTATAGTTTTTTAAGTAGATACTATAATTTATTTGCAATATAGATTAAATTCTCTTTTCTAAACATTGATTAAAGAGTTATTTATTTAAACTATCTCTAATTAATCTCTTAATATATTAAGTAAAGAGTGATTAGAGAAACTTGTATAGAATAAAAAAGATTAAGAGAAAAGAAAAATAAGCAGTAGCAAAACAAGAAAAAGAAACAACAACAAAAAATAAGAAGAAAAAGAAAGAAGAAAAAAAAGGAAAAGAGGAACCAACAGCGGCATAAGAAGAAAAATAAAAAAGAAGAATGTACGAATCATTTCTCTCTTACATTGTCTCATCAGCATTTAATGAGCATTAAGTGGTAGAAGGACAAACTTGGAAGAAGAAAAGGAAATGGTTTGACTCACAAAAACAAAAACCAAATGGTTTTTTGGTGCAAAAACCCTTTATAATTTTACATGTATTAATAAACTACATATATATAATTGAAGTATCTTAGCTATGTTTGTATCCAATTTTTTTCAAAATTTGTCATATCATTGTTTGTATCCCATATTCATGCTTTATTGCGACCCTCCATTTTTTTTCTTCATTAGCAGGATGCACAAGGAGAAGATACTATGACTTGGTTCTACTATACTTGAATTGAATAATTCCTATATTTTTTTTCAGACTCGAGAGGGGATAGGCTCTTTGGGTCTTCAAACACCTCAGCAAAGTAAGTCAAAGTAGTAACCGGAAGTAATTCAAAGCTAATTGAGAAGAGTTGACCAATATAAGCATAATAACCCTTTTGAAACATTTTGTGGAGAGAAGATCCAGAAATAAAGTGATATCTATGCTTAGATATGGATCCATTTAGAGCCATTTCAGTACCATCCACTTGGAAGGTAAGTTGCAATTTGTCAAATCGCTTTTTCTAGACTTCATAATAATTATAATATAATCCTTTATCCCGTCGAGCCTTCTCAATTCAGCATGGGATAGTTTCCGAATTGGAAGCGGTGTTTTAGGAGCAGCTCTGGTAGTACTAGTGAAGTGATCAGGCTGCCTTTAATTTGCTCATAGGAGTAGGAAGAGCTTGATAAGATGATTGAGCTGAAGAAAGTTTGAAATATACTCTAGGGCTAGAAGAGTTGCTGGTACTTTAAGTAGGATAGAAGGGAAACTATGATCTAGAATAAGTAGTTGTTTCAAATGCCCTCTTTGACTTATTAGCTGAATCTACCACATTTTCTTACATCTTAACAATGAAGATTGCTTGGTGAAAATTTTTGGGGTTAGAATGTGTACCATAAGCCTAATATCATCCCTCAATCTACTATGAGCATTTCTGACCGAGCTTCAAATCACGAAATTTAGAGCCCGGATGTGCTCTAAGAGGGCTCCAATTGTGGTTCCAAATATGTAGTTAGCTATAGTGTTGCTCTATATTTGGAGCCTCATCTAAGAATTTGAAGCTCGGCTCTAAATAGTTATTTAACTTTTTAAAATTCCAAGTTTGCTCGATAAAAGTTTAATCCAAAAATTTTAATTATGTCTATATCTTTTATTAAATAATTTGATTAATTAAATTGAGTATATAATTAGTTTTACTAATTGATTTTTAACAAAAATAGTACCGTTGGAAAAGTTTTGTCAAGACCTTTAAAATGAGTCTAATATTACATTATCTTTTAGTTATTTTAAATTTATAATTTTTTAAATTATATAATAAATTTTTTTTCTTGTTTATTATTTAAAATTGGAGTGTTCTAAAATTATTCCAATAATGACTCAAAATTATTTTCTAATGTAAACACTAAATATTAAAATATCTAATATGAAATACCAAACTATCAAACATTACGTGTAATGCTTATTTCGATGTTTCTTTTGTGTAATATAATTTCAATGCATTTAATTAAAAAATAGTAATTTAAAATTACTTTTAAAACTATTAAATATTAGTCTTATTTTAAAGATCTCAATGAGTTTTCTAACTATATATTTTTTATTAAAAAATAATAATATTAAGAAGACCTATTAAGTTATTTAAATATAATTTATAAATATATATATTATATTAATTAAATAACAAATATAGAGTCTAGTGCATTAGAGTGCACCTGGCTCTTGGCTCTATATTTAGAGTCTTTGGGCTCCAAATATAGAGCATTCCCTTGGAGATGCTCTAATAAAGCTTTGTATAAAATAGTTTTTTGGGAAAAATCAACTCTTCAAATCTTTCCTAATATGCAGTAATAGATCCCTCCTGCCTCAGTTTATTAAATTTCACAATCACATTATCATAGCTCAGATCATCAAACCGTAAACGAATATCTTCTTCGAAATCATCCCAATTCAATTCCAAATTTCCTTCCTGATAATCTTGGAAGCAAGCCTCAGTCTTGCCATCCAAATATAAGGAGGCATATAAAACCTTATGTTCATCAAAAATTTTAGTGAATGAAAAGAACATTTTGTACCTTCTACACCAAGCTCTGGCTTTATCACTATCAAAATGAGGTAACTCTATTCTAAGGAATTTGAGTGAGTTACATGATCCTCCCATGAAATGGTCAGACCTATTAGATTCTTTGGAGATCTGACGACTTCCTCTGGTTTCCTGCTGCCCAATTTGGAATTCAGTGGAGATGGTGGGTGAGCATTGGATCGAAGTGAATCCTCCACACCAATATCCTTCCTTCTTCCTTGCATCTCATTCAGACCTCGGAAGATAGGATCAATCTGTGACCCAATCTGTGCATGGAATAGATCTATCATTGATCTCAATGAATCAAACTTGGAGTTCATCTCTACGGATTGGGATTGAATTTCTCCTTAATCTCCTTGATCTAATGCTCGTTGCTTCTGGAGATTTCGACAAGAGTTGTGAATCTAATAGACTCCGCTATGGATGGGATATTCATCTCCAATGTTCTTCTTCCTCTCAGATTGATCTAATACTACTCCGATACGACTTGTTATGATCCTAGATCATAACCAAGCTAAATGGATCCCAGTTACCTGCATTTGCACTCAAGAGTAAGTAATTAACCTCCCAAACTTCTCCAAATTTGGTAATCTCCCTCTCAATCCGAGATAAGAGTTGTTTGCTATTAGAAAATGACGTAAAAAATAGCTCGAAGTCTTACATACGCCATGTACCCTCGAATCCCCTTTCTCTTTCTTCACAGTTAACTAACTACCCTAGCCGATGCACGTGCGCATCACATTCTAACTTAAGGATCATTCATTTGGAATGGTAACCAACTGATACAGGGCTATAGTGTAAAATGACCCCCTTTATTTGCCGGATATGAGACTAAAAGGTAAAAAAAACCCTCTAGCTTCTTCCTAGACTCGAGCTACAGCTCGCCTCCAACTTGTGACTTAAATGCTTAATTGGACTCAACATGTGAAATTTGCCAATTTCATATTAATTTAGGATTGACATGCTAAGAGCCCTATCTTGATTCTACAAGTGGTGTTGCATGACTGTTATTTAGTTGACAAAGTGATTTGTCTAGCTATGCGGAGAAGTCCTTTCTAGGGTCAATCAGCCCAACCCTATAGGTCAAATCTTAAATGTACTTTCTTTAGATGATTATTCCACTAGGTGTTAGATACTATGATGTATCCATTGACCTTGAACATCTATACATTAGTAAATTTTCTTTCTGTAAATCTTGTTTTTCTGTTTCCATATTTTTGCCTTTTATTTCTTACCAATAATTTAGAAAAGGAAAAAGTTTGGGCCTCATTGCAGAAGGGAAGGCCCTTCAAATAACATGCCGTGTTTGTGTCTGACACTTGTTGGACAATCATTGGACATGTGTCGGACACTTCTAAGAAATTTTCGATATTTAAGAAAATATAGAATAAATTTGGACACTTCGTGAACACTTTTGGACACTGTTGAGATACGTTTTAGATATAAAATTTACTATATGCGGTAAAAGTACGTAATAGAAATTATTTTTTGTAAGAATTTTTAGTATATGTTGCAGAAATATAATGCAGCAATCACAAGTTAGTGCTGCCAAGAAAATTAATATTAATGCAAGGTAGTATAAAATCACAAATTTGCCTATGCTATTTACTCATAATATTGAATTGTATTGTCACGTAATAGTATTATTATTTTTGACTTTGTGGTATTGTGTACATTTTATTTTTCTCTTATGAATAATTTATGCATGCTTGGATCTTTATATTATAAGTCTAGAAACATATTTATTTAAACATATCAATAATGTATATATATAATATATAATATTTTTATTTATTTCATGTCCTAAACGTGTCATATCCTATTTTTCTTTCAAATTTATTGTATCCATGTCTCCGTATCGTGTCGGACTCGTATCCCGTGCTTGTATCCATGCTTTTTAGTGAGAATGTAACATATTTGATTTCACAGATTTCTTTCTTATATTAATCATTCCATTTTTTATTTAATCTCTGGTCTTTATTAATTCAGCACATGAAGTTTTCAAAATATAATACTCTGAAAGGGAAGAATGCTATAGTCACTTATCTCCTAGTTTGTTTTTTAAAGGTGAAGAATGTTTGGTTTTCTCGAGGAGGTCTGGCTCCTTTGTGCATGGATCGTGTTCTGGTGAGTTCTCTATCTTTCATGCTTAGAGCTAGAAAATTGTCTTCTTAACTTGTACATATTCTATTTCCACCCATTATAATATAACGTTTGATCAAGTTTAATAATGCTTGTTGTTGAAGAGTACACCAGCATGATTAGCTGATATGTATACTAATTGTTCACTTACCAATTCTGTAGATGAGTTTCTGAAAAAAACCCTGCTTAGTTTTTCTACTTTGTTTTTGTTGTATGTTAAATCCAGATTTATGTTCTCCTGAGATCACCAAAGTTAGGTTTTTTTATTTTGCAAGTTTTCTGAGAAGCAGCTTCTTGTAAACTTGAGGCCTATTTGGTTTCCATAACAACAAGATGTAAAAGCCTAGCTCATAGTCTTTCTTGTTGCATCTTCAACTAGAATTAATAACCTGTTCTTATTGGTTATGTTATCTTCTTTGGAAATTTTTCGAAAGCTTTGAACAATTTCCAGCTCTGCTGTGTTATCCATTGGTGCTAGGCTTGTCATTTATTTGCTCTTATTCCATCTTTCCCAGTTGCACATCACTTGTCAATGTCAACATTTTCTCTCAGCTACACATATTTTTGGATTTTCAGTTTCCTGCTAGTTTCAGATCCATAATTTAAATTCCTTACTCCCATCTAATCATTTTTGTAAATGGTTGAATGAGAAGTGTCAGCGAATTTCTGGTTTCTTTTATATAATTCTAAATGAAATGCAGTCTAAATCTTGAAATCTAATCTACTGTAAGAATTCTCGAAGCTCATGCTTAAATTTAGTATGCATGTGACAATTTTAGATGCTCACATTATCATTCTTGTGATAATATTTTCAGCATGAGATGCATGCAAATGGTGACATTTTACTGAGAGGAGACCTTATTGATCCAACCAGTGGACATTTGTATCAGATACTTAGAAGAGTTCAGCACACGATTGGTATCTCAAGGTCATCAGCTCTAGATGATGATTCAGAAGATCTTCTCATTCTAAAGCCACTTCTTCAAGTACATACAAGCACCTCATCTTCAATTTATTGTTATCATTCATTGGTCTTTCCTCAGTTGGTAAGGTCTACAATATCTAAATTGCAGGAAAGGGCTGATGATGTTATTAAGTTTTTAAATCTGAGCCATTGGACTTCTACATGTATTGTTACAATGACCAAGTTCCGGAGCTTATGTAAAGGACCTGAAGAGGCGTCGATAATCCTAAGTTTTTTATCTCAGTGTGGAAAAGCACGTTATTTTATCATCAGAAAGGAAGACTTCATTGAGGTAATGACTGTTTGAATTTTGATTTTTCATATTCTTGTTTTTTGTGGTTAACTATTTTGTTATTTCATCTTGTCTACATCATTATAGTTTTCTTATTGACAAGTTGTTGTTTTCAGGGTGTGAAGCTCTCACTCGTGGCAGCATCTGTTCCTGGTATCTCACGGCTTGACTATGATGTTCTACAATTAATTTGGATGACAGAAAAGTTGCAGCAACAGCTTGATGTGATTGATCACCGCTGGGAAATGTATTGTGCTTTTGACCT
Source organism: Typha latifolia (assembly GCF_019914945.1). NCBI lineage: Eukaryota > Viridiplantae > Streptophyta > Magnoliopsida > Poales > Typhaceae > Typha > Typha latifolia. Next base: position 18,627,603 of record NC_133087.1, on the reverse strand, counting down.
TAATAGCAAATTTTTAACTATACAATCTGAGAATAAGCTTGTAAATCCATGGGCAGCATTTTTTGGATTCTGAGTCACTTTGTCTCAGATGTGAGCACTAATGTCAAAAGTTGGCTACACAAGCAGTACCAACATTTGTGCTTTTTAATGAAGTTAGTATGTGCTGGTTAAACAATTAATTGTGAATATGATGTAAAACCGGTATCTTGGATCTGCAAGATGTCCTGTTCATGGTAGGCTCTTATCCTTGCTATACTTGTTCATGTATCCAGTAGGACAAGTACTATGGAGATATAACACCCCATATTTCAGTGTATTTGCAACCAACATTTTTAGCATCTTGCTATAGGTATATGAGTTTGTTGCCTGTTCATTTTGAGTAGTCTAAATAGAGAAAAGTTTCATCATTAAAGTGTTGGAAGTCCAATTATTGTTCTAGTTAGTTAGATAGTTGTCTCATGTTGGTGTCTCCTTTTACTTTGCCTTTGCAAAATATTTAAACTTTATTTCCTTTTGAAGCATTTAGGGACTATCAATAAAAATAATATCAGGGATTTACATAGTATTCAAAGAACTAATACTTGTGTACACATCACCAATATCCATCAGAAGTAGAAGCCTATGAAAAATGTTGCTTTTAGTGACAGGTCATGCTCATTTTGCAGTTCGAGAAAGTTGGCATTAGCGTCGTCCAAGTCTGGGAACAAGCAAGTGGCCTATAGACACATTCGACAATCAAAGTTGTTCTCAGAAACAAGGGTCAAATGCACAACAATGTTGGAAAAGGTGGAAGAAGTTCTTGGTCTCATTGGAAATGCTGAATCCACAAAGAAGGTAGAATTTATATACTGCATATAATCATACAGTACATGTATTTTTGCTGAAAAGGTTATCAGATAAATATACAATGATACAAAGCCTATGAAAATCTTTCCGCATGCTTTTTGTACAGGTTTTTCCTTTTTATGCTTCATAGTTGCATTGAATGAGTAATCTTTTCATTATTATATATTAGGTTTCTGAAGCCATAAAAGTTGGTGCTCGAGCAATTAAGGAGCACAGCATCAGCATTGAGGAAGTTCACTTCCGTTTACAAGAGCTTGATGAACTTGTTGATGTGCAGAAGCAACTTGATGCAGCCTTGGGTAACTTGTTGCTTTATCCATTACTTCTTGCACTCATACGCAACTCCCCTAGGTTATGCAAGATCAATGTTCAGCTGATTTTATTCTGCTTCTATACCGAGTCATTAAACAACACCCTTAATTAATATAAGGGACTAGTTATATTTTGGTTTTCATCTAGTTCTTACTTCTTTTTCTTGTTTAGTGCCATTGATTTTGATATATCCTGCAGAACCATTGCCGGTTCAATCAGTTGATATTGAAGATGACATGGAGGAAGAGTTTCAAAAGTTGGAAGCAGAACTTAAAGATGAGATTTCAGAGATAAAATTCCATGAACGAATAGAACATGGGATGGAAGGTGAGCCTCAAGAATCAGCCGAGTCATTGAGCCGAAATCTGTCAAATATTAACCTTGAAGCTGCGTAAATGATCGGAAGTAGTAGTAGATTGGAATAGACATAGTGCAGAGTGTTGATGGCATTGAGCATGGAATGATGGTTATTATAATAAGTAAAGCAGTTTCACTGTGCTGTTGGAGGAAGGCATACTAGCAATGGTTTTATAAGGCCAAGCAGAGGGCTTGTATTTTTTCTTGGAAAAGAATAGAAAAAACATATAAAAAATCTCAGAGATGTTCTAAAAGATGATACTCAGTTTGTCTGATGAGATGGGACTGGATGCAGTTACTCTAGGAAGCATAATCCAATCTCTCAGCTGAAATTCAAAAATGTGAGGAGATTACCAACTATTCAATACTACAAGAGTTTGAATGTCATATACTTGTGAGTGCACTGGCAGTCTAATACTGCAGAAGCGAATCGACGTAGCAGTAACAGGATATATCCAAATGGAGATGGGGATTCTGCACGTCAGATGCTATGAAGGCAAAGCAACGGTCCTGATCTTGGTCCTTCACAACAGATTTTATGATGAATAAAAGCAACAGAATTAAAAAATAAAGTCTAACCACTTTTCCTGGTCACAGTGCTCGACCATGAAAAACAAGCTGCATTGTTTATGTGATTAGAGTAGCCTTGGATCAGGGTTTTCTGTAGATAATCATCTTGGATAGGTACTGAAAATGTGGGTCCCGAAACTTGCAAAGGTCTTCCAACAGGTGACAGTGACTTACAACGTGCTATTTACTCTGTTCTGTTGCACAGTTATTGAGATTGTTCAACTTTGTTCATATGGAAGAAGCCAGAGAAAGTGACATTCATTTCATAGCTCCTGTTGGTAGACATGTTATTTCTCCAAAAAGAAAATACTAGCTATTCATCATGAACTTTGGAAGAAGGTCTAAGTACCTGGATGCTGCAGGGACCTTTATTGAAATTCTGTTACAGGGACCAGCCGATTGACATACTGGGAGGTCTATTAAGGAGCTGTAGAGGATATATAAGAACTGGCATTACAGAGCTCTGTCAGCAAAGAATTTTTGAAAGATGACCCTAATATCCGTGCTATCTTTATTGTTGTACCAAAGGTGTATGACAATGATTTAAATTAATTTTCTTGCAGTGGTTGTATCTAGAAGTAGAAGTTGAGACTGTTAGGTTGATGGCCCAAAGCTAACCAAATACCTATTTATAATAGATCATTACGGGCTATTAGGTTACTGATCATGAGAGTAATGTTCATACAGTAATATTTTCTTATTGTCAATGGGATATAGCTCGGTTAGTTAAAGGGGCTAGTGTTGGGTTCAAGCCTCTCAAAAAGAAGAAAAAAAATTCTCATTCATGAATTCGACAGTAATTAACTTCAGCGCTGAAAGAAAAAGTACTTTAGCTGTGCTCATTTGTGGAATAAGGCTAGAGTAGGTATTACTATTTTAATTTTTTAATACAAAAAATGTTAATATTAGTATAATTTGTTCTAATATTTAGTTCAATATTAGTATAAAGTGTATAATTAGATTTGATGTGACATAAAAATAATATTAAAGTATTAAAGAATAAGAAATTATATTGAGAATTGGTGATGTTTTAAAGTAAATAAAGAAAATACTCTTCGGTATATATTAAAATAGTAGTAGTAGTAAATAGTATTTTTCTGAAATAATATTTTATTTTATTACAACTATAAACTTAAAATACTCTATATTTCTACACTGAGAAAATAATAAGTTCACATCGAGGGAAATTGTAATAACCCAACCTATAAAAAAAATTAAAAAATTAAAAAAAAATTATTCTACATGGGCCCAGCGCAGTCGCAGCCGCCGCCAAAAACCCCCCCCCAACCGCCTCTCTCTCTCCCCCCCCCCCCCCCCTCTAAATATCTCTTCTCTCTCTCTCTCTCTCTCGCCGAGGCCGGACTATCGCCGCCGCCGCCACCTCCACGAGCGTCGGTGAGCTCTTTCTCCTCCCCTCTCTTCTTCTCTCTTCTTCTTCTCTCTCTCTCACTATCTCTCTCTCTCTCTCTCTCTCTCTCTCTCTCTCTCTCTCTCTCTCTCTCTCTTTTTTCCTACCTTGGGCTCGAGCCCGTCGGAGCCGAGCCGCCGGCGAGAGGCCGGCAACTGGCTGGCCACCAGCTGCCGGTGCCCTCCCCGCAGGCCGGGTCCGCACCTCCCTTCCCTCCTCCCTTCTTCTTCTTCTACTTCTTCTTCTTCTTCTTCTTCTTCTTTCTCTCTCTTTTTCTCTTCCCTCCTCAGCTTCCACTTCTTCTTTTCTGCACAGTGCTGGGCCCAGCACTGTAGCAGTGTTTTAATTATTTATTTATTTATTTGATGTTATTTAGACATTAATTATTTTAATAATAATATATTCTTCAATATGATTAGTATTAATTGTAATTTGTATAATCAATGATTAATTAGGTATAAATATAAGTAATACTCATTTTTATTTATTTATATCTCTATTAGATTAATATATAGATTTGTAAATTATAATTATCAAATTTATATACCAATATTTTTATGAGATACATTTTAAATAATTCTAATAACTTATTATACATTATTATTTTGTAACAAATAAGATAATGACTACATAGTCCCTAATTAATCAAGATATAATTTAATTATAATTAGGTTTTTATCTATATTTATATTTTATTTATAATAAAAATCTAGCCAATTATAAAATTAAGTAGAAATTCTAAAATCTAATAAATCATCATTTTTTACTTGAACGGATTATAATGGGATAAACAACTAACTTTATGTTACTTAAACATTTTCAGATCCTGAACCCCTTATTTGAGACCCTGTGGACCTTGCTAGCGAGAAGTGTCACACGGTTGATGGGCGGATATAAGGGATACGTGGTTTGTATCTTCTGATCAGTGTGAGTAGTCTTATCCCCTAGACGCCCTTCTCAAATTAGGATATATTATATCTTATGTACACGCATGTTTTGACCTCCAGCATTATTATATGATTTTATCTAGAGATGATTACAATCGAGCATATTTTATCATGCATTCGATTATACTGATTTGGGATATGAGTACATTGATGATATATATAGAGATGATTAGAGATGATTCTACTGTTATAATTGTTTACCGAGTTGATATGTAGCATGAATATGCATGTAATATATTAGCATGAGTATGCATGTGTTGACGATACAGTTGGAGACTACATTGCATCATTTTCTCTTGATTCTTGTTCCACCTAAATTTTTGTTATACATTGATTCGTTATCAACTCGATATATGCATGTGATCTGACATTTAGAAGGAAAACATGAAATGTGGTTGATAGGCTAGTTGATAGAAAGCATGAGGATACCCGAGTAGGCGCCAGGGTTAGGGGTGCTTGGAGTGATGATTATGGTCGCTGAAATGCGATATCTCGTGGCCCATGTCCGAGGTCAGTTGAGTCTGTGCGCACAGACAATCGGACATATGCCGTTCGCCAGGGCATATGTGGCGAGTTATCCTCACGAGGTTTCTATCAACTATGTAGGGTGCCCGGTCTACATGGATGTTGATACCCCTAGCGAATGGCAGGGTATGGTTTATATTTGAGATACTCCTTGCGAATGGCAGAGTATGCTCTGAGCCTTCGGGCATGATGTTGAGACCGGGTATCGGGTGTTGACGTGCACAAGTGGTCTAGTATGATGATATTATACCGAGATGTTGGTGATGATCGTGATGTTGAGAAATGCATATGATTTCATTTTTATCTAACATACCTGATTATTGAGTAGTCAATATACATCATATATGGTTGCATTTGATATCATAGCATGGTCATAGTCGGCATGCATCATGTGTCATATTTGATAGAGAGTTATGATGATCATATGACATGGAGATTTGTTTATTCATTGTCGAGGATTGTATACTTTTATCAGTATGACATATTATCTACTTTTTATTTATGTATTATTGAGGATACATTCATATACTTATTCATGACATGATGGTGCTTTCTGATTCATATTATCCAGTACATGATTTACTCTCTGTTTGGCATCACTGATTCGGGGTAAGGTCTATTCACTGAGCATTTTGCTCATGACTCTCTATATTTCTTTTCTAACCCCCTCAGATATGTGGTACGTGATAGCGATTTGAGAAGATATTTTAGAGCGATGATGAGGTGAGCTATAGATGCGAGATGGTATAGATGATAATTTATATAGAAATTGAGTTGTACTAGTATTTAATATTTGTACTCTTTTGTATTAAACGATGATTTGTATAATACAGGTCGAATCGTAGTGTACTCTTGTATTAGTTATTTTAGTTGTATCTTGATGGTTTGTTGTGGCCTGTGTGGGTCCTGCCAGATTATGTAACGGTCTAGTGTATATTATTGTGGACTTGGATATTCATATGTTAACAAGTTTATTTGGTTGATAATATGATGTATTTGGTGATGGATTATGTGATCATGGATAGGTTAGCATGTTTTATTTGATGATGTCATGATTATATGTGCACAGGAGAGTGTGCGTGACGGGCCCCGCCCGACCTGTCGCGTGCGCCGCGCGTGCCGTGTGGGCGCATGGGCGTGCACATGCCCGTGCCGGGCGGGGGCGTTACAGAAATAACCCGAAACTTTAAATAAAATAATCATGCACTAGAGAAAATAATGACACTGCAAGATAATACATAGTTATAAGCTCGCACTGTAGGATAACGTGAGGTTATAAGTCTGCACCGCGAAGAAATAACCTTACACTCTATATAAAACAACTATGCACTAGAGGAAATAAAGAGGCACTATAGTAACACAGGTTTATAAGTCCGCACTACAAAAAAATAACCGTGAACACTATGTAAAATAATCATGCACTAAGGAAATAAAGAGACGCTGTTGGGTTATAAGCACACACTACAAGAAAATAACTTTGCACTATGTAAAATAATCAATGCAATAGAGAAAATAAAGAGGCATTGTGGGGTAATACAGAGTTATAAACTCGCACTATAGAAAAATGACTCGGCACTCCATATAAAATAATCATGCACTAGAGAAAAGAAGGTACTGTGGGATAATGCGGGATTATAAACCCGCACTGCAAGGAAATAACTCTGCACTTTATGTAAAATAATTATGCACTAAGAGAAAATATAAGAAGACGCTGTAGGGTAACGCGGGCTTAATAGTTTTTTTTATTTTTACAAAATTTACTAGTCCAGAAAAAAAAGATTGAATGATCAATATTTAAAAAATTTATATAGAAGAGAGAGAAACTCTAAATTGTAGGAGATGATTAGTATTTAAAGTTGAGAGAAGGAATCTAACTGTACCTGAAATAATGTGTAATTAAGTATTATCTAATCTTTGGTCAAAATAATAATTGTGGATTATTATTAAATTATTTTTTTAAGTTGTATGGAATAAGATAAGAGAAAATAATAAATTAATATATCAGAATAAGGTAAATTATATTTAATTACTACACGAGAATAAGAAAGTTATTCTAAAATAAGTATATTCTTATTCTACAAGTGAACCAAAGCTAAATACTTTGACAACACTATTCAGCAATTATCATTACATGCTTAAGTTTAATGACATTGTAAAACAAATGTTGCTAAATGCTAACTTTAATAATAATAAAAAATATGTGACACTATAGGAATCGTACGTCAGACTCTTGCGTCATACGGCACAAGCAGTATGCTAACTTCGGAGGGGATCCATAAGGCTTTAGCCCAAAACTTTTTTTTTCTTTTGATCATTCATGAGCCCGAAGGTTAGATATGGGCTGGACAAAGGGCCAACCCTCCCTAAATACAAAGGCACTTTAGGCCCCCACCGAGTTTTGTTAGCTGTCTAGTCTAGGCTTCAAGCCATATGCGTTGCCGAACAATTGCTTCGAATCAAACGCTGTCGAGACCTGCTCCAAACCATTGCGTTGCCAAGCTGTTCTTTCAAGATAACCGCACTGCCGAGCCATCAACCGAATCGAGCCAAGCCACCTAACTACCAACCACCAAGCTGTTCTTCCAAAATAACCGCACTGCATCAACCGAATCGAGCCAAGCCACCCAACTACCAACCACTAAATAATTTCTCCACAATATTATTTGGAGTTAGAGTTGAACTTATGACCTCCTTGGTCATGAGCAAGATACCTACCAACTCTACTATAGTTGGTTGATTTTAGCCCAAAACTTATTGAAAAGGTAATGAACTAAGGTTCTTGGAATGCCGATTCGAAGTAAGTGAAGGAAGAACGTATGAACCACGGCAGAGGATAAGGACGATTAAGTTCGGATCCCAACCTCTTCGTTTGAAGCTTTGCCCACGGCAGAGGATAAAGGACGAATAAGTTCGGATCCCAACCTCTTTGTTTGAAGCTTTGCCTTCCCGGTTGTCCTGTCCCCTTCAATCCGTTGTTCGGAAAGATATTGAGCAAGAGCAAAGTGAGTCGAATTCTGATGCTACATTCTTAGCTTTAGCAGTATTAAAATAAATGCTGCCAAATATTTAACAACAGTAGGAATAAAAATTAAAATATTGCTAAAAGATTAGCTTTTTTTATTAAACCAAAAGATTAGCTTTTAACAGCACTAGAATAAAAGTGCTAGTATTAATATATATATATATATATATATATATATATATATATATATATATATATATATATATATATGCATTAATTTTGTAGAAATGTTGCTTTATTTCTTTATTAGCAGTATTTTAAAATTCTTTGGTAAGAAAGTGTTGCTAAATCTCTACTGTGTCGTAGTGCTGAGAATATCGTAGCACCCCATATATAAACAACTGCAATTACATGTTGCAGTCCCAAACAGTAACTTCTCGACGGAGTCTCGAGGAACATCTGTAACTCCTGATTACTGGCTATCATTTTATGCAAACTTAGAACTTGTACCTCGATCTTATCTCAAATCTGAGAGTTTGACTCTCCACAATAATTCGTCAAAGAAAAAAAAAACTCCACAATGACTGTTTTGTTTTTCATGATCACATGACAAATATAGACCTTGTGAGAAGTGCATCACACATGCATAGGGAACGATTATTTTAAAATATCACGGAAAGTGTTCATCCTTCCTTTAACTTTACATCTCCTATAAACAAGGAAGATGAAAAGTGCAACTAGTTGTACAGCAACAAATCAATCAGTGAATCTTAGTATATTTCAAACATAACCTGCGTAAGAGGAATTATTTTGACGGACGGTCATAATAATACTTCTTACCCATGGATTAACTTAGAGTTTTATTCTTTCCCTATTATAGTCGGTTCAACCTCAGATGTAGCGTCTCCGCATCCAGTTCCACTGGCATGTACATGCACCTTCTGATTAATGTTCGTTCCGTTGAGCCGAGGCAGAAGGCTCAAATGGTTGGTTCATCACTTCATCCCAGCTGGGAATGGCAGTAAGCAAAACTATATGTTACGTCATTATGTAAAATATTTTAAAAGTCAGCAAGGTCGACTGTCAATGCTGATAAATTAAATTCATGAAAGATTAATATCCATCCACAAAGTAAGTTGACGCGAGAGAAGCAAATTAACCTGAGCATCATTCATTCTGGCCGGATCAGTGAATCGCCAGCACCAGTTTTATGTCTTATTTCCACGTTTAGGCTATGCTGCTGCTGATTTTTAGAAGAACTTGAGGGACAAGTGGTGACTGAAGCTGCAGGTAAGCTATTAGCCATTGTGGCTGCAGTTATTTCGGGCCCTAAGAAGTTGGCCTTCATGGGAAGACCTGACAAAGAACCAAACGGTGGTAGACAAGGAACATGTGAAGGAATTCCCGGGCCGGGGATTCCATATATCGGAAGCCTGATAGATCCAGCTTGCGTTGCATGCGAACCTTGTGCCCCTTGAATCGTGGGGCAAGGGAACTGAGCACTAGTGCCGTGCAGAGGTGGAACTGGAATCAAAGGGTAACCTGGGGAACCATTTACGTCCAGCATTCCCATGCCATATCCCAGAGCACTCATTCCAACACCCACTTGAGAGAGATGCGCCATGGGAGGCATGGCCATCTGTTGCATTCCAGGTGGTAACATCATTGGAGGCATGCATAGTCCACTTCCCATGGTCATCATCTGTGCAAAATATCTCGACTTTTCAGAAACAAATTTACTGACAACCTAGTAAAACTTATCCCATATATTGAAAGGCAAAGCTACTACCTGAAGCTGAAGCTGAAGGGTTTTAAGATACTCAATGGCCTCATCAAGCATTGAAGCTTTATCCACCTTCAAAGAACATCTCATAATTAGCTAGCTAGGCAATGTCTAACTAGAAGATCCAGATCCTACACGGCAGATGAAAACTTGGACAAAATAACAAAGTTGTACCTTGTTACAGTTTGGTATAAGCTCCTGCAGTGCACACATTTTCTCATTAATCCTGTCCCTTCGCCTCTGCTTATTATTGCAGAAATCAGCTTGCTGAACAAGTCTAAGAAAAGACTGTATGCATCAGGATGGAATTTATAAATGCAGTTGCATTTTTGCACCTACCCTTTCTGACAAATTGTGAACTTGAGCAGCTCGGCTCCTCTTTGTGTTTGTGCCTCGGACGGTAGCAGGTCTTTTCAAACCCACAGACTCATCTTCAAGATCCTGTCCATACAGATATAACCAGATTTGGAGCACATACAATATATGACAGAATAGCCAAGCAATTTATCAAATATCATGTTCTGATCTTCTCTTCCTTTACTTACTTCGCTACGAATATCAGAATCGTCTCCTTCCTGAGGTTTCCTCTTTGATCTATGTTTAGGGTCATTGGATGCAGCCCCAACACTGTTGCCTGAACATACAGAGGAAGATGCTACCACTGCTTCAGGACCCTTTTCAATTTCATGCCTTCCCGATGCCATTGTTGCTGCTTCAAAGACGTTATCAGTCACTACGCTATAACTGTTGGCCACATTGTCATCTTTGCTAGGCATCCCGTGCTGATGAATATCCTGCATTTGCTCAACTGGTACTATCGGCTCTGGGGAAATGTTTGCTGATGATCGTATTTCTTTCTCAGATGAAAGTGCAGCCAGCTGCTCTTGAATCCCAGAAACATCACTACTCTTGAAACCACTAGCAGACTGGCCATTAGTAGTTGTGGCTGCTTTCTCATTGCTCCTCAACCGCTCGATGTTGTGGAGATTAGCTTTTGCTAGAGTAACGGGTCTTGAAAAATGAGGGAAGTTCAACAACCCCAAACTACTACTCGGTTGATGCGACTTGCGGGTTGGTGCATTTTTTTTCTGTAATCTTGTACCCAACAAATCCCCATATCTGCCTTGTTGAGTAGCAACTTGACCTCCAGTTCTCCAGTCCGTCGGTGTAGAACTCATAGCACGAATCGAGCTCGGGCATTGCTGAGATAACTCAAATAACTGGCTGCTCCTAAGTCTACCAGAATCTGAGCTTCCTGCAAGAGATTTAGAAGCGGGTAAAGGTTCCATGTTGTTTGAACTTTTATCAGAATAGCCAAGAAAACTGCTTCCACCACTAGCAAAGATGGTACTAGGAGAATGCAGATTGGTCCCAGAAAATTCAGATAAAAACACCGAGCAGTAATCGTTAGGAAGAGAATCATCGACGGAGGGGTAATGTATCAATGGAGCGGAGTCATCGTTTTGAGAATTTGGACTCATGATAGAAGAAGAAGGTCCAGGGACATCGTGGAACATCTCATCCGTTGATTCAAACTGCGCAATCTTGGGCATGATCACACCTCTGTTACCCTTATCTCGGACTCTGTTATCAGAGGCAGTGAAGCAAGTAGGGAAGAAGCCTTTCTTAGGCCTATTTGACTGCCCCTGCATCACGATCGGACCATGATCCCACAACAGTTCCACAGACTCATTCTCCGGCCTTCATCAGATAGCCATGAACCACAAATATCAGTGAAATCAAAAGAATATGGCATCTCAGAGTTAGCGTAGAAATCTAGAAAAAATAACTGCAAGACGTACTAAATAAAAGCAGAGGGCACTCACATGAACGATGATAGATCAGATGAGCAGCTGGCAATCTTGGATGAAGCAGAACCAACCTTGGATCTCGTTGTTGCTTGGTGGAACTCAGAAAGAGGCATAGCTGAATGAAGAAAAGAAATGGAGCCTTCTAGAATGGTACCGAGGATTCTAAGACGCAGTTCGTTAATTACGAGCTTAGTAAGAAAAACCAAACAGCAGAACACCGGTGGGACCTGAGAAAATATTTCAGCAAAATAAAGTACAAAGACTGCAATTTGTTTTTGGATTAGCTCCTCCTTATTAATTCACTCTACATTCTGAGGAGCAAAACAAGAATTGGTACTTACCTCTTATTCAACAGTCTCCAAAAAATGACCACAAAGTGATTCCAAACTTGCGGATTGTTCTGAGGGAAATCTTCTCCCAGTGTCAGACAACTTGCTAGCCAAAAAAATTTGCCCGGAAATTATTCAAAGCTACCTTCTTCCGGACAACCTAGGAAGCGCATCTTTGCAATCGCCCAAGTGGATCATCAAAAGGAATAAAAACAGAGGAATCCACTTGGTTTTATTCTTATGCAGGTTCTTCAGACAGCGTAATTCTATAGCCACAAATCAAGGCCAAAATAGACTGACTTCAGGGTACACCCATGACCCATGCCTATTAAAACGCAGTCAGTCACCAATTACGTGGGAACGATTGATCCAAAAAAACCCTCTCGAAGAATGATGCGGCGAGAGCTCAGTAGCAGGGTAGGAGAAAAGAAGATGAAGAGTATACAAAGGTAAATAAACTAAATAGAAGCAAAAGAGTGGTCACCTGGGAACTGAGTCCTCCTCAAAGTCTAATCCTTATATATACATATACATACGGTGTGTGTATTTCTAGCTGCCCAGTTATATACGGAAAGAAGAAGCAGACATTTTTTTTTCCTTTTTCTTTTCCTTTTTCTTCGAAAAGGAAAAGAAAGAAGCAATATCGAATCCAATCAATTCGGTCAGGCTGAGTTGCTTTCGCCCGCAAGGCTTCTGGAAGAAAAAAAGGGATAAGGAACACCATCCCTCTATTCCTAGAGCGAGATGGAGAGATATTGCTAGGGTTCTCGATTCTCTACTATCCAAACTTTCACTCCTAAAATCATGATATAATATGCGGTGTAGCACCTGTCCTACATACATCCTCATCATTGGAAGATTAAAAAAAATATGAGAATGACTTCCATTATCCCCAGAATGGTTTAAGTGGCTGTTAGATCCTCACTTAATCTCATTTCAAATATTAAGATAATCTATGTGGTGCAGCAGCTTCCCTCGAATTAGAATATTATTAGAAGAATCATTAGGTTGTTATGCAGTAGTATGTTTGTTTGTTTGTTTGTTTTGTTGTGCATTTGCATATTAATTTTAGATTGAGAGAGAATAATTAAGTAGTAGGAGAGCTTGAGACAGAAATGACATAGCTATTGTTCAATAACCCAGTACTGTGCTCGATCGAAATTCCATGAGAATAAGTCGACCTTGCAATGTCCGTGCGAATCTCAATCCATCAGGCAAACAGTGCTAGGACTAATTATTATGTGACTGATAATTAGGCCTGAAAAAATAGAATCATAATGACGTGACAATAAAAAAAAAAATCTTAATTTTTCGTTGGATGTTGAGTTATTAAGAACAAGATAAAAGTTGAAATAAAAATATAGGATAAAATGGGCTTTAGTTATGATAGTTAAAATATAGGATAAAATATTATTATGAATAAACATCTTATATTAAAATATTTTTTGTTATGAAATATATTCTAATATTAATATATGACCAAGTATCCTAACTAAAACATAAAGTCTTATTTGCTTTTAGTTAGAGACCCTCTGTGAACTAATTCAAAAATTCTTAAACTAATTCAATAATTAAATTTATTCTTGAAAAAAATTAAGACTAACTAATCCAGTTTAAAATTTAGCTTCAAACCAATCAAGACCAAAGTACCCTAACTCAAGACAATCCATTTGTTCGACTCAACCAACACCAAGACCTTAGTAGCAGAACTGAAATATTCTATTATGTAGCATAGGTGACATGTGAAATGCGTATTGATGATGTGGGTCAGCAATTAAAACTCGCACTAGAGTCCTAGATGAGCAAATATTCTATAATAAGTCGACAATAAGAAAATGACAGGGTCCTCGCAATCATAAGACACGCACTCGATCAATAATAGAAGCACTCTAAAGTTCCGAGCTACTGCTGGATTATGATGACACTTGGAATTATAGAGGGAATCAAGTAGCCTTTTTTACTTGTGAATTGTGATACGTTCGTTCTTCCTCGTAAGCATAGTACAGCTTTGTAAGCAAATCTATTCTGTAATGCTTGTTGGCTCAAAGCAGAACGCGTCGTAGCCTGCAAACAGATGCAATCTTGATTAATTTTATGGAGTAGGGTGGATAGGTGCCTGATGATCCGGATTAGCATGCAAGAGGAGTCCAGTTTAGGGCCCAATAAGCATGGCGTTCTTGAAATTACTTTCACAGCTACTGAATTGAACGCTCGATTGATGTATATAAATATATAATAAACCTCATAGGAAGACTTTTCTCTACAGAGGCGAAGGCAGATGGAGATGGCTCTCTAGTCTCTAGGTGTAGGATATTGAAATAGGAGAGCATAGTATGGGTGGGTCCCAGCAACGAGGGGATTGCTGCAGAGCTAGTACATGAATCTGACGCAGCTTCCACTGTACATGTCTGCAGTCTTCTAAACAGTGTGAAGGGGAACAGAATTTCTGGTATCATTCATCACATGAGAACTGTGCCTCCAATTAATGGAATATTGATAGGCGGAGGAGATGAATGGTTATATCAAATCTATTTAACTATGAACTTTTGAAAAGATACCAACTAACTCTAAGGTTTCTTAAAAGGTAATCAATCAACAATCTTACAAAGTCAATCTTCATTGACCCACTAAAATAACAATATAGGGCAAATCTTGTCCAGCTAGTTTAACATTTTTTTAAAGAGGCTGTGGAATTCTTGTGGCAGCTAATAATTTAATACTTCCATAATGACAAAATTCAGATAATCACGATACAGTACGTTTATATGTCAAATCTTACCCGCATCCCATTTTAGTAAACAATGTTTTGAGTGGCTCAAAGACAGCAGGTATTGTTGTTGTAAAAAAATTTAAGCCAAATTTATTACCATTGTCAAGTACTGAGATACAATAATAGTTTAAATTTAATTGTTAAGAAAGGTTAACAGTTGCTCTTTAATTTGTGCAAGACAGTTGCATTGATTCAAGGACCTTAGATAGATAACCAACCGACAGGAGAATAAGATAAGAAGCAAAAGAAAAAGAAAAAACTTTATCAACTATTGGTGAATTGGTGATGAGAATTGAATACTCCCACCAACTGAAATTTTCACCATGTGACTACTCTGAGCGGAGCTACTGCACCATGTGTTCCTGCAAACTCCTGAATGCTAATTTTTATTTTTTAAATATATATGTATCGTTTGGTACAGAAACCTCGCTACGATGGCTGTAGTGTAGGAAGGCGATCTCATTAATCCATTAGCTTGGCATATATTCTAAACCACTCATTTTGTAAAGAAATTACATAGAAAAATCATTGAGGGGAGGAAGAGGAGCAATGAATGGTACATAATATGTCAAATTTTGGCCTATGTCGACCTTCATGCATGCCTGAAACTGCCTGCAAGCTCAGTTATATTTAATTAATCAATCCTTGTAGGCGGAGGGCTAGGCTCATGCCTGCGAGAAGAACTAAGAGCTCGTTTAGTTTAAATTCAGGGAGAATCCTTAAACTGATTCAAAGATCCTTAATCTAATTAATAATTAAATAAAAAATTTTCTCTTTTTATACTAAATTTAAACTCAAACTAAACGAGCACTAAGACGTCGATCAATGACTTGCGTGATACTTTACGTGGGAAATGTCAATTAAACTAGTAAGGACGGTAAACGGAAATTTACTGACATCCTTCTCATTATTCATTCTCCATTAAATGCTACTGGGAGTTGGAGGGCAGGGCAGCCGCAGGATTTCTCACGGTGATCCAGGTACATGCCTAAACAAACATTAAAAAGCAAAGGGGAAAATACGTGCGGCGGAACACTAATTAACTAATAAGCAAAGAAATTAATTAAAGTTTGGACCAAAAAAAACAGATGATTTGAATAATCTGAGAAGCCCATAATAGTAATACTCTAGCATGGGCTAAACTAAATACTCTATAAACATAAAGCTGGCTGCAATTCCCTTTTAAGGGGCAAGTTTTCAATTGCCGACACTATCAACACACGGAATCTAACAAACAAATTCAGCCTCGTAACAAAAGATAACAACCTTATAGAAAAACTTTAAAATAAATAATAGTTAAAAATAATGCGAGCTGCAAAGGAACCACATATATTTGCATCGGTTTTGGCTAATTAACTCCTTTCTTCAGAGACCTTTCAGTTGACCAACCAGGCCGGTCAATGCAATCCATTTCTCCAATGCGCTGGCAGAGGACACAAAAGCTGCCTTGGAGGACTCAAAATCACGCTTAGCAACTGCAAAAGGGGAGAAGGAAAAAAAAAAAAACCGCCAATGAGGAGAGAGAGAAAGAGAGAACAGTACTACGCAAAAGCTCAATTGACAAAGGAAACTCTATTTAATTGGCCGACATAAATGCACGCACCTGAGGTAAATAAAGATACCAAGGAGGAATTAAATGCCTCCATCTCAACTTTCTCTTCAGGACTAGAGCTCAACTGATAAAGAATTGGGTTAGAAGGTGGATAAAAGATTTAGCAGCCGAATTCAAATAGAAGGAAAATTAATTCTTATATAGCAACCTTCATGAAAGCTGTGTTTACGTTTTGCACCCATTCAGCATTAGTATTCGAGCCTAGAGCAGAATTTGCTGCAGAAAGGTCATTGTTTTCAATAGCTTGGCCTACTTTGCTTAGCTTGTAGACAAGCTCTTGCAGATAACCTGTAATCATACGAGTATTAATAGCTAATCACCACCCAATTATATCAACCTACACAAGGAGGAGAAAAAGAGATGCATATAATCTTACTCATGGTATTAAAATTTTATGAATTGAAATAATGAAGAAATGAGTTGTCTAATGTTTTTTGTCCTTTAAATATTAAAAGCTGTAGACTTCTTTTTCATATTTTCTTGTTACTACAAGAGTATGTTACGAGATCATACGGCTGATAGAGGGAAGGAATTGTTCAGTTACAGAAAGTGAAATTTCACAGTACTAGAATATACAATTTTTTTTTCCTATTGAGAGAGTGTCATGAAGAGAAACATCTAAAGCCCCAATTCGTTGATTATTTGCAAACAAATATCAGGAGGAGGTTCTTCTCTAATCTATTCATTCTCACAAATACCATAAAGGCATCACAAAAGTCAAAAATTTGAGAAATTACTCAAATATTTATCAAGAAGAAGGCAAATACTTCAATACCCCTCACTAATTCATATTCCTAATCTAATAGTTAGGGTTGCTAGTAAGGGAACATTTTCTTTTCTCTATATCCAGTACTGGTTTATCGATGCCGTTTTAAGAGCCTTTAGTACGCTATTTAAGGTCTGATTAGGAAGTAGGATTTTGTAACTCCTTCTGTGAATTACGTTTAGGAGTTGAGCGAATAGAGATGAAGAGAGAACTGTGTAGTTATTATTCTGTTTAGGGGTTGAGTGAATAGATGAAAAGATAACTACGTAGTTATTCTGGTTAGGGGGTTGTGTGGATATAGAAGAAGAGATAAATTATGTAGCGCATAGAGATGAAGAAATAACTAAAAGTATGTAAAACTACTGAGAGAAGTTTGAAATTGAGAGGTAAGCAAGTGCGGAGAAAAATCTCGGAAAAAGTCACTAGTTGAAATGGTTCTAGGGGTGAAGTTTGCAAAACTTTGGGTTATAACAATAATTGGTTGTGATGAGATGATTTGGATCAAAATTACGTATTGCCTTGCAATAACAAATCTCATTTTGAAATGGACTAGTGATCACAATAGGCTAGGATTCCTCACTAGGGGGCCAAACCCAGAACAATGATATGAATCAAGAGGCCTGTTTAATACCAGTAACGACCATAGCAATCTCCTAGTGAATGAACTCGCTGCGTATAACAGAATCCGATCGATCATAGAATGTCATAAGGAGATGAAGTGAGATTATAATCACCAATTAAACAGAAATAACGTGTAGTCGTTCGGTCAGTTATAATCTCCCTTTTCACATTCGATGGAGGAAAAAAAAACTTAAAGAAACTCTAAGCTTGCTCATCAAAAAGGAAGTATTTGCAACATCAAAGAAACAAATAAATAAATTCTTAAGTAGTACAATGTGAATTAGAGATGCACTGTAGGAAATGAAGAGCTTTATGCTGAAATACATGGCAATTGAACCCTGAGTTGTTGTTGTATAAAGCTGAAGAGGAGTAATATATAGAAAGCTCAAATAATAGAGAGAGAGAGAGAGTAATGGGATATTAGAGCAGCTGAAGAAGGAAGAGGAAAGCAAGAGAGGGTGGACCTGTCTCCTTGCCGGAGGAGCTGATGACGCCTTGCCTTTCAAGCCTCTTCTTCCTGTCCTGCTTGACGCGCTCAAGGAGCTCCTCATCGTCGTCGGCCTCGAGTATAGCAGCACGTGCGGCGGCGGAGGAGGAGAGGGCGAGAGCAGTGAGGAGACAGGCCGAGAAACCGTGCCTCCTGCCCACGGCAGCATGATGATGAGGAAGAGGAACAACAGAGACAGCTGCTGGTGGTGATGATGCTTTAGGAGGAGGAGGAGGAGGAGCAGAGCATGAGGCGACTGCCCTTGCAAGAGGTGCGGTTAAAGCACTTACCATCCTATACGTGTTTGTGTTTATGTCTGTGTAGGCTTGGAGAAAGAAAGAAAGAAGAAACAACTTCAAAATTAAAAATGTCAATTGTTCTCTCTCGGTCGGGAGAGGAGGATAAGGAGAGAGACTCTATCTAATCTATATTGGAGATCGAGGGCCGATCGATGGCAAATGGCAATGCCCCCTTGTGAGAAAAACAAAGATTATTTATTATTAATTCGTGGCTATGGTTGTGACTTTTCAGATCATATGGGAATGGGATACAAGATGGGTAAAGAGAAAGACCTATAGGAATAGGAGG
The DNA here is from genome assembly GCF_019914945.1 of Typha latifolia. Taxonomy (NCBI): domain Eukaryota; kingdom Viridiplantae; phylum Streptophyta; class Magnoliopsida; order Poales; family Typhaceae; genus Typha; species Typha latifolia. The sequence goes on along the minus strand of NC_133087.1, from coordinate 18,608,909 downwards.
GTTCCAGATCCAGCGCAGCGCAACGTAGCCCAACCGAGCCCAGCCCCCATGATGGGCTAGGAAACAAACCCCCTAGGCCCAGGAACTACGGAGATATTCAGTAATTTAATCAAAAGCTAGGATTAAGGCCGAACCGATCCGAGCATAAAATAAATCCCAGAGGCCAGACATCCTTTAAGGGGATGAGGTCCACCAAATCAGATTGCCGAGGTAAAAATAAAATTAAGTCCCCAGTAAAACTAAGGCTCCAACACGGGGGGACATGCTTTATATATATATATATATATATACCCACAAGTTATGAAACCAATTCACAGCCCAAGAAGAAAAGGACTGGACGGGAGTTGGACATAATTATTGTGGTGAGAGACTTGATTCACAATCGACAGCTTGGAAGGAAAAGACAGGTAGGTTTTAGTGTTGGAAGCTGCAGCTTAGTTGTCTCACTCGTGCATGGCATGCATGCATTGTGATGCATGAGACGTAGGGATGCACACATACCACATCCACATGACAAACTCATTCCTCGTGCCCAACAAACCCCCTCAGTACCTCCTCGTTCAGCCCCCCTCCCTTCCAACATATATCTATACACCCATCATCATGTCCTTGTGCCAAACTTGGGGGTTATGCGCACATTGTGCACACAATTATCAAAGGAAGAGACTACCCACTAGCCAAGTACATGTGAAGATCCACAAGCGAATAATTGCTTCAATCAGACTTTCTGCATAAACTTCTGATAATTAAGGTATAAATCACCAATTATTTAGCGACCATCAAATAGGCTAATTGAGAACTCAAAAATGTTCTGCATTAATTCCTTAATTTGGTTACTACAATTATACGATATATATATATATTGAATTGATTGAATACAATAGGCAAACATCATATAAAATGGACAAGTGGGCCGAGAGAGATGTAGAGGGCCCAATGAATCAAATAGGGGTAGCAGCACCCACCCCCCTCCCCCCCCCTTTCATTGTCATTGCATCAGCTTTTTATTTGTCATTTCTTTAGGAAAAAGATAGGCCAGTATCATGGGTACCAGCTAGGAAGGTAGCCAATGATCCACGAAGAGTCCATTAATAATAATCTTCATGACGTACAATTTCACGAATTAGAAAATAAAAATGCAACTAACTAAAGTAATTAGAATGTATTTTTTCCTCTCTGTTAATATCTAGGAAGATAGTGGATTGCATGTCCCCTTGAAGTTGCCTTCGTGTCTTTCTTTTGACAGACTCGTGTATTACTTTAAATAATCCTACCTTTTACTAAATCAAAGCTTCTAAGACCAAACGTCAAACCCCATGCACAGGTACCCTGCATGTCTCTTCCCCTCTCAGGAAGATAATAATAATAATATTAGTAGTAGTAGTAGTAGTAGTAGTATATAAGAACTCCTCTCTTTGCATCTATAGATTCTTGGTACCAAAAGGAACAACTAATCTTTCGATAAAGCTTCTTCCGATGGTCGGTCTGGTCTAGATATCATAATTAAAGTTTACTAATAGACTAGGCTTGATTAAGTATAGCTATAGATAATCATAATAAAATGTCATCCTAGGGGTAAGTTAATCGAGATGTCAGTTGTGCTACAGGCAAATGAGAGGCGAATAGATTAATAAGTGCGGATTAGCCCAAGTAGGTGCTTTTCTTGTGTTTAAGAAAAGTACAAGGGTTTTTTTCTTTTCTTTTCTTTTCTCTTCTCTGCATGTGGTGAGTGAGTAAAGTGAAAAAGGAAGAAACCAAAGAACAAGGAAGGTGGTAGATTGTCTACCTTGTCAATGGAAATTTGCTTTTCCTACTTATCTCTTGCATGAAAAGACTGCTGTTATTGTTTGGTCTTTTGAGCCAGTTCCCAGAGTGGATACAATAATGCCACTTTACCAGACCAATTTGGCTCTCCAAAGACAAGCATGGATTAAGTTGGAAGGCAAAGTGGTTGGACTGTCATAGTCACAGATGCTGCTGCTGCGCTGCTGCAAAGACTTCTCCGTAAGACTAGGCAGAACTTGCAATGCTATCCAAAGTTAATTTACATGATCGATCATGGATAATGTAATGTGATGAAAACTAATTAAGGAGCCCTCCCTCTAGCTCCCCTGAGAATTGGCTCCATATATAGAGGTGTTGTATACATGTCTGTGATGTAAGTGCTTTAAATATTGTTTTTATGGGATCTTTGTGTTTAATTAATAAACCAAGTTTCAAAATAAAAAGGATTGATGTAATTAACTATTAATTGGGAAGATTAAAGATCTGATTAATAAAAACTAAGTCGTTGCAATATATAAAATGACTCTATAATTAACCTACAGAAAATATATGGTATGAACTCTAAAGTAGCTAGTCTTGAGAAAAGATCTTATTAGTGGTGGGCATGCACCGGCACCGCACATTATTCCATGGATGGAACTGCAGGTTCATCGTCCGAGAAGGCCTTTGTGCTTTAATTAATTTATGGAATTTAGGATCGACTTCATTCAATTATATATTATAGATAGGCTAACCAGGCGAAGAAGACCATCCCATATATTTTTGCCTACTTCCACGTGTCCATGCATGCAGCAGAACAATTTAACAGTAGACAGTTAAACCTCTTCCTACCGGTCTGCTTGCTCCAAACAAAGTTATATATACAACTATCATTCCTTGATTTGTCTTCTCTGTTACATCTCATTAATTTATTAGCATTCCTTGCTCCTACCTAAACTTTTATAGCTAGGAAACACGATCGCCACCCCCACATCTCTCTTTCTCGATCTCTAATGGGAGGAAAGCGTGAATCTCCTACATCTTCTATAGACAGCAGCAGCCACCCTGCTCTCTCCACAACCTCTTCTTCTTCTCTATCTCAGCCAAGAAGAAGAGACTCGAGCACAGATCTCAGACTCGGGCTCAGCCTATCAACCTTCTCTCTGCAGAGCAGCGCTTGTGATTCAAGGTTAATTTGCGCAGTATACATATCTGTTACTTTTGTTTCTTTTCCTGCATTATTTCCTCTAGAGATATTCTCTCTAAAAGCATTAATCCGAAAATCGTAATTAAGCATTGTTTTGAGCTCCTCCTTTTGAATCAAATTAATTTAATTTTAATCCGAGTCAGCTGATATATCTGCTCTTTCCAACCCCCTTTCTCTTTGTTGAATCCAATGGACCAGTCCTGCTCTTCAAATTGGGTTTTACAGAGAAACACATTTCTATTCTAACTAAATAAGTTATCCACCTCTTGTATCTAAGTCTAGCTATTTAATTAACTTTTCTATCTTTTGGTTTTGTCACTATTCTTAATTGGTATTGGGCATTAGGAACCAACCAACTGATTGGCCACCAATCAAACCGCTTCTTAGGAGCACGCTGGTGGAGAAAGCAAAGCAAGTCCACCAAACATTCTATGTGAAGGTCTATATGGAGGGAATTCCAATTGGTAGGAAACTCGATCTATTTGCGCATTGCGGCTACGATGGCCTAATCAAGACACTCTGCCGCATGTTCAGGACCACTATTACATGTAAGTCCTTCACAAAACCAAGCTACTTATTCATCTCTGCTTCACATTAATCCTAAGCTTATAACTAGCAACGACATTAACCCACCTGCTTAGCCCTAGCTCTCTGTTACATCTAAATATATACTGGCTTCTTGAATACTCCAACCAGACCCTTATGATATGGAGCACAAGTCCCCCAGGAAGAGCACTTATGTGTTGACTTATGAAGACAAGGAAGGAGACTGGATGATGGTTGGAGATGTACCATGGGAGTATGATTTCTATCAATTAGCTAGCTTTTTGTCCCACTTGCGCCTTTCATTTGATCTCCTTGTTTCTTTTTTTGTATCTCCTTTCTCATGCTCTTGATCAGCTAGCTGCGTGCTTTCATATTAATTTCTAATTAATCTTTTCTTTTCCCCTTTTCTCTTTTTAATTTACAGGCTGTTCTTGACTACTGTCAAGAGATTGAAGATCATCAGGGCTGATAAATGCTAGTCATGTATTTTCTTCCGCTAGCTCCAGTTTTGTTTGTTAGGTTTAGTATTAAGAGCGTTTGGAGAAACTCCAAATTAAATACGTACCTTATAGCCTTTTGGTTACTACTTTGTACAGTTAATTAGCTAGCTATGGAAGATAGAAACATGTACCATTATCACAAAAACCCAATGGGGATAGAAATAAAGAAAAGGTATATATGAAGCTAGTGAATATATATATATATATATATATATATATATATATATATATATATATATATATATATGCACTCCAACATGTTCCTTTGCATTAATTATAAGGAATTTTTAGAGTTGTAAATAGGTCACTGCATGTGGTTCCTTCTCTAAATGGTCCTCCAAAGTCCAAAAGGCCCGACTGCTTCAGCAGATGACCTACACTAATTCTACTCGATATACTTATAGCATTTTTGTGGGAAAAAAATATTGTTAGTAGCTACAGAAATCAAAGATTAAGCATTATCACTGTTTTGAGTGTCTAAGGAGTACGTCTCGGTGTTAAGTGTTAATTGGAGCTAAAATAAGAGATGCATGCTCAATTTAGTTTCTTAACTGCTGCAAGTTATGGCCAACCAGTCCTAAAGCAACTTAATATAAATGTAATGCAATTTATCACTTTTGTTGATTTTAATTTTTCTCAATAAAAAAAGAAAAAAACAACAACAGAAGATGAGTAGTTTAGAAAGTATATCTATATATCCCTTTCTTTATTTTTATTTTCTTTATTTGGGGAAATAGTTAATAGATACATATGGAATTCATTCTTCTCTATATATTTTAAAGTAAAAGTTATTGAAGTTTGTGGCAACAAGAAGTACGTTAGTTTCTTCCGATCCTTAATTATGTGCTTAATGTAGAGAACCGTAGTCAAGTTAATGCAAATGAAAGCTTGAGAAAGGTTGTTATATTTGTTACAACTTAAAAAAAACACAAAAGTAAATTATGAACAACAACCACCATCTGCATGATCCATATATGTTAAAATCAAGCGGCCAAAGGTATCCATTGGAAGAAGTAAAATGGTGGCGTAGCAGTATTTACCTTCTATTGTACGTGTCTGTTCGAAGAAAGAAAGAAAACAAAATCAAGCATACATATACCAAATATGTGAATTGAATTTGGATGCAAATGCCCTTCTCCCCATATCAGAATCTCTGAGACTCATATTGTGCAAGCAGGCATTTCATGCTTAGTTGAAAAGAAGATGAAGAGATGCAAATCAACGTACATTGCCAACTTTCATCGATCCTTAGATGTAATTAAAAGGAAAATGACATATGCGATCCCCGTCCAATAGAGACTTAAAGAATTATTATTATTATTTTCTACTTAGTGGGATCACAGCTATTGGCTAACCCTTTCCGAAACATGTCATGTGCATTTCAGTAAACTTTTTTTTTTTAATTTTTTTTAAATTTCTTTTACGTTTCGGTTAACTAATGATACCAAAGTAAACAGTTGACATATTGGGTTATTTTTGGTCTCAGATAAAACAGGCATGCAGGCACATAGAAATTTTATTTAAGAGAGAAAGTAAAGAGTGATATAAGCTGTTGGCACAATGAACAATGAAAGCATCCATATATAGTATAGTATATAGTATACGAGACAAGTTTATATGGAGAGAATTAACCTTGGAAAAGGGTGGGTGAAGGTTCGATTTACTTCATTAGGCGGTGTGAGGTAATTTAGAGCGAGTTCCATCAACAAGTCCACTATCTCATGTAGGCCTACAAATATCAATACAATCATCAAAGATAACATAATAATAGTACAAGACCCAGGCATAGGCCTTGATAGCCGCTAGCTTTTTATTTATGAATGGTCCTGCCTGCATCCTCTGGAAGAAGCCACGCAAACTTGAGATTATTCCCAACTAAGTCCAATTCTAATTATAATTATAACTCTAATTCTAATTCCATGTGGTTGAAGAAGCCATAAGCGTGTAATCCGAATCCAATATGCATGCCTCTTACACGTGAAAAAAAGAAAAGAAAAGAAAAGAAAAAGGCGTTACTTTTTAGTCAGCAATAATAGAATATTGAGGGGCACCAGGCCACCAATATTTATTAATCATAACATTTATCGTAAAAGGAGTGGAAAGCGGAGATGCTTGAAACAGAAGGCACCGTGCTACCTACTATATCATTAGTTGATCTCCGATATGATTTACGCCAATTGTTATGCATTTTCTCAACAACAACCAAAAATAAAAGAAAGAAAAAGAAAACAGCACACACAGTCAGTCACAAACACATTATGCATAGTTGCATACTACTACTTTTTTTTTTTTCAAAAAAAAAAAAGAAAAAAAAAAATTTATCTTGTTCTTTCATTCTTTCGGTCCCCAAGGCTAATGGTGGTCGATCTCAAAAGTTGCCTTTTAGTCCCCGAACCTTCAAGTTAAAGTAAAAATAGCAGTCAGATTCCATCTCGGAGCTAGCTAGCAGTATGGATCGACGTGAGACTGACTGACCCCATAGAAACTACTTCCATCTCCAATTACAAGTCTACAACATTATCATGTATATTAAGTAAGAATGGCAATAGTAGCTACGGACTGACCCGGCCTTTTCCTTTTTCTCCTTTTGATCATCTAATAATTTAAGAGAAAATTCTCCTCTTTAAGCCAATAAAAAGGAATTTTATGGATTCCTTCCGAAACAGTGATCTCATGAGCAGATATATAACGAGAGTCTATATCTATCATCTATGTCGGCAATCGTAGTAGCTGTGCGTCGAATCTATACAGCGAAGCAACCCCAAAGACAAATGACAATTGGACAAGCTAGCTGGTATATCTTTATTACGTTATGATTCTGCCGTCCCTACCCCACCCCCAGCCCCTTAACTACGCGATCGAACTCCATCAAATCCTCTCTATATAAAAGAGGAAGAGGAAGAGAAGAGATCTAAGCGTCTCCTCAGATCATTCGCCTTAATTCATAGCTTATCTTCCTCCATCTCCCACATCTCCTCTACCATCCAGCTGAGCTCTATCTTAAGAGGCTAATTAATAACTTAATTAAATGGCGGACGAAGGGACAGCCAACTGCATAGATATCCTTCTCGCAATCATCCTGCCACCCCTTGGCGTCTTCCTCAAGTTCGGTTGCCAGGTATCAATTTCTATATGTTTACTTATATAGGTGGGTTAAACCTAGAGATACGCAACTGCAATATGATTGATCTTGTTAGGATATCCAAGAAAGAAAATAAGGTGGCTCTATGTAGGAAATTTCAAGGTGCGACATGCATGAGAGACTAATATATAATTTTCTTTCTTCTTGTGTATTGAGCAGGTGGAGTTCTGGATCTGCTTGTTGCTGACCTTCTTAGGGTATTTACCCGGTATCATCTACGCCATTTATGCCATCACCAAATAAATCTAATACAGGCACAGTTGTGATATCCAATCTCGATTGGTTAATGGGTTGATTTGTTCTCTTCTTTTCTCTTTTCCTTTGAGGTTTGAGGGTGTTCCATCGGTTGTTTTGAACAATATCTTATGTTTCTGTTACATAAATTTGGGTTTCTTCGCAACTGAATATTAATTTTTAATCATGATCTGGAAGCCAGTTTCAATGTAGTCGATCTTGTTAGTAACGGAAGAAGTGTTTTTAGTTTGTCGGTGGAAAGAAGCATTTGTATATGAGTCTGAGCTGCTTTCAGTTATTAATTCCTAACGATCATGAGTTTTGACCTCAATAAATTGATGCCATTAGATTTGCAACAGAAAAGGTAGGTGTTCCTTTCCTTAATTTATTTTCCACCACATCATTAGTAGAAGTAACCTGTTAAATCAACTCGTCAGTTCAGATTCAAAGGGATGCTAAAAAAAAAAAAAAAAAAACTTAACTGAAAACCGAGGGAACTAATTAATAAATTAAAGGGTACTCCAATTAAACAATCCATATATAAACTATGCATGTTTTGAGACCACAAGCAGGATAATCATATATAATACCATAAGCTAATATCCATAATACCGAAGTGGTAGTACAATCTCCCAGAGAAGCATGTGCTGTGCTTCCACGCAAGTGATCGATAATAATAGACTTACTGATGTTCTATATGTTGGCAAAAGTCTTTCCGTCACAAGGGGAAAATTAAAAGTATAGTACAAAGAAAAATAATTAAATCGAAGTGCGCTATTATTTATTTATTTTTATTTTAATGCTCATTCACTGTAGGGAGGGAGTTGCCTGCCGACGCTCATTAATAGGCATTCACACGTTCCAGCGAAGAAGTTCAAACTGCTTTAGTTAATCTTGTTAGCTAGCTCGTGCCAAACTTATGCCAGATAAATGTACACTTGTATGCTTATAGTACATAGATCTTCTTATGCCCCCTTGTCGGGTGCTGCTATATGAACAGTGATAGATTAATTTCCGTCTTGGAATAAATCAATGAAAGATGCTAATCAACTAACACGATGAGCAGGAAAAGCAATAAATAAGATACGGAGAGAGAGAGAGAGAGGAGAGAGAGAGAGAGAGAGAGAGAGAGAAGACAAGACTTTTATTTTCTAATGGATCAAGTACATTACAATTAGAATCTTATCAATTGGAAAGGCTGTTATTATTAGTTGCCTGACTAGTTTAAGCAACAACATGCAGTAGAGGATTAAGAAAGGAAATGATGCGTAAGTAAGTTATGGCAACAAATAAACAAATAAATTGGCATGCATCTAATAGGACTTTTGATTGGCGCAATCTAGGTTAGGGCCAACATCCACGTTAAAGATCTGGGCGTATCTCTTGTAAAAACCGATCCGGTCGTTGACACGGCTATCGTTGGGGATCCCGCACTCGAGCCCACCATTGATTATGTTAGTGACGAGCCCAAACCCGGCGGTCCGGTTGGCCTGGATGTCGGCAGCTGTGGGCTTGTAGAGGCCCACCATTACGTCGTGGCACGATGGCTTCGGCTTCTGCGTCGTCATCCAGAACCACAGCGCCGTCTTGAATGAAATCACCGAATCATTCGCTACTATTTCCGGATTCCTCAGACCATCAAACCCCAACGCCTTCCCCGCCGGCCCATAGTTGAAGTTCCTGATCGATCACAAGTACATATATACATTTTAACATGTTTCTTCTCTTCTTCTTCTTCTTCTTCTTATATATATATATATATATATATACTCGCTATAGGCAAGTTATAAAAAAGAAAAGAAAAGAAAAGAAAAACTCTTCGATCGATCCCTTGTGTACGTAATTAGTGATTACCATGAGAGTTGGATGGGTCCTCTTCCGTGGTAGGTCTTGCCGGGATAACAAGGCCATTTCTTGTTAGTGGAGTCGCAGTAGTCACTCTGTGGGTTCACCTCTTCCTTGAAGCATAGACCCCACGCATAAGGTCCATCAGGCGCAGTTGCCCACCCTCCTGAAATAAGGAAATTAATATGCGCACGTTTCTTCACGTATTATCATTAAGTAACTTAATTCAATTATATATACAAGAAACTAAGCTCTATGTTGTCTACGTATATACGTACGTAGTTCCGAAATGTAATTGAATACACACACCCACACACACACACACCTGTGGTCTCGTGAGAGATTTGAGCGAGGAATGCTGCGATCTCACGCTTGCGAGTATCCAAGTCGCCAGTGTTGCCGAACTGTGGGAAGCATCGAGTGGCCTGGACGAAGGAGGAGTAGTTGTAGAATCCTTTACCAGGGCAAGCACTGTCATCTTTGTGAAGGAAAATAGAATTGAAGAGCTGCTCGGAAACTATTGATGAGATTGGGTAACCGTAGGAGCCATAACGGGCCTCCGCAACGGAGGAGAGGAGTACAAAGAAGAAGAAGAAGAAGAAGAAGAAGAAGAATAGAGAGGAAAGGGCGACAGCCATGGTCAAATGGGATGGATTGGATGACTTGGGGTGCTTCATGGGAGCTAGCTGGGTGTTTACTTATATGCTGGTGCGCATCCATGTAATTAAACTTAACCATACCCACTGGTCAAATCTAAGACAATTGGAGTTGTGAGTTGACCATTTCAGACAGTCTAGATTAAAAAATTTCTTTTTCCTCTTTTTTTTTAAAAAAAAAGAAGAAAGAAAGAAAGAAAGAGAAATATATATTCCAGGATTAGTATTCAAAGATTGTAGATAAGATTGAGTGCGGTTTAGGCGACTTACCCACTAGTCCCGATGTGCACTTGTTGACCAAAACTGATCTTGAACCGCGCGACGAATATGATCCAACTCACGCGGTAATCAGGGTGTGATGGCAACTACAATAAAGGCGCATTTGATGGAAGCTGATCCAATGCAATCCAGGAAGCAAGAATAAGCTGCATTCTTGCATTCTATGCACTTGCCAGTCTTTCATTGGCTGGCAAAGAAGTAAATTTTGTTTAACTGATTTTTTTTTTTCAAAAAATCAGTACAATTAATCCCGACAGTTGGTATCCATGAGTTCTGGATAGCCGTAACTTCAAAATATTTCCTAATAAAAACTACCATTATTAGCGTCTTTATTACGCCATCGGAGTAGTTTATGATGAAGCGAATATTCAAAGCAAGCATTAGAAGTTGGAAGGGTTAAGGGTCCTTGAGGTGAGGTCAATGTTTTACCTTTCTGTTTCTTGTGGAATTAACTAATGTTTGGTCTGCACTATAAATGCGTCCCCAGCAGAATAAATATTGGCTAATATATATATATATATATATATATATATATATATGAATGAAACAATTGGATAATTTGTTAATGGGATCGAATGTCGTATATGACGATGGATAATCCAGTCAAATGAGTGGTTAGCATAGAGCCTTTCCTGATCTTATATATATATATATATAGTCGGTAGATAGTGGAAATGTCGACAGAGAGCACCATAGGTTCATCTATTACATTTAACGACTATGCAGCAAAAGATAGAGGAAGATGGAAAATGTAGGCCTGCATCTCCTCTTATTGCTTGTACTTATCGTAGACTTTGATTTATTCTATGCTCTCCGTCTGCCTCTCGAAGTTTTGGTTTTCAACGTGCCGAAATTATATTCCAGCACACGCCAAACTTACAGCTCACGACGCAACCTTTCATATGAGGAACACTCTATCTAAACGACACACATAACGTAATATAACTTATATTAAGACCAATTCCATCCATATACTGATGGTATACAGCTTATTCTACTTAGGAGTGTGAAGTCTTGATATAAATAGTTTGCCCTGGTGGTCTTTAGAAGCCCAAGTCATCCAGTTGGACCGACTGTTAGTTCGCTAGCTAGCTGGAGGCTGGAGGCCAGCAGTGTCAACGTTAAACCTACAATAATTTTCGTTGACCAAGTACAACAACCCGGTCGGCCGATTCATATTGATCGAGTTTGGATCCTACAAGTAAGTAGAAGATGATAATAAGGATATATACTATTCTTTTTGGCCGCATACGGTCCACGTTTAGCTACTAGTTAGGTATCATCTCTAATGTGTGTCTCTTAATTAACATACATCAAGATTAAGTGAGGAATCATAGTGTTTTGGAGATGCCTTAATTGCCTTGATATTTTTGCCGCCTTTTATTAGCTAATTCGCATACGGATTAATTCACTACGGTCTACGGCCTACCGGTCCGTTGCTGTCATTCTAAATTAACTATATATATATATATATATATATATATATATATATATAAGCTGGCTAGGTAGCTAGCTGCCCGAACCACATTCAAAACGTTCTATTTGCGCCGATGATGAATTGCACATTTACGCACATATAATATTGCTTATCTCTTTATTATTAGCGGAAAGTAGTAATGCTTCACTTTTACGTGATCCATGAAAATCTAATTGCCCCGCTGTTTGTTGCTAGGGAGTAAATTAATTAATATATTCACCACATTTAAGTTACTTGGCCAAAAACCCTCACCATATGATGTGTGTGTGTGTGTGTATATATATATATATAATAGACTGCATGCAAAAATCCAATCAATTGTTTTCTTAACCAATATAATTATATCATTAAAGTGGTATGGATTGTCCTAATCAATTTATAATTAATAATCGAGTCCCGCGGCCCGCCCCATCTATCGGAAATCGAATCATCCGGGCCACCAAGGATTTATTAACTTATAATGACTTGATCTCCAATCCCTACCGTTCACTCCGCAATTACACGTACGTACCATCTCCTTTTCGCTCTATAAAATCATCAAAGCCTCCTATTCCTCGATTAAGAATAACCAACCATCCATATATCATATGAGATTACATTAGATTAGATTAGATTAGATAATTGATGGCTAGGAAGAAGGTGAAGCTTGCATGGATCGCCAACGATTCCACGAGGAGGGCGACATTCAAGAAGCGCAAGAGGGGGCTCATGAAGAAAGCTAGCGAGCTCGCAACGCTCTGTGACGTCAAGATCTGCGTCATTGTGTACGGGCCGCAGGAGCCGCATCCCGAGGTGTGGCCATCGCTTCCTGAGGCGACGCGTGTCCTCTCGCGGTTCAAGAGCATGCCGGAGATAGAGCAGTGCAAGAAGATGATGAACCAGGAAGGGTTCCTTCGACAGCGCGTGGGGAAGATCCAGGAGCAGCTCCGGAAGCAGGAGCGGGAGAACCGAGAGCTGGAGACGACGCTACTTATGTACGAGGGCCTTGCAGGGAGGAGCCTTCACGACGTGGGCATCGAGGAGGCAACGAGCCTGGCATGGATGGTCGAGATGAAGGCGAAGGTGGTGCACGAGAGGATCGAGCTGCTCAAGGCGCAGATGGCATCGGCCCATGCGGCGGCGGAGATGGCCATGCAATCCCATGAGTTTGTCGGCGTGAAGGAGAAGACTCCTCTTGAGACTGCCATGGAGGCGCTGCAGAGGCAAAGCGGCTGGTTCATCCACATGACTAATTGCTCTAACGGCAACATGATGTTCGATGGTGGCAATGGTAGCGCTAGTGTTGGTGCAGTGGACGAGACGATGCAGCCTTACATGGAGAATGCTAACCCATGGCTTGATCCATTCTTCCTTTGAACTAGAGTTAATAGATTTTTAACTCTCAGTTAGTCGACCTTTAATTTCCTTTTCTTCTGTTAGTTTCAGAATAAAATGTACGTGACTGATCGATCACATTACTGCAGGTTCCTTTCCTTAAATTAGGATGTGTCGGGTCTTCTTTTGGACCTTTTTTCCCCCTTATTGTAAAATAAGCTATCGATAAATATATTTTCTGGACTAAATATAGATAGATATATAGAGAGAACTAGAGATATATATGATGAATGTTTGCGTCATTAAGTGCATATATAATATTGGATATTGAGTGGGGCGCCTGGCAACAATCTGTTGAATTGATGTTATAGCTAATAATTAATTCAATTAATTGTTTCTGTATCGCTCGGGTACAGGTTGATCGCATCATTCAAGATTAACCTTCACGGTAACAGTTAATTCTTACCCTTTATACATCTCACATGAATGTTTACTCTTTATACCATGCATAAAAAAAGTATTTAGCCTTGACAGTAACAGTTAATTTATCTCATTCATCTATTTTACATGGAAAGTGATACCGGCACGGTGTTTTGTACATGTTGCTAGATCTGTCTCAAACAAAACTTGCAAGTGTTTATTTGTTACAGATATCAATTGCTAGCTAGGAATCTGTTCAGATATCGGAAGCAATTAATTAATGATCTTATGAAGAAGTATGTGTGCCATTGATAAATCCAAGACAATATATTAATGTTGTATAACTATTTTTTATTACAAGATTCATTTAAGTTGCAATTTAGTTGATAAGGATCAAGGAGGTTCGTATTACTCTAAGCTAATGTTCTATAGCTGGCTACATTTTTTGGTTGCGTGGTCATACAATTTATGCATGATGAAATAAAGCCGGGCAACTGTTATATTAACAAAAAATAGTAGAAAGAAGTAAATATTGAATAACAGATGACATGAATCATAAAAAAATAAATGGTTCATGGAAATAAATTCTTTTCTAATTATATGTTAACCCATCGGAAGGGGCCCTTAATTCCCGTTGGATTAATGACAAGGTCAATAGTTTTAGAGACTGATGCAACCTGGCCGATGTGAAAAAGAATCTGTGGTTTTGTAAGGAAATATCATAAGACTGCAAAATATTAGACAAAGCTAGCTATGGCATGATTAACAAGTTGGAGCATAGAAAGACTTCTGATAATTAATTACGATTCCGGATGGTATGAACTTAATGCAAGGGAAAGAAACTGTAACTCCTCTTCTCATGATTTCTTTGCCTAGATCTCAGTATTGACCTTCTGAAGAACATGTGATACAACACACTCAATAATATCCTTTAAATTTACAAGGCCTACGTACGGCATGCATGCACGTACAATCTATACGCATGTCACGCAACCATGCAATTAAAATAAACCAAAACCTCACGATATATCTTGTGCTATGATCCCTCAGACTCGTTTTGTATAGGATTGACCACATTACTCTGATATCCTCATAGGGACATGCCATCACCTCCCCATAAAGCTTCAAGCTCTGGTGATCGTGCAATGCATCAAAATATTGTAGAGAAGATGTAATTATATAAGTTTTTCCTGGGACGACCACATACATGTAAACATGTAAACATGTAAACATGCAATAGCTAGCAAGGTAGCTAAAAGAATTAGCATACGCAAAATTACATTAAGCTAGTAACTAACCAGTTTGGGACTTCTTTTCTCTCGATGAATTGAAGACTCTGCAAACTTTTCAGGAGGGAGAGGTGATGATGCGAACCCAAGAACACATGAGCTCAATAGCCTCAAGAACGATCGATCTGACGAAATCTATGCAGCTTAATTATTCGTTCGATCACCCTTGCCCTTGGTCTCTCTGTGCATATATCTATATATATGGAGAAATGTAGGAAAGTAGTAGTGCAACATATGGGAGTAATAGAGAGGATTAGACAAGATCCGAGAGATGAGGTTGCACGACGAGCACATGCTTAATTTCCAAGTGGTCGGTCGTAAGACACGAAAATGCTTTTTGTCTACCTTCTTTTTCATGCTTTTGCATCCATCCGTATCTCAAAGTATACAAAGAGAGAGACAAATCTCTTTTTTCTTTTAAAAAAATAATCCAGTGTAATTACAGCTATTTATCACAAAGTAATTATCCCGATTAGTTTATGTTCCTCAAGGATGATGGGCTTCATCCATGTGATATGTGGCAACTAATTTATAATCCGGAAGACCTTTTTTTGTTGTTGTTGTTGAAAAAACCGTAAGACTATTTTATTGCTGTCTAGATCTTACACCAACTACGTATAAACTGGACAGTAGCTCATATATATGAACTTTAATTTAACAACTTGTTACGTTTGATGAAACATGAACAAAATAGAAAAGGGAAAAAAAAAACAAGAACACAAAGAAGGGAAGTCGAATGGGCAAAACCAAAAGCAAAACAATGTAAGAAGGTTGTTTACATACATCTGTCAATATTGGGCGCTGGCATACATGGAGAGAGGATAGTTTAGGTTGTACGTAAGTAGATGAAGTAGCTAGCTAGGTTAGATTCATCTCTCGGTGGACTTTGTCGATGAACTTCTTGGCCTTAATATTTATTTCTGGCTCGCCGTACCAGTTATTGCGGTCGTCCTCGCTCGGCCGAACCTTTCTCTGCTGCATATTTGCTTCGTCTTCATGACCTTCTTCATACCTCTTCTTCCTCAACCCACATAAACCAAGCACACAACCCCTCCCTTTACCCATATCTATCACTCGATCACTACTCTGCCTCACTAGCTTGATCGATCTCCTTAGTTAACTCTCTCTCTCTCTCTCTCTCTCTCTCTCTCTCTCTCTCTCTCTCTCTCTCTCTCTCTCTCTCTCTCTGTTTGTGTGTATATTTCTCTACTAGACTCACTCCTATATATATATATATATATATATATATATGTATATGTATGTGACTACCTTCTATTCGGTTAACTCGTGGTGGGAGCTAGGGGACGGTGCCCACGTGAGTAGGCATGGATCGATCATCTTATTGACTAACTATTACAAAATTGAGTTGATATATATATATATAGTATCTTGGCCGTTGATATGTATGTGAACGGCTGATATGACAATATCTTCTATATCTTGCACTCTGGATTAGTTAAGTTACAGTATCGGTAGGATAATAACTTTTTGACTCTTGACTTTGGCCGCGTCGTGAAGTTTGCTTGGTTGGAAAGTTAGTCGAGAAGCAAGCTAATGCTAATTCGTAAATATTTCTTGTTCTTTCCTACTCAAATTTCCTCGAAAAATTAAGTTCGATTCAAAACTTCCAGGAAATTAAGTCTATTAGGGTTCCATCAATTGCCGCATTAATAATAATAATTATCTAGAGAATTTTCCTCCTAATTCCACTGTTTGATATGCCAAACTACAATCAGATCTGTTCAAACTTGAAAGACTCAAACTGCAGGTGGTCAAAAAAAGGGACTCGTAGGTTCTCTTTATTTGTTGGTCGGTAGGTTTTAAGAAGGAATCTTGCCAAAGTTTCCGGCATCGGATGCGACTTGTCCCCGGCCCCGGCCTTAAATAATTCCTTCCCAGAACCATTTACTATCTCTAATCATACTTTTGATAATCCGGCTACTTTTGACCACTAATCTCTATTCTCTCTACTTTGTTTTATCGTAGACAGTTAGTTCATTAATATCCGGCTGTTATTCTCACACTTGGCTAACAATAGACGGCACAACAAATTAATTCAGCGGATTAAATTCGAGGGCACAATACAGTAATAAGATGAAGAACATGCCAAGAGATTCTCAGGAGCAAAAAGCCGCGAGTTCGACATTATTTGCCTATTGCTAGTTCCCTCAGTCCAGCAGCCCAAGACATAGTCTTAAAAATACTCAAAAATAGACTTAGAATGCAAATTAATAAAATCTACTACACCCTAATACTGCTATAGAACCAAACAAAATCAATTAGCCAAGACCGCTAAAAAGCACAGCAATTGTGTCCAAACAAACCTAGGTGTTGGCGAGCATAGACAATAGCTATGAACGAGTTCCTGGGCCCACACCCGACCAGAGAGCCTCACCACCCGGCCTGTTTGTGGGCCTGTCGACTGAGAGCACCACTGAGATAAAGAGGATCCATTGCGGTAGAGCTACCATGGTAGCAGCAGATTGGGCGAAGAACTGGCAATAAGGTGGTGACCAAACTTGTGTGGTGGCGACGGTGGGGAGCGGTGGTGGAGAGCAATAACGACAATTGGGTTTTGGTCAAATCCTAGCCCGACGAGGAAGGTAGCAAGGCCTCGGAGCATAGTATGCTCGGATCCAACGGAGAGGTGGTGGCCAAGCACGAGTATGATAAGGGAGGGGAGGAGAAGGTGAGCAATGGCTGCGACGAGTAGGTTTTTGATGGTGGTTGCGATGATTAGCAATTTCGGCATGATAGTGAGAGGGAAAAGAGGAGAGGAGAGAGGAGAAGAGAGGAGGGGAAAAGGACTAAGAGAGAGAGAGAGAGAGAGAGGAAGAGGTGAGGTGGAGGGAGAGAAGAGGGTTCTCCCCTCCCCTAGTCGTCAGCTAAAGGAGGGGAGTGAGGTAAACCTCACCGACGGCCGACAAGGGAGAAGTTCTCCTTTGATGGAGAGAGGAGGTTCTGCGCCAAACTCTAGCTGACTAATCTCTATTCTCTCAATAGAATATTATATAATAATATTATCAAGACATATTTTTTTGATCAGAATCAGAAATGTTAATTATTGTTAAGGTTCAATTGACGTTAGGCGAGTCTTCCACTCTTATTCGAGAGTATCCACATAGCAAGGTACCAATGGCAACGGTGAAGGGACAACTCTGTTTTTTTCAGAGAAAAAGTCAAAAGTTGATCGAAATTTAGCTCGATCCTTCCATTTGTTTATGCTTAATAAGTCACACTAACGTAAACATTGCTTCTTCCTTTTTCTAAAAAGCAATTGATCATCAAATAAACTACTTTGGTTCACTGATCTTTTTTTAATATAATTATTTTATCTTGACTAGCGCTAAAAGTTACGTACAAGAATTTCTTTCCTTAATGTAGCCGACAATAAATCAAATAAAGATTAAACTGGATTAGATAACCCCATTTACGAAAGTTTGCTCACTTTTCTTGAATGCAGTACTAGAAAGCATATAAACAAATAATTATTTACTAGTACCCGAGATTGATTGGAATCTAACAAATGCAAATATCACATCTTTATCCACAGGAAAATAAAGGGTGGTCTTTGTTAGGTACTTAAATTTGAGTTGCTGTTTTCCATGAGCAGAATGGAGCAATCAAAACCCTTTGATTGCTAAATATTATTAAAATTTGACTCAAATTCAGTTTTTAGTAAGTTTCAGCAATTAATGCTCGGGCGTTTGAATGCAAAGTCCCGAGAGTAATTTGTATCTGCAAACCTTCAAACGGGCCCTGGGGGCGTTCAAACGCAAATTCTCGAGAACATTCGCACCCGCAGGCGTTCGAACGGCCCCACAAACATTCAAATATCATTCTGCATTTCGGATTGGCATTCCGACGCGTTCGAACACCCCGCGGAATTTCCCCAACTTAAGTCAACCCTATAAATACTGTTTTGGGGGTTTTAGAGCTAATATACTTAAGTGGACATTTATGAGGGTGAGCCACCACTATATTAAGAGTAATTAGAGTTGCTAAATTCTTTATAATTAGCAGATTTGCATAGTGAAGAAGATTGTTCCTCCCGTGAATGTAGGCATGTTGTTGAACCACGTAAATCTTGTCTTCATCTCTCTTTATTATCTTTATTGCTTCTATTTCTTGATTACTTGCATTTTGGTATTTAATACATGATTAAGAGTTGTTTATTACTATTTTATCACTAGTAGCACCATATTAGAGTTTTCTCCAAACTTGCATTGGTTTTGCCATTACTATTCTATTTAGGAAATTTGGGGGTGAAGGTTTTGCTTAGGCTTTTCTCACACATTGGGCTAATTGCACAATAAATATAGATATATTTTATTTGCTAGAGGAGAAGCATGAAGTTAATCGACTAGCAAAGAGCAAATAGGAAATTGAGAATAGAAATAATTAAGAAAGATACTCTAAAACTAATGCGAAAGTAGTAGTGCCCTCAGATAAGGTTTAGGCCCATTTCCAGCCCAACGTGGTGGGCATTTTGCAGCGCAAGTCCATCTCTTTATGATAAAAAAGAAAAGAAACGGAGTATCAATTCAATAAAAATTCTCTGTTGATATGTGCAGAAATCAAAGGTATGTTTAGTTAGTTGGAGACGAGCAGTAATTCCAAAAGTCGTAGTTGTTTAAACACAGAATTAGGATAAATCCATACGTAGCCACTGGAATTTTCCACAGAAAGGGATACTCGAGTCAAGTTAAGTGCACTGTTTGACGTTTTAATCCAAGGAGAGAAAAAAGCAATCGATCTCTTCCTGCTGTTTTTGCTGTTTCTCAAAATATTTTGGGCGTAGGCGTGGGAGAAGAAAACAAAACAAAAACAAAAACAAAAATGAGCGGAACAACCAACTTTTCCTCCTCTTCCAACTCAAAGCCAGTCGTCGACAACGCTCTCCATGCGCTGGGCTTCGTGTACACCCAAATCTCACCCGAGAAGGTCACCGGCCGCCTTAAGGTCACCCTCACTTGTTGCCAGGTTACCACTTTTACTCTACCTATAACTCACCCATCAATCGCCCCTTTCTTCATTCCCTACCTCTTTGCTTTATTAATCACTCTTAATTAATTGGATCGATTCAATTTAATCCTATTTACTTGTATTGATCAGCCTTTCAAGGTCCTAAACGGAGGCGTGTCGGCTCTGATAGCCGAATCCACGGCCAGCTTGGGAGGCTACGTCGCGTCCGGATACGGGAGGGTTGCTGGCGTCCAGCTCTCCGTCAATCACCTCAAACCGGCTGCCCTCGGCGAGGAAATTGAAGCTGAAGCCAAGCCCATCCACCTTGGCAGAACCACCCAGGTATCAATCATCAAACCATTTTTTAGATTCTTAATTAGAATCCAATAATTTTTCCTTTTTTTTATTTATTTATATAAATTTCTTTTAACCCACTGCGGTAAAGATGCTCCATTTTAATGTAAGAAAAAAGAAGAAAGGTCTCTCGAGGTAGAAACATGACTAGATGTCCATAAGGAATGACTACTATTTTCTTTCCTGATTCTCGCAAATGCAAACGCCCATTTCCCCAAAAGTCACCTCTGATTCATCTATCATACATAAGTAGCTCTGTAACTTATCCTCCTCACAGTGACTAAATTTATTACAAAGTCAAACTTCTTCTTTACCCACTCAAAATCGCTACTCATCATTCTCCGCCGCCTGAAAACCTCTGCAATAAGAGATTTTTTTTTTCTTTTTATTTTTTATTGAAAGCCTCTGAGAAAAAGATGGTTACCATCTCTGCATCTTCTTATATTACAGAATGTGGAAACCTATCTTGACTCGTAATGACCAGACTTCAAATCCACCTGTTCAGAAGTCTCTGGACAGATCAACTCAATCTACAATGTTTGAATTCCGTTGCCTACTGAAAAAAGATTACAAGTCCAAGTAGTGTTACCTCAACTTGTAAACGCACATCAATCCCATCAGATTTTCAATTCCTTGATCCCAGAATATTCAAGGTTAATCACCAACAGAGCAATCTGCCTATTCCAAAGTGGTTACTGGTAAGCAATTCAACTGAACACTTCAAAGTATTTTCGTGCAATCTCCATGATGCTAGATCCCAACAACAACCTGAAAAGTTCAATTTTAAACTGTGACAACACCTCGGAGCAACAATAATAAGGAAAATTATCATATACGTGCAGTTCCATCCTCTGCAAACGAAACAACTTTTACTCTACGTAATTCAGAAACACTAAGCCTTTCTTGTCACCTCGAGTCCGCAAATAAATTACAAAAGGTTTTACGTCCCCTGAATTTTCTGGATAATTACCTATACTATACTATACTGCTACCTGTACAGCACCATGAGTATGAGACAGTAACATGGGTTTACACAGACATCTTTTTTTTTTTTTTTTCCTTTTTTCTGATTGACATCTTCTAGAATAGAAGAACTCCTGGTAAATATAAGAGATCTAAGAGACTATCTAGTTTAGTCATTACATCTAAATGGGCAATCAGTTTCTTCATATCTAGATTGTCTTTATACCACAAGGATGGGTATAAAAAGCCGTGGATATAGCTTCGAAAGTTGTAGTGATAGAATTATCATTTGACAGAGAAACCTTTCTGAATGGCATATTGGGTGACATCAGTTTTTCAATGAAATATGCCATCATAACTGCTCTATGCCTGTTATCGACTACAGAACTTCCCTCCAGCTGCTAGTCGCCTTCATAATCAGAACTAGTACTTCTTTAGAATTACCTTCCTTTTTCAATTTCTGCAGAAATTCCTGGCGTGAATGCGATATGATAAAGCAGTCCTTATAACTTCTTTCTTATAGCACTGAGTTCTCTTCTTCCTCCTTTTACTTTGAGACATTTCTAACAATGACCTTTAATCTTTAAAAGGTGTGGGAAGTGCAAATTCGGAGAATAGAGCCTTCAACCTCAGAGAGTAAAGTCCTGCTTTCGACATCTAAGGTTGTCCTAGTAGGTAATTTGCATACACCAAAGGATATGAAATATTATGAAGAGGCCATCAAGAAGTACTCAAAGTTGTAATCCCTGATTTTATATGTGATCTGAAAGGTATCGTAATAAATGTTTTGACAAATACGGCAAATAAATGTTGTCTTGGATCTCATAAATACATGCCAACCTGGCAGCCTCTGAAGTCTGGAGCTGTATGAACTGTTCCATATACTATGAAAGGTGATTGATTCTATTTTCATTTATTACTACAGGATCTTTACATGGTTAGGGATGCTCTATTCACAAGGGACACTGAAACTCTTATCATCCTTAATTATGCATTTCTTTCATAAAAGGTATTAATGAATTTTGTCGAGCCTGAGTCCAATATTTGTGATGGAAGTCGTTTCCCGAAATGAAAACAGAGATGAAAAATGGACCCTTTAATTTTATAATTCAACTACAAACTCTCGCTCACTCCCTCTCGAGATCAAAAGATATCTAATCCTACACTAGAATAGGGGTGTAACCGAGCCGAGCCTGAGTGAGCTGACTTCGGCTCAGGCTCGGCTCGAAATTAATTTCGAGCCTTAGAATTGGGCTTAGGCTCGACTAAGCTCAACTCGAGCCGAGCCCGAGCAGTGCTAAACCGAGCCCGAGACAAGCTTGAGCTTAAAATAAGCCTATCATCAAGTCTCATTCAAGCTGAGTCAGATTGAGTTGAATCAAGCCCAAACTGAGCCAAGGAAGAAGAAGAACATCGAGCCCTGCGGGACGGTGCTAGGGGACCTACCGGAGAGTTGCGTGGCGGAGGTGCTAATCCACCTCGATCCGCCAAAATTTGTCCGGCACCGCGGTAGCTTGACAAGGCAGCTTGTCGTTGCTGAAGGAGGAGGCAACGGCATCACGACGACGGCGGCTTGGCGAAGGAGGACGAGGGCACGAGGCGGCACAACAGTGGCGGCTTAGCGAAGGAGGACGAGCCGACACCGACAAACCGCAACGGAGGAGGAGGCGGTGATGTGGAAATGAAATTTGGGGATTGAGGTTTTTCTCACCCCTTTTATACCGAGCCTATCGAGCTGAGCCTAAGCGAGCCGGCTCTAGCTCAAGCTCGGCTCGATATTAATTTCAAGTCGGTTTTGACAGCTTTAGCTCAGCTCATTTCTAATTGAGCTGAGCCGGACTCGAGCTTTAGCCGAGCTGAGCCGAAGCTGAACTGAGCTGCTCATTTATATTGACAGCCCTACACTAGAAGACACAAGCTAGAAAATTACAAAATTCTAAAATATGTGGACTGTCTCCAAAACATAATAAATTGTCCACAAGTCTACAGACTGCACACACAAAATGCGGGTCTGCTGTTGTCGTCCACTGCTCCTAGCACTAGGTGGCATGTTCTATGGCAAGTTAAAAGCCCGTGAAAGTTTAACACAACCCTCTCGCATCTCAGTAAGTCAATAAAGGCTGCTAGGCTTCACCTCATCTATATGTTCTATGGCAAGTTTAAATCTATTTGAAAGATGTAAGCTTGGCCTTAGCTTATTTTCCAGCCTAGTTTGAGTTTGATCGGATCTTATTTATTTCGACAGTCCTGGATCCGGAAAATTATAGTTAGTTTTTTCCACGGAGAGTTTATTTATTATTTATTATTTATTATTTATTATTTATAACCATGTATTTGGCTAGAAGAAGTCGTCAATCGGTTTCTCACAGCGCCGGCTACAATGTGATCGGTGGCATGCAAAACAGCTTATGCTCTCAAAGTCACTGCCGACCAGAACATGAACTCCGAGAAATTTCACCGACTGTACTCTTCGCCATCATCAAGAACATTTCATTTAAAAAATATAGAAACAGGAAGAAATTAAAAATATTTTAAAAATAAAAAATGAAGATACTATAAAACCCCTATCTCCGCCGCCTTCTGCCTCCTTTCCCTCCTCCTAAAACCCTAAAACCAAAACCTCTTAACCATGTCGACGGCCCCGGAGATTGCACCTCCGTCTCCCATCTCCGAGAAGAGGAGGAAAAAGAAGAAGGAAAAGAATCCCCCATCCGCCAATGGCGACGCCGCCGAATCCGAAGATGCCTTGCAAAGGGACTACCTAATAAAGCCCCAAGCTTTTATTCCCTCACTCGACACCTCGATGTGGCCCCTCCTACTCAAGAACTACGACCGGCTCAACGTCCGCACCGGCCACTACACCCCAATCCCCAGCGGCTACTCCCCTCTCAAGCGTCCCCTTGCCGAATACCTCCGCTACGGGGTCATCAACCTCGACAAGCCTTCGAACCCTTCATCGCACGAGGTCGTGGCCTGGATCAAGCGCATCCTCCGCGCCGAGAAGACCGGCCACAGCGGCACCCTCGACCCCAAGGTCACCGGAAACCTTATCGTCTGCATCGATCGCGCCACCCGCCTCGTCAAGTCGCAGCAGGGTGCAGGCAAGGAGTACGTCTGCATCGCCCGCCTCCACTCCGCCGTCCCTGACGTCTCCCGCGTCGCTCGAGCCCTGGAGACCCTCACTGGTGCCGTATTCCAGCGGCCCCCGCTTATCTCCGCCGTCAAGCGCCAACTTCGGATCCGCACGATCTACGAGAGCAAGCTGCTCGAGTACGATGCAGATAAGCATCTTGTTGTGTTCTGGATTTCTTGCGAGGCAGGGACCTATGTACGAACACTTTGCGTGCATCTTGGGTTGATTCTTGGCGTCGGAGGACATATGCAGGAGCTGCGGAGGGTTCGGTCAGGCATCCTTGGAGAGAAGGATAACATGGTCACCATGCACGACGTGCTCGATGCGCAATGGACGTTTGATAACTTCAGGGATGAAAGCTATCTGCGGCGGATTGTAATGCCTCTGGAGGTGCTGCTGACGAGCTACAAAAGGCTAGTTGTCAAGGACTCTGCTGTGAATGCCATATGTTACGGCGCTAAGTTGATGATACCTGGGTTGTTGAGGTTTGAGAATGACATTGAGGTAGGCGAGGAGGTCGTGCTGATGACCACTAAGGGGGAGGCAATTGCTCTAGGAATAGCAGAGATGACTACCGCTGTCATGGCAACGTGTGATCATGGTTCGGTTGCTAGGATCAAGCGGGTGGTCATGGATAGGGACACATACCCGAGGAAATGGGGTCTGGGGCCAAGAGCCTTGACGAAAAAGAAGTTGGTCGCTCAAGGGCTGCTGGCCAAACATGGAAAGCCAAATGAGAAGACGCCTGCAGAGTGGCTCAGGAATGTGGTGCTTCCGACTGGAGGGGATTCCATGATTGCCAGTCTTGCAGCGGTGCCAGAGCCAAAGGAGACCAAGGACGAGGGAACAGCTGACGAACAGAAGGCAGAGAAGAAAAAGAAGAAACATAAGAATGGGGATGATGGTGCTGAAGGGCGTAAGCGCAAGTTGGTGGAAGGAGTTGAAAGCCCTGTTGTAGTAGCTGCTAAGAAGGTTAAGGTTGAGGAAAGTGATGAAGACAGAGACGACAGTTTGACTGAATTGAAGAAGCTGAAGGTGAAGGAGGGTATCGAAGAGGAAAAGAGTGAGAAGAAGAAAAAGAAGAAGAAAAAAGATAAGGAGAAGGGAGAAGATGAGCAAAAGGTGGCGGAGAAGCAAGATAAGGAAAATAATAGTAAAGGTAAGGACGATTTGCAATCCTCTGAGGATGAAGCCAGGGAGAAAAAAGAAAAGAAGAAGATGAAAAAGGAGAAGAAGAGCAAAGATGCTGAGGAAAATTTGGTATCTAAACCACCTAGCAGCCTAGGAGATGACAATGAGAAGACACAGAAAAGTGAGAAGAAAAAGGAGAAGAAGAAAAAGAAAAATCGAGACTCAGATGAAAAACAACAGAATGAGTAGGCAGAGTTTGTTTGAATGTTGCCTTTCCGAGAGAAATCAATTGACTATTCGCATATTTTTGCTATTATGTGGTACATCTTATGCATAACTAATGTTTTTGTTTATTCTGTGTACAAGAATGGTTCTGTTCTAGGATAATGTTACTGGCCTTATATCAAAAAATGTCCGAACCTTCCTGCTTCTTTGAATTGCTCCACCAGGTAAGCTAGTTTTGCTGTCATGAGATAAGTAATATAAATCATTTTCTCATTTCAATTAAATCTGCTAAAACGATATTTTCTGCATTTTGTATTCATAGCTTCATTATCTCTATGTGTTTGTTGGAGTGATCAACTTGTATATGATACTATGATTTGTAGTTTTCTAAGCCGTATCCTTAATAGTTAATAAAGTTCTGGAAACAAGTATCTTGTATTTGGTATCACTAGATATGAACATCCCTGAACACGGTCCAATCTTCTAAAGTTGGATTCAGTGATTCACAGTGATTCACTTGTTGATCACGATGTAGTAGCTCCAGTTACAAGAATTTCTTATTACAGAACAAGAAATTCATTCTTTGTATGCCATAGGTTTCACTTAGAATGGAAAGTATCCCTGACTAACAATCAAAATATGTAGCAGTAATCACATTGAATCAAAATCTGTCTATTTTGTCTTTCTCTATTCAGAGGTAGTCTCTGTTTCATTTCTACTGGTAGAATATGAGTATGAATCGATAATGTTATTTGTAGCTACATCCCAGATGCTAATCTGTATATTAGGTATCTATGTATGCATCATTCATGAATGGATTTCAGACTCCCCTGTTGTGGACCTGTCGTAATCTTGTCCTATCTGGTATTAGATATGTTGTATACTTTTGGTTCATGTAGTTGATGAATTGTAGTCTTGATTTGTGCTTTAATAAATTTAGATAATTATATTTCCTCATTTGCCGTAAGGTTTTCTAGTTATTAGGATTTGGTGGCCTAGGTAATGGTATTGTTATTAATATAAAAGTGCATTCGTGACACTCATATCCCCTTGTCTCATCAGTAAATAGCCATCAATTTGTACTGAACGCAAATTTGCAAGAATACTACTATTGCCAACTTCTACTGGACAATATTTTGGGCTCTCGTGTTGCAATACTTTGCAGTTGTTTAGGACTAGCAGGCTTGGTAACATCGTATTTTCCTTTTGTAATATTTGCTTAACCTGCTACAGGTGGGAAGAGTGTACACGTTATATCAAAGTTCCTGAAGAACTTGCATTATCTAAATTTTCTTTCCTCAATTGCATGATGAATTTTACATTATTCGAAGTAGACATATGGTGGTGAACATTGGGTACTGCATCGCATCTAGTTTATAATGCAACTTACGTACAATAAGAATTCTCCTTAATGTTGTTAATTATCATGTTCCTTTAGTTCCATTTTTCTTTATGCGATGATTCTTCACATGTATATTTAGGTGAGACCATGAAGAAATTGCAGGTTTGGTCCAACTAATCTGGCAAGGTTGTAGAGTTAAATCTGCGTACTCAGGTGGCATTCATCTCTCTTTAGCTGAAGACTCGTATTTTTTATCTTTCTGCACATAGATTTCTAGTTCTTTGTCATACTATTCATTTTAATCAACGTAGGTACATAATATTATTCATGGTTATAGTTATCTTGCCGAATTAAATCCTGTCTTGAGATATTTCTAGGCGTTGCATCTGCATCTCAACAGAAAATTTTCTTCTTTGTTCTTTTTCCTTATTTGTCAAAGGAAATTCTTTGGCCGGATTGTCAAAATATCTCCAGTACTATCTTATCTTTGAATGGTAGGATTGGGACACAAGTTGTTGGGCCTTGAACCTAATAACATATAAAACGACACTACTAAGTAAACGGGAGAGAGACAAGTTATATATATATATATATATATAAGAGAGATCTAAGATACAATTTAAGAGATAGGACTGCGTAGTATAAGTGTAGGAATACTTTTATATATGATCGATCTCGTTTGTGCAACGCTCCAAAATAGTTTTGATCTCTTTTCATCCCCTAACTCTGTCCTTCATTGCTTTTGCAAAACATTCACGCATCTATGTATCCCATCCTCAACTCACCTACACTGTACACCATGCGATGAATGGTCCCCTGCCTTCCTCCATTATTCTTTTTGTCTTAATCTATTTAGCTAGCTTATCCATTCCCCTTTTCCTATTCTTCTCCTTCCTCCATTATTTTTCCTTTTCTTTTTATTTTTCCTCTTCAAATGTAATGTAAGCGGAGGAATTAATCAACGATCAGTTATTATTAAATAATTGTCATGCAGATCTTAAGAGGAGAGGAGGAAAATTATTTAATTAGATGACGTACGACATGTTAGAAACCGTGGTTCCTTGAAAGACTCAAATTGCTTACCGTACCTAGGAAGTCTTCCTAATTCCTATCCAATGGAAGGTAGGAATAAACTTGCGATTTTGAGGGCATTCTCACATTCGCATGCAGCTTAATTAACCGCTTTATTAAATCATAAACTTACATAAAGCGTGCTAATTTCATCACATGCATTATGTCAATATTAGAATTTATAAGCAAATAAGGATTACATATAGTAGCTATTATAGTTAGTTGAAGTCAAAAAGTAGGATTGAATGGTCAGCAAGAATTCTCTGGCAAATTAGAACTCTCTAACACCAATAGAAGGCAAAGCGGCAATCGGAAGGTCCAAGTCATAGAGCTAAGCACATATACATATATATATATATATATATATATATATATATATATATATATATATATAATAAAAGACAGCCAAAATGGAAAAGGAAAGAGAAGCACCGAGTTCAAAGAGGCTTGAAAGTCGTCCTTTTGGAAATAATGGTAATAAGAGTCTGTCTATAAACGAGAGATAACGTTGAAAAAGATGAAAGGCTAGTAGTAGTTGGGGGGAGCCCACCAATCACCATACATGATAAGGGAGTTTGATTAATAAATAGTATTTTAATTTTACACACCCGGCCCGGCCCCAAGGTTCACGTTCGTGTTTATGTTTTAGTTTGCAGGGAAAAGGTTCTCTTTGGCGTGTGGGAGTGTTGAACACGGAACGCCTTTGGTTGGCTAGCTGATCATGTTGAAAATATTAATAATAATAAACTGCCTTTAATTTGGTGTACTGCATGCAAATACAATGCATGTGGCTTCTCATCTCGTCCTTTACTGTGTATATGAAGAGATACTCCAATATGTACATATACAGAGATCGATCGATCAATCTATGAATTCTAAGTTCCAAAAGTAACAGTGCATAACATTTCTTTCTTTCTATTACGACTTGGTGAAATTATATAATATAAAATGATCAGAAAAAAACAAAACAAAACAAAAGAAATATCTATAGTATAAGGATTAGTCAAATGGAGATGTTGAATGTGGTGCCCAGCAGAACGCATGAACAAGTTAACGCATATGACCGAAAGGAAGGGTTGGACCAGATTACTGTATTCTAGTTTTTATTTCTTAATTTCCCTTGTTTGTCCTCCCAACATCGAGCCCATGTTCTCATCGTTTGTTAAGAGAGTTAGGAGGATAAATTGCGTTGAATTTCGCATGCAACTTTGTAAAGAGGTGAAATGAAAATTAGAGAAATCCTTTTTACTTATGAAATGTTAAAAATAACAACACTCTATACCACATGAAAGCTCCCTCTTCCAGAGGTTTCCCAATTCCTAATTTTTCTTTTTCTTTCTTCTCTTTCTTCTTTTGTCCTCCGACCATTCCATTGTTTATCTTCCTCTCATCCTTCGTTATATCTGATTCCTCCTCTATCCTCTACCCTCTACCTCAACAATTGCCCTCATCACCAATAGACTTGGCTTCTATTGCTATTGCTATTGCTATTGCTATTACTGTCTTCTCTACTGTCGCCGCCAAGGATACATTAGTTCTAACCGAGCGCCAAATCATTCCCCTAGGTCACCCTTTTCCCTCATGGTTTTAGTGATTTTGTTGTCTCCATCATACCTCCTCTGGTCGACAGCGCTTAGCTCTAAATAATCGCCTGCCTTAGTGCTCGGTCGAAATTTGTTATGGACTTGGCCTTGGCTTATACTTTGGCCGTGGCCAAGGCTCATGATGACTTGGGGATTGGGGTCGATTTGGTCTAGTAATGGTTTTGGGGCCGATTTGGTATGCTTTAGGCTGCCCCTCCTCCCTTATTGGTGTATATTTGTGATCTTCGATTTTTCAGCCTTCAGTGTTTCACGGGGTCATGTCTTAGACTATTAGTTCTTGACAAAATTGCAAACTAACTCAGGGCTATTTACTTTGGGTTTCACTTCACTTTGTTATTATTATTTTTTTTGTTCCCTTGAGCTTGAGCTTGATACTTTATTATATTTATAATGTTGTCTATTATAGACTAAATATAATATTTATGTTAAAGAATAGTTGCTCTATATCCTTTTATCTATGTATCAATTTGTACTTATAATCTCTAGCTTGTATTTGGTTTGAGGCTAAGCTCTAAGCTTGATTACTTGTTCATATTTCTTAATTTTGATTTTAAGTGCTTTGAACTAGGCTAAGAAAATTTAATATTTAGTTGTGAACTAGGCTAAAGTGTTATTACTTTTGATTAGAGTTGTCAAAATAAGTGAGAGACTCGGACTCGGCTAGAGCTGAGCCAAGCCGAGCCCAAGCCAAGTTAGAAAGCTCAAAAATAATTTTGAGTCGAACCTGAGCTACAACTGGCTCGCTTAGGCCCAGTTAGATAGCCTTAGTATAAAAGAGATTTCTCAAGTCAAACTCTAATTCCTAATCTTCCCATCCCAAGTTGACCCACAACCGCTCAAAGCCCCACTCTCCCTAGTTCTCTCTCAGTTGCTCAAAGCCTCAGACCCCAAGTCTTGTCGCCTTGTCCTTCGTCGCAACCCGCCTCCTCCTCCTCCTCCTTCGGCAAGAAGGTTCTTCTTCAAGCTGTCGCCCTGTACTCGTCTTCCTCCTTAAGCTGTTGTCTCGTCGTCATCCTCCTCCTTCGCCAAGTCTCGTTGCCTCGTCCTTCTCCACCACAGCCTGTTTTCTCCTTCAGCAAGCCGGCTCCTCCTTATCCTCTACCTCGAGCCACCGCCTGTGCTCGTCTTCCTCCTCAAATCGTCACCTTGTCGTCTTCCTCCTCCTTGCCAAGCCGTTCCCTCGTCCGCCTCCTTTATCAACTTAGTTTAGCTTAAATTGGTTGTGGTTCGGCTTATGCTATCTTGCTCGGTCCGGCTCGACTTGAATAAAGCTTGATAGTAGGCTCAATTTAAGTTTGAGCACAGCTTGGGATCAGTTTAGCCCGACTCGAGTTGAGCTGAGCCAAACCTGAGCTAGAGCCAGCTCTCTCAAGCTTGGCTCATTTACACCCCTACTTTTGATGTGATGTGAAAATTATATATATATATATATATATATATATATATATATATTAATTTTGAAGGGAAATAAATAATATAAAAAATTAATGAACTAAAATATCTTTTTGACTTTAATAATAAAAATGATAGATTTAAATCATGTCAAATATAAAATTTGAATTAATTTGAATTTATACTAGAATTTTTATTTTATTTATTGGAGAGTGAAGTTGGTTAATGATAAAAAGATGATTGATTAGTGAACTTGGCTAGGATTCCATGACCAAGTTCAATAACTCTCCGGTCCGTTTTTCTCTTTCCGGATGGTAAATATTTCTCAGAACATGAGTGTGAATCAAACCCATGTTTGAATTGAAACTGAGATACGGATGCAAGTTCTTCCCTTCTGAATTAGATAGATTCATATCTGAAAGAGGCTGACAATAAGTTCTTTCAAAGTTGACTATTTATTCCTCTTTTAGAGGTGTTGCGGAAATGTCTGCGATCGAGTTTTTCTCTATCAATTGCAAATTAAATAAAAGTAAGTCTCCAATTGCATCACACCGTTGACGTGAGAGAGAGAAGTTTCCTATGTCATGTTCACATCCGCATAATTAACCATCCAAATTCTTTAATTTTCTCTAAGTGTAGATGGGAAATACCAACAAAAACAACTGAAATTGAATGTGATGTTTTGGGCGCAAATTGAGTGGACACAAGTATTCTAGCTGTTTCATACTTGAGATATATACGATGACCCGATCGAACGTAAATAAATCTATTTTGGCGTTCAATTCTGTATCTAAAAAAATGTAAGAAAGGAAAATATCTTTATATATATATATATATATATAATCTTTCTCCCTCTCTCTCACGAGAAGCCCACGTACGTTCAAACCTCTCGCCATCTTAATTAATGTCAATCGTGATGTACAAGTTAAGTACTTAGCACCTCTACCGCCGCCGCTTTTGTTTACCGTGGCTGCTCTACCTTCTTAACTTAATTGCTCGAATCCAATCCCCTATATTGTACGTATGAGCAGGCCATCTAGCTAGCTGCCTGCCTGCCTTTTAAGTATATATGATCATATTTATCATTCCTTGAAACCGTATGTCACTATTCAATCCAGAGACCATGGCGTAAGCTAGGAAATAAGTTGCGTGAGAATGATGCGTAGCTAGGAAATTTCTACTGTTCACACAATAGTTGATACATTTAGCCTATTATGTATTAAAGTCTGTCAATAGTCCTCTTTAGTTGAGTACCTTATTAATGTTGAATTATTATTATTATTATTTTCCAATTTTTTGGAGAAATTATATATCATTTCTGGTATACCAAGCACCATGGTCATGGTCACTGCTGTTGAATTAATGCATAGCATCCAATAGGCATCTTTGTTCCCTATTCTATTCCACCATAAAGAAATAAAAGGGAATGTATATTTATATAAACCCAGCTAGCCATGAATACTACCCTTTTGTAGCATTAGGGATTTCAATAATTATTCGCTTCATTATATGTTACTGGTAGCCAGTCTATCTATGTCAGTTGAACGAAGAAATATCATGCAGTCCACTACACTAAGGTGTTGACAGTTGATAACACTATTCACGTACGTGTGATTACGTGTAGCACGAAGGAGATCTTAAGTTGTATCTGCGACTACAGTACCAACCAACTCTCTAATAACTAAATATATAATTTTAAATGTATATAAAATATAATATTAAACATATATAGATTACTATATTTTTTGTGTATTCTAGAATTAGAAACAACCAAACATTTGTATTAGCATATATATATATATCTATACTTGATAAGGAAGAGAGTGCTCCCGCTCCCAAATAATATAGAAGAAACACTGTCAAAGACTCATGGGAGCTATCTAGGTCTTCTTCAATCCTTTTATTTTCTTTTCATATTCCACACATTTTCACATCTTTCACCGTCAGCAATGGATCAATTGAACTATTTGATTCACCCAAAACGGTGAGGAGCAGTAATATAGATGAGCGATTAAATGTTATAATGTTATCTTCTCTATGGAGATCATGGGCTTAAATGAAAGGGCGTTCCTTTAAGAATTTTAATTAATTTGTGTCCGCAATTAAAATGAACAAAGAATAATTTTAAATTTTATAAGGAGAATCAAGATAGATAAAAACGAAAAGTAAAAAAAAAAAAAAAGAGGAAAGCTATTAATCACTTCCTCTAAACCTGACATCAACATGAAGTTGCGTGCCGCTAACTAAA
The DNA here is from genome assembly GCF_019914945.1 of Typha latifolia. Classification (NCBI taxonomy): domain Eukaryota; kingdom Viridiplantae; phylum Streptophyta; class Magnoliopsida; order Poales; family Typhaceae; genus Typha; species Typha latifolia. The sequence goes on along the minus strand of NC_133087.1, from coordinate 18,575,808 downwards.
AGATCATCTTTGCTACTAACTTTTCTTCTTCTTCTTCTTCTTCTTCTTCTTCTAGAGAGATGAAGATATCAAAGCTGCAAGAGGTGTGCCGTTTGGACTCCACCTTCTTGGGATTTTTCTTATTTAGAAAATGTATATATATATATATATATATATATATATATATCCAGGGAAAATTAGCTCCAAGCAATGAAACAAAAGTGTGGAAAACTGACAAACTAATAAAATACAATCGATCATGAAGTGACCTTTAATTAATATCCATTAAAATATATGTTTCTGAGCAGCTACACACATATATACATATTGTCATATATGTAAAACACCGCAGCTGCTTTTGTGCATTATTTTATCCCTCAGAAAGAAAAATCCAAAGGTTATATATATATATATATATATATATATATATATATATATATATATATAAATCATCATATATTAAATTATGAAGCACGACTATTGGAGCGAGGCAGGATTAGCTGGAGCAAAGGTGTCCATCTTTAAATGGGTGGCTCCCACTGTTGGATGACGTGTCTCCATCAGGTGACGCACGCGCCAATTAGCCAAGAAGTCAAGCTCTGCATTAGGTACGCCCTTCCCCATGGGTCCCGCAAGCCCACATCGCCATTGACTTGGTTGACCCCACACGTGCCAGAAAACCGGTGAACCTGTGTTGGATGTAACGCCGTTACGCCTTCCTACCGCTTCTCCGGTTACCTTATTTGCTATGATTCCTTTTCTTTTTTTTTACCCCCTTTACAATCTCAGCTCCCCCGCTTTCTCTAAATTTATATTCAATTTCCACACTATGTCTTCAATTTTTTTTTACTTATACTTTTCTGTACTTACACCCTATTCTTTAAACTCTTTCTTCCATTTCCTCTCTCTCTCTCTCTCTCTCTCTCTCTCTCTCTCTCTCTCCTTCCTATATCTATCTCTTTCTCTATCTCTATCTCAAATGGAGAGACCGAGGGAATTGGCTTTGCTGCACTCGCAACACGAATCTTCTGGTGACGGCGGCGATGAGGATATCGATATCAAACGGAAGGGAAAGATCAAGGAGGTGGACTTCTTCTCGGAGAGTCATCGGAGGAGGAGCGACGAGACTGCCGGCGTCGGAGGCAGTGGTGGCGGAGAGGGCATATCGGATCGTGGCTGCACCACCGTCCACGTAAGTCATGAGCCATATACCTTAATAACTTGTGCTAGCGCCTAGCCGTATTCTTATATGAGTGCACATCTTGACTGTACGTAGCTAGCTAGCTTAATTTTGATGTACTGCCAATTTTAATATATCTGGTTGTTTGCAACTCCCTTGCTGCAGACGGGATTGGATCTGCTTACCACGAGCACATCTACCGGTTTGCCTTCCATGGAGGACCATCCTAAACCAAATAACAAAGTAAGTTTCATTAATCACTAAGAGTTACAGCATCTGATGCAACTGCAACGCAACACACACACACACACACACACCAAAGGAGTTTGTGTAAATTAATTTGGTATATATATATATATATATATATAACGGGGGTGTCTATAAATTAATCTATGTGATGGTAGATGCATGTGAATACACTACGAGACGAGCTGAAGAGATTAGGAGAGGAGAATCGAAGATTGAGGAGCATGGTGGATCATCTCACCAGAAATTACAGTGCTCTTTATAGCCAGCTTCTTCTTGTGACGCGACAACAAGCACATGATCAGACTCCGCACCCACAGGTTATTATTGCTCCTCTTTTAATTGTTTTTTTCCCCTAATTGTTGTTTGTTTCCTTCAACCATCAAACTTCAATTTTAATTGAACGATTTGCGCTTTCTTTTTCCTCCCTAATTTAATTTCATTGCGTGCAATTTTAGATGTGAGTTTCATTTTAAATCTGAGTCCCATATATAATTTGTTCAGAAGCTAAGCACATCTCTAGCTAGCTGATTGTTATCTCTTTATATACGCGTACTCTACGTGGAGCTTAGAGTTAGTAGAAATTTCATAAATTCATGTCACATAGACTTTGAATTCTTCTAGTATCTAAAAAATCTCTTTCATTTTGCACGCAGCTTTTCATATTTTTTTCCCCCTCTAATACATTAACAGATTAATTCAAACCACAGAGTCATAAGCAAATCGAGACAGCCAGTGCTCCAATGGCATTACGGCCGGCTCAAAAAGATTTGGAACGCCAGCACTCTTCTGTGCGAGAGACTGACATGGAGCACGCCGATGGTAGTGAGGAAGAACGGTCGCCTTCTTCGAGCAACAAAGCAAACAGCTCCTTTGAGCCCGGGATGATTCCTTTCAACGAGAGAGGGATTCGTCAAGATGGAGTTGACCTGAGTGCAACGCAAGAAAGAAGCAGCCAACCAATGGCTGAAGTGCCATGCAGGAAGGCAAGAGTTTCGGTGCGTGCTCGATCGGATGCACCGATGGTACGTAACGTACATGCACCACAGCAAATAATATATCAACATTAGTTTGGTTAATTAGAATTATTAAGAGCTAAAAATACAATGTTGCTTTTGTGTGTGTGTGTGTAGATTAGCGATGGATGTCAATGGAGGAAATATGGTCAGAAGATGGCCAAGGGCAATCCATGCCCACGAGCCTACTACCGATGCACCATGGCTGTCGGATGCCCGGTTCGGAAGCAGGTAAATTAATCCCTAACTAATTAAGATGGCGATACATCACCTACTAATCACTTAGAAATACATATACATATGTAGTATTTGCCTAGTAAGTTTGATGTCTCTGGATCAACGGCCAGTTGCGATCGTCTCCATTTTGCTAAATTAACCTTAATTATTTGGTGCATTGAAACAGGTGCAGAGATGCGCCGAAGACAAGAGTATACTCATAACAACTTATGAGGGCAACCACAATCACCCCCTTCCTCCCGCGGCCATCGCCATGGCTAACACCACGTCCGCCGCCGCCGCCATGCTCCTCTCTGGCTCCATCACAAGCTCCTGCAGGGATTCACCGGTGAATCCCGCGGCTGTGGGATTTCTCAACCCCTTGCAGTACGCGTCGACCATCGCCACCTTGTCGGCCTCGGCCCCGTTCCCCACCATCACCCTAGACCTCACCCAGAACCCCAACCCCCTCGTCCAAATCGAAAGGAACCATCCTCCGACAATGCCGCTGTCGATGTACCTCCCTAACAGGCCGTCTGGACGGGTGGGGCCGGCGGGGGCTCATTTGGGGCCGCGACAGCAGGCTATGGTTGAATCGGTGACGGCAGCTATTGCGTCGGATCCTAACTTCAGCGCGGCTTTGGCTGCCGCCATTACATCGATGATGGGATCTCCTCATTTTAACGCCGGCACAGGTAGTGGCACTGACTAGGTAGAGATAGAGATAGAGATAGAGATAGATCATATAGATAGATAGACAGACAGACAGATAGAGCATGGATGTAATAGCAGTAGATCCAGTGAGAGGCTAGCTAGGTTTTGTGGATATCACCGGCCAGCATATTTATATATATACATTTACTTTGATATTTTGTAAATAACAGAGGGAGGAAAAGGAGTTAACAATTAATTGAATATTGATCAGATGGAGCTTTAGTAAATGCACACTGATTGAAGTAATTAAGAAAATATTATTTATATATATATGAAACCAATTTTGTCAACATGAATGCATTGAGGTCGATCCGGTCCTACCGAGATGTAATTAATTATGCGACATCAGCGCCGTGTGATTCGTGTGGCGTAGACGAAAATATATATAAGTTGAAGGTTGACCCGGTCCTACCGAGATGATTACGATGATGATGATGTCCAAATCAAATCAAGGACCATATTGCAATTAATCGACAACCCCACACTTATGGCTTACTGCTGTGCTGCTCATCTTCAAAGGAATCCTCGCCCTCGCTTTCTGCACTCTACCGGTGCTATCTTGAACTAATTATTTATCGTACCATAACACATACTTATTGTTCCTAAACAGACGAATATCTTAAACTCCACATTTCTCAACTACACTAAGTAGAAAGGTGACAAACGAATAGAAACAGCTACATAATTATATCTCCGCACAGGATATTTATGAATCCCACTGCTATTAAACATGGAAATAAGTAGATCCCAAAGCAAGATCCATACTAAAAACAATAAACAGAACATGTACCTATTTCTGTCTGTTGAGCATTCCACAAACATGAATTACTTGGATTTGGTTCCTCTATTACAACCAAGCATTTACTAGATTTTCATTTTCTTTTCCCCATCATTTATAGCATAAACAGAGAAACATGCAACATGCCTTTGATATAAGAGAAATTCACAGGGCATAGGCTTATAAGTAGTCCCGCCACTGATTGACTATCGAAATTGCAGAGCATCCAGACAAAACCAGAAACGGGAGTAAGATGAGTAAGCAAACATTCATTTTATTCGAAAGAATGTACTATTGTATCAACATAACACGCTTCATCCACTGATCAGCATTTCCAATTTTCAGCATCCAAAAAACATAAGATGTATTGTCAGTTTTGATACAAGAGTTCTACAGCTAAAAGAGGCATTGTCAGTTTACAAAGTACCGACTCCTAATTATGTACAATAAAGGTTGAAGAAAATCAAGGGATTTGAAACTGAATTATTTGTCTATCGCTTTATAATCAACATTCTAGAAACATAATAAACCTTCTTGCCTTCTGACTTCAACAAAAAGTATATTTTTACCTACTCAACAGACAATTTATAGCACTCATCACCTATATTTAACGTAGTTCTTACAATTCTACCATTCTCCGTAACTGGAGTAAGATGCCATTAACTACATCTAGTCCACTTTGCATATCAAAACAACCATTTCTCATCACAAAAGATAAGAAGATCAGCACATCCCATTGGTATTGCATCATTAATCATTCCAGCAAGCAGATCACTTTTCACCCATAGATTAAAATCTTAGAAACCATCAATTTACCACAAACCTTCTTTCAGTCTTTCCACCATATAAACAGCTAAGCAATCCTAAAACGCCAAAACCAAATATACAGACCATATACATTTTTGTAAAGGAGATTCCACAGACAAGCTTCATTTCACTGGAAGCAAGGTTTATATTCCCTTTTAATCATAGAAGCCTAATATCTAGGTTCAACACATACCTTCTTTTTAACTTAAATTTCTTTCACATAAGATAGTTCACTTTGATACCAAATCAGAGATGGATTTTTACTTTCAATGAAATTCAGTTCCTTTATTAATGTTATTTTCATCTTTTACCAGCAAAAATGCTTCTATAGTTATATCCTATACGATATACCCTAACAGAAACCTAGCCTACAATTAATGCCACTTGAAAGAAACAAAGGATAGCTTTATATGTAAATATAGATTAATAGAGATGTTTAACATTAAAACATGATCATGCAGAAATTAGGGAGAGCACCATACATACATACATATATATATATAAACTTCTAACAACTGAAAGCATTAGGGGAGATGCGGATAACTAATAAATGTAATGATTTGGCACCTTTCTAGTCAACGTACTCCCTCCCCAGACCCCAGTTGTTATTTCTTACGAAGTAAAAAAGACCAAAAACAGTGCTCGAGACTAAGAGTAAAAAGTAAAATGACAGATCTTTTTCCCCTTTAAAGTTGCCCACACCTTCTAATAAACGAGTTCATTAAAAAGTAACACAAGAATTATAAATTAAACTTAAAATTACAAGTTTTGAAATAAAGAACCTCAGTTCAACTAGCAGAGGACTTGAGCTCCTCCAGGGTTAATTTGATCTGGTCTCTCACAAGCTCTATCCTCTTCAAGTACACCTCCAGCTCCAGAATCCGCTGTTTATTCCACTTGCCATCCACAGGTGCCTCCGAGCCAACAAGACACAAGGGCAGTGCGTTCAGAGAGCCAGCCAAACCACCAAGCCCTAATTGACCTCCCCCAAGCGGCCCTGCTCCAATAGCAGAGTTCACCAACTCCTTGAAAAGAGGCGTGAGGCAACTCCTCACAGTCTCCTCAATAATCACGGGGATTGCCGGGGAAGAGGAGGACGGTGTGCGAGAAGTTGGGATAGAATTATCCACTGTCACCACCACCGGAACCGCCGTTCCGTCTCCTGCCGCTGCGGCTGCAGCAGCTGCTGCTGCTGCTGAGGAATCTTCCACAGTTCTCCTCCTCCTAAACCGCCGTCTCGACCTATACATCTTCCTTTCACAGCTCAAAGCGCCGTCGCTCACAACCATAGCACAGTTAGAGTCGCCACCGTTGATAGGGGGATTAAGCTCATCCTCTTCGCTGTCTCGATCCCTCTTCATGCTGGGTCTCCAGATGTTGCGCGCGATCTCAAAGATGGCCTGCTCGTGGGGACTCTTAAAGGCGAAGTCTTTCCCCGTGGACCGAATCCGGTTGACGCAGTTCCGGTACTTCTTCTTGAGGCGGCGGAGCTTCTCGATGAGCTGGTTCTTGTTGAATTCGAGCTGGAGCTGCGTCTTGATCTCATCGTAGAAGGGACCCGTGTCGTACTGATGGGAGGCGAAGGTGGTGCCCCGCCGCGTGGTGAAGTCTAAGAAACCCCTCAGGATTATGATCTCGTCCTCGTCAGTCCACAATCGTTGAAATAGCCGCCGGGATTCATCAAAGGAGGAAGCGATCGGCTTCCTATCCTCGGAGATGGATGCCACCGGAACTGAGATAGCGGTGGCGAGGGGAAGGGCGGAGATTGCGCCGTTCTGTGGCACGGATGAGGGATCGGAGGGGTGGGTAGGATTAGGATTAGGGTTTGTAGCGGGATCGGAGGATGAAGGGATGGTGGAACTATCGGGGTTCTCCGCCTTTGGTGGCGGCAGAGGAGGCTGCGCAGCCGCCGCCGGAGCAGCATCGCCATCGGCGTTGTCTTCCTCGTCGGTATCGTCTCCTTCGGTATCTTCGTCATCGTCGTCGTCGTCGTCGTCGTCCTCGAAGACGGCGCGGTCCTCTTCTTCGGCGGATGGCATCCTTCTCTCTCTCTCTCTCTTTTTCCCCTACTCTTTTTGCGAGGAAAATTGAGATTTGAGGGTGGGTTTTGGTCTGGATTTGCAATCGGATTTTGCTTAAATTAGGGTTAGAGTTTGGTCACGGTGGCGTACGACTCAGGGCAGGGGCCCTTGCTGGATTGATCTCAGCCTGATAGAGATGGTGGGCTATTGGACAAGACATGGGCGGCTGTGATTTACTATAGACGAGTACGGTCAATCCGAGTCCAGGGATGGAGGGTAAATGGAAATTTAATCAGAATTAGACTCTTCACGACTGTTTATTTACATAAAGACACCGTAGACCAACCTTATCCTCCTCTACAACCGCGAGAATATGGCTATCTCTTCCCTCCTCCTCATCTGCAATTACTTTTAGAGAGAGAGAGAGAGAGAGAGCTGGACAACTTCAATGGCTTCGGCTACCATAAGGCTCACCTTCTCCTTCCACCGGCTCCACTCTATCCACCCAATGAAGAAGCCTTCCCAGACTCATCTCCTCCCTAGCCCCAAAAGACCCATCTTTCCTGCCAGGAGGCACCCTGCTCCGTCCCGCCTCACCATCTGTTCCGTTGAAGTCTCCAAAGAGGACAAGCCCCTCTCGCAACCAGAAGAAGAGGTCTCTTCGACTTCAAAAGAGGAGGACGAGGAATCTCTGGATCAATTGGATGTGGATCCACGCCGGTTCGAGGAGAAGTTTGCTGTATTAAACACGGGGATCTACGAGTGTCGGTCGTGCGGGTATCGATACGACGAAGCGGTGGGCGATCCGTCGTACCCGATCCCTCCGGGGCTGCAGTTCGCGAAGCTTCCAGAAGACTGGCGCTGCCCCACGTGCGGCGCCGCCAAGTCCTTCTTCGAGAGCAAGAGCGTGGAGATTGCGGGGTTCGCGGAGAACCAGCAGTTCGGTCTCGGGGGCAATACCCTCACCTCCGGCCAGAAGGCCCTCCTCATCTACGGCAGCCTCTTCCTGGCCTTTGCTCTCTTCCTTTCCGGCTACTTCTTGCAGTAGCGACTTCAGGGAACTCAACTCCTTGGCCATGTAATCATGAATCATCCTTATGTTTTGTACACTCTCCTCTCCTCTCCTCTCCTGTTTTGAACATGATATGAGAATAGAAACCCAGATTTATTATTATGGTGTGTCTTTGCTTGATTCGCATGATATGAGAGAATATTACCGATGGAAATTGTAAGACAATGATAAGACATTGGCAAGAGAAGCATCTAACAAGAACTAGGCATTAACGAAAGTTTGATTGAATTAGATAGAGATCTATAGTTGCTGAAATTATCGTGTGATAGCACGGATGAGGAAAAAAAAAATCCAGCTTTCAGTAGTTGGCATGAATTTCCATTCCGATATTGGTGATGCACTTAAGTTTGCAATTCCTAACATACAATCACCGGAAGATTACTAAAGCAGTATCAGGGAATTGTGGCTTGATTACAATCCTATCTTCCTTTCCTGAATACAAACAACGCTGATCATCTGGGAAATGCTATAAAAATACTAGATCTGATGCAGTCCTATTGTGAGCCCCTAAGCAGGCATAATCTCCAATAGTTCTATAATCTCGTTTGAACATAGCACACAGAACCTGGTATCAAAATCTGTTCAAACGATTGCAGAGTTAAAATAAACTATATTTTGTTATGCATACAAGATATCCAAAGTTACGTGCCACAACTATATTCTGTTGCTTGAGGGATCCAGCATATACAAATCCACACAATTGTCTTAGATGCACCGCCATAACTCCCACTGAAATGGATTAGTGTATTCATAAGTTCTAGGAAGAATATGTGCATCACTATGATATCTGTTCTAGCTTCACTTATTCACCCATATGTTTTTAGTGCTATATTCATACAAACAGAAAAGGAATATGTCTGAAGAGTGAAGAGTCCTCTTAAGCAGCCTTAGCAAATCCAATTTTGTTTTCACCGAAATCGAACACAGTGTGGTATGCACCCATGAAGACATCTCCAAGTATCCTGCATTTATTAATCCTTTGTGAGAACACAGAGACAGAAGTTTGCACATCTATTTGCTAAAAGTCATACTATTCTTTCGTGCTGTTTTAAAACTTAGCAGCATACCAGAGGGGGCCACGTGGAGGAGGTATATCAAACGCCATAAATCCACTTATACACACAGCTTGCCCTGCTTCTTCAACTTTCAGAACGTACTAAAGAAGTTAAAGAGAGAAGTTAACATACAGCTGGTGATCAAGAGCAGAATAGCAGAAGCAAACTTGTGTCAGTGAGGACAGAACATAGCTTATGCAAGTTAGTTCAATCTATGCTTGTCCAGATAATTGGGCTAATTAGTGTGTTTACATGAGCTTGGAGATGGAAAGCCAGAAGCTAGAGAGGGGCAGGACAAGAAATTTTATGAGAACTTATGACAGCCATTTAGAAGAGAGATGGCCCAGCTACATTTTAAAAACTCAGAAAAGATACAGAACCCATATAACTTGTATATATATATATATACAGAAAAAGCGGCCTGGATATGGCCAGTCCCTCTGGCTTCACCAAGGCAAACATGAGCAACCAAAGATATTTTCAAGTTGCTCTGTATCACTCTTCAAAAGTTTAACGAACAAGATGCTGTCAAGAATGGAAATATTCTATCGTTTGAAGTGCACAAAAGAGTTACTTGAATCATTTCACTGGTTGTTTGATGACACAAATGATAGATATATAAGGATATTTTACTTGATCAAATAGTAGTCATTAACTTGTATCTCACCTCTTCAGGAGTCAGGATAAAAGCTTTCTTCGCAATTGTTAAAGAAATATTTGGCATGTTTGGAATCTGATCACAGGCAACAGTTGACTCTCCATTGGGGCTCGGAAGACGTTCGCACAGCTAAAAAGCATTGAATTCTTTTTCAAAAAAGTATATATTTTTTTCCAAACTAAAACGAGTAATGTCTAGGATAGCAACCTGATTGGCGTAGGCCAATATTCGTTCTTTAGTTTGATTTTCTCTGAGCTGATTCTCGATCCAGACAACAGCCATCTCACAGGCAGTGCATAGAAGATCTGAATTTTCTTTCTTATCCTTCTCAACAGCAGATTCAATGGAATTACTGCAAAAATATAAAATTTGAATTGTGATATCCAATATATAAGATGACAATGGCAGAATCCTACTAACTAACCCAAAAAGATAGAAGAAAGATAACTGAAAGATAACTACGTTTTGTATCTAATATAAATTGTACTAACTAACCCAACATAATGAGCTCCATCAAATACACATAGACCAATCTGGCTGCAAACCTTTTGTGGCCGTGTCTGCTTAGGCAAAAAAGCAAGTTCAGAATAGTTCATCAGAAGTTGTAGGATTATTGAACTCCTATCATAATAAAAGGAAGAAAGGAAGCAAGACCTGAGCTATTAACATTTCTAGTATCAACTCTCCATACTGTTGAACAACTTCTTTACATTCCATACTAATGACTCCTTCTGCACCAATTGCATGGTTGACTTGAGCCACTACAGTCTAAAACCAACAAAAGGGCAAAAATGGAAGTCCAATTAGCATTGAGAATCAAACGTAATAAGAATTGATAAATGAATAAAGAATATATTATCCTAATAGAACTATGTTTCCTGTTTAATAGTGTGTCAAAAGCAGAGACAGCACTCAACACTAAGTGACACAAGAAATATTAGTTAAACATATTCTACAAAAGATTTAGGTTCTAGATGATTATAAAAAATCCATTGATCATAATTCTAGGATATTATACAATAGTTTCCAGAAAGTTAAACTTAAAACTACACAATATTACATGAAATTATTTGAGTCTAGGAAGATTAAAGCAAAGGCTGTACCACATGAAAGTGTATTTGTGCTAAAAGCATATGCATTTGTTTCAGTAACTTAATTCAGGTTGAATAAACAATTCTTAGAGAATAAGTTCAATAGATGTCTAAGCAAAAGCATACCGGTTGTCAGAATATAAAAAAATAAAAATCATCATTCTCTAACAGCTTAAGTTTTTAAAATAATTAGTGAGTTAATATAGAATAAGAGCAGAGACCTTGAATTCAAATTCTACTAGATCCATCTGTCTTTTAGAAATATAAACATTCGCTAATTTAAGTGAAGCTCACTTGAATTGAGGGAGAATACTAAAATATAAAGTATAAAAATTATCGTTTTATAACAACTTAAACTTTTAGAGCAATTAGTGAGTTAACATGATATCATAGCAGAGATTCTGAATTTAAATCATATCATAAATGGACTTAACTTAAATAGGTAAATATTTTATATTATTAAATAATATAATATAAAAAATAAAAAACTACTATTCTCTTGCAGTTTAAGTTTTCAAAGTAGTTGGAGAGTTAATAATAGTTACTTGCATAAGGACCCAAAAAGACTTAGCAAAAGTTCCACTAATTCTTGTCCAAAATACTCCAAATATCAAAGAAATATGAATTCAAATTTGCACGAGTTTTCCAATAACTAAGTTATCAAACAAGATGTATCAAGTTAAAACTTGAAACTATGTAACATTAAACTACATGGTCTCTTTTCTTTACATATCAAAGTGATTATCAAGGATAATGAGATTAACATAAATGAAACAAACAGACTAATGGGTCATGACTGCCACGTCCATATAGGGTGTGGGTGTCACCTTTATTAGAGAAAAGGATAGCACAATGTATAGGTTTTTATAACTATCAGCAAAATCTAAAATTAACTGATGAGATTATGGACTTCAAATGTGGCATCAATATATAAGTCCACATACAGTTGGACCGGCAAGTAAGGACGTTCCAGAATCAACAATAGCAGCACAGCCTTCAGCACAGAAGCCTGCAAGACAAAATGGTCGTTATCCATAAGCAGGAAGTTGAATGATGGAAGATATGCAGGTGTATTATTATGCCAGGGCCTGCACAGGAAAGAATTTATAACCTGTTGTCTGGCCATCGATCAGAAAATCACCCATGTCAAACTGGAAGAATAAAAAAAAAAAAACATGAGTTTCTACTAGAATGTTAAGGACGACATGTTTAGCCTATGTATATTTTTTTTCTTTTGCTTATGTAAAGTCAATTGTTTTGTCACTTTCATGCACCTGCCAATATCCCCTGCGACTAACAGGAACATAAGTGTGGTCACCCTTGTAATGGTTTGGATCAACACCTCCAAAGACAATCTCACCCCCATTGTCATCATCTTCATGTCTGTTAAGCCAGAAAGAGAAGACCTTTTTGTCAATCAACTCCTGCTCCGCCATGCTATACCTGTTATGAAATATAAAAGAAAGCTAAAATTTTGGCAAAGTATGTCATTCTTCTTATGTGCTTCTAGAACCTATCACGGCTATACACTATATCTATCCACTTTGAGGGGATGTTAACATGAAACTAAATCTAGAATGGAAACCAAACCATTGTAAAACTATACCAAAGTGGAGGGACGTTCCCAACAGAAATTTCGGGAAAGCCAAGACCCAGTATACCGTCAAACTTTGCTATCACAAATGAAAGACTTGATTCACGTGTCGTTTCGATGAACACCTGAGAGATGAATATATTAGTGACTGCAGCTTCAAAGATTGAAGACAATTATTAAGTAAAGAACCCACTTGATCTTTAACAACAAGATCTCCAACTTGCACATTATCTTGGCTGAAGAAGCCCGAAATAGCGCCAGAACCGTAGGTAATTTTACACGATTCTCCTGAAAAGGAGGGAAAGAACGAACTTCAGAATGGAATCATAATATGTTAAAAAAATAAATTATAACTGAAAGGCAGAATTTGATTGGGCCATTTGTAGAACTTCAGAAAAGGATTCCCCACCATTCTTTGTATATGTGCTTGACTTGCTTGCCTTATACTTATGATGGAATAAACAAGCAATCTGCAAACCAGTTACATGTGAAATTCATTTCATTTTTCAGTTGAATTGAGGAAGTTAGCAGCATAAAGAGAACTTGCTTTATCCATTAGTTGGTCCAACAATCAACTTACAGAGAAGTAGCACTTAGATGATGGGACCCACAAATTCGAACTTCCAGTATCAAATATGACATTGAATTTTTGAGAGGGTGTGCCAATCCCTATTTCTCCATAGTATTGAGCATCCATATAGTTGTTCAGAGGTAATATATCACCATCAGAATCACCCAGATTCTGACTAATGCCACTGTATCTACTACGGACATTTTCCCTCCTTGCAAATCTTGCTGCATTCAAAGTGTTGATATCCAATTTCTTCTTCTTTACACTGATTCTCAGCAATTTATCGGAGGAAGCATGGAGGAACAAGGAGCATGACAAAGTCCATAAGCAAATAAATACCAAGAGAAATCTCTTTCCCGTGGTCATTGACGATACAACCATCTGGAGAAAAGAAGCAGATCAATGAGAATACAAGATTCTGCCTTCATAAGGAAAGAATCTGAGCAGGGAGAAAACAATAAGCCTACAAATTAGGGCAAACTATCTAAGGATAAGAATTACAAATATTACCAAACCTTGTTCATTGAATTGCTTATGGAGCAATTCACACCAGAAGTTATTATGAAAATTTTGCACTTTATTGAAAAATTAAGGAAAAAATAATGTCAAACTAGGGAATTCCAGAACAGCATAAAAGTGTCGTACAAGTAAGTTAAACCGAATCTTCAGAAACAGAAAATAAAGAAAGTCAGCGTTTTTAAGTACTGAAGACGCCACCATATGAAATAAAATTTATAGTGAATTGAAAAGGAAATATCAGATATCAAGGAATTCCTACCTGTTTTTATTTATTGTCCGCTTAGTTGAGAAAATAAAGGATTTATAAGAAATTACTGTACAAAAAAAAAAACCCCAAAAATTGCAGAATCTTTTGACATACAAGAACACAAACATGAGGCTACTCGATCGCCAAATATGTAAATAATCCATCAACTATGAAAACGATTATGCTAACCTCTACAAAAGTCCAACTATTATAGTGAAAAAGCCATCCTTCACTGAATTAAACCTGCTACCGAAACAACGAAGCATAAAACAAGAACACCTAAAGAGAAAAGATGCTAAAATTTTGTAGTCAGTGAGCAGAGCAAGTAAGCTATGGAGAATCTCAAGAAGATGAAGAAACCCAAGATGCTTACGGAGATAGAGAGAGATAAATATCTAAACAAATGATCAAAAAATAACTTGTTGGTCTTGTCAGCAGAGCACAGGAGGGTGGTAGTTCGTACCTTGCTAATAAGTCAAAGTTCCGGAAGCAAATGGACGGTAAAAAAGTCAGTAAGAGCAAATAAGAAGAAGAGACGACACTCCACCTAACAAGCAAAAAGCTTTTAAATAGAAAGCAACTATTAGAGATACAATTCACTTCTAGTGGTTGGAAAATTAAAGGGAGATTGCTGTGCGGGGATTAGGAATTAAAATATCAGTCCCAACCCAAGACAAAGGGTTCCATTCGCAGGATAAATTTTTCACATTTTTTTTAAAGAAAAAATAAAGTGTTTGATTAAAAGGCATTTGACTTGCCCTATTGCTAGGATCAATATTCATACGTCGATGGTGTTGGATAAGTAAAAAAATCTAAACATGGCTTTAGAAATCAACCAACTAACTGTAAGGGCCGGGCTGTGGAAGCCCATCTAAGATTACTGTGAATGATAAAAGTGTGGTGTGGAAAGGAGACAAAAATAAGAAGAGGGTTGCCTTTTATTTGGAGTTCGAGGGACCACTAATAATCTTACAAATATCCAACAGCTTAAAGATGAGATGAGTGAATGAGTAAACACCATAAGAGAGAGAGAGAGAGAGAGAGAGAGAGAGACTGTGATACCGCTGCAATTTCCTTCTCCTAACCCTTCGTGGGATGTGGAAGAACGAGGTCCTTGTCTTTATCTCCAAGTCATAATGAATACTCTATATCTACAGACTGACTTCTTATATCTGACTTGCTGAGATGAGTTTATTTTTTCTCTTTTCTTTTTTCTTTTTTTCCTAGATCTGACTCGCTGATGAATACTCTGTGCTTAACTCTCCTCCCTTTCCAAAGCTTTCATTAAGACAACTTCTCTTAATTTATTCCTTGTGGAAGCCTGTTCCTGCATCTAGAGTAATTTTGAGGGTTGCTTCTAGGATTAAATGAGCTTATGTGCAACAGTAGAATTCATTGACAGGCCCGGCCCCCTCTGTTCTCTAATTTCTCTTTGGACAAGAATTAGACAGTAAAAGAATTTTTAATATCTTATTTAGAACCTTTTTCTTTGATTATTATAGCTGGATCCTTTCTATTGATCTATTGCTTACAATTTTCTTTGCTTCATGCTAACAAAATTTTGTAATCCAATTCACACACTAGAGATAGATGTGCCTTGATTTGTATCATTCTTGAAACATTAATTTATCAACTACTCTACTATATATGTTTGCGGGTAAACAACTGAACATGCAGGTTCTATCCAACTTGTTCCTCCACGCAGTCAGTCTATATCTATATATATATATATATATATATATATGCATCAGAATTCAGACACTACTTGCTGTACGTAAGCTTTATATTGTATTTCAGAGATAAGATAAGATAAGATAACTGAATAAAATAAAGTCAACGGCACAGCTCAATTAGAGAAGTATGCGAAATTTATGCCTCGTTTGATGTGATAAGATGTGATGTGTTCTTTCTCTATCTTGAATTTCGTTTTGCAAGTTCATACCTTCCATTATGCAATGATATACTAATATTTTGCAGTTGTTGTTATAAGCAACACCGTAGATAATCATCCAAGTGGCAGTCGTATGACCTTTTTCTTTTCTTGTTAGTGCTCTCTGTTTCTCTGTGTGCCAAACTCCCAGAATTCAATAAATTAATCTCGATACTAAGTAAAGTCTATCATGCAAAACTTTAAAAAAGAGAGTTTGAATTTAAATACAACTGGGATGTGTCGACAAACAATGTCCCATCACAAACCATAAACAATTTGTGGTGCTAAGTCATGTTAACTGGTGACTTCCACCTCAGAGCTGAATATATATATATATATATATATACTATGAGTGATTGGTTTTTTGAAAAAGTAAATTGGATACTGTATTTCTGAATTAGAAAAACAAGGGGATTTCCATCTCCAATTCTCTATGTATCATTATTTGTGGGATGACGACGATCCAGACCCAGACCCAAGTTATATTATACATATATATATATATATATATATATAACAATACGTAAAACGTAGCAGCACTACTCTTACTCAGTCGCCCATCGTAAAAAAGAAATCGAAAACCGGAAACTCTGACGCGGAATCCCGTCATTGGCCCCCCCCCCTAAGGCCCTAACCTTTTATCTTTTATTTCCCCCCCATTCCTAGACCTAGCCCTAATCATTTCCTCCATGGCCGATCCGACCACAGAAGTACACTAGCTCTAGCTCCCTCCTCCATGGCCTCGCGACGTGACGACGACCACGCCGACAACGGCCACGGCCGCCCTTTGCCGGCCGTTGACGGCTCCGACGGCAACGGCCCCCTGCCGAAGCGTCCTCGCCCCTCTCCCCCGATATCCTCTGCCGAGATCGCCGAGGAATTCTCCCATCACGACCCCTCCGTAGCCCGCCTCAACAACGGCAGCTTCGGTAGCTGCCCCGCCTCGGTCCTCGCCGCCCAATCGCGATTGCAGCTCCAATTCCTCGCCCAGCCCGACGACTTCTACTTCAACCGCCTCCAGCAAGGCCTCCTCCGCTCCCGCGCCGCCCTCCGCGACCTCATCGGCGCGGGCGATGTCTCCGAGGTCGCCCTCGTCGACAACGCCACCACGGCCGCCGCGATCGTCTTCCAGCACGTGGCGTGGTCGTTCTCCGAGGGCGCTTTTTCCAAGGGCGACGCCGTCCTCATGCTCCACTACGCCTATGGCGCTGTCAAGAAGTCCGTCCACGCCTACGTGGCGCGTGCCGGTGCGCATGTGATCGAGGTACCTCTCCCCTTCCCTGTCTCCTCCGATGACGATATTATCCGAGAATTCCGCAAAGCTCTCGCTTTAGGCAAGTCTGGGGGCCGAAAAGTTCGGCTCGCCGTGATCGATCACATAACGTCAATGCCGAGCGTGGTGATCCCTGTAAAAGAGCTCACGAGGATCTGCCGAGAGGAGGGCGTCGACCAGGTGTTCATCGATGCAGCGCATGCAATTGGGAATATCGAGGTTGATGTCAATGACATCGGCGCCGACTTCTATACCAGCAACCTTCACAAGTGGTTCTTCTGCCCTCCAGCGGTCGCTTTCTTGCACACCAGGAAGGGAGCGGCCTCCTCCAATCTGCATCATCCCGTGGTCTCTCATGAGTATGGAAACGGCCTACCTATAGAAAGCGGGTGGATTGGGACACGGGATTACACTCCGCAGCTTGTTGTGCCAGATGTTGTGGAATTCATCAATAGGTTTGAAGGTGGGCTTGAGGGGATTCGGAAAAGGAACCACGACAAGGTTGTGGAGATGGGGATGATGCTGGCCGAAGCTTGGGGGACTTGCCTTGGTTCACCCCCTGAGATGTGCGGGAGCTTGATCATGGTTGGATTGCCAGGATGCTTGGGAATTTCAAGTAATAAGGATGCGATGAGTTTAAGGACTTACTTGAGAGAGGAATTCAATGTTGAAGTTCCTATATACTACAACCCAATAATGGAGGGTGAGGCTGCGGTTAAAGACGGGAGCAACTATTCCGTGAGAGGGTATGCGAGGATTTCTCACCAGGTATATAATGTGGAGGATGAGTACTGTAAATTGAGAGATGTGATCAATAAGCTTGTGCATGATGGATTCAGTTGCACAAAACTTCCATCCAATTGAGAAGGTAAATGTATTTTTACAAATAGTAAATTCCTATCTTAAATGTTCTTGGATTTTCTTTTGAATAGGTTATGCTCTACACAAATGCTCTGTATCTTTCAAGCCTGGCGAAAGTTCTTTTTTTTTTTTTTCTTTTCAATCACTTATAGTAATAGTTATCTTAAAATTATGTAGCCCTTTTTCCATGCGGAGATCAATAGTTGTGCTTGTATCTTGAATGGTTTATTTGTTATTTCCTATTGACATGTCTACTAAAACCAGATCTTATTGAACTTGTGCATCAGATGATTCACTAAAAATATTAGTTATGTATCTAATGCATACGGGCTTTGAGGAAAATATGTTGGTTTAGCGTCATCTTTATTCACCTGCATCTTTGAGGTTCCTTGCACAATAGCTCATTTCTCCATTACCCTAGTTCCATCGTGTAAAGTTCATTTTTTCATAGTGCATATCCTTCTTTAAAATTTAAATCTGATAAACTTGTTTTCTGCATGGTTATCACAAACTATCTCTAAGGATGGACAGCTACTCTTTGCTATGTTATAACTTATAAGTGATAATTTGGTAACGACTGAATGTTAAAGTGATTTAGTTTGTTCAAAATGTTTTTTTTTTACGTCCTTGGGAAGTTATTTTATGTCAAACTGACTATATTCAATCTTCATCGAGTTAACGTCATCACCATCTTTTAAGATATATTTTTCCACAGATGCTTTATCTATGCCTTTAGTATAGGATTCATACTTTGTGCTATATGCAAAAAAATATTTGGGTTAGTCAGATTGGTTACCTATTTGATATTAATGAGTATTCTTGCCATGAAGAAATTTGAATTGAAAATTTTCAAGCAACTTAAGAAAAGAATAATTGTCGATTACTATATTAACAGAAGAACTGTTGGTAATTTATGTCTGAGAGGACTAGAACAAGCACGTTAGTAACCTGAAGCAGAATAGATGGTAGAGCTGATGCTGATACTAGTGAAGGAAGGAAGAAAGAAAGCACTAGAGTGGCATTCTAAGAAGCATCAGAAGCAGCTTCAACAACCTAAATATACTTATATAGTAAGGAGTAGGTCATTTGCTTATTCATGAGAAATTGGAGGCTGAAGCTGTTAATGTAAAGAGTCTTTTGAATATGGAAATTGCTAGTTTTCTTGTTTCATACTTTTGATGGAGAAGTCAAGTAGTGTCATCAGGAGATCCCTAAGTTGCACAACTATTATCTCCTTGGGTGTTGGGGCAGGTTGTGATTTTGCCTTTTCTGGAGTCCTCATACTTACTACAGTGTTTTTTCTGCTTACTGGTAGAACTTAAAAGTATGAACATTTGCCTTCTTAAATTAGATTCTCTAGTTCTCTACATAACAAATGATTGTGTAGAAAACCTTACTGTCTTAAAGTCTTATGACATGGTATATGCTTGATGATCTAAGATATTTATTGTATTTGTACATTCTTAACTGTTAGCCACCAATAACCCCTTTAATACAAATAAAATAGTTACATGTCAAGGTTTATTTTAATAATTCCTTTCTATGTGCTCATATTGATGTGGAATAAATTGTGCAAGTGTACATGCATCCGTAGCAACAACCTTCTCTACGAAGCATAAGGATGGATAGATTTCATATAATGTGCCGAAAGAGCTAGTATGTGGCATGGACTTGACCGAAGTTGATCCTGACTAGATGAGTGCTGACTACTTGCTCGGTTTCCGAGTAATTAAACTAAATTCTTAAACACATAGGGTATGTAGATATTGTTATGATCCAACCATGTTAGTCGACTCTGTCAAGTCGAGTCTAATTAGTTGATTTTATATATTGCTTTTAATTTTGAATTAAAGCAGATTATTTGCTATATAAGCTAAATATGGCGAATTAAATCCAACCTGTTGTGACTCTACTCCTATAAATAGGAGATGTCATGAGTTATTTTGAGGTGTAGAATGATATTGAGTTAAGTAATTATTATTTATCTCATGTTCACCTTTTATTTATAGCCGTTAGATTATTTTTACTTTCCTAAAAGTATATCTTAACTCTAGAAACCTACCAAACAACTAAACCCTGGTCACTATCTTTCTCTATGAGCCATCTTACCCTACGGTTAACCTCTTTCATCCCACGGCCGTTCATCACCCTCCAACAACTGCTATAACATCGAATAGTTCGTTTCAGCCTGATTCTGACATTCCCTCACCCTTTTGGTCATAATTTCTTGTTCCGAACTCCAAACACTCAAATAAGAGCCAAAAGAAACTTAATTCATGAGATTACCACCTCTTAAAATCTCATAATTTTTTTACAAGCGGATTGTTTCAGATTTGGTTCGTAACAGATATCCACCAATAGGACACTATTGTGCTCGAAAATGTTACCGAAAATTTTAAATTTAGATCCATTTCATTTAAATGTATCAATTGACATGGTAGAGGGTTGGGCATAGAGCTGTTTACTATGTGGCGGTTATAAAGTTGTACATATAATACTGGAGCTCAGTCTTACAATTCTGCTTGGGCTAAAATGGCAGTGGTACGGCAGTTCTGTTGTTCTCATTCAGGCCATATAAACAGTGAGGGCCTGCTTGCACAGTTTTGAGTGCACTGTTACAGCTTAAGTTTTCAACCAACACTGGATGAAACGACGCAATATTTTGTAGTGCTGCTTGCCAACCTGATTCTGTAAACTTTTGTATTCACCATTTGTTTTCTTTTGATCATTGCAGTGAGAGGCTATCAGAGCATCATGGCTTGTTGACTTCTCTAGCTACCTGCAGGGTAGCTCTGCTAGCTAGAGCTGGATCAATGTCACTGCTGATTCAACTGACAGTCATTCCACCTTGACGGTAATCTTTCTAAGGAAACATGCCAGTCTTGTTAGTACTTTTAAACTGACATTGTTGTAATCCCTAAGGACAATAATCCACTGGCATGTACTCTTTTCCATTTCTAGCTGTGATCTAAGAATAAGCTACATTTAGTTTTTTTTTTGCAGTTATTGCACGATTTTCTGAAAATTACCGATGAGATAGATCCTGTAGTGCGAACTGCATCTTAATTACTTGACCTGAATGTGGATGATATACTTGTACTATCAGCTGTGATTTCAGAATATGATCTTCTGGGGTTGTGATTTTCAGTTGACAGCCAGTGGACTTTGTTGTTCTTTTAACTGCTCCAGCATAGAATGGCTTGCATTGTGTATCCTCTTTCTTTCCTTTCAATCCTACTCCTGGACCTGTTTCAGTGGGTTATTTAAACTCTACTATTTCAGGTTTTTGCTATGAAGAAATTTCTTTCCTCTACAAAGACAAATTTCACCTTTAGTTTTCAGTATATGCTTCTTCTTTTTTTTTTTCTTTTTGTTATTTTGTTGTATTCATTTGAATGTCAAGGAATGCGGTTTTTGCTCTGGTTTTCTTATGGTTAATTTGGCATCTTATGCCAAAATCATTTCATAATTTGTTAGTCCAAGAATACACCTGGGGCAATTTTATTCAGAGTAATGTTGTGTTTTGAGTTTAGGAACATACTGCATTGCCATACAGTTAAAGTCCTCCAATGTGAAATCTTTATTTTTTGTGGACACCATTATCCGTCATGTTTCTAATCGTAGGGGCAAGAGGGTTGCATTCATCTCTTTAGCTTAACGAGAGTTTTGACTAGTTTTATAGAGCTATTTTTATTCTTTTTGTTTATTAAGTTATTTTTATCTTTTGCTTTAATTTTTCTGTATAAAAGCTTGTAATCCTTTTTTTTATTAGTTAATGAATATTTTAAAAAAAATTATATATTGAGTATTTGTTAGTAGGTCAAGAAATTTGTCTCTAGGAGTTTGTCGTGCATCATTTTTTTAAATTTAAATCGTCCAAGAGTTGCAACATACATAACAGAGAATCATGAGCCCCTGGTATTGTAAAATTGATCAGCTTTTGATCTTTTACTCTGAGGAAGAGTTCTAGAAAGAGTATACTACTTGCAATCGTGTCCAGAGTATGATTTATACTTCTTACTTTAACTTTTACTTTTACACAATGACTAATAGAGTTCCATATACAAATGGATACAAAACTGCACCCAAATTAAAAGCTAATAATATTATCTGCCAGCGAGATGCAGACTGATGAGACTAAGACCATGTTTCTAGTTACATAGACGAGAGATGAGAAATGCAATAATCTTATGTACGAATTAAGCAGCCATGAGTCCTACATCCTTGCCTCGAAAAAAGTCAGCCACCATCGTATCTACATCCTCTAAAGCAACACCAATGCAGAGAGGATTCCTTGAAAGCTTGAGAGAATCAGAACCCTCTTCTGCAACGTGACTCAGTACTCTAACATTTGGTCCCTCTTTGCACTTGCCCATGCACTTGCATCCAACAACTGCACCTTCAATGCCAACCTTCTTCTCAAATTCCTGCATCAGCTCCAGAGCCCCCGACCTCTTGCATTTTCCTCCCATGCAGACTTCAATCTTATCCATGGGCTTCTCGACCACAGCTACGCTTCCACTACAACAGCCTTGATTAGTAATAATACTGCTGCATTCCAGTGCATGTTCCAATGTAAGTTGGTTTTCTTCTACAGACTGTGTTTGTAGAGGGGGATTTGGATTCCCTTGAGGTACTGCAGGTTTTGAAATCACCACGCCCTGAGATTGCGGGGCAGCAGAGGCGGAAGCAGTTCTAAGGCAGCTCATGTTGACAGTTTCCTCACACTCGCTGTCGCTCGATTCAGAGGAAGAAGAAGAAGATGAGGAGGTGTCGTCCTTAGCATAATCTTTCATCCTGGTTGCTTTCATAGCCGCCTTCTCTTCTTTCCTCTTCTTCTTCATCTCTTTCTCTTGGGCTTTCATCTGGTTCAGCTGTGCCAGTAATAGCTCTGCTGCTTCCTGCATAGATGCCAACAGAGACGGGGTTACTTTGCTCTTATCTCTGCTTATTAACATACAGTTGAACTAATCAAACAAATAATCTAGTCCTTGCGACGAATTTTAAGCAAGATACAAAATAAAGAGCTTCGATAATCTAGGCCTGCTAATATTACGAAAGCATTTCGAAGCATTGTCATTCAAAATTATCTAAAGTTATCAATAACCAACGCATAAGGGAGGATGTGGAAAAGAATATCAAAAGCACTAGCTCAAGCTAAATAATCTAAAATTGATCAACTAATGAATGAAAACCTAAACCAAAAAAGATAATGGAAAAAAGCAAGCAAGGAAGGAATAAGCAGGATTCCCCAATCCATGGGTAAAATTATGATTAAGCTAAGACGATTCAAGGCAATAATTGAAACGACCACCTAATATATTGCAGAGTTCAAAATTTCGAACAGAAAAATTTTACCGAGATAAAAGAAAAATCTTACCGAGATCATCTTCCCCTTAACATCCCTTTCTCCGGCCTCGACACTGAAATCCATCGAATAGAGCTTCGACAGATCCTTCGTCAGCCCCTTCATCAACTTCGCCCTCTTCTTCCCCTCCTTCCTCTTCTCCCCGCACCTCGCAGGAGAAGCATAGAACTTGAGGTGCCCCTCGTCGGCGAAATCCCCGCCGCCCCTCGCCCTAGCCGGAATCCTAAGACTCCCTCTAGCTCCGGGCATCGAGCGGCCAGAGATGACGGAACGCTCGCCCGAGTCACGCCGGACTCCGGCGCCGAACCCGATCTGAGATCGCCGGAGAGCGACGCCTGAGATGTCCATGGATTACTCGATTAGTCTTTGGGAGAGGGCTTCGCCAAATTCCGTATGTAAATAAATGCTAGATAGTGTTCCTAGTAAACGTGTCCTACTATGATTAGGCGTAAGGGAATCGTTTCTGACGTGGTCCAATAGGAATTGCTTCGTTCCTCGGCTCGTGGTCGTGATGGGGTTTCCACGCTCGGACACGCGAAGACGAGGGATCTCGACCGTCTGATATTGTTTGGTTGCCTTTGATGGTTTATACCTGTCCACGGAGGCGGACGAGTCATCCAGATCCAGTGCGTAACCCTATTTCCACATATTTAAAAGTCAATAATTATAATTGTATATATGATCTTTTTTAAATGTATTAATTGAATTATTTCTTTTAATGTCCGGCTCCAGGCTCCAGGCTCCAGGCTCCAGAATGTATTCTATCTACTCGTCTATCTGAAATTATCACTTCTCTCCATGAGATAAAATGATATCATCTTCTTCTTCTTTTTTTTTTTTGACCTTTGGCTTACTTATTGGCAATGTTGGAGACGCCTCAAGTGTTCGTTATTGAAACAAACCGTAGTTTTCTTGTGAGATAATAAAAGCTCATTCCTAGGAAACGAAGGCTTACACGTTACTCGTTTCATTGTTTGTGAAAAGTAACAGGCATTAATTACATGTGTATTTCAGCAGAGAGGGAGGT
Source organism: Typha latifolia (assembly GCF_019914945.1). NCBI lineage: Eukaryota > Viridiplantae > Streptophyta > Magnoliopsida > Poales > Typhaceae > Typha > Typha latifolia. Next base: position 18,551,585 of record NC_133087.1, on the reverse strand, counting down.
TTCCTTTGCTATCCTCCAGAATGAACATTTTGCACCATTTTTTTCCCATCTCTTTACAGGTACCAGAGCTTAAATAAGGAAAAAGAAAAGAAAAAAAAAACATTTACACTTAGAGTAGTGCAACGCCATGTCTTTGCACCGAGGTGAGAAGTTCTATTCTTTCATGTGAGAACGAGAACAAAATTGACCTTAATAGCTAGCTGTGTGAAGTGAAATGCACTATGAAGAAGCTGTAGAGTGAAGAGCTACTAAGGAAGCATAAGCCCCATCCTTGATATTGATCAAGGTCTCATGCTTTCCTTTCTCTATGATCATTCCATTTTTTACTACCGCAATCATGTCGGCATTTTTTATCGTAGACAAACGATGGGCTACAACAACTGTTGTCCTGTTGATCATCACACGGTCCAATGCATCTTGAACTACTCTTTCCGATTCGGCATCAAGTGCACTAGTTGCCTCATCCAGCAGCACAATTTTGGGATCCTTCACTATGGCACGTGCAATCGCTACGCGTTGTTTCTGCCCACCGGATAACTGACTCCCCCGCTCTCCAACCAATGTGTCATAACCCTGCAGTTCAATTTCAAATGCTCTTTAATCTTTGATAATTACAGGTTATTGACAACCAAAAAGTTCATGCTGAAGCAATAACAATGTAAAACTTTCAGTATATCTTAATAGAGGAAATTGACGATTTACATTTTCAAATAAATGGTGTATCACAATTCACAGCAGATACCCTAAAACAAGAAATTTATATTGAATTTTCAGAGCCCACTTTAGACTGAACCTTGATTTTCACCATTATTTTGTTCCAGGATATCTCATATTGAGCTATCCTAGCTTTCTTTCTCAAATAAAAAGAATAGTAGTTTCATAATTTTGGTAAAGATCTAAAAGAAATAGGACACTATCCTGAAAAAAAACTAGTTATGAGCAAGTTTTTCCGAACTTTGAACCAGTAAATGTAAGTCGTCTAAACAGAGTAAATCAAACTATACTATTCCAAAATGATTGCCATATATTAATGATTATCTTGTAGTATCTAACCTGTTGCAAAGCACTAATGAACTTGTGAGCATTTGCCAACTCGGCAGCAGCTATGATTCCAGACTCTGTGGCTTCTCCCTCTTTTCCATAGGCAATATTAGCTCGAATAGAATCATTGAACAGAGCTGGTTCTTGACTGACCAGTCCCATCTGCTGCCTTAACCACCTCAGCTGGAGTTTTTGTATTTCAACTCCATCTAGCAATATATGACCTGAATCAGGGTTATAAAACCTCTGTAGCAATGATATAACAGTCGATTTGCCACAGCCACTCTCCCCAACAAGTGCAACAGTCTGTAATAAGATTGTTAGATTTAGATCCAAGTATCTAACACTTGTTTATCAAGGCAAAAGTTCCTATAAATTATGCACATTGTTGGAAATCAAATCTTACCTTTCCAGCACGGATTGTTAAGCACATGTCTTGGAAAATCTGAACATCTGGCCTTGTAGGGTATCTGAAGCTAACATGCTGGAACTCTATGTTGCCCTTCACTGTTTCTAAGGTTACCCCAGTATCATTACTTGGATCTATCTTAGATTTGCGATCAACAATTGCAAATACAGAAGCAGCAGCAGATTTTGCTTTGGTAGAATCTGATGTTAAGGAGCTTGACTGGGAAACTCCAATAGCTGCCATGGAAAGAGCAAGAAAGACCTGCAGAGAGGGGGGAAAAAATATTTGAACTATGAATAAGCTTTTAATAGCAGTCAAGTGTATGACAGCCATAGTTCAAGTCCTCAACATAAAAAGTTGCATAGTGGAATTACAGATAGTCTAACAGCATTTGGATAATGACTCTTGCACATAATAAGAGAAAATTCCCTGAAAATAGTCAGGCATGTAACTGCTTAAGTTCTTCTAGTTTCATTCTACATTTCTTCAATTCGGCACTGAATATTCATCCACAGGCTGAAGTGCTGAACAAATTATAGTCATTGCACTCGATACTAGTACCAACAGATTAGCTTTGTACCAGCGTTGATATTTAATGGATAGCAAATATATTATATACAAAGTAGTACAAAAAGGAACCTTTTCATTGGTATTTTGATACTAAAAAATTACATAAACTTTAACATGAAGAGAACACATACCCGAAAAACTTTGGCAAAAGTTGTCTTCCCATCCTCAACAAGCCGAGATCCAGCATAAAAGCTAGTTGCATACACGCAGAACAGCAAGAAAAAGGAGACCCCAAACCCAATACCACTGATTATTCCTTGTCTGATTCCTGTCTTCATAGGCCCTTCACATTTCTTCTTGTATAGTTCCATCACCTTCTCTTCAGCAGAAAATGAAGCAACTGTTCTTATATTTCCTACTGCGTCATTAGCAACTTGACTCGCTTCTTCATACATCATCTGTAACCATGATGAAAATTTACCATCAGAATTACCAAAATTGCATTTTGAACTGAAGTACCTTTTTTCATCTTAGAGATAAATAGACAAACAAAGATGCTACAAATCCTACCTAAATGTAACCCATGGATACTTTAGAGATTAGTTCATACTTGTGAACTAATTATTAGATTTGACAATATTTTTCTTAAATCAAAGAGGTCATGACACATCCAATTGAAATAATCTTCATCACATCAAGTAGAAAACTAACCATATCGGAGGTATTATTATATACTTCCTGACTCTAATATCTTTTTGGTAATGCATGTTAGATATAACAAGTTTTATGAAGGCAAACCTTTGCATCTGCACTAAATCCTTGCATAAATTTTAACTGGATCCACCCATTGATGCCTATGAGGGGTATCAAGGCCAAGATAAGCAGAGACAGTTGCCAATTGGAAGCAAAAGCAATCACCAGACCGGCAATTAAAGTAGCAGTGTTTTGAACAACTAGTGATAGTGCATCACCTACAAGACTTCTAACTTTGGCTGCATCTGCTGATAATCTTGCCCCTATTGCTCCACTCGAGTTATCAGGATCGTCAAACCATTCCACCTCCATATTAACCACCTTCTCAAATGTCATTAATCTAATCCTTCTAATCAACTTGGAACCAGCCACTGCGAAGAAGTAAGAACTAGCAGGAATTGCAAGCAAAGAGACTACACCAAATACCAGGAACATTGATGACCAAAACTTTGAATCCTTCTTGAGCTTATGAGGTGGCTCGTAAAAGGTATTAATCACATTGGATAAGAGTATAGCAAATATAGGAAATATAACTCCGCTGATGATAGCAGCAATAGAACCAAGTATAAGTATTGGAATCTCCGGTTTGTTAAGATAAGCAAGGCGACGAAAAGATACTTCATGTAGTGGCAGAGGATCTGGGCTGCCTGGCTTCTTTGATGAATTATCAGGGGTATCAATTCCTACTTGAAAACCAAATGGCACTGAAAATGAGTGGTGGCTACTGTTTTCAAGGGATGATCCTCGACTAACTGAATGGTTTATGGATTTAAGTTTGCTTGAACGCCTTCCTGAACCAAACCGCCCATATGGTTTGTCCTGATCAGGTCGATTTATATTATCAGAATCTTGGTTCATCTCCTGCAAGCGTATGAGTTGGCTATATGCTCCATTTGGATCCTTCAGCAGCTCTAGATGTGGACCTAATCAAACAGAACATACTTCAGCTATTGCAGTAAAATTTGCTACTATTTTGATCAAAGTAGGAAAAAATATCAAGAAAGAAAAATTTAGTTAGTCTGGGTAATATATCTGTAGCATATTCTTCGGACTAACTAAAGCATGTCAAGCTTTAAACTTTTATAAGCTTAATTAGAGTCGGTATTCTAGTTGGTTATCAGTAAAAGAATTGAGCAAAACTGATAGACTGATTTTGTTGATGTATACCTTTTTCAACTATTGACCCTCGATATACTACAGCAATATTGTCAGCATTTCTCACTGTACTCAAACGATGAGCAACTATGACAGTTGTTCGGTTTCTCATGATCCTATCAAGAGCTTCCTGCACAACTCTTTCAGACTCTGCATCCAAAGCACTAGTAGCTTCATCTAGAAGAAGAATTCTTGGATCTTTCAGAATGGCTCTGGCAATGGCAATTCTCTGTTTTTGCCCTCCAGATAGCTGAGTTCCATGCTCACCAACAACAGTCTCAAATCCCTGAATGTAATGCATGTTAATATTACCCAAAGAAGAAAAGATACATCGATCAACAACACATAAACAACAAAATATGTGCACAGAAATATAACATCTTTTGGCTTTTCTGAATAAGAAATAGGTTTCTCCACTTGGAGATACTTTATCTATATGATGATTAACAAGACTTAGGAGAATTTTAGATAGAGAAAAGTGTTCTCACCTTAGGCATTTTATCTATGAATTTTGATGCATTAGCAAGCTCAGCTGCAGCTCTGATTTCTTCTATTGTTGCATTTTCCTTTCCATAAGCAATGTTATCCCTAATGCTACCAGCAAATAGAACTGGCTCCTGGCTGACAAGCCCAATTTTACCACGGATCCACCTTAGTTGAAACTTTTTGAGATCTATATTGTCTATTAGGACTTCTCCAGCCTGTGGATCATAAAACCTTTCTATTAAGCTGATAACAGTTGATTTTCCACTTCCACTCTCTCCAACTAATGCCACAGTCGTGCCGCTTTGAATAGAGAGACAAAACCCCCTAAAAATTTGTTCATCAGGTCTGGTTGGATAGGAGAAATAAACATCTCTGAATTCTATGTCTCCTCGAATATCATCCAGTTTTTCTCCTGCAGTGTCGGAAGCATCTATCTCTGGCTTTCTGTTGATTGTCTCGAACATCTTGTAAGCTGCAGCCTGTCCGGCTGCAAATGCCTTCAGGCATGGTGATGCCTGGCCCAAAGATCTGAAAAGCACAAATAGCATATATGTGTTATTAGGACCAGGAAACAATCATCCATTATATGTGTTTATATCATTATAATGCATACAAATAGGTATTTTAGTGATCAGTTGACGAGTTTTGTGAAGTGGAATATGAGAAGACCCAGATTTCCAACATGATTGAACAGAATAATTCCTCATATGTAGTAGAGAACCAGCTTCACATTGTAACAAGCTTTACGCCACTTTTGAGGAATCAAATTACTAATTAGGATGAACAGAAAAAAGTAAAACCAGAGATATCACAACGGATTGTCTAACAAAGTGATATCGATTGGAGTAAGAGTCTGATATTGTTCGAGTGGAAATGAAAGAAACAAAAGCAACTTACAGGGAGCCAGTCAAAACTGCAAAGATCACATTCATCACTTTCGCTCCTGTGTAACCTTTATCCAATATCAGCTTTGCACCGTACCATATGCCCATGGAGTACCCACAGAACATGAGAAGCATGACAGTACCCATGCCCAGCCCTGCAGCAAGACCCTCTTGGACATTTGAACTGTAAGCACTTTTCAGCGACTTACTGTACTTGTCTACTGCTTGTTTTTCCCCAGTAAAAGATGCAACCTGAGTAGTTGTTTATATCTCATTTGAGAATAAAGATATTTAGTTCTATGCTCTGACATTCTATCACAAGAAGAATGTAAAACTTACTGTTCTAATCGAACCAATCGTTTGCTCCACAACGATTGCTGCTTCCGCATAAGCTGCTTGTCCAAGCGATGCCATCTTGGCAACAATTGTAGACATGACTGCTCCTGCGACCACGAGTGGTGGAATTGTGCATAGCATAACAAGAGTGAGGAGCCACCCTTGAACAAATGCAACAATAAAACCTCCAAAGAATGTTGTCACTAGCTGAATAAATTTACCAACCTGACATAATAAGATAACGTGAAAGCTAGGACATCAAAGATCATTACATATATTAGAAAGATTAACAGGACTGCAATGGGAAAAATGAGATAGCATGAACTTCCAAACGAGATAAAGCTAGGACATGAAAGATCACCAAATATGCTAGAAAGATGAGCAGGAGGACTGCGATGGGGAAAATGAGAAACTTTAATCACCGACCTCCGTCTCTCAATAGTTATCATTCAATGAATCTGGTGGCTTGCATGGCTAAGAAAGAGTACTACCTTTTCACCCATGGCATCTTGAATCAGAACGGTGTCGCCTGACATCCTCCCAACAACTTCTCCTGTACTGGTATACTTGTCAAAGAACGCTATTTCTTGCCGCAATATTGTTTTCAAGTATAAGTTTCGTAATCGTGCAGCCTGTCTTTCTCCAGTAGCCATCCAGCAAGCAACCTCTGAAGAAGAAATAAGGCGCGCCTCAGATTTCAAGAGTTACTAACCACCACGGCCAAACTTGACTCACAGGTAATCCTAGCAAGAAATCAATAATACTCACGAAAGAAGGACGCAATTCCAGAGCCAACGGCCAGGTATATGAACTCGAGAGAAACCTGAATATGTGTAAGATTAGGAAAATTAAGGCAGGCTGTTGGAGATCGCTATCCGGGTACTCAAAAAGTGAAAGACGCACCTTAGAAACTCGGTTTACCACGTCATGGATGTCCGACGCTCCTCCAAAAGCGTCGATTAAGTCACCAAAGAGAACTGTCATAAGAGGCAGAGCTGCCCCATTTGCCATCGCACCGACAGTTCCACATACCATCAAGATCATATCATTTGAGTCTGCAAAAGCGAACAACTTGTGAAACGGAACTGTGTATTTTGTCTTTGCTTCATCTTGCTTCTCCATCTTCTCCCTGCCGTGTTGATTTTGCATCTCTACACCTGACTCTTTTGCTATCGAATTGCTCGAAGATACAGCCAGATTCATGTCTGAAGCACTGGTAGCTCCATTCTCTTCATCCATCGTATTGACTGAAATGCTACCCTGAACAACTCCTACCTTGATATCAATTTGCTACCTGCCACATATCCACATATATAATGGACAATGTATCAGGAAAAAGAAAACAAACTAAAACCTTTCCTGTATCGAGAGTTGCAGAAATTTTCAATGCAAACAAGTGTGCTGCAGGAGGAGCAACATTGGCTGCAAAGGATTGGGAAGAAGGCATAACTCTACTACTTGAAATTGAAACCAGTTCATCTTGGGTACACAGAGTGGGTGCCTATGATGACTTCTTCAGTAAGAGGTGGCATAATTCAGGACTGGAATGTTGACCAACAAGAAGAAACCTATTTCCTAACAACTTGCAGACAGAATATAAAGAATCAATACAAAAATCACAAATGGAGGATAGAGGAAGAAGGGGACAAGGAAAAATAGAAAAAGAAAAAAGGACTAGTAGGAGACGCCCATCAAAACAAGTAAATAGCTCAGCACCATTAGTGGACAGTTGGAAGCCACCAGAACGATGTACAAAGGAAATTAATAACCAGACTAACCAAAAGCATGCCACTTTCTGATGGCATTCCAAATCAGACATCACAAGGAGCAGTTTAGAAAGGAGAAGAAGAAATTGGGAGGGAAACAGCAGGCCAGATGGCCATCGACACAGTTACACGGCACAGGCTCACCATTCCAAAACCAACCAGGATATCTCGATCTTCTAAGTTATCCAGTTCCTGGGATTTGGAGTTCTGTTATGTCCCCTTGCTTTGAGAGAATCTGGAGATGCTTGGAAGCGATAACTTTCTTCTTGCAGGGACCCTAGTAGGCCAAAACTTTTTCACCACCAGTCCCGTGTTGGGCTCCCCATGTGATCATGTGAAGGAACCCATTATATAATTGCGGAGGTCTCCTGCAATTTCTACTACACTACGAAAGAACATAGAGTTGATATGTTTTGACTACTGTGGGAAATATTGGAACTTGGGACTCTTAGCCTGCATCAACCTCCCAAATACATACATATATATATATATATATATATATATATATATATATATATATTTTACTACTAGCTTGACCATGGATACCGACATCTTGTTTTTAATCCCAACTATTCTAAACTCCTACCATCTCTTTAAGAAGACAATTCTTAATTCATTTCCTCCTCTTGTTGTTCTGGTAGACCCTGCTGACTGCCCACGTAATGGAGACTCAAAATTCTTACGGATAATAGTTTGCGTTCCTTCTCCTCTCCAGTAAATCTCTTGGTATCGCGTCATACCACGGCAGACGTGTTAGGCACATCGATCCCCTTTCATATCAATATATACGGTAAAGTTTATCCCTCTCTACTTATACTTACGTCCGAGATCATAAATAACTTTCTTAAAACTTACTTAATTTGACCGGTGTCAATCTTGAACTCAACCGAAACCAAAATTGTTGTTTCTTTCCCCCCCATTAAATTTGAGAAGCAAGCTCACCAACTTGTACTATTAACTATATTTTTTCAAAGAACAATCGTCCTTTTTGGTCAGTTTATTGTTTAAGATAAAAAGAGAAGCAATACTCGGAAAAGTATATAAAAAGGTGCGTCCATTTCGACAAGAATAATAATGCTGTATCTTTCTTATATTTTAAGACCATACAGGAGACTTGCTCGCTAATTTAAAAGAATACGTAGGTGAGAAATAGATACATAGTTGTAATTATAATCCCAAAATATAGATACAATAATATACTAATACATGCTTGAGATCAAAGAATTCTCAGTGCCATGTTCACAGGTGGTTGGTTGTTTGGTAATGATAGTACGCGTGCAGCCTTTACTAAATATATATATATATATATATATATATATATAATATAATATAACACTAACAAGTAGGGATATATAATGTTTTCCACTTTACTTTTAAAAAATTGTTTGCCTATGGAAAGCATGAGGTTCTACTCTAGAATTCTCTTTGGATTTTTTTTATTTTATTTTTATCATTTACAATCCTCCTCTTCGGCACTAGTTTGAGGAAAAGGAACAACATAGCATGAAGACAAGCTAAATTAATAAATTAGAGGTTTTAATATAATAAAACATAAAAGCTAACAAGCAAGATTGCTTATCGTGTGGATCATGGAATCCAATTACTACAACTTTTTGTACTGAGATCAGCAATGTTAGTGTGATTTTTCTTTTTTTAATCCCAGTAGTTGTTACTTTCCATGCAGCTCTCATTTATTAAAAGGAGATATAAGCATACGACAGATGTGTATCATTTAGGTTTAGGCTATCTTTTAGAGCGAAAAATTAACATATTAATTATCTGAAAGAAAATTGCATAAATGTTAGTATATATATATATATATATATATTTTTTTTTTTTTTTTTTTAAAATTCTTTTCCAAAGCAAGTTTGCTGTCATGAATGATCTTCGATGTATTAAAGGCCATAACCGATTTATTATTATTATTGTTATTATTGTAGAAAGCTAAATCCCACAAAATTTAGAGAGTCGAGCACTAAACTTATGGAGACATCCGTAGAGTGTTTTAGCTATTAGATGCGACATTTCGAGTTGTGCTCAATTAGGAAGGCTGCCTAAGTAACCTGATTGACAGACTTGAATTCAATCTTTGTTTTGTCGTCCGAGTGATTGCCACGCATGATCCGACATGAGCGGCCTGTGCCTAGTGGAGTGAGTAGATCCAGGAATTTATTGCCCGAATCAATTGTTCGAAAATTCATATATTTAAACATAAATTCTGAGCTCAAATTTACGTGAGATCTACGCATTACTAAATAATATATTAATAATAAATTTAAAAGAGATCAAAATATATTTTAATATTATATACTCACTTGTTCAAATGTATGGATAGAAATGAATAGGAATTGACTTTGCGGTACCTATTATTTTATTAAAAAATAAAATGTGAGTTTAGTATCACATTGACTATTTTAGAAATCTTTAAAAGGTATTCAAAGTATCAAATTGCTCGTTAATTTTAGGCCTAAGGGGTACATATTTTTTCAGATAAATTTTTTTTTGTAAATCAATTCACACACGTGTACCAATCAGTTTGCTTGGGTTAGGGATGTAAATGAGTCGAACCTGAACTTTATTAGAGGAGGAGGAGGCGACAGTGGCTTGCCAAAGGAAGAAGAGGAGATCGAAGGAAGAGAAGGAAGTGATGGTTTGCCGAAGAATGAGGAGAAGGAGGTGGCAATGACTTGTGGATAGAAGAGGAGGAGGCGGCTTGTTGATGAAGGAGAAGGTGACGGCGGCTTGTTGATGAAGGAGAAGGTGACGGCGGCTTGCCGATGGAGGACGAGGAGGCCGGATGAGAAAGTAAAAGAGGAAGAAGATAAGGAGGACGACACTAATGGAGGAGGAAGTCACCGAAGGGGCCGAAGGAGTCTTGTCGATGGAGGAGGATGATAGGGGATGACGATGAAGGTGGCATTCTTGAGAGTGGGGTGATCAAGTGAGGGGGCTCTGATTGAAGCGATGAAGAGAATAGAGAGAGAAGGTCTTGGCACGTGGGCTCTAAGTGACTGCACACTACACGAGAGACGAGGTGCTTGTTTTGGTGCGCTTTGGAAGGGATTCGATTTTTTGATATGTGGCGAATATCTAATGGATAGGATGGATGTGAAGAGGAATTAATATACCCTGCTGAGTTTGAGCGAGCAAGCTCCGACTCAGGCTCGACTTGAAATTCAAGTCGAGCCTCAAAATAATCTCAAGCTTGGCTTGGCTTGAGCCGAGCCAAGTTGAGCCCAAGCTGCTCGTTTATTTTGATACCCCTAGATTGCGTAAGTCCATTTTTTTTAATTTTTGTCAAATAAGATTTTAATTCGGTAGAGAAAGTACCATACTATTCTAATTCAGCAAGACAACAGAATAACAACTTCTTTCTGTGTGCAAAATAGTCGTTATAAAACTTCACCCCTTACTTCCCTTCCTCAATCTCCCATCTCTCATCTCTTCTTCCTCCCCTCCTCCTATTCCCACCATCACCTCCACTTCTCCCCTCTCCACCTCCTCCCTCCTCTTGTTTGTCATTCCTCCATTGTATCTCCTAGACTCAATCCACTTCCCTGCCTTCTTGGTCCTAGTCTCCCTCATCCCCTTTCCGCTCATGTGACTTCTAATGCCTCTCTTACTCCAACGCCTCCAATCTCCTAAACGGCTCTTGGATCCTTATTGCTGGTGATTCCCAAGCCGACCTCCTTGTCCTCCACCTCCTCCTCGATCCTACCTCCGTGGTCTCTATTGAGCCAATTAATAGAAGATAATCATGGCTCAAGTTTAAGCTAATCTACGTAGGTGATGGCGTTGAGACAGGAAAAATTTGGATTGAAAAGTTGCATAATCTTTCTTTTGGTAGTATATTGTGTATCTCATCTTTGTAATTGAAAAATTAGAGATTTCTTAATGAGAATTTGACTTGGAATTCATCCGGGCTAAAATCTAAAGCTACCGTTTTGTGCCTAATTGTATAAACTAATCCTTTCCACTTTGATTCTCTTTGCCACGAGGAAAGGGTACAACAAAAGTTAATTGATTTGGTTACCGAATGCATAGTTTGGTGGAACATCCTTATTTGAGTCCAATACCACTCGATTCCTCCGCCACGACTTCCACCACACTCCTCATGTTCCCGATGTGCTCGTCCTCGAATCCGGCCTCTGGCACATGCTGCATTCCACATTTTTATTAACTATGGGGAGGAATTAGGTGAATTGAGGCGGGCGGTGGTGAGGTCACTGCTCTTGTTGGTGTCGTTGCGTATGTTCTGACTCAGGTTGCCAACGCTAGTGAATTTAATGTTGAACAAGGAGGAGAAGAGGGAAATGATGAACTTGACGGTGTTGCGGGCGTGTAACATTTTTTAGTTCAGTTTAAAAAAAGGAGACGAGGGTACAATTAGCTAAGAATTACTTTTTTGACATTTGTGGGGGTAATTTAGTTTATATGAAAATAACTTATTATTTACGTGCTTAGCTAGTGACTTTTAACTTACGGAAAGCTAACAGATAAATTTAATTATAACTTTTTAAAAGTTTAAAAAATATTTATATGTTTTTATAATACAATGAAGTAAATTAATAGTGTGTCAAATGTGACATATGGCCAAAATGTAATTAGTATTATTGCCGCCAACATCAAACATCAATTGTGTTGTGGTAATAGCATTACAACAACGGCCTGGTTGGTCTCAAAGCAACAATTAACGTGGCCCCTTAATAGCCGGGTATTGAGGCCGGCAATATTTGTATAATTCATCTCGTGCTAGGTAGGTATAAGCATGTTTAGGTTACCTATCTTTTTCTTAATTTATGGATATAATAGTACGCAATATTCATTTCTTTTAAAATATTCCTCACAAAATCAATATTTACTGCACAATTTAAGGAAAGACAAAGAAATTCTAATTGATTTAAAAAAAAAAAAAGAGACTCCATACATCCCCAATGCCTTCATTTTGTGTGACAGAGATTCTACGTGGTAATCAATAAAAGCTTCCAAGTGCGCCGCTCAACCAATTTATACGTATAAAATATTGTTAATTCAACCGGCACCGTCGGGCGATGGTGTCCATTAAAAAAAAGAAGAAGAGATGGCACTCGATCGATCCATCCATTATGTTTTGGTACAGCGTCATATATATTAATTAATCCTTATCCACTTCCACTTCTTCTCTTGTGCGTTCCGAACGAACATCTCGCCTTATTGACTTTCCTTTTTCTGGTAAGCCAACTCAGAGATGTAAGCACTAACTTCGATTTACCATATCATGCATCTCGCCTACCCCCAAATGACAAAATCAAGGAAATTAAGTATATAGCAGCAGGCTCTTGGGAGGCCATGACCTCCAAATGTCGCTTTGTATTTATATATATATGTGTGTGTGTGTGTGTGTGTGTGTGTGTGTGTACCTATTACTATTGTAACAATTAATTCTAAGAACAAATTAGTGAGAACATGAACTCTATCTCCTAATTAATTTTCATAGTGGGAGCTAGACTTTACAGCCCTACCTAACTGTCCACATTCATGGGTCCCCCGCGACTGCATGGTAGTAGGTGATCCGTAATGATAAACACACGCGACTACAAAGATCCACTTAATTAATCGAAATAGACCCTAATGGTGTAAATTAATTAATTAAAAAAAAAGATGAATAAAACAACAGTATTCTTCTTTAATTAATTTTGTTGTTGTTTTTCATTCGTTCGGTAAACATCCTGATCATCATCAACTCTTCCTAGCTAGCTCCTATCAATATCCACCCTGGCCGACCTACTGGCAAATGGCAATTTGTTTGGTACTTTCACTCATTAGACTAACTTTATTGACTTCTCTAATCGACCTCTTCACCTAATATACAAAGATGCATCCTTAACCCGTAGTAGTAGTAGTAGCAGCAGTTACTTTTCCTTGAGGAGCAATTCATTGCTCATTAGCATCCGTTCAATTATTCTCTCCACTCACATGTCTCGATTGTGACTCCAAACCTAACAATTTTTACCCACCAAAGATTTAGTAGGTACAAATACAATTGCCTAGTTGCTTTCAAAAGGGCCCGGATTGACCTCTAAATGTAACTCCATTAATCGTAGTCAATTTGTTAGAATAGGGTTAGGTGGGTCGGAGTAATTTTGTGACCTTCCAGTAGATATCGATCATATCCGTTCGTTTTCGGGCCTCATGATTCATGAATTATGCATGCTTCGGTGAGCTTTCAGTTGTCTTCTTGATCAACAAGGTCGATAGCTAATTACGTACCTTTAAACTTCACACGGTTGGTAATTCTAGATATAATTTTTCAACATAAGACAATATTTTTTTTGTTAAAAAAAAAAGATGTAAGGTTATGATAGTTTTGTCTCAATTTAAATTGACCTAGTTAATCCATCATTGCCTCTTTGAATATTAGTTCCCTCTAACTAATCATTATTATTCTAATTTCAACTCACATGTTTCTTTTGAGCATGTGAAAAGAGTCAAGTCAAATTTATCTCTTCTTTTGTTGTTGTTGTTGTTGTTGTTGTTGGGAAGAGCAAATAAATTCACAACAGAGATACACTTAAAAGTAGTTTGGATCCCTTCTTTTTGTTGTGTTACAATGCTTAGCAGCAATGAGGTCATTTGCGTGTCATTAATTATATACTGAAGTGCTAAATGTTGCTTGGTGAGCAAAACAAGTCTAAGCAGCTCTATCTATCTAGGTTTGGCCCCATATATCAAGTGGCATTATATTGAAATTTTTTTTCTTAAAAAATAAAAATAAAATAAAATATATATATATTTAGCAGTAGCAGTAGCAGTAGCATAGCTCTTTTTTTCAACTTGGTCCTCTTTTGATTATAAGAGCAACTAAAATGCTTTTCTTTACTATATTCTCTTCTCCAATCACTATAAGAGCTTAGCTGGGATGGCATCATTTATGCGTTATTCTCCTTATCTATGGTCTTTAATCTTTTTATTCAATACATGATGATATCCATGTGCCACGAACGGGCTATCGTAAGTCTAGAAGGCCTTGTGTGGCCCATTTGGCCCAACAACATAGAATACTCCTCCGCCCATTAATTAAACTGCCATGATGCAAATAATAATAATAATTATTATTATTATTATTATCGATTCGGAATTTAATTTCTCCGCTATTGTTTGTGGTTGTTTGCGTCATTACAACCGAGAAAGCAGATCCTGTCGGCTGTCGGAGATTTTTCTGAGGTTCTCTTCGCGACTTTGTCCGGATTTGTTTTTTTAATTCCCCAAAAAGAAAACCTTTCTCCGTCCTCTCCTCACTCCACTCACTGTATCCTGCCCGCTTGGAGGATCGGACAGAACGGGCGAAAATGGTGGAATCTATCGAGTTATTGACCAGTTCTTGGCCTCGGAGGTTTCAATCTCACGTTTCGGCGCCGATTCACATCAAGAATCCCCTTCTTTTTAGACCCTTGGGGTTTCTTGCTTTTCCTGAATCGGGTTCGGGTAAGCGCCGGGCGATCTGCTGCAAAGCCATCGACGCGAAGAAGCCGGCGGAAGAGGAGGTGTTCTCTGTGACTTCGTCGAGCAAATCGGATGTGGATTACCTCGGGGAGAGCACCAAAGGGGATTTAAATGTCAAGAAAGAGCATCTTGAAGCTTTTGGTGAGATCGAAACCCTTAAATAATTACTTGCTGGTTTTGTCGAATAGTTTCGCACTTCTATATATCTTTCAACAAAATATTTGGAGAGGACTTCTTTACACTTAAGACGTGTTAATTATATGGGGCAACTACTGCACACGGTTAGCTCATCTCCACCAGGATCTCCTCAGTCCTCACTGATGCCATTTTCTTATGAAAATATCCACGTTAATTTTGTGATGGACTTTCTACTCATACCTGCTGATATAGCTAGTTTATTGGAAGGCAATATAGGTCTTCAATTGAACACCTGAAATTCGGGTGATGAGTGAGCATGTGCAACTGTGCAAGTCATTAATATGATGAAGACGTTAATGCATTATCGGATATTGGATGATTCATTCATAAAGCACATATACATAAAACAGATTTTAATTTTTTTGAGTTAAATAATGTAAGAGGAAGACCTACTGTAAAGGATATTGCATATATTCATAAAGCTACGGAACTTTTATTTGCTATGTAAAATTGGTTTTTCATGCCCATCAACTTGATTACAGATTAAGTAGATTGTAAACTATGATTTTTAGCCTCTACTATGATTGTCTTGATCGATGATTGTTAAGCTACCCGATATTTCTTTCTTTTGTAGGCTGAATAGTGCATAACTATTATATTTTCATCCATGCACATAGATATACTTGTGTGCTTTTGACACTTAACAATTCCTCGTCGTAATCATTTGAGGCTATCATTTACTCTAAAATATATGGAAGCAATGCTTCTGCATCAAATTCCATTTGAAGTGTTGATAGATAATTGTATCTAGCTTACTCCTGGAGATAACTCCGTTGAAGGTGGTCGTAACTTCCATATGTTAATGCTGCATAGAAAAGGTCCCGCATTGTTATCTACACAGACACAGATATGTATTGTCAAGATGGGTAAATAGATGGAGCTTTTATTACTGAAAACCTACAATATTAAAAAGATTCTGCAAGCATTTCCATATGCCAGAATTTTGCCTTAGAGTTCTTGCTTTTGTTTTGTCCTTTGTCTAGATCTAGGATCTTACTATGAAATGGAAGAAAATGTGGTACTCATAACTTCTTAAATTTCATTTGAAAGCTAAACTTCTGAATCATATTTGAACTAGAATAGTTTTTATACAAACACTGGTACATGCTAAGACATTTTTTTATATAGATTTTGTTACTTTTTCTTGCTCCATATGTAGGTATGGATGTTGACGCAACGTTAGCTGGTCCTATAGAAGAAATAGCCTGGAAAGAGGCTAAAGAAGCAGAAACTTTGCTTAATGATTTGGAAATTGCAGTAAGGTTCTACTTAGTCAGCTTGGTAGTCTTAATATTTAAATTGCTATTTAGCAAGCTTTTTCTTCAGTACCTTCCCTTCATTTAAGTTATTTTAGAATAGATTACATTTCTACTTACATCTACGGTGCAATATTTTTCTAAGTGTCTATCTGGTACTCCCATAACATGCTAGTGGCATGAATATCTGGTGAGCAATGTGAGTTTGTGATAAAATGTATTTATATGACATCCTAGTTTATAACTTGTATCAACTTTTCCTTTGGTTCATTAGATATGTCTTTATCTTCTAGCATAGTTGCATATATATGAATTTCCATTTGCATCAATATTTTTTTAAGAAACTTTGATGTTGTGTCCCTTTAAATACTACTGGGGCAAATTGTACTTCCCACCACATATTTGGTTATTTAGTCTGAGCCACAGCATTCTGATGTCTCCACTCTGTCCCATATGTTTTCACTTTGATTCCTATGAAACATCTACTGTTAAATATAAATGAAAAGGAACTATCATAAGGGTACCAAACAAGGAATTTCTGTTCATTTGTAAATAGAAATGCTGAAATACCTAAAATATCCTACCTTTGTTCTTTTCTTAACCTGCCTGGTTGGTATGCCTTATCACTTATGTGTGACCTCTCACACTACGTGGGGCCCACCTGAATTTAAATTAGTTGGACTTAATACCTTTCCGTAAGATCTCGTGGGGCCCACTTTAAAATTAATAGAATGTTAAGTAAAAGTCTCCTAAAACTTATGGATTCATCATACTTCCCAAATAAACTTTATTCTAAGGAACTTGTGGAGTAATCACCAATCCAAAGATTAAGAAGAAAATTTGAAATTAATGATCTTGTACGAAGGAAGGAAAATAAAATAGTAGGATTGTTGTTATTATTTTTTAGATACTTTCTCCCTCTTTATTTAAAGAGTTTTAGTGATGAAACAGACATATTTTCGTAATAGTCTTTTGGATCAAATAGAGTGAGTTTTCCAATAAAAAAAATTTTGTTTTTACAAATGGCGCTCTAATGAACTTTGAATGTCAGATAAAATTTGCTCTCGGGAAAAATCTGTTTGAACGGATCTATCTTGTTCAAACAAAATTAAATTTCGATCGAACGAATTTTCAACAGAATTCCTGCAAGTCTGCAATACTATTTTTCACAAAAACAACTCTTTTTAAGCATATTTTGTTTCATATATATTTAAGAAAATACCTTACACAACACACATAGACACCCAAGAAAAAAAATACTACCTCCACCTCTGGTCGTAGGTCGAGCTCATGCATCCAAAAAGCTAGTGTTATCTTCCATAGTCAAGAAATAGTTGGAGCAGCTATAGGAGCCCTTATCCCAGACATGTCATATGCACAACAGTTTGCATTCTTCAACTAGGGCCCTTTTGTTTTTCATCTCTTCCGCCACATGGGCCATTATCTAAGGGCATGGGTGAAAGTTTCGTGCTTGATAAAACCCTAAATAGAGAACCTGAGGAGGCTAAGATAGATATTGAAGCACACCAATTTCAGCAGCAGAAACATGCATTGTTCTCAGATTGCTCCAATCACGTGCATGTTTCGAAGTTTTGGTTTTGGTTTTGGTTGGTTTCAGTTTTGACCCCTAGAAAAAATGAATATTTTAGGCAGAATATAGAATGGTTTTAGCCTATTGTGTCAAAAATAAATGTCAAAATCAGAAATCTTGGTAGTTTCGGCTTTAACTGATGAGTTTTGGCTTTAGTTTTCATTAAGTTTCAGCCGTTACAATTTCGTCTCGTGTGAAAATTCAAACCATGATCACATGCACATCTCAAGTTCTTTCAAACTTTCATTTAACACTTCAGGCCCCCCAGCCTCTGGTAGCTAGGCACAAGCTTTCTTCATCTATACCACTTTACAGTTTGAGCAACTTGCCCATTTGACAGCTCTCAGGTAAAAAAGGGAGTTAGTAATCAATTCTATCAGTAGATGGAGGGAACAAATAGTCTGACCTGTTTCAGAACCCTTTGTCCTGTGGAGATGCTTTTATGCTGCATGGTCAGGATTTTATGTAACTCGTACTGGCCTTGTGACACATATCTCGGCCTCTTTGCTGTACATCTCGTCCTCTATTCCTCTTTCCCGTGCTTTTGTGCCTTGCCTATGCTTTTGTGCTAGATTATCCAAATACATTGTGGATTGCCCAAATTTTATAAAAGTAAAGGAAGGGGATGTCCAAAGATAACCTGGATTGGGGCCAGAACTTTATAAACGAAATAGAGTTGAGAGCACCATGGTAATTCTATGTGTTTGATTACTTTATCCTGGGGTCATGCTTAAACTTTATGTGTCAAACTGAGAGAGTTCTCTATCATCAAAAGGAAAAAAATGGGTGTCGATTTGGACAAGTCCAAAAGATAGAGCTCCAAGCATAACAATAATTACAAGTTTCCTTGTCAATGATCATCCAAATAAAGGTGCTACTAACATTGAGGCTAAATAATAGAGGGGTGGCTTTCATTTTTCTGACTTCTCTGAGTTGTCATAGATTGCTTGCTTTTGATGACATTTTAGTTGGTCTTTCATTTTGCAGATGGAAAGTTCCACATACCTTAGCATTCTATTTTTGGAATTCTGTTATTAATTAAATTTATTATAATTAATTCATTGTTATGCTTCATTATTCTAGAACGTTAATTCTGATTAATTTATTTCTTAGTGCGTGTAAGTCTTTACTAGTAAGAAAGTGTTATTGTTAATACATGATGTATATGGAATAACATTGATTTCTTCAATTGTTTTTCAGTTTGCTGGACTCTACAGAATATAAATTATAAACAAGATGATATCAATTCTATTTTCTTTTGTATGTGGGATGCAGGACCCATTTTCAGTAAGGCATTCTCCTCGTGGAATATTCTGTAGCAGGACACTGAATCTCAGGTCGATTAGTGTCATTGGGTATGATATGGACTATACGTTGGTTCACTACAATGTTATGGTAATTGCCCACTGACTGATGAACTTCTTTTAACTTCTTGTGATCCAGATGGGCCAGTATTACAGTTCGAAGTTAGTTAAATTGAATCACATGATCTTCCTGATGGGCCTCCATTGAAAAAGAATCGAAGTAATGCGTGCTGATGAATAAATAAATAATAGAGCTTTATTTCTTGAAAATTACCTAAGTTAGACATATCTTTCTAGGACACTATGCGATCTGGGAAATTTGGTATAAAGTCCTCTAGAACCTTCCTGTAATCTTGATTAACATGAGGTTTGATCGTGATAGCACATTGTCACGACAGGAGTGATTATGGTTGCAGTAACTGTGGTTATTATGCAGTATAGGACATGTTGCAATGAGTATGGTTTTTCTCTAGATCTTTAACAAGCGTATCTTTCCCTCTATCACAAGCAGTCTCTTAGAATTTCCAACTCTTTTGGCATTTTGCAGGCTTGGGAAGGGCGTGCATATGATTATGGAATGGCTAACCTTAAGAGCATGGGTTTCCCAGTAGATGACCTCAAGTTTGATCCTGACTTGGTATGGTTCTTAGGTTAGCGCATCATGGTAGATCTTGATACTTTAGTTTAGATTAGCATGAAGTATATCAAACATTGTTTGAAACATCACATATGATTTATCTTCGGCAGGTTATTAGAGGCCTCATTATGGACAAAGAAAAAGGGAATTTGGTTAAGGCTGATCGTTTTGGCTATGTGAAGAGGGCCATGCATGGTACTAAAATGCTTACTACTAGAGCTGTAAGGTAAGCTTGAATTATTCTTATACTGTAGAAATCTTATATCTTCAGTGCAACACTAAAAGAATTTTTTTTTACTGTTTGTGTATGAAAAGTGAGATTTATGGGAGAGAACTGGTTGATCTGCGGAAGGAAAGTCGATGGGAGTTCCTTAATACCCTTTTCTCTGTTTCAGAAGCTGTGATGTACATGCAGGTCAAACGACTTAACCATTACATATGCCAATTTCAGTTTTAGATAGGTCTTCCTTTCTTCTGAAAAATCTTATTGAAGATCCTGGTGTCATATGTAAATAAATTTTTTGAGTTTGAGTGTTGTCTTTTAATTATAATTTAGGAACATGGAAATGTTCCCTTCCAAGCTGAGTAAACTTATCTTGCATTTCTTTTATGTCATATGATCCTAAGATGACCCGTAAGCATTCCTTTTAGTTAATATGAGGCACATATATGGACCACAGTCACAACCCAAGAATATGGCAGAAAGACTGAAAGAGTAGTATACAGTCCACAGCATAGCTGAAATATTTTGCATAATGAAAAATATTTCTTGTGATTTTTTTTTTCTGAATTTGATTATTACTGGGAAGATTAACAAAGAGAGAGAAGTTATGTATAATTTTTGTCAACTTTAAATATAGAATGAGAGCACAAAGAGGTACTCAATGAGAAGGTGTATCTAATAAATAAGATATGCTACGCATTACATGTGAGCGGGTACTGACAAAATATAGGTGCACAATCTGTTACTTCCTTTCTCAGCAATATGGGGTTTGCTGGAGCAAAACCCAAATTTGGGGGTTCTGTGGAAGAGTCACAATCACTTGTGTACTTTAAGGGCCTATACTTGGGCAACTTTTGTTCCCTGCATGTATATTCCTAGAAAAGAATATACATTGCAAGAGACCCTTTAAGTTGGCTTCCATATATTATGTATTTCAAAATATAAGAACATAACGTCGACTAAGTTGAGATAACTTGATTGCATTCTTAAAAAATGAACAGAAAATGCTTCCTTCTAAAGGATGGTTGTCAAAAAACATACCAAAAAAAGTGGGGAGGGAGAAAGTTAGAAACAGGTAAGAGATTTAAGAGAGGGCTTAGGAGAAAGATAGAATTTTAGAAATATTACATTACGTGTTATTTGGTCATGGATTCTGTACTTGCCTCATTTTGAATTTTATCCCCACTAAATTGAGGTTCCTGTAGCCTAGTTTTATTCCTGTAGATGGTTGACAAGTTGGATCAAGGAGCAGTGCCAGCAGAACTTGGACCTCTTGATTATAAGGGGCTATTCAAGGTAAATATGCTACAATCTACCTATGGTTGGTTTTAGTTATGTCAGTTTATAATGTTGCTTTATGCTTCAGGCTGTTTCAAGAGCCCTCTTTAGAGCACATGTTGAAGGGCAACTTAAGGTAGTTCCTATTTGCCTATTGTGTTCCCTGACCATTTCGTATCTGAAAGATTCTCTTTGCTGGTCTATATGTAGAGTGAGATAATGGCACAGCCAGAAAGATTTGTAGAACCTGATCCAGAACTTCCTCTAGCTCTTCTTGATCAAAAGGAGGTAGACACATATTCACCATTTATTAATTATTAATCTCTTTTTACTGATTTGCTCCTCCCTCTCAGGCTGGTAAAAAGTTACTTCTTATTACCAACTCAGACTACCATTATACGAATAAAATGATGCATCATGCATTCAATAAATTTCTGCCTAACGATATGGGGTGGAGAGATCTGTTTGACATGGTGAGTTGTTGAAGTTTCTTAACTTTTCATAAGCTTAGAGGCAGCGGTGCTTAAGTATATTTTATTTAGTCTGTATTCACAAGGCACTTTAAGGAGTCAGGGCATATATTGGAATCTGTCCTTTTTCAGGTCATAGTTTCTGCGAGGAAACCTGAATTTTTCCAAACATCGCATCCGTTATATGAGGTTGTAACAAATGAAGGATTAATGCGTCCCTGTTTTAAAGCACGTTCAGGTGACACATTCTTCAACTACTTTGTGATTAACCTTTAACGTCTTTACCAATGCTAATCTCTGAGCACATGTTTGGTTATGTAGGTGGTTTGTACTCTGGTGGGTGTGCTCAGATGGTAGAGAAATCTTTAGATATTCATGGTGATGAAATCTTATATGTTGGGGACCATATTTTCACTGATGTAAGCCAATCCAAAGTTCATTTGCGATGGCGGACAGCATTAATCTGCCGAGAATTGGAAGATGAGGTTAGCAGCTGGCAGATATGGATATTGCACTGATGTCTACCATCTGGTAGACATTATTCTTGATAATCTTGCAATTCTTGGACAGACTACAATATGCGTATAACTAACTTCAGTACTTCACTACATTCTGCAATCTATATCGCTGTCAATTGCAGTAGTCATTTACTATTATTTCATTTCTGCCGGGAGCAAGAATAAGAATATTAAACCCCACCCTATTAGGAGAACCTGTCATCTTTATTCAGTATTTATTAATAAAAATGTGGTATAAAAATTTAAGATACTTCATGCCATTTTGAGGCATGCTTTCCAAAGTTGGCTGGTTGAATAATATCAGTCATTTTTCAATGTTCACTAACATGATAGAATTCTATTATACTTACTGACCCCCACATAGCTGAAGAGTTTAACATGAACTGCCACAAGCACATAGAAATCAAATGATATTTTTTTCTTATCCGCCCACCCTGTGTTGGTAGCTTATTGGCACAGCATGTGCTGCTTGGCATGGTACCATGTTGACACAATATTTTCACGATGGCTTAGCGTGCTTGGTATAAGACTAGGCCGTGCTGGGTTCTCACTAACATGCCACAAAGTTCAGCATGGGCTGTACTGCCTGACATATGAATCCATGATTATAAACACTTTATGCTTTTCCAAAATTCATCATTACTAAGAATCAGCATATCTTGAAAGAATTGTTAAGTTACTACTCTAATTTTTTATGCTTCTGGTCTGAGCACAAGTTGATTATTTTCTTTATAATCCCTTTTGCAGTTTGACTCACTGATTCGTGGTCGTAGTCACAAAGCAGCTGTTGTAGAACTTATACAACAAAAGGAAATTGTTGGGGATCTATTTAATCAGCTGCGTCTTGCACTACAACGGCAGACAAATTATCGCCCAGCTCAGGTTAATCAGTCTGCATATACGTAACACTTATGTTCTTATTTCCATTTTCTTTCAACTTTTCCTTCAAAAATATATTATCATATTTCTGTACCGAGCAATAAGTGAACCTATGCGCTGGATGTTGCAGACTAGCAACTTCTTTTGTCAACTCATGCTAGTCATTCTTTTTGTATATGATATTCACGGTATCGCATCTTATTTATGTTCCTTTAATATGCTGCAAAATCTTGGACCTATGCTTTGATCTTGAGCATCAAGTCACTTTAACTACGAGTCCTCATTGGTCTCATGGTTCTTTGCTTTTAGCAAATAAACAAATGATTTCCTCTGAGACAACATAATTTTCTGATGAATGAACACATTACTCTTCTCACATCTGGATTTATTTTGAGAAAAAATAAAACAGAAGAACTAGCAGATCAATAAAGTGGGCTAACAGATCTTTTTTGTTTTTTAATGTTATGTTGAAACTTCTAAAATGAAGCGGATATCATTCCACCCGTGAGTTTGGCATGTAATCATGTTATATTGGACATGTGAGTCTACACGCATAGATGGAGGCCTACTATCAGACTTGTTTCACGTTGACTTAATTATAAATGTGTCATTGATCTTAGTTAGACTTTGGTTAGTTAACTTATGTCATTTTCTATTTTCCAGTATTTTGGTCTAATTGGATTGTTCACTTAGGATTTCATGTTGACACTATAAATAATCAAAAGACATTGTGTTTAGACAGTTTTTGATGAAATAAAGACGACTTGAAGCTTTCTCCAAGGATTTCATGAAGATCTCTTTAGGTGTGAGATCAGAAACCTAAAGTGCGAAACCTAGGTTAATTTTTTCATAGATCCAGTATCTTCTTTCGTTCCATTTGTGTTCTTCGACACTTCCAGGACATAGCAAGGCTTCTACAGCTCTGTTAAGAGTCCGACCTTTCAAATATTTTGATTCAGACATCGTCGGCTTTCAGATCAAATCTTTTAGATTAGATTCCAGATTTCATCTTTAGATCTTAGTTTTATCATGGGCTTCCAATCCTTCATTGGATTTATCTCCTCATATTTTTCAGACTCAATTAACAGGTATAACGACTTGTAACATTCTGCTGGACCTCACATCTGATTTGTTATCCTTAGATCTTGTTGCTAGTATCCCTTACATCAAAACATATGTTCTCACATTAATCATTTCTTACATTAGCTTTTGCTGGAATTTTCTAAAACCCATGAATTAACAGCACCAGAATCCATAGAATTGTCTATCTGTTAGTCTTCTTTGTTAGTAATTTGAGCAAAAGACCCTAGTCAGAGGAGGTTTCCTTGCTTCCAACATCATTCTCTTCATAGCGAGGCATCTTTCTTGTGATCACATACTATAATATAGTTTTATATATTTTTATTTAGAGGACTTCTATTTGACTAGTTTGTGTTTACTTAAATTTTTTATTTGCTGATTTCTCTTAGTTTAATCATTTGCATGTTTGCCCCTCATCATTGCCATACCTATGTTTCCCCATAGCTATGTTTCCCTCTACGAGCCTATGACATTGCCTGTTCCATTTTGATTTTGTGCACCATACAGAATTTTCCATTTTAACCATAATGTGTCTTGTGCACCATACAGCCTAGCTTTAAAGTTTAAACCAGATGTTCTTTTCCATTTTGATGTCCACATCAATTTGGAGGCCACTCATTGGTATTCTTTTGGTAGAACCATTGAGAGGGACCTTCTTACTTGCCCGTTCTATCCGTTTCTAATGACTAATGGTGTGATAATGCTAGTTGGTACTTTGTTAGTTAAATAACTCTTTTGAATTTAACTAGACATCTGATTTATGTACATGATACTAATGTTGATATGAATTAAATATGGCTTCTTTCAGACACTTGCCGCAACTAATATGGATGACCAAGAATTGACAGAGAGCATGCAAAAGCTACTGATAGTTATGCAAAGATTAGACCAGAAAATTGCACCAATGTTGGAAGCAGATGGTGAGCACTTCAATAAAAGGTAACTAAATCCATGTGATGCCAGAAAACATAATCCAGTATGTCAGCTGCTACACCTGCTACACATTTCTTGAGAAACAGCTGCTACAAATTTGTTTTAAATGATGATCTTAGGACCCATTAGAATGCTCACATAAATTTATTGATGTTGTCATGTATAATTTAGCATGCTCATTTCTGAAGATATGCTGTTGTTAACAAAATTTCTCATGGAGAGTCTTGTTACCCACAGACATATCATTTCTAATACTATGTAGGTGGAATTTTTTTCTTTACACCTTGAAAATGGTAAGAGTTGATTCATTTAATGTACTCAGGTCACTTTCTCTCAACTTATATGCCTTATTAGTCTGCTTTGTGAAGATATGTTACTTAGAAAAAGAATTGCCAACTGAGCAGTTCTGTCTGTTCTTTTCAGATGGGGTTACTTGTCGCGTGCTGGCCTTTGGGATAAGAGCCATCTTATGAGGCAAATTGAGAAGTATTGGTTCATGAATTAGTATTCTCTTCCATTTTATATAGTCTAGCAACAAGGGTAGTTTTTGGAACTTATGTGGACTATTCTTTACATACTCTTTCCTTCATACAGGTATGCGGATATTTACACATCCAGGGTTTCAAATTTCTTACACTACACACCATTCATGTACTTCCGATCCCAAGAACAGGTTAGAGCAGCCCTAATTTTGTCTGGGTAGCATTGCTTATTATCTGCTTCTAAGAATTGATCCTTTTAATGAAATACAGAAACTATCATGCATAATTGGTCGCATGTTTTTTTGTGATTTTCATTTGTACATGTAGATATCATACACAATGTCAGATTAGATAACAAGCATAAATTAAAAAGTTAAAGGGAAGCCTGAAGGCTTTGCTTTCCTGTTAAGGGAAAAGGGAACCTTACATACTATTTTGCTACAACAAATTTGAGCGTCCATTATGTTGTAGTAGCTTACTCCTTCACATACAACTGTGTTCTATTAATTTGGAAAATAAATACCACATGCAGCTAGCCTGCAAATCCCTCCTCTATCATTCATCAGAGTAACAGCTCGAGACTGCAATTTACATAATGAATTAAGTGATAGGGCATGTCTCACTGCATTGTTCCTCTCTTTCCCTCTGAAGCCTTGGCCCCTTGGCCATGATCTTTAAAATAATTATTAGGTATTATGGAAGTCATCTTGAAAAACTTCCTTTATGGTTCAGTTATCCAATTATGGAGCACTTATGTCCTCAGCATTTATAGAACCATGTATATGCTTAAAAATCTTTTTCCTTGTAATTAAGAATTGAGCACTTTGTTAAATGAGAAATATTCTGATATGGGGTTAATGCTAGCCGGTTATGCCAGTCTCTAGCATTGCTTTGATTGGGAGAATCAGTACCTGAAATTCTGACACTAAATTTTTTAAATTTATCTGAACTTGTCTTGAACCTGTTGCTATCCACAATACATTGTTAGTCTAATCATTGCCAATTTTTCATATTCATTGCTGATCACACCATGAATTTAGCCAGTACAATATAGTCATTACTTATTTTGTTCCACTTCACCATTTCTTTGCTTCTTGGTTCGGCATTTTCTCCACTATATTGTAGACACTGGCGCATGATGCACACTCGTACTCTTCTGGAGGTATTAATGGAGTTGCAGCTGATGGTGCACATTGATCTTTTCTCTACAAGTCAAAGTTTATCCATTGAGGGCTATGGTTCATACTACATTATCACAAATAAATAAAGAGTCAGGAGTTAATGTTGTTCTTGATGATGTGTTAACTGTAAATATTGAGCTTGATGAAGACTGTCAAGTTGTTCCTCTTGCCGTTGTGTTTTTGGAAGAAGCGTAAGATACAAATGGTAGCATGGGCATGTTGAACTTACCTTCGGTTACATAACGAAAAAAATCGGAGGGATCAGCTCACACAGCTGCAGCTGTTTTAAGCAACACTCCAATTCTCACAATGCTAAGATACCTGTTCAAGATCAACAGACTAGTCTGCATAGTTTGACAAACGTTGATATCAAGTAAAGTTGGTGCATCTTGCATTCATGGTCGCATGTAACCCATGTATTGTGCTGTAAAGGGTTGTTTTCCATCCAAAAGAAAGAGGAGATTGACGCATCATATTGTTGAGAGATGTTGTTTCCTATGTTTAAGGATGTATGGTTAGGCATTACCAATCTTGTTGCTGTAGACGGACGTTGCGCCTTCTGAGAATATTATAAATTTGGATGAGTTCTGTTCAAAGTACAATAGGAACTTCTCTTAATTCTTATGAAGGAAAATGCTCAAAGCCAAGTTCTCATAGTACAACGTAAGGTGATGTAAGAACGCCTGAACTCGCTTTCATTCCCAACAGGCAGAAAAGGTTTTTTTTTTTCCTTCTTTGTAATAACTTTCTTAACTCCCGCTCATTCTCAACACGTTCATGTAATGTTTAAACCTGCCAAGACCAAGCATCCATCTAAGAACTGCTCGATATTTACCGTCCTATCTGGAATATGCTTACCGTAGTATTTTCTCAAAAAATGTGCTTAACATAGTAACCAGCAGACGGTTGGTGGCATTCGTGATACTGATGGAGAACACAACATTAGGTCAAAAGGAAAAAAAAAAGTTGGCATGTCGCTGATTTGCATATGAGGTATTCCAGATTCAAGATAAGCCCAAAAATGCAGAGAAACGAAGGGAAGTAGTGGGCTACAGACACCACATTTCAGGGATTAATGTGTGTAGTCTGTGTAATATAGTAATTAACCTCTTCTACTATCAAGCCAATCAGCACGAACACTTCAATGATAAAATTCGAAGAGTGCATGTAGCCTTTATAGGCTTAATTGCAATTTTTTCTATGATCAACTCCGACGAACTTTTATGAGGATAATTCACTTGCTTATTGATTTATTAAAACTTTCATCTACACTAATGCTGAATAATGAATCAGCTTTTATGTTAACTAAAAGAAGCTACTAGTTTAACAAGTCCCTATTTGCTATGACGGATCACTTCAGAAGGGCATAGCAACCTGAGTTTTGTCTCCTTACTTATTGATGATTGAAGTAGTTATTTAATACTCATGATTTGAAAGTCCTACTGATCCGGATGTTCTCCTGCAAGTACGAGGTTTGCAGAATAAACTGCTCTTGTGACTGGACTGGAAAAAGTCAAAACTTCCCGAATTAAACTAACAGACACCATATCAAATCCCACCTGAAATCAGCATCCACTAAGCACAATAAGCTACATCCTATGAATAATGTTAACTGAATCTTCACACTGGTAGAAAACAAGTAGAGATACCAAACAAATTTCTCATAAATCAAAATTACTGACCCCAGAAGGCAGGAAATTATTCCATCTGCCATTTAACAAGCATAAAATGGAGAGCTGAGAATTGTGTAAGACAAATGCTGCATCAACTCTACCGCAACTTTTGCTTCTTTCTCATCCTCTCTCTCCGCTCTTCTTCCTCAATAAGACGAAGCTGCTCTTCATCCTCCTTTCTAGCAATCTTGGAACTGCAGCATTGATTAAAAAATTATTACCAGATCCATCATGAAAATGTTACTCAAGTAGTATTAATGTGTTTCTTAGCTTCTCCGCTGGTTCTTCCAGCACCATAGCTAGATAAAGGGTCTGTCCAAGGCTCCAAGTTTGAGCCAAACAAAGTTCATTCCAGCCTTAACTGGATCAGTATAGGTAGAGGCCAATCTAAAACCAGAAAGAAAGACTAGGAAAATATCTAATTTAAGACTGGAATCACTTGTTTTGTCAGTTTGGGCTCTAAGGGTCAAATTACAGCCAATTTTCAGACCCTAGAGATGCCCTTCAGGTCCCTATTGCTCCAGTCTCTCAGGCTTCTACCCTGTGGACTTGGTAAATATAAGTCTTTCTCCACCAGTGGTTTTGAATCCTTAAACGATATTTTTAACATTTTGGGTGAGTTCATACATCATACATATGTTTTCAAATCTTTTAGATTTTTATATCACAAAATCTGAAATTTATATATAAAGAAAGAATACTGAATCCTTGCAGCATCAGCCAGTACTAAAGTATATCGCTTGTTAGGCCTTTCGTAAGCACATGCATTTAAAAGATCAAATCAGCAACAATAACATAAACAAGTTAATGCAATTAACCAGGCCACTTCAGTTAGCTGCTGTCTCAAAAAAAAGCATTTATTTAGAGCAAAATGTTCCATACCTTCTACGCTCCTCTTTCTGTATTCTATCGAAGCCAACTTCCATGTCACTATCATCTTCATCCATCCCCCTGTATTTACTAGGATCATACCTACACAGAATATATAACACATTAATTCCCAAGTATATATCATTCTCAATGGATCTATAATATTGTTCTCAAACAAAAACTTTTTCGTGTAAGAAAAAAAAAAACAGTACAGAATGGAACGCTTCCGTTTTAAGACACAGGCCAAAAATGAACGTGGTTTTCATAAGAAAAAAAATGCTTGAAAATCTCTACAATCAATGCCCATGGTCTATAATAGAACAAATATTGTAGGTTAGCTACAATATATATCCTCATTCAAGACTTTAAAGTTTAAATTATTAAATGAGCTTATCTTATAGCTTAAACAATATTGAACTGGTTAATGCTATTATAGAATTGGATGATGGTGACATCTAACAATGCAATGAAGAATGACAACAAGAACAATACCTAAACATCTGTCTGATCATTCCTATAGCAAATTCACCATCTTCATCTTCATCTATATTCCTTTTCGCAGGCCTTTTCTTTAGCCGGTCATCATGCTTGCTATGTGAAGAGATTTGCTTTGACGGCTTCACAAAACAGCAAGTCAGAAGTCAGAAAGGTACAGAGAATAGCATTCTGATTAAAAAAATTACATAAGTAAAGAATCGATTCAGCGAAAGGAAAATTCATATATGTATGCAACATCTGTAGTTGCTTATGTATAACCGTAATGTAATAATAGATTAAGTATTCCACTAGCATTTAAACAAACCATAAGCATGCATCAGTAGAAGAAAAGTATACCTGAACTTTTGAGGAAGGCAAGGGCTGCTTAAGTGTTGATTTGGCTTTAGCAGGTTCTTGAGGTACTCTTCTTTGTTCAGAATAATGACTCTGTGTGGAGGCATGGGGCTTTGTAGACATGGAAGTCTGTTTCAAACTAGGATCAACAGTGACCTTCCCAGGGACCCTGTTTGTACTCGTGGCATGGACAGGAATCTTCTGGGTTAAAACCTTACTTCCTGCAGTCTGGCTCAACCCATTTCTAACACCACCATTAAGCACCTTTCTAGGATCTCTTGGTACTGGCTTATGTCTGTTGACAGGAGCTTCCTTCACAGGCCCCACCTTGGTCGGCATGTGCCTACTTGTGGAAGACAAGTTTTTCAGCCCATGGCCCTCAGGTACTAACCCGGATGGTTTCTTTGTTGGCATCTTGTTCTTCAATGGTGAGTGCACTGATCGACCATCTTCCACATGAGGAGAAACCTGTATAAGTATCCTCTATGAAAAGACCAAATACGCTTGAAGCTTACAAAACAATGTCCAGATGTTAGGGCACTACAATCAAAACATACCAGATTTTGGAACAGCAGCATTTCTGGGTGCTGGCTGCTCCTTTGCAGGAGAAGGAAGATCAGCATCATCAGAGAGTAAAAATGAGTAGTCCCTCATGTCTTTTAATGTCTGAGCTTTCTTTTTTGCCTAAGAAAGGAAAGAGATTTGCATATCTGTAACACCATGTAATGCAATAATAAGGGTGCAAATAATTGGTTCCATACCTCATTTACAACTTTTGGTTTCTGGTGATGCGAATATGTCCTTATTTCTGAAGTTGAGGGATCCCTTTTCTGCAGAAAAAAATAATCTTATATTTCATGTTTCAAATTAATGCTGAAAATTTGAATACAAATGGTCCATTGAACATACACTAGAAGAAGTCGAAGCTTTAGACACAATATGCTTAGTTTCCCTTATGGAACGGCTTTCTTCAATAACTCGTGGAGCAATAACAGGCTGGGAAGGGCCAAAGAAGGAGCCAAATCTGCAAAAGTATTATTTTGTATCAGCGAAGAGCAAGTTATCCTATCAAACCAACTCTACTAAGAAACAATAAACAGCTCCTACATGTAGAGTAGTCAAATAATAAGATAATAAAGCAACGCAACCATTCAAAAGATTCTCCTTGTATACCATGCAAGAACTCTCCGCACTCTTTTACAGCTTAAATGGCATTCACTGAAAGTTCGTCCTTATTCTAGCCATAATAAGCTTGTGGAGATGGTTGTATTACATAGTTAATACTTAATAAGTTCAGCAAATTAGTACATGTCAAAGACTCAAAGTCCCCACGCATGTTGTCACCTAGTTATCCAACTTCTTGAAAGATTGTGCATTAAGATGATCGACAAGTTACACGTAATGAACTCCATAAGAGACCAATTATATAAATCAATTAGTAAGCATGCCAGGGAGAAGAGCACAGAATAATGACTAAGAAATACACAGATTTGATAAGAAACGGCTGTTTGAAACCATCAGATACATAATACAAGACATTGCGCCAACCAAAAGTCATGCAGATTGGTTCTCTGATACTGATGAAAAAATCAATAATGTCAACAAAGTAACTTACGTAAAATGAATAAGCACAATAACCCTGTCAGAGCATATTGGTAGTCAAGGACCTAAGATGGGTACATTTGTTACTCCCTTGCAAAACTTCTAACATTTTTGCTTCACAGAATAGCCCCTTTAGCAGGATATGAAGTTCTAAAAAGTGAGGCAACTAAAGCATAAAATAATCAGCATATGTAACAAGAGGAAGGGAACTATAGATAAAGGAATTGACCGTAACATAGGCACATAACCGTCCTATTAACTGTAATCCTTGTCAGACCATCTTTGTTATGGACATGACAAAAAGGTTACAGAGTATTCACAACTAAAATATCCCAACATTCTAATGTATCCATAGCTGGCTACTGGCATCCTTGTAATGATATCAATCTAAGCATTGCCACTAGTATGTCTGCTTTAAAATAGTGTTAACGAACTCATCCATGACATTTATTAATCAGCATGCACCGAGGAAGAAATAAGTATTTATCCCAACAGAATAAACTCACTTGTCATTTGTGGTGCCGCTCATCCTCTTCTTGTCCTTAGATGAAGATAAATGACCAAAAGAACCAGCACCCTGTTTCTTCAACTTTTGTCTAAATTTATCCTTTAGCTTCTCCCTGAGCTTGAGAAAATTCTGTTCCTCCTGAGTGGGCTTACGGGCTTCAGGTTCTTCTTCTTCCTCGGCATCTGAAACTTCCTCCTCATATTCATCATGATCATAGTCTTCCTCTTCATAATCATCAACTCTTTGGTGAAAACTCTACACAATAACAGCCAGCTAGTTATCGACATACTTGTTGTTCATGAGCATGATTGGGGAAGTAGAAAAACTAGGGCAAAGTTATAAACATCAACAGGTAACTTGATCACAGATTAGTAACTCACAGAGCTCTCGTGGCCCCTCATTAGTTTTGTGGTTCCCAAGGAATTCCCAAGCTTACTTTCAGCCCAGTAACTCAATAAGAGTACTTCCTGAAGTTAAATGAAAACAAAAATCAGCAAAGATGCAAGGATAATCAACCACGAAAAAAAGAGCTTGCAAATTCTGACTAGACCATTTTTACAAGAGAAATTTCATAGTTAAATGGATAAGTAGCCATCGCAGTATACCAATCTCACGTTGATCAATACAGCAGTCAGTACAATTGAGATAAATATGTAAGCTTCCAATGAAAACGCTGAAATCTGAAATTTTCTACAAAAAATCAGATTGCCAGGAGGAATGTAAAATTGAGGGGATTTTAACTGCAAACCAGACTGTCAAGATAAAAGTAGGAACTTATAAAATGGTTTTGATCTTTCCATAGACAAAACAAAGAATATTGTGGGATTTCTCTTAACCAGAAAGCATTATCCTTTGCAATTGTCTAACAACGGTTTCATACAGAACAATCGACATGCTATCAGAATCAGATCCGTCTAGAGATCTACACGCATTCCTTCATTAAATATACAAACCTTAGCCCAGAAGCAAGCATCTGTACGGCTGAATTCTTTAATTTTCCCCAAACCCTAATTCTGATCCAAAATACCCAAGTCAGCCCCAAGCCCCCAATCCCATCAAAACATATCGGTGCAGATCACAAATGTCAGAAGATTAAGAATGACAAATACCTAAATCATTAGGAAATTAAAGATAAAACGCTCGAATTGGAAACCCCTCCTTAACAAATCGGTCAGAACTGCAGTCAACGGAAGAATTCAATCCCCGGCACCCACAGGAAGAAGAGCCGAATCAAGAAACAAATTGCCTAGAAATTGAGAACCTAAATACGAACGAATAGGTAAAAAAATAGAAATTTCCAGGGAAGAGAAGTACCTGATGATCGAAGACGAGAGGGTTCGCAAGCTGCGGGAGATAAGAGAGAAAAAGGAGCGATGCGATTTCGATAGGGGCCAGACCCTAGAAGCATTAAAGAAAGGAAAACCGAGTCCTTTGATAAATGTACTCCACCAATTCGGCAATACGTCCAAAACATACCTATAAAAACGACGAGGTATGGTGCGTAAACCTTTCCGGCCAGTGTGTGAATATCAGATGATGAGTGACGCGTGGCAATTCTGATGGACGTGTGTGTGCTAATAACTACGGCTGAGATTTCATCATGGAAAAAAACAAAGCATCCGCTCCAACGGTGTAAACTACGCCTCGCGATTCGTGCTCAACGCCTTCCACGATGACCAAGTGCAGTGTTGAAGGGAAGAGGGATTTTCCTTCTTTCTTTCTTTTTTTTCTTTTTGGAGGATAAGCGTAAAGAGAATCTAGATGGATGTCATGTATGTTGCTCTTGGGGTCAGATAATAATGTGGTTAATTTCATCATTGAAATGTACCAACAAGGAGGTTTAACATAATATGTATGAGGGCGGCTAATTAATTTGCAGGCATGCATGCATGATATAAGTTATAGGTAGGTGTGATTGCTTCCCAAAGTATTGAAACATTGGATAGTAATTAGTAGTACCAAAAGAATTATATCAAATGTGTCGTGTCAACAAAACCAAAATATCATAACACAGCATCAATGCCATAACAATATTTCGACAAATGACTCTGAGAAGGTGCCATTACCACTTTATTTTTCCTTGCTTCCCCAATTCCACCTTCTTATAAACAAGCATATCTTAAATGATAGATTCGGAAATTACTATGACCAACCGAGAACTTAAAACATCAAAGCCCATCTATGTAAGATGCAGCCTTGGACCCAAAAGCCCAGCTCTGAGTCCCACAGACAGGCCCGAAACAGTAAAAGGTCACATCTTCGCCCCCTCTCTCTCTCTAGAAGATATATCTTCTTGGCATATATAGGGGAGAATATTGTACGTGAGTTAGGCTTAAATGAGGTGTCTATATAATAACTCAATTGCTTTACTTGAAAGAAAGGGCAGGCATGTTTTAGAGCACATGTGCTACAAATGTTCCTCTCAATCACTCTCTTTTTTGGTTAAAGAAGAGGGTAGCACTCCAATAGGGGAAGATTTTGGACTCAACCCAAGCATTTAGAAGTGACTGCTATACAGTGATCATTACTTGTAGTGTAGTTTAGTTACTTGAAGGATATATTCTCAAGAACATTCAATGACTCATTTACTGAAACAATTAATTCTACTTCTAACAACCAGCACTCACTGTATGAGCTACGGAACAGCATGGCAAAATAAGCATCTTTAAATAGAATAATTTTGTACAAGGAGTCTATATTTCCATAACTTATTAGGTGATATTTCACACTTACAATTATTAGGAAGTAATCCTGTAATATATATATATATATATATATATATATATATATATGTCCGCAAGAAGTAAAAACAATAAGCAGTACAAAAAATGATATGCAAAAGTGAAATAACTTTGGATTTAACTGCGCTCATCCATGTCATCTTAAAAAAGAAAAGAATAGCATGAAATGACCAAGTAATTAACTTAAAGATAGCATCTAAAAACAAGGAACTTGTTTCATGCATAACTAATGATAAAATTAGCTTTATATGCTATCCAATATATTTGATTACTCGACAGGTCTTCTATTAATCTGGTAAGATCCTGAAAATTTGTTGTCCAGAACTAGCTCATTAATTGCTTAATTAACTTCACCAAGTAACCTCCAGCAATGTTTCATTCTTCCCCCACGCATCACTTCACAAGCCAACAACGTAGCTTTCACTCTCTTAGTTATATATATTATTTGCCTTTCTCTTGTTACTGCTAACTTCTTGTTGCTTTCTCTCCAGGGCACATACATAACAATAGGTGTGACTTTGATGCAAGAGAGGGACAAGCAAATTATATACATCCAAGTAGATGTAACAACTAATTAATAAAAGTTATAGCTTTGTATGTTAATTCCAATCTTTAGGACCCACATCCGAGACTTAAAGGGGCTCTAGTTGCTTTCCTTCCTCATCAGCCTCATATGCTTCACCAGAAATATTCCGTTGTCCTTAGCACTTGCCCCATAATCTCAAAAATAGAAACTTAAATACTTCCACGTGTAAAAATAATCTTTTTTTTTTAATTTCTCTTCTACATATAACCACTAGATCTAGTATGCCAATAGTCACAAGAACCGATGTGATTGGCCCTAGCAATGCTAGGGCTAGGGTTTCGAGATTTTTCCCCTTGCAATAGGGGCTTTCACTAACCGTCGTGGTCTGCCTCCCCTCCCCTTGGCTACGCGGAAGGACCGGATAGGTTTTCTCCCTCCCTCTCTTTCGATTGGTTACTTACTCTCTCCCCCTCCTCTCCTTTCTCCTTGCCCCTCTTCTTTTCTCCCTTCCCACGGCCCCTCTTTTTTCCCATTGTCATTCGTCGTTGTCCCCTCTCTGGCCAACTATGCCTCCATCGTCTGTCATGGATCTTGCCTCTATTTTGGTTGCGGTTCTATCGTTTGCGCCGAGGGCGGTGGACCTCGCCTCGGTCCCTTACTCATCCTTCCACCTCGTCACTGCTAGGTTGGCTGCCATGGACCTCGACTACTCTGGTCCCGGCCCATTCGTGCAAGCCACCTTCGCCCTGCCTGTACCCCTATTGCCTCACCCCGTTTCTCTCTTTATAACCATTCAATTACTATGGGTACCAATGAAGCATGCACATTTTAAAAATATAGGACACGGACACGACATAGGACATGGCAAAAAAAAAAAAAAAAATATATATATATATATATATATGGTAAAAGTTTGTAATCTAATAGTGTTAAATACACATATATCAAGCTGTAAGAACTAATTTAAAGAGAAATATGTATTAGAAATTTAACAATTTAACAGAGCAGAGATGCTTTAACATAATTTAACAACAAATATTTAAATTTAGTATAATTAATTTATCACACTAATTAGAATTAATATAAACAACATATATCTAAATTTAAGCCCTAATGCCCTATCAATATAAAAAAAGAAAAAATAAAACTATAAAAGGCTCTAAAGGAGAGCAGAGGCAGTGAGAGAGAGAAAGAAATAGAGGAGATATTTTCGAGGAGGGAGAGAGGGAGAGGAGCTACTTGCGGGGAGGGAGAGAGAGAGAGAAAGCAGAGTAGAGAAGCTGCTTGCGGGGGGAGAGAAAGAGAGCAGAGAGGCAGTGAGAGAGAGAGGAGTTGCTTGCGAGGAGGGAGAGAAAGAGAGAACATAGCAAAGAAGCTGCTTGCGGAGAGAGAGAGAGAGAGAGAGAGAAAGAGATAGTCTCGCCGTTCGTCACAGCCATCCGTCGCTCGCCTCTCTTTTTATGTATCAAGCTGTAATTGTTTAATAAAACTAATGACATGATCAGTATGACTATTTTTCAAAAGAAAAAGATG
Source organism: Typha latifolia (assembly GCF_019914945.1). Lineage (NCBI taxonomy): Eukaryota > Viridiplantae > Streptophyta > Magnoliopsida > Poales > Typhaceae > Typha > Typha latifolia. The sequence goes on along the minus strand of NC_133087.1, from coordinate 18,514,449 downwards.
CCAATAATCAATTCAAGAAAATAATTCTTTTAGAGTGTATTTAATTATGATTCTTTTTCACATATATACTTCCTTTGATTTTTTTTTTATTTTGTGATACATAGACCCTAGACTTATTTAGAATATCTCAAACACTCCTTCCATTAATTTTTCATAGATAAAGCGAGTCGGTGTCAAAAATAATTTAGGGATCAAACTGTAATTATTTGTATATATATGCATGATGAATATGCAAGGTTAAAATATCAAAACGTAAAGATCAGGGACAGTTGGGAAACTTTTGTGGTCCCTCTTTCAAAAATTAGACAAGTGGCTAATGGGTTAAGTATGCAAATTATTATTATAACGTATTCATGTTAGTTTAATTTCTTTTGAAAATATTTGTGTTCCTTAGCATTTATTAGTCCATTAGTTATCTTACATGTAATCTGCATATAAGCCAGAGTTTTTGATTGTCCAGGCATCTTAATCGTTCATATATATATATATATATATATATATATGTATATGTATAATTGTCATCTTCAAGATATGGATTTTTAGGTGCGACACACTACGCCAAACGTGTGTTTATACAATAGATCTAGTTCACGTTCACGTGTTAGGAACTTAGCTTACGTAAACTTGGGCAAACGAATCAACTTCCAATCCAGGAGTTTGTCCGATTAGGTAGGGAATAAAGGACACAGATTTCAACATTTACGACTGCATATTCTCTCTTAGTTTATTTACATTACATTATATTACGTAGATAAATTAATTAGTTGAGCTAGCAATATTATATATGTTAGCTAACAATTGGACGGACGGACGGACGGACGGATGTGAAACACGTTTTATATAATAATTATAATCGATCTGAATTGGCGGTTGCTAGATGATCGACTTTGAAAACAAATAAAAGGTTCAAATTAATTCATGCTATACCCATATATGATATACGTCAATTGTACTCATTTGATCGGTCAAACTACCTTTTTTTCTAACGCTGTTCTTTCTCTAAATTTTTCGTGCATGTATGTATATCTTTCTCTTGGGTTAGTCAACAACAAATGGGAATAAAGCGAATGGGAATAAAGCGGCTAGTCTGGTTCATTTACACTAGTGAAAGATAAAGACAGTAATTAATATTAAATCAGATATATAGCAATAGGATGTATTGTAATGGTCTAAGCATGGATTCCTCTATTATTTTTCTTTGTTGCCAAACACTTTTTATAATTAATACTTTACAGAGAAAATTATATATAGCTAAACATATGTGTACACAAGTATTCAGAGCTGTTGAGCTAGTTGAAACAGAAGAAATAACATATGAATAAGATGTGCTCCACCATAAAGGCTTATTAGGTACGAGTACAACATCTCTCTAGTTTATTTAATTCTCACGTGAAACATGCATGCATTATTATTTGTTAAATTTGAACTTGATTCTCAAGAGGAATTAGGCCAGTTGACCGTCACGTGTTGACTCATAGATGATGGAAACAAAGTTCGATCCGTATTCACACCTGCATGCCTCCTCCAAATCTCTAATCTCTTCTTTTTCTCTACCTAGTACCGTACTATATGTATGTATGTATATATATATATATATTAAAATTTTGAAAAGCTAATTGTACAAATATTAAACTAATCAAACTTGTTAATCTTTCTAAATGTACAAGAAGGGTGTTCCTTGGGTCCTTATTTTGTAGACAATAGAATGCTGTCACGCAAACTCATGACATCTATTTAATTTATTACGACTGCATGCAGTAGTTAGTAGACACGTGGGACATCCGTCGATCGATTGATCATCTTCCCCAGTTAATTACTTTTAAGTGCAAGCATATCAGGCCATATATATCCCACTCTAGCTATTATAGGATAAAGACGTAGAGCATTTGGTTTGAAGAATTGCAAAATCAAACGAGAAATTTTTTTGGGTTCATAGCATGTTCGCACAAATAGAGATCAGCGTTCGAATGCACCTACGAAGTTTGTAATTTTTGGACTTTCGTAAGTTTGGATAAGACTTGAATTTAACTCTATCTTGGAGATCATATATAAGTATTGTGATGCCCTAACTCTAAGTTAGTTGGTGAAGCAATTTGAAGGAGAATTCTTAAGGCTGCATTGTTTTTTCAACCAACAAGGTCCGACTCTTTTACAATACTTAATATTTCGTCTTAAGGGCTATTTAGACGAAAGATCAATCTCGAGGGCTACTGAGGTTGGATATCAATCACGAGAAGCGGTGAATCGTGGATTCTAGTGACTGCTACTATTCTAGTGATTGGTTTTGTTTCGAGTTTGGATTCGTAGTTTTTTTCTGTTTGAATTTTTTCACATTAAAATCTTGACGTCCATCTTTGCTTTTATTTTTTAAATATTTCTTTCGCTTTTTACTTAAGCAAAGAAGTGTGTCTATTTCACGTATAATATTTAGTTTGAACATTTTAAAAATGAAGTTTTGGGCGCAATAGTACATTAATTAAAGTTGACAGAAACAAATTTAAAAGGAGGGACCAATGATCGTACTCCATACTCCATAGTCTATAGTCTATAGGATGATTATTGATAGGAGCCGAGTAACTGTTAACTCTCTGCGTTGGCTTATTGCACCGCCTCTGTGATGAAATTAAGTTAAATGTGAGAAAATCTCCAACCTTACCTACTGCCTACTGCCTACTGCAATGTTTCAAATATATACATATATTAAAAAGCTAGCATTCAAACCAAAACCAAAACCAAAACCAAAACCAAAACCCAACCAAGGAGGAGCTATTTAGCAGCGTCCCGTCACCGCGTTTGCAGCAGCCCGCTCCCATGCAAAGCACGAGCTGCACATAATGGGTCCCACCGGAGAAGGGCCAATCATCTCGCAGTGCTGTGGGCCCTGTCGAACGTGCAGCTTCACATGCGACGTACAGTGCGGTGGGGCCCGCTTGATGTACCAATTTTGATCTATACGCGGTCCATCCTTTGCCACGTCGCTAGGCCGGCTGCTATCTCGCACGGTTTTGCTCGCTCTCGAGTCTCGGGCGAGAGAGATCTCCGTGCCTTTTAGCGGGGAAGGTAGTTTGTGAGGTAGATGAGATCGGATAGATAGTGCAGTGCACCGCCAAAAAGGCCCCACATTGGCTAAACAACGCATTACCAATGGGAGCCGGGCTTCACTTGGATTTGTAGTCTCTTTGCTGGTCGAAATGGTGCCGACTGCATGGACCATGCATGCATCTATCACTTCTCCGCCACACAAATAGTACTCCAAATATATATAATTTTTGGACTATTAACATTACTTCTCTTATGCTTATAACTTTCAGCCAAACGACAAGACATCCAAAATATTTTTAATATCTAATTTTATATCTATAGTCTTTATATAAGTATATGCACAACAAGTATCATGGAAGTTGATAAAAAAATTTCAACAAGTGTTTCTAATTAACCACCAAGAAAGTTAATCCCGAGGTGCCCCAGTAGCTTTAGTTATCCAAATGGCCCCAGTATTTTTGGCTACCTCCACTCCATATTTAAAATCTAATAAATTGTATGGTTTTCTCAAACTTCTTTAGCTAAAACAGTTAAGTGGCCAGTTACTCGTACCAACAACTCATAAAACTATTGCATGTAAGCTCAAATGTTTTTCCTAGTTAGTTTCAAAGATCTGGAAAATTTAGCGAATAAGAAATAATTTCTTTAAAATAGTAATTAAATAAAAAAGAACAGAAAATAGTTAAGTAAATTATAATGATATATTAAATTATTATTCATATGATTTAATGTGAAATTTTGAGAGGGCCCTAATTATTATATCGGTGTACAGCCCTGCCCTGCCCATCACATCTGATGTGTATAAGTTGAACAATTCTTTTGGCCTTGTTTTCCTTGCTTTCTTTTTCCAATATATTAATTGAATGGTTCTTCTGACGATTGAAGCCTGGTAAAAAGTCCCCAAAATATGAAAGCTTAATTAGTGTCAAATATTGCAGGATGACTTTAACTTATCGTCGCGAAGCTAGCTTATTAATTTTATTGTCATATTTAATCTTCATCCAAAACCAAAGCGCGTCACAGGTGGTTGTCCTTTTCACTTTAGCTTAATTTTTGGATAAGAACGTACACCAACAATTTACTTGCATTACATTCTCCAGCTACCGTGTCCGTGGTATTCCAGGTGCGACTAGCTAATTCAAGAGCGAATGCGTACTAGTTGTGCATCTGGGGACTTATGTTTTTTTATTAATTTTTTAAACAGATTAGTTAAGATGCTAATGTTCCTAATTAAATATTTGATGACAGGGAGAGATAATAAATACAACTCAAATAAACTGATATCTAAATCATTTTATTTATATTATATATATATATATATATATATATATATATATATATTTGATAATTCGCAGCTAAGTGGAGGCGCATTTTTGAAATCCAATATGGAAAAAAGGTTATTCTACTAATAAAAGTGATGTTTCTTTGTCATAAAATGTATACTATTACAAAGAAGAAAAAGCACAACAAAAAATAAAGAGAGAGAGAAAATTGCTGCATTGACAATCTCTGTTATATATGACCGAGCAATATTATATATATATATATAAAGAGAGAGAAAACTAATCAGTTGCATGACATGCTTTGCTTTTATTTAAATCTTTCAACTCTTTAAACAACCAATAAGGAGATGACCGTGTCATCTTACGTTGGTCCTTTTCAAAGTTGAAGAAGATTAAACCATTTTCTCTTACTGTATTCAAATATTTTTATCAAGGAAGGACACGTAAGGTCCTCGTATAAGTGCCTTGATGAATAAATTATGTCTTCTAAATGTTAACAGTTCATAACTAAACGTGCCTTTCAAACAGCTCTTATCTCAGCCCTTTTGCCCTTTTTCACCTTACTAGTACATACAAGCCGTTGATTAAGAAAAATAACAGGAGAATTTTTTATTTAAAAAAAAAAAAAACTAATAGTTATGTGGAACACATCTTCTCGACAGTCGTCACAAGCCATTATGGCCCTTCTTATATCTCTATCTATCCGAGTAATAATTTTAACATATATAACTTATTACTTATACCCTCCCTTGTTCGGCGCGTAATGGATAAAAGTGTCGGAACCTTGATCGCATTATTCTATTAAAACACTTTGCTTAAGATGAGATAAGGAGAATAATAATTTAGCCAGCCAGTTACCTCGTCCTTCCTTAAAGAAAAGGGCATTTGGGTAAATTAACTGCCGGACAAGATATTAGATACCTCTTTTGTGCACGCAATAAGTTGGAAGGTATATGGAGCAAAGGAATTCAGGATCCGGTCACCACCGTCAGTCATATACGGGTACAAAATGATCCCTGTGTAGTTTGTATGGCACGCGTACTAATCGGTGTTATAGGAATAAGATTTGGGTTGGACCGAGCGGTGACCGGACGCTATGGTGACGGTATCCCTTATCCTTCTTAATATATCCTTTTTCCTAGTGATATAGGTGTCGCATGTAAATAAGGCCCGCTTGGGATCGCTTCACCTCCCCTATAAGTACCGGCTCCCTCTGCACCACCTCGAACGCAAAAGTCAGTGCCGATCCCCGAGGACGATTCCTTCCGAGTCGACTCCCATTCCTTTTCTATTTTGGGAAGCTTTGGATCGCGGGGAAGGAAAAGAGAAGGGAATCGAGAAGAGGAGTGGGAGAGAAGGCAAGGCTCGTTAATGGTGAGAGAAGGGGAGGAGGAGAAAGTAGGAGGCACGAGACTGGGGAAGTATGAGATCGGGAAGACGCTCGGAGAGGGCAATTTCGGAAAGGTGAAGTACGCACGCCACGAGGATACCGGAGAGGCCTTCGCCGTTAAGATCCTCGACCGGAAGCGGATCCTTGCCCTCAAGATCGACGACCAGGTCGGCCCATTCCCGGAACAACTCTATGTGTTTACCACTCAATTCTATTACGCGAGGGGGAGGGGTATTCTGGGAAAGAAGAGAGAGAGAGAAGAGATTGATGGATTAGTCGGGTAAATTTATTTTTAATTTTTGTTTCCACTGGGTGCAGATTAAGAGGGAGATCGGGACGCTGAAGCTTCTCAAGCATCCCAACGTCGTCCGATTACATGAGGTTTTGTTTTCCTCTTCTTCTTCTTCTTCTTCTGTTTTTTATTAAGAACATTTTACTTTTACAACCCTTAAACAGTTAATTTATCTCTACGCCGCTCCGAAATTATACAAAAAGATGATCTTAGCTAATCAAAGCGGCGCCGATGCAGAAATTTAGGAGTTAATTGGATTTAAGTATAGTTTCTGGAAGAGCCTTAGTTGGATAAATCTCGCTTAAATTAGAATTCCAGCATGATAGAGGCCAAAAGAAAAAATAAAAAAGATCCTAATTTTGTAATATTGCGGTGGCTTTGCTACTGAGGAAGGAATCTCCACCGTTTCCCTCTTGCTCTCCAACTGTGAGTTATTATCCTTTTGCCAAAAGAAAAAAAAAAAAAAAATATATATATATATATATATATATATATATATATATAATATGTGATCGAAATTCCATCTGTGCGTAATCGGGTGGCGGTGGGCCGCTTCGTTAGTTAGCTGATGCGGACCAGGCCATAATTCGGGCCCCACGGATTGGGTCCCAAACAGTGAGCGTTTTACTCGTAACCGCTGGATCACGTGACGAAGTGAACTGGGCTCCCGAGGTGGGGACCAATGGAAGATGGTCTAACACCAACCAATGATTGATCGGTGGTCCTCGAATTGGTTCATTTGAGCCCTTTCCATCCACTAGACCCCACCTCGAACCGTTTCCTATCTTTCTCTGCCTGTCTTGAGACTAATCGTGCAGGCTTAGGCCACACGATCCTAAGCATACTTAACGCAATACTATTGCTTTTATGTTTCACAATAGTGATAGAGATGAAATTATCGCATCATTCGCTCATAATTTTTGTCTGTCTATATACATTCTTTAAACTCGTGCTTGCTGATCACTAATGTGGCAGAATTATGAACTCTATTAATTGAAAATTGGGCGGTAATATAGTGTCCAAGTTTAATTTTCCTTTGCGAGTGCATGAAAAATCTGTCCTGACAACTTTTAAATCTCAAAGGATAAGAAGCATTTTCTATGAAAAAAATGTGTAATTCTTGCTTTACTACGTAGCATCTGATGATCAATTTGTACTTCAGGTGTGTGCGAGCAAAACTAAGATTTATATGGTCCTTGAGTATGTAAATGGAGGCGAGTTGTTTGACAAAATTGTAAGAAAACTTATTCCTATTCCTGTTGCTATCGTTTAGCTACACAATTTGTTTCTCCAGAAATTGATTTGTATGTGACCAGATATTTTCTCTTTGATTTGGTTATCTTACACTTCCTTTTTCTAATTACTGAAAAGGCATTAAAGGGCAAACTTTCAGAACACGAGGGGCGTAGGCTTTTTCAGCAGCTAATTGATGCTGTAAGCTATTGCCATGAAAAGGGTGTCTACCACAGAGATCTGAAGGTAACTTTTGGCTGCTTGAACAACTTCTAGAGCTGCACTATCTTTTATCAAAATTTTGAGATGACTTTATTTATAAACTGGATCTGCTGTTTTAATATTAATTGGAATGTGACGGCTTATTCTTCTGCATTCTATTGTTACAGCCAGAGAATGTTCTTGTTGATGCAAAAGGCAACATAAAGATCTCTGATTTTGGGCTCAGCGCCTTACCTCAGCAACTTGGGGTATGTAATGATTAGTTTGTCCTCATATTGTTGCATACTCAGACTTCATAATTTATTAACGGCCTTTCTATATATCAGAATGATGGATTATTGCATACAACCTGTGGCAGCCCCAATTACATTGCCCCTGAGGTAAGAATTCTAATTTCAACACTTATTAGAAGAATGATTGCTCATGTATCCAGTATCTAATATTGATTATTTTTTTTAAAAAAAAAAAAAAAAACTTATGTAGGTCCTTGCAAACAGAGGTTACGATGGCTGCATGTCAGATATCTGGTCCTGTGGCGTCATCTTGTATGTTATTCTTACAGGGTATCTTCCTTTTGATGATAGAAATCTTGCCGTCCTTTATCAGAAGGTATGTTATAATAGTTAGACATGTAATACTACTAGGCCATTTTTCTCATGTGATGTGATTTGGCGCAGATATTCAAGGGAGACACAAGGATCCCTAAATGGCTCTCTCCAGGTGCTCAAAACCTTCTGAGAAGGATTTTAAATCCAAGTCCAGTTACAAGGATAAACATGGCGGGAATTAAAGCGGATGATTGGTTTAAGCAAGACTATACTCCTGTTGTTCCCTATGATGATGATGAAGATACAGCTCAGAATGTTTTTCTTCCAACCAAAGAGGTAGACATGGATTTTGATGGCATTAGTATTAGCTTTTGCTAACCTGTATTATGTCGACTATTATAGATTTAACTGAAAGCAAGTTTTATCTTTCTTGAAGCATGAAGAGGCAGATGACCATGGAACACCCGTCCATATCAATGCTTTTCAGTTGATTGGAATGTCCTCATGCCTCGATCTTTCTGGCTTCTTTGAGAAAGAGGTATATTACATCTTCATCTGCACCATGGGTTATGCCTTTCTGCACTCGGCTAGTCAGTATGTGACTAATTCGAGAACATCATTAGTTGACAAGATTAAAATTACTGGTCTAATTCATTATAACCGCTCTATCTGCTAAGAAATATCAACATACTGAAGTACGTGACCCGTAATGTAAGAATCATATGTTAAAGGACTTCTCTAAATGTGATGATCTAGCATGGCTCACTTGTAGTTAGTGTCGTTTCAACCTAACCAAACTATAAAACCTAATTTGTTATATGTTTATCAATCGCAAGAAGACTTATCGAGAGGACCATTTTGGTGATTTTATTCATTGCAGGGTATCTCTGAACGGAAGATTAGATTTACATCAAATCATCCGCCAAAAGATTTGTTTGAGAAGATTGAGGACATTGTTACTGAAATGGGCTTTCAAGTCCAGCGGGGAAACGGCAAAGTAAGTATATTAGGTTTTTCATCATTTGTAATATATCTATATTCTTGAATGATACCATGAGTTCTGGAAACTGAGACTGGTCCATATTATTTGCAGCTGAAAGTTATGCGACAGTGCAAGAGCTCAGTGACCTCAAAGAGACTTGGGTCACTTTTAGTAGCTGCTGAGGTAATTAGATGAGTGCGATTTTATCCATAATAGTAGGAATGAATATGGTTCGCCTCAGGATCGGCCTGTGGTAGTTTTTTTGCACTGAATGACCACATATATATACATACGTTCAAGGACTTAATAGTAGCTTTACTTGCGAAACCAGGTATTTGAGCTCGGTCCATCTCTGTATGTCGTTGAATTAAGGAAATCATCTGGAGATCCTTCTTTGTATAGACAGGTATTGAGGTTACTCTCTTTAGATGTGTAGATTTGCTAGTGAAACGAATTTAGCTTGCAAATTGTACTAAACTTTTTTACCAATGCTTGCAGCTCTGTGCAAAGCTATCAGATGATTTGGGAGTTTGTAAAAGCCAGCAGCTTCTTAAGACGCAGTCTGTAATGCCTGACCTCAGTAGTTTGGATGGCGAAATGCGTCTTGCTGCTTTATGAGTTGTGCAAAAAGAAAAAGTTTTACACATTCATTTACCGCTAGCATCGAGATTGCTGAACTGTACAAAATGAGTACCTGACCGAGGGGTACTGATCTTAATTATACAAGAATACATCATTTTGTTTGCAAACATTGTACAATAGATTGGATGGGATGCTAACGATTCAGGAAATTTGAGACAATACTGCACAATACCGAAGCTTGTCATAATGCCGATTGCATCAATGACGGGTTCGCTGATTTGAAATTCTAATATATAATCACTAACCATAGTTACAAATATTTTGAGTAGATTAATCAAACGACACGGGGAAAATTTTGCAGAATAGTCGTACGTGTGGCCATTGTTCATCGAGCCGTGCATCAAATGCTATGCGCGCATCTCCAACACTTATTACAGAATATAGTATTAACTAAGGACGGTCGCATTTTCTCAAAAGAAAAAGAGAAGAACTGACGGTCATGACTACGATGACAATAGCAGGAAATCTGAATCAGATTCAGGATCCAGTAGACAGTAGTACAAAAAGAGTCCGTGATCTAGCCAGTTTAGTGAAATTTACAAGATACAACATATTGCCAATTCATCCAGCATTCCTAATCGTCAACCAACAAGACTACTTGAGATCATTTAATACATTTAAAATATCAGCAATGATAACATATAATGTTTATTACTTTTCTTAAGCAATAGTTTTAGACGTCGTTTACATCAGAAAATCTACGTTTTTAGTCTACATTCTCCAATCTCCGTCCTCAAATTTGAAGGTGCATACTCGCACCAATACAGGATTTGACGAACAAAGATATGGGCAACCATACCTCTATGCCTGAGATATCATGAAATTTGTTTGAACCTCTACTATGTTTAAAGTAACCGTGAAGTCCATTTTTATGCAACTCCGCAAACCTGTACCCCGGCTGCTAACGTATAGTCGATGTGCTGCTGCTGCACAAAAAGGTTAGCAAATTAAAGGAGTAAATTGTTCCTCCTACTGGCCCTATCAATTCTGGAGGTTACAAGGTAATGTTTCTTTTGCTTTCTCCAGAGGAAGTGGAAGCTAGCCAAAAAATGCTGCCGGAGGGTATAAACCTCCCCATCTTCCAGGACCACAAGATCCAATGAAGAGATGAAAATGCAAAATAATGTTAATAAATGTTAATGATATGAGAGGCTATCAGTTCAGTGACTAGTAGTACAAGAGTTTCCACTAGGAAACAGAGACTGTTCTGTACAAATTTTAATCATCAAAACTGCTGTGGGAAAAGGCTCACCAATTGCACAATGTATGCCCAGCTCTAGTAAAATATGCATATCATGGGCAAAATATACAACATAAGACCAATTCGGGTTACAGTTTCAACTACAAAAGAAAGAAAAAATCATTACAACCACACAACTCCATCCTAAGGAAGTCAGATCTAACTGGTGTGGTGAAGACATTAGATAAGGCAAGGACGCAATTATGTACCTGGCCTTGAAGTAAGTGGAATTAGCTCAAGTTGGGAATAGACAAGCACAATGGGGTATTCCTCAGCTTTCATTGCCTGGAAACCTACAGCATAAATTGAGAGAAAAGCTCAGCAAACAGAACACAACTAATGTAAAAAAATATAAATCGAAATCCCTAATTCTGTAAACAATATCAGTAATTGCATAGTAAAATCCCTGTACAATTCCTATCCTCTTCAGATACTTTAGCATGCTTATGTGAAAATAAACATACACATAAATAAAGAACCAATTTGCACAACACTCATGAAAGTTTAGTTCTACATATAATTTAGATATATGGAACATGTTTATCCATAGTAAGAGAAGCTAATTCAACTTGGTTAAGACTTTCACGTGCAAATTAACAAACAAAAGAAGGCAGTTAACATATACAGAAACTAAGACTAGAACAAAAGTATCTCTGCAAGCCAATTGATCGAACTCTGTAATGAAGATGCATTTTATATTCTCAACAATTCCATGCTTTCAAGTAAATTTTCTTGCCAACAGTGGCTTTAATTCACAATCTTTCTGTAATTGAAAAATAATTGATAAACATTTCCATGAAGGTTTGCCCATCGGATTATTCCGACATCAAACATATTCTAGTTCAGATAAATAGAATGGATGTTAATGAATATGGATGTTGGGAGCACTGAACAAAATGATAAGCAAATTATGTACGCCATATACTGCATACTATAGCATTGAAATACCTGTACACTAGCTTTACATTAGAGAAGAGAGCCACTTCTCCGAAAATGGTCGATCTGGCTTTACTCTTTATCATCCTGGTCCTGAGTTTGAAGGCTCTGCATATACATTGCCTGGTGTCACTGGCCGATGCTGATGCTGAGGCTGCTGCTGTTGTTGCTGCTGAGACTGTTGTTGCTGCCACTGGCCCCCAACATTATGTCCATGAAGAGATGCACCTCCTGACATTTGCCTCTGTACTAAACCTTGGCTGGAAGATGGCAGTAACATTTCATTTCCCCCTAAAGTCTCATGCGGAGTACTAGCCAACTGAGCTGTTGAAGTTCTTGTGCCTGTATCATATGACGGTTCTTTCTTCCAATGGGTTAAAGATGAAACCACAGGAGAACTGCCTGAATCTGTACAATGAGGAACGGATGTAACTGGAATCATCTGATTAATTTGGGCTTGGTCAGTTGGGGACTCTATCCTACCATCTGAATTCAGTTGGCGATTTTGCTGAATCATCCCTCTTTGAGTATTCTGCTGAGATGGATTAATCTGAACTTGCTGCTGATGATTGGACAAGGGCAACGAAGGAGGAACATGTGGTTGCTGGGAAGCTAACAAGGTGTGATTGGGAGAACCCTGTACAGGACCTTGGTTAGAACTATCAGAGTGAGAAGGCATTGCGGACACTAGTTTTGATGATTGTGGCAGTGGACGAGGGTATAATTTAGATTGATTTCCAGGTTGAGGTAAAGAGGGATTTAAATTAGCATTGCCAGGGAAGAAACCTTGGCCCTGTTGCACCATATTTTTCTCTGGAACTTGGTTTTTGGGGGTGTTTGAAAAGCCACTGGCTTGAGAGCCATCTACTGACAGGTTCTGGTGCATCAGCATGCTCCCTCTGCCTAAACCTTTCATAAGCTTAGCCTGCTGTTGTGACTGTTGCCTTTGCTGCTGATTTTGCCTAGACTGTTGTTGTTGAACCTGCTGTCGCTGTCTTTGCTTCATAATCTGATTAGGCATTCCAGAGCCAGCTGGTTGATTATGCGTCATATGCTGCTGCTTATGTTGTGCTTGTGAAGAAGGAACTGAAGAGACAGATGACTGAGTTGGTTGTTGGATTTGTGAACTATTTTGCATCGACGCCATGGCGCTGGTGGATCCAGGAAAACCATGCTGTGGTTGGGACATCATCCGTTGTTGGATTTGCCTCTCTTTGGCAAAGCGAATAGCATAAGCCTGCTGCTGTGGGCTCGAATGGTTAATCCCTTGGATATGAGGGTGGTGAGGGTTTCCAAGCAAGTGCGGCTGTTGCGGCATCTGATGAGGCTGTTGTGGTATCTGATGCGGCTGTTGCGATTGTTGAACCTGAAATGACTGTACAGGTGAAGAAGCTGTTGCAGTAGGAAAAGGTGCACTGACACCACTGAAAGGAGGGGCAGCTTGACCATTCCCTTGTGAAGCTTGCATATGGAGTTCTTGCATCATCATTTGCCTATGGTCGTCGATGTTCTGACCGGGCTACATAGAGCAGATTACAGCATTCAGAATTCAAATAAGAGAGCATGAATTGTGTTAAACATGCAAAGTATGCCTTCTCTTTTCATCTTGCTATATGAATATATATCGCTTTTATGTAACCATACTTTAAAAGCTAATTTGAAGCACCATGCACCAAAATTTGCAAATTTTACTTTTCTCTAAATTCCATGGGATTTGTGGCCTCTGAATGACTTTCTTAACATCTGATCTTTTTTTCAGTCCATGGATGCTGAAGGGGGCATCCTAGTGAACAAGGCTCCAGCCATTGGTTAAGGCTGCCAATATGATCCAGGCGGCGCAACAAGACTCAATGAAACTCAACTCATTTATAAATATGTAGAGCTTGATTCATTAGATTAGGCTTGAAATTAATTTCAAGCCAGGTTTGATCATAGGTAGGCTTACTCAGTGTTGGCTTGATAAGGCTCGAAATACAAATATATACAGTTTAGTATAAGGGTCGATGAGGCTCTATTGGATCAAGATCTGAAGGTTCATATCAACTCATTTAATCAAGCTTGAATTAATTCAAGTTTGATAAAATTCAAGCTTGAATTAGGCTCAACTAGAAAAATATTTGATTTTGTTTATCAAGCAGCTTGTTTACGCTCAAGCTCAACTCATCCAAAAATATGCTAAAATCAGCTTGAAATGAAAATAATGAGACGAGCATGATTATATTACTTTACTTAAGCTCGAAATTGATTTCAAGCTTAGCTTGAACAGGCCTCCGTTCAATTTCAGCTCGATTATACTCCTACTAACAGTTGACTAGAGAAAACAATATACATGCAGCCTTACCCTCAGTACAGAAAGGATTGTTTCCATGACTTGAACTCATGAGCACTTGAATGTACACTAAGTGGTGATCAAGTTTATTTTATGTTGGCGTTTAAGAGCTAACCTAAAAGCCACGTTCCATAGAAGATTGAGATCATGCATCATCAAGGCAAATGAAGCAACAGTTACCACACAAAAGATTTCATATAGAACACAAATGACTCCATTTCCTCTGGCAAATTATATTTCCAATTAGTTTCAAACAGGCACAAGTTATGAAATGTGTACTAATCATTGTTTAGGTAAAAGAATGTCTGAAATGTTTAACGTTCACTGGTAAGTAAATATGAAATATCTTCACTGAAAATATGTAAAAAGTTGGCCAAGAAAGTCATGCAAGTTTTAGAATGCCATACAATTGTACATCAATTCAAGCTTGCCGCAAACTGGAAAATGCCCTCCAACAGATCTAAATACCAAGTTACCAACAGAGAAAAATTATAGTACAACAAAGAGCCATGGTATGTCATACATATAATAACCAAAAAATTGCAAAAGGCCATGCAAACATCAGGCAAGTAGGAAAGTCTCCTTTATATTTCCATTGAAACGTTGAAGAAAAGGCCAGTCCAAGGGTGAAAATAACAACGAGGCCATTTGGTTTTATGTATTTAAAAAACTGCATCCGCACTTATAAAATATAATATAAAAATTGAATTTTTTTATGGGTCCCATAAATTATCATTTCAAAGGGCTAAGTTGGGTCCAACATTGTATTTTGGCATCCACTTCAATCAAGTGGATGCCAAAACTCAAAACACATTCTTCCAACCTTTAATGGGAGGAAAGAAAATAAAATATATGATATTGTTTACATTGATTTCAAATTTAACACTACTGATGCTGCATTTTGAAATACATGAAACCAAATGGCCCCTAAGATAATGTTAGGATAGATTCATTGCATAGAGAAGAAAGCTAAAGAAGTTGTATATTGAACAAGTTAAAAACAGCTTCATATACAAACATAATAAAAAAAAATTTAGAAAGCCACCAGACTGTCTATTAGAGACACAACAAATGACTCGATTGGAAGGTGTCAAAAAGGATAGAGAACAACCCAGAAAGAGAATTAGCTAGTGAGAAAGAGGAAATATGATGGTTCTCAACTTACATTGAAGATATTGCCAAAATGAAGTAGAATGAATAGAATTATTTGATGTAGTCAAACCTCAATTAATAAGTCTACAAGGTTAATCTCTTGCATTTTTCTTCGCCAATTTCATAATAAAGCTCAAAGAGAAGCACTAGAATCATCATGCTTCCTGGGGCTGCTAAACTAATGATTTGGCAAGCAACCATTCAAAAATGAGATGTTTATCATTGAGATACTACAACTCAATCACCCATTTTAAGTTTCACCTTATAAAAATATAAACTACATGTAACTATCAAAACCAAACTGAACCCTAGTAACTTATCAGCAAAGCTGAAATATTGAACTGATAGCTCACCCGCATCATTGGCAGAGGTTCCCGCGGCCTCAATATCGAGCTTCCTGGGCCAGAGACAGCACCTTGTTGGACATTGACTGTGTTCTGTATTCCATGCCCATTGGTTGACAGCATATTTGCAGTAGGAACCATATTTAACATTCCCGGGTGATTAAGTCCCTGGAAGCCTGGCCTTGGCAAAGGCATACCTCGACTTACACCACACATCATTCCCATACCATTTCCACCAGGTAACATGCGAGCACCACGATCAACCCCAACAGTTAAAGGCCCAGGTACAGATAAACTAGATTGTAGATTTCTACCAGAAAGCATTTGGTTGTACTGCATCCTTTGCTGCTCATCAACCTGTAAGGAAGTTGCTCTAGGAACACCATATCTCTGAGCATCCCTGCAAGAATAATTTTAACACAAATATGAGCAACACAATCAATGTAAATGAAAACTTATAAATGTAGCTAGTCATGTACCTTGTAGAGGCACTCAATGGTGCAGAAGAAGATGGTAAATTGCTGCTTAGGACTATACCAGGAGATCCGGGTAACATGTTTACATTTGAGGTAGGAAGAATAGGAGAAATAGAACCCTGATGACCTGGAAGTGATATGCCATTTGTATGAGGCCCCTGGTATCCAAGGGAAAGAACTTCTGGGCTTGAAGTGATTGCATCACAAAGATCAAGCGGACTGTTTACAGAGAAATTACGTACATAAACAAAATGGATTGCATCATGGAGAATAAAAAATGCAAAAGGACGAAGAAAACCTAATTGGAAGTGAAACTAGACAGTGCTTTAAAAGATTTCTGCATTCACAAAATGATAAAACTTACGTCAAAAATCCTCCACCTAAGTTGTTTTGACATGTTTGGAGAGCAACGACATGAGAACTGTGAGGTGGAGTTATCTGCCTCTGTTCCTGACCATCATTCTTCACAAAAAGGCAACTCATAAGCATGACCAAGAATGACATAACATGAAAGCACAAAAAGCAAACTCAAATCTTTAAAGAGATGTGAAAAGAAAAATTACAAAAGGATAATGTTGAATTAAGAACTTATTGGCATACAGGCATAAGGTAATAAGACCACGTTGGGGTCTGAGAAGAGTTGCATATTTCACATTTATATTGGTTTTGTAAATAACCTAAGAGCTAGGTTGCCAGGTAGTAGGGAGACATTTACTGTCAGAGGAAACCATATCTAGTGTTATTCTTCAATACGTATCATGCCATTAAGAGGTTTACCATTTAACTGGGAACAGACCTGATTGCAACGGGAATGAAGTTGCTGGCCGAGCAAAATGATTTTTTCAAAATGTGCTTTCAATGTATCTTCTTCCAGAGGTCCTTGAAGGCGCTGGAACAACTGTCTGGCACTACCCTGATATGGAAATTGAAAATTAAAGGAAATATCAAATGAGTCAGACAACATGTACATAGATCTATGGGATTCATCAATATTTTGGTTTTTAGTAATTAATTGATGATAAGAAAATAATCCATCTTGATAGAGAGTAAAGAGAAGGTGATGCCTTTGGAATGCCAGGTAAGGTCGATGGATAAGGTTGAGATGAGCCAGAATCTTCTGCACTGTCAGCACCATCACCAGCACTTTTATCCATTAGAAATTTGTGGCGCTCCTTACATTCCTTAGGCTTTCTGAATATACACTGCAAGTGTAGAATGACATCAATTCCTGTGGCAAAGGATTAAGTAAAAGAATTTGATCTTTCAAAACAAAAGCGCTTATTTAAAAAGTAGCACTATGCTGGAAGCGCCATGAGTAGATATTAATATAGCACTTAAGGATAAAGCATCAACACCAACAAAAAGGCATATTCTCGGGCAGAAAATAAAGAAGTTGCTAAAAAATTTAAGCCTAAAAAGCAGCTGAAACTAATACAGAGAAGTTACTAAAAAGAATTCACGAATGCATCAAAATCAGCAAGAGTTAATACTGCATGCTGACAATATGATGCTGAGGAAATAAGAGGACAAACATGAAATAAATGAGAGATTACTTCACCTTGAACTGGAGGGTGCTGTTAATTGCATCACTTACTAGCTCCCAATTTGGACCCATATCATGAACAAGGACAACAAGAGCCTGGCATCACATAATAATTCACAAACTGAGACCATGGCAGGAGAGAATGATGCAAAACATATATATATATATAATTGGGAAGGAATGGAAACCTGATCCTCAAAATTTGACCATGGACTTCCAGAACCTGCATTACCAGCCGCCATCTGCAAAGAAGAGAATTTAAGGATGGAGAAACTGATGTCTCAAAATAAACGCACAAATTTACTGCATTGCCTGCTTATTAATAATTAAGTTCTTTGCTCTGCTCATAAAGGACATGTCAGTCAAGGGTTTTCTGCTGCAAATTAGTAATGTTAACAAAAGTTAACATGTTGAAAGTTGAAACTCCAAAGAATAATATCGCTGTAAGAGATACAAGCAGAGCAATGTAATCTTATGTTCTCATGGAACCAAAGGATAGCACTGCCTTATAGAGAACAATGATGGCATTACTTAACAATATGATGAAACTAAAAAGCAGCAACTTTTGGCATGTAAACTAGGAGGATCTCAGTTAGCTAAATAAAGAAGAAGTAAGAATTTCTATATTGATTATTTGATCAAATGTCAAACAAGCACATGTTACATCCTCATAAACAAAAGGGAAAAACCAAAACATGCAATAATGTTCTTACCTTCAATGCTTTATTCTTTCTTCCACGATCACGATTAGCAATAATTTTAATGAGCTTATTTGGATTTGACATGTTACTCATTTGCGAAGCAACTGGAGAAGGCATTGATCCATTAACTGGTGTGACAGCTTCTTGCAAAATATCTGGCACTTGCTTCAATAGTTTAGGCCTCTTAGCAGCATGTTGACCATACACAACTGCAGACATTTGAGAAGCCAATATATCAAATGCCAGGAAATTGCAAATAACCAAGTAATTGCTGATATAAATTATAAAAACAGACGAGGAGATAAAACTACCAGTGTTTCCATTTGAATCATAATGCAGACTCTCCAATCTCTTTTTGGCGTGATCCTTCTGCAAAGAAAAAGCAGGTCGTTGACAACAAATACACTAGCATCAGAGGAATTCATGGCAACCATGTGGCTAGCTAAGAGATGTGAAAGGTGACAGGTTAGGCACTATCAGGTGGCTTATGCATCCATAGTATTCAGCTCATGATCTTTTCAACAAGCAATTAAGTTATTTGCAAAATGGTCTAGAGTGAAAAAGAGTACCGAGGATTAATATACTGAGACAGAGCAAGAGTGCCAACGAAAAAGCAATAATACTGAAAAATTGCTGGACTCCAAGGAACCCACTAAAAGATCACTAATGGCTGAACAATTAGATGTACTAAGGGTGGCTAAGGGAGGTTTCTTTGACTAGAGAATGGTGTTCTCCCTGAAGTACCTTCTTGTCCAAATTGACCAAGATACTATTAATGTAAGTATGGTCAGATCTGAAGCCCAGGCTCACCATAGTTCTAGCTTGGGTGAAGCCTCTCTTATATGTTAAAAGGCCTTTCCCAAAGTGTTTTAAAGTAGTATGATAATGCAATTCTAGAGCATTTCTACTAGTATCAACACGAGGCAAGCATGTGAAACCAGAAAGGAAGAACTCAATAAGATAGCACAATATTGCAGAAGAAAATTCCAAGCACGTGATGAGAGTCAAGATACATTTGATTACATAATAATTATTTAAAGAAAAGGAGATGACCAAAGGAAAACACAAAAGGAGATTGTCAGAAAAAATGCTTAAAATAAGAAGACATATCACCTGGTCATGTTGAACCATAGAATCAACTTCAGATCTTCGCTCATAAGAACCCTGCAATACAACAGGAATCAGATAGTTTTAGAAATCTTACTTAAAAGGAGCTTCTTCAAAAAGGTATTACCTTTCCTGAGACCATTAAAACACGGGAATCAGTCAGACCCAATGAGTTCTTGTACCCAAAATGCTTAGGTTTCTTCTTCTTTTTAGATTTTTTAGATACTTCACTATCATCATATGGTAGTTGCCTATCAAAATCAACTGTAGATTCAACCTCCATATTTTTCTTGTGCAAAGATCCTCCATGTAGTGAACTCTGGTCATCTTGGTAGGAATTTGTGTCTCCACTCGAGGCATCCGTTTTACTACTTACTTGCAGCTGTCCAGATACTCCAACAATAAAAGGACTCACAACCCGTTGTCTAGCTGCTGTTCGTATCCGCTTTGTTGGAATTTGACCAACATTAAGAGAACTTGGAGGCCTTTTGCCATTCAATAGTGAGGGTTGATTCCCTGACTTGCTATCTAGGCATGGTTCATAAGATATATCTGCACCCACATCATAAATTTGTGTTGCAAATGCCCTCTGTTGCATGTTTTTCCTCTTCTTGTGACCAGACTTTGATGAGAGACCACCTTTGTATGTTCCAGGCAATAAATATGTGCATGTTTCACCTTCATCTTCTTCGTAAGCATTGTCCTGAGGTCCATCTGAAACCAAATATATGCCGGAATAAGATTTCTAAATCTAAGTAAAAAAAATTGAAAATCATTAAGAAATCAATATCATCTAGTACCTGCAACAGAACCGCACATGGACGTCTCGCAATCGTCTTGATGCACATTATTACCCATTTTCTAGAACAAAAGAAAGTCAAAAATAAATAAATAATCTAAAAATGAAAGGCACGGAAATTAAGAAAGCAGCAGTGAACAGTGAAAATATACTGAGTAATACCTTATTGAGGGCAGAAATCTATTCTAAATAGACCAATCAAGCATTTCAAATCACTGACTAAAAGCATGACAGTATTGAGTCTCCTTGCATGGCATAAGAAATTATACTAGTGTTGTCTAACATTAGGCAATGATATTAAAAGAGTATCTTACAAGTGGTTGTTAAACCCCACACATTTATTACACAGTAAAAAAAAGAGTATATCACCAAACTAGTAATAAAGATTCAAGGCCTCATATCAGAAATAAGATCCTATTATTTATGGTAATATCGAAGTTAAAAATTTACCAACTTAGGGCTGGTAGAAGTGGAAGAGACCTTAGTAGCTCGCAATCGTAGAAAAAGGTCACATAATTAGAAAAAGAAATGGCATAACTTTTTTTAAAAGATGAGCTTATGTGGCTTTTCCATGAGTTCACTCATTATCCCTACAATAGTTTTGAACTTTGAATTGCTCATTGGTTCCAAATAACCAAACTTCTCGATCAACTAATCCTAATATAATGTGATATTCGATAAGAGTGGTTTCAAAGTTGAGTTGGATAAACCCATTTTTGTATCCCACATTAAAAAAAATGCAAACTTTTTGTAAGCAATTTTACGAAAACTAGAATCCAGTATTGCTTGAAGCTCTGCCTGCACATGCCATTATTAATCAACTAATCATAATATACTAAGAATTCATTAATTTAAAGTCCACATAGTGTTCATTTCCGACCTTCTTAGAAGTACAAAATACATTTAAAAAACTGGAAAAATCTTTAATTACGAAAAACATAAATGAACTTTTGTAGTTTAAAAATAAATTGGTCAAAAGTATCCATCTCAGAAAGTGTAATATTCAATTTACAAAAATTGCATATTGTACTGGAACTCTATTTTTGATCCTTCAGGTGTTGGAAATAGTGTGGAAGAATGATTTTACCTTGTAACATGACCACTGGGACTCCACAGATTCTCTGTAAGCCTGCATTGCACCAGGGGGTACTGAATAAAAGAGACTTTCCTGAAGAAAAAAAAAACACAATTGTTAGTTATACTAGTCTAAACAGAAAATAGAATACTAAATTTACCATAAAGCAAGTATAGCCTACAACCAACTTTTGCAAATCACATACTAAGGTTATAGTAATCTTAAGCACATGAAATACTAAATTATTTCATATAACAGTGTGACATGGATGGCAAAACACAAAAAGGAAAGATCTGTCCCATACTTCTGAAAGTTGATATGATATATCCAGAATTCCCACAGAGCAAATCCTATCAGGAGTAGTTGGTGCTTCAGCCAGGACAGGACAATCAGGGGTGGTACTGTTGTATTTCAGGAATCGAACTGCATAATCATGAATAGAAAGTCGGATAACCTTCCCAGAAACTTTTTCTTCCACATGCTTGTTGCCCTACAGGAACCAAAAAATTAATCAGCTTTCTAGTGAAGATTAATGAATAAAATTACTAAAACTGAAAACAAAATTGCAAGCATATTTCATCTTGCTAATAGTGAGGATAGAAAGGGATGGAAAATTCTGCTATCTTATAGTCGAGGACCCTCGGCAAGAAGTCCATGTGGTCCTATTATTATTGTACTAACTCAAATAGCAAGCAAGTCACAAACTAAACATAGACAAAAGCAGGTCAGGATGTTAACTTGAAGACTATATCAACCATGAAACATGTAACACATAATAGGCAGGTAAACAAAACACAAAAATTAAATCATCATTTAGAAGAATAAGATAATCATCATTCAGACCTTTTCCCCATATATTGGGTAAGCCATGGACCACATCTCAAATTTCAGAAGGCTCCTATCTTCTTCTAATAATTATGATAAAGAACTGAGTTTAGAACACAGTCATAAATAGAATTTGATATTAAATTCTCCAACCTGCTCTTTTTCATCTTCAGCTCCCCTAAGTTTCCATCTTGACATATCTGAGTCACTCTCATGCATTACATTTGGTGCTTCACCAGTAGACTGCAAAGTTTCAGCTGAACGCCAAAAATGCAAGACAGCCTTCGCTAAAGTTCTAGCCATGTTTTCCAGCTTCCGCTGCATATTTACTTGTTCAAATTTTGCTCGACCACCGGAAGCAATCCAATGGCATACCTGGGATGCAGCTGTAGTTTTCCACAAGCGCTCCTATAAAATGGAAAAAAAAGAGACCCAGGCACTGTCATAAAGTGAAATACATCTTACCCGAAGCATGAAGTGACTATAATTAAAACAGTTAGATGAGACATATTTAGATCAGACTTTACTATATCAAATGCAACTAAAAATAAATCAGGTTCCTCAAGAAGGACCTGCATGAAGTCATTTGCCATCCACGCCATCTCCTCGAGGACAAAATCCCAATGACATTTTTGTCGTTTCTCTATCGAAAGATTACATGAAGACAGCTCCCCGGCCTTTTTAAGATTTGCCTAATCAACATAATTGTTAGAACTTTTTCATTAAAAATGAGTTCCAAGGACTTATCACATCAATTCATAAAAGGATCAAAACAGACCTCTATCATCCTTGCCTTTCTTAGAACAGCATCTTCGTGTTCCTTTTTTGACAACTTTGATTGGTTCACTCCAAAATTGTTGAAGTTGGAGGTAGATGTCGCATTCCTTGCTAGAGGAGGAGAGGTGGTCACCTCACTTGTAGGGAAAACAAATGTGCTTCTAACTAAATGAGATCTGTCGGTTGTCTCAGAATCACCCATAGAGTTATCCAGCCTTCTTTCAGGTTTTATGATGGCATCCCCATCATTGGAGGTAAACTGTCTCACTTCATTTTGTGCATCTATTTTGCTATCACCAATTTCTGTCTCATCTTTGACCTGAACATCCAAGTTGCTGAGGTTTGGATTTGCAGATCTAAAGTCGTCATTATCAATATTCGGTGTGTCAACAGTTGTCAACTGACCATTCTCTTTTAAGCCATGATCATGAGAAACAGTAGAGGTCCCTTCAAATGATGGATTATCTCCTTCCAAATTACTGTCAGTCTTCTTCGACATCAAAATCTGGCCTCCATCAGGATGTCCATCAATGTTACCAGTCATCCTATCACAAGAAGAATCCAATTTTTTGCTACTCAAAGCTGCAACTTCAGTAGCAGTGTCAGGAATACTGGTTTTACCATTCATTTCATCGTCATGAATGTTTATACTTTTTTCCAGAGCAAAGTGATTGGTACTTTCTGCAATTCCAACTTCTTTCTTGTTTTTACTACAATCAAGATTGCTAGAATGGAATGCAATTGAAAGAGCATCTTCTTTTTCAATAACATCAGATGTTTGAGGGGTGGTACCATTTGTAACTGCCTCAGCATTTACATCAGGCTGTTGATTGTTGTGGCCAATTTCTGGCAAGGTTTCAGAAGTACTAGCCTCTGTTGTTATTTGGGGAAGTCCATTTTTTATCACATTACTGCCTTCAGTATGTGCTTGCACCCCATCCAGCTCCATAGCCAACTGATAATTAGAACCAAGAGTCGTTAATACAGCATTACCATTGGGACTAGCTTCTTTTGAGTTGGAAATGGATGAGGTTATGTGATCTTCCACTTCCCTTGCTGACTCTTTTGTTTCCTTCTGATCAGGACAGGTAGAATGTATCACTGAAGTTCTATTACCATGATGAAGACCTAATTCAGATGTGGTAACATTAACACTATCACGTGTCGATCTAGACCTGTTCCGTCGAGCATATGCTTGACTCTTTACTCCAAAACGGAAAATAACAGAGTCATCTGATTCTTTTGCATTATTAGAACTACCAATTTGTGAAGACTGCTCCATTAGAGCAAGATTGCTTCTTTTACCACTTCGTTTAATATTTCTGTCCCCACCAGGATTGCTATTATCTCCATCCAAAAGCAAAAGATTGTCAGCAATGTTAGGTTCACGACCCACTGAACCTCCAGGTTTGCCACTACTTTCGACGGAATCTCCCCGCGGCGAAGCAGTGAAAGCAAAGCTACCTTTTGCTTCACTGCAGAGCAAAATCAAACAAAAAAAAAAGAAATAAAGAGAGAAATCACTAACAGGTTTACCAGTGATGATAGAAAGAAAGCTATGGGCTGCCAAGCAATTGCTAACCTTGTCACATATTGATCAGCCACTTGATCTGTTAGAGAAGTTGACTGCACACTGACTGTTGCTACATGACCAAATTTAAAATCCAATGGATTGCCGCCCTACAAGTATTAGAGCAAATGGATAATATAAAAGATCTTTTGGACGGTAAATAATCTGATATAAAACCAACATAAGATGAACTCTTTATGCATATTACTTTCTCAAGAAATTCTAGTTCCCTTCTTCGCTCTTCGCGTACATCAAATTCTTGCCTGTAGTTTATGCATCAAACATATCAGATTTCTGCACCAAAGACCAGCAATAGCTTACATATACATTACTCTCTCAACATACCTCAACTCCTCCTGAGCCTTTTCGATTGCCACACGACGTGGTGAGGTCTTGGAATCCACACCAATTCCACAATCTATAATGCCTCCCATGGAATCCACCTCAGCATTTACTAAGAGAAAGAAAAGGCGCTACGCCCATCCAGAACTGCAACACGTTCTCTTCAACATATCATCAAAATAATACACATTCCCATAAACTCAAAAGCTGTCAGTCATAGTTGCACAATCCAACAGAACTTATTAATTAGCCAACCTAGCAGGAAAAAGAAAATTCAAAAAAAAAAAATAGTGCCAAGTGAGACAACTACAAGAAAGATAAATCACAGATGACATTATCAAAAAGAAAAGCGCACACATATCCTTTAATAACTGCCTTGTATTCTCAATCGTGAAATTGTATAGTTGGGAGGGCGCCATTTTCCTTTCATTGACTATTAGGGCTTCCAATATTTATATATTGCATTTCTTCAATATGTATATTGCACTTCTTCAATTTGTATATTGCACTTTCTTATTATAAATGTGGCCTGCCCTCAATTGTCCATTTCTCTACTGTTGTGTTTTCTGTTACTCTTTTATGTAATTTAAATTAGTATACCATCATAACAATGTAATATGTGCTACCTGAAAAAAGAGCATTGTTAAAATAGAATGTGGAAATTTGTGTTGGTGCGATAGGTGTTTTGCTTACACAATTATGGTTTCCACTTCTATGGCATCCCACTGCCTATAGTGAGTGGCAACCCACTGCCTTATCTATTTATTTAGATTTAGCACATTGAATATGGGCACAGTTGAGATTAGAATGTTTTGATGGATGTACAGATTACTAGGAAGAGAAAAATAAGAAAAAGAGCACTATCAGGAGGTTTTTCTTACCAACTATTGCAGGCAAAAGTTAAGATTATATCACTTAAGACGACAAACTCAATATAGACCAAACAATCATCAGCTAAAGAATAACACAACTCATCTTAAGAGATCAGCAGGGAGAGTGGAAGGCCAAAAAAGAAATATAGTTGAAAATTAAAAAGAAGAAAATTTACATAGCCCACCACAATTAATTGGACTGATTTGCTGGTTTTATATTTTTTTGAATATCTGGTACATTTAGCATGCCATCAATGAAAGCCTAAAAGGAATATGCCAGTGCTCATCCAATTACTTCATTTGACAAATATATATCATTTTATCTGACTACTACAAGAAGTAGCATAATCATGTAGACAAAGTTAATAAGCTGATGGAACCTGCATAAGTACTTAAACAAAGATAGTAGAACCTAAATATCTTTTTCCTTTGTGCAGTTCTGTGGAGTAAGCATCATTAAGGACACACTGTTATGACCACAATGTGTCCTGCAGTGGAGCATAGTTCATCTTTGCAATTTGAGAATCAGTATCGAAAGCAGGACAGATGAGAAGTAAATTAGCATTAGTATCAGTCTGAATGATTCCAGAACAAACACTTCAGCGTTGAGCACTCTCATGCATGATAGAATGGAAGTGAAGTGCAAGTACTCAATCCCAATACAAAACTACGGAACTATTTAAACCTACACGTACAACTAACCACAACTGATCATCCAACAACTCGGAGTTAGTAAACTTATCTCCCTATGGCAACAAGAGCAACTTCAACAAAGACAATGCACCACAATTCACGACAAGACAATGTCGCAGAAGAATTTCCACCTCCTCACTCCGTAAACGCAACTCAAGCAAGCATTAAAGACATCTAAAACATTTAGTACCTCGAGAAATCAAACACAAATCCTCCCAACATACCATTCTTCCATCGTATACCGCCGCCCGCCGACCACAGTACCTAGCTACAAGCCCATCCAAGACGCACGCACAGGAATCAACAGTCTAGAATCCACATATTACGACCGGAAGCGAACCACAGCAGAGAAAACAGCAATAGAACAAGCTAAAGGTGTAGGGTTAGAACTAGGGTTAGGGTTAGGGCACAAAGGGAGAGGGGAAGGAGCGGGGCGAGAAGAAGAGGTACCTTTGGGTGAGAACGTCAGCACGGACGTTAGCCGTAGAGACAAGAGGGCCGCCGGAGACGGTGGCTCGCACGAGATCGGAGAGGGCGGGACGAGGGATCGATCGAGAGGCGGGTGCGAAGGAATTACGACTTCCGAGGGGGGTGTCGAAACGAGCGAGATGGGGGGAGAAGAGTCGAAAGAGAAGTGGGCGTTCGTAAACCCGATCCGAAGCTAGTGTGACACAGAAGGGCTCGATCCTTGGTCCACTATGACTATGCGCCAAACCAGACCCACTACTACTTATTGCTTGCACCCAGACGGACCTGGAGGGGGCCAAACGGATCAAGTAGTAGTAAATTTCTCACGAAAGCGGATCGGATAGTGGATAAATCCACTTCTTTTCCTGGTAGGAATACATATAGTAGTAGTAAAAAAAACAACTTGATTAGTATAATTGTATAAATAAGGGAGTAGTAATTTATCAGAAAACGAACCGGATACATCCACGTCGTGACAAAAAAAATTAAAAAATTAAAAAATTAAAGATACCTTTTCCTGGTGGGAATATGAATAGTAGTGGTAAAAACTAACTCGATAAATATAACTACATATAGATAGGGCCATTGATCCTAATTTTGACGTAAAAGCGTACTGCTCGAGTCCATTGTATCAGGAGAAAGTATATGGATATTTTTAAGCGATTTAAAAGTACTAAAATGTATATAGTAGTTGTTAGGCGAAAGACAGCAAGTTTATCAAAACAAGAATGCTTCAACTAGTCCTTTACAAGGATATAACTAACTGCTTACTTAGCAAGCATTTCTCCATAAGCCAACAGATGCTGACATGCAGAGGTGGGAAATCAAAACTCCTTATTTTTCATAACAAATTAATGTTGGCACTACAACTGAGCACGTAAGAATTTATGGAGAATAATCACGTGTACTATTAAAACAGCTCGAGAACTTAATTATGTTGAGAAATCACGGAAATTGATACACAATTAAGCTGAAACCAACATCAAGAAACTATACTTCCAGATGAGGATTATATTAGAGAGTATGTTATGCCAGCCAGCTATTCATTCAGTAGTCACGCAATTGCTTATGTAATGATTATCAAAAGCTTTCAACTTATACAGAAAATTTATTGTTGAATCTGTAATTCTGGTTACACTACGACAGCCAGCAATCTGCAACATTGCTGTCTCATCACACAAAGACCAAGAAACGAGAAGATGCTCAAAAATCCAATTTCCTGCTGGCAGTTAAAAAGGAAGAAGCTTTGGGAATGATTAACATCAACAAAATGGACTTCCAAAACTTCTTGAATGTGAAATAATAGCCCGCTGCTTGCAAAAGAAAAATCCAACTGACTCGCAAAAATAATTACTCAACAACCATAAACTGGAGTTTCTCTTGAGATCCTATTGTTGGCTCAATCTGCTGCCATAAATGGGTCAACATCACCAAGATCAGCAACCAGAGGTTCCAATTCAGTTGATTCCTCGTCTTCTGGGATAAAATGGGTTGGGAATGGTAGCAACGAGATGTCTGGTTTCTTGTATACAGCATCTTTGATGTAAACAAACCCTCCTTCAGCACCAGGAACCTGCAACCCAAACAGGCAACTTCTGTGACACTAAACTTCCAATTAGTTGATGTTTCAGCAATGCTCCTGTACCGTAAGTCTTACCTGGCCTTTTACCCACATTAAATTTCTTGCAGGTTCTATTTTATAGACCCACACATTTTTCACTGTACGCTGCTTTCCACCCATACGCCCAGGCATTTTCTTCCCTTTGAAGACCTATTTCAGCACCACGGGATAAGTTCTATGTATAGTATAGATTACATAATACATTGTCGTATTCATAGCAGGGCTCCAAATGGAAGG
This sequence comes from Typha latifolia, assembly GCF_019914945.1. NCBI lineage: Eukaryota > Viridiplantae > Streptophyta > Magnoliopsida > Poales > Typhaceae > Typha > Typha latifolia. Next base: position 18,485,708 of record NC_133087.1, on the reverse strand, counting down.
AACCAAATGACTATAAGATCATGTCACCTCATAGATAAATGCTACTGCAGAAGTTCGAATATTTAATAAGTACCAGATTCCAAAAGAAAAATGTAAGGCCTTAAGCAGACAGAAAAATAGTAGTCTCTTTTCTTATTCAAAATGTAGTACCTTTCCCGGTGCATCTCTTTGACCAGTAGAGCCAATGCTTCGATGTGATAATGATGCACCATGTGATGCAGGCATTCCCTGAAAGCCCCACCTTTTCATCCCACCCTATTGAAAATGGATCAAGCCATATCTCAGTCAATGAAGATCTAACATTAGAATTATCTGAAATACCATCCAGACCAAAAATAAAAGTAGAAGGTGCCAGAAAGGGGCAAAAAAATGGAAAACACTGCATGCTAGCTACATCACTCAATTTTTAATATGTAAATACTGTGTGATGACAAAACAGAGTAGATCTATGAATCTTGACCAACCTTTGAGGTTTTATGCAGGACATTGTTCTTTGAAGTGATTATTGGCTACACTTGTAGGCATATTATACTAAGAATAAGAATTTGTCAAAGGAATTTTTGAAGGGGTGAAGTAAATAAAGCAGCATTAAAACTACTCGTAAGCACATCATAGAGCTGCAATACTATAAATACCAGAAAGGAGAATATGTAGCCATCTAGCCGATGACCGGCTATTTAACTCCACTTACTTTAACAGGAATAAAAAATTCAGAAGTTTGCTTCTAAATGGAGGAAGCACGTTAACAGTCTGTGGTTTACCTAGAGGAAGACAACTAAAATCCTCCTATTTGTTAGGTCCTATGAATATTTTTTCTTGTCCATTTGCTTTTACAACATCAAAATTGAAAATCTATTTACAATTTGACACTTTGATTTCCATTGACATTTTTCAACAAGAATTTACTGAATCAACATTTTACATCCAAACTTATCATGATATCTCTTCCCACAAGTGAACCATACGCCCATCGTTTTGGAGGCATAGCAAATAAGGCACTGGTTTTAACTGGGTTTATTTGTATGCTCCAGTTCAGTAAAAAGAAACATAGATTGGAAAATAGAGTACAGTAAATTTACCAGTTCCAGTATTAACAAACTCAGATCATTTAAAGTTTTAAACTATTGCACATGACAGAATTCATTGAAGTATACCTGACCAAGAGAGAACAATGTCTATACTCCATACATTCATAAATCTGTCCAGTCAAAATTTAATGAAACCATAAAGAGTATTTCTATCAGGTAGAAAAGTGAGGTTCAAACTTCAAAGTGAAGATAACATTACGACAATAATCAAACCAAACAATAAGAATGCAATACCCCTGAAACAAACATAACTCATTCAGCACCTTCTAATATGCACTACAATTCTACAAGGAAAAAAAACTGAAAACTAAGGAAAAAGATATATTGAACCAGTACAAAGTCAAATTTCTCTGTATATGCAATTCTTCCGAAAAAATGACTGCTTCCCCAAGCTAAATTGACGCATGCTGATTACCATATCAAATCTTATTTTGTTGCCTTAGAACTACTAGAGGAATTAAATACTCAAATTAATCTGGATCTACTATAGGGTACTACTACAGTAACATTAATATTTAGTTCTCTCTATATAGTTTCATCCATCAGTCGTCCAATTTGCCAATTCACTATATGTAGAGTGCCTTGAAATGCTGTTTTGCATTTATATATAAGTAGCAGAATGTTTTTCCTTTGAAAAGACGAAAACAAAGAACAACTAAACACTGAGAAATAAATTTACTTCACTTTGTGGCATCCTCCCTGGCCACTCATCTGTAATAACTATGTGTGACATGAAAAAGCAAACAATATTTCACCAGGTGCCATGTTCCAATAGTTGGATGAAACTGACAAAACTCATAGATGCTCTCTAATTAAGTAAATGGTGCTCACATAATAAAGCCAATCACATATAACAAGATATGCAGCAAACAGCATATTTCACAAAACTGATGTGCATTCTTCTCTCTAAGATGACTTTATAGAATAAAATGATGCACAAGAAACATATTCATGCAAAGCTCAAGGTAATGTGATGATATTATAAACAGCATAAATCTGCCATGATCAAAACCTTAATAAACCTAAATGCATATGAAAGATACGCAACTGGGTACCTGAAAACCTTTACCCCTTGAGATGCCGGTGACATCAACATACTGGCCAGGGACAAAATGACGAACAGTAATAGGTGTACCAACAGGAAGAAGAGCGTCCTCTGTAACCGGGAACTCCCTCAGCTTCCTCTTTAAGGGTACCCCTTGCGCTCTGAAATGGCCCACCTCAGGCTTAGTCAGATGCTTCTCCTTCTTTTGCCCTGCCCCAATCTAACTACCATAAAAAAAAACTATCGCTCAGAATTCACAAAAGATAAGCATTAAACACGAGATATTATGACCAGGTAGGTCGCTTGGGGAAAGAACATCATATGACCAGCTAGAATTTCATCCAAGTAAAGTCGTGTTTTGAGAAATGAGATAACTGGAGAACCAAGATATGCATAAAACTCGGTGTCAAGCACCGCACTAAAATATGGAGCACCATCATATCCAAAAGTAGATGATACAAAAATCGATAAGATATATCGGAAAAATGACACGAGAACCAGACAACAGAATACAAAATTTGACGATTGAAATCCCATCAGAACACAACTTTAGTGGTAAAAGATCATACCTGGAGGGCAAAGATACCCTCCTTCTCCACGGTCTTGACCTGGGAGACGACGTTATCGTCGAGCCAAAGTACCGTGATCGGAACCCTAGCACCCCACTTGTCCCAGAGCGCAGTCATCCCGCACTTGACAGCGATCGCGCCGGTCCGCCTAGAATCAGGAGCCATCATCCCCGACTTGGCTTCGATGATGCGGTCCTCGGCCATGAGGGGCTCGGCCGAGAAGCTACGGTGGAGGAGGGGAGGGATCCGAGGATTTAGAGAGAGGAGGCGGAGGCGGCAGAGGAGGCCTCTCGAAGCGGCGGCCATGGCGGCCGGGATGGGAGGAAATCTCTCTCACGGCGATAGGAGAGAAGAGAGCATAACGATTGGGAGAGATCAAGTGATGGATGCGAGGGAAGAGGAGGAGTGAGGATGAGAGGGTCTCGAGGGTTTAAGACCTAAGAGAGGAGTGGAAGAAGGTCGTGCGACGGCGGGCTGTAGGGTTTTAGTGGGAAGGGCCACTTTGCACTACCCCGTAACCACAATGCCATAGGTATATTTTCATTTATTATTGAGCAAATTAGACAAACATGTTTTCAGGAAAGTAGAGCCCTTGGATTAAGTGGGTGATTCAACAGTTTAGAAAGTTTTATTCATGTAGCTGTTATAATTTAAGTTTTAAGATAGATATATATATATATATATATATATATCATGTATATTTGTATATAGAAATGTTAAAATTGCAAGAAACTTAATAAATGGGACCAAATGCACGCACCCATTAACATTTTTTTACACGCCTGGAGACAGTAGAGTCTAGTCTGCTCATTTGGATCGGGCTTGGTCGAGTTCGGACATTAACAATCGGGCTTACGAACTAAATCTTACGCCGTGCCCAAGGGCTAAGGCCCAGAGCAAAATGTTCAGGCTCGGGTTCTGATCGAGTTTGAAAGAGGAAGCCCGGGCACAGGCTATATGTCCTACTATTGTTTGGGCTCGAGCTGGATCGAGCCGAAGTCTTGTATGGATGGAATAAATAGGAGGATCCGAACATTCATAGGATGGAGTATCAAGTATGCGATGAGGGTAGAGGAGAATAAGAAGACGGGGTACCAAATGCGTTTGTAACAGGCATATTTATTTATTTATTTATTTATTTTATTATTATTATTATTAGTTTTGAAAAATAACAGACATATTTTTTGTGACAGGTAATAATTGGGAATGGCGTGGCTAATCCACAACCAACGGCCGATCTGAACAGTTTAGCAGCCAAGCAAATGCGTCTGAAGCTCTCAGCCTCTCCTCTTCTCCTCTCCTCTCTATCTCTACTCAGAATAGAGAGCACTAGTAATAACACAGCGATGTGATGCAACATCCAGAGCTCACCACATCCCCTTTTGTGCCATCATGGCCACCGCCACCGCCCCCGCCCGCCGCCATCAACTCTTTCGTCCCATCCACAACACCAACTCCTCCTCTACCCCATCTAAGCTTTCCTTCCCCACCTCCTCCCGCAGCAACCTTACCCTTAGGATCCCGCCCTTTGCTCTTCGTCCCCTGGCCTCTTCCTCTGGTCCCTCCCCGACCTCTCCAATGGTGGGATTGGAGCAGAGAGGAGGGAAGATGGTAGCGGAGTTGGTGGCGGCATTCAACGAGCTCACTGAGAGGATGGGTTCGCTCTCCAATACATCGTCGTCCCAACTCCTATTTAAGTCTCTGAAGCTATCAATCCCTTTACTCCAGGCCATGCCTTTGGCGCCCGATGGCCGTTCTCGGCTCTCGCGGGCACTCTCCGTCGCTTGCCTTCTTGCTGATCTCCAGGTACTCGGATTGTTCTCTGAAGATTTAACCAAGTTCGCATTGTAAAGTTGTCATTAAATCACTCCTTCCCCGTTTACCGGTTGTAGTGAAAATCATAGTTCATAGGTATAAAATCGTCGTTTATTGGTATAGAATCATAGTTGATAGGTATAAGTATGGAGTTTCTTCTTAGTTTGAGTAATTGACGGAAACCAGTGGCCAAATCTGAGGTAGGATTGAAGTTCATGGGTAGAAATAAGTGTGCCAACATTTGGCAAATTTAATTCCACTTTTCCTTCTCCTTAAATGGAAATCCATTGAACCCACTTGTTTCTGTAAATAAGCGAGACATGATCTGAAAGAAGCAGAGAAAATTTGACTCTAATCAACAGACTAATTATTGTGACATTTGCAGTCATGGCACAAATACAATTCATTGATATCTGATAGCATTCTCAAATTTGGAAAGATGCCCAAAGAATATTATATATTACATATATATTTATATTTATATGTGTGTATGTGTATGTGTATGCCAAATTAGGACGATAGTGCTAATTATTGACTGTAAGGTTTAATTGCAGAACAGGTGGAATATCATTAGCTCAGAAGCTGAAAAAGTATCAAAGTTTGTGCCATGCACTGTTATTAATGGATACAATGGATACCAGTAGTTTATATTAATCATGGTGATCGCTTAGAGGCATCTGATTACCTTGTCTCAGTTAAGCTTTCACCATATTAATTAGTCCTACCATTTCTATTACAATTGTGATAGTATTAGTTTCAAATCATGGAAACGGCCTCCCCAGAAGTGGGTAAGCAGCATACATCTTGCCCTCTCTGGAATCTTGGCAGACCCTCATGTGCTTCGATGCATGTTGTTATTATTTTTTCAGATGGATGCCGAAGTTATTTCAGCTGGCATACTGAGGGAAGCTCTAGACGCAGGAGTTATTACCATGCACGAAGTGAAAAGTCAGATTGGAATTGGAACCATGCATCTATTGCATGAGAGTTCAAGGATAAGGCAAGTTCCTTCAAAGGTGGATACCTTGGATGACGAAAGTGCTGGTGTGCTAAGAAAGTTCTGTCTGACTTACTATGATATCCGAGCAGTGATTCTGGAACTTGGTCTTAAACTTGATATGATGAGGTATCTTGATTGCCTCCCAAGATACCACCAACAGATGATGTCTCTTGAGGTCATGAAGATTTATGCCCCTCTTGCCCATGCTGTTGGAGCAGGTGCCTTATCACTGGAGCTGGAGGACCTTTCCTTCCGGTACTTGTTTCCCTACTCATATGTTTACATTGATGCATGGTTGAGAAGCCGTGAGGCAGATAGTAAGCCCATAATAGATACATACAAGGAGCAGTTGCTTCAAGAATTAAAGGCAGACACCAAGTTGAACAAGATGGTGGATGGCATCTCAATTCAAGGACGATATAAAAGCCGTTTCAGCACTATGAAGAAGGTACTGAAGGATGGTCGTAAGCCAGAAGAAATAAATGACCTGCTAGGTCTACGAGTTATCCTGCAGCCTAGATGTTGTGAAGACACATCCAAGGCGGGCCATAGGGCTTGTTACAGAACACGTGAAATTATTCAAACTTTGTGGAAAGAAGTACCTGGCAGGACAAAAGATTACATTGCCAGACCCAAAGGGAATGGTTATAGGAGCTTACATGTTGCTGTTGATGTTAGTGAAGAAGGAAAAATTAGGCCACTGATGGAGATACAGATACGCACCATGGAGATGGATACACTGGCTGCTGGCGGAGCTGCTTCTCATTCTCTCTACAAAGGTGGTCTTACTGATCCAGGAGAGGTAAGATGTGCTACATATTTCTATCTTTATTTTTCTACTCTCTTACCTTCTATTTATTGTCTAGTTTGATAATTTCAGAGTTTTCCATTCCCACTATATATGTCTGTGATCAGCATATTGGCAGAATGAAACTATCTATGTCTAAGGTTATCATTTGCTTGCATGAATCAAGTGCTTTGAGAATAGCATCATAGTATATAGCTATAAGTTCTTCCACTTTGTCAAATGCAAACAAAAATGAAGTCCGTTTTCTGGTTAATTTTATGGTTCTGGTTACTGCTTGCTTTTGCATATAGATATACATTTATATTATCATATTATCAAACCATTCATTGCCTGAGTTTTTATAAACTTTAATGTTACAAAGGGTTGACCTATGTTCTATCAAAATGGTCTTATTCTCTTTCTTTGATAGTTCTGTAAAGGAGGATATAATTTTGCTAACAAATCAGTTTTTTTCACTATTTTAATGTCCAGGCTAAACGGCTGAAAACCCTTATGTTGGCTGCTGCTGAACTCGCAGCTCTACGCCTTAGAGATCTTCCATCTGGCAATCATAGAGGAGGACTAGAGATTGACAGCAAGAACCGGGTCTTCTTTCTTCTTGATAAAAATGGGGACGGAAGAATCAGTATCGAGGAACTCACTGAAGTGATGGAAGAGCTTGGAGCTGGAGATGAGGATGCCCAGGAGCTCATGCACCTTCTAGATGCAAATAGTGATGGCTCTTTAAGCTCAGAAGAATTTGATTCATTTCAGAGACAGGTAATATTCGATAAATCTATTGACAAGTAGATCTACTGTAAGAAGTTTATGGGAACAGCACCTAGTTTTAAACGTTCACATGCCGAGGTGCCTGACATATTCTTACTTTGCCTGTTACCATGGTTCTTGCCTGAGACATCCTTGCATATGTATTTACAAACAAATCACAAAATTTCCAGTCACATATGCATGCACCAATACAACTCATTGCATTGTAACTATCACATCTGCATCTTTAAACTTATTGTACAGAATGAACTCGTAAGACATTACACATATTTGCCTGATAAAAGCAGACTTAAGAGACTGCTTTGTATTGGAATTTGAGCTCCTACCGAGTGAAGTATGCTAATGGGATCTCCTTCACAGAAGATATTGGGTTTCAATGATACCGCATAAACAGTATATCTGGCCCTTTACCAGCAATTCACAAAACTAAATAGATGACATCATGACAGTTGATTACCTACTTTATCAATTATTACTTCATTGTCATTATCCCTGATCACATTATCCTTTTTCTGTATTAGGTTCAGGTAATGAGAAATTTGGGGGACAAAGATGACCAATTCAAGACCATGTTGAGGGATAAACTTCAAACGATCGACAGTGCTGGTCTCATTCAAGTTTACCGCAAGGAGTTGGGTGACAAACTGTCAGTAAGCTAAACCTGTTGGGTAAATGCATTTACTTGGAAGAACCAAGTATTGTCACGATGTAAATAATTACTTGTAAGTCATTCATTGGAAGTGTACGTGTTGTAATTGAGGATAAGTAGTTGGAGTTGAGCATTTAGGCTAACATTAAGGGCATTTTAGGGGAGATCTTTACAATGATACAAATTCTCTTTTGACTTACACTCAATTATACTATGTAACGTTTCGGTCCATTGCAAGATATCTTTTGTTTGTCTAAGCTGCTTGTTCTCCTTTTCAAATTAATACCTAAATTTACCACGATACCCCCCTTCTCTCTTTCTCATGTCAGGCTCAACCCAACAAAATCGAGCCCAACTTTTTTGGGCCACATCCTAAATCGGCCCATGTATTCTAACTGAATTTACCACAGTACCCTTCTCTCTTTCTCATGGCTAAATTATTTTGGGCTGCATCCTAAATTGGCCCACGTATACTACCTGCATTTACTCTAATACCCTTCTCCCCCTTCTCTATTATAACAGCGAGAGAGAGATAGACTCGCCATTGCTACTTCGTCCCTCCCTCAACGGCGATGAGACCTCTAGGGTTTCTATGGCGGCGAAGGTTGCTTCGCGAGATATGCCGGTTGGGATACATTTCTGCTTCGTCTTCTCCGGCCTCACTTCTCCACAGGTCGCAACCGCGGCCTGGGGACTTGAAGACCTTTCTTTTGGCTCCTCGCCGGTATTCGACCGGTACAAATTATTTGTTCCGAAAAGTATTCTAATTTGATTCGTTCCTCTTGCCTTTGCCTTGGATGATTGTGTTTCTAACTTCTAGGAAATCGTTACGTTATTAGACACAAATATCTCAGTGGAGTCATAGCCTCTTAGAGCACTGTAACCAATCCTTAGTGCATCTTTCTAAATTCTAAGTAAATGAAATTAAATATCATATTTCTCTTTATTTTCCTAATCCACTCAAAAGTAACTACGTATATTTGTCTTAACCAACTCAATTTGCTGAGTTATTAAGCTAAAAGAATTGCTTCTTTATAACAATATGAATTATTGAAGTGGCCAGTTGTATATGAGAAATGTTAGAGGCTTTAGATTTTATTTTTATTTTTATTGAAAGCTGGTAAAAATCAAACTCATTCCGGTGTATGTTCTCCAGAATTGCATTCACAACTTCCGGCCAACCTTCTTCAGATAATGGAACAAAGAATGATAGCTATCGAACAGAGAAGTGCTTACCTTCAGAAGCAAATTAATCAGGTACTGATAATTGTTTCAATTTTGATAATTGCTGAATTATCATCACTAGATGGGTATAGCAGTATTTTATCAATGACAGGAAAGAAAAGATAAATCAGTAAGGAAGTGATGTTTAAAACATACTAATTTATCTCTGAGGGTACTCCCGTTTTAGTTGATTAATATTATTTTCTTCATCTGTTCTTTCCGCTCTTGCAAGTTTTCTTTTACGTTAGGCAACTTTTCTTAGAGCTTTTGTTGAGATGTGAATTTCTTGATCTAAGAAAACATGAAAGTCCTTATTGGCAGTACTCTGTTGAGACTTCTGCATCTTCTTCAGTTTACTTGACTGTTTTATTATTTTGTCTACTTATGTTTCTATGTCTGAAGCACTTAGATTTTGTATGACAATGAATTGACTGCAAGTTGTGTCAATTGATTGAAGACAGCCAGCAGCCTCAGCAGAAGAGTATTCGAGGGTCAACAAGGAATTAAGAAAACTTGGGAGTTCTGTGGAACTGATTAAGGAATTGAGAGCCAAAAAGGAGGTAAATTCTCATAGTTGTCATCCTATATTCTTTTATTTTACCATATTTGTCAGCATAATATAGTGACTATCAGTGTCATGGTTGGTCAGATCATATCTAGCAATTTTGCAGGTAATAATGTCAAGATTAGGTATTTGCTAAACCTTTCGAGTGTAGAACAGTATTAGGTTGCAGTAGATACAGTAAAATTCAACGTATTTTAGATTAGTATTTCTGTGCAGCACAACATTTTCACTTTAGATCCCTCCTGGGACAAGCTAACTGATGGTTGCCACCTTCAAATTACATGCTAAGACACAAAAAATGGACGGATATCAACTACTATTCCATTTCAGCATGCACATAAGTTGCAGCGATTTGACTAATCCTTGACAAATTTCTGTTGCCAACAGTATGCAGCATCATCTTACAAATAGTCTGTGAGCTATTCAATACCATAATGATGATATTTATGATCACTATCATGATAACTATTGTGGCGTGGAATCAATCAATTTCCTATAACCTTGAGTATTGACATCATCTTTTTTGCTTCCATGTAAAGTGACTATAAGTTGGATCCCTGGTGATATGCACAATTTACTAAACCAGGATAATCGCTCTACTTGTTTCACTATCTCAATATCTCAGACTTCCTTATAAATAAAATTGTATTATATGGCATCCATAATTCAAATTCTAGGATTCTAGGGATCGTATGTGTCTTAATTACTTAGTGTCATGGGATCGTAAAGCTTGTTGAATGATAAAATACTTTGTTCAACAGGAGATTGACAGTTTGAAATCACTGATGTCTGATTCTCTTGAAGAAAAAGATATGCATGAGATGGCAGCTGAGGAATTGGCTGAAGCTGTTGAGGAGGAGAAAAGGCTTCAACATCTATTGTTTAAGTCATTGCTTCCAAAGGATGATGCTGATGAGAGGGATTGCATATTGGAAGTGAGAGCAGGTAATGGATTTAATGTCTATGAATCACCTCAAGACGTGATTCCTATTTATATTGCCATTCCCTACTGTCTAGTCCTGTTGAATGAGTAGCTGGTTCACTTATTTAATTAAAATTAAGATTGATGATAGTTTGTTGCAGGAACTGGAGGTGAAGAAGCTTCTTTATTCGCGATGAATATATTTAAGATGTATGTTTTCCCTCAATTTTTTTATGGTATCAGATCATCTGGATTTAAATGGTGGGTATAATTATACTAACTTGCAGGTACGAGAAATACTCCCAGAAGAATGGCTGGAAATTTGATGTTGTACAAGTAACAGAATCTGACTTAAAAGGCTACAAGGTACCTTTTAGTTGTTCTGTAGTAGTAGAATTTGAACTACTATCTAATGTTGGGTCCTAATTTCTGAGACAACTTCAGCAGCATATGCAGAGGTGCATTCTCACGTCCATATGTGTGTAGTGGCGCATTTGCCTCTGGTAGAGCAGAAGTCCAGAAATTACTAAATTTATGATTGCAAAGAAATTGCTAGCATCATTCATTGAAAATTGAATGAGAAACTGTGTTCCTGGCTTTCTGCAGTTGCTTATTCCACTAGTTCTTTTATTACAGGAAGCTAGTGGAACAATATCAGGACCAGGTGCATACGGGAAACTCAAATTTGAGAGCGGCATTCATCGAGTTCAGGTGGGTTTTGAGGCTCACCTTCTTATTTCTTATGTATGCACTAATATCTTTTGACCTTCTTGGGATTAATCTTTGCCTATATTTGCCAGCGAGTCCCAGTGACAGAAAAATCAGGACGGGTGCATACAAGTGCTGTATCTGTCGCTATTCTTCCTCAGGCTGATGAGGTGAAAATCACTTTATGCAACCTGTTGAATTTTAAGTTGTAATATATCATTTCTACAACATTAGAGGACTTCCTCTGTAGGAGTGAAGTGCACCTATGCAATGTTTTGGCAACCAATGCTGACTTGAAATGGATATTTCTTTGCCAACCAATGCAGGTCGACATACAATTGCGCAATGAAGACATGAAAATTGATACCTACAGATCTGGTGGTAGTGGAGGTCAGTCCGTAAACACAACCGATAGTGCTGTTAGGATAACTCACATTCCAACTGGAATCACAGTTGCAATACAAGATGAAAGGTCTCAACACATGGTAGGAGATGTTCTAAATTCTCTGATCATGTTTAAAAGAAAAGTACATTCTTTAGGATCTTTAGACACGAATAAATGATTTTTGTGAATGTTTAAGTGCCAGCTTGCTGCTCTTTTCTTCATTAGATTTGTACTAGTTAATTACAAAACTTTTGATGACTGGCTACGACCTATTTACTGTTAAAATCACTTTCCAGAACAAGGCTAAAGCACTTAAAGTGCTACGAGCAAGGTTATATGAGATGGAGAGGTCTAGACTTCAATTGAACAGGTCAAAACTTCGATCAGAACAGGTAGGTTGTTACACCCTCTTCTTTCTCCATTTCCATATAACCAATCACTCAATTTCTAATATTTGCAATAGATTGGAAGTGGTGACAGGTCAGAGCGGATCCGAACATACAATTTCCCTCAGGGGAGAGTCACAGATCACCGTGTTGGGATCACTCATCATTCAATTGAGGATGTTATAGAGGGAGAGAGTCTAGACATTTTCATTGATGCTCTTCTTTTGCACGAGGAGATGGATGCCATTGCATCATTTGGCTCATAATCTTTTATCTATTATATTGCCGTTCTATTTCTTTGGAATTGAGATGTATAAATTCTTCAGGTTGTTTCAGGCAGGATTCGTTTTCTTTTTCTTTTTTTTTTCTGGTGGCTTTGGTGCCACCACAAACAGGCTCCTAAAACATCATGGAGCGGGAAATCCCATATTTGCATGAGCCGGCAATACAATATTGATTATTAAATCTTGTGGCCAAACAATTTTAATTGAATGACAATAATGGTACGAGCTGTCTTAAAGGAACATTTTTTTTATATTTGACAGTACAACTTAGTGTGATTGAATGTAGCACAGTTAATGCTTGAACATGACTATAGTTTGCTTGTGAAGTGCACGAAGATGATCACTTGGCCTGAATTGTGGTGACGTGGTTTATTAAATTGGTTCAAATCGTAATATTTTGAAGACAGGAACTTTGAGGTTATAATCAGATCTAGAGTTACTGCTGTACTGTTGTTATTTACGTCATTACGTGTCACTGAACGAGCCAAATTTTGAACGTCGGTGATTTGCTTAAGCTTGAGCCGAGGATTTCCGTTCGAATTTCCCGGTCTTGAGTGCACTCGAAAAACGAACATTAACGCCTCGTATAATTATTTTTTTCTCAAAAAAAAAAAAAAAAAAAGATTCAGCTGAGCCTATTACCTGAGGCGGACAAGGCTTCTGCAAAAATTAGGTTATGTGTCATTTCTTCAATTGTCTGGAGTCCAGATTACATCAATCTCTTACTTCAATTTGATGCAACCCTTTTGATATCTTTTTATTCTTATCAAGTCACACGGCATACCATAGAATCTGGAACAAGATAGAAGCACCGACCTAAAGATCCTTACGGCCATACCAGTTCAAAAACTTTGCTGGCATATTTTCTGCTCGAAAAAGGATGATAGACCATAGATTCCTGATGCCTTGCAAAAGAAGAGAGAACAACACCACAAATAAGTCTTTCCTCGGTGAAAATAAGAAATGAGGGAATGGACAAAATATGAGGTTTGGATTAATGTTGACCAATGGACTCTATTTTCTTTCGTTCCTTCTCTGACTCCCTTCCTCTTATGCCTATTAATCTATTTTATAATACATTTCCAGCCATATATCTTATCTTCTCCATAATAGATGCTGCATTTTTTTCCCATCATACCTGGGGTCACATCAGTTGCCACAGCATAAACAAAATCCATATGCAATTTCACAAAATTGAGAGAAAAACCAAACAAAATTCAAGCAATTCTCCTAGAGAACTATCCATCTGAATGACCACCAAATAGCCTTGCTAGAACGATGCTCATAATCTCAACAGTCACTAACCTGGACCTTTTCTTGCCCACTTATAGAAGGTTCTGTTCCACCTACGATACGTTTCCAGGCACAAAGACAACCAATGATGCTTACTGCTGTAGCTTGACATACCCGTGCTTTGGAATTACCAACCACCGAATACTTGACATCACCTCATCACTTCTGTGCTCAATTCACCAAAGGATCTCTAACCAGCACAAAAGACCCTTCTTAAGTTCTGGGAACTAGCAATCTTCTTGCAATCTTTCTTTGAATTTAATCAAGAAATATGCTTGTATCAGAAAATATCACGGATTTCCACAAAAAATTCTTAAATTTAAGCCTGCGGTCCTAGAACACAAATGACAAGGAAGATCTTGCAACTGCAATAAGACTGCAAGTTCAAAGCAAATTGAACACCAAGCAAATTTGCTTTGGCTAAAAATTCTCATCTGACAACTGAAAAACCCTATTATAAAATAAAACTGGGGAAAGAGCAAGCCTTTCAATTAGAAAAACATCCATCAGCAAGTAAGAATAATTTGACAGTCCTTCCATGAAGCATTGTTGGCAATACTTATTCTAAAAAACTAACCCCCTAGATATTTGTTATTCAAAGACTACCAAGAGTCAGATTAATATACCAGATAATTTTCAAATTTCTCGTCACCTTTGCTTTTTAATTTGTGCCCTTAGATTGAACTTCAATTGCATTTCCATCAACTCATCAATGATCAGAAACCTCATTTTAGCCGACCACCAAGAGTTAAAGGATAATGTGGTTCATATTTAACTCACATCCGTCTACATTACCCAAATAAACCCTCCAGTTACAAACATTAATCTGCAGCATCAAAATCTTTTGATATGTATATGAATTTCTTAGTTTCTAACTTCCAGGGTAAGACATCTTGCATCTTCATCAAAATTCTAGAACCCTCGAGCGACCATCTCCCAACCCCATCCAAGCCATTGGCACAAAGCCCAGTTTATCTTCTGGACACAACTACTAGCTACTAGCAGCGTGCATGAGGTGAAAGTCATGTATAAGAAAGAACACAAAGGACAAATCAACACTCTTAGAGAATTAACAAAGAAGAAACACTCACTAGTATTTAAAGAGATGTCAACAAAAGAAAGTCACAGGGCAGTTTTGCTTCATTAGAATTACAATGGAACCAAGTTATGGCATTTAATTCCAATAGACAATAGACATAGCATCGGATAACATACAAAATGCCCTTAGCCTCAAAAGGATTGCAGCTGTCTCTCAGGAAGAACTAATCAAACCATAATGAGAATAGAGGTGATTCATACCCACAATAACAACTCATGAATGCAGGCCTGCTGTACTCGTTGAACCTTAAAGTATCGCCCTGGGATTACTTGCAGGGATAGATGCATCTGCAACAGGAACGAACAAATCACATAAGATAGTTGATTCTACCATGATTTGAGAACAGCTGCACACAAATACAAGGTTACACCTTAAAGTTGCATAGCATGGCAGCCATACAAGTAGGTATAACAATTTTGTTCTTTACCTGGAATAGTCTGTGCTATCCGTGGGGGACCCTTATCAGCATCTATCAACAAGCCTTTCTCCTCCTTTACACTACCTTGAGAGTTCAAAGGTATCGCCTTTTTCTCCTCAGGTTCCAACTTTTTTGGCAGATGCGGTATATTCCCCACTCTTTCCTTCGTCTCCACCGCAGCATTGCTTTGCGTAGAGACAACAGAAACCCCCTTCACCTTATCAATCTCTGTTGGCCTCTGCACCAAAGGAATCTCATGAAACCTCATCCACTTCTCCCTTTCCCTATTCTGAACCCTCTTCTGTGCAGCCACTGCCGCTGCCGCTGCCACCGCACTATTCGGCCTCGCCATCTTCTTCTTAGGCGTATCCACCACCTCCGCAGCAGGTGCAGCTTTACCGGATCCCTTCACCGCATTAGTCTTCTCCCTCTCCTTCTTGGATATGGATATAAATTTCTCGATTGACTCCTTCGCTCTCTTCCTTGACAAGGCGGCCTCTTTAGCCTTCCTCTCGGCTTCCAACCTCGCGGATACCATCGCTCTATTCATTGATGCTGCTGCCAAGGTCGATGCCGCGAGGAGCACCTTCGCGGAATCGAGATCGATCTCGCGGCGATTCCCATCTTTACTAAATGCGGGGAAGGAGAAGGCGTCGGGATTAGTGCAGGCCGGGCAGACGAAGTGGGACGCCAAGTCGGGGGAGGGGAGGCAGGTGACGTGGGAGATGGAAGGGCACTTGGAGCAGTGGATTAACGCAGGAGGGGGAGAAGAGAGAGGTGTAGCGGTGGGATCGAATACTTGGAAGCAGGAGGAGCAGAAGGAGCCGGGATGGTACTTTAGGACGCAGGAGGTGCAAAGACGGCAGAAGACGCCGCGGTGGCGGATGTGGTGGAGAGGCCACGGGTCCCGAGCGGCACAGCCATCACCTCCACAGCCCGCCCTCGCCGCCGCCGGTGCCGCCGCCGTCGTCATGGCCGCCGACTCATTGGATCAGACCTCTGGAGAGAGGATTAGAGTTTCACCTCGAGAAGAGGCGAAATAGAGAGAGGGAGAGGTAGAAGGAGAGAGAGGGAAAGGGAGAGGGAGAGGGAGAGGGAGAGAGGGAGAGAGAGAGAGAGAGAGAGAGAGAGAGAGAGAGAGAGAGGTTTAGGGTTTCACCTCGGGAAGAGAGCACCCTTCTTCTAGTTCTTTTTTAGGGTTTCAAACGGCTCTTTCTCTATGTCGAAGGGAAGAGGAAGACAGTCGAGTCGAGTCGAGTCGATGGGGGCAAAGATAATCGAGTGCGCTGAGCCTGCAGGAGCAATTAACTAAACTGGATTCGTCGCATCACGTGGCAAGAAGGCGGCGCTGCCGACTGGGCCAATTGGCCGAGCTTTTGCTGTAAGAGTACAAATACAATAGTTAGGTTACTGAGTCGCGACGGATCCATAATCTATGGACGAGAGTTTTTGACCAAACTAGACCCATTTCATATTTGGGTCTTATCTTATACTATATTATTAACCTTTTTCTAGCTGAGGAAATCTATACAATTAATGCTGGGACAGTAACTTCACATCGTGACTTTTCTAATTGTGTACTCGTATGTGATCATGGAAAGCATATGAATGGTTCCTAAATCAACTTGCGATCTAGTACACTTCTTGCTTGGTAGATTTCTTTCACCCGAAAACAATCAAACATGTAAATAATTAAGAAAACATTAGCAGTCGAAATCCTGATCCAGCACCGGAGTTTTCAACTTTGTTCAATAAAACCCACGTAAGAATGCTAGTCAATGTAGTCATGTAACATGATTAGAATTCCACATTATTAATTGGCAAACTAAAATGGCTTTATTATATGTAAGATAATCGGTCGACACATAATATCACAAGATCAATCAAGCACAAAACCAAATAAACGTCATCTTCAGAACACATTATTGACAATGACCAACAGGTACCAGAGACTAACTGCAATTGTGGTCAAAGAAGAGAATGCTCAAGAAGACATTTCAGATATACAAGATAAGAAAAAAGCACAAGTCTTTAACAAAAATATATAACCATCAGAGGAAGCAAAGCCAACAGTTACAAGTACTTGAACTGCCTAAATACAATTATAACAGAGCAGGCAATTCTCTCCCAGAAATTTGGTGACAGAAAGTCCAGCTAAACGAGCAAGAAGTATGAAACAGAGCAACATAATAATCTAATCGAGCATGCATGTGACACAATCTCAGCTTCTTCTTGAGGTTAGGCTGCAGCAGATAATACAAACTTCAGTGAGAATTTCTACAACAACTACATCATGATTCAAAGATGATTATACTCCTGATTCTTCAGGCGCAGCATAAACAACATTGCTCCTTCACAAACCACCTGGATTGCTATTAATTTGTCTCCAGTTAGAAGAATTTAGGGCCTCCTTTGATACCTGACCTATATATGACCGTGACTTCATTTTTAGGTTTTATCTTCTCCTACAGCTAATTGCATCGCATGCATAAGGACATAACAAGGAGCCAACTTAATGACTTCAATTACTCAATCCTCTAGCTATTGGCGACAAAGCAACCAAGAGCATCCCATTTTACCTATATATACCGTTCTGAAGAAAGACTGCTGCTCTATCACCTTAAGAAATTTCTCAACATAACTGTATCTTCTCCATCCATAAGTAAAAACTCAGTAGCACAAGATGGATTTTCCATTTACCTGTAAGAAACATGGTCTAAAAACTTAAACAGACTTTAAACCATGAGCAAACGATCAAGAGGTTTAGATCTTTAAACCATCAGCAACCCATCAGGAGGGTAGCCAGGCTGTAAATAGCATGATATCTTCTTTGCCAACATTTTTCATACTTCCCGAATATTATGGAAGCTCTAATACCACCAAGGATATCAAATATATCTGCTTAACACATAACTACCCTATAAGACTATATCTACCTTGTTTCAGTATCAGCTGCTTCTTCTCTTTACCCAAAAGATACATGCGGAATCCACGGAATTTAGTTCACTGAAATATAAAGTAACCAAGTCTATTTTACCAAGAGGTCCCTCACTTATCCAACCGGAGGGTTTCCATCACTTATTGCTTTTGCCACTAGCACCCATATTCAAATCTGTGTTGCAATCTGGAAAGTCAATGGCTGCCAACCTGAAGAATGAGGTATAATCCACTTCTTTACAGCTACTGTGACATGCAAAATCTGAATGACTTCCCCAAGAACATGATGTTTCAAACAGGATTTCTTTAGCATGATTGCAGCTTGATATCTATGGACAACCAGCAGGTAGAATTAATGATCAGCCACAACAGAATAAAAGGAAAAAGCTTAGAAATAGTGAATTAGTGATCATACCTGCATTGGGAGGATGTCATTGCAGATCGTCCCTTAGTAGAAGAAAGAAATTTAGAAACTGCATCCCATGTTTCTTTTGGATGCTTAGCATTGGTATCTATGACATTCACGCATTTCCAGAGCGTATCATTCTTCCCAATAAAGAATGGCAAATTACCTCCTAACTTGTGCATCACCACGACCTGCTGCTGAATAGCACAGTCAAGTGCTAGCTTAACATTGAAATTCTGTATATTTATCTCACCATAACGAATGCAATCGGCTATATTTGCTTCCGTCGGGGCCAACTTCTCAGTTTTTAACATATGCAATGCACGTAAAATATTTCCGATAAGAACCTGGATATCTGTCGGAGATGGATATCCTGGGGTGCCCCATACATAAGCATTAGGCAGATTGCCAGTCATGGCAGGTGTAGGTGAAGCTCTGTGATTATGATCATGATATGAAGGCTGCAAATTGTGTGGAGCACTCGGACGGCCAGGAGGATAGCTGATAGGTTCCATCTTTCTTTGGAAAGGCGGGATCTTTTGATTGACACCACTAGAAGGATATTCAGAAACATTAAGTCTACTCATATCAGGTAGATTTCCAGCTGGAGCTGAAGTAAAAGGTGGGCCATTTGGCCGAGTTTGTGGCGGAGTAGAGGAAGAACCACTAGGCCTAGTTGACACTGGACGATAGTTGCTTCTGTGAAAATTTGATGAATATATGTTCTTGGACGCATTGTTAGGTTGAGGAGTCAGCAGATCACTTGGTCTTAATGGCTGAGGAGGTTGAGTTTGTGGATAATTTGGATAATAATGCACATTGTCGAAGGGAAAATCAGGACGAATTGTACCATGATCCAGTCCTGACCCACTTGAACTTGACGTGCTGGGCTTATTACCTCCAAAGAACTCATGAGGTGTTTCCTTAGCAAGTGTTGCTTCACTTTGGTGAGCATAGCCAGGTCCAGTGGGTGGCTTTTGAAGGGATGACTCAGGAATAGAAGGCCTTGTTACTGTATAATTCAAGTGAGCACTTTCTTTTGCTTCAGAACTTGATGGCATATACATAGTTGCTTGTTTTGGCAGGTTTTCAGGATGCCCTCTTGGAATAGTATTATCAACAACCCCATTAGAGCGGCTTTCTTGACTTCCGGTTGTCTTCTCCTTCAATTCATTGCTAGCTGTTGTAGGTGCATTTTTATTCTTCTGATTTTGGTTTGCACTTTTCCATGCTTGCTTCCCTTTGGAACGACTATCAGTCCTTCCATTGTCGCCATTCTTTTGACTGTCAAAATGAAGCGTTGGAGGATCAATAGGCCGAGTTGTCTGCGCAGAGTCTGGCAGAGTGCTCTTCAATGACTCTACACTTGAGGCATTGCCATTTGATGCGGTGCTTATGTATGGAGACTCTGACAACGGCGGTCCTCCAGCCAGAAGACTTTTCCAGAGCCACACACTCTTTGCTGCAGTAGTGAGTACTTGAGACACATTGGGTGGTTGTGCAAGTAGAATATTGTATCTCCTCATCCGCAGTTTATGAAGGGCATTACAGAAGTCCCTATCTCCGGAAATAAGCAAATAATTTGCAGGAGGAGGATTGTCTATGGCCCAAAACAGCATGTCAACTAGAATCTTTTTATCACTTGCATCCTTTATGCCTGCAATTTTTTTTAAGAAAGTTATCAGTAGAATCATAAAAAGAAACTAACAAAAGGATCACTGCATACAATGCTCTGCAGGACACAGACACAAACAGAACAAAGACCTTTATAGTTTAAAATATGCATATTCAGAGGGGAAAAAAAACTACTTTGAATGTCAATATTACAATGTAACACTAGCCTAATGAAAGAAATCTACAATAAGGAATGTAAGATAAATGAAGCAAACACATAGAACAAGTGTGCTCCTTGGCATTAACCATGGTAGGTAAATGCAAGAAAATTAAGCTTTCTCACTATTGCCACAGCAATAAAGGAAAAGTAGGTTGGTGCACATGACATGAAGACAAATGCAAACTTTCTTTACCACTGAGGAGGGCTTTCTCACCTATACATGTTAACGGGAAGACTCGGTCTTTGGAGCAGCTTTATTACATAATTGGTACAAGAGGCATTACTTATTCAAAAAAAAAAAAAAGAATCTCATCCATACATAGTAAATATGGAACAATGCGGTAACAGGCACTTGACAAACAAGTTAAACAAGCATACATTGCAAAAGTCAATCTGAAAATTGAACCAAATGATACGAAAAGAAGATCCATGCAATATGAGGAAAGGATAATAGTAATTTATCACAATTAAGGTTAAACTGATACTACAATCCAGCTAATCCACACTATGATACTCCTTAAATAAACTAAAATGATGCGCTACCTCAAATGCCAATTAGAATGCATTCGCATGGGAAGAAACCAATACTAATGAAGTCAAGTGTCAAAATTAGTCAACAGAAGATAAGATATAAAAGGGAAAATTAGTTCCTTCAAACTAATAGATATTAACATATCCAAATTCAAAACTAAATAAAACAGACAATACAAATTGGCGTCAGTTTCTCCTCAAGCTTAAATTCCATCACATCAAATACTGCGAATCTATAAGAACTTAGAATATTGAGAAGACAGCAACGTACATATAATAAAGAATTCAATACCCGAAAATCCCGAAACCCTAATTTTCGGCATCCTCACAAGTCAAGAACCGAATCAACCCAATGAAAACACTAGAAATTAACGTACAAACAAATAATCTATCAAACATATTCATCCAACAGGAGAAATACAATCGAAGCCTAGAATGATCAAACCAGGATGACTGGGGCATTTCAAAATTGCGAGCAATTTTATACCTGCGGGAACGTGGTTGAGGGCGACGCCGGTGCTGGAGAGTGCGTGCTGCACAGATTGGGAAATCTTGCTCGTATCGCCATAGGCGGAAATGGAGACGGGGCCACGGTAGTCCCCCGCCGCTAACGCTGAGCTTATGTTTTGCGCTATCAGGTGGGGATCGCACCCCCTCGGGACCTGGCAATTCTCGATGTCCCACCACACCGACGTCTTCACCTCCGCGTACTGCCCCTCCGCCGCCGCGGCCGCCGTCCCGGAGCCGCCGCCGCTCATGTTGGCGATCAAAACGTTGGCTCGAGAGAGGCAGCGGAGGAGGACGATGATAGAAAGTTAGGATTCAATTGTCAGAAACGGCGGCGGAGGAGGAGGTAGGGCTTGGAAAAAATGGCTCACCGGTGGCGGACTCATCATTGTGGTCGGGTTTCTTTTACCTTAGACGGGTTTATTTTAAAGACTGCGTTACAGAGTTGTTAATGTACGTACCCGGCGCACGATAGCCGTAACTTAGCTTCGTCGTGGCCTCGTGAGTACGTTGCAACTGTTGCGCGTTTTGCTGAAACAAATAGTTTGCACGCGAATTCTGACCTGTCAAAACACCATTGGCTGATAAGCTTATGCCACGTCGGGATAGTCAAACTTTTTCTTTTAGGTAGAACATCACCGGTGTACCTGCTTTAGTCCGTTGTGCTCGCGGTTTAGTTTATTTATGATTTCCTTTCAGAGAGTTAGTCACTTATTAGTGACTTAGTCCATACGTACAATTTATATATCAGAAAAAAGATTAATTCTTATGTCTAGCATATAATTATCTTAGGAGTTTCTTTTATTAATCAGACAAAGAAAATTACTTTTAATTACAAACTTAGTATGTAAGTAATCCTACTCATAAAGGGATGTTATAAAGTAGCCCAAAAATTTCTTTCTTGGATTGTTAATCTATGTTGACAAACTTAACAGCAAAGTCTCCTGAGATACCTCGAGAAAGCATTCATATAATTGTGGTAACTGTCTCAGGGCAGAGAAAACGAAGTGGGATTTATTTTATTTTATTTTATTTTATCTTACTTTAACGAAGTAGGAAATTAGAGTGATGAGATGAACTTTATAAGATGTTTTGTGCGCGTTATAAGCAAATAATAATTGAGCCTCCACCAATAATGCATCCATGTGACAAGATACTAGGAATCAATATAAGGGTCAACTTTCCAAAGACCAGAGCTAAAAGAAGCCAACCACTTATCAAAGAAAAGAGCTTTCTTACTCCAAAAACCACTAGGTAACCAGAAAGTAGTAGCAGACCATCCTAATGTCTTAATTTCATACTACGTTTAGCTGAAATCTTTCCAGAGTTTGGAACTTGTGCGTATATATATATATATATACTCTTTCCTGAATAATTTTTTTTAAACTCTTTCCTGAAAATAAATGCACAGAGGATGCAATGAGATGCAACAATAATTAAAAGAAAATAAACATATTTCATTTTTCATGGTGAAAGCACAGAAAGGTAATGCAAACCAAGCATATTACTCAGATTCCACTGATTTTAAATTAAAATGGAAGCAGAACTGCTATGGATGTTATCCAAAATCAAGCACAGATGCACAAAGTTACTTGATTGAAATTTAATGAACATAACTACGACGCCTTTTCAGCATTCTCATCATAAAGATAACAGCTTTCTGATGAACCTAAATACGGAATTAACTGTCAATGTGGATCTTTTGCATATCCAGCTAAATCTTAGCAATTCAAAGATCCAGGATGCAGAAAGGAGGTATAAATGACGTATTAGGACAACTATTCTTTTTCTTGTACCACTCTCCTTCCACTTCCACTTCCACTTCCACTTCCACTCTAATTTGAACTAATTGGGGCCATAGCTAATAGGCAGTTACAACGGTAGCACCTAAACCAGAAGCTGCTGATTTGGTGTATGCAAATCAGCAGAAAAATAGTTAACTAATAAAGAAAATCTACATCTTTCCTGCTTCATATGCAAGAAGGTTATCTTCTAATAAACAGGTTATCCTCTATTAAACAATAATAGATTCAAGCATCACATTATGGGAGGGGCTCTTGTGAATCTCCCAGTCGCGACAAATGAAGGTAAGCATCAGTACCTACAAAAAATGTAGATAGAAATATATGAGCACAAACATTTAGCAAGATAAACAGGACAGTTTCTTTATACACTAATCTGGCAGAATGTAGCCTAGAAGTTAGGCGCATGTAAGTATCCAACCATGTCTAGTATGAACCTCAGTATAGAAAACCTTAAACATAAGCAATATATTGAAGATTCCAACTTGTAGATTTATGACATATGATATCAAAAAGTTCAGAACTGTTTTTTGAGCTTCTAGATCTTTGTGCTAGCAATAATTGACTTGCTCAAATGATAAAAAAATGCGAATTTACAGTGACAGTCAACAAGCAACGTATAGCAAAAGGATCAAATAACTATTGTGTCACAAATAACTTGTTTCAGAGAAAATCCATGCTTTGTCTCCAAGTTTTGAAGCTGGAAGAGAAGAAGCAAGGATTCCAAAAGAATCAAACACGAAGACATGACACACTTTGGAAGGAAGCCGAACAATAATAAATGCAAGACTATTAAAGGAAGAACAGTCAGCCCTGGTAATGGAATGTTTTACTTGGAGCTTATAGAAAAGGTTAGCAGTCGATTTTTAGTCATTAGTTTAGAATTATGTATCTTTAAAAGGCACAGGAATCTGGTACAGGGTATACTAGTTCATGGAAGATGTATTGAGCCTTTTGCCATGTTTCAACATATAGAAAATGTATGTGCCATCAAGAGTGTCACTTTGTCATACCCTTTCTTTCATTACTAATTGGACCATCTCAAGATTTTAACTGAAAATTAAGGTTGCAAAGAGAAAGTAAATAATCAGGCAATGAGAAGGTATGGGTAATTGGACAATGGGATGCTTTTTGAAGTGCTTTATATGTCAACACTGCATGATCATTGATCAATGTAAAGACCATAGCAAAGTGCAAGGGACACATATCCATATGTAAAGACCAACAAAACTGAAAAATATGAAATACAAAAGTTCACCGAATA
Organism: Typha latifolia; assembly: GCF_019914945.1. Taxonomy (NCBI): domain Eukaryota; kingdom Viridiplantae; phylum Streptophyta; class Magnoliopsida; order Poales; family Typhaceae; genus Typha; species Typha latifolia. The sequence goes on along the minus strand of NC_133087.1, from coordinate 18,461,401 downwards.
TGTGCAGGGATAAGTGAAACAATTTCGGTCAGAGAACTATGGAGCATATGACCTTACAGCATGACAGATTTTCTTCTCTCATTGATGTAATATCCAATTTTTCACACTTCAAAAGCACATATACACAGAACTAATTTGTAGAAGCTCTGATTTCCTTTATATGCAAGAATCACTCATCAAAGAACATTAAAAGGAATTTTACCATAGCTTTTAGAATATAAAAATCAAGTGCCATGTTCTTCATCTACTTGAAAGTAGAAGGGTAATTCTTTTTAAAATTGAACCCAAGTAGACTCTCAAAAATTTTTTTAAAAAAAGTTTGACAGCTTAAATCACAAAATTGTAGTTCACCATGGCGGAAAATTTGGTATATAAATAAAAGAAATATAACAAAGACAGTTAATATAACAGAGGGCATACCATATCCTTCCATAGAGATAATCTGTAGATCACCTCCAAAATACCGAGCATAGAGACGGCTGATTGGTAGTCCATAACCATATCCAGCCATAGTTATCCCTTCATTTACTCCTGGATAGTTTTCATCCAGTGGATTTTTGGCAGTACTGTACAGATACGTGAAAATTTTAGGAAGACCACTCCTTGCTATGCCACCACCTTCATCTGATATCTGAAGGAAAGGAATTGCTACTATTACAGTTGATAATGACAATGCTCTAATAATCAATTCCATCAATCTGAAAAGGTTGTGAAGTTATGACGACCATACAAGGAAAGCACATAATATGGAATTAGCATATCCATATTATGATAACATACGAAAAGCTAAGTCTATGCTATGCATCCTTCATCGAAAAGATAATATTCTCAAAGGTTATGAAAACAACAGATGCCAGGAGCAATGACCGTTGTTATAAGGATTCATTACGGAACAGTTTGTTATACCTGGAAGGAAACAAGAGCTAGGTGTGAGACATCAGGGGAGTGCCTGCTAGATTATCATGTAGTTTTAACAAAAATGTATTATTGAATACAGATACAGTTGGGCATCTTTCAATGGGAAAACTTGTCAGGCTGTGACATTGACTTCTAAAAAAATATCAATTCCAAGAGAGCTTCACCAGAGCATTTTGTTACTTTAGCAAACATGCAGCAGTATAAAGATGTAACTGATGGAAAAAGAGATGATCCCAGTACTAGGATTATCACGAAGCTGGAAAATGGGAGACAAAACAGAAGGAAAAGAGAAAATAAATTTGAAATGTTTGACTCAATGCACTAGATATCTGCTGCCGTATGCCGCTATTATGAGGATGTAAAATTGGGGTCAAACCTTAATTGTAACGTCCTCTATTCCATCTGCAACTATTATTCGAACAGGAGGGGCTTCTTTATCAGAATTTGCAAATCGTTCTTGAACTGCACGTAAGGAGTTCTTCACTAACTCAAATACCATAAGATGTAAATGTGATGGTACATACCTGTTTTATTGAGGTGAAAGTTAGTGAACGAAAACGATGAAGCCAGTCAATTTTTTCTGTTTTCTGCAAGTGCTTTAAATGACCTACTATGACAATAGCATCTCAGAAAGTTCACGAGGGAAAGAACAACTTGGGCTAACAGATTACAAGAGCATGCATGACTAACAACCACCTAATGTACTTCTTACGGGAAGGTAAAATTAGGATCCCCATAAATGTTAACTTCAGGAGCACTCCCATATTCCCGTAAACAAATGCAGCGAGCATCCTCACTAGCAGTATGGGCCACTTGCATGGGAGACATTCTTGTGTTTATTTGACCAATACAACCAGGCTCCGGATACACATCATGCAAAGCCACATGTTGCCCTGAAAAGTAAAGATTCTTAATTCACTTCCACAATCTTTTGATGCTAATTAAGCACATATCTACTACTCTCTGGATTCTGTGATATCACAGAACATGGAACTCGTCGTAGCAAGAATAATATATCAAATAATAAATCAATATTAAGAAACAGGACAGATAGTCAGCCTAACAAAGAATAAAGCAAAGAACTTTCACTAACCTATCAACATACGAATTCCAATTCTTGACATGTAAAAGCGGTCAAGAAATTGATGGATCTCTTCCAGATCTTTGGGCATGACCTTAGGGTCTAAGTCTTTCTTCAACTGCTGCACACCTAATGCCATAGTAGGCACCACGTTATTATGCCTCACTTTGATCATCTTGATCATTTGAGTGAAAGCTAACTCATCAATTGTACCCTTTATTTCTGGAAATGATCGAATATCCCGGAAAGAATCCAAATACCAATCCCTTACCTTCAGAAAGACAAAATTTATGGATCGTGAAAAAATAAGAACGAATTGATGGATAGTGAAAAATACTTTGAGAAAGAACATATAGCAAAATTTATAAAAACATCAGTAACATTGTATACAGAAAAAGAAACGACAATGATAAGAAGCATACTCAATGTATCTAAAACCATGGAATACAGTTCTTATATGGCATCTCAATTATGCCCAAGAAAGTAGATGGAATAACACGTGCTTAGAAGAACATTGGAATATCACAAGAAAGTAGATGGAATAACAAATTAACAGAGAATGCTGGAAAATACTTCAAGTGGCCGAATAAAGATAAGTCAATTTCTATTCCACCGTTAAAGCAGCATATTACATACAATTCTAAAGAAGTAAAAGTAATCTCACCAAGAAGAATATCTTTGGCCAACAAAAGATTTACCAGTACAAAATGGGGGCAAACGAAATTAGCCAAAAATATTATTCTAAATATAATCATACGAATTCGTGCAGGTTCTCTAATTACTATAACGGGTTCCAGAGTTTTAGAGTTTTATATAACAATGAAATGAATCGCCATAATCTGTTTCCGTTCTCCAGTATATAAATGTTCTAAAAAAAATAACAAACAGAGTTATCAAATCCACAAAATATGACGACCCATCACACCACACGGCAAATTAACTCAAAATACACATCTAGAAACCTCATCAAATACCAGCTAAACCAAAACACACCACCACTATCTCTGCCAAATCACAGAAATAGAATCCAATCGCTAAAATCAAGTACCTTCAACACCGCTGGCTTCTGCGACAAACTGAAGGGCAAGCTCTCGAGCTCTATGGCCCTCCTCGCGATCCTAATCGGCAACTCCTTGTGAAGAAACTGCGCAGAAATCAGTAGATTCCTCTCAGTAGGCCTCGAACCGAATTCCATCATATACCTCAAGCTCACGCCCGTCTGTTTCATGGCCCCCCATCTCTGCACCTCCTCGACAAGCTTCTTTGAAGACAACTCCGTTGCCTTCCTCACTGCCATGGTATAATTGTGCGAAGGTTTTATAGGGAAGAGGGGAGAGAATCAAACGGAGGGGACGATGGCATGAGGTATGGAACCACTCATATAATAGGATTTTTATCCAAAAAAGAAAAAGAATAGGATGGCCCGGATGGTCAGTTTACGGAAATCCATGTGGATTATTATGAGTCTTTGTCATAGGGGGTGAAGGCGAATTTTGAGTACGAACGTAGATTCGGATAAGTATAGGATATTAAATGTACGGATTTAAAATACATTATAATTAAATAGATATGAATAATTTTTTTTAAATATGCAGCGAATAATTTTTAAATAAAAGATCAGGTATTAGTCGGAATAAGTTCTAATTTTAAATAAAATAAGATATTTTTTTAGAAACAATTAACACAAAATATTAAGAGTTCAAAAAAAATTCTTTATACATAGAATACATATGAATTTAGTAAAATCAATCTATAGAAATAATATAAAACATATTATTTGTAATAATATTAATATTTACTGTATAAATAAGAAAACTAAAAATTATAATTATTTAAAAACATTCAATTAAACAGATATTTAATATTCGTATCCTTGTAAGAATAATTATATCTAACCTATATTTATATCTGTATTGGAGTTTTTTTACCCATATTTAAATTTCTATTTGGATTTTTTTTTTAAAAAAAATTTACCCATATCCGGATTGAGTAGAAAATTTTAATTTGAATCCAACTCAAATCAGATTGAGTCGGATTAATCGGACCCTTCCCCTCCTAGTATTCATTTATTGCACACCTCAACTATAAATGGGTAGAGCTGTCAAAATGGATGAGCGGCTCGTGTTCATCTAGGCTCAGCTAGATTACGGTTAAGCTGCTTGCTTCCAATTTTGAAAAAAAAATATGGCTCAAAATTCATTTCAAGCCCAGTCTAAGCTGCTTGCTCAAGCTCAAAAATATACTAATGTATATTATTTATAAACTATAGTTAATAACCATTGAAAAGAGAAGCGGCATGGTGTGTATTTATTCGAGGATTTAGAGAGGTAACAATGCCGTCCCACAACACTTGTTACTTCTTTATATTATCCCCTCTCCCACTTCCCTTACCTCTTCAATAATTTTTCTCTCGTCTCCTCTTTTCGCTTTAAGATCCCTAGAGGCCATAGCATTTAGATAAGAAATCCCTCTCACAAGTTTTTTCTTTCTCATTTAGGATTTGAATTCTTTACGCTTGAATCCATTGAAACATGATCGGATGGTCCCATTCAAATCTAATGGGAATTTTGAATATGAAAGAGGAGGGAAGGAGAAAAAGAAAGGGGAGAGGCGGCCATCGTTGTCTGGGTAGAGGAACGCGAGTGAGCAAAAGACGACACTTGCCGACTTCCAATAGCGATCGCATCCATGTCGATTAATTCCTCAAATGCAACAGCTTCTCACTACTAAGGATGTCATTCGTGGAAAGATAGTGGGGCTCATTTATAGCTCGACTTGGCTTGAGCTTAGCCCGAATGAAACTAAGTTGAGCCTAAACAAAAAATTTGAGTAGAAGTTGACTTGCTTATGCTAAGCTCATTTACACCTTTACAAATGAGAAACTAATTAGACTTCTTTAACCACCATTCACTTTAGAAATTTTTTTTCTTATTCCATAATACAACTCTTTATAACAATTAAAAATTATAATAACCTCATTATAGAATACAGATATTATTCATTAAAATAATATTTTATGCCATACACTAATCTAATTACTATTTTACCTTTAAAATCTATCACATCAATTTACTTTATATCAAATAAAAAAACATTCATGATAATTTCATAAAAGACAAAATACTATTTCCCTATCTTTTTGCTCACTTTATATTATATCACATTATTATTACACCCTTATTCTAAAATACAAAGGAATGTAAGAATAGCTATTTATAGAATAAAGACTTCATTTTAGAATAACAAAAAAAAAACCTATTCTCAAATTGATTTTATTCTTGAAATATAAAAGGGCCCTGTCTAGAATCCTAGTCCCTAGACTTTCTTTGCAATAAGGCATAATTGATCTTCTTTTTTCTTAAATTGCATCATGTTTTTTAACTTTGGGGGTATGAATAGGCTGATTATAACTTTTTTTGTATCAATGAAGAATGTCCCCATCATGATCGCCGACATGCTATTCGATTTCCCTTCCTCCTAGTCCTCTGTTGGGACGAGGGGAGGGGTATTTTCTCTTCATTGTAAGGTATTTTTCTCTATCCCTTTTCTATTATTCCTTCTCCATCCTTCGTTTTCTATTTTTTCCCTTTTGTTTTCTTCTCCTTTCTCCTTCCTCTTTCTGTTTTGCTTGACTAGGGCCACTGTGGTCACTGCTGCCATGTTTGTCAAGGTCGAGGCCGTTGCTACCATGGTCATTGAGGCTCTTTCCCTCCTCCATAGTCATCTCTTAGGATCTGACCTTTGCATTGTGTGTCACTATCATTGTTGGCACCTCCCTTTTTCCTACTAATGGATGTCATCGCTATCTTTGCGGTTCCATCACTATCATTGCTATTGCCTTCGTAGTTACAACAGTCTTGGTTTTTGGCGTTAGTTTTTTATATGACCCTTTATATGTGCATCAAAATATAATCAGAGTAATCGAATACTTGGATACACATAATTTATATGTTAATATACATCCGACGATCATTGACTCGGTCAGAGAAGTCAGTAACCCAGGCCGGCCCATTAGTTCTGAATTGCTTGATGGGTGGCACGTTCTTTTCTCCTATGGGCCCACATCTCACATGGTCAAGAAGGCCTCGTCGGCTTCCCCCCAAGCCCGACAGCTCATTCCAACTCACGACTCCACGCTGTCATCTGCCCTTGGCCAATGTGCACCAAACAGCGATACATCAAATACCTCCCGCCCCTTGGCGGTTGGCCCCGTTTCGTCATTATGCTAACCGTCCGATCGCCATCAAACGCGATCAGATGCCGTCCCGTGCTTCGCATCGCGTTCAATGTTAGACTCGACCCCGAAATTTTTCCTCCAAAAGTATTCGAAAAAGCTATTCCGAGAACTATTCCGCCTTCTCTCTCCTTCCCAGGGTTGTCGAAGGAGCGCTGGATACCCTCGTCGATCTATTCCTCCCGGACCCATATCGGCGACGATTAGGGCCAGGTATTTTTCCGGCTCCAAGCCCTTAATACTTTTCCCCTTCCTCTTCAATGGGTTCGAACCCGTGGCACTTGATCTAGAACCCCTGATTCGGTGGCGCAAAGCTTCGAAATTGGGCAGTTTCTACGAAGATATACTGATTCCTGGAGAAGATCATGGCAAATGGTTTGCCGATGAGTGCCGAGCTGGAACAGATTGACGGGGAAATCCAAGACATCTTCCGAGCCCTTCAGTATGGTCTCTCTTCGATTTGATCCTTTTATTCTCATCGATTGTGCTTTGAATTCATTGAAATATTTTTCATTTCTTTTGTGAAACCGAAGTTGTGGTCAAATTTGGGAGGGAAGAAGTTTTTGGTTAGTAAGAAAAATCTTGTCCCAAAAAACATACGAAGAAACTTTGACTTTTAGGTCTCTCGTCATGTTATTGGCTCTCTCTGGCCAAAATGTTGGGTTGCTGCACAAATGCTTCTTAAATGCGGCCAGAAAAGGGTTTCTTTCTGATGTTGGAGTGGCAATTAGGTATTCCTGGTACTGCGTAGAAATGCTGGAGTTTTGTAGAACGTTATTGGAATGCAAGGCCAATTAATCTGTAGAAGGAAAGTCCAAATTGTACGGTTTGGAAGTGAAGTATTACTAGATCGGGCAAGACGCCCTAGTTTGGATCAGTAAAAATGAAAAGGAATACTTGCCTGGCTTAGAGAATCTAGTGTGCGCAAGTTGGTGGGTTACAAGTCTCGAAGGGTAATGTCATAACTTGATTGGAAAATCTTTGATTTTGATAGGGAAAGATACTGGGAGTGATGGATTAGATCTTTCGAAAGATGTTCCCTTGGGTGTTTTGATAGCCTAAATGAATTACATTGCTCACTTTTCAGTTTAACCGTGAGGATGCCAATCTAATGTTCATGGGATTCTTTTTGTTTGGATAGATATATGGCTATGGCTCACAAGAAATAGAGACAGATCTTACTCTTTTCTCTTTAGCAAGTAACGCCTTTTGATTTGTAGGTGCAGTTTAAGACAGTTATGACAGGACCTTAATCCATAAAGTTTTCTCGTTACTTCTGACATGTAAAAATACTAGTTTGCTTTTTTAGTATATTTGGAACTTAGTGTGCTGTTACATCGAACAACCTAACTGTTTGTTGATGCAGAAGGAACGATGTAAGGTAAATAAGGTAGAAAAGAAAAACTTTTAATGAGACATTAGATCTTAACTATTTTCAGTATTGGATTCTCCAGTTTCAAAGTCACTTAGGAAGCTATTATTGATTTATTTTTGAAAAAAATTGGCCAGATATGAAGTTAGTCATTTCACATTCTTCAAAGAAAAAGAAATGAAAAGAATGTCATGCTAAAACTCATGTGCCTTCATCTTTATATTATGCATTTGCACTACATAAACTGACTCTATGTTTTAGTTTCTTTCTCCCAGTATAGTAGCAGCCTTACTTGCTGGTGCAAAACCTGTATATGCATGTACCTCATTTTTGGTTTCCTGACTGTAGTTGTTGCAATAATATCGCTAGTAGTTCAAAATGCCCATATGTGAGCAGTACCTAAGAAACCCCTGTTTATTACTAACTGTGAGTGCTTTCCTTTTCTGATATTTGGTACAGAAATGGATTCCAAAAATTGGACAAGATTAAAGATTCCAACAGACAGTCTAAGCAATTGGAGGAACTCACTGGAAAAATGAGGGAGTGTAAGCGGTAGGTCAGAATCTTTCCTTCTGTTTATCTGTAACAGGATTTGCTTGAATTGATTCAGCATTAGTGTGCTTATATGCACATACAAACACGCATGGTACCATACCTTCTGAGATCCAATTTGGAAGTTTTAATTGTGACTAGTTAACTGTTTCTGCATCATGTTAAGTTATAAACCTATGCCACATGATTATTATGTGCTCCTGACTATTCAAAGCCTTGTTCTTCACAGTCTGATTAAAGAGTTTGATCGTCAATTTAAGGAAGATGAGAGTCGAAATCCTCCTGAGGTTAATAAGCAGCTCAATGAGAAAAAGCAATCCATGGTTGGTGATTTCTAGATTTCTACCTTTACAATAGTTAATTTATCTCTTCTTTCACTGCTTACATGTGATAACTTTTCACTGTAATTTGACAGATCAAAGAGCTGAACTCATATGTCGCCCTGAGAAAAACGTGAGTCTTAAGTATTTATTGCAGTGACATTTTTGTTCTAAGCAAACTAAATCTTTGTCATTATCTTTTATTGTGGCTTTAGGCAACAAATAATCTAGTTTTATTGTGATTTAAATTTTATATAAGTAGTCAAGTTGAATCTGACTAGAATTTCCAATTTGTTATTGTTTTCAGTAAAGATGCTGTGTTTTTCTAGTTTCTTTTCTGCATTTGCTATCGTGCCTGCTCTTGAATCTTTTATTTGGAAATTGTATTCTGATTTTTTTTTCCGGGTCCAGGCTGATAATGTAATTTTCTTGCAATTGTGATGGCCTGCAGGTACCAAAGTAGCCTTGGTAATAAAAGAGTCGAACTCTTTGATATGGGAGCTGGAGGAAATGATCCTGTAACTGAGGAGAATGTTCAACTGGCATCAGGTGATTTGGAGTCTCATTCCCCTATTAATTGGGAAAGATAATGCTTTCAATGTTCCTTTTCTATTGCAAGTCTATCTAACTTGGAGGTTGGAGCTTCTATACCTCTCCTAGTCCCTAGCAGATGAATTGTGTAGCAGATGAGGTTGAAATAAGTCCTACTAGTGAATTTCTTTTTCTTATCAAGGTTTATAAGTCTGTCATCTTGCAGCGATGTCTAATCAAGAGCTTATTGATGCTGGAAATAAGAAGATGGATGAGACTGATCAGGCGATTAAACGTTCAAAAATGGTGCAGTGTGACTTCCAGAACACTTTCTCTGCTTGTTCTTGTTCTTGTTCTCATACGAAAGTTGTTTTGTAGGTTGTTGAGCAAACTATTGAAGTAGGATCTCAGACTGCTGCAAACCTTAAGGGTCAGGTAAGAACATGGTAGAAGCTCTGAAATATCATCAATAGCAAAGTTACTTGATGCAGTTAAGATGATTTATAGTGCAAACGCAGACCAAGCCTTAGCGTAGTCACTTGATACATATTTGTGACTTTTAAAAACATTTGGATTAGGGTCCTTAACTTATAGCTTTCATCTTTTTAAAGCAATACATAAATTAGTCAATAATAGTTCCTATTGAAAATAATAAGATGGCCTATAACTAACCTCTAGCTCTCGTAATATATTAAGCAAATATATAGCATTTGAAAATGCAAAGAAGTGTGTTCCTGTCACCTTGTTTCTGTACTTTCTTGTTTCTTTTCTTCCGATATCTTCAGATATTCAACTTGAATGTCAGCAATACATAGGAAACTTGCTAAAACATCCCCTTGATCTCTCCTAGTATTGTGAAATTTAGCTTTTCTGGGTTTTCTGATTTACAGTGATTCGTCTTTTTTGGTCTACACATAATTTGAAATGCAACTTATGAAACCTTTATGAGGAATCTGACAGAAGCCACACTGTACTCCAATCATCAGTTCAGTGCAGTCAAACCTATGCTGGATTAAATTCTAGAATGGCTGTGAAATCCAGATTGGTAACTTTAAATCAAAGCAGAGCTTGGCCCAGCTTGTGTCAGTAGACATTAGACAATTCTAAGCTTGATATTCTAACTGATTCAGTGATTTGTATAATAGGTTATAAGGGCTCATTGAGTTTAAATTTGTTGTTTTCCTTCTTTATAGTATATTACTGTATCATTTGACAGACTGAACAAATGGGTCGCATTGTTAATGAGCTGGATACAATTCATTTTTCCATTAAAAAGGCTTCCCAACTGGTGAAAGAGATTGGTAGGCAGGTGGGCCTTCTGTATCTGCACTCTGCATGTACATCAAGTTTCTTCGTTTCTCCAGTAATGCTATCTGACCTCTCTCAACTTTAAACTTTTTGCTTCCAGGTGGCTACAGATAAATGTATCATGATGTTGCTATTTTTGATTGTCTGTGGTGTGATTGCAGTCATCATTGTGAAGGTACATTCTCACGTTCTTTCTTATATTAGGATATGCCATATTTTTGTAATCTTAAGTTGGATATGTCATATTAGTTGGAAACATTGCCCTAGGACCAGAAAGGCAAGTAAATTAGATGTGAATATCTATTGCAGTAAAAGGTGTACCCTCCAATAATCTGTCTTCATCTACTGCTTTGACAATATATAAGTTGTGATTATATTGAGTTACTTTTGGTTACAATAGTAATGCTTTTGTATGTTCAGTTTTTCAACATGACATAAAGACAAGTACACACACACACTCTCTATCTCTCTCCACACCATTCCTCCCATTTAAAGGATGGTCATGCCCCAGGCACGGCTTGTGCTGCAAAAGAGGGAGAAGAAAAGAGGAGGGAAACTACTACTCACTTACCTTCACGCTTCGACCTCATTGTCGCCCATTGTTCATGTGCCGGAGATCGTCAATAAAGGCGCCGCTCACATTCGCCACTCCAACACTGATGCCTTAGCTCGACGAGGAAGAAGAGCTCGAGCTAGTTGGATGGTTAGGTTGAATAAAAATATAAGTTGCGGATCCGGATCTCTTCTTCCTCCTCGAACTAGGGCATTGGCGTCAAAGTGTCGAATGTAAACGGTGCTTTCATCGATGATCTTTGGCACACGAATAACGAGGAACGACGAGGTCAGCAGCAACGGAAAGCTCAACGACGAGATCGATAGTGCAAATCGTTGCTAGAAGGGGTATCGTACAACACCCCTCGTTCATGTTCCAGTACACCACCGACATGCTCCGTGCTGGTCGGCACAACCATCGTTGCTCCCACCCACCACTCATTGTTCGAATTTCTTGTTCAATGTTCGCCACAACAGTTGTAGCTAATGCTTGATGATACTTTCCAATACTTGCACTGCCATATCAGTTGATTCATATATACTACTTCCCTCCCAATTTATATCTCATAATATGCAAGGAATTCTTGAACAATTAGTTGTAGCTAATGCTTGATGATACTTTCTAATACTTGCATTGCCATATCAGTTGATTTATATATACTGCTTCCCTCCCAATTTATATTATAATATCCAAGGAGTGCTCGAACATTATTGTGGATATGTAGAGCATTTCATACTGTTGTATTATTTGTACTCAATGCAGCATACTGTGTATTTTATGCTTGTACTTCTGCAACATACATAATTAATTTGTGTATGCTGTTTCATTACTTTCAGATTGTACACCCCAGTAACAAAAGCATCCCAGATATTCCTGGGTTGGCACCACCTGCTCCAGCTGCAAGGAGGCTGTTGTCGATTGCCTTCAACTAATGTTTATTAAGCAGAGTGCTTTTGTTCTCTCCATTTTCCTTGGGTGATTATCATCAGAATATGCAGATCTCAACAAACAAGGCTGACGATCCTTGCCGTATATTACAAATCTTTGTGCTTGTATATTGTTCCTTCCTCATTTTATCATTTATGTTAGCTGGTCTTGCACGTTGTGGCTCATTAGTTTGAGATTTGTTTTGTATTTACTACCCAACTCTCTCTCTCTCTCTCTCTCGCGCGCGCGCGCGCATTTTGTTGTGTACATGGTATGGAATTATGACAAGGAATCACCAAACTATTATGAGTGCATGCATATATCGATTTGTTTGGACTGTTTCGCATTAATGGGACTCTAGACTGTCGATGTACAAGTTGATGGTCTGTCATAAAAATAAGCCAATTCTTTCGTGGAGTCTTATCACTCAAGTTGTGATGTGGCTTTCCGAAAATTTTCTTGCACTGAGGCATGGCCTTGTGCCTGATTTCGAATTCAAGAGGTGATGTTTTAATTGGAGGTCAGGTCATTGAATGCTATGGTTCGGTATGACAATCACAAATGAATCGTGACATAAGTTAATGCTATGCTTCATCCCTCGGGGACACAGGCTCTTGTGCAACGTCCTTCATTTGTGGTGCGACGTGGGAATTTCTCAACGCGGTGATGTTAGGGTATATGGCATTTGAGGTGGAGTGGAGGGGGAATTATGACAGGATAAGATTCACAATTATAGATAATGTTTTTCCAACAGCTTGATGGGCATATAACTATTGAACATCACCACAAGAGTAATGACTTATAACGATCAACTTTTAACTCCCCTATCCAAAAAAAAAGAAAAAAAAAGAAAAGAAAAGAGAGATAACTAATTTTATTCATCTTTATTGTTCTACAGTATTATATATGTACGGACACCTATTAAAAAAAGAGCTAATTATGTCTAAATCGCATTCTAACCTGAAACCGTAGCTTCTCTAACAACTTGAACGGAAGGTAAGGTTCACGTGGTGCCCGTGATCACTGATGATATAAATACAACGAACTATTATTCCTTGAGCCGTGTAACGGTGTAAAAAGGTCAGAAACCATTCGGACCAATAAGAAAGATACTAGATAGTAATATGAATGAATATATGATGCGTTTTCTCAAGGCATCTCCCTCTTAATGACCATGTGCACCAACTGGTCCCCACCTCATAAACAAATACCCTCTTGAGCAGTCTGCACATATACTTTAATTGTTTATTAAAAATCCCCAAATCGTAAATCAAATCCAACCAAACAAAATTTTATTTCGGATTTGAAAGGGTAATTTGGTAAAGTTAACACGACCCTGATGGACATTCATTGTAGAGTAGTCTCGTTATAAAAATTTGTTTCCCATTCTTGTCTCTACTGTCTTTTGTTGCAGTCCTCACTCCTCAACAAGGGGGGCCCAATTATTTAATTCCGAATAAAGCCGCCACGTGGACAGCAAACCCAAAATCCAAGAAAGAGAGCTACGGACTACGGTTTCTGCGTCGCCATGATTCTTAGAGTTGACACACCACTGCGGCAGTCAAAATCAACAAACTTTGGATTTGATTTAATCCGACAGGTAGAAATTAGTAAAACAAGAGTGGCAACTCTGACCAATTACATGGAATCCGGATGATAAGTTCCGTCACCACCCTCGAACGCAAAGGAATTTGCTGTCACATTAATTATTACTACGCATATAACGAAGTCCATATGATAGAACAACCTTATTTAATTAATAAGCGCCGACATAGAGCTCGGCAAGTTCCGTTGACCATAAATCTATGGTGAATTTAAGCAGGACTACGCAATTGCCTTCTTAGATAATTATTATTCAATGTACAGGAGAATGCATCTACCATAACAGTAGACTAATAAGTTACCAACAATATTTGGAGGTTAAGTTAGCAACAACACTCTTGTCGTCGAAGATTTATTATAAATACATCTCATAATTACCAAAAAATAAAATAAAAAAGGGTGGTAATAAAACGAGAATTAGAATTATAACTTATGCAAGGGATAAGATGAGTCGATTATATAGGAATGCCAAAGGCTTTCTAACTCACCGCGTGGCTCCTCAATTTCACACCAGCACTTCACGTGGTAGCAGTGCCGCTCCTGATACCGATGCCTAATTAATTTTTAAATTAAGGCACTGACCTTATTTATTTAGCTGGGGGTATTTTTGTCCATCCAACAATAAAAAGGACCCCCACCTGTCGAATCCTGACCGCCACGTGTACGTCGACAGCCGGGAGCGAAGTCGAAATTTGGATTTGCCGCGCTGTGATTCGAACGAAGGGCCAAGGGATCGCATCCGAGCCTAAGCCTCGGATGAGTCCGTACTACACCTAACCTATTTAAAATAAATAAGTAAAACCTTAAATAAACAACGCAACTCTCGGTTCTCCTCTGTATCTATCTTCTGCTCCCACCCTACCTCATTAATCGCAGTCTCTTCTTTTGCTTCTTCTCGGAAATATGTCTCCCAAACCTTCGTCGTTTCGATCCAAGAAACCCTAAGTTTCCTTTTGTAGCGAAGTCTTCATGTGTTCGATGGGAGAAGAAGCTTTATATTTGAGAGAGAGAGATCAGGAGGCGAGTGGAGAGATTCTACTTTGGTGTTTATGTTGATCTAAAGCGAGGTGAAACTATCTCAAATGGATTCATCCGGGTTTTAGATGCGGAAAGCTGCGGTGGAGGCGAGAAGAATCTCGTGATCTCGACCTTCTATTAGTGTTGGATTTATTCGAGGTTTTGTTTGGTAAGAGACGCTTTACTCGTGACCGGAACGCTTGCAAAGATTTTTGTACTCGCTGCTTTGATTGATTTTATTTTTCTTGTGGGAGAGTAGGAGGTTCGTTTATTTTATTTTTAATTTTCTTATTTTCTGTTTCTTTTTCGTCGAATCAAGTTTTTCTTTTTTTGAAGGAATATTTGTTCTTTCCTTTTGAGTGAGCTTATAGTAGGCTATATCCACACGCTAGTATTGGCATCCAGAAAAAAAAATCCTATCCTGTTTAGTTTAATTGTTCAATATTATTTTGTATTGAAAGCTACTGCTTGTTTTGGTATGCCATCCGAATTTAATGCAACAGTGCCGGCTGTGAGAAAAGAAAAAAAAAAAAAAGAGGACTTTCAAACCTTTGATGGGCTTGCAAACTGCTTGGTAGGGTTTCTTGTGGAGTTAAACCCATCCACTTTGCTGTGAAAAAGTTTTGAGGCCCCTGTTTCTTCTAGCGCAGGCTGTCATATATTTCTGGAAGGAGTTGCTTTGGACTTTTTTCTTGCACGGTAGAGTAAAGAGGAATTCTTCTATTTTGAACTGGTGATGTCGGCGGCGTCATTGGAGGTTGATCCGCTATTGAAGGATCTCAATGAGAAGAAGCTGAGCTTTAGGAGGAACGTTGTTTCTCTGGCGGCAGAGCTTAAGGACGTTAGATGTAGGTTGGCTTCACAGGAAGAGTCATTTGCTAAGGAAGCCAGGACAAGGCAGGTCGGTTTCGTGTTACCTTATCATGAAGGTGATATTTGCTTCTTTGGTCATGGGTGTTTGTGATAAGAAATTTCCTTGGTTTTTTGGTAGGTTGCTGAGTCGAAGGCAAGGAGCATGGAGGAGCAAGTGGTACAGTTGCAGAAGTGTTTGGAAGTGAGGGACGAGAAATTGCGGTCATCTGCTTCTAGTTCCGAACAGGTGAAAGGTTTATTCTTATGCTTCTTGGAGTTTATTGTGCTACATGATTTGGCTTGTATTTCAGCATTTAGTGCCTATTTTGTACATGAGGCATCAGAGATAATGTAATATATTCTCTAGTACTTTTCCACTATGAGGATTATTCACGCTTTATATATTTTTACTTGTTGGATTATTTGTGTGTAACTGTGTATTAGCATTATTATCATTCTTATTACTATTTGTTTGGCAGTATTGTTTTGTCTTATGATCTAGTTTGTTTAATCATATCCATAATCTTTATTTTGTGATTGTAGTTCTTACCAAATTCTTTGCCTTGTATGTATTTTTCCTTTACAAAATGAAATCATCAGAAGAAACTGGGGTCTGGGGGACATGCATGCACAATCAACAACCCTCAATTATAATGTCTGAAGAGGATTCCTCTTCTAATTGTCTTATCCTTTTTTTGGTTATCCATCTTATACAGTTACAATTACTACTATATTTGCTATCTTTTGTTTTACTTCCATCCTTTACTTTAGGCTATATAGCTGAACCCTTTACAAATATCATATTGGGTTTTCTTCCCTGTTATGATACTTATATTTGATTTTTTTTCCTAATGTTATTTTATCATCACAGTACCTTAAAGAGTTGGATGATTTAAGATCACAACTTTCAATCACCCAAGCCACTGCAGAAGCAAGTGCTGCATCAGCTCAGTCAGCACAATCTCAATGTCTCTCGTTATTGAGAGAACTCGATGAGAAGAATAGTTCGCTAAAAGAGCATGAGATCCGAGTCAACAAGCTAGGTGAGCAGCTAGAACATCTTCAGAAGGATCTTGAGACAAGGGAAGTCTCACAAAGGCAACTGAAAGATGAAGTTGTAAGAATAGAGAATGAGATCATGCATGCATTTGCCAAAGCTGGAGATAACAAAGATTGTGAGCTCAGAAAGATTTTAGCAGAAGTTTCACCAAAGAATTTTGAGAATATAAATAAGCATTTGAATGCCAAGGATGAAGAAATTGCCAGATTGAGAGATGAAATCAGGATATTGTCTGCGCATTGGAAGCATAAAACTGAGGAATTAGAATCGCAAGTGAGTCCTACTTTTACCAGTATGACATGCTGATGTTAACACTGATGCTCTTTCACATTTGCAGTGTCGTGTTTCTTATATATGTGTTTCCTGTTCTTATAAAACAGCTGGAAAAGCACAAGAGGACTGACCAGGAGCTGAAAAAGAGGGTATTGAAACTTGAATTCTGTCTTCAAGAATCACGATCCCAGATGCGAAAACTTCAGAGGGTAATTTATTTCTGAACTTTAAAGTCATTGTATCAATGATTTTGCAAGTCCTGATTTGAAGATGTCTTTAAATTGGAAGCTACCTACTCGTTTTTCCTTATTTTCACATTGTATCCAATATTTTCTTGCACATGTAGATGGGAGAGAGAAGAGACAAGGCCCTGAAAGAACTGAGAGATCAACTAGCTATGAAGCAGCAAAATGGATCCGGCTGCAGTGTCAATCAGAACTTCTGGGAAAGCTCTGGCTTCAAATTTGTTGTTTCAATGTCTATGTTGGCTTTAGTTATCATTGCAAAGCGGTGAAAGGATCCCCTCATTTCGCTGCTCATATGTAAAGGAATCCAGAGTCCAGTATTTAGTCAGACAGTTTTATCTGTGGAGTAGGTAACTTATCTAGGCTATGTTGCAGAGATGAACTAGTTGGTGTTTCTGAGTTGTGCAGCAATCTAGCTGAATTCTAGAAGCATTAGTACTATTTTTGTTTAAGGTGCAGGTTATCTACCTTCATGCTTATCTTTATGTGAATCATAGTTTAAGCAATGAATAGTAGTCTTGGGCCTTCTAAATCCACAACCAGGTCCTTAGCATAGCTGATATAATTGTCTCTTAATTTATTCATGCCAAGTTTGAATTTCATGAGTTGATCAAGGAATGGTTTGACGTTCAAAGAATCAAATGGCTCACACGTGGCTTGTCATTATCTTCCTCGTATATTTGATTGTTCCACGTTATTTAATCGCGTGAATTATGGTACTGAATAAAATATACACAAACGACCCATCTAACCAAGAAAAACGCATACTAACTGAACACATGATATATTTATCGCACGCCAAGCACAAAGTTTAATACAGTAGACAGCAAATAATCAAGAGATTCTACAAGCAAGTCACACAGGATTTATTGGCAAAGGATGTCTTCCGTTACACAAAAAAATCTTAACTTACGTAGGTACAGCAATGACCCTTATAACTACAGCTATGAGATGAAATCATTGGCCATCAATGCGATAACAAGCTTAAGGATTGCATTTCGCTGATAAATACAAAAAAAAAGGATCTGGATAATTATGGTTTCACAATCCTGCAGATTCTCCAGGATGGCCAGACCGTGTATTCAGAAGGGGTTGAAGAGCTTTGACTACGATGCTCATATTTGGTCGGAAATCAGCTTCATATTGCACACACAATGCAGCCACAGCAGCAAGCTGTTTCCATTTAAACAAAAAAGACAATGTCAGATAACCTAGAAAAGTAACATTCCAAAGATTGTGGATTGACAAAGTTCTAATAAGCAGCTAGTACGTGAAAAGTAACATTCCAAACATTCCAGCCATCATCCAACCTTGATCGTGCAAATTGACATGATTAGAAATAAGGACAGAACTAGTAGACCGTGGTATATAGAGAAATCACCCTCTTGTTACTAGAAGATTGCAGACCAGGGAAATTTCAATATTTACGAAAATAATAGTTGTGTTATCCCCACTTTTATTTTGTTTCATGATAGAATGCGGATCCCTGGCAATAAAATCTTCAGATAGCATAAAATTACGCAAAGCAGGTTTTAAGATTGACGAAAATATGACAAAGTTACACCAACTACCTTGGCAACAGCCTTGGGAGGATATTCTCCTCCCAGCCTCGAGTCAACACATTGTCTGACCTTGTCTTCACTTAGTCTCGGTGTTGCCTGCATGTTTTTAATATGGCTATAAGTCAAGCATGACATCATAATTGTATCTCTTTCCAAAAAAATGAAGTTTCAAAAATGATGCAAAGCTCTTTTGGCTGCATAAAAGCTGCCTAATCATGTCGTACGAGAACAAATTGAAGGCAAAATTACCCATGTGACAAGGCTTTGCTGCCCTCTTGGTAATGTGTGATCCACAGGTTTCCTTCCAGTCAAGAGCTCCAGAAGAACAACACCAAAACTGTACACATCACTCTTAGAACTAAGCTGTCCAGTCATTGCATACCTGCCAATCCATTCAAGATAAATTGAATCAAAATCGCCTCCAATTGAGATTGAAGATGGTGCCTTTTATAGAGTTACAACTTACAAGCATATGAACAAATGCTAGTTTGAGCTAATCTCAAGTGTAAACTACTGGGCTTACTGGAACGTACTCAGGTGCATGATATCCAAAGGTTCCAAGAACTCGAGTAGAGTGAAGGCGAGCTGCCATGTCAGGAGCTTGATTTGATAAATCAAAGTCTGCTATCTTTGCTACATCATCATCAAATAGTAGAACATTGCTGGACTTGATGTCACGATGAATAATGTGAGGTTGTGCTTTTTCATGTAGATATTCAAGTCCTTTTGCTGCTCCAACAGCTATCTTTACTCGTTGTGCCCATGATAGAACAGGACCAGGTTGTGCACCTTTAACACCTTTACGCCCTATAGAAGAAAAATAAACAATGTAATTGAAAAGTTGTAATTAGCTAGCTGGAAAATAGGGATCTCACATGGCAACTTAGCTGCAACCATAATTCTGATGGAATACAATGAGTAATTCTTAAAAAGGCAAGAGTCAAACTAAATATATTTAAAATATTCTAGCTTATCTTCTCTAGGTCAGAGCAATAACCCACACCTTTCAAACCAT
Source organism: Typha latifolia (assembly GCF_019914945.1). Lineage (NCBI taxonomy): Eukaryota > Viridiplantae > Streptophyta > Magnoliopsida > Poales > Typhaceae > Typha > Typha latifolia. The sequence continues at coordinate 18,441,979 of NC_133087.1, read as the reverse complement.
AGGAAGGCACAACGAGTCAATTCTTAAAAAGGCAAGAGTCAAACTAAATATATTTAAAATATTCTAGATTATCTTCTCTAGGTCGGAGGGATAACCCACACCTTTCAAACCATAGGAAAATACCGTCACATTTTTTGCAACTGGAATTTTCTTGAACTTCTAGATTGAATTTTACTAGTAAATGGTAACCATTCGCAGATACTTTTGACGAATCTGGAGAATAAAATATGAGTTCCTTCGGTAAACTGCCAAATTTCTCTAGCGCACAGGAAATAGGAGTGCATTTTTCAGTTCCGTAAGCAAATAAAGAAAGATAAAAACTATTCACTAATAGGGAAATCTGAAAGCAGTCTTTCTTTCTTTAAGCTGCTAACTGAGTTGGCTAATACAACATATGGTTGGTTTCTCACTACTAGTCAACATACAGCATGCCAAGATAGTACATGGCGATAGCCTAACAAATTTAAAGATCCTGAAAGTAGGAATTTTCAAAGCTTGATATGTCCTAAAGATGCACATCATAGTGAACTGAAAAAAACAATTCAGAAAGACAAAATTAATGTAATACATCAGACACAGAAAAGGTTGGTGCAGGCAGGCAAACATGAGAATGACATATGATCTTCTCTTTTTGCTTCCCTTTTTCTAATGCACTATTGGATAAAACAGAACAAAAAGTACAGTAACGAAATATAAATTAAATAGCTTTGCCGTACTAATGGAATATATACAGATTCACAGGTCATGACCATAAAAGTATCATGTTATTGGTAGCAAACTGCAATATTGAAACTTGTGAGGTATCTAATTCACCAAGCATAAATTGACAAATTTAAGAATGATAGTTTCATACCATGAAGAATATCATGAAGAGACCCCATGGTAGCAAACTCATAAGCAAGGATGCGAAGATTTCCTTCGACACAATAACCAACTAACTCCACAACATTTTCATGTTTCAGCCTTGACACCATAGACACCTGTAAATCCTTTATAAGAAACACGAAATCATGCTAGATGAAAATGCAAACAACAGGAATCATCAACAAACCTGTGCCAAAAATTCTTGGTCTGGCTGTTTGCTTGCATCTAATTTCTTAACGGCTGCACTTCTACCATTTCTCAGAACACCAAAATACACCCTACCAAATGAGCCCTCACCAATTAATGCTTCATCCCCAAAACCTTTTGTAACTTCCCTTATTTCATCTACAGTGATAGGTGGAACTGCGATAGGTTGTGGTTTCACAGATTGAGCACCCTTTGGGGTTGGATCCGAGGCACGATAAGCTCCATCGCTCTCTGCTCAGTGATTCTCAACCATCAGATTTCACAGCGAAGTACAAATGTGATAAATTTAACAAGCAAATATGACAGTATAGTGATGCAGAATTAATCTTTTCTTAAAAGTAAAGGCTAGAAGTCTATAATCATGTGAAAACATATTACTTGCTGCATGGCTTCCCATGTAAGGACCTCCATGATTAGGTGCTTGTTGGGTATCATCCTCCCCACAGCATGCGAAGCACGACATGCTCTCTTTTGAAGCAGCTCCTGGGAAACAAACAATTGATCATTTAAGGGAAAGAGCTGAAGAAAACTAATGATAACGCAGATGATTACATGCAAAAAGAGTTGTTTAGATCAAACCTTTCAACTCAAAAAATACAATTAGCACACCTCTAGTTGAAGATGCAACTAATCATCTTAATGGCAATTTTTCATAATCCATCCATCTATATACAAAGCATAAGCACATGAGACAAACAGACAAAGTGCTGAATTTGCCTAAATATAGAGATTTAAATGCTCCTTTCTTTCAAAATAAAGATTAAGTAAATGGCACATACACTTATGCACTGTAGAAGGTCATATTTCAGAAGCAAAGGTTAACCCAGAAATTTAAAAAGAATAGTTGCTATTAGGATACACTTCTTATCTCCCAATGATCCGATCATCCATAAATGCACAAGCAATCACCAATTCAGAGCCTATAGTCAGAGATTCCAATCTATTCTAATATCAAGATGCAAATTTGATTAGCCATCTAACGTACTAATTTAACTGCAAACCTCTCTCTTTCGGGCACATTGCTTGCGGCATTTATCTTCTCCACGAGAATATCTTTACCGTTCAATTGTCTGATCACATATTATATGTTATGTGTCATATTACTCCCAACACATTTTTCTCTTCTGTTGTGGAGATGCAGTAATGACACGAGGTCCTCAATTATAAGGTTAAACATCACAAATCAGATGTTGCTCTTTGTTGCATAGGTATGTAAAATTATTCCAAACTAGAAATGTCAATCCTAACTTGCAAGTAGCCTGCAGACTTACAGACATCAAATTATACGTAGGTCCATAAACTTAACCAGTATCTCGTCGAGGAAACATAATAATAGAGTAGCTAAAACGTATAAGATGGTCGCACTCAAATCACCAAGATATAACTCCAATCAGATAACTAAAATAAGATCTTATATGGTCACAACAATTTAGCACCAATGTGTTTTTACCAATCAAATTCACCACCGATCACTTTCAATAACATAGTAAACATAAAAACTGATCATACTCCACAAAATATTGTTGATCAACGTGCTCCGTTATAAAATATGATATAGGAATATAGGGGTAGGCTGGCAGCTACCAAAATCCTAATTTTTCATTCTACAAAACAACTCATGACAGCAAAGATCATAAAACAATTCGACACCATATCTATCTTTCTCCATGGTGTAATTATTTCTACTAGTTAAATCCAAGCCGACAAGCTCTATCAGTAGAAGGGCAAGTAGAAATCAGCAGCAAGAGTAGTAACACCCAAAAAACCAATAGCTCCGCACCACTTTACTTGACGAATCGAAAGGAAATAGCTTCAAAACTCCAAGATCAGTGAAGCAAAGGCACAGAATCACATCCCAAGTGAACAACATTGACAGCAAAGAAGAGATCGATAGAGATCTTAGAATTTCACCGAGAAAAAGGAACGAAATTTCACCTAAAATCAAATCTTCGATAACTCAAACTCCCAGAAGAAGATCGATACCGTCCTTCGATCCGGCAGCGGAGATCTAAATCCAGCGACGGCACGGAATATAGCAAAGGAGGCCCAAGATAATGGCCTCCGAGAGAGAGTAGAGTAGAAGACGGATGCTTGTCTGGATTGCATTTGCAAATGTCTCAGCCGTAGTGCTATATAGGTGAGATTACCGCCCAGTTTGGTTACAGATATAAGTTACGAAATCTTATTACGTAAAAGCGTTACCACAATTGCGGAGGTAATCTTACCTCTAGTTTTTAACCAAACCAGATTTCTTTTAATTATTTTTATTAAAATAGAGTGCAGCTTAATTTATTATTAAATAGGATCTAATTTACTGTAATAAAAACGTTGAATTTATTATCATATTTTTTTAATCTTAACTATTGAAAGACTAAATTAAAAAATTTATATACCTGAACTGTAAATTAAATCTTATTTGATAATAAATTTTAAAAACAAACTATTTTAATTTAAACAAAAAAAATTGGACAACTTAGTTTGGTCAAAAATTAGAACTAGTTTGGTCAAAAACTCACCTCACCTCCTTCCCAAAACTTTGACCCTAATCGCCGACTGGAGCACGTGGGATGGCTGTCACGGAAGTTGGATGGCTTTCCTAGCTGGCGGGATTGCATGAATAGTATACTTTTTCTCCGAATCTGAAATGACTATTTTGCCCCTGAGAAAACTATAGTTTGACTAAGGACCCAATAATTTCCTACCAAACAATAACCCTCAATATTTGGCTCTGATCGGACCTCCTCTTTTCATTAGGTTTCAAACCAGTTACATTGAGGGGCATATTTGAGAATAACTTTCATAAGCTTGTATTTCGAGTGTAGTGGAGCTGTGGAGAAGATATTAGTGCCCATATAATAAATCAAATTTCCTTTTCTCTTTGTTCTTTTATTGTCTCCTCCGAGGGTGGAAAGATACCTTTAAAGCGTGTTTAGCAGCCGTGTCATCCGAGAGAAGTCTACTTGAGATATTTCTCTTCCCTCTTGTTAATAAAAATCCAAAGATTAGCCGCCATAAGAAGAGAGAGAGAGACAGAGTTAAAACAGAGGAAGAAGATGAGTCGTATTCTGAATGAAACCGTCATTATTGTCTAATTTCTCAAAATATAACATGTCATGTGGTTGTTGGTATTTAACTTTGATGACAATAATGTTTGATCTTATTTCGTATTGATTTTAGTAACAACCATTCGAATTTACTGATGAATCTACTTCGTTTTCGCCTTTTTTATTCGTATGTAATTTCGTTATACTCCATCTTTAATGTTTTACTTTTTCTAACCATCTGCTATAACTTCTGCGTTCCTGCTGATCGATGATCACCACAAAGACCAACCTTCTTTTATTTATTTATAAGACCAAGTTGCTTTTTTCACTACAAATTGAGACCGACTTGCTGATAGCATATTAAATTACTACACTAAATAAGCTGGTCAAAGGAATAATACAACTTCTACAGCTACTCGGAAAGCGAACAGCCCGGGCAGAGGATCCTCTGCATCCTCGATATATAGAATTTGGAATCTAGGATGCTGTTGCCTTGTACTTAGGCCTATTTAATCCTCGTACCCAGCTCGGTTCAATATATTGGTTAGAGTTTGGTGAAATCTAAGTATCTCTATATCTGTATCTCCTATCTAATCTTTGGATTCTCAAATGATATAAAATAAAATAAAATATATGCATGTAACCAAGAAACCCAGCCAATTCTGTGCACACAAAAAGAACATAGGATTAATGGCGAACCAAGCCCACTAAGCATTTCAATCCAATCATCTAGACCTAAGTTGAAATTAAGTAGTTAGGCTAAAACCATTTGGGTTGGGCCGGCCCATAATAATCATGTTAGTATTAGACTTATTTATTACAGTAATCTTTCTGAATTAATTATAGATGGCCAAGGCAGCAATTGCGGAAGGAAAAAATAAAGAAATAAATATTAGTAATTACAGCCTTTTCCAACCCCATTCATATTCTTGGAAACAACTAAAAAACAATACAACTTGGAATGCTTTAAATATCTCTTCTTTATAGTATACTCTAGTCATTAAAAGGGCTTTTGAGCACAACTATTGGAATTAGCATCTCATTCAAAATAGATATATATATATATATACACATTATTATATTCTTTCGATATATCTGAATAGATGCTCTTATTCTTTATTACAAGTTGCAAGCGCTACATTGGTTTATTTCCACGTAACAATCAAATTTTACTAACGGAGACAACATTAACAATTGAAACACACAGTATACCGATCTAACTTAGTAGGAGTTCACAACCCAACACCTCTCCCTGATCTCCCCCTGGCTTCCAGTGAGCACGTCAATAGATCCCATCTTCACCATCGCGTCTGCAAACTTTGCACCCCAAGTACCCCGAAACCGAGAATAGAACTCCACCAGACCTCCCGTCCATGGGTTCCCATGCAACGTTTGATCCGAAAACAACACTCCTCTATTATCCAACAAGTTGTTATAGTACTGGTTATCCAAACTCGTCGGCGTGACCCCGTCGAGCTCCACCGTCGTCAAGTCGTCGTTGTTCGCCGTCCAAGGCGGGCATCTAGCCTTCAAGTAGTCAGCGAAAGAGGGACCCAACGACGGATCCTGCACTTGGGTTGCACTAAAATTGTACAGCCTTTGAGTGAAGGACGAGCAGTGCGAGCGACCGATGGAGTGCGCACCGGATAGAGTAACCATGTCGATAGGATTTAATCCTTTTTTTGCAAAGTTATCGACAAGCTTGTCGGCGGTAAAAGCCGGCGAGGGGATGTTGTTGATGACTTCGGATTCGATGGAGATCCTACCGTCGCGGCGGCCTGCGGGCACGGGGTAGTCGATGCCGCCGGCTAAGTAAGCGCCATCGCGGGCCGCGAAGGCGAGGATGTCGGCGCAGGAGACCGTGGATGGGCACTGGGCTTCCAGTGCTGCCTTCGCTGCGTCGATGACCTCGAAGCCTCTTAAGCTCGGCTTGTTTACTACCGACTCCTTCTCCGAGGAGCTCCCGGGCATTGAGTTCAAAAGTACCGAGGCATCACAACCCTATATTATTTATTTATATATTCATTAGATTACTAGTTAAGAAAGTCGAGCGCATAAAAAATCGTGCAAGTAGAGAAATGAAGAGGGATATTAGATTAATTACCCTAACGAAGCAGTCGTGGAAGTGCATCCTGATGACTCCGGCGGCGAGACCCCGGTCTCGAGCCACGGCTTGGCTCATGGTTTGGCGCACGATGGACTCCGCTGATGGACACGTGCTTCTATAGAATCCAACCTCCAAGGAAGCCGAGGCGATCTCCAGTACTGCTACTAACAATATTAAGCGAGAGTAGAAGCTCTGCAGTACCTGAACTTTGAGACCCATCTCTGGCCTTTTCTGTGTTGCTAGAGCTCTTCGAACTTAATTTGTTTAGAGAGATAGAGATGATGGAGAAGAACTGGGCTCTTGGCTGCCTACTTATATGTGTTGGTCACTAGTTGCCAAATCAACTAGTGGACCACTTCCTCTCCCATGGTTAATTGCATCAGCGTAGCTAGTAAGCGTGTAGTTGGTATATATGGGTTAAACAATTAGCAATTAAAGATCCATGCATGTAAATTTGGTAGCCCATCTTTATCTGAGTTATCTCTAGGTAAGTGGACAATATCTACTTGACAGAATCGACGACAAGACTTGGTCTGCTTACGTGATCGAAAGCAAAAGAATTGCTTTTCGTTTGATTATATCAGCGTTCGGAGTGTCATGAACACAGAAAAATCAAAGCAATTTGTTAGGAGAGTCATGAAGCAGCTTTATATATATATATATATATATATATATATATATATATGTTAATTTCTCTAAAGTCTAGAGTACAGTTCACACCTATGACTAATATCTGAACAGTTCAGATATAATGCATGGTTCTGCTTCGTTGATTGTTAAGCGAAATGGAAGAAGTAAACGTAGACCTATAAATCTGACCAATTCAATTACCTGGATAGAAAAAAAAGGGAGCCAGAGAAATTAATTATTGTTGTGCAAATTTCCAATTAGGTAAAAGGCAGCGGAAGCAATCAATCACCCAAGTAAACTAGTGAATAGTAATAGACAAATACAATCCAATTTGAAAAAACAATCTCAAAATACAATGTTAATGATAGAAAAATAGCAAATAAATACTCTAATCACGAAATATGAGCTCTTATTGTAAGGTAATTTACACGGTTCAATGATATGTCTATATCTATGGGCGATGCAAAATTTCAATTCACAAATCAAATCCAAATACAAATAGTTTTTTCAACTCCAATCTCCTTCGATATAATGATGATTATATCTCTCAAGTTTTCCCCTTGCATCATCACCCTAAAACCCAACTTACTATTTATAGAGGTGATTGATGGAGAAGAAAACATTGAGGCATTTGAACGATCGCAAACTAGTTCGAATGCCTTGGAAATGCCAATTCAGAATGTAAGAGGGCATTCGAAGGCCTACAACGTATTGTGTAAACGATCTGAAAAGAGTGGAGGGTAGCAGAAGCGATTTTTAATCATTCACAAATAAATCCAATAGGAATAATAATATATTAGAGTAAATAAATATTAGTAATATAAAACTAATATCAATACCAAAAAAAATTCACAATAAAGATACTAGATGTAGAGAACTTCTAATCACTTAAAATAATCACAATTAAAAATATCAAATCTATGCAAACCACAAAAAAGAGAAATATACGAGATTTATGTGATTTTGCGATGTGCCTATATTCATGGGTGATGCAAATCCTCAATCTACTAGTAGATATACAAATACAATGTTTCCAAACCTCAAATATAGTAAAGTTACAAATACAAATATTTTCAAGCCTCCAATCCCTCTCAAATACAATAAATAAGTGCTATCTCAAAAGCCCTCTTCTATTGCTTCAAAACCCTCTCATTTCAATCTTTTCTCTTAACTCTTTGACACCTCGTAAGGTATTTATAAGTGTGACTTACAAAAGAAAAACTTGGTGGAACGTTCGAACGGCTATCCAGATGCATTCGAATGCCTTTTTGCAAGTCTCTATAAATACAATCATCGCTCATGTATTCAAATGCCTCGTTCAAACACACTTCAAAAGCCAACTTGAATTGAGCCAAAAAAATCAACACAATGTGCAAAATGCTCTCGGGCCTGAGTGTTTGAATGTCTCCAAGGCATATTTTGTTAGGTTTACTTAACTAAGTTGGTTTGGGCTAGCCCCATGAGGTAACTTACTTGACTAATAAGTAGTTGAGTTAGATTTTTATTAAAAATGGTACTTTTACTCATGCCACTTAGTGAAAAAAAGAAGACAAGAGAAAATGAAACTTTTTTCTCTACATACAACAAGGGTTTGCAACTAGAGGATTTTTTGATTGGGATCAAGGCACAAGGATTTTTTTTTTTCACATCTACAAGGATGTTCTTGCTTCAATAAAGTTTGGGTTTTTCTATTTGAGGTGTTATCTAAATTTGTTAATTTGAAGCTAGGATTATTGATTTCTTGTGGATGACATTCTTGTAACTTTCAAAGACTTGTTGTGGTGATCTGCTTTGTACCAATTCTCTTGATAGTGGATTCAAATTCATGCTCTGTGAAGTTTTCCTTTGAGAAGGGTTTTTACACATAAATTCGGTATTTTAGCTTTCTTTAGTGCTTGGTGTTATTAATTGCATATCTTTCTTAATTGGCATCAATTTTAGCTTTCATTGTCATAGATCTCTTAGGTGAAAAATAGAGCTCCTTTCCATACGTTTGAATGCTTTTAATATGCAAAGTCTTCCCTAATCTAGACGTTCGAACATCATCAAGGTCCGTTCAAGCAAATAATTTGATTTAAGCCAATGTTTAACAAGTATATGAAAATTGTGGGTTTGTTCACGTGTCAATCTTTATATTAGTTTGGCTAGATGTTAATCTCGATCAACTCTCACTCCGTTTTCTGGATCGGTCCTTTTCTTCCTCTTCTTTTTTATTTTGATTTTGAGAAAATTAAATATCAATATTAATTGACCAAGTATACTTCAATATAGCAAATTAAAAGAGAAACTACTGCATGCACATGCAACCGACTTGCTTAATTATTGTAATACAACTCTTTTAGAATTATTTTATCACCGAATCAAGCATATATCATGCGTTATTGATAGTGGAACGATAATTTAAGTATGGTAGGACAAATATACAGGCACTACAACAAAAGCTAGCATAAATCAACTCAAAGTGACAACAATGCGAACATGCATGGATGGGAATTGCATGAAGTAGTAGATCACTCTATCTCTAGTTCACAACATGACTCGATGAGCACGTCGATGCTACCCATCTTGATCGTCGCTGCTACAAACTTCGCTGACTATGTCGACGGATTCATTGCATTGACCGCCACCATCGCTGCCTTCTCCCAGCTACGATCAGCAGCGACTGGTCCGACATAAACAAAACCCAATGAGCATTCACATTCCTACAGTACAGGTTATCCAACGTAATCGGAATAACTGTATCTTGCATCACGGTAGGATCAACACTTCCACATGTTTGTGGCCACTGGGTCTTCAAGAACGCGGCGAAAGCAGGATCCACGGATGGATCTTGGGGCGCTGTGGAGTTGAACGCCAAGAGGCAGCTGGAGGAGGAGGAGCAATGCGAGCGGGCGAATGAGTGGTCCCAGGAGAGGGTGACCAGCTCGTCGGTGGAGAGGCTTTTCCCTGCAAATTTTGCTTCGAGTTGGGTGAGGTTTAAGAAGGGAGGCCGCCAATGGCGAAGGCAATGACGCCAGTACAGAGAGACGCCGGCCGGGCAGCGGCGTTCGAGCTTAGCTTTCGCTTCCTCGATCACTTCGAAGCCATGGAGGGTAGGGTTGTTTGCGACGGAGGTTTTCTCCGATGGGTTGAGTCGAGGAGGAGAACGAATGCATCGCAACCGTAGAGGCAGAATAGCGTTAGCTTATCTATAGGCAATCTTATCCTCATTATTTTAAAACTAAGTTAATAGAGTACTTTACCGGTACTATAACCTAGAAAGTAGTAAGAAGTAGTGACAGGAAGAAGGAGAGTTATCATAACGATCGAAGCAATCGTGGAAGAACATCCAAATGAGCCGCCGTCGATAACGGATTCTTTAGAATAACTTTGTGCACGACCTTTCTTATGATCCCTAGAGTTGGCTAACTGTGATCACATCCTCTAGATAAGAAGGCCCAACAATTCATTAATATTTAACATGCGGCTACACCAAAAGTGATACATTAGTCCTCGATAACAAGGCTCAATCCATAGCTATTCTTATTTTTCATTTTTTTAATTTTAAATTTCTTTTAGAAATAGTCATTCATATATTCACTTGTATTTGGAAGAGTGATGTACAAAAGTGAAGGTAAAGTATAAAAAAGAAGTAAAAATTTGAGAAAAATTCTCTTAATTTGTCATATAAATTTAAATTAAATGTCCATAATTATTGTAGGTATATATATTTTTTATTTTAAGTAATCAATGCATAATTATAAGTATGCAATAAAATATGTGAATAGTATGAGAGACTAGATAAGTGAAAAAAAAAATTGAGCCAAAAATTTAGGCGGAAAATTTTTAATTTAAAATTTAATTTGTGAAATTGCATGAGTGAGAGATGAGGGAGAATATTTAAAATAATTTTAGTCAAAAAGTTATTTAAACTTTATGAGAAATAATTTGAATAAGGTTTTCAATTAGAATATGACTAATCTCATATTTACTTGCTATTTTAGATTAAATTGTCCCAATAAAGAATAAGATATTCTTTTGAGGAGAAAGGGGGCTTAATATTTGACCAGCTCCTCTCGCATTTAAGAAGGGCCCACAATTTCTACTACTATGTAGAAACAAAAAGACCCAGCATTAAAATCGATCAAGCTCCACAACTTTGATCCAAGCGGAGTGCTTCGGCTGGTGGTCCGTGGAGCAACACTTGGATTAGTATAAGGATAAACCAACAAATTAATTAGTTAACCAGTTAGACAATCATATCCACTTATTGTTGAAAGGTTTTATACATGAAATAATACATTTACGAACAAAATACAAACAATTGTACAAAAACCCGACACATCTGCGCCAGAGTCATTTCGTCGAAAACCATTAATTTTATATTGCAATTCCACTAGTAGTGGTTCACAGCCCTACACGTCTTCCTGATCTCCCCCTGGTCTCCGGTGAGCACCTCAATGCTACCCATCTTCACCATCGCCGCCGCGAACTTCGCCGACCACACCGACGGCATATGAGCGTTCTCCTCCACCATAGCCGCCGTCTCAGCGCAACTAAGCAGCGCCTCGTCCGAATTAAACAGCACTCTGTGATTTTTTAAATTTATGTAGTACTGGTTATCCAACCTATTCGGCGTAACGATGTCTTGATCCACCGTCCGATCGCCTCCGTCTCTTAGGCACTTAAATTTCAAGAATCCAAAGAAGAATGGATCCAAGGTAGGATCCCGAGGGCTGAGGCGTTTGGAGAAAGAGGTGCAGTGCGAGCGGCCGATCGAGTGCGCGCCGGAGAGCGTTACGAGGTCGTCGGTCGATAGCCCTTTGCTCGCGAAGTTAGCCTGGAGCTGGTCGAGGTTGGAGGAGGGAGAGACGAGGTTTCCGAGGACTTCGGAAGCAAGGGAGACTCTGCCGTCGCGACGGCCGGAAGGGACGTCATAATTGATCCCCCCGAGGAAGTTAGCGGAGTCGCGAGCGGCCAACGCTATGATGTCGGCGCAGGAGACGACGCCCGGGCAGGAGGATTCGACCCGAGCTTTCGCTTCGTCGATCAGTTCGAATGCTTGGGCTCGGAGGCTAGGCTTGTTCGCAGGGGACTCCTTCTCCGCCGGTATGCCGTTGACTGATTCAAGGAGGACGGAAGCATCACAGCCCTACAAACAAGCATAACGCAATAAAATCGTTAGATCGAAAACTACTATGTCTCTTTTATCTATCATCTATTGATCACATATGCGCTAAACAACGGCGAATTCATCTGGAAGGTGAGTGTGAGAAGAAATTAAGCATATATATATGCATACCCTAACGAAGCAGTCATGGAAGTGCATCCGTATAATCCCAGCGCCAATACCGGGATTCGCTGCAACAGCTTTATACACGACATTTCTCACGATGCTCTCCACATCTGGGCACGTGTACTTGTAGAAACCAACTTGTAACGTTGGCCATGCTGATGAGAAGGGAAGGATGGCTTGCAATGCTATGATGAAGACTAAGCTGGGAAGTGGAAGTACTCTTGTTTTCCCCATCGATCTTTTGCCTCTTTACTTGTTTCGAGGTATATAGAAATAAAGAACTAAGAGAAGCAAGAGTAGCTGAAATGATGGAGAGGAGCTATTCATGTGGATAAGTATTTATAGACTACAAACTAAGGTTATGATTTTAAAGTGCATGCTTCAATCAGGCTTTGCTAAGTCAAAACGCGCATTTCAGATTGCGAAATAAAAAGACTAAAAAAGGAGGAGAAAAATTAAAAACAATGATCCAATGCCATAACTACTCCGCGGAGGCGCGGACTGAATCAAAGGTCCGTTATAAGTCGCACATGATATACAAGTTTCTACGGAAATCGAACGATGATAATCTGTAATGCTATGAAGTTTTCAAACCTGAACTCGTCAATCTGCTAGTGTTCGTGTGAATTATTGCCAGATAGACTAACATTAATTTTAATTGACCGTCACGTTGGATGTATTAATTTTATTTTTCACACCCTCTCGTTTACCTTTTCTCTCTGATATCATTAAAGATCTCTATTTGAATTTGCCTCTTACACTTTTTTGTGGTTGATATACTATTAAATTGTTTATAAGTCGCTAAATTATTATCATATGCAAGCTAAGTAGCTAAGAAAGCTTCCAGAAAGTTGCAACAATTTTTTTTAAAACTATTTTAGCGCCGACCTATGCGTCATGCGTTATTGTCTTATTGATCGTGAAATAATAATTGAATAGCAACAGGAAGATTTTATTGTGGTAAACAAAGATACAAGCTCTTCAACAATGCATAAAATAACTCACAGTGACACCTACATAAACATGGGTGCATGCATGGGAAATGGACGAGGTAATTGATCACTTGATCACTCCAGCTCTAGTCGATGCTGCCCAACTTAACCTTCGCCGCGGCGAGCTTGGGAAATCAAGCCTTCGGATACATGGAGTTGCCCTCAGGTGTCATCGATATCGATGCGCACTACTCAGCAGTCACCATATCCAGATCATTAATAATCTATACAAAAATTTGCATTCTCTACGCTATCTGTTTGTGCCGGCCATACTCGGTTAGAATTTAGCGCGTATAGTTTTCCCCTCTAAAAGAGGGCTCTTTCTTCTCGTCGTTGGTGAGGACTTTCCCCTCCCATCCCCTAGAGTCTTCTCCTCCCATCTTTTCCTTCCCCCTCTCTTCTTCTCTCTTCTCTCCTCTCTCTACACACACACACACACTCTCTCTCTCTCTCTCATGTTCTCTTCTCCCTTATTGACGCCGTTTCACTGCTATGCTCTTCATTGCTGATTTCCCCCCGCTACAACTTTATCGTATTCTCTGTATGTTGCTACTTTCGCTGCCCGCCGTCGCACCAACATCGCTGCTCTTTTTCATTTTGTTTCTTGTGTAGCCAAGGGTTTTGTCGTGCTCCCTTTCCCCAGGACACTCCCGTTTCCTCGAGGGGGTGGTGGGTTCTTGCCTCCACCAAGTCTTCTTCGACCGGTGGAAGTGACTCTCCCTCCCCATCATGACTTTCTCCGTGCCGCCTGTCCTAGCACCTGGTCGAAGCTCAGCCTTGGGTTTGTCCTTGGCTCGAGCTCGGGCCATGGCCGCAAGCATGGTGGTGTGCTGGAGTTTTGGGCTCGGCTTGTCTTGTCTTGGGTTAGGCTGGTGTGGAATCTTAACTCTTCTTTTCTTATGCTTCTCTCTTGCATTGGTAGGTTAATGACCCCATGCTCGCCGCTGCCCACAAGCCCCCGTCAACCGCCTCCGCTGTTGGATTGATGGAATTCGTAAGCTGACTCGAAGAGTTCTGCTCCTGAAAATTTGCCAGAGCCGTTCTTCACTTTGTTTCATTGTTGTGTCCTCGGACTTGATGTTTTATTTTCTAATATAATGTTGTCTACTGTAGGTAAAGAGCCATAATCTATCCCCCATCATCCCTAATATCAAATGGCTATGTTATAACCTTTTAAGTGAAGTGTTAATGAATTGCTTCAGCCTTCGGGCTTTATAAAAAAAAGGATAATTAGAGTTAGAGAAGAAGCTCCCGTTCAGATTTGGGCAATCACTATAGCCTTCAAGAATGCAGCGAAAGCTGGGTCGACGGATGGATCCTACGGAGTGGCGGAGTTATGGCTAAGAGACGCCTCGAGAAGAAGACCGAGCAGTGGAATATGAGAAACTCATTCCTACTTAGAAGTGTTTTTAATCTTGATCAATTAATACTTGGAAGAGAGTGACGTATTAATATTTGACCCGCTCCTTTTGAATTTAAGAAACTGAAAGGGCCGATAATTTAAATCGATCAAGCTTGACTACTTCTCATCCCAGCGGAGTTGCTTCGGCGGTATTATATATAAGTCTATACTTTTTAAGGGTATTTTTTTCTATTAAACTATTAAGACTTAATTTGACAAGTAATCGAGTGGCATATATACAAGTAACATATACTTAAAAGTGTATATATACTCGTATCAACTTTAGAAAGTATGATTTCTTTTAAGGGTATAACATGCAAAAATAGAAAAACCCATATTTATATAAGGATAAACCAACAAATTAATTATTTAACCAGTTAGACAATCATATCCACTTATTGTTGAAAGGCTTTACACATGAAATAATACATTTACGAACAAAATACAATTGTGCAGACACCCAAAACATCTGCGGCAGAGTCATTTCGGCGAACACCATTAATATTATATTGCACTTCCACTAGTAGTGGTTCACAACCCTACACGTCTTCCTGATCTCCCCCTGGTCTCCGGTGAGCACCTCAATGTTACCCATCTTCACCATCGCCGCCGCGAACTTCGCCGACCACACCGACGGCATATGAGCGTTCCCCTCCACCATAGCCGCCGTCTCCGGGCAACTAAGCAGCGCCTCGTCCGAATTAAACAGCACTCTGTGATTTTTTAAATTTATGTAGTACTGGTTATCCAACCTATTCGGCGTAACGATGTCTTGATCCACCGTCCGATCGCCTCCGTCTCTTAGGCACTTAAATTTCAAGAATCCAAAGAAGAATGGATCCAAGGTAGGATCCCGAGGGCTGAGGCGTTTGGAGAAAGAGGTGCAGTGCGAGCGGCCGATCGAGTGCGCGCCGGAGAGCGTTACGAGGTCGTCGGTCGACAGCCCTTTGCTCGCGAAGTTAGCCTGGAGCTGGTCGAGGTTGGAGGAGGGAGAGACGAGGTTTCCGAGGACTTCGGAAGCAAGGGAGACTCTGCCGTCGCGACGGCCGGAAGGGACGTCATAATTGATCCCCCCGAGGAAGTTAGCGGAGTCGCGAGCGGCCAACGCTATGATGTCGGCGCAGGAGACGACGCCCGGGCAGGAGGATTCGACCCGAGCTTTCGCTTCGTCGATCAGTTCGAATGCTTGGGCTCGGAGGCTAGGCTTGTTCGCAGGGGACTCCTTCTCCGCCGGTATGCCGTTGACTGATTCAAGGAGGACGGAAGCATCACAGCCCTACAAACAAGCATAACGCAATAAAATCGTTAGATCGAAAACTACTATGTCTCTTTTATCTATCATCTATTGATCACATATGCGCTAAACAACGGCGAATTCATCTGGAAGGTGAGTGTGAGAAGAAATTAAGCATATATATATACATACCCTAACGAAGCAGTCATGGAAGTGCATCCGTATAATCCCAGCGCCAATACCGGGATTCGCTGCAACAGCTTTATACACGACATTTCTCACGATGCTCTCCACATCTGGGCACGTGTACTTGTAGAAACCAACTTGTAACGCTGGCCATGCTGATGAGGAGGGAAGGATGGCTTGCAAAGCTACGATGAAGACTAAGCTAGGAAGCGGAAGTACTCTTGTTTTCCCCATCGATATTTTGCCTCTTTACTTGTTTCAAGGTATATGGAAATAAAGAACTAAGAGAAGCAAGAGTAGCTGAAATGATGGAGAGGAGCTATCCATGTGGATAAGTATTTATAGACTACAAATTAAGGATATGATTTTAAAGTGCATGCTTCAATCAGGCTTTGCTAGATCAACGATAGATAAGCGCGCATTTCTTGTGAAGAAAAAATAAAATCACTCTACTCCGCGGCGACTAGGACTAAGTCAATGGTCCGAACTTCTATCTACGTCGATCTGCTGGTTGTTGGCATCTTCTTTATAACCTCTTTATTTAATTACTTGGATCGCAATAATGGTACTCATCGCAATAATGCTCCCCAACGAGCAGATTGATGAGTTGAGTTAGAAAACTCCATAGCCTTTACGAGAAGGTAGACTAACATTAATTTTTATTGGCCTTCAAGATGGATATATTAATTCTATTGTTCATACCTTCTCCCTTCTTTACCTTCTCTCCCATTAAAAAGAAAAAGAAAAACTTTTCTCTGAAACTATTAAATATCTCTATTTGAATTTGTTTCTTCCAATATTTTTGATTGACATAATTTTAAATGAAAAATAAGTCGGTCAACAATCACGATTACATGGCAGCCAACTAAGCCAGAAAGTTTCAACGAGTATGGCACTGTCAAAAATATCACACGGAAAGCAACCTGAGTTTAATATATATACGGTTTGGAGCAAAGAATTCACACGCGGTGATAATGATGTATCCGTAGCTGTTTCCAATTAGCATGGCCATAAATTATAGTAATAGGGTCCAGCCAATTAAGCCCAAAGAGCGAGATATTTTTAGTTTAATAATGCTAGGCTACCATTCCTGAGAAGAAATTAAACATATATGTATAACTAACTGAAGTTCCATTTTAGCCAGTCAGCATAGTGTATGTGGATATAAAATCATGCAACTTGTATACGTATAAAAGACTATAACGATCGTGGAGTTTTAAATATAGCGACCAACAGATACTTATATAATGGTTTAATTGGTCAGGCCTCTCAAGATTTCACTAAAAGACAGAATCTAATTTAGATTCAATATAAAAAGAATTACACATAATACCTTTGTTAAGTGGTTCTGTGCTTGGAGTTTTATATTATTATCACTATTTGCATATTACACCTTACATTTTCACAAATGTCAGGATGGGTTTTAGGAGAATTTCTTTTAAATATAGCATGCTAGATATAAATATCTCTAGGATTAAAAAGGCAGCGAGGCCGAAACAAGGGTTCGGAAAATTGGGCCTATAGAAAAAACATGAACATTTTGCAGGTAGGCCCAATAGTCTATAAAATTTAAGCCCATTATTAAAATGGCCCAGATACAGTGCTTTCTATAGCCAACTCTCACCGCGGTTCACCACACCACCACCCTATAAAGTCCTTATCTTCCCACCTCTTCCAAAACCCTTGCCGTTCCCTCTCCTCTCGTCGACCTTTAACCCTAAACTTAGCCCTCGCGGCGGCGCTCCTGCCGCTGCCTTCGCCCTCGCTGCCAAGATGCAGATCTTCGTGAAGACCCTTACGGGGAAGACGATAACGTTGGAGGTGGAGTCCTCCGACACCATTGACAACGTCAAGTCCAAGATCCAGGACAAGGAGGGGATCCCACCGGACCAGCAACGCCTCATCTTCGCCGGAAAGCAGTTGGAGGACGGCCGAACCCTCGCCGATTACAACATCCAGAAGGAGTCCACCCTGCATCTGGTGCTCCGCCTCCGTGGTGGCGCCAAGAAGCGCAAGAAGAAGACTTACACCAAGCCCAAGAAGATTAAGCACAAGAAGAAGAAGGTTAAGCTCGCGGTACTCCAGTTCTACAAGGTTGATGACTCCACCGGTAAAGTTACCCGACTCAGGAAGGAGTGCCCTAATGCCGAGTGCGGTGCCGGGACCTTCATGGCGAACCACTTCGATCGGCACTACTGCGGGAAGTGCGGGCTCACCTACGTCTACCAGAAGCAAGGTGAGTGATTAAGTGAGAATTGGAGAGATCTGGATCTTTTAGATCCGATGAGTTAGGGTTTCTTTTTGAATGATTAAGAGACTTGGATGGTCAGGTTATGTTGCCTGACGTCGAATATTTCTGTTTCGATATGTGGTAGAATAACTGTTATCGTTATGTTTTGGCGGATGATACTTTGGCATTCAAGTACTTCAATTAATCTAGGATAAATTTATTATATGCTATCTTTTTATTTGGATATGGCATGGGTTGGATGTGAAATTTGATAAATTATTCTCATCATTGTACTGTTGCTAAATCACCGAGCATTGGTTTTATTTTTTTTCTGGTGATATATCATATCATCCCTGGTGGCTGATGCGTGTATTAATAGCATCTTCTGTTATTTTATCACAATCCATTAGATGTCTATATTGCTACATATATGAAAATAGCTGATTCTCTTTGCTACATATATGAAAACTATCTCAAATGTTAGCACTCTTATATTGCCTTATGTAAGAAAAACTTAGCTGATATGCTTCGAAGCCCTTTTTACTTATTGTCATGCATTTTATTTGCTAAATTCTGTTTTCTTAACTTTCCCAGATATTTCTCATTGAAATTTATGCCTTTTATCCTTTTACTTGTAGCATGCTCTAGTGTCTAGGTCTCTATAGTTTTTGCTCTTCTTTTCCAGTTCAATTTTCTTCATTTATCAGCTGTAGCATACTCTTAAGTCAGCGCATGATATATTATCTTCCGACTTGCGTCATATTACCCGACTAGATGTTGGCCCATATTTCTTCCATTCATTAGTTAAGTGTGGTGATTCCATACATATAATCTTGATTTATATTCTCAATAGTTAATTTGGTTCTCCTGAATTGAATGCCTGACAGCCTTGATTTTTATTCATTGAAACACTCGTATGAGAAGAGAGTCCATACGAGTGTTTCAATGAATAACAATTGGCCGGCCTCTTTGGTGAGACTAGTTTAGCCCTAGGTAAACATTGCCGTAAGTAACAATAGTTTGACTAGGCTAACTGGTCACTCTTGATTCATGAGATGCCAGATGATCAGTATAGAGGGGGGAAAAAGAAAAATCTGAAAGGTTAACCGGTCCCTTCTACTGGGTGCTGTTTATTATGCCATCCTATACCAGTCATTTTGTTATCTAAATTCGAAGACTGTACTCTTTTCCCATTATCTCCCTAACTTATTTTTATAAGAAGATTCTGAGTTCATCTGACTTCTCATTTTATGTAGAATTTATGCCAGGGACCTATTTATATTTTGGGAATATATTTAATATTTACCATCAACTGGTTGTTATGGTGAAGTTAATCACTTTTGACTTCTCATTCAACTGATTGTTCTTGCAATCAGTGTTTTTCCCCCATTCAGGTGTGTAAATTTTTTTTCCCTGTTGCTAATCTCAGTTGGAGTAAACCTTTTCCTTGAACATTGCCCAAACATGATTGTGTTCTCATTCTTTTTTGTTTAAATGCCTTATGCGCTACACTACTCCTAATCTTGCTTTCTTATCTACCGGAGCAATGATTCTAGAATTCAGGAACGCCATAGATTCCTATTCTCTCTGTTCGTCATCGCTTTTAAAGCATATTATATACATAATGCTCGCCTGTTTAATTCTTAGAAAATTTATGGTTTCTGCCACACGTACGGCATGCTTGTATTGCAACTCTTTTCCGGCTTTCAGACTTGCCAATTGCCATTAGTGCCAGACTATTGGCAAACATTCGTATTCGTTCGTGCCGAACAATTTGATCTTGCCGCATGCATGGAACAGTTATTCTTTTTGGTGGTCATTTATTTCAGTTCAAAAATGGTAATTCAGCTTTTTAAACCAATTTTTGAGGACAGATATCTTTCTATATTTCTGAGCTTCGTACTTTGTCAGAAAGCTTAGCTTTCACGACCATTAATCGGTCTCATTTTTGTGTCCAAGGAGTAATAGTTACCGTCCGATGTATCATAAAATAAAGAGTTCTGATCTTAAATGGAGTGCGTCCGTTCTGTTCTTACTAGTTACTGTTGTTTGTTTTAGATTTCATGGAAGATTTTCCAACAAAGTCATCTATGCCCATGTATATATGCAGTGGTTTGGTACTCTAGTAGGTTGTGGTTGCACTTTTGCCATCTCACAGTGGCGTGCATTGAATGTTCATTTTAATTTTCCACGAATTATAATCGCTTTTAGCTATGTTAGCGCATTCTTTGTGGTATCCTCTTTAGTGAGGTTCATTAGTAACATATAGGAAATCTGCATGTAAAACATTAAATACAAAGCTTTGTACCTGATTTATTAAATTAAAGTGATGGACATTTCCTATACTAAACTTTATTTCACAGAAAAGGCTCGCTGGATAGATACCAACAACCATAAGTTTGTAAAAACAAAAAAAAATGAGGTTTATTGTTTAATTTGTGTACTGGACGACACAATTCTTGACACTAGGGGCAAAGAACCTCATGTTTAAACATTAATTGATCATGTCTATATAATAGAAATAAATATGTGCAAAGATCCTGCGAGCAAACATAAATGCGGACAAAAATTAGAAGAAAGAAAAACATTGCTTTATAACAATGAAACATGATAACATCGAACGCCACCAACCTGCCACAAGAATATTATGTACAAAACCAGCCGATAACCAGCTTAGCCCCTACAAAACTTGCCGGATGCTCTCTACCCTGGCTGAGCATCCTCAAATAAAAAGGACATAGAAAGTATAAAATTTCGTCATCATCTAATTATTTACAAAGAAGTGCATCCTTCACTCTTAATTCCCTACGTTATCATTGTGCAACAAAGCTCTCAGGTTATAACGTGCCTCGTCGGATAGGCTTTTGCAACATCTTAAGTTGGGTATCTGGCTTTGTTCTCTAGGGGTTAATAATGATCCGCGGTACTCCGAAGAGAAGCACACCACAATCACTGTCAGGTTGTCAAAGGTGTTGAGCCTCAATGCTTCCATGACGAGTTCTCTTGCACACTGCTCGGGGTTATCATGCCGATGAAGGCCCCTGCAGACAATACTCACTGCATGCTGGCTGGACATTACGTCCCATATCCCATCGCAGCCGATAATTAGGAACTCGTCGTCCTCGGTCAATGTCGTCAGCTTGAAATCAGGCTCTGCGATTAGGGGTGAGGCAGAGCCTTGTGGCAGTTTCATATCCCAATCCCCCAGAGCTCGGGTCAAAGAGAGGACTCCGTTGAGGTAACCATCATCTATGAAGCCTCCTGATTCTATGACCCTTTGATGTTCAGCTTCATGGACGGGCCTGTGGTCTTGAGACATATCTACTGCTACTCCCTTCCTACATAGGACTGCTCGACAATCCCCAGCATTTGCCACTAACAAATTCCTGCACAACACTGAATTAGGTTTAGAAGGAATAAAATATCCATCAGCTACTCATAACATATCTAAGTAAGACTTCAATAAGTTGTCAGTAATTGTGCAATAACACAGTTAGGGATTTTTTTTTTTCCTTTTTGCACAACATTATTAACATAAAAGGATTGTCATTTGTCCATTTCCTCCTACCTCCCAAATACTAATGCTGTCAGTGCTGTTGTCCCAGAGGAACTACTGACGGTGCCATCGTCAGCCAATGCCTTGTCTGCAAGGAGGAATGCTCTCCGAATAGAAATTTCCAGTGATGCCATAAAGATATCATCAGCTTGTGATGCCTGTGGGAACTCAGCATCTTCAAAGAAGAGCCTGATTGCATGCCTTTTCATGTAGGCTGCTGCATCTGGACCTCCATGACCATCAAACACCTGTAGAAATAAAAGATTTGAATTATTACAATTGCCTAGCAATTAGTATCATGAGACTGTGCAACTAACTGAGAAATCAATAAATTACCCCATAAAAGGCACTAGGTGTAGGGCACCTCAGCAATGAGCCTAGTTGTGCAGACAGATCATCGATTCGAACGTGCTCATCCTCCATATATCTCCTATGTCCAATGTCGACAAAGCTACCAGATCTAATACTAGGAATGAATTGTAAAGGTTCCACAGAAACATTTGAACCGGCATCCGAGGATCTTAAATCCTACATTAAGTAATAATAACCTGGTTAATTATTTAAACAGTAGCTTAAAAAAATTATGCAGTAAGAAAATTGAAAAATGAAGAACAAGTAAAGAAAGTAAGATGAAATAACATCATCATCATCCATCCGTAGGACAACAAAAACTCATAGTTGCTACACTCAGGACCAGGACCAGGACATAAGGTAGAATGTATTGAAAATGACCAAGATTTATTAGATATATACAACAAAGAAGACCTTACGGAAATCTGAACCTTTCAGTTGAAACCTGTCGATAGAATCTGAAAAAATAGAGTTAGTAATAAATATTATCATAATCTACTGAAATTTGGAGAAAAGGTTGACTAAGTTCCCACATTAAAATTTTAGCATTTTTCAACTCTTCTGACAAGTGACACCGCACATTGATTCAAGAACAATAACAGAACTTCTGGGAAAAGCATCTATTTTGGGAAGACACGTAGAACTCCTATAACAATTTATATATCATTTTAATATTTTTCCAGTCTTTTCAAAAACTGAGATTTAGAGAAAGGAGCAATAGCGCCGCAGCAATAATTCATCAATACTGATAACGCATACATCACCTACTACAAAGCACCAGAATTACTACAATCCTACATCTGCCTAATTCCAAAATATAATCCATAAGAATTCAGACTCGCAAGATCTGTTAACGCGAATGATTCAGTTAGAAATATACACCAAAACTTACTCACCAGCTCGGTCTCCAACACATCAGCAGTCACCGCCTCCGGTTCCGGGGGGAGCGCCGGAGAAGATGGCACCGCCGCTGCGGCGGACATGTCGACGATCTCTTCGATCCCCTTGGCGATGCATCGATACTGTACGTCGAGCACAGGGATGCTCTGATGGATCACCTCCGTTCCCGCTACCATCTCCACCGCCGATTACCTCTTCCCTTACACCGATCGAAACGTCACGAAGACGGCGAGATCAGGTATCTCGCAAAGGCCTCCTCGATGCGATTCGATCACAAGAATAACCAAGGTGAAAAATTCTAGGGTTCGGCTCTAGGTTTTCGTTTCGCTCTTAGATATACCTTCGCGAGAGAGAGCTTTCCTTGGATGAAGCAGCGTATGTAAAGAGTAGCTCAGGAGTGACCGGCGGCGACCGGTGGGTTAGTTCGTGTGACCGGTCGGCTGTCAGTTTGGGGTCTATCACGTGCACACAATGCCCTTCCGTAGCAATTTGGAACGGTCAAATAGGAGGGGGGCGGGGGGTGGTGTGTGGAAACCCGAGCCGTGCGATTCACGGATATGTTGGTCAAACCTTTCACGCAACCAACTGAGAGCCGTCGGATCGGATCCGAGGCCGTAGATACTATGACACGTGGTAAATTACGGAAGTTTTTGCCTTGCTTGTAAGCTGTAACACTCAATATGGTTCTTAATGAAATTTAATTCCTTATAAAAAAAAAAGTAGTTTAGAGAGGGGATCTCTCGCTGTTAAAGATGGATTAAGAAACAACCGATGGCTAATAAATTATGGTTGCTTCGAGTGCCACTTTGCGTGCTAATTTAACTAGTACTTGTCTTGAGTGACAAAATGGCTTAAATTGATGAAATTTAATCTGGATATATAACACAAAAGATGATCGACGGAGAAAGAGATTAAGAAAAAAACATCTTGATCTCTAAACTCCAGTCCTCGCCAAGGAATCTTTGGAGAAGGATTTGATTGGAAAGAAGGCTCTCCAGCCCCCGTTGGCCAAGTGTCCCTCATTCATTTTCTTGCATGCTTCCACGAATCAAAAAGCCAACAACCCTTTCTTCTTTCTCCTCAATGGATTGATTGTCCCCACTTAGATAGATAGATAGATAAAAAGGATGCCTTGTTCCTTTTTGAATGGGTTGATGGGCTCCTTCTCTTTCTCCCTCTCTTTCTCCTTCTTTCCTGTGCCTTATATATATATATATATATATATATATATATATATATATATATACTGGCACTAAATGCAAAAGTGCCATCCTTTCAAGTTTCTTGGCTCTCTTGACCCTAGCTTGAACATATCACCATGTGAAGCAAGTGGAATGCTAACTGCAAACAGTAACAGAGAAGGCCACGTTGTTACCTACTAATCCACAGAATGGAAGATGCTATGTTCTGCTACTGGGGTTGAAATCTTTTCACGTTTTATTGGACGTCAACGTCTAACCTTTACCCTCCGCCTAAACTCTGGTCAATCACTGATACAGTGATCTTCTCTCCTCCCCCTCCTGGTATATAGCTTTCTTTGACTAACTTATTTTGATCCTATTAAGCGGTACAAATATAAGAATCATCGTTTCCCTAACAAACACCTTAAAACATAGTCTCATAATTTAAAAAATACAACCTGGGATTTTTCTAATATTGCTGCTTTGGATTCCAATCTATTCAAAGACTTTGGAAGGGCATACCAAATTGTGTAATTATTCAAATACTTTTATGTGCAACGCATCTAATCTCTAATGGCGTCACTTATCATTATCTCCTAATTTAACAATTTTTTATATTAACCTCGATTACTCTTTTGTCTGCTTGCTGTTGGATTATGCTAATTGTGAAGCATAACGAGCGAACGACATAGAAAATGGAACATTCTTTACTATTGTGTTTTGTTTTCCTGAACACAAATATTATATATTAGAAAGAAACGATTCAATGTTAGCAAAAGATCCTCTGAAGCAAGCCATGGACTTAAGGACATATAAGCCAAATTAAAGGCAATTAACGTCAAGAAATTAGAGCTAAACCGCAACAAGCGAGTGAAAAATATCAACTTTTATAATTAATGGGTTTGAAACGATGCTGACTAATTGAAGGCGCGTTTAGATTGATAAGAAGAAATTCCAATAAATTATTGGTCGAGATAATTGTCAATGCATCATAATAAGATTAATAATTATATCTCGAGGAGTTTGAATGGATTGCGAAATCGAGCAGTTTGATTGGATTGCGTCTGCTCTACTGCGTGGATGGATCAACCTAATTGCCGGCATTAGTCATGAAAAGAATAATAAATATAAGTTGTAATAATTTGTTCTCTGGATAAGAGTCTAATAGGCTGGCACCTAATGATTCCAGTAGCAAATCTCATATGTTATTGGGGGACATTATTCACTAAAATTTAGAACCCTGTTCCTAAAATGCCCACCAAAAAGATGAGTTGGGGCATTGGTCTTAGTTGGCCGGGTCAGCCGGCACGTTGCCCACGGGTTGACCGGTCGAACTTTTAAGGGAACCGGTACGAAGGCTGCTATTAGTCCGGTCGAATTATGATCTAAATATATTTTGATCCTAGGTCGTGATTTGATTAAGGGGGGGGGGGGAGGGGGGGCCGGAGGGGCGCGGGACCCACGTGGCAGCATATGGGTCCCGCTGCCGACCGTGACAGCCTGTTCGGGCTCAGGCGGTCTTGACCAATCATTTCGTGAAATCTACCTTCTGC
Organism: Typha latifolia; assembly: GCF_019914945.1. Taxonomy (NCBI): domain Eukaryota; kingdom Viridiplantae; phylum Streptophyta; class Magnoliopsida; order Poales; family Typhaceae; genus Typha; species Typha latifolia. Next base: position 18,416,267 of record NC_133087.1, on the reverse strand, counting down.
TGCTAATGTACCGAAATGCCCTTTTAAGCCGGTCAGCACAGTAGTAGTTGAGAGGGCCTGACCGCCTGAGGCCCCGCCCGAGGGAGGCAATGGTCACTCAAAGATTGGTAGGTACTATTCTGTAAATTTACCTACGAGTAAGGGTATCCGCGTAATTTAGGTCTTCCATGTGTTGACGAGTTCAAAAAAAGGGAAGAGGACCACGCCGTCCGAGAAGTCTATTTCGCGGATAAACCAACCCATCAGACGCTGGTGAAATTGACCAAAATAGTCGGAGGGCCTTACGATCTTTGTCGCAACGTAGGAGGGGCATTTTGGGGGTATTACTGGGAAGGAATTAGCTGGATTGAGTGGCGGGGTGGCGTCCGCTCTGGGCTCGCTGAGAATTTTCCAAGCTTTAATAAGAACGAACAACAAAAGCTCGGAGCGACCAAGAGGGTATTATAAACTCACCAAAAGACTACCCCCCGAGGAAAGAAATGGTTGCTTGTCGGGTAAAGTTCTTTTTCGTAGAATGTATCCATTGATTTGAGAAAAGAGATGGGGCCCCGGAGTGTGTTTGACCGGTCAACCAGGAGAGAGGGTGGGTTGGAGAGTAACGTTAAAACCTCCCTCTCTTTCTCTTTTCTTCTCTTGCTTCTGTTCGAATTCGTACTTTTACAGCTACCGCACCACCAAGAAGGAAGAAGAAAGCCTGAAGAGAGGAGGAGGAGGAAGGGGTGAAGGGAAGGAAGACCAACTAACTTCTCTTGGAGAAGAGGAAGAGAATAGGAAGAGGGAGAGGTTGAGATCTCAGTCGTAATTTTTATCGTTCGTGTTGTTGTTTGATGCTTCTGGCGCTAAGCGGTCTCGATCTCGGTGGGTGATTCTTGAATACATGTTGTTTTAGTAGAGATTATGGGTTTTATTTGTAGTATGTTCTGATTCTTTTGTCAGATCTTTTGATCTATTTCCGTTCGCTTGTATCTCTAAGATTATGTGAGTTTTTATTATGTTTTGGACAATTAGGCCGGAGAGGTTGGAGATTGGGGTGCACTTAGAGATCTTTGATAGTTTTTTCTGACTCGTAGTTCTCGCTTTGTGGTTGTGCTAGCGATCATGTTATCTTCTTCGCCTTCTTTGTGTTTTTCCGCACAAGGATTCTTCTTTTCCCAATTTTGAAGCAGTGGACGTGTGTCTGGGCTAAGATTTCGAGTTCTTATGGAAAAAGATGGATTTTTTCCTAGTAAAGGATTAGCTTTTCGTTCCGAGCAGCTCGAAACTATTTAAGATCTAATTTTTCGAGCGGGAGCTGCGGGTTTTTAGCCGATCCTTGTCACTTTTTTTTTTTATGTCCATCGTTTTAGATCAGTTTGGTTTATTTTGTAGAATCTTCATTAAGGTTGCCTGAGAAACATGCAGTAAGAGTTGATTATTCTTGGTTGCGAGATTTGTGGTCACAAGATTATCGGGCATTTCTATTTGTAAGAAATACCTCTACTCTGGGCAGATGCTGCCTTTGGTCAAAAAGAAAAGAAAAAAGAAATTCCTCTACTGTGCAAAACAAACAGTTTGTTATTACTTTGGTCATTAGACAGGCTGTGCCTTTGACTAGTCGCTTGGTGGAGGTGGAAAGATGAGCAGCTCGGGATGGGTGGTGTAGATTAGTATTCAAATCTTACAAGTTTTTAGCATCAGTTGTCCATACTTCAAGTGCCAATGCTCTATCTAAATTTTGATAAGGATCTTGCATTTAAGAATTCGGGACAAAGAACTTAATTTAGCCAAACTTACCAATTACAGGCTGTTGTTTATATCATTTAATGCATATCGAATAGTAATTAAAGCCTTGCAAGATGGCAACTGCTAGATATTTGAAAGGCCTTTTAGTCTACAACATCTGACCCTGAAATTTCAATTGTTTTTGTCCTGTATCTTTAGAAATTCTGACATTATGTTATTGTAGAGTTAATGAGACCATTGAATGCTAGTACTTGCATTCTGTTGCATCCTTGTTGATTTTGTCAGATAGTTCATTAGATCTCGGTTTTTTTAATTGTTGCCCCTTCCAAATAAATCCGTTTCTTACCTTCCTGATATTTTTATCATGTAGTTGTAGTTATTGCATATCCATTGGTCATCACCTGTAGGGATTTATGACTTCTAACTTGCATTATTGTTACTATCAGATGAACGAAAAGCTTCTAACTTGCATTATTGTTACTATCAGATGAATGAAAAGCTTCCTTGTGTCTGACTTGCTTGTATGAGACATTAGTTGGAGTCTATTCTCCGTCCGCGAAAGATGGCTTCAGGTGTATTGCCCACCTCAGGGTTTAGGAATACCAGTTCTACCAGTGTTGGTGTCGACAGACTGCCAGATGAGATGAATGAGATGAAAATTAGAGATGATAAGGTAGACGATGCAACATCTTGATATGCATTTGGCAGCTTGTACTCATCCTCAGAAACTTGATTGAATTTTATATTACTTGTATATGTAACAGTATTGTCTTAATGTACAGGAAGTTGAAGCAACAGTAGTTGATGGGAATGGAACAGAAACTGGTCATATAATTGTGACAACCATAGGCGGTAGAAATGGCCAGCCAAAACAGGTAATCTCCATACACTAGATTTGTAATACCTGTATGAATATCAAACTATTGACACTGGAACTTCTAGTGGGAGTTGAATTTTGTAAATTAGTATGAGTTGTAGGTCATAATATGATCTGATCAATTTAGCTATATGTTCTTGCAAAGTTGCATGGCTTGTCTTTATCTTCAGAATTGTTCTAATAATAGATTTTTTTTTTCTTTCTATTTCAACGGCAGACTATAAGCTACATGGCTGAGCGTGTTGTAGGACATGGATCATTTGGGGTCGTTTTCCAGGTTAGTTTTCATGCAGTGCGTGAGTTAATTGTTTGTTTGCACATTTCTCTCACTTGTCCTATTTGGTAAATAGCTGCTCAATGTGGTCAGTCAGATTAATTTGCAATGTCAGTTACAATGCTATAGTGCAACATACAACATGTTATCTAGCTATTTACAATATCTAAATCTTCACCTGCTAGCTTGTAGAAGTTCATTTACTTATTTGATTTGATGGTCGGTAAACGGAGCTTTTTTATACTGGATTTTATATTCCTTTTCAGGCGAAGTGTCTGGAGACAGGGGAGACAGTAGCCATTAAGAAGGTTCTTCAAGACAAGCGGTATAAGAACCGCGAGCTGCAAACAATGCGCCTTCTTGATCATCCAAATGTTGTCTGTCTGAAGCATTGCTTTTTCTCAACGACTGAGAAAGATGAACTGTATTTAAATCTGGTACTTGAATATGTGCCAGAGACTGTTCATCGTGTTGTCAAACACTACAACAAAATGAACCAACGTATGCCACTGATATATGTGAAGCTTTATACGTACCAGGTAATAGATCTATGTGCTCATATAGTTTTCCCATTATTTTCTCTACAAGAGATTATCACTGTGTTGTCAGTCAATTAGACTTATTAATTGAAGGATATAGCTTTAAGCCTAATTTAGTAGATATATACTCATATTAGATCTCATTGCTGCTAGCTGCTTTTTTGCAGCATTGATTTTAGATAAATAGGTACATTGAGAAATTGCTGCTTACTTTGCATCTATTCAATGTGCTGGCTGTCATTTAAGCTCGCATCATGTAGATTAACCTCTTCACTGTAAAAGATATTCTAAGTAATAAAATTTTCTGTTTTGATAGATCTGTAGAGCTCTGGCATATATTCATGGTAGCATTGGAGTGTGTCACAGGGATATCAAGCCACAAAATCTCCTGGTATGCATGCCTATTATTTCTCTCTTCCTCCTATTATCTTTTGGGTGTTTTTTCAGAAGAATTAAAACCACTTCTCTCCTTAAAATGACAATGGCAATGTGAAATGCCACATTGAGTGCTCAGTATATGAATTCTTGACTTTCTATATGACCTAAAAAACTTGTAACAGGTTAATCCACATACCCACCAGCTGAAACTATGCGACTTTGGGAGTGCGAAAGTCTTGGTATGCTTGTTATTGCTTGGAGCAGAAATGAATGGAAAGCACATTCACTTTAAGAACAGCACTTAACAGTCTTTTCTGATTGTCTTGACAGGTGAAAGGAGAACCAAATATCTCATATATCTGTTCTAGATACTACAGAGCTCCGGAGCTCATATTTGGTGCAACTGAATACACTACAGCAATCGACATCTGGTCTGCTGGTTGTGTTCTTGCTGAACTCTTGCTAGGACAGGTAAATATCATTTGAAATATCTATCAGTATTAGTTCTTAAAGTTTAGAGATAAAAATTGGCAAAACTTGACAATGTATTTCCTTCATCAGCCTCTTTTCCCTGGTGAGAGTGGAGTTGACCAGCTCGTTGAGATTATTAAGGTAAAGTCACTGGTGCTGACCATGGCCTGCTATTTGTTAGGTTCTTCTTGCCTGGTTCTTCTTTGCCTTCTCTAGTCAATTTACATATCACCTTTCTTACTGCAGATTCTAGGCACCCCTACAAGAGAAGAAATAAAATGCATGAATCCAAATTATACCGAGTTCAAATTTCCACAAATCAAAGCTCATCCATGGCACAAGGCAAGAATCTTCCCATCTGTATTATTCACTGTAGGGATGTTTTGTTTGTCTTCTGTTGTTTGCTACTAGGTCTAATTATGTCTCGTATCTTTTCAGATCTTTCACAAACGAATGCCTCCTGAAGCTGTAGATCTTGTCTCTAGGCTTCTCCAGTACTCACCGAACTTGCGATGCACTGCTGTGAGTATTGTCATGCCATATAGTGAATACGCAACAGAAAATGCTGGTATTTTCACATAAGACTTGAGGGTCATATCTGGTAACTAATCCGATAATCTGTTCTTTCTCTATGCAGTTGGAAGCATTAATTCATCCATTCTTCGATGAGCTTCGAGATCTAAACACCCGTCTACCGAATGGCAGATTTCTGCCACCTCTCTTTAATTTCAAGCCTCACGGTAAATCTTGATAGAGAATTAGAAGTTTAAATTGCTTAACTGTTACTTTCCACTGTGCCACATTTCACTTCAGGAAGATCGGACAAATATTCACTTGCTACTTTTGATGACCAGAGTTGAAAGGAGTGCCAGTGGAGATTCAAATGAAGTTGATTCCAGAACATGCCAGAAAGCAATGTGCATTTCTAGGACTATAAGTGGCCGCAGGATGACTCAGAATAGCCCGTGTTAATCCTTTCAGATTGATGATCTTGGCGCAGCTTGCGAATTTTGGTTGAAATGCAATATGTACCGTTTAGCACATCTTTGCCTTGTCTTGTGGAGCAGATTAATCAGTATGCTCCCCAATGGATTTCTTCTGACCCTCGATCTCTATCTCCATACAGTAGATTTGTAAGGTTATGTAGAGCAGAAAGATGGCATTTTATCTATCTTGGTTTTCATATATAGATCGACTGCTTCCAGTTTATAAATTTCCCGAGTGTCTTGTTATTTGACTTGAGAAATCCATTTGATCCTATTCAAAAGCTTGTTATGACCTGTGTATGTGTTTGTTTTTCTGACCTCCCCATTTTGCCATTGCTTCATCGGTGAGGTTCATTAAAACCCATTATATATATATATATACACACACACACACACACACACACATACATACATACATATATATATATCTATGTTACCAATTTACGGTATGCATAATGGGCTACGACTCTGATCAACCTTTCTTGAGAGCACCTGGTGTTAATAATTTGTTGCACAGTTTCTTTGCATACCGTAAATATGTTCACATATTTAGCAACTAATTCTTATACATAACTTGGTAGGATACAGGACTGGCTTTCTCTTTGCTAACAGCACAAAGAATGTGACTGGGCAAAATAGTACATAGCCATCTGAACATCACGGTTCCGACTCCTTTTCTTTTCTTTTTAAATTTCGATTCATTTTGATGAACTCTCCTAATTGGTAAGGTCCATGATCATTAAATAACCCTCTATTTACTTCCAGAGGCTTAGATTTGACATACAAAAATTGGTTGAAGGAATTGATCATATGGGAGCTTGGACAACTTCACTGGCTCACTCACTATACAGCAGGCAATGCGGGGCCCTGGTTACAGGAACTTGGTGCAGCTAGGGTACATGGTAACTACTGTCAAATCATGAACTGCCAAGTGGACCGACTGATGGAAATTCCTGCAGTCGATGAGGCAGAGAATCCCACTTCAGAAGCTGTACGGTAGGTTCGGTGAACCACATGTTTTTAGATCTCCTGTCCTGTCCTCTTCACTTTATCCTTCGATATTCTGATCATGGTAAGTAAATCGGCAACGTTTTCGCCCGTGAACTCAAAGATCACCGACAACGGGCATGATCCTGTGCTTCTGCAAAGTTAACTCGAGTTCTGGGAGCCTTTTCTGCTAGAAAAAAAATTCCACAACCTATTTTGAGAAAATAGAGATTAATATATCAATCACATGATACCTAGAGACATTAGCTTGAGCACATGAACAAGTTCTGATCTCACCGACGGTTCCCAGAAAGCAATCTATGTCGTCGTCTCTTGTCCCCAATGGTTGATCGACCATTGTTTTTATCGTAGATTTCAATATTAAATTGATGATCAATGGCAACTACTATTCAACATTTGTAGTCTTTTATTGGCAGTTTTGTTTGTTGGGCAGATGAGCTTGCTTTCTTATGGCTCTCATGTACCACCAACAAAGAATAAGAGAGAGAGAGAGAGTGTGTGTGTGTGTGTGTGTGTGTGTGAGTCCGTGACTTACTTGCTTCTCTCTCTGTATTGTCCCCTTGTCCATCACTATGAGCTAAACTACAACAAAAGGTCACGGGGCTTTCGCTACTTCGCTTCATGGCCACATCTCTCCTCTAAAGCTTACAAAGTCCTCTCCACCCTCCAGTAGCTTCCTTTTATTCATATATGCATCTTCCTTTCTCCTCCTTCCACGGCTCATGCAACAAACAGTGCAGACCTATGTAAATGACAACACCAGCCTTCACCTCTTGATTAAGTAACCAGTGTAAAGTTGCATGCATCTTCCTGAGGACTCGTGCACTAAGACATAAAACGGATTGTTGCCCTTGTTGTTAATGTGTATTCACAGAGTAAGGTTAAACTAAGTCATGAGCAAATCTTTTTTTTTTTTTTTTCTACTAAAAAGTTTTTAAACTAATGCAAGTAGGTCCACTGGTGTAAACTTGTGAATCGCTAGAATGTTCCTTTCATACATGTCAAGCTCTTATAGGACAACAGCATGTGAGTTGAGATACATCATCGCCAATAAACTTTCAAATCTTTTTCCTTGGAAATAAAATAGAGTCCGAAGTTGGATGCCGAGCCAGAGAACAGAACAAACAGGGGGATTCTGTTCTCTCTCTCTTTCTTTCTTTCATTCTTTTTTTTTTTTTTTTTTGTGTGTCAAATTTCTCTCCACTCTCCTTTTTGATTCATGGAAGGAAAAGGAAAGGAGGTCATTTGAGACCTTTAAGGACAATGATGCTTTATTTGAGGAGGTATGGACGCGTGTCATCCTCCTCATGGGGTCCTTGCCTATTCCACGACAAAGTCGCGCAGCATAAATAACAGAGGCCTCAAACCTCCAACTCCTTGGTAGTTACAAACCTTCTCCTCCTTTTACTCCTAAATTTTCAAGATTACGACATCGATGGGTATCTCGCGAGCACTGCTCTTTTGCTTTATTCTGGTTATCTTCTTTCTATCATCTGCCCATAAATCGAATGGAAGATCCCATTTGCACAAGAAGCAAAGTAATAGTCACAGAGAAGGCAGCAAACACCGCGCAGTTGGGTCACCAGCAACTAGCACTATTATTAGTCCAAGCAATTCGAGCTCAGATCCTTGCGTCTTCGATGTGAGAACCTTCGGCGCGGTCGGCGATGGATCCACCGACGACACCGAGGCGTTCCGGTCGGCTTGGAGCATGGCTTGTTCGGTGGACTCCGCCGTGCTGCTCGTGCCAACGGACGGCGTGTTCATGATCACTTCCACCATCTTTTCCGGCCCCTGTCAACCCGGGCTTGTCTTCCAAGTAGTTCCCTTTAAAACAAACAAACACTTTTGTGTTACCTTTTCTTTTTGTATTTCTTGGCATAATTGGATTGAGTTATGGGTATGGATAGGTGGATGGAGTGCTAATGCCTCCTGATGGACCCGACTGCTGGCCGAAATCCGATAGTCGGCGGCAATGGCTTGTGTTCTACCGACTCGATGGGATGAGTCTGGTAGGAAAAGGAACGATTGAAGGGAATGGAGAAGAGTGGTGGAATCTCCCCTGCAAACCTCACAGAGTATGTCGTCCGTTAATATATAGCTAGAACAAGAATTTGATGACATCCTTGTCAAATGGATAATTTGATAGCCTTAACAATCCACAAATGCAGGGACCCAATGGATCCACATTGCCTGGACCTTGTGATAGTCCAGCAGTAAGCAACTCATCTCACAGTTCTCTTTGGAATATAAGTATGTTGACTATCTTACTTATCTCCTTTGAATTATTTGCAGTTGATTAGATTCTTCTTGAGCAGCAACATTACTGTCAGAGAACTGCGAATCGAGAACAGCCCGCAATTCCATGTCAAATTCGATAGCTGCGAAGGCCTTCACATTGAAGGGTTATCCATAAATTCCCCCGCACTTAGTCCTAACACTGATGGCATCCACATTGAGAACACCAAGTCTGTTGCCATTTACAATTCCATGATAAGCAACGGTAGCTTCCAGTGTGGTTATTTTTTTTATGAATAGTTTACACATTCAAGTTTGAGAATTTGGATTGAAGATGGTGTTAAATTGCTCAGGTGATGACTGCATCTCGATCGGACCTGGTTGCTCTGAAGTCAATATCGAGAATGTAACATGTGGGCCTAGTCATGGCATAAGGTATTAATCCTATCTCCATTTTTATTGACCTCTCTTTTGAATTAAAGGAACCTAAGGACTCAAAAGAAAAAAACATAGTATGCGTCCAAGATCATCTTTTGTTTCTTCTCTGGTAGGAGAAACTTTCTTATTCTAGTGACACAAGTATTTCTTCCATGTAGTGTTGGATATTGGTTATTTAAATAGTACATAATCACAATTGGGTCTCATTTTGTTGCATTATTATCTCCCAGTATTGGAAGCCTTGGAGTGCACAATTCTCAGGCGTGCGTCTCAAACGTATCAGTCAAGAACGCTGTTATAAGACACTCAGATAATGGAGTTAGGATCAAGACATGGCAAGGAGGAATGGGCTCGGTGTTCGGCATTAGCTTCGAGAACATATACATGGAGAATGTAAGGAATTGCATCATCGTAGACCAATACTACTGCATGGACAAGAGGTGCATGAATCAATCAACGGCGGTCTATGTATCGGACGTCTCATACAGCAACATCAAGGGGACATACGACGTAAGGAGTGCGCCGATACACTTTGCATGCAGTGACACTGTGCCATGTACAAACATCACCATGTCTGATGTGGAATTGCTCCCTCATGATGGGGAGTTAGTAGATGATCCCTTCTGCTGGAATGCCTACGGGGTGTTGCAGACACTGACAATTCCACCCATCTCTTGCTTGCAAGATGGAGAGCCTCAGACACTCCAAGAGAACCTTAACTTTGGTTGCTGACTACATCTTTGTAACTTTGTAGATCATAGGAGATAGCCCAACCACTAACCCCTTATCTAACTTTTCATTAGAAGCCTTTACGAGGCTTTACATGTGCTGCTTTATCTCTCCTTTCATGTACTATCTGTGGCCTGTTAGTCTCTTGTACTTTTTTTGACAGCATCGACCTGATAAAATAGAGCAAGAACTCATATGAATAGTTTTTTCTATCTCATGACTATGCTTTCAGATCCTTCTGTAAATTTTCAGTTCTGAGATATATGACAGCATTCGAAGGTGTCATTTAATTTCAGTAAATATGGGGAATTTCTCATATCCAACTAGATTCATTTATGGCCTTCTGGGCCAATGCCAGCCCATCATCTGTCAGAGTTCTCTTTCATTCTAGAGATGCAGCCACAAATTTATTTCATTGTTAATGATATTAACAAAGCATTATTTGATAACTGATTGTTCAGGATGATCTTAAGATAATGGCTGTAGTTCTTTTAACTCACGCCTGCCCACTAACTAATCAAACATATGAATGTTTTAGTTGGACAGACCTTGCTCTCTTTAATTACGTGTTGAGGAGGCTTTGCAATCCAAGAAGAGTGCTGGTCTACTACAATGGTGTGCTTAGCTAAGAACTCCACTAGCAGCCGTCCTACTGTATCTTAATGCACAACGCTATCCTTCTGTCTCTGAGATAAAGTATCTGAAAGCCTTCAAGCAGACTGCTTTCAAACAAATCTTCGAAGCAAAGACTATAGGGAATTGTCCATGTCCTATTGCCTTAGAAGGAGCTTGATTTTTTTGGCATTTTAAACTAGCCTTAAAAACGAAGAGCAGAAGAAAGTGGTAAGGTTAATTTAATTTGGAATGTGGAGGTAATAAATGATATAGTTAATAATCTTAGTGGAGACTGTTAATTTACATTTCATCACAAACTCAAAGTAGGGCAAAAGAAGTGCAGCACTTCGTATGTGAACCAGTATACCTTGGAAATTATAAAAAATTAGAAACAAGTTTCATCAGGGGCTTTTATTTTTGTCTCTGATGCCTTGCCATCTTCCAGTTTCAGACAATTTTAGTGAAGTATAACATGCTACCGTATAGGATCTTCCTAAAAACATTGTGATCTAAAAGGATCCTGATCCAATACTCTATCATTCAACTAAGTCAAATGATCTTTTCCAGAGCTGAAACCTCCACTACTGTTAAAGAGTGTATAACAGCCACTCTTTGTTCTTCCCTCCAATTTCTAGATTTGGGCCCAAGCAGGTGAAAGGTGTGGCAATTGAACATGGGGCTGTTCTACCGACCATCTCTAATAGCTTATTACCTCTCCTCCAAACTATTTTGTGTACACTCCACAATCTCAAAAAGCCATGCCTGAATGGAACTGTTCGGTTGCCGCCATTAGAATTTTCCACAGTGCAGGAGAAGAAGAGCCACAAAAGATGACCCTGCCACTACCCCCTTCACTACAATAAAATAGTAGACTTAGCCACCATCTATCATATTCCATTCTTTGCAAGATCCTCTTCTCTATAACCTATCCTCGTTTGCTATCCTCTCCATTGTATCTCTAGGCCAAGACAGTGACAACCGCCCGCAATAATTTTGAATTCCTCATGCTTGATCTCTCTAACAAGTTGAAATATCCATAAGTTTTCGATAGCGAGAGGGGAGGCTTTTGTGTGTGTATATATAGCAGTGCATTCCTCTAAGTACATTTGTATCTCTTCTTGGATAAGGCAGAAATGGAACTAACTAGGATGGTCATACTACTTGTTTTCATTTCCTCTAGCTTCTTTTATCCTTGTGTTCAAGGAAGGATTCATCATCATCATCATCATCATCGTCATCAACTCAAGGAACATCCAAAGATGAGCATTGCACAGCCTCCCATGGCAGAGCCTCCTCAGACTGCAGACTCCCCTAGTTATCCTCCTGCTCTCGCTCCTCAGCCTATTAGTACCGGTCCTAACACGAACGCCACAAATTCTACTGCTCCTCCTCCTACACCAATAAGTGAAGGGACTAGTGGGAATTCCTCGAACAACAACGTCATTTTTGATGTTCGAACATTTGGAGCGAGAGGTGATGGATTGTCTGATGACACTGAAGCATTCAAGAGTGCATGGGACTCTGCATGCCAAGCTGGATCTGCAGTAGTCCTTGCTCCTCAGGGATACTCCTTCATGATCCACTCCACCATCTTTGCAGGCCCTTGTCAGGGTGGAGTCATATTTCAGGTACACTCCACTGGTTTATGCTAATTTATCCTGGATTCAATCCACAAAACTGACTTAATTCTGATATGGTTACCTGCTGAATTCCTATATAAGGTTGATGGGATCATCTTGGCGCCCGGCGATCCCGATTCATGGCTAAGTAGCAGTAGAAGGCAATGGCTTGTGTTCTACAGAGCCAACGGCATGACTCTGCAAGGAGGTGGACTCATTGATGGGAAAGGAGAGAGATGGTGGAATCTCCCTTGCAAACCACACAAGGTAAGCATGGGCAAGCTAAGGAGAAATCTTAAGAAACTAGGACAAAGGCAATCCTTAACACTTGCTCATTTCAATGCTACAGGGGATAAATGGGACAACACTGCCTGGGCCCTGTGATAGCCCTGTTGTAAGCTCAACTCAACTGAATTAACTACTTCTATAGTTGATATGTTAACTACCATGATGTAACCTTAGCTTTCATCTCTATGTGGTTTCAGGCCTTGAGGTTCTTCATGAGTTCAAACCTGAGAGTTCATGGATTAAAGATCCAAAACAGTCCCCAGTTCCATTTCCGGTTCGATGCCTGCAAGAATGTCACCATTGACACAATATCCATAAACTCACCTGCACTCAGTCCTAACACTGACGGCATCCATGTAGAGAATTCTGAGAAAGTGAGGATTTATAATTCAGTGATCTCCAATGGTAAGTTATTCTTGCTTCAGTTTATCCTGACCTTAGGTTCAGTTTCTCTTCTACCTTGCAATCTAAAGTGTCTGATTCAACAGGTGATGATTGCATATCTATTGGTTCTGGTAGTCTGAACATAGAAGTACAAAATGTAACATGTGGACCAAGCCATGGCATCAGGTTGAACCACTTTTCCTTCTCCGTTTCATCCTCTAATTTTCTTCTGCAATTGGACTCTAATGCTACTCAAAATTTTATGTATGCTCAGCATAGGAAGTCTCGGCAAACAAAATTCGCGTGCATGTGTGACTAATATTACTGTCAAGAATGCTATCATTAAGCACTCGGATAACGGAGTCAGGATCAAGACATGGCAAGGCGGATCAGGGTCGGTATCATCGGTCACATTCGAGAACATACACATGGACACCGTCAGGAACCCGATCATCATTGATCAGTACTACTGCCTCACCAAGAAATGTGCAAACCAAACCTCTGCGGTCTTCGTGTCAGACATCACCTACACAAACATCAAGGGGACTTACGATGTCAGAAGTCCGCCAATCCATTTCGGGTGCAGTGACTCAGTCCCTTGCACTAATGTTACACTGACAGAAGTGGAGCTGCTACCTGCAGCTGGAGAAATCATCTCAGATCCTTTCTGTTGGAACACTTATGGTGCCTCGCAGACGCTTACGATCCCTCCAGTGTCATGCTTGTTGCAGGGACTACCTCGATCAATTATGGACATTGACAATTTGATGTGTTATTGAGGAATTTAGAGCATTATCACTCTACGAGTTGAAAGAGTGTAGATATCTATTGATATATCAGAATGTCTGAATTAGAAAGAACAGGCATGTAAAGTATATTCCTCTTAAATTTAGTGTAACAGTATATCACTGTCATAATCAAAGGTTTCTATGAGATCTTTGCCTACTATTAATTTGAAATATAATAGTCAAAGGCTAGTTTCAAGAACAAATCTGATAATTTGTTGCTGAAAACTGAGATATAAATATGTGACGTTTGTTTATATGAAGCTCTGAATGATTTTAATAGCTTCATGGTACATCAAAGACGATAACAATCATTTAGACATTGTACATTTGAATGAAAGGTTGGATAGATTAATATCTAAACTACGAGTAAAAAAAAAAGAAAGAAAGAAAGATCATGGGCATGGAATATATCTTTCCTCTTTTTAAACAGAAAGCCTAACCAGCAGCAACCAAATGCTTCCCATTTTGTTTTCTGAGGGACGAAAAGGCAAGTGGAGATGTTAGTGTACTTGTGGGCGCGTGAGATAAAGAGAGCCTTTTTAATTTTGCACTCCACGAAGGATGAGAGCAAGGAAACAAACAAGAGAGCGTCATTACTTAATTATTGAGCAGGCATTAAAGAAAAGGTTAAGCAGTCATTAATTAATGGCTGCTTAACTCACAAGAGGTGTAAGGGTGAGGCAAAGAGGAACGACTTTCACAAACCGAAAGCTATTTATATATATAGTATGTCAAATAATGGTATGGTAGTGCTTTTAAAAAATTACATTTCACACCTTCTCTTTTTAAAAATTTACAATTCACACCATACCTTTTCAAAGTATGAATTTTGAGCCCCCATATTTTTGACTTTATTTTCAACAGATGAAGAGGATTTTTAATAAGCTTGAGTCCAAATTCATGAAACTTAGGGTTTGAAATGTTGCATTTCTTTTTTTTTTTTTTAACTTTTATTTTATTTCAAATTCTCTCTCCAACGGCTCGTAACCATCGTAGTGATGGGCCTAGTAGTCTTACGTGGGCCGGTGCACGAGCACCATTACTCTCTCTCTCTCTCTCTCTCTCTCTCTCTCTCTCTCTCTCTCATTCAAAGAAAGGTGGCCTTCCTTTGAATAGGCGTGGTGTGGTCTTTTGCATAGTGGAGATGTCTTTGAAAAGATTGAAAGGCAAACGTGGTTAAGATAGATAGGGTAAAGGAAGTAGTAGATTGGTAGGAAGGATCATGGGGTTGGCTACTCTTTAGATCTCAGCCTTCACCTTAGATACCCTCCATTTGGGGGCTCACCAAATATTCCTAAGGAAGGGCTAAGAGCTACCTCATTAATTTTTAATATTTCACCCCATTTCTCCACGTGGTTTCTCTCAATGCCATGGACCCTATCCTCTCCATTCCTTCTCACCTTCAGAAAGAGTCTTTTTAAGACTAAGTTACGTAGTTGCACAATTCACCAAGTGATCGATCAATTAAAACCAACACAGAAGTACAACTTTGATTGGCAATCAAAATTCCATACGCAAACTCGAAAGATATACACATAAAATAAATTAAAAGGACCATCTCCTGCGAATTATTTGCAAGTCAAGTCTTCAATCATTTTTAAGCATGCAAGAAAGCGATGATAAGTGGGGACCGCGGCACGCAATCCAATGTGGTCCAGTCAGCATTTCAACGGGCATAGACAAATCCTTCATTCTGAAGAATGATGCAGATCAGCAAAACACTGCAAGTCACATTGCCAATGGCCATACCAGAAGCAAATTTGAGAATTTCTGAAAGCTACTCTTGGAGTGAATTATGGAAGAGGACCAACAAAACAAAGTTTCTTATAATTGGAGAGACACACAGATATCATGGAGAAATTAAAAGAATGGGAGCAGCATAAACTATGACATGAAGTACAGACCATGGAGAGTGAGGAGTGCAGAAAGCAAGGTTCTTTCCTGCATTATAAATCATAGATGTTGGCTTTATGTTCTTCCACTGCATCTAAAGATGAGGGGAATGTTTGGTCTTTAAAGCTGCATAAAGATTTCCTATATCAATACAAGAGAAACAGTACAAATGGGAGAATCTCAACAGATAAAAAGTTCATAAAGGTGCAAAGCTTCTTTTGGAGCACCTCACAACACCCACCCACTACTCCTGAATTTTACTCTCATCAGTTTATGTGAATGCTCTCAGCAACAGCTGAATAGAATAAATCAAACTGGTTTATTTTGTCGTAGAAGCTTCACTTACTCTGGGGAGTACTTATTTATCCATCACAAAAGGCATACTAATTTGCAGTGGGACAGATATAAGCTTAGCTCTTGTTATGTAATTAAACTACGTTGACATTCATGAAAGCAAAGTACTGGCGTCAATAAAACAAAGCAGCTGCTACCAATAAGCTATTAGCATCTAAAGACGCAGTTAAAGTCTATCAAATTATTAGCAGGTAAATATGCTATCGACCCAATGGAGTATTACCATAAAATTTCAAGAATTGACACCTGATAATCTAACTCAGAGATGGTCATCAGCATTCAGCATTCAGCAAAAGTGAAACAGCCAATAAGGCAAAAGTCTAATAAAAGATTTTGAAACAAGGGTGTCCTGAGAATTATAGAGTTGCACAAAATCTACTTTGAAGATTGTGATAACAATAGAAACACTCGAATGCTAATTTTTTTTTAATCCAATTCACCTCTTTAAACGTATTGCAATAAAGAGAAATGCCATGACATTCTCCGGTTCACTCACCTTAGCCAAAGACCAAACTTATGGTACTTAACAAGTACAAGGATAAGGCAGTAGTCATCATAACTCAACTATCATTCCGTGTTTTAACAATTTCTCTGTCACCAAACCTCAGCTAGCACTGTACGTTTAAGAAGTTCTACATGCACAAGTGAAAACAAAATAGCTACCAAGAGGATAGGAAAGGTAGAGCCTCCTGTGTCCAACCAGCATTGCAAGGACACCCAGTATATAGCTAGGGCGGAATATGGTAAAAACAAATTGTCTAAAGATGAAGATACTACATACGGATGACCTTTTAAGAAGTAAAAGAAAGTAATTTTTTGACATTTGTCAAAGAGACACAAAGTTACAAGACAGAAACTGCAGGACAAGAAGCATAGACACAAAAGTCCTTCGCACCCATTGAAGAATAGTAGATAGAATACATGAATTTCACTAACCACCTTTCTTCAGATACATGAGTGGAACAATCAAATAAGCTCCTTCAGTAAGCTCTAAGTTTGTAGTTTTACAACTTCTTGGGAGAAACCATTTCTGAATTATACCTTACCAGAACATTCAACTATAATGGTCTCCCCTGAAGAAGCTCTTGGTTTTATTTTATAACTCATCTGAAGAAGCCATTTACGAATTATACCTTAAAGACATACAAAAATTAGAAGACAAACAATTCTGCAATTTTATTATGATCCCTGGACATAGAATAAGATGAATCTAATGGAAGAAAAATATCCTCCCATGGGAATCACCTCTAGATGTAAGCACTACTGCAAGGAGGCAAGCAATTCCAAAAGGGAAGCAACAAAATGCATCTGGATTTCCTCATCAATTGTCAAGAAGAGGGGAACATGTACAAAAAGAGATTTGATGCCATGTTGCTCTGCAAACCGGAGAGAATGATAGTAGACATAATTGCATACAAATCGACCGGCATCATCTGAAGGCATCACATCATAGCCCATCTTAGCTAAAGCCTTAGAAATTTCAGTGACAGGTACTGAAGTCTGCAAGTAGTCAAGAAGTCAGATGGGAGCTTTATAAGCAAGTCTTGCTCCGTTAGCTGCAGGTTCCACACAAAAGGTAAAAAAAAAAGAATAGCACAGGAAAATTTATACTGTGATGCATATGAAAACACAAGATATCCTATCCTCCAATAGATGTAGCTCTGACCTGTCCCTTGTTTGTACTTCAAATGACAGTGCAAAAAATCACTAGATACACGAGCAGTAAAAGATCTTCAGGACCAATTAGTTTTCATGATGTTTAAAAGGACACGGTGAGATTTTCACAGATGAAGGGAAGGATAGTAAAAAAAACGAAAAGAAAAGGTGGGACGAAACGTATAAATTGGATTCACAAATGCATATAATCTCACCCTGGTATTGAACAATTACCAAATCTTCGAAGTGACAATACAAAATAGGAGCAAAGATGATGATTAACAGCCCAATTTCCTCAACTTATGTAGTAATCATGAAATTCCACATCTTACCGGTATATAAGAATCCAGTTATTAGTTCTCTTGAAGTGCAGCACAAGATATATGCACACATAAAGATATACAACACACAGAGACAGAGCAAAACCCACACACAACTGCAATCCTACTTCTAATCTGAATGGCTATAGTCCGGGGTTATTTAACCAAATACTTAAAAATGGTACCTCTCGTGTTCGTGAGAAACTTCCATCAGATGGTACAATAGGGACTTTCTGCAAGACAAAACACATGAAAGACGATGACATTGAAAAACTAGAAAGAAAAAAAATTTGATGTTAAAGAGGGATAACAAATGTAGAGATCAACAAGACAACGTAATGAAGGACATATCACCTGAGGCTTCCATCCTAGCTCATCTGGACAACGAAAAGTAGCCTCATTGACTGCTTGATTCTCAATAGTGAACCTTGATGCACCACTATTTACTCCAAAGTGGAGCTGAAAGATATGCCAAATTTAATTGGAAACAATATGTGAAAAAGTGCATCACAATAACAGCACACTGATATAAGAAATTGGCATGTAATGCAGAGAAAGCAGGAGTAGCTTGAAGGAGGAAAATGTATTTAAATTGTCAGGTAAGAAGATGAATAGCAGTTGATTATTTCCTAAAAGGATGTTTCATGTTTAAAATAAGAACAAAAAAAATCCATGAATTAGAGTGAGCTGGTGGCAGCCCCAACGGACATTACTTTCACAACAATTTGAAAAATTGACAATTATAGTCTTAAAGTAAAGTACAGGCAGTATGAGCAACGCTTTATCTTGTATATCTATTTGGTAAAAGAAATTTTATTTTTCGAGCAAAGAAAGATATAAGGTCCATCTGTCTTAAGACCTTGACAAATCAGACTGGGGGACAGTTTAATGGTATGCCATCTAGTAATACACTTGAACCTCAAAGGAATGGATGGATTAAGGAAGAACATAACTGAAGAAATGTTACTAGTATGAATACAGAAGTAAATTTCCAGTTGCCTAATTTTCAGATAAACTACATTTCTACTTGACTAATGTTTAGTAGGTGTAGTAAGTAGAGCTTTGACTGAATTTCCTGACATCAAACAAAGCTAATGCACTTTCTTTCCAGGCTTATTCAAACTAATTTTGCACATAGATAGATGCAAGAGCTTAAGATAAAATGTTTGATCCTCTAAACCATATCAACAAAGACACTGAAGTAAAGGCGAACAGCTGACCCAAATGACTTGCCCCATGTTTGAGGATCCCTTGTCTCTCCCAGCTACAGCAGACTCCAATGTTCTATACAGTTGACCAAGTGCGCCTTGTCCAGCAGTCTCAAGAATGTTGCAGCTCCCTAGAACAAGACCTTTTGGCATCCCCTTCTTTTCCATGAAAGCTCTCAAATTACCAACAATTGTCTCAGTTGGGTTCTCAGATACCCCATAAAATTTCTTAAATCCGGTAACATGAACTGTTACCACTGAAGGCCCTTCTGAACCCATTTCCCGATAATTTTAGATATATGATTGATATTGCAGTGAGAGCAAGATGTTGTTTATTGATGAATATCCCACTTTGAGATGAGCTACATAACAATTAGACACTGTTCCAGTTTAGCAATCAAGAAATAAAAATAAAAAAAAACGAACCTTGATGCATAATTAGGTATTGCAGTAGTACAATCAAGAACAAGAATACAAACAAATTGAGAAGAACAGCTCAAACCAACTGTAGAAAAATTGGGCTCCCACAAAAAGGTCTGATCACAAAACTAAGGACAAATGCATGAAAGGATTACACAACTCACGATGAGCCGTTTTTGATTTAAATGTGGACACAAGCACCGATACATAATCCGATAATTGCAATTAGAAGTTATAAACCATCTGACATAGAGAATTTAACAGGTGATGAAACCAACAAAGATACACAAATAGCGAAACTCATATCCATTATCTGCACAAAACCAGCAAAGAACCATCAAAACACCAACTTTGATCTCTTTTCATGATGTAGCAGGCAAAAGATTGATAAATTGATAGTAATAAAATTCAAGGATATTGGACGCCCCAATTCTTTGCAAAAAGAAAAAAAAGAAAAAAAAAAGAACAAACAGCATCGAATAAAATAACGCAAACAAGGATAATGGATGCCCCAATCGACCAATTAATTTTCAGAAAAGTAGTCACTTTTAGTCCTCCAAGTTACTAGAAATAAGGAAAAGTCTCTCAAAAACCTGATCTTTTCCTTCTCCTACGAGGCCATGAGATTATGGCGAAGGTGAGAGAGAGAGAGAGGCAGATATAGCGAGCGAGCGGATAAAAGACGGCGATGGGTCCTTTTCAAAGCACATTGAAATCGTCGATGCATGAGATTGGGTTAAAAAAGAGGAAAAAAAAAGGCAGGAAGAGAGAGAACTCAACACGCCATAAAGTGGAGCGCGTATAGTGTTGCGCGGAATACTTCCTTGCTCTCATTTTACTTTGGCTGCTACTGCTAGTTCAATTATAAGCGAATGTCACTATATGAGATATGTAGCAATCTAAGATAAACTTTGCCGTTTCCAATAATATTTTATCGATTGCCATTGCGCCACGTCACAGTACAGAGAATCTAGTTCTTTGATATCTTCACAATGATACTGAATTTTTTTTTTTTTTGTGTGTGGAAAATTATTAAAGCTCTTGGAGTGAATACAACCTCTGGAATTGACCTTTATTACTCCATATCCATTTCAGATTAGTTGGGAAAGTTGTATAATTAATAATACTCTACCTGATAAAAGTTTATTAAGGGTAGGAGGGTCCACTAGCCGAGTAGGCCCAGACAGCCCAGTATGCCGTACCTACTCGGGCTGGGCCCAATCTTTACGACGGCCCGATCTAAACGATATTAATTGGGGTAGTTACTAATAAAACCCCCCAACTGCAACTGCTAACTGCACCATCCTTAAAAGGTCCCCAAAGTCTCAGACTTTGGAAGGCATCACGAGTTGAGCTCTTGGGGAGCGAGAAATGACGGCGTCCCTTGCTTCCATGGCGAGTCCGAGAGCTCTCAACTCCGTCGGATCGCCTCTTAGGGAGTCTTTTCTCTCCTTCGATATTTCCAAGTCAATCGCTTTGACTTCGAGAGGTTATCAACTCGATGGAAGGCTTAGAGGCGGAGGGAATCCATCACTCTTGCCGGTGATTAGAGCTCAGAGCTCTCCAGTGCCAGGTACCCCTCTGAAACTTTTTTCCTGCAAGAAGTAGGATTTTGATCCCGGGTTCGGTAGATCTTCAGTGGAATTTTGATTCATTTCTCCATTTTATTTAAGCAGAGTATCTACCAGATTCCAAATTTTATAAAGTAGAAGCCATATTGAGGTGAGAGTCTTGTCATATTCGTGCCCCACGATTTAAAGTTTGGAATGCATGGCTTTTTGATCAATTTTTTGGTAGTAATTTTCATTTCTTTGTGGTGGACTCACAAGTCAAGGCCATGGAGAGTCTCGCATGTCTCTTCGGTGAGTATGTTGTAATTTGTAATCTTTTTTTTCCTTTTTCTTTGATTTAGGCAAGTTGGATTTGTTAAATTTGTTAGTATAACTTTTGAATGGAAAACTAGGGTTTGCTGCAAATGGGTATTAGAGGGGTAACGGTTTCTGATGTGCGAGGATTTGGAGCTCAGGGTGGCTCGACAGAAAGGCATGGTGGTATGCTGTTGCTCATTGCAAGATTGTGCATTTCTCTTGAACATCTTTTAAGTGTCATTTCCTAGTCCTTGTATTTTTCTTTTCATTTTCTCTCTTCCTTTCGCAGTGCAGAGGATTGATACCACTTCTTTCAATATTTATCCTTATTTACTCTGAGTTTGCAGGGTCAGAGTTTTCAGAGGACAACTTTGTAACTAAAGTTAAATTGGAGATAGTGGTCAGCAAGGACCAGGTACATCGCTATATGGATAGATTGTAGCTATGGATGAAAAACATTGGAAAAGTTATCCATGGTTCATGTTGTTAGAAGTATGAGATTAACCCATTTCATGTTCTATATTTTGCCATGAATTGAGACATTTGGCAATGCTAGTCAACTCAGTCTGTTACAATGTTTTCGAAGGAAAGAATGTTGAGTAAGAATGTTTATCTTTCTCATATGGACAAGTTTCTCTCCTTGCAAAATCGTAAGCGGGTACAGTGGATTGTTATTTGCTCCTAACAATCTCGTTAGTGGTTAAGATGCTTATTGTTTCAATGAAACAAGGCGTACCCTTTTCTTCTAAGAAAAAAAATATATCGTTAGTGAAGATAACTACTTGAACTCGCGGTTTACAATTTTTCACATTCTTATAAAGTTTATTTAATCGGTCATGTTTCTTTTCTTCTCTTTCTTTTCCATGACCTAGGTTGAACCAGTAATTAACAAAATAATTGAGGAAGCAAGAACTGGAGAAATAGGTGATGGCAAGATATTTGGTAAGAACTATTTTTCATGATTTCATCTTCTATTTGCTTGAAATTGACTTTGAGCTTTCTTGTTTGAGAGCATGCACTGCCTGTTCCTATTTATACTGTTCAACACATGAGTGGGGAGTCTAGAACCCTACTTAAATATTGTATCTTTTTAGTCAATTTGATAGGCTAACTATAGATGGATGCACTTCATTTGCCTTTTCCCACAAGGGAATTCAACAACCTCTGTAATTTTCCTATCTAGTATATTATGCATGTGAGTCAACTGAAATCTTCTATCATATATATGGTAACCATGTCTCTTGTTTCCGAGTTCTCACACATCCTGTCTTTTGATTTGCACATCATTCTTTTGCTGCATACTGTACTTCTATTTAGGGGTAAAGTAAGTTGAATTCTGGTGAGCATCATCTTCTCTTCAAGTTGTAGTATGCATTCCATCACCCTCCATAGTTTCTATCTTACAAACTATAATGTGTAGACTTCTTTACACTTTCTATTCCTTTTGGTGTCAAATAACGCAAATGCACCCATCTAAGCTGTTATCCTTTATCTAGGTACATAATGATTTGTTATTATTTTTGTTCAACAGGACATATGATCTTTTTATCTAGATTCATGATGGTACTACCTTGTCTTTTTTCTGATATTATAGTGTTCACCAACATGACATTTCATCTTCCATAAATGCTAATATAATAGATGTCCTTTTTATGGAGGATAGCATAGTTGAGTTATTTGATAGAGTCGTGTGTGCAAAAACTAAAAAGTACACTAAGGTCGTTCCATGTACATTGAAGACCACAATTGGGCGAATGTTGTAATTAGCTCATCCTTGTATATGTAGGTCATCATTATTGTGAGAACTATTAAACTAGAAAGAGTAAAATTTTGACTCCTCAATACTGGTAATGAAACTACACAATGAATGAGGTGTGATCTGCAAATTGTAACAGGTCATGCAATTTATGTAGTACCTTGAGAATAATTGTTAACTCATTAACTATTCTAAAAATTTAAGCTGATAAAGAGGCAAAGATATGCATGACAGAATTTGAACTCATGATTTTTGACTGATATTATGATAACTCACGAACTGCTAAAAAATTAAGCTATTAGAAAATTATGATTTTTATATTTTATATTCTAACAATAATCACTTGTTAATATGCTAGTGGTAAACTATTGATACTTATTTTTTAATTTGTTGTATTCTAATGTCATGCAATTTGGATGAGTTGTGATATCATTTTTCTTGTTAGTTTGGCTAACTATACTAGGTGGTTATTTGTTTTTCTTCCTATTAGTTGTTGTATATTCGTGTTTCAACTATTGAACTTTGCATGTGGTGATTACTTCTGATGATGCTTTACTTCTTTCAGTGATACCCATTTCAGATATAATAAGGGTTCGTACAGGTTAGTTCTCTCTCTCTCTCTCTCTCTCTCTCTCTCTCTCTCTCTCTCTCTCCTGTCGTGCTCTCGGACACACACACGCACTCATTTGTTGTTATTCTTCAGGTGAGCGTGGTGAAAAGGCTGAGAGAATGACTGGTGGACGATCAGATATGATCTCTTCTGTGGCATCTGACTGATCAGAGTTGCCCTTATTTCACATCAGTTCAATTTGTTGCCCTCATGGAAATAGTCGGCTAGTTGTTCTAACTTCTAAGGTTATTCCTTGTAGCAACTTCTGGTATTCTGTTGCCGAGTGGATAATGTAAGTGTGAAGAATACTATCAAAAATAAAAGCTAGAACAACCAGGTTACTCTGCTGCTATTACTTGATCGACTCTGCTTTTTATACAGTAAGAAGTCTATGATACGTTATGACAATTTCATTAGTCACGGTTATGTACTTGTTTGAGTCTTCTAACTGCAAATATTCTCGAAGCAACTATTTTTCATTCTGTCTTTTATATGAAATGAGATAACAAAGGAATTGGTGCACTTTGAAAGAAGAACAATTTTAGCGTCTGTTGTGGAGTACCCATATATACGATGAGTCATTAGTCATAATTTTACCTTTTCTTGTTTCTCCCACACAATGATGCATCTTGATATATAGCTTTGAGACATTTAGGCCCACCAAGATCTCCAAATATATATACTAGAGCATGAATCAGGAATAGTATAGATATGATGATTAGACATACATTACTAAACGTTGTGCAATTTAATTGTGTATTTATGTATTTACATTCTCTTGGAAAAAGCACAATACATTTGTAGTTCAAGATGTTTAGACTCTGGAACTGTAATTGATGATGATGATGATGAGGGCCAATAAATTAAGTGTCATTCAACTTGGATACGTGTCTAATATATGAATTAAATAGTAGAGGGGGTTGATATAAATGTTGATATTTTAAATCTTCGAGTATGAATTTCCAATATACAAGTTAAGCAATTCAACTTGTCGACATCTTAAGACAATCCTTGATTGATTTGCTTTTTAATTTTGTTTCTAAGCTTTTCGTTGCAAAAGAACAAAATAGAGAGTAATGAGTAGGGTTATGATCTATCATTGAGAAGAAGTGCCTCACGAATGTATTAATGGCGACTCTTCTTATCTTAACCTTTCCACTCAATAAAGCAATGGGATTATGCCATTTTTAGCTCAATTCTAGTGATGAGCCGTAGCTATGGAAAGCTACGTGATAAATGATCAACATAGTATTTACGGGCAAAAAGCTATCGCCTTCTTACGCACTACTCTTTTTACGAAACAAAGTAGTAGTGTGTCAGATAGCATTAAAGATGGAAAGAAAGCCAACACTCCCACTAAGCCTTGCCTTCCATTTATGAAGAAGGAAAGACAGAATGGCTCAATCAATGCTAGGATGCTAGTGAACAACTTGCAACAAACTCCTAATTCTAGGATCCAAAGTTAGAAAATAGTTAGCTAGGAAATAGAAAGAAATCAAAATCATAAGCAAAAGCAAACACAAATAGCATACATGCATGATTCGAAAATATTAATTTAGATTGATCGCAATGATAAATACCACTCTCTTCTTATTCAGCTCACCCGAACTTTAACCTTGTAGTTTAGCAATTTAGGTTAGAGTTCGGATGCCGCCAAACCAAACCCGTTAGATAATAATTAACCTCTAATTATGGATCCAACCACTCATGTGAAGATCAATCCATAAATACATTTATCGATATGTGATTATAATTACTTTGCTCTCGGACCCACTTATATAAAATGAAGTTGCACCGAATCCCAATATCGATTGCTAAGTCTCTCTGTAGGTTTGTATAGCTACGCATACGCATAATTTTGTCCGGATGCATGCGTGAACAAATTAAGGTGGTGCTAGCCAACAATCCCTCATGCGGTTTTAGTACTTCCTTTCCCCGCGCACACTACCTTTTCATTCAAAAGCTAATTAAAGATTAGTGCAAAACAAAGAAAACCGACGAAGGGATATCGGATAACAAAACGAAAGAGATAGGAAGAAGAAGAAGAAGAAGAAGAAGAAGAAAACAAAGTCTTTTTTTTTTTTTCTCTCTCTCAAAAAGAAAAAAAAATAAAAAAGTTTTTTTATTCTTTTTTGAAGTGTCTATCAGACAGTATGTGGTGAGTTGTGAGGGGTGATGTTTTGTTTGGCCTTCTACGCTTTCTGTTATTACCACCTTAGCGGATATTATTGCAGAATGTCAGGTCTCCACTTTTTCTTTCTTTCTTTCTCTCTCCTTCTATTCTCTCTATATATACCCACCTCTTCTCCTCTACGTTTTTATCTCCTTCTCTTGTTACTTTTCTTCTTCTCTCTCTCTCTCTTCTTGAGAACGTAGTACGTAGTAAGAGAGAGAGAGAGAGAGAGAGAGAGAGAGAGAATAAAAAGAGAGGGAAGAGATGGGTAGTGAGTTTACCCCGACCCTGGCCATGATAGCAGTCCAAATTGGCTTTGCTGGACTCAATGTAGTCTCGAAGCTAGCCATGGACTCCGGCATGAGCCCATACGTCTTGATCGCCTACCGGAACATCGTCGCCACCATCTTCCTCGGGCCCGTCGCCTTCTTCCTCGAAAGGTGAAGTAACCTCACCACCCTTCGTCCCTATTAAAATTTAAAAAAAAAAAAAAAAAAAAAAACATAGAATCAATGGTGCATGTTCTTATTAGCAGCTACTTCTTTTTCACTGGTTACCTTCTGCTGCATGCCAACTACTACCTAATTAATTATCACAACCGCACCCTTCGTCATGTAATCAGGCTAATCATGCCACTTGTCCTCCCCAAGGAGCCAGATGGCAACTAAAATTTGAATTGCTTTTAAAGGTCCCTTGTTTTTAGTGCGAGTGTCTAATTAATTAATTAATTAATTGTAGTCTATCTATC
Source organism: Typha latifolia (assembly GCF_019914945.1). Taxonomy (NCBI): domain Eukaryota; kingdom Viridiplantae; phylum Streptophyta; class Magnoliopsida; order Poales; family Typhaceae; genus Typha; species Typha latifolia. The sequence goes on along the minus strand of NC_133087.1, from coordinate 18,389,907 downwards.
GATGTTTGCAGAAAGACTCGAATGGCGCTCACCGGCAGAATAGTCTTCCAGATTTTCCTCAGCTCTATATTTGGGTAAGTTAGTGATCTCCTGCATGCATGTCAATTAAAATAATATAAGCGGGCGATTACTTAATACTGACCAATTAATTGATGCAGGGCTACGATGAACCAGATACTCTACTTCGTAGGTCTCAAGTATTCCACACCAACCATCGCCTGTGCCTTGAGTAACATGTTACCTGCGATCACCTTCATCATGGCCGTTCCTTTCAGGTATATATATATATATATATATATATATATATATATATATATATATATAATTAATTAATTATGGGCCAGGTAGAGATGGGTCACGAGAAAGTGTAACCGAGTTTGGTAAATTAAACCGCTCATGAATAGAGCCAAACCCAGGTGACATGCATGGCGAGTTAACGTACGTGGACGCTTTGTCCACCGCATACTCCACGAGAACCACGCTACTTATAGCGGGAGTACGTTACGAAAAATAAGAGTTGCGTTTGAGTTAAGCTCAAACAAAAAGAAGAAGGAAACATGTCTGAATTGGACACCGGTTGTTTTTGTTTTGGTTAATTGCAGGATGGAGACGGTTGGTATTAGAACAATAGCAGGACAGGCTAAGGTTCTTGGAACACTCCTTTGTGTTGGTGGTTCCATGTTGATGACCTTCTACAAAGGTAGCCTCATCAAAACGTGGCCTTCTCACATCCACTGGAGGTATGCCGAAGAAGCCACCGCCGCCGATGGCAGCGCCGGCGAGCAAAACATGGCCCTCGGCGCCGTTCTCGTCATCGGCAGTTGCTTTGCTTGGGCCATTTGGTTCATCATACATGTAATAATCAATCACCACCACACAACATATATGCATACATATATAAAATTAGAGCAATCTTTTAACATTGATATTATTAAACATTGCAGACAAAGATGTGCAAGAACTTTGCATCTCCGTACACAAGCTCTGCTCTGATGTGCTTCATGGCCGGCATCCAGTGCTTTGTTGTCGGCGTGGGTGTGGAGAGGAAGTTGTCTGTGTGGGCACTCGGTTGGGACATCAGGCTTGCAGCCGTCCTCTACGTCGTAAGAGCTTTAATTTGAAATAATTATTGAGAAGCTAGTTAGAAGTACATAATTAATTGCTGATCGTGGAAATTAATTAATATTGTTTCAGGGAATAGTAGGCTCTGGTTTAGCTTTTGCGTTGATGTCGTGGTGCCTACAAAGAAGAGGGCCCCTGTATGTCTCCATGTTTAGCCCACTGTTGCTTGTGATCGTCGCAATCCTCGGATGGGCAATACTAGATGAGAAGTTATACGTTGGGAGGTAAATTCTTTTGTTTACGTAAGCTCTTTGATGTTCATTGAGGGGATTAAATTTGGTATCTATCCTCTTCCTTTTTTGGGGTTGCAGTGCTACTGGTTCTGCTCTTATAGTTGGAGGACTCTACATGGTGCTCTGGGGGAAGGGAAGAGAGATTGAGAAGGTGACAAATGGGGATTGCAAGAGCTTAGAAATGGGGCAGGAGGGACAGGTGGAATCTACCGGTCTGCCTGTGTATTTTAGTCCCAACCATTAGATCTAGTGAGAGATGTGGTGATGTGATGATGGAGTACTAGTGGATGGAAAAATTGCAACATGATCAACAGAGACATGCTAGCTTTGCTTTTGAATGAATTGATGTGGCAACAAAGGTCTGGTCCATCGAGTGGAATATAATTGCATCATGTCCTAGAAAAGCATTCTAAAATGGATCATTTTTGGACCTTAATAAAGAAATCCGTAAAACGAATAATTAATGAATAATCCATATCTTGTAGCTGCGCAATTAATATATATCCTCCGCAATCTAAACAATTAATTAAAGAAAAATTCCAACACCTTTACTACGTATGTAAATCATGATCTCATAGCTAGAGTAATGAAGCAGGAAAATTTATTTAAAATGGCTTCCATTACACAGTGTCCAATACTTATTATCTTTATTTTTAGGACTCGAAATTTTGAACGTATAACAACCTCTTAATTAAATGCAACAACGAGTAAGTCTTATCGTCACTTCACTCTAAATGCGACAGACCATTACCCACCACCTAGGCTGCATCCTCCGATAAAGAAGAAATCCTCATCGGGTCATATTCGCGACTTCTACGAATAACTCAAACTATACTCCCTAAATAAATTGGTAATATGTTAGAGAAAGAAAATAGAACCCCCAAGAAAAAATGTTAATCATTAAAATATACTATAAAGTAGGGAAAATAAGGATGCATGAGGATTCAAGGAAACCATTTGTTCTCTCTAATACTACATGCAAAAACCATATAAATTCTACAAAAATCTCATTTCATTCATCAAGCAAACAATATCAACCCAGAACATCTCTAAAACATGCATGACTGTCTTATTTCCACACAAATATATATATATATATATATATATATACACACACAAATTAACCCTACAAGCGGCCTGCATATATAACTTATGCGGCCGATGGCGCAGCAATGTAGTAGTGCGCGACTCCTGCGTCAGTCAACGCCGCGAAGACCGGCTGCTGCAGACCGTTCGCCTCCACTTCCACCTCCACCTCGGACACGGCCGGACCCTTGTAGTCCAAGGTCTCATCGTTGTATATATCGCACCACTTCTTCACCAGCATCTTGATGTCCTCCCTATCCATGTTCGCCTCCTTCCCCGTGTACCTCCACGGCTTCGATCCCTGACGCACGTACGTACATTTCAAATTTAAGAAATTAGTTGACAATACTTAAGTAATCAAGTGATGAGACGGTGGAGATCGCATCATCAACTTACCGCAGCGCAGTAGTGCACAACCTTCACCTTCTCCAGCTCCACGTTCTCCGGATGCCTCCAAAGCATCGCCAGCACGAGGTTGTACACGAGCGGGATTGGCTTGTAGATATCCTTGAAGAACATGTTCAGAAAATCCTACGTGGAATTGGGTACCACGACAGTAGAATTAAATCATCATAAGTTGCCTTTATTCGCGGGATGAAAACAAGTCGGGATAAGTCGAGTTGTTGACTTGCTGTTATTAATTAATTACTTACTTGTTCCGCGAATGGGGTCGGGGGCGTGACGCGGAGCGTAGCGAGGAGGCTTTGGGCCGTCGCGATGCTGGGCTCGTGCACGAACATCCCGGCGTTGAAGTAAAGGGCCGGTGGTAGGCCCAGTTCGTCTTGGGGCCACGTCACCTTGGCCGGGCACTGCTGGCAGTAGCCAATCCGATACTGACGCGTGTGGCTCCACGTCTTCTCGCAGAAGCAATCCATCACCGCATAGAAATACCCATCGCGGAGGTCGAATAAATGGTCGATGTTATCGTACACCTGGATATCGGCGTCCAGATATATCATCTTATCATACTCCACGAACTGCAAGAGTAGAAGGGGGAGGTCAGTAAAATAGTGGTCGTCATTAATATTAGTTCTAACGAGGCGATGGGGGGTGTGGGCTTACCTCCCAGATCCGGAGCTTGGAATAGTTGATGACGTAATAGGCCATGGCGAACTGGATCTGGTTCTCCGGGGGGTAAACGGGCTCGATCTCGCGGACGAGGCAGCCTTGCAAGGAGAGGAGGCGGCGGTGGCTCTCCGGGACGTCGGGGAGCACGGCGACCACCAGGGGATAACCGGCTCCCACCTTCCTCAACCCCTTCGCGAGCCCCACCACGCCCTTCACATAGTCGCCATCGCCGGCGAGGAACGTGACGTACGCCCTCCTCGGCCTTGGTGCCTTCGTCACCGTAGCCATTGCCGCCTCCTTGGTTACCATATGGGGCGCCATTGAAGGATTCGAGGAGGAGGAGAAGAAGAATAAGAAGAAGCTTCCTGAGGGTTGGCGAGAGTTACTGTGGTGTGACTTGGGATCTGCGAGGCGTGTTCATGGATGGAAATGGTGGTTGATTAAATAAGCGAGAGGAGGAGTAGGGAATCCTCTCTATTTTGGGCGAAATTACCGAAACGGGCGTCTTCTTGACATATCTGGTTTCTGATGACCCCGGATTATCGCCGTACATGTGGTGGTCTGGGAGTGATCGAGCGGTCAGTGAGGTTTTGAAAGAACTATCTCGAAGGGGTTAGTTAATTTGGGACGCTGCGCAGGAAGGGGCTGGAAGGTCGTGATTGCGTCGTTTGGTGGACCCCTGGCGTAGGTTAGTCTAGCGAGGTCTGGACCAATCCCGGACGGTTGATTGATTGTTGAGGCGCTGATGCAGGTTAATTAAGATGAATCGAGGTTATAAAATGCTGGGGTTGCATGAATGACGTGCGAAACATACGACGTTGCGGTCCATCTATACTCCGTGGACTCCCAAGTGAGAATCCCCTGGAAAGAAAGAAAGATGAGGCCCAGATGGTCTGCACGCCCCGACTGCACAAAATTTTCTTTAGTCGATGGAGTAGCTCTTAAGAGTTTCCATCAGCCAGCCGATGGAAGAATGCCAAGTGCGTGGGATAGGAGTTTCTTGAAAGAATTATGCCAGCAAGTGCAAATTGAATTTGATTCATTCTGATTCTGATTCTGATTCTTATTCTGATAGTCTAATCCATAACCTACGGCGTACGTACGTACGAAAGACCTCCCTAACTAACGCATTCAATACGCTTTCAGATGAACCATCTATTTCATCTGCTTGACAGTTTTCCTAACAACACTCTCAGCCATCATTTTAGCAGACCTGAATTTTCTTTTCTTCTTTTGGGTGGATGCTGCGTCTCAGCTTTACCAATAAGTCTCCTGTATAAAAAATATTCTAGGAATCTTCTCGGATACTAGAAACTTTTTGTATTATCTTTTGAGGTAATATAATAGTTGTTCCCAGATCTCGTCCGACTATTTTGGGGTCGTCGTTGTGCCACGTTTCACTTTATCGAGCACCTTCGTAAGGCTTTGGTTACAGGCCCAGATTGGACCTCTATCTTCTTGGGCTCTTGAGCTCTTGGGCTTTCTAATGGTTAGCATCCCTAATCTGCAATAAACTAATGATAGAGGGGTTCTTTTGCAAAAGAGAACCCTTTTAACTTGTCGGCCGTTGGTATAGGATAGAGAAGGCAATAGATTGTGGGAGAGGGAGAGTCACAACAATGGCTTCCCTGGCTCACCACTTCTCCGGCCTCCGTTGCCCGCCACTCTCCTCCTCTCCTCTCTGCAAGCCCACCGCCTCCTCTAAGCCTTCAAATCGGGTTTCTACCACTGTCGTCGCCGCCGTCGTCGCTGGAACCTATGCCCTGACCCCGGCCCAGAGAGAGAGGCAAAAGCTTAAAGAGCTTTTCGAGGAGGCCTACGACCGCTGCCGCACTGCTCCCATGGAAGCTGTCTCCTTTACCGTCGAGGACTTCCATGCCACCCTCGACAAGTACGACTTCAACTCTGAGATCGGCACCAAGGTATGCCTCCAATCACCAGAATGGCATATTTGGTTTTGTCTACTTTGATGCAAAAGTAGCGCCAATTTGGTAATAATAATAAATAAATAAATTGGATTATTTTGTTCGGTATTGGCGTATTGCCATTCAGACGGTGGTGAGTAGATATTCTAATAAATTGGGATATTTGGATGATAGTCGTAGACAGTTGTTTTATATCCTGATTACTGTGCTATGTCCAGTCTTCATGTAGATTATATTAATTGGAACAAAAAAAGATTGGTTGTAAGAAATTTAGAACTAGTATTCCGCGAAGCCAGTAATCGCAAGATAGGATTTTTATGGTTCTGTTCTCTGTTTGTTACTGTCAACTGGTTAACTGATTGGCACTTGGTATTTTAGATATCCGTATGTTCTGTTCTCTATTATGTACTATATTGATGCAACTAATGCTTAGAACAATGTGTGACTGAAGTTCACTAAAGAAACGGTTATTTTAGCTCATGCTTTCTCTTGTCTTATGATTACATTTCTAGTCGCAGACCATAATTTCTTTTTCATTATTGCAGTAATCTAAATTGACAAGTTAAACTTCTGCTTCTGTTTACATCTCTTTTCAGCCTTAATATTCATACTTGATTATTATGTTCAATTTTTACAGGTCAAGGGTACTGTCTTTATGACAGATATGAATGGTGCACTTGTCGACATAACAGCTAAGTCTTCTGCTTACTTACCTGTTCAAGAAGCATGTATCCATAAAATAAAGCATGTAGCTGAGGCAGGCATATATCCGGGACTGGTGGAAGAGTTCGTTATAATTGGTGAGAAGGCATCGGATGATAGCTTGATATTGAGTCTGCGATCAATTCAATATGATCTCGCATGGGAAAGGTGCAGGCAGCTTCAAGCTGAAGATGTTATCATCAAGGGTAAGGTGAGTATACTCTGTATGCTAACAGTTATAAAGAATCTAGATGAAGGTGAACCTCTAGTTTTCAAAAGACACTAAACTGAAGCTTACCAGGAAAAGAAAATGTAATGTTGTCCATTATGCATCCTTTCTATCCCTTCTTATATAGATTTATTGATATGGGTAATTATGTCTAAGGCTTCTTCCCTAACTCTTAGCTATTATTATTAATCAGCTTACATGAGGACTTCCGCTTGTGCTGCAAGTATAGTTTTCCTTTTCCTTTTCCTTCTTATGTGATTTTGTCAACATTTATGAGTTGTAGGTCATTGGAGGAAATAAAGGAGGTGTGGTAGCTATCGTGGATGGTATTCGCGGTTTTGTTCCATTTTCACAAATTTCGTCGGTTAGTTTTTGAACCTATCTTGAGCATTTACGTATCGGACATGATTCTCTTGTTTTAGAATGTTATCTTAGATTAATTAGATAAGAATCAAGTCTATAGAATTATATCATTGAATCTTACTGGTTTTCTCCATGGGCGACCAGAAATCAACTGCTGAAGAGCTCATTGATAAAGAATTACCTCTTAAATTTGTGGAGGTTGATGAGGAGCAATCTAGGCTTGTTCTCAGTAATCGTAAGGCCATGGCTGACAGTCAGGCTCAGCTTGGCATTGGATCAGTTGTTTTGGGAACGGTCCAGAGCCTAAAACCCTATGGTGCTTTCATTGATATTGGTGGAATCAATGGCCTTCTCCATGTCAGCCAGATTAGTCATGACCGTGTCTCTGACATTTCTACAGTCCTCCAACCTGGTGACACCCTCAAGGTATTGCACCCATTTCTTACATAGTTTGGCACTTTCTTGGAGATTTACCTTGACAAATTTAATGATGTGATAAGGTGATGATACTAAGTCATGACCGAGAAAGAGGCCGGGTTAGTCTTTCCACAAAGAAACTGGAGCCAACCCCTGGTGATATGATTCGCAATCCAAAACTTGTTTTTGAGAAGGTAATACTATAACAAGCATTTTTCTTCTTGTTTGTTTTGTGGATTTCATAGCAGCTTACTTTAGCGTCTTTTCTTTTGGCTTTTACAGGCGGATGAGATGGCTCAGACATTCAGGCAGAGAATAGCTCAAGCGGAGGCAATGGCCCGCGCCGATATGCTGAGATTTCAGCCTGAGGTACTTATTCCCTAACCCGATTATATTATATTTCTTTTAGTGCCTATGAAGAAAAAATATTTTATAAAAGAGAAACTTTACCCGCAAAGAAATCATACATAAGTCTCATGTGATTTTCTTCTATTAAGAAAAAGAAGAAGAAGTGAAATATGCGTTTCTTCTTGAGCGCCTTGAACTGGTAGAATTAGAAATGTTCTATAGTTTTCTGGGATTAAAACTTATCTGATTGCCAGTATGAGGTGCTAACAGTTGATTGCTTATGCTTCTTCACTTTCTTTTCACAGAGTGGAATAACACTCAATTCCGAGGGCATTTTAGGGCCACTCACGTCGGACTTGCCCGCGGAGGGCTTGGATTTAGGTGATGTCCCTCCTGCAGATGAGGTCGTCGTTTAATGTTTTCTCTCTTCCATTGGAGCTTGGCAAGTTTAACATGTAGTCCAGGGAGTCTAAATAGTGTACAATGTTATGTAATCTTGAAGTATACAATTATTCTCGTAATTACAGAAATTATCTCGTAAATTACTGCATGGGCTTCATGTCTTGCTGAGGCTGGACCTACGGGTCGGGCTGATTCCCTCCGATTCGAATCATCACGGATTGGGTCTTAACGGGCCGGGTTCGGTTGATCCAGTATTGGCCCGGCCCATACCCATATGCTGTGATTGCGTGAGTTCTTCTTAGTGCCACCAAACTAGGGAGAGGGAAAGGTGTGTGAGAAACAAATCTATTCTTCTCCATCCCAAGTAGTCCATAAACACAAATTATCTCCGAGTTAGGCAATGAAAATAACCATTTCCTGCCTCTAATCATACATGGTTCACACAACTTGGCCATTATCACATCACCTGTATCTCCCATGAATCTCACTCTCGATGATCTTTGGCACATTACCAAATATAAAGCCATGTCACCTCCAAGTATATCTAGCCCATCACATCGCTAACATTTAGTACACATGTTAAAAGACTTCAATGGCAACTACACCTTCACAGACACAACTAGTATCTTTGGTTGCCGTGGTTTGCAAATTGCAATGCAAGGAAAACAGAGGGAAAAGGATGGAGATTTGGCTGACCATCACATGTTACTATCAAAAGCAGTTAATGATAGAAACTAAACTATACGCTATCTGGATATTAATTTGGTTTCACACCTTAATCATGCCTTTTATGGATTCTGTGTCACTTGTGGCGTACTCTCACGCATGCTAATTAGCATAAAATAAAGAAGGAGGGCGAGAGATATTAACATTGTTTCACATTGGCATCAAACTTTGATTAGGAGTAAACTACCGGCCATGCTTTAATGGAAGAATCCCTGCGAATTGGACGGCCAGGATCATCTATCTAGAGCGGCCGCCATAGAAAATCCGCACGAGGGTCTTATCCCATCTCGTTGACCAGAAGACTGGAACAAAGCCAATTGGTTCGCTCAAGTGGGCCCGCACCATTGACTGGCTACGTGGCTGAAAGCCGAGTCGTGCGCGTCTTCCGCGTCGTGCTAGCCAGCTCAGCTCAGCTCAGCTCAGCTTCCTCAGATTAGAATACTAAAATCAATTTACATTTCACACCATATATATCTTATATATTTTATAAATTTATGATTCTCATCGTATTCTTTTCTTTTTTCTTTTTTTTTTTAACTATTTACATTTCAAGCCTTGAGAGTCTTTCTTTTACATAATTGTCAAGAAAATTTAAATTAACATTATATTCTTTAAAATATTGTGATCACTATAAAAAAAATCTGACTGCCATTATTTTTATTTTTTTTTCAAAAAAAAATTATTATTACGATTAATTATTTAAATAATTTATGCAAGATAACAAAAATAATTATTTTTATACTAAGTTCAGTCTAATCATGATTATCTAGATTGAGCTAATGTAATATTATAGGATAAAGAGACAGAAAATGAAATAATTCTTTTTTTTTAATCTTTTTGTAATATTTTAGTTGCTATTAAAAAAGGGAGGTTACATGCTTAAGAAAAAAGTTGGCTTTGTATTTTGCAGTAAACTCTCGTAATGCAACGTGTTAAAAATATTAAATTGGTAGCTTCATGGTGGATCATCTCCAGTTCACCGACTTCTCTTTGACTGTAGATTTATATAATTAATTGTGAACCACAAAGTGTAAACGATGAACTAAACAAGACAAATTCTACTCCTTTACGTTACACCAGATCGATACAGAATTGACTTCATTCCTTCATAGATTAAAATCCCAAATAAAACTAAACTAAACTCTAGAAATGCATGGGAGATTCTAATTTTCGTATGAAAGAAAAAGAAGAAGATGTTATTTCTATGTAATATTAAGTTAAGAAATATTGGAGGAATCTAAGGTGACAACAAAAACAAGTATTTGGACCACTCCCACCATTGGATAATGATGACAACGTTCATTGGATAGAGACATCCACTGGCTAATGGGCGGACTCCACGTGTAAATTCTATTATATAATAAATTATTCTAGTATTTGTGGATAAACTCACAGTATAATTGGATGGGTACTCCAATCATACTGGGAGGGATTCGTACAGTCGTTATTACTCGATCGTTGGATTCCTTAATTCGCTTCCGTCTTCTTTTATCTATAAAGAATTGAATCACGTCGAACATAACTTACGTATAGATCTAGAATAAATAATGTGGGGATTAATCAGAACTGCACAATTGAAGCTTATTATACATAGAGAAACAAAGAGTACTTGTACATTGTTATTTGAAAGAATGAGGCGAAAGCTCTCATTAAATATAGTCTCCAAGCTTTTTTTTTTTTTAAAAAAAAAGAAAGAAAGAGAGAGAATTAATTTCTGGGAAAGAAAATTCCCAATTATTTCTCTCTTTTCTCAATTCCCTTTGTCTTCACCCAATAATTAATTCTCTAATCATCAAACCATTAATCTACAGAGCTTTAATTCTTGCTCTAAAACTGCTGCTGTGACCAAATATCCTCCAAACTCCACAAATTATCTCCCCAACTTCCAAAATCGAAGTCTTCCGGTAACCCCAGGTGAGTATAACCTCCGGCGGGGCTCGGCAGGGATTCTGACCAGCTGTCGTCGAACTGGGTGACGTGTATCCTGTCACCGCTGTTGTCGTCGCCTCCCTGAATACTATAGCAATCGACGAAGCCATCCGAGACCGGCGGCGACGAGAATTGCACGCCGAGTGAGTCCACCGATGATCCGGCGCTGCTGGAATCCCCGGGGCTCAGCTTCACTTGCACAAGCTCGCTGCCCGGGTCAGCTACTGGAGGGCTGACATTTTGGTACACGCCGCCGTGCGCCGAACTGTCCGAAGCTGCCCGGATTCTCTCAAGGAGCCGTGGCATCCATAGATATCGCATTACGTCTTTGAACTGCTTGCTGTTAACGTCGCATTTCATCTGCTTCGCGTGCTTTTGCACTCTAGTCCTCCAATAGTTCTTTATCTCGTTATCCGTCCTTCCCGGCAAGTGCTGCGCGATCTTCGACCACCTGCGGCACAACCGACGTTAAAAAAAAAAAAAAAAAAAGAAGAAGAAGAGCTTCTAAAACTGGAGGTGATTTTTGTAAGATTACTCACCGGTTTCCCCACCGGGAGTGGAGCTCGAGGATGAGGAGCTGCTCCTCCGGTGTGATGTTACCGCGGCGGACGTCGGGGCGGAGATAGTTGAGCCATCGAAGCCGGCAGCTCTTACCCGTTCTCCTGAGACCTATTTCACAGAAGAAGAAAAACAGTGTAAAATTAATTAGAAACAAGGGGTAATTCTGGGAAAAGATCCTACTACAACCCAAGTTATTATAGTAATATATATATGTATATATACCTGCGCATCTTGCAAGGGAATTCCAGCGGCCCTCGCCGTGTGCGGCGATATAGTTCATGAGCACGAGGTCTTCGTCAACAGTCCAAGGTCCTCTTCTCAGATCCATCTCTTCCTCACTCGGTGGTGTGGTGGCAGAGCTAAAGCACCCAGGTACTCTACTACTTCCCATCTCCATAGTACGTATCTGGCAGTCCCCACTTTGGTTTAATTTGAAAGAATTAAGTAGAGGGGATCAAATAAGAAGATCGAGGTGAAGGTGGGGGCTTGAGAGGATGAGAAAGATGGGATTGGAGTTATGTGATGAAAAGGGTAGGAGGAGATGAGGTAGGATATATATAGATCTAGGTAAGGGAGACGGCGTGAAGAAAAGAGACATAGATTATATGTATGTGAGGTAGCACGCCGCAATGGGATTCGATTAAAGACTAAGCTCCTTAAAAAGCCACAAGTTGGGGGGGGGGAGTTTTGTGTTAATTAAGTCGAAACAGCGTGAGAAAAAAATTAATGGCTTTGAAGTTTGACTCTCATGTGCGTTAATTTGTCACTTAATTGGACTTCATTAGTTGCCATGCTCCCAAGTGGGTTAATTTAATCAAATCCATGGGGGGGTGGTGACTGGTGACTGAGACGATCGAGCAAAACACGGATTTGGGCTACCTCCTTTAATTTTCGAGAGATGCCAAAGAGTTGAAAAAAATTTCGGTACAGTTGAATAGGATATGAACCTAAAGTTTGGATTTTGTGATCACTCTTTGCATCTCACAACCCAAGTCTCTCTCTCTCTCTCAAAGATTTTATGATTTTCTTTGGTGGTGTTTGTACATGGTGACCTAAGGGAGTCATAAACAACTAGGTTTTGGATGCATTACGTTACAAAGTCAAGCAACCAGAGAGTTGGGTGGCTACTGAGCCAGAAGTGGCCAAGAAGCCACTTGCTCCATCCAGCTTCTACCTCCATTCTGCATGTGACTGACTATGTGACAAAGCCACCCAATCCTTCTATCTTTCTATTCCCACAATGACAAATGATATGAAATAAAAGTTAGCTAGCTAATAAAATTTGAACTCATAATCTCTTCTTTTTTTTTAAAAAAAAATTTAATAAAATAACGCGTACAGTATATATCATGTTTGTACTATAAGAAGGAATATTAGATGTTTATTTATTATACAGACATGTAGGTCTTTCATTACAAGATTTTAGAAGGTGGCCATGTACTGTACACCCTGGCTTAGATCCTCCACCCTCCTCCAAAGTCAACGAACTAGATGGGTTGACTTATAAATGACAAATATGCCGCTTGGTAATGGGCTCACGTGAAGAGATCCGGAGTGAGACAGCAAATGGTTTCTGACCATATCTTTGTCAAAAGAAGAGTTAGATCTATCTATCTACTCATGTTTCAATGCCTAGTTTCTATTCCAAGAATATAGAGATTGATTTGAGTCCATGGAGTATTAGATATCATTAGTATTATAAGAAATTGTCTTGACCTAAGAATTATATATGATCAAGTGATGACAAAATTAATTTGTATAATAAATATTGCCTCATAGTTTGGGTCAAAGGTAGAGAGAGCTAGCCCAACCCCAGGTTCCAACCCACTCTTAGAAAATAGAAACCCCATGTATGCACTTCCCACTTAAAAGAAGCTAAAAAGATATAAATAATTACACCTCACAAGTCGGCGACGTGTAATAATAAATTAAGAGATTGATGAGTCGAGCTTCAGATTAGTGAAGCAAAAGTAGGGATAAACGTGTTGGTTAATTTGTGTTCAGATTGGAATAACTCCTTTTGGATAATTTAATTAAGGTTAATTAACTCAAGGATTAAATATTCCAATTAGCTAGTAGGATCTTGTACATGCAATGTTTAAGTTCCACAAATTGCATGGAAATTAGGATTAGCTAGATTCATGGTGGGCTACAAGAAATAAACTTCTTTGTTCCTTTTGATTTTAATTAACCCAAGTATACATAAAATATTTGGAGATAATGGAAGATACCTTATGATGCCTGAAAACTCTTAAACGTATATATGCTTTATCTTGCTAAGACTGTAAACCAAATCACTCCAATGATAGAAGCCTACTACTCCAATCGCTATATAAAAGAAATAGTGCTCCCTTTGAATAAAATGTCATCATTGTTTGCCACGCAAACTAGTACCATTATTTACTTAATTTAATTCTAGAACTTTGATCATGCCTCCTTGTTTAATTAATAATACCCATAAAGAGCCAGTTGAAGGACACCTCTCCCTCTAATTCTGCTCTAATGAGACAATCTTTAGTTGGTTAAGGTAGAAAGAGGAGGAGCTAATGAGAATGCAATGTCACACCATCAACAATTTTTTAATACATGTACAGCTAAATTCCAATCAAGACTACCATTCTAGAAGAAGCATCTTTCTCTCTCTCTCTCTAGTGTTTTAATTTTGTACTATCCAAAGGGAACTGGTGGCTAAAAGGCCAAGCATTTCTCTCCAAAAGAAGACCATAATAATAATAATAATAATAATTTAACTTCTAGAAGGGGTAATTAACAAGCTAATTGATCCTTCTCTTTCACTTAATTGTAAAATTTAACGAAGTAGAAAATAAAATTGTGGGTAATCCCGTCAAAAAAGTTTCCCGTGTTTGGAGGGGGTGATTTGAAAACATTTGTTTGCTTTGAAATTTGTGGACGAGTTGCAAAATCTGAGCTGAAGCGTCTTTGACTCAAACACATCTATGTGGATAATCCTAATTTAGTCCCTCACTTTTTGTAAATCTTTTGACCTTCGATCCATTGCTAATTGTCATCTACTGTGGATTTATAAACTCTTCTATCTACTCGTTTCTACGTCTACTTTGGACTTGAAATATCTCACGAGTAGGATGATGGGATCCAAATCAAATTATAATCGTCTTATACAAACTAATGTTTAGATGGCTGACTTCTTAACGTGTTAGGAGTAATGTGGGGACTCTAAGACTAAATTAAAAAAGTGCATTACGACTTATGTTCCTTTGATGGGCTCTAGTGCTTTAGTTCCTAAATCCTAAATAATTTTCATAGTTTTGTTTGTCATGTGTACGTAATGTTATATTTTCAAGTTGGTTTCGTTTTCAAAGTTTTATATATATATATATATATATATATATATTGGACTGAAGTGAAACTCTCATCGTCGATCTTTTATAAGTATATATGTTATTAACCCAAAAGTCACAGTAAATTAACCTTTTAAATGAGTCCAACGTTATGGTGGTCTACCATATATTATCGTATAATGTAAGCCCACAAATTGGAGTTGCTAATTAATTATATTAAATTACTATTAAAATTTGTTTCTATAGTAGAAAAGCTTTGTGAAATATTGGTCACTTGGGCCAATGGAATGAGCCCAACTTTGTTGTTTTGCATTGCTAACTCGTAGTTTAAAGGAGTACTTTGCAAAGGTAGCAATGTTCCTTCAAACATAAAGTACACATGCACACGAAAAAAGAACACAACACTTGTTATTGTGTTTGCTCTTGTCTTTGCTTGTCACTACACAAAAGCTCAACGTGACTCATTTGGTCTCAAACTTTGTGTACTCCTAATGCCCACACATATAAGGTCATTCACACTGCTTTTATAAAAGGGATAATTTCTTTAATGAAGCTTGTTGTTTTAACAGTAGGCAAAGTGTTATATGCTAATAAGTTAAGTATTTTATAATGATTGAAGATACCATCAATGGTGGTCCTTTTCTTACCTTCCCTTCTTGTAGTACTATTCTTATGTCCATGGAGAAAGAAAGAAAGCGAAGCCAAGGTAAAGGTGATGAAGAATTGTTATTCCCTCTCACCTTCAACTATACCTACTTATCCACTCTAATACTCAATCAAAAGTCACCAGATCATGTGTCTTAATTTGAACTCAAACAGTAAGGTGGTGTTATGCTCTTTGTGGATAGGAGGTTCCAAGTTCAAAACGTGTTGTTAAGGATGCAGCTAACAAAGTTTATAAGATTTGCTTCAAATGAGTGTGATTCCTAAGCTAAAACTGTTTATCCTTAGTAGGTTTAGGGTAAATAGAAAGGAGAGAAAATAAAAATAAAAATTTAAAGCATCTTTCTCATGGAGGGATATCTTTGTGAGACTTGTCGTTCTTCATAGCTAGACATGACTCTAAGCATATATGTTCCTTTGCTTTCTTATTTTTCTCGTTAATTTTGCACGTCTCAAATGATGATGATGATGAGGACGAGGAAGATGATGATCCAGAGTGACAAATGTATCAGTAGTGGAGGCGAAAAGCTAGGGATGGTGATGTTTAGCTTGGATAGAATTCAACAATTAAAGATGCTCTCATTATATTTTGGGAAAGAAAACTTACAAGGTTTGAATTGTTAGGCTGTCTATGTGCATGCCATCTGTCATCACTTATATATACTTTTTTTTTCCCCCTTCTTTCAAATCAATCCGCTAGAAAACTAGCTTCCAAGTATGGATGGACATTAAAGGATTACAAGGTGTTTAGAGTTTACATCCTTGAAACAGATGGCTTTTTATTGCTATGCTACCTACCATGTATCAATTTTCCCTCTCATTTTATCTCCATTACAAAGGTCCAATATTCTTATCTATCTCTGATCAAAGAGTGAAAGGCTTTCTTATCTTTTCTTATTGACACATTGAGTAAGCTAGCTCTGATTAAGCCATGGAGACTAATATATATATATATATATATTACTGTAGCTTAATCATCATCAAGACTTTAGTGATGCAGTACCTTTTCCTATGGTTTGAATAATTTTTGCACCACTTACAATTCAGATACATGAGATATTTATTTCTAAAGTACTATTTATCTTCTAATTCGACCCACTAATCGGTCGACAAATGTCTCTTCTTTTCAGAGTACATCTGTTGAGATATCTTATTGAAGGTGAAATCTACCAATATACTAAAGGTAGGTATGGTATGTAGACGTTGTATGTATATATATATATATATACTATATAGCTTTTAACATATAGAAATGAGACGCATGCTTTTCTACTACTACTCGTTTTCATCTGTACATGAAAAGGTAGGTAGATATAAGAGACAAATACTGTATGAAAAATGGACAAGGGATAAGTCTACGTCTAATTGGAGAGAAAAGAACAAAATAATACACATATCAATGAGACCATGATGAGAAATTTTGAAGAAATTAAAGCCCATACGTTAGTATGAATAACATGGGCTTGGGCTGGATAAATAAAGAAATGATATTATATAGTCCAGATTTCTTTATCGGATTCGGATGGACTTAGATTCCATTACGAATCCGCATGGAGAGATTGGATCGGATTCGGGTGAGTGAGCAGCTCCATTTTCCTCCGAGTTCGCTCGCTCACCAGTCGGCCCCCTCCCTAACTATTAACTCCCCAGCCCCACGGGAATCCCCCTGAATTCCTATTCCTATCTTCCTTCTCCTCCATGGGTATCTCGCGGTTTCGTCGCTGTTATCGCCTCCTCGTTGGATTCTCCGCAGCAGCCGGATTGTCTCCTAGATGCCCCTGCCGTCGTTCTCTCTACTCCTCCGCCGAGCTCTTCCCAAGATTTGAAGGCAGGGGCATATCGGGAATCGCTAATGCTGTGTCGAGCCTCCGGAGACTCTCGACGTCGGTGGATACGTTATCCGGCGGGGACAAGGCCTTCGAGAGGCTCTACATCCATGGTGTGGGCGTGAAGCCTCATGCGGTTGGAGAGGAGGAGGTGAGGAAAGATGAAGCGGGAGGAGAAGGCGGAATTGCAGAAGAGGAGAGAGAGGAGTTAGACCTTGGTGGAAATAGGAAATTGGGTGAATTGGAGGGTGTTTTAGATGTGGGCAAGGAGAAGGCGAAGGAGAAGGATATGTCCGCGGTAGAGAAGGAGGCGTGGTGGTTATTGAACAGGGCGGTAGTGAATTACTGTGGGAATCCTATCGGTACCGTCGCCGCGAATGACCCGGGAATGGCAAACCAGATGCTAAATTATGATCAGGTGTTCATTAGGGACTTTGTGCCGTCGGCCATTGCTTTCCTTCTGAAGGGAGAGAGCGAGATTGTCCGGAATTTCCTGCTCCATACCTTGCAGCTTCAGGTAAATAATTCACTCTTTTTTTTCTCCCGTCATTTTCCATAAGTCTTGAATTATTTTGATTAGGTATTGTATGCTTGTAACTTGGTAATGTACTTTGCAATCTTTCTAAGTGAAATGATGATTGAATTCTTGAAGAGGTGCTAAATTCGCCAAGAATGACTGATGTTCTCATGGCAGCTCCATCATGCTTCCTCCTCAAGCAATTTATTCACATATGTCAAAGTTTATTAAGCCTTACTGATGCTGAAAATGGTTGATTATTGTCTCTTAAGATGTAATATGATTAAGGCTGTTGAGTTTCATTGACCTACAAGTTACTAAGTTTTGTAACTGCATCAAGACAATTGATTTCTACCTGCTGAAGAACCTCGCTAAAATGAATTTACTTTATAAATGAAATTGCTGCAGTAGGGATTTAAGCTTTGAGCCGATGCATCTACTTGGCATTATTAAGTGATTTTAGAATGGAAAAAACTTTCTAAACATGCTGAATTATGGAAACATTGTTACTTTCTGTAGTCATTTGTCACTATATCCACCTATATATTTCTAGCTCTCAGCATAAAGTTTTATCCTATATGTCCCTTTAATTATTATCCCCATTAACTAAGTGACTTACCCAATAACTAGGTGTCTCCTTTTTCTTTTTCTTTTTTGTTGTATCTGGTAATCAGAGTTGGGAGAAAACTGTGGATTGCTACAGCCCTGGCCAAGGGCTGATGCCTGCTAGTTTTAAGGTCAGAACTGTGCCTTTGGATGGAAGCAATGAAGCTTTTGAGGAGGTTTTGGACCCTGATTTTGGAGAGTCAGCAATTGGACGTGTAGCACCGGTTGATTCTGGTGAGTTCATTATGCAAATCTTTTGCTGTTCTATAATGATCTGGTGACTTGTAGTTACATAACATGATTGAACATTGGGAAGCTTTTAATTTATGAACTTCATTTTTCTCAGGACTCTGGTGGATTATTTTGCTGAGAGCTTATGGAAAGATCACCGGAGATTATGCACTACAGGAGAGAGTTGATGTACAAATGGGCATTAAGTTGATCCTGAATTTATGTTTGTCAGATGGGTTCGACATGTTTCCTTCTTTGTTGGTCACTGATGGCTCATGCATGATAGATCGACGCATGGGCATCCATGGGCACCCTCTTGAGATCCAAGTATGGTGTTTTTTCCCCTGGAATGTCTGCATATTCTAATTACTGACCTTCTTGATTGGACTGTCACTTTGTTAACAACAATTTGTGCAAACTTTATTGTTTTATGTACTTGTGAGTTTCTTATGTTTGAACTTTAGATATTTCCATGCTGGGTAGTTACATGTAGAATTGTAGATCATAATATATCTGTTTGTCTAGACAGAAAAGGAAACAAGAAGATAGAAGAAATTATTAAAGCATTTATTAAGAATGTAGTGAGTGGTGAGGAAGCTGCATGTTGCATAGCATATGGGATGATGGATCCGTGGATAACATCTATGCAACAAGAGCCTCGAAAGCTTAACTATCGATGATGGATCTCTAAGTCATATTAATTGTTCTCAGTGGGACTAGTCATAAATATTGGGAATAAACTTGTATTCATTCTTGTTCACAACTTCTCTAGTGAGATATGTCTTTCAGAATAAAGAGTTGTAAATTTTTGAGAAGCCTCCATATGTCAATGGACCATCTGAGGCGCAAGAATAATGATTACTGCGAACAATAACTCTTACTGTTTTTTATATGTTGATATCATTTGCAAATGTAGGAAAGATAAAATTTTGGTTTAACATGCTTATGCACAAAAATTGTGCTATATGCTTGACACAATGACATACCAATATGCATGTGGGCTTTGGGATTCCTGATGCATTTGAATTTTGTAGAGATTTATCTTTCTAGATTATCTGTCTAGGATTGTCAGGCTCTCATCATTACTACTACTTTTTTTTTTTCGACACAAGTTGATATGCCAACCTTGTTCCATGGTAAGGGCTCATTTTTTTTTTTCCACAACCGCAGAAACAACTTATTACAATCTGCCTGCTTTTACCTGCATCTTTGGACAATAATAACCGTAATGCATGAGAAGTAAGAAGTTTTTTACAACCTGCTGGATTATTCTGTTCTGCAGGCTTTATTCTATTCAGCTTTGCGGTGCTCCCGTGAAATGATCACCATAAATGACGGGCCTAAGAACCTGGTGCATGCTATTAATAACAGGTTGAGTGCTCTTTCATTTCACATCAGGGAGTATTATTGGGCGGATATGAAGAAGATTAACGAGATATATCGCTACAAGACTGAAGAGTATTCACATGATGCTATTAACAAGTTCAATATCTATCCTGAGCAGATTCCTTCTTGGTTAGTTGACTGGATTCCTGAGAAAGGGGGATATTTCATTGGCAATTTGCAGCCAGCTCACATGGATTTTAGGTTCTTTTCTCTTGGCAATTTATGGGCCATAGTCTCATCTCTGGCCACTCAAAGACAAGCTGAGGGCATTCTCAATCTCATTGAAGCCAAATGGGATGATCTAGTGGCAAAGATGCCCTTTAAAATATGTTATCCTGCATTAGAGTGTGATGAATGGCGTATAATCACTGGCAGCGATCCAAAGAACACGTGAGTATATAAACAGACTGGTGGCTTTCAGTTTTCTGTAGGATATAACTGACTGAACACAAGGATTTTGATAATTCCTTTATAATTATTTAAAAAGGCATAACTTTTCGACATCACCAGAATCTTGAAGCTATATGGGCTTCCCCTGTTTTTTGGACCTTTTTATCTGCACAGAAACAGGTTAAAAGTCTTTTATTAAAATGAACACACACTGCGATTGGCAAATTATTTCCAAGCATCAATTTTTAGAAACTTAGGCATGTGTTTCTTTGTCTAACAATAAGTATGACTTTCTGCAGTCCTTGGTCATATCACAATGGTGGATCTTGGCCTACTTTACTATGGCAGGTAGCTCTTTTGGCGTCTCATCCCCCTCCGCCCTCCTACAACATTTGGTCACTTTTACAGCCTTTGTAATGATGTATTAAATGTTTCCTCTTGTTTGATAATTCAGTTCACATTGGCCTGCATAAAGATGGGCAGACAGGACCTTGCACAAAGAGCTGTTGCTTTGGCTGAGAAGAGGTTGTCAAATGACAAATGGCCAGAATATTATGATACCCGATCAGGAAGGTTTATTGGAAAGCAGTCACGACTATATCAGACATGGACAATAGCTGGACTTCTTAGCTCCAAAATGCTTTTGGAAAATCCAGATATCGCATGCATACTGACATGTGAAGAAGATCTAGAGCTTTTAGAAGGCTGTACTTGCAGTCTAAGCAAGAGCGCTCGTACAAAGTGTTCTCGACTTGCAGCTAGGTCACAGGTCCTTGTCTAATTGTTTGAATATTTACGAGGACAACTCAAAGTGTACACTAGAAGAGAAATATGGATAAAGGTAATTCACTCTATTGATGAGATAGAAGAATCCCGTCGTAAGGTGAATATGAGTTCTTTTTTTTTCTTATTACCACTGGAGCTATGTAAATTTTTTGTGCATTACTTGAGCTATCATCAGAAGCAAACAAAACCAAGTGGGAAGGTTCTGTATATTTGGCCATTAGCTGATTCGTGCATGCTATTGTGGCATAGCACAATTTTGTATTATGCATGCCCATATGCTAATAGTGCTTTGTGGGTGGATTTATAGATGTACGAATTGTTTGAATAAAGTGATATTCTTTTTTACTACTACGACAGTTCTATAGTTTAACTTTGAGAGGACATGGATGAACTTTTAGCAAAGCCTTTTCTTTCTTTTGTTTGAATAAAATGATATTCTTTTTCACTACTTGCTTGGATAGATCTATAGTTGAACTTTGAGAGGACATGAATGGACTTCCAGCAAAGCTTTTTCTTTCTTTCTTTCTCTTTTTGTTGTTGTTGTTGTTGTTGAGAAATTGGGGAAGAAGAACCCCGGTGACATAGTGAAGCAAATCTAATCATATAACTAGTGCTGGCCATCAATGTTGATGACTTCAAGCATAAACAAATTTATACTCATTCTATCAGGATAAGTGGTAAGCATGCAGATTCTCAAATAGCAAGCCTATATCCACAGTAAACAATTTATTTGCCATCTTTCCTCAATCTTGTTGCAGATATTGCAAGTGCCATCGTACTTCTGATTTCCAGCCATGGCCTTCTTGATGCTCTTCTTTTGCTGCTTCTTTGTATGTTGCAGACCAGAATATCCATCAAGCTCTTCCAGTTCCTCCATTGCTGAAGAAATATCATTCCCATTATTCACGAAAGCTCTAAAGAGTAAGAGAAGAGAAGCCATTTGCAATAACAGGTACATTATTCTTCCACTATGTTTGCATGTTTATATAGTCAGCGAGTTGAATTATTTTAATTGATAAGGTATGATATAGGTAGATGGTTCATTCTTGCAAGATAATTTCGGGTAGATCATATATAATAGCTGGGGGTAAGAAATCTGTTTTCCAACGTATTGAAAATGTGGTTGGCCATCTAACAAAGCAGGTTCATCATTTAACTGGTCAATGGTGGTTAATCCACCATTAGACATTCTTTTAGGTAAGGTAAAGAGTAGTCCACTCTTACCTATATTATGCTTTTTGTCTACACTCATTTGCTTCTTTTAACAAACTAAATTGCACAGTTAATCATATGTTACTAATTGTTTACATATAGGTAAAGTCTGGTTTGCCTAGGTCTTGCTATTGCATCAGATCAGCATTGTTCTTGATGTTCTCTATTTTGTATTGCCATAATATTCATGCCCATTGATTTGATCAAGTATCCCTTGTCTAATCTTTTAGATGATGGTACACCATCATGCTGTAATTGGAATTTAATAAACGTACCAAATAGCATATGGTATGGACCCATTTTTTGAAGTTGGGCCATGTTGAGACTTGCAAGGAATATCCATCCATCTTTCCTCATTCATTATCGAATATTGCATGACATTAGTTTTGCAAGCTCTGCTCTTGCGAGGACCATAAACTAGTCGTACCAAGTAGGAAGCTTGATTTTGGAAAACAATAAATGACTAGCATTAGCTTAGGGGTCCTTTGTATAACCTTTCCTGAACCCAAATCCAAGGTTGCAGGTTGGGTCTACTGGACCAAAATCCCTCAGAATCTCCATTTGTTTTCTGACCATGGATTTGGTTTTGGATCCATGACAAGATATGATGGTCGATGGGTCCTCTTCCATCTTGAATGCATGCCCTACCAAACATCACACCCTCAAACATGATAGCTTTTAAATGCTTTGGCATAAATGCTGTGAAGCAAAAAGTTTCAAGTAAACAGAAAGGAAGCATTTAAAGCAAAACGATCCCAACAAATGGAGGTGGTGGACACCTCATTAATGCACGGCAAAGGTAGTGTGACTGAGTAAAAAGAAGTGGAATGGATGTGTTGGTAGACAAGGTTGGGTGGTTTCCACAAGGAAAGGAGACCTAAAGAGGAGGGAGGCATGAATGCCAATCATAACCATAGCCTTTGAGCCCTACCTTGAACCATGTGAGCTGCATAAAACCCATGCTTTCCAGAATATGCATTAGTGGTTTTAACTTTTTGGAAAATTTTCATAGTATGCATATCTGAAGAGTATTATAAGCTTGCAGACACAATGTTATACGATATTGGATTTAGTTGATCAAGGAACATTACCACCACGGTCTTTCATTTTTTTTTTTCGTTTTGATCTGCCTTTAACTTTTGTTCTTCAACTAATTCTATTTGCACCTATGTGGCGTGTGTTTTTAATAAATGATCCTGCGAGTCTTGCTTTCTCAAATCTAAAAGTTATAAATAATGCCCAAGGGCGAGCTATTTCTTTGCCATCTGCGGACCTAAATCAACTTTGCAAAGTATGATCTTGCTGAGGGATTGTATCTATTTCTTCATGCACAATTTGAGGAACTCATTTAGATCAAAAGAAGTTATTAACAAAAGCTTTGTTCTTCTATTATCTTCGCAGTGAGACAGAAGGACAAGGACGGCAAGTTGCATGCAATCGGATGAAATATTCCCAGGAGAAGGTACATATAATTTATCAGTCTGTGATAGGGCTCAAATATCATAATAAAACCATACCAAGAGAATAATTTTCTGAAAAGCATATGATGCCATGCAAAACAATAGCAGACTGCGATACAAAAAGGCTCATATGATCAGAATTTTATTTTATATGCCGTAACAGTCTACATTAGTCACGAGAAGCAATATTTCACTGTCATATCGCCCATGAACAGATAGGACAAAAGAGTAGCTTACAAGGCTCATTGCATCTGAACGCATACTACTTATATGAAAAGGAATTTAAATCTTAAATGCACACAAAGTATATCAATAGCTCTGGAGGGATAGACGGGAAAAGGGAGGAAGAGTGGAGAGGGTAGAGAGAAATACGGAGAGCCAGTAGAATGAGAATAATTTCTAAATAGTAGGGTCTTACAAGGTCAAGAAAAGGTCTTACAAGGTCAAGAAGACTAGAACTTGTAAGATTTGAGAGAATAGAAAAGAAAAATATATGAAGAAGGATAAGGATAGTAATTAGAAGAGATGAAAGCTCATTCAGGATAACACCATATCAAGATTAACATAAGATAATATTAGCTAAACCACCAGCCGCATCTTCGGGTACGAAGAACACCTCTCTTAACATTATCATTTTAGACTTGCCGCCGGCGAGGTCAATGGCTTGCTGATAAAAATAAGAGTAACATATATAAGTACACATAAAGAATATATATTATTTCTCCCTTCAATATATTATTTACTTACCAGATGAGTGCTAAAGCTAGAGCTCGGGAGGAGGAGGCCACAGTGTTCTCTATCTTCCATCATCTCTAGTGCAAACCCTGCAGGAGAAGAGAGAGAGATATATATACAGAAGGAGATCAAGAGAGAAACAATTAAGAGAACCCACTTCGCATCTAAGCTTAACAATTTCGCAAAGAATATATTTGATACAAGGAACAATACCTTGCAGATAGATATAGGAAGAGAGGGGACAGAAGGGTTGAAAAGCGAGAATAACAGCCTAAAGATATGCAGTCAGAAGCAGCAGAGGAGACATCTTGAGAGGGAAAAAGAGTAGCTCGGGGTGGTTCCAGATATATAGTAGTAAAGAGCTAGGTAGGCAGGATAACTTTTTGAATAGTAGACGGCTTTATGAAAGGGAGGGGGAAGAAGATGATAGGATTAAAGGTTAGCTGTGTGTGTGTGTGTGTGTGATCGTGTTAGGATTGGTTTACGTGTACGTACCCACTTGGACTGCACTGCTCCCCTGGCTAGATAGGAAGGACCACTGGATTAGCTTTCAGATGAGTTCGAATAATTAGGAATATGCGTGACTGCTCATAGGGACGTGCTTCTGTACACGTGGCAGGATTCGCTATGGACATCATATTCCTTTGGAAATGTCGAATTATATGTCGGATCCATCCATCCAGCACGAAGAAAATGGCATCAACTAGTTTCGTGTCGTTGAAGCATTAACCAGTTAATTGGCAAGGCCTAGTTAGTTGGTGGGGGGGGTGGTAGGTTTAGTGTTTAGTGTAATGATCAAGCCTAACCAATATTAATGTAATGTGCACCTTGGAATGTGTCTAAGGTTTCATTTTTCTTTTATAGAAAAAGATTTTTAGTTTTCTTCTTTCTTCTTCTTCTTCTTCTTCTTCTTTGACGTTTAATTAGCTAAGGTTATAAGCACTAGGATTAGTGGTAGCCGTGCATGATCATAAAAAACGCACATCGTTCCCACACTTTGAGGTTTGAACACGTGGTTAAGCACAAAATTGAAGCGCTAGCTTATACTCGTATATGGGGAATGGAAGCATGGAGAGGAGAGAAGAACGCGGTCTTCTAGATTTGACCGGTCAAAGATATAGGCCCATCTCCCCACCTCCTTCACTATGACCCCGCAGTGACCGCCTACGTGGCAACAGCGGCGCCGTTGACCTCTCGACTCAGCTGTGGGTCCCGCATGGTTGGGAAACCACGTAAAGCATGAGGTGAGAGTTGGGAACAGTGGATGTGCACTAACAACATGGATACACGATACTATTTTATCTATAAAATTGACTGTAACTGCCAGGTGAATTACATAACATGGTGATGTATTATCATTATTATTATTATTATTATTATTATTATTATTATTTAAGAATAGTGAAATGTTTGCTCTGACTTGATTTGTAGGAAAAGGATAGATATGTACATGCTAAAATACTGATATATATATATATATATATATATATATATATATCTTCTCCCTGTGGTTGTGCAGGATCTCTGAGACTAGTAAAAGCAACCATTAGCTTCTTCAAGACTCCACTAGTGACTACAATCTGTATGAAAGAGACCCTTCCCAGGCCTTGACTTCAATGGATGTTACTTAACAATGGTATGAAAACAAGAGCTATTAAATTCCCACAGTTACTACCAACATCTATAGTAGAAATAATGTACAGTAACCGTATCACTACATGGTTTACTGCCCTTTTCCACTCAGAGTTACCTCTCCCTCGCAATCTATTCTCTCTCTCTCTCTCTCTCTCTCTCTCTCTATATATATATATATATATATATATATATGTTTCTTCGTGTAATTCTCACTTCCCGAAGATTCTATCCCTTTGTTTGTATTGCTGCTAGTTTTGGAACTTTCCTTCTCTCACGTGAAATTCATATCCACATGCAGGCGAAACAGATAGATTGACGGAGACCTTTCATTATACGCAGGACCAACTTCTTAAATGCCCCTGCTTCTTTCCCACATTCCCAAACTGGTCCTGCTTCTCTTGTACCTCCCCCATGTTCATCGCTTCATGTACCATTGGGTGGAACTCATGTTCTAACTCTAAGCCAAATAACTAAACAATAGCTGTGGCGTAGATGGTCGATATTCACCACAATTTACAAGCATCATAACTTCTACATTGATTTGTTTGACCAATTTGATGGACCACGATATTGTCACAATGCAATAGATTTCCCCACTTATTACCGCCTAGTCCCTGCAATTTTGGGAAGGGCTCAATGGATGTCAGTGAAGGCAATATGCTTCAATCTCTAACTTTGTAAATTTGGGCTGCATTCAGTTCAGCCATAGCCCAAGTTATGTAATAGCTCATTAAGGTTACATTACTCTCGAAGTTTCATCTTTGGATGCCTGTTTGCTTTCAAATACTCCACAAATTTCCTCACGTATTGGTCATGCAGCTCTTGGCTCCCAAGAACACCCTTCATCTCCTTAGCTTTATCTCTCAAAGCCTTCCCTTCTGAGTCTACCATGACCAACCTCAAGGTCTTAGCCACGTCAGCTGCGGTGAAAATTCCGTCGTCGTCGTTCCTGGGGACCTCGGCTCCTATCCCCTTGTGCACCAGGAGCCTTGCATAAAGCCCTTGATCATAGGCCAATGGCAGCAAAACTAGGCTCAATCCAAACTGTAGGGCCTCCACCAGCGAGTTCCAACCGCAGTGGGTCAGGAATCCACCAACGGATGGATGTGCCAGTACCCTAACTTGTGGGGCCCAATCTTGCAGCACAATCCCACGGCCCTGTGTTCGATTCTGAAACCCGTCAGGAAGCCCATCAGTCTTGTCTTCTTCTGTGATTCTCAAGGCCCATATAAAAGGCAGCTGGGCTAATTCCAGCCCATTAGCCAGCTCGTGCAGTTGCTGTCGGCTCAAGTAGAGCTCGCTTCCCAACGCAACGTAAACTACTGAGCCAACTTCCTGCTTGTCGAGCCATGCGAAAGCTTCCTCCCAGTTCTTGGTTAAACCACCGACAGCGGCTGAGTCATTCGGTGGGAAGTGGCCGAGTGCGAGGACCGGCTTGTTGTATAACTGCGGTAGGAGGTCGAACCATTCTGGCTCTAGTTCGGTGCAGCTTCGCATCGCAACGAGATCGGACTCCGTTATGGATGACCATACCCGATAACCAAGCGTGAGCCCGGAATCATCGACGTCGAATAATTGGCTCAATACTTGCCTGGCCTCGTGGGTCCGATATGCCAGCGGTGTCGCAAAGGGGACCCATCGGGGTGGCCCAGTTAGGCGCTCGGGCTGAGGCCGAGACCGCATGCACATCGTGGGCCACATGAAGGCATTGGGCGCTGCCCCGATAAGGTTGACGAGTGCGCACCGGATGCCGAGCCCCGCGGCGATGCGCGTGGCCCAGTAAGAGGCGAAGTCGATCAGGATCCAGTCTGGAGCAGGGGAGGCCCACTCAAGGAAGCCCATTAAGGGGCCTTCCAGGGAGTCGATGTCCTCCCCTGGGAGAGGGACCAAGTGGATTAATGGGCTTCGGATTGAGTGGACTAAGGCTAGCCTTTCTATGACGGGCTTAGTGGAGACGAAGGAGATGCAATGACCCAGTTGGGCTATACGATTGGAGAGCTCGAAGAAGGGGTTGAGGTGGCTAAAGCCGAGCCACGGGAGCACGACTATGTGGAGCCTATCACCCTTCTCCATTGTTGATGCTTTGGAACTTGGAAAGTGAGAGAGCTAGTTAGTGAGGTTTGTGGGGGTGGGGGGGTGGGTGGCATGGGACTTGGAGCACTGACAAGAGTACGTGTTTATAGAGACACGCAGTAGTTGGTGTCACCGCAGTCACATGTTCCGTGCATGCTTTGCTTGACTTTGGCCGTTACAAGCTGAGGAGAAAACCTCGTCAGTAACTGCTATGCTACACATGTGTCATCATGCATGGTAGCTGCATTTGACTGGTAAACCATACTCCTTTTTTTCTACCAATTGTGCAGTCAGTTGCTTTGCTGGCTCCCATGCTTGTTTCCTTTTAGATACTCCACGAGTTCCCTCACTTATATTTGGCAGGCATGCATGCATGCATGATGCAGCTCTTCGCTTCCAAGAACGGCCTCACCTCGTCCGTTACAAGTCATATTAATGCAGTAACTGCAGTGCTGGACACGTGTCAACATGCATGGTAGGCACAAACACGCCAGTCGTTGACTAGTCAAGTTTATATATATATATATATTATTTTTATTAAGATGCTAAGGAAGATAATTGTTTGGTTACATGCATGCATCTCTGACAAACTTTTTAACCTTCAATTTTTTTTTCCTACCAATACCACATTGAGTTGCACTTCTAGCTATTCTTGTTTTCTTTGAGAAACTCAATAAATTCCCTCACATATTTGTCATGCAACTCTTTGCTTCCGAGAACGCCCTTTAACTCCTTGGCTCTATCCCTCAACTCCTTCCCCCTTGGCTCCACCATGACCGACCTCAACATCTTAGCCACGTCAGCACCAGAAAAGTATCCATCCTCGTCGTTCCTCGGGATCTCCAGCCCTATCCCCTTGTCCGCCATGAGCCTAGCATTAAGGCCTTGGTCATATGCCAGGGGCAGCAACACCAGGCCCAGCCCAAACTGAAGGGCCTCGACAAGTGAGTTCCACCCGCAGTGCGTTAAGAACCCACCAACAGATGGATGGCCGAGTATCCTAACTTGCGGGGCCCATCCGGTTCGCACGAAACCAAATCCTCCACGTATCCGTCCCTCGAACCCATATGGGAGCGTATTAGGCTTCTCCCCTTTTGAGCTTCTGAAAGCCCATAGGAATGGTAAGTTAGCTTGTTCCAACCCATGGGCCAGCTGATCCACTTGGTCTTGGCTCAAGTCGAGCTCACTTCCGAATGCAACGTAGACAACCGAGCCGAGTTGCTGCTCATCTAGCCAAGCGAAGGCCTCCTCCCAATCTTCCGTTAGACTACTACCCGAGTCGGTCGGTGGGAAGTGGCCGAGGGGGACCACCGGCTTGTGGTACAATTGCGGCAGGAGCTGCAGCCACTCGGGCTCGAGCTCGCCGCAGCTTCGCAACGCGACCACATCGCACTGGGTTACCGATAACCGCACCCGGTAATTCCCCATAAGGCCGGAGGCGTCGGTCCCAAATATAAGGTCCAATATTCGTCGGGCCTCGTGAGTACGGTAGGCCACTGTGGTAGTGAATGGGACCCAATCGAGGGGAGCGGTGACCGCACCGATTTCGGGTTTGGAATTGAGGCGCATGGTAGGCCAGATGAAGCCATTCGCCGCCGCACCATATGGGCTCACTAGGGCGCACCGGATGCCGAGCCTCGCGGCGATGCTGGTGGCCCAGTAGGCAAAGAATTCGAAGAGGATCCAATCTGGAGGAGGGGAGGAATTCCTAAGGAAGTCCGTGAAGGGCTCTTGGAGAGAGTCCAAGTCCTCTCCTGGGAGGGGGACCAACTGGATTGATGGGCTTGGACTTGGACTTGGACTTGCACTTGAATGGTCGGATGCGAGCCTTTCTATGTTGGGCTTCGTGGAGATGAAGGAGATGTGATGGCCGAGTTGGGCCATACGCTTGGAGAGCTCAAAGAAGGGGCTGACGTGGGTGAAGCCAACCCATGGGATCACCACAATGTGAAGTCTATCACTCTTCTCCTCCTCCTCCATTTGTTAATGCGTTGTGGGAAAGAGACAGAGAGAGAGAGAGGTAGAGACTAGTGAAGTTATGGAGTCAAGGTGAGCAATGAGAAGTGGTGGATTAACTGGCGTATTTATAGAAGACACGGTATCATATGAGTGGTTATCCAGTGGTGGTCAAAAGAACTACAGTAACGTTAGAAGCAGCAAACTTTTTGACAGTGCCAGTTATATTTTCTTAAAGTTGTTGTCATAAAAGGTAAGCGTTTAAATGACAGTTGGTGAAATTTAAACTTTTCTCTAGAACTTTAGATAAGCTCACTTGGAGAGGGAAATGATCAGTTCTTTAGTTTAGTTCCACATTGGTAGGAACGAAGAGGAGTAGGATTGCATCTCTTATATAAGGAGATGTCGGAGAACCCTCTATTAGGAGTTGGAACAATCTAAAAAGAGCGTTTGACCACTAATCATAAAAACAACGGCTCTAATTAGGCTAGAGAATGTTATTTCGTATGGAATGTACCCCCTTATGAAAAGATACACATTTCTAATAAATACATCTCTAAAACTCTTTAAAACAGAGGGAAAGAAAAACACCTTAAATATAAATATAATTCAATTCTCTTATTTTCAATTCTTTTTTTTTCTTTCTTTTAAATAAGATTACTTACTTCAATCTTTATTCTTGATCTTGAGGTTAGTGATTGGTCCTATGAAAATATAGTACTTAAAAATTCGATAGTGAAAGCAATATATATATATATATATACTTTGAAGAGTAATCAACGTGTTTCAATTTCTGGCCTTGCACCGACAAAAATTTTAAGAATTAATTAGTAGCTTTACCTTTACCTTTACGGAGAAATTATTATTTTATATATTGCCATTTATTTTGATTTGATTCATCTCGTACTATACAAATTTCTCTTACACATTGGCCCAGTAAAGAGGTCTATTTGGAAAAATGATAGCATGGTCATTAAAATCTTATGGCGAAAGCTATCAATGAAATAATTTAATTACAAGTAAGATAAATTTTGCACGGCATATTGTGTCATACTTATGTCCATACTAATATAAGATGTTTATTATACAGTACTTCTCCAACCTATCCGCACAATATTATCATGCAACAAGCACACAAGAAATACCATCAAGATTATCTTCTCCTGTTGAGGGAAATTATAGTAGACTTATACATCATAATCAGGCATTCTTCTCCCCTTTTATCTGGTTTCGATTAGTTTTTCCTAAACCCATGAGGTGTAATTCAACAAAACTAGCTGGTGAAAGAAACATTGATGATGTCCGGAAATTTTTCCTTGATAGCTGCTTTGATGCCGCTGGCTATGGAATCAGGTCCCACATACTTGATGTGGCAATCACCACCATTTACGGAAACAACTTCCACACTGCCGCCATAATTCTTGATTGCGGGTCTCAGTATATCCAAATGGTTGTCCACTGCCTGCAATCAATGATTCCAATCTACGTTAGAACCCAGTATTATCTTATTCTGTATCATGTTAGATGAACTACTCACCTCGGCTGTCGTTTCAATCTGTGATTCGTCGAAAACTTGGCGGATATCTTTGATTGCTTCCCCAAACTTCTCCTTCAAAACTCGCTCAATTCCCATCTTCATGGTCGTTGTTGAGCTAGGACAGCTTCCACAGGCTCCTGTAATGCCAAAAAAAAAGAAAGAAAGAACGGCTGTTCAGAGAAATTGAAAATGAATGAGCAAAAAGAATCCTATTTATAGGACCAACACAACAAACAGACCAACATGAACGGTTAACCAGAGCTTATGAACTTGCACTCTACATGTGCTCCATAAAGCAAGTGAATAACCGGTTTTGTTCAGATTATAGCTACACTCTTGGTAGCATATGTCTGTAAGTGCACCCTATGCGTGAAACTGTCTGCCAGGTAAGCAAAGAAGCAACTCAGTAACCATTACAGCGACATTCTTGTGGTATGACATGGACTCTTACCAGCAACAGCAAAGGTTTTATGTTCTTTTAATTCAAAAGGCACGATTGTAGGATAATTGATGCTACACAAGTTATCTCTAGTATAGGTGCAGAAATTTGACAGCCTAATTTCTGTAAGAATTTCACCGTTTGTGCTACACTCTTCGACATTTCTAACTAGTCAACACAAGAATGAAGTATGCTGCATGGCATAATTTTGCTAATAAAATTTGTCATCAAAGCATCGTCATAACTACCTAGATCTCTAAATACCCTACTTCCAAAGAATCCTACAAGTAAGAACTTGTCTTCTGCGATGCCATCTTAGAATCCAAAATAGAGGTTGTTGTGTGTTCCACTTTTCTTGTGCGTGCTAGGATCTCATTAAAAGCTGTTGGCTTGAACCACACAGGAAGTAGTTACTTATTCAGCTTTCTTTCTATGGTTCACTATCATCATTCCGACAATCTAGCATTGATGAAACTTTTCCTTCCACCATGTTGCTAGTAGATGTATAGATAAAACTTGGTATTTCAAAGACATCAATGCCCATAGTTATACCATGATGAAAGTATTTCATTCAGAACTACTTCCCCCTTTACACAGCCAACATACCTCCAATTCATAATCCATTCACGTCATTACAAGGTTATGCATCTAACGTACCAGGAATCTAAAATTAAATAAAAGTGGAAAGATTTCTTCAGGCAAATTTAACTGAAGTCAGATAATAATATGTTGGCAACATAAGGGATTAAAATCCACCAATTTTTCATTGTGCATTAGAGAATTTACGATTTAGAATTCCATCTCCACCAACAAATGCTCATAACTAAGACCAATTTACATGAAAGACAAATGCTTCCCGTTAATTTAGAAATCCATTCTCAATCAACCGAAATCCTGCAAGATATCCAAATTCAGTTTCCATCCAGAAGTACTCAAATTCCGCGGTCCGATCAACGCACAAGGGATGAATTTCATGCCTCAAGTTTGATTACTTCGAAGCCCGTTTAAATCAACCAATGCTGGATTTCCCAAAATGATTAAAAAACCCAGCTTGGAGATGAAAATTCTCCACGAAATCAAGCCCACTAAAGGTTAACATTTTCCAGATTGAAGAAGGAAGAACCACTCCGGAAAAAAAAAATCCTAATTCCCTCAAACCCAGCACAAAAAATTGTTCAAAAGCAAGAGATTTGATTCAAACAGCACAAAAAGACAGACCTTGGAGCTTGAGCGAGATAACTCCATCTTCCACTGAGACCACATCAACGTTCCCCCCATCGGCGATGAGATAAGGGCGGACGTCCTCCAACACCCAATTCACGTTCTCCGCGTTGAGCTCATACACCTTCGCTGAGTACAGCCCGGGGGACGACGAAGACTCAACTCCCGCAGCTTCCGAAGCATTCGAAAAGGGCGACGAAACAAAAGTCCGTATGACCCGAGAAGGACGAGAATGGTGGCGGACTCGAAACAAGGGAGGAGGAGGACGAGAACGAGAACGAGGAAGCGATCTCAAGGATGAGAGGCTTGGGACTCGCGGCAAGGCTGCGGTGGCCAAGGACTCCATTTCTCTTCGTTCTTAGGGAAATATCTCTACTCTGCTTTTATTAGGTGCTGTAAACCCCTTCTGGGCATTTTTGCAAACATCTTTCCGGCAATCCGCAGCAGAAATTTACGTAAAGAATTGCACTTTGAACCTTTAATTATATGTTTGAATATAAGGGTGTTGAATGCAAAATGCCCCTATTAAAAGAAACTTTTTCACCTCCGGTGACCGCACTAACTTCATCTCCTTTGTTTTCCACGCTATCCGTCTTCTTTCCTCTTGCCTTCCGTTTCCCGCCAAAAATAGTAACCATAACATCAGAGCTGGAGAAGCCTCACCCTAGTAGGTGGAGGGGTAGAGATGCCATCGTTGGACTTCATTACGGGGGACGAGGTGGAGGTCAGCAGCGACGAGGATGGATTCCGCGGCGCCTACTTCGCCGCCCGTGTCGTCCGCTCCATGCCCAATCAACGCCGGTACACCGTGGACTACGACGCCTTCGTCGATGACTCCGACCCCTCTCGCCCTCTCCGGGAGACCGTCGACGCCCGTCACGTCCGCCCCCATCCGCCGCTGCGCGCTGCCGCCTCGGGATTCACTCTCTACCAGGTCGTCGACGTGTCCTACAACGACGCGTGGTGGGTCGGGGTCGTGACGAGTGTGGCGGGCGTGGGGAGGAAGAGGACGTACGCCGTCTGCTTCCCGGCGTCGAGGGAGGAGATGGACTTCGGGCACGAAGATCTCAGGGCGCATCTGGAGTGGGTCGATGGCAAATGGGTTTTGCCCGAATCAATGGTTCTTGGGTTTCTTTGCTCTTCTTTCCCTTTAAAACCTTCTTTTCTTTTAAAATATGGGAGGAATTGTGGTGTTTATAATCCAAACTTTGGAAATTCACTTGAAAGATACTATATAGTTGATTTGGACTTATGAGAACATGAATAGGTGCTGATGTGCGTGTTACCGTTGCAACTGGTGTTGATGCTTACATGCTGTTTGACATAATGACAGTTTGGGAATTTATAGTATATAAATTGGGCGCTAGTTAATAAGCATTAACATTCAGTTTCATCCGCAGGAATCATCCAATTTGATGCATGAGAAAGGAAGTCAAGTTGAAGTTGCCCGGCTAAGAGAGAACTTCGCTGTTGCTTGGTTCCCTGCTGTCATTGCTAAGGTGATTTGGGAGAACAGTTTCTTGGTGGAGTATATGGATCTGAGAAATGATGTTGGCACAGAGTTGCTGAGAGAGATAGTCGACTTGCAACACATCAGGCCTTGTTCTCCCCGTGAACCTGGTGTTAGTTTTTGCATGCTTGATGAGGTTGAAGCATTCTATGGTGATGGCTGGTGGCCTGGAGTAATCACCAAGATTCACGATGGCTCATCATATACAGTGAAGTCTATACATTGGGACAAGGAGATAGAATTCAATCAGACAAAGCTGAGGCTCCGCTATGATTGGGTTTGTAGGCAGTGGATCCCGGCATCACAGGTTCGAATAATCTCGACAAGAATCTTCTCCTTTATGTTCCACACTATCCATTTCTAAGTTTGGTGTTTAGACATCTAGATATCATTTTTGTCGTTTCTTTGTGTACACATTCTTATATATTTTTCTAAATCATCCATTGATAGCGCCTTGAATATAATATATGTTCATAATCCATGCTTATTTGCTGCTGTAATTTGTAAAACAATTTCTTCTGATAGCTGATTCCTATATAGCAGCTCAAAATGTTTTAGGGCCATATAGATTGTGATCGAACACATTATTATTTCCTTATTAGTTGTCAATTTGTGGTTATGTGCAAATTTTTTTTTGTGTAACATGGCCTTGATGTAGCTTATTGATCTTGATATTTGAGTTGTGTAAAATTAGTCAATTATTACACAAATTTTTTTTCCCATTACATCATGATAACTTCTTTTTACTATTTGTCCCGATTTGAAGCTATGGTGATTTATTTTATTGTTTAGTTAGATTTATTGCCTTTTTTGCATCTCTACCAACAAGCATATGAATTCAACTGTTAGTTTCAATCAACGTTGTTTAGACCATTGTTTTTCAACTGGTAGAGGTAAGTTTACATGGGTTAAACTCCTTCACTATAAAGTTAGTGAAAATGATAATCTAGACTCAGTTTGAATTCTTTTGATATAGAATATAAACTGATAAAAAGTTACTTACTTAGAACACTACTTACTATTGTTAAATTGTTCATAAAATCACGAGTCTAGCTAGT
Organism: Typha latifolia; assembly: GCF_019914945.1. Classification (NCBI taxonomy): domain Eukaryota; kingdom Viridiplantae; phylum Streptophyta; class Magnoliopsida; order Poales; family Typhaceae; genus Typha; species Typha latifolia. The sequence goes on along the minus strand of NC_133087.1, from coordinate 18,354,235 downwards.
TCAAAAAAGTACAGCATGTTATCATACTAATGGCAGAAAAGTTTAGTTGACATATATTCTCAGTGATAAACAGTGTTGTTTGGGATCTCAGTCGAGCATACAGTAACCAAAAACTAGTGGCAGAGTAACTAGCAAATATTCAAAAAAATAATGGCCCTTTCATTCTCAAATCAAGCTACAATAACATCAGTTTCATAACTCCTTAAATTTTGAGATTCAGTTTCAAGCTTGGCTGAAAAGTCTAAATTATGAAAAATAAGAACAACTTAAAACCAAGATTTTGTCATATATATAAGTTAATATAACAGAGAGTAGCAATTGATATCTCTAAAATCTACCTGTTTGACATAAACAATTACTGAATCCTAAATACGTAGCATAGCGCCCCAGGGGTCATCGTTGATTTCACCTTCATTCTATATAAAAAAAAATCATAATGGCTTGTATCACATTTTTGCTTATGTTAGTTTCAATTACTATGCACTATCATTTATTGCTGGAACATGCGGCCTTACATTGATTTTGTAGTCTTTTCATAGTAGTTATTGCTGATCTGTTTCATTTCAGAAGGTGCTGGAAATTGAATTCGTAAAAGGGAGAAAGGTTGAAGTTAGCAGTGATGATGAAGGTTTTCGTGGAGCTTGGTACACAGCAACTGTTGTTAAATCAGTTGGGAAGAAGTTTCTGGTGGAGTATCAAAATTTGAGAACTGATGATGAAACTAAGCTTTTGACAGAAACTGTTGGTCCACGACATATCAGACCTACTCCTCCGAACACTCCTGTTGTTGAATTCAAGTTACTTGAAGAAGTTGATGTCTTCTATAATGATGGCTGGTGGGTAGGAATAGTATCAAAGGTTCTGAGAGGTCCAAGGTATATTGTGTACTTCAGGACTTGGAATGAGGAGATGGAATTTGGGCATGAAGAATTGAGGCTTCACTATGATTGGATTTGTGGAAGATGGATACAGGCTTCTCCGGTATGCAATATTAACATCTTTATTACATAATGCATATATGATTGTCAAAATGCCTTTGGAAGATTTAAGAAGCCCAACAATTTTTATCTAAAAATAATATCCTTAAACATCTCTGTTCATTGTCTGGCAGTGAGATATGGCTGTTCATGATACTGAGGAATTTGTGCTATTTGGCAGGGGCTGCAGTTGTGATATATGGAAGGTTACTACTGAGAGACAGTTCTGTTTCACTCTAGTGTGCCAATGATAAGAAGGGTAAATTCAAGACGCTTCAGAGAAAAGTGAAGAGGTTTAAACGGAAGCAAGATGTATAGTTCTTTTTGTTCATTGATTAAACAACTGGTATTATCAGCATTTGTAGGTTGTACAATTGTAGCCAATCTAGCATAGCACACTATACAAAACATATGACCGATGAATGCTCCGATGTTATCTTTTTAACTGGATATTGTGCCCTCTTAGGAATTCATCAAGTTATAACATGTGGAATTTCTTGGACTATAGCAAGTTGGGCCTGAAACAGGTATAGTCATTCCTTTTCAACCTATTTTTCATCGATATAAGATGTATAATCTTCAAAACAGCATATATGTGACAATTTACATCAATAGAAACAACATGGTTCTGAGTTTGTCTAAGTAGCTCTCTTCATTCAATAAAGCGGGTTCGCTGTATCAGACGGTTGTGGGTACATCTTTGATGATCTCAATCCCTATTGTACTGAAAGAGAATTTCCCTGTTAGGAGGAATATTGACATTGTCCATCTTACTGTTTGATCAAGAGCATGTATTCAAGACTAGCTAGGCTATACATTTATGGCCACTCTAAGCATCTATGAAGGCATCTAATTTGCAGGCGAAAACTTAATGCAGGGCGGTTGGAATGTAGCACCATCCTTATCAGTCAGTGCATATCCTGTGCGACAATGGTTGCATATTTTTTTTTCTTTCTTTCTTCCTTCCTTCCTTCCCCTCGTACCGCATAGTATTTCGTTTATCTTAGTTCAAACTCCTTTTTTTTTTGGTTGAGAGAGAGAGAAGTTCAAACTCCTCTTTTTAACTCTTCTAATTTAATCAGAAGAAAGAATCTTTCAGTTATCACATGCACAGTTCCTACTTGCGTGTAAATATCTCGTGAAGCAATGAACAATCCCACCCACCCAACCACACTTACACTAGGCCAGTAAGTATCAATATGGATACAACTCCACATCAAGGACATTTATCAAGATCAAACTACCACCCAAGATAAGCTTTTACCAAGTGGGGACGGGACCTCTTCTTTTTTCAGATGCAACACTTAACACTCCCTCCACGCATTTAATATTACATTGAATAGCTTGCAGCACGTCTTTTCCATCTTTCTTTTCTGGATTGCCTTTGATTGTATAGATTGCTATAAACCGAGCCAAAAATATAACTTTATGAACAGTTCTTGGCTTATTTAGAGTTGGATGCAATGCATGGGAAAAAGGTAACTAGGTAGTCCAACTTCACCGCTTATCATGAATTTAAGTTCGTCACATCTCTTTGGTGGATAGCCAACAAACTTGCAACTGTCGATTGGCCACATGATGATCCATAACTACTCCTTTTAACATCTACCCACCCAACATACCAATGTATCTCAATTTTTTATAGATAAAAGGAATCTTCATGTACGGGGTTGATCTGTGATTAACGTCAAATAGATCCTCTGAAGTGTAGATGATGTTACCTCTACATCGGATTAATCCAAGTGTTCTTTCTCTTCACTGTGGTCGAACAGTAGAAAGGTACTACTTAGAACTTGGATTTCAAAAGGACTTTGTACTCCTCGCTTCAATCTATGCAATGCTCTGTTACATTGTGGAAGTGATGTTAAAAGATTGGCAAAATCTTCATGCGTTGCTTGTGATGAATTTCTTTTGGGCTCTCAAGAAGGATCAAACTCTCACCTGCTCCATTTAGATTCTTCATGACGCAATGCGCATGTATTATGTATGAATCAAGGAGTATTTCCGGTCTCTCTGTCGCTAGAAGTTGTAGAGTTAGGGAATAGAGGATGCCATACAATATCTATAGTTAATGTACTTGTTTGTCAGGTCAACCGTTCTCTAATTTACTGAATTGGAATGAGGATGGAATTTTATTGGTGAGCATTAAAGAGACCATAGGCTTTGAAACTTCTCTAATGAGTGATTGATATCCACTTGAAGATTGTCATCAATTTCTCACCTGCTCCTATCTCCCTTTCTTTCTAGACTAATCTCCAAAGGAGTCCAAGCTGAAATAGTTGTAGTATTCGATAAATTTGTAAAATAACAAACTATTAGCAGTTGTTTAAATCCCTATGTGCAAATTGTATCGAAATGGATAGAAAGCCACCGCTCTTTGCGTCTCATTCGACGTCCCTATGAGGCTCTTTGGGGCCCATTATTTCGCGCGCCGCGCTAACCTAATCGGTGTTTTTAAGTGTACATAAAATATCTCTTCCACAAAGTTAATGCGGCTTTCTCTTCTCTCTCTTTCTCTATAGACTCTAGTTAATGTGAAATGGAGGTCTACTTCCAACTCTCAACTACTAGGCTATTGCCAACAAAGGTGTCTCTGTTTATCAACTTGCACTACAAATTGTAGTGAAGCTTGAAGGGTGGCGTTGTTGCTTGTGCAGAGCTTCTTCTTCTGAGTTTTCTCCATCGATTGTAAGCATTTCCTCTACTTTCTCTCTCTCTCTCTCTCTCTCTCTCGCTCTCTCTCGCTTTGTGTGTGTGTGTGTGTGTGTGTGTGTGAATCTCTTCTTGGTTTGCAGGAAATGGGTTTATGGAGGTTCCCATGAGTTTGTTGGGTTTACTTGGTTAGTCTTAATTTTTTTATATAGATAAATAAATGGTTAATTTAACCTTACTTGGGTATTATGGGTTTCTGGAGCCACTGTGGATTTATATGTTTATGAGGCCGTTCTGATCTATGTGATGCTTCTTGGGTCGACGTCCTTTTCGAGATTTTTATTGGTTTTGATTACATTTCCTTTTAGTGTAAACGATTATGAATATTCTTTGTTCTTTCTTGCTTTTCTATCACCTAATGCAGTATACACGCTTCTCTTAAATGGCGTAAAAGAATTGTTTATGAACTGGGTATTGAGAGCAAAATCTTTCCGTGTTCCAATCTTCCATCTTTAGTTTGTTTCTCCATCTCATGACATGTGGAAACTGTTCTCTCCTGACTGTTTCTTTTTTCTTTTTTTTCTCATTCTATTCTATGTGCCTATTAGGTTTCATACGTGGTAGAGAATCATGAAGGTCTATACAGTTAAAGTGGAAGATGGAAAGCCTGGGAAGGACGGGCGGCCATCGGTCGGGCCGGTGTATCGGAATGTTGTGGCAAAAAATGGCTTCCCACCACCTGAACCTGGCATGTACACCTCATGGGATGTCTTTAGGTGCTGAGACTTGAGCTTTTAGGTTCATCTTATTGATGTGTGAATATTGTTGGTAAGATATCTAGGGAGTTAGACACCTCTAGAATTCAAGGGCTTAGTCTATGATTTTCTTATGTTTCAGGGTAGCAGCAGAGAAGTACCCAAGCAACACGATGCTCGGATGGCGCGAGTTTGTGGACGGGAAGGTATGCAAAGTTGAACAGTCTCCTATCTTCTCTATTGCACCCTTTTGGAGGTTAAGAAAGCTCCATTTTTATGAAATTATAGCCAGGGCATTATTTATGGAAGACATACAAGGAGGTCTATGAGGAATTACTGCAAGTTGGTTCTGCTCTCCTGCAGCTAGGTGCTAAACCTGTAAGAACTGTATGCTGAATTTTTCTGTTTCTTTAACCTGCTATTAGCAAAATTTTACTCTCTGTTAATTTTTGAATTATCTATCATCTGGATAAGGTTATGTGAAGATGCTGATTATACTATGTTAATCTTCTATAGGGTTCACGAATAGGGATATATGGAGCAAACTGCCCTCAATGGATAATCGCAATGGAGGTATTGTTTATATCTCTGCCGTACTACATGTTTTATGTTTATGACGGAGATAATATTTATTCACAAGTTTCAGAATGAGATGTCTTTGTACTGGGTCCTTCTTAACCAATAACTGCTTATGAAATTGGCCTACCTGCAGGCTTGCAATGGATACAGCCTAACATGTGTTCCACTGTATGATACTTTAGGTAAAATAACTAATATAAATTCTTTCATAGTTTCATGCAGTGCATAAGCTTTTTTATGGAGTTTATCTGTTCTTCCATTCCTCATTAGTCACATGCACTGTACTATTCCAACTAATTATGGAGCATATTTAACATGTCTCGTTGCTTTTGTGATAACAGGGTCAGGAGCCATAGATTACATAATAGAGCATGCAGAAATTGATATTGTATTTGTGCAGGATAAGAAAATGAAAGAAGTGAGGATGTTTATATATTCACATATTGTCGTTCTCTAATGATCATTAATGTTTTGAGCTAAAAATTATTAATACTTTTGTCTGCAGATACTATTCTCTGATTGCAAATCTGCTCAGCGGCTGAAAGGTGAAATTATTGCTAAGTTTATCATGCGATCTAATTTCCAGGAGTAAATCTAATATTTTGTTATTTCCAATGTGGTTGCAGCAATTATTTCTTTTACTTCAACAAGCAAGGAACAAGTTGATGCTGCTTCCCAAATTGGATTCAAGTTGTACACCTGGAATGATTTCCGTCAGATGGTTAGTTTCCAGATTGTATGTACATTTATCAGGAATAGCTAGCAAGCAAGAAAAGAATATGGTGATAGTTAATGATAGAACTTATAGAACACTTGGCTCGAAGTTTCACTATGCAATCCCCTGTCATAATGCTTCTGCATCTCTATGGAAGCTTCAGATTAATCATGTGTTTATTGTTTTTGTTATCTAAAACATTTCTGTGATGTTCACTGCATTTTCCAATCAACAACTTGATCCTTCTAATTTTGGATTCATCTTCTCTTGCTTCTTTTCAACTGAATTTGGAAGTTCTTTGCAGGGAAAGGATTATCCATCTAATCCTTATCCTCCTCAACCTCTTGATATATGCACCATAATGTACACCAGTGGAACCAGTGGAAATCCGAAGGGTGTTATTTTGACTCATGAGAGCCATGCAATGCTTGTAAGAGGGGTAGACATCTATATGGACCTGTTTGATGATAAGGTAACTAAATATCTTTCTCCTCCTCCAAAATGGTCACTCCTTGAGTCTTGGCATATCTAGGAGACCAATATAATGTAGGCTGTAACTGAAATGAAATACTGGTTTTCTTTTCTTTAATTTTTGTGCTAATCGAGAAGTTACTGCCTGTTGCATTATTAGATGACGGTGGATGATGTGTATCTCTCCTTTCTTCCCCTGGCTCACATTCTTGACCGCATCCTTGAGGAGTACTTCTTCCACAAGGGGGCCTCTGTTGGATATTACCATGGAGTATGTGCATGCTCTATAAAAAAAAAAAATTCTCAAGTATTTAAAGCTATTGTACATAACTACATCCTGGTGCATTTACAAGATTCTGTTACTTTTATTTGAAAACTTCTATGCTAATGTTTCACTCTGATCAAGGATATTAATGCTTTGAGAGATGACATTGCGGAACTAAAACCAACACTTCTGGTTGGTGTCCCTCGAGTTTTTGAAAGAATTCATGAAGGTATTGAACCTTATTTTTCCTCTTCATATATTAATTTCTTTCATTTGCATTTGAAGTATGAGAAAGAAAGAGAGTACTTGAAGGTCTTGAACATTACTAAGCTTTAATTTTGTGGCTAATCATTTATCTTGCAAATTCTATTGATTTTCTACTTGATAATTTCTGTATTATTGGCATCAAGGTGTGTTGACGGCAGTAGCAGAACTCAGACCACTGAGGAGGATGATCTTTAATCTTTTGTACAGACAGTAAGTCGATGTATTTTTAGACCTATTACTGGAAAAGAAAAGTACTGATCTGTTTATCTACTGTTCCATTTCAGCAAACTATCATGGATGAAATCAGGATATTCGCATAAGACAGCTTCCCCATTTGCAGACCTATTGGCATTTCGCAAGGTCTTATCTTCTCTGCCTCTAAACTTCATAACTGATATATCTGTAATTGTAGAACATATAATACACCTTTAAAGCTATCTTTCAGGGTGTTTACAATAAAGTTTATCCTTTATTTATGAAATTTTGCTTTTTCTATTTAGGTCAAGGCTAGGCTGGGAGGACGTATTCGCCTAATAATATCTGGAGGTGCCCCACTGAGTACTGAGATTGAGGAGTTCTTGAGAGTCACTAGTTGTGCTTATTTCACTCAAGGATATGGTAATTTACATAAGTCAAGTCTTCCATTTATATGTTTCTTTCACAACCAGCATCAGAAAGACAGAAAGAACTATGCTGAAATTAAATGTGGTCTTGCACGTACAGGATTGACCGAGACTTGTGGTCTGAGTTCTGTCGGATTTCCTGATGAGATATCCTTGATTGGAACTGTTGGTGTTGCCTCCACATATACTGAGTTGCGGCTAGAAGAAGTACCTGAGATGGGTTATGATCCGCTTGGGGTACCCTCACGCGGTGAAATATGTGTTAGAGGGAAGACTCTTTTTTCTGGATACTACAAAAATCCTGAGTTAACAAAGGAAGTGATGATAGATGGATGGTTTCATACAGGTGAGTAATGGCTACTTCAAGTTAAAATTCAACGGACAATACAAGAATAGTAACAGTAGTTCTTTTCATTCAGGAGATGTTGGAGAGATGTCTGCAGATGGCGTTTTAAAGATTATAGACAGAAAGAAGAACATATTCAAACTATCACAAGGAGAGTATGTTGCATCTGAATATTTGGAGAAAGTATATGGCTTTGCTCCGATAGTTGAGGATGTAAGAATTTTCCATATTCCAGTTCATGATTAAGAGACCTAAGAGTAGTATGCTAAATAATAGCACATTTTCCTTTTCTTTAGATTTGGGTCTATGGGGACAGCTACAGATCTATGCTGGTAGCAGTGGTTACACCGCATCAAGATAACACCAAGAAATGGGCAGAGTTAAATGGATACAAGGGTTCATTTGCTGAACTATGTACACTTGAGGAGCTCAAGAAGTACATTCTTCAGGAGCTCAAGGCAGTTGCTGAAAAGAATAAGGTAATCTTTTTCTCTCAACAAGAAAGGGAATGATGCACTTTAACAATCTAATTTTTTCAAATAGAAATATGACACTATATTTCATGCACTTATCCTACAAATGACGACTTGTTTTCCCATCAGCTGAGAGGCTTCGAGTCCATTAAAGGCATTGTGGTGGATCCTCTACCGTTTGACATCGAAAGGGATCTGGTCACTCCAACTATGAAGAAAAAAAGAGTTCAGATGCTAAAGCAGTATCAGGTAAATAAGATACATAGAAGACCAGCTCTTCTACATGTGTTGCTTGTTTTCACTTTTTCTTACTCCACGCAATCTGATATGCTACTTCTTTTACATACTGCAGACAGAGATAGAGAAACTTTACGAAACTCTAGAGAAAGGAAGAGAGCGAGGGCGAGGAGACAAGACTAAGAATGTAGCATTATAATAGGAATGGAGGTCTACTTACTCCTTTCTAATTCACCTATCAGATGGTCGGTACCATGCAGCTAATAGAGGAGGCAGCATAAACAACGTACAAGGTTTGTTATCGAGCTCAAAGGGACAGCTAGGGAGGTTGGATCAGATGGTGAAGATTAAGTCGTTTGAGTCCTGTCTTAGTGAATAAGTGTTTAGTTGGTAAAATTCATCAGTTTGAGTTGAGCCACATTGTGTCGATGAATTGATTATGGTTTATTATAAAAAGATAATTTTCTTTATTCTCTCTCCGAGCTGGGCCAAACTAGTCACTAGTCAGAAAATAAAACCATCATCATAAATGTTGTCTACTTCCGACATTGGCGTTGAGATCGAAGAGGATGGTGATAATGAATCATTTAGTTCCTTCACTATTAATTTGGTCCTTGAACAACATGAGCCGCATGGCATCAAATAATGATATGTATGAGCTGTGTTGAGGGCATTATGGACTCTTACGATATCATAATAATAGAAGGGACAAAAATATTAGCATATGGAGATGTCATCCGTTCTACTAGTGAGATATCTCATTCGTAGACCAAGATATGTAACTCAGGTAGCAAACTCTTTCTTTCTTTCAAAAATCGAAAGTTATTTCTGGAGTTTAACAATACGATTAGGTTCATGCATTAAAGCATCCAGGCAACACTGGACACTTTACAAGCATGTATTAAAGCATTCAGAAATGAAGTTCACCGTATAATAGCAAAGACAAAGCTAGATGCCCATATATGGTTAACACTCTAAATGGGCCACTCAAATTGGAGCTCCAGTTATATTGTGCCACCATTTACATTCTTACTACGATAAAGGAAACTTAAAATCACCCAAGATGGTGAAGGATATAAACTTTGGATAACAAATTGTATGAACACAACTCTGAACAATAATAAGAGCCACTCATCTGAATTACCGATGAGGAATTTTCAGATGCCATCCATGGAATAGAGAAATGAACAAGACATTGGAAGTATCCTTGGTATTCAATGAACTTGTCCTCCATTTGATCACAAACTGGCAGCTACCAATCAACTAGCATATCAGTTCATCATTAAGTACCATGTAATTCTCCAAGTAGAACCAACAGTTCAATCAAACTATTGTTGTCACTAGAACTTTGAAGATCTGCACTTCCAAACCAACAACTTGACATACTAATGGTCTAGTAGTCACAATAGTACACATAAATTGCTGATCTAATTGGAAGCAACCAACAATTCTTTCGACAAATTATTGATCTTGTTGATCCACATATCCAGCAACTTGACTTTCTTAAATTTCCATTTTTCTCTAACGATATGGCAACACTAGCATGTAAATAAGCTGCAAATTGCCTTGAAAGAACTGTCCAATGACATCAAGCAGGTCAGCAATTATCCACCAACTAGTTTCATGCATGGACAATTTCTGCTGCAGTGACCATGTCCTGTTGAAGCATCTAAACCAGAAATTTTAAATTAACTTAATCAACCGAAGTTTCTGTGTGTAAAATCCTTCGAGAAAACAAGGAAGAGTGGCCTCTCCAGCTGCTAAGCAATATAACAGGCTCTTCAGTCTTCATGTTGACTGGCTTGGATTCCTCGTGCAAGTTGTTTGGCTATTAATGTCATCAAGTACAATGAGAACATACCATGATTTTCTGTGATGCTACTGACAGTGAAAAACTAACAACCATCACGGATGATGATTTGGGAAAGCGAACCTGACTGATGCCTATGCCATGAGCAATAGTGGCAGCCTGATCACAAGGCATATGGAGCTACCTGAAATCTTTGGACAATCACAAACTTCCCAGAAAGATATCTCATATGAAATGTACTATATTCTGTTGATGATCTGTAGCAAACAATTTGATGTCCGTACTCCTGTGGTCATCACCATCAGCAAGGATATCCTCTATAAGCTGAAATGGACCAGAACAACCCAACTTTGCAAAAACACCACGCACTAAGACATTCCATGTGGCAACATTTGGAGAAACGCCTTCAGATAACATCTTTAAGAGATATACCATAGCATCTTCTAGTCTCTGCTGACTGCAAAACCCAGAAATAAGGGTTGTGTAGGCAACTACATCTCGTGCACAATTCATTGCAGCCAATCCACCTAAAAATTGAGCAGCATCTTTAACTTTACCTTCCTCACAGTAGGCATGAAGAATTGCATTATAAGTGAGTGAATCAGGTTGAATTCCCTGAACGGTCATCTTCCCTATGAGTAGTAAAACTTCCTTGGTCATATTCAACCGGCATAGGCCGTGTATCATAGTGTTATAAGTCACTAAGTTCAACCCAAATCCGCATTCTAACATCTCATTCACCATTCTAAAGGCTTCCTTGTAGTTCCCGTCCAGGTAAAGACCATGGAGCAACACATTATACGTCCTGGTATTTGGTGGACATCCATATCTTCTCATCTCATCTAATGTATTCAGGGCACAACCCACTCTCCTATAGTCACATAAACCTCTGATCAATGTGTTAAATGTCACTACATTAGGAGGGCAATTTTCTGACAGCATGTTCTTGACAAGATCCTGGGCATGTTCAAACATGAGCATCCTACAAAAGACATCCACCATGCTTGTATATACAATGACATTTGGCTTGCAACCACTACTCATCATCATGTTCCACATAGATACAGCGTCTTCTAGTTCCCCTGCTTTGGAGAAGCCACCAATAAGTGTGCCATAGGTGTGAACATTTGGACGACAGCCATTTTGCTCCATCCCATTGAAGACAGCTATGGACTTCTTCAATTCTCCATTGTAGCAAAGACCATGAATTAAGATATTGTAGGTAATAACATTGGGCATCCAATTCTCTTGTATCATCCAGTTCCACATATCAAGAGCTTCATGTATTCTACCTTTCTCTAGAAATCCTTTCATCAATGTGGTGAAAGTAAGGATATTAGGACAACATCCTGTTACCAGCATCTGAGCAAAAACAGCACAAGACATCTTCAAATCCCCCAACTTGCAAAGCACATTAATTATAGTTGTATAGGTGATCACATTAGGGAAAATACCCCTACCCAACATTTCATCTACCATAGAGAACACACCTTCTATTCCAAATTCCCCAGCTATTCCATTTATTAGAGCATTATAAATAGACACAGCCGGTGGTATCCTCATCACGAGCTCCTTAGCTTCCTTTAATTTACCAGACCTACAAAGAGAAGATACTATTGTTGTGTAGCTCACCTCATCTGGACAATGCCCTTTCTTTGACATCTCCTTAAGAAGATCATAAGCAGCATCTACCCTCTCATTTTGGCACAGAGCCTTAATTAGAACATTGTAAGTGAAAACATTTGGCTCCATTCCATCTTTCTTCATATTACTATAGATAGGATTTATCATGCTAAATCTGTTATCTTTAAGTAAGGCATCCAAAAGATGGTTATAGATTCTGACGGTCGGCCTGCAGCCAAGATCATGGATCCGATAAAATGTTTTTAGGGCTTGCTCTGCTGATCCAATCCGAGCATATGACTTTATCACAGTGATGAAGGTGTCTTCATGGCAAGCTAATCCTTCCAACCTCATTTGCTGAAGAAGGTACTGAACTGCATCCATCTCATTCTCCCATCCTAGTCTCTCTATCATCACTTGGTATGTAAGCGGTGTGTGCTTGAAAACTTTGGAGCCAGCAAGAGACTTGAAATACTGTAGAGCAACAGCGATGTCTCTCTCACACCGTAATCTTTTGAGAACGTCAAGCTCTCTTACCGGTTGAGCATTTGTATCATTGACTTCCTCATGCTTGGATATAACATTCATGCATAGAAGCACTGGAGCTTTAGGCTTTCGAACCTTCAACAGCAACGAGAAGCCATCTTTCAAATACATGATAGGAGTGCGATTGCGAAAAGCTACAGATCTCCTATACGATTATAGCCATGATGCCAAACACATGCCTTATTCATATCTAGCATACCCAGATATCGAGAATCTGCTGCACGAGTACATGGAATATACTGTTAGCGGCAAAGATCCGTTACCCACCAGAAATGCACAATCCGGGACTAAACTGGAGCATCCCAACGAGCAAAAACAATCAGATCTCAAATTCCTAATATAACTCACTTAAATTCCCCGATTTCAATCAAAAGATGAGTTTTTTTCTTCTTATTCTTCGTTCCGCGTGGATTATCACAAAGAAAAGATTGCAAATCAGTGCCTAAAACGAATTCTGCAACAATACTGCAGCGATCGCATAACAATAGAAAGCCAGAACTCCCAGTTCAAGACAGGAACAGAAAAACCCTACCTAGAGAAAAAAAAGAAGAAGAAAATTACCGAGTTAAATAAAAGATAAGGACGCCCACTCGGGATTGCAATAAATAGAGAGGATATATAAGTAAGTCAAGTACCTCTGGCCCTGCTAATCTCGCACCCTAGGGGTTTATGCACGCAAGGCAAGGAACGACACGGCGCTTTAACAATGGAATAGGATAGCATATATCCCGCCTACTATCGGGAAAGAACTGGCGACTGCTTTTAAAGTGCATCACTTAGACATGTTTGTTATAAGTGGAAGACGGTATCTGAAAACTGAAAGAGGGACAATTACCGCGTAGATGTAGATTGAATGCAAGTCGATCATTCTTTTTAGTTTTTAGCTTCTTTTTTTCCAATTGTTTTCTTGACATTTGTCTACTTACATTAGATTGCCCTAATACGTGCGTTCTCAAACCACAGTGCTTGTCCATTTTGATAAAAGATTCAAGCCAGATTCCATTTCAACGAAAGATGAAACGCCTGTTAAGCCGCCTAGAAAAGAAGACTGGGTTTTGCAACCAACCTTGCAGGTTTCCTTCTCTCGAGAAAAAAGACCATCTTTGTAGTTTTCTAGTTTTATACTAGGTACAGACAGAAAGATAGCTGATAGCATATACTTCAGCTAGAGCAGGCAGAACAGAACAAAAAGAGTTGAACGACAAATCCCTGGTCAATTAAGTCCATTCTATTAGATATCTAAATAACGGCATCAAGAAGTACAAATAAGATATTTATCAAAAAGAAAAGGTACAAATAAGCTGCGCTACATATCATATGAGAAAAAAAGCCATCAGCATGCTCATCAATCAGTGATTCTATAAGGCCTCAGCGATTGACCAGAGCAATTGCAAAGCCTGCAGATTCAACATCCATTCCTATAAGGGACATGTTTATCTCTGATTCCGCCAAACAGAATAAATACCCCGCGTATCCCACTGCATGGAAATGAAAGTGCTATTGAAACTTATTTTCTAGTTTTATTATCTCCCTTCTCTTTCTCCCGCTTGTTGTACAGCCTTTCAAGTACACGCTTGGCCTCGCACGAGGGGAAATTACTGAGATCATAATAATGTGGTGCTACGTCGATCAGCCTGCAAAAGAAAGTTGACATAAATCTATCAAACCTCTGATTGACTACTACTACATGCTTCTGAAGCTGTACTGAAAGAAGAATCCTATTGTTTCAGTTTTATATAATACAGCTCATCTTACAACATAAACTAACACATTTTCCAATAACAAATTGAAGAATTAACTTCTTAAAAACTAATGAAGCTTAGTACACAAACTTACCACTCTCCACGAACATCTGTAACTGTACGGATAAAATTCCTACTTGTTAACACATATTCATTGTAGATGACCCACTCAGGTTTATGATCCAGGCAGTTCGAAGGGTGAAGATGAACCACCTACATGTAAATTACAGACTACATTACAAGTTGTTCAGAGATTCATAAAGAAGCATAGTGCTATTCTTGCATCATATTTACCTGATTGTCTTTCACAGTCAAGTAGTGTCCAGTTCGCTCAAGATGAGCTACCTGCATAAAATATCCAGCTAGCATAGCTTTCCTGATGTTCACATAATAGTCACGACTGTTGAAATCCGTGCTGCATAGCTTAAGGTTGAATCTAGCCATGATACGCACAAGCTGTTGTCTCACGTTGTCAGCAGACTTTAGTGCTCTCTGATTGATAAAATTTTCATAGCACCAAGAAGAATCTTCATCTGTGGTGATCCAAAAAGATTTTAATCACTGATAAAGGTAATAGAAAGTAAGATTATATAGAAAAAAGACCTTCACACTTACTGCTTTGCTTGTAGGCATGATACACATTCAAAAGAGTAAGGTGATCCCCATCAGTGTGACCAAACCGAGCTTTTGCCTCATCTGCTGCTTTTTGAGCCTCCCTAGGCCGGAGAAAGCAATTCGGTACTAGAGAAAGAAATGGTTATCACAGACGAGGCCCACGGTAGGTCAGCAGATGCATAGAGGCGAGACGAACACCATTTGCTTTGAGAGAATAACTGACAAACTGAAACTACATGCGCATCAGCCCTACACTTGCAATAACTACACGATCATGGCGATCAATGGCCTGGGGAGCCAAATGCAAGACAGATGCTGATGACAACCCTAAGTGGACAAGCTTAAAAAGCACATGTACACATAGTTGAACACATGCTTTCGTGTTTAGACTCAAAAGCATTTTGATCAGGAATGCATATGCAATGTGTACAAAGTGACACATGCAATATACTATAGCAAACAGGGGAAAAGTGCTCATAATACTGACCTAGGAGTCTCAGGAATTCTCTACAAAGATGAAAGAAAAATAAAGAAGCCTCTGCATACCTGAAAGCATGGCCGATATTGAGAGGATCTCATTGGAACAATTGAATTCTGGACTAACGACGAGCATTTTTGCCATCTGAGGATCCAAAGGAAACTCGCTCATGATTTCACCTAATTTTGTCAAGTTCCCATCATCATCCAGCGCACCCAAGTAGTTCAAAACCTCTAATGCCCGCATCAAGGTCTCAGGTGCAGGAGGGTCCATGAAGTCAAAATGGACTAAATCATCAATTCCCAATTTCTTCAAAGTGAGAACAGTATTTGCAAGATTAGATCGTAGTATTTCTGGGTAAGTCTGTGGTTGTAAATCATTATGGAAACTTTTCTCCGTATAAAGTCGGAAGCATTTTCCAGGTTGCGTTCTACCAGCACGCCCAGATCTTTGATGGGCACTTGCCTTTGATATTGGAGAGACCAGCAAAGACTCCACACGTATCCGTGGGTTATAAACCTTTTGTTTTGAAAACCCAGGATCAATGACATAAACTATCCCATCGATTGTTAAAGATGTTTCTGCAATATTTGTCGATACAACAATCTTCCTTCCAGGAGGACCATCTTCTTTCAGTGGGGCCGGAGCAGGCTCAAAAATTTTCTGCTGCATTGCAGGAGGTAATGTAGAATACAGTGGTACAGCTTTTACAGGGCCAACCTGGTCACCCATATTATTGATCTCCTTTGTGATTTTCCGGCATGCATCTTCAATCTCCTCTTCTCCTGTGAGGAACACTAGAATATCACCCGGAGGTTCACACATGTGTATCTGCACAACTGTCCGGATGGCAGCTTCCAAATAATCCCTTTCAGGGTCCTGCGTATAGAAAATCTCAACAGGATGGAGCCGCCCAGGTACTTTCATTAATGGTGCTCCATTGAAGTAATTCTGGAATTTCTCAGCCTCAAGAGTAGCACTCATCACGACTAATTTAAGATCAGGCCTATTCCTGAGAACTTCTTTAAGAAGCCCAAATAGCACATCTGTTGCCAAGGTTCTCTCATGAGCTTCATCAAGAATGATCACCTTATATCTCTCCAAAAGCGGATCAGCCATTGCTTCTCTCAAAAGCATACCATCAGTTAGGTATCTGATATGAATATTCACCGGACATGGCAAAAATGAGATTAAATGACAAAGCATGCAGCAAAATAATTTTAAAAAGTTCAAAAAATAAAATACACTAGCATTTCCACATATCGAGAAAAACAGTAGCTTACTTTAGAATAGTTTTATGGCTACTGCAATCTTCAAAACGAATGCTATAACCAACTTCTTCTCCAATTGTTACATCCATTTCCTCTGCAACTCGACGGGAAACAGACATGGCAGCAACTCTACGAGGTTGGGTGCAAGCAACCATTGAGCGCTTGCCTCCAAAGTCATCGGTTTCAAGGACAAATTGAGGAATCTGTTTGACAAAATTTTCCATGCATCAATAGCCCACACAAAATGCAGAATCTGGTGATGGTGCTAGAAGATCTATAAAAAAGGATTGCAAACAGAAATAACTTCAATACCTTCCTGGATCCATTTAAAAACTAAAGATGATAACAATAAAAGCACCATTCCAGCCTAGAAGTAAATTAGCTCACTATAACAACTGAGGCAAATTACAAACGACATGTGGAACAAAAAAGAAAACCAGAAAATAGCATGGCACACAATAAAAGTTAACGCCAGAAACATTACACTGCACAATATACCACCAACAGCAGAAAAAACCCCAACTCCCTCCCTTACACCAAAGGCATTTCTTTAAGATCTGTTATCCCTATCAATAAGAATTCTACATATATATTTTATCAAGACAAATCATGACTAACCGTAGTAGAAAAGCAAGGCATGATTGCATTAAAAAAAATGGTTCAGTTAACAACCTAAAAGCTAGACCCACTATATCCACATCAATCATATGTAAGTACACTATACTAACAAAAGCTTTCATTTTATGAATACTTCCAAGTACATATTGACATCCTCCAGATATCAAAACTTGCCAACACGATAAATCTCACCCAAGAACTCCATAATACGTCCTTGTAAAACTATATCCGAGGCAATACCTCAACACGAAATAGCACATCAAGAACATTATACAGTCTCATACAAATCAAAACTCTATAAAAAAACTCTTAAAATAAGAAATCATGAAGGATTATACCTGCGTGGTCTTTCCACTTCCAGTCTCCCCGACCAAGATCAATGTCTGATTACCCTTGAGCACCTGCAAAAACTCCTCCTTCTGTTGCCACACCGGGAGCGTCTTCCTCTTCGACAAGATCTCGAAGTACCTCTGCGAGTACGGGCGTCCGGTCCACCGGTTTATCGTCGCCGAGACGGCGGAGGCGGCGCCGTTCGACTTCGCCAGCTTCGCCGAGACGGAGGTCTCGTCCACCACGTCGAAGAGGCTCACCTTGCGCTTCCTCTCCGTCGACATCCCAGGTCCACCTCGATCGAAGCAATAAAACTAGGAGATGCGGATAAACTCCAGATGCAAAGGAGAAGGGCCTCGCCCAAACCTTAAAAACACAAGGAGCTACGAGTAAACTCTTAGAGGGGAAGGAGAAGGACCTCGATCGGAGGCCCAATGGTGGATTCGGACGACGAATGAAGCTTTCTTACGGATCTCGCGGTGGAGGAAAGCGGAGGAGAGCTAGGGTTTGGGAAAGAGGGGTCGTGGGGAGGGGTTTGGATACAATTTAGTAGCGCGAGATAGAAAGAAAGCCCTAGATTTGGGAGAAGATGCGCTTATATATGGTCGAGATAAGAGCACAGGTGTACCGCAAGTCGAGTCGAACTCGTGCTTGAATCCAATCCCACTGCGTACATCTACTTAGAGCCTAAGGGTGCATTTGTTTAAGGACTCTAAAGGAGTGATTCGATTAGTTATTCTGTGGGCTCCATAATTTTATATTTAATAAGAAATTTAATATGTGAGATTAAAGTTTCAGATTGGATGCTATATCCGTAAAAGAGGGATATGAAACTTATTACTATATTATTTTTATATAAAAAATAATAAAGTTAGATAAATAACAAAATTAATCATCTTAGTTACTTAAATTTTATTTTTTTAAAACTATTAGTATTTTACATTTTTATATATGTTTAAAGCATCGCTATATTAAAAAACTTTACATTTTTATTTTTTATTATTATTAAACAATTTTATATAACTTATTCATGATTTTAATTTTAATTATTTTGAATTGAACGTGATTAATTTAATAATATAATTTACGTTTAAGATAATTAATAATAGTTTAAAATAGTAATTGATGTTCCTATTTTTTATTGAGAATAATAATATAATTTTGTTTAGTTATTTCAAATAGTCTTGTATAAACTAAATAGAAAATTAAAATTGTAGTATGGGATTAGTCTAGGGATGACTTGTCCCTTTTTATCTAATCCTGCAACTAATGCACCCTAATAGCCTTAATTAGCATTCATAAGATCAAATATAGGAGTACAAGAAAAGAGTTTATTGTTTTTCTAAAGAGAAAAATGAGTATTAGAACCAATGCCCAGGAGGTCCAGGAGAGTTCTAAAGAGCACGTCAGGCCCAAGAAAGAACCAAGTCCGGCCTTAAGTCTCCCACAAATTGCAAGTCCACAACACTTTTTTTAATTATGGTGTGGTGTGAACCTAAACAAAGATAGGCCCATTCAAAAGTTTGAACACGTTAATTACCCATCAATGCAAACTCGGGAAGACAAAGAATTGAGATAGAAAGGCTCTCATCCCCTAATAAGTCTTCGTATTAAAGTTTATAAACATCGTAGGGGGTGCGAGATCTATCCTCTTAAGTTTCACTTTGGGTGCTTGGAACTAGACTCCTTCCACATATTCAACTTGGGAAGAGCTATAAGCCTATGAGAAGCAGCCATATGATATAGCACGTGCAGAGTGATGGGAAGTTCCTGGCCAGCTAGAAAAATATCATCATGCTGACAACGAAGCTGGGCCCTTAATTAGCCTTCCGGTATCACAATCCAACAAGAAACTTCGACATCAATCCCCATTTCTCCGCTTTATAAGACACCATGAAGCACCCAAAAAATAAAAGTAGAAACTTTAAAGACTTCTATAGAGAGAGAGAGAGAGAGAGAGAGAGAGAGAGATGAGGAGCTGGTTGCTTATGCCGGCCTCTCTCTTCCGGTGGCCGGAAATCGGCTTCTCCGACATATCAAGGTCTATATTTCGACGCCTGGAATTCGATTTCTCTAGCCTCGCTCCGGCCGGTTGGCAGAGCGCGGTGTTCCGGTGGCCGGACCTGGACTTCTCGGTGGTGGACAGTGTCATCTGGACCTTTGTAACTGCTGTAGAATCTATAGTCCTGGTTGCTATGTTATGCTTCTTCTTTATCTGCTGTGGTTGCACCTTTTGAGCAGCCCCTTTCCTTCTGGATGTGATCAGAGTGAGTCTTTTATTAACTTCTCTTCTATATTGAGATTGTTTAGGCGAATCACACAAGCACAAATATCTCAGGATACTTGCTCTGGCAGTGGAACAAATTAGATATTATGTCTCTGTTACTTGAGCCAACTAGAATTAATTATACAATTCACATGTTTATAATTTTAGAGCACCATCAATAATTAATACAGCCCAAATTATTTTGATTTATCCGTTTCGCTGTTGTTATACATCACCATTCACCAAGCAATCACTTTCTTCGTTATTGGCCACTTGGCAGACCCTCAGTGGCCGATAAAGATTAACTTCCCAATCAATTCCTGCACTGATCTTGTAGAGGCAAATGGATCATTCTATGACGACTCGAGACTTCCAACCAACTACCTTATAATTAAAAAACAAGAACCCCACACGTAAGAAAAGATAAAAGGCTAAAGTACTGTCATGGTGATAGAAAGTAAAACTTGTGGATTCTCACGCAAAACTTGGTGATAGAAAGTAGAACAAAGTCCAAGTGGAAACTTCATGCTGAAGCTTAGCTTAGTTAAACGAGATGTTGTTGTTTATGGCCTCGTATTACCATTAATACCAATAGTAACACCAAAGACCAAGTCAAGTCCAGTCCAGTCAATACTAGCAGATCAAATAGAGGTAACGGATTTTTAAGTTAAGCTAAGATAAAGGATAATTGATGTAATTAAATTTGGTGGTTAAACTGAAATTTTGAAAAGATATGGTGTAACACGTAAATAAAGCCTAAACTTTGGGCCTGGGCCTGGGCCTGGCCCTGGCCCATCTTCTAAGCTTATCGACACTATTTTAAGAACATTCTCGATTCCGCCACAAGAGGATGGATCATTCGTTTCTCACCAATTCAAAATCGGGGGCGTTTTCGTAATTCCATTCAATCCGATAAATAGAACCCCACCGTCCCCCCCCCCAGTCTCCTTCCCTTTCCAGTTCTCTCACAGCACAAGGCCCACGCAGTCACGCAGACCCCAACCGAGCGAGCCGAGATCGTAGCCGGCGGTTACCTTCCGATCGGCGTGTACCGACCGTCCGCTCCCGTGTATGGCATATGCGTACGCAAACCAGAGCAGTATCGTCGTTCCTGCAGCACACCTGATCGAGCCCGGAAACCTTATCCTCACCCCTCCTCCTCCGCTCCCTCCGCCGCTGTTAGGTTACTTTCCGGTTACCCTCACCGCCATACCAAACCATTGCTATCGGAGTCCGCTCTTGGTTCCTGCGAATCCGCCGGTGATCGTACATCGTCCCGTAGTCTTGGGCCGTCCTAGTCTCGAATTCCTCATCCAGATGGATGAGCGGAGGACTCAATCCCTTCTCCAGGTGATCTCCAAGATCGGACCTCCACGTTTTTCCATTTATTTGGTTTGGTTTTGTTTCTCACGATTTGGATTCCTTGTAGTTTATCTCAAGTGAGGGTCTTGAGCCGTCTCAGGAAGAGGTAGTCAAGCGGAAAGAAGTGATCAATCAGCTCAAGCAGGTATTGGATTCTTGATTTGGGATAGATTTTTTTTTTTATTCTTTTATCTGTTGAAGTATAGTGGGAAGGAATTAGAACGTTACGGAGATAATGAGGATTGGTTTATGACTAGTAGTGATAATCTTTTGAGGGCAAAGATGATTATAATTATGTATGAACGTGCAGATAGTTTTGCAATGGATACGAAAGGTAGCCTGGCAGCGTCGGCTTCCTAAAGAAATCATTGCTGGCACAAGCGCGACTATTTTGACTTATGGTTCATATGGTCTTGGAGTAAGTGATAAGATTGTAGGATGATGTTTTAATACTGTAAATTATGTTTTGCATCTGCAGTATATGTTATCTTAGTTGAATGAGAAATTAGAGGTTTCTTGCTAATTTGGCAGATTTTGAAATTTATAACTTGGTGCATCAGTCCTTGCAAGTCACAACTTTTAGGAAAATGGAAATTTGGTGCTGCCAATTTGTTCTGGTCCCATGAGGCATCAACTGATTTTGTAAATAAGAATATCATGATCCTTTACACAATGATGAAGCTCGAGATATGGTTCAGTTCGAAAGAACACCCTGATGAAAATAATTCAAAAAATCATTCTTACCAAGTCCACAACCGGCTTTCAATTACCTGTCAGCATATTGTTTTGCTGACATCATAGGAAATAGAAAATGCTCATCACAAAACCTGCTATTATCTATACACTGGGGCACTTGTTTAAAACAATCATTTCTGTTCTTATCATCTTATTGATTATTAAGTTGGTCTGATCTATGTTCCCTTTTGTAGGACATCAATATTTCACACCTTTTTCCTTTTTGTTTTCTGTGAATAATGTGGTAAAGATTTTTCTTGATCAGGTTCATGGACCTGAATCTGATATTGATGCGCTATGTCTTGGCCCATATTTTGCATCACTGGAAGTGAGTTTCAGCTATTGTCCATTTTCTACCCAAGTTTATTTCTTTGTTATCACTTGATAATATAAAACCGTGTTAACCCGTAGGAGGATTTTTTCGTAGTTCTGCGAAATATACTTCATAGCAGGCCAGAAGTATCAGAAATCCATTGTGTCAAGAGTGCTAAAGTTCCTTTGATGCGCTTCAAGTTTAATGGAATTTCAGTTGATTTTCCATATGTTCAAGTTCAAGTTATATCTGTTTCTGATGTAAGTATCATTAATTTTGAAAGTCATTGTGTACTTATTGATATTACTGTCAAGTTAAGCATCTCACTCAACATTTCATTGCTATATTTCTTCCTCTTCAATTGGTCAACTACTTATGTGGGGATCATGATTCCATTATGACAAATGCTGGGTATGCCATGTTAACTATTTTTGTCTGAAGTCGGTGGACTGAAATTGAATACCATAACTATTGCTGTTTATGATTGTGAGGCCTTGGACTTCTTGCATGATGCGTAGGATGCAGAGTTTAGAATTTTCTCCTAGATTTAAGTGGTATGGACCTATGAGTTAACTATCCAAGACCTGATTTGCATACTTGGCGAGATATTTGTGCAACATCAATTTGTTGCTTTTGGTAGTACCATTTATCAATTCCATACAAACTGCTTTCTTCTAAGAAACTTTGGGAGCATAATAGTTATTTTAAATTATTCATTTGGGTGTGATTAAATTTATATTTTTATATTAGCAAGGTTATCTCTTTGATAAATTAATTCCAGTAGTAAATTGTTATAGATTGTCAGTGTATACAATATATATATATTTCTCTTCATTATTCATTACATACTTTGGTGTAACATGAATAATGGATCTTCCATGAATGTAGCGTGCATAAATTGATTTTGATAAATGAACAGAAAACATAAGTTTGTCTATCCATGTACTCCCAATTGTTGGCAAATTTACTTAGTAGTGTATTTCATCAGAAAGTCTGTGTATTAGATTGCACAATATAAGACCTTCTTTTGAGTTCTGAGTTCCTCACTAGGGTTGGCATTCCAATTGCAGAACATAAATATTTTTGACCCCTTTTTACCGGGAAAAGTTGAAGAGTCTGGCTGGAGAAGTCTATCCGGAGTACGAGCCAACCAACAAATTCTTCGACTAGTGCCAAATGTGAAGGTACAGAAGCTACCACATCTTTATTCATCCTTCCCTGTTCTATACTAGTTATTACTTATTAGCACTAAGCCACTAATGTTCCCTTTTTTAATTGAACTACAGAATTTCCATTCTATGTTGCGCTGTATAAAACTATGGGCAAAAAGGCGCGGAATCTATTCCCATGTGTGTGACTGTTGATTTTATTTGTTCTGGATCTTTATGTTCTTAATGCTTTTGTATGTACACCTTTATATTATTGTGACTAATATATTTGGATATTCGTGTGTTTGCAGTTGCTTGGCTTCTTTGGAGGGATTCATTTGGCAATCCTTGCAGCTTATGTTTGTCAAAGACATCCTAATGCCAGTTGTAATTCTTTATTGACCCTTTTCTTTGAGAACTTCTCACATTGGCCTTGGCCCAGACCAGTGATTTTGCAAGATCAATCTATTAATTTTAGGCGTCCTGATGACCGAGCTCTTATGCCCATTATGATGCCTTGTAGTCCATTTGAATACTGCAACTCTAATATTACAAGAAGCACATTCAGAAAAATTAAGGCTGAATTTCAGCGTGGATATGCTTTGACCAGGGTATTCTTATTTTCTTCATTTGAGGAGTAATATTATTACTGATGAAAATGCCTTTTGTTTTTGTCTTGTATAATATAACTTTGGTGGCATAATGCTATAAATGAAGCTTTTACTTAGTATACTTAATGCAGTATATCTTGAGTTTCAAACTGTGGTTGTACAGATTCACCGACTGTAGACTCATCATCACCCTGTCTTGATCAATCAGAACTTTCTTGGAAGCTATTTCTTTCTTATTTCATTTGAAAGCTGTTAATCAATTTATATTGAATTCATGAGTCAAGAATTATGTAATGATTAATCAATTTACATTCCTAAAGCTGCTTTCCAATTTCCTGATTATTCTGTTTCGGGTAAATATGATGATGACCTATGACTCATTGATTTTCTTTGATATGAGGCATTACTATAGTTCTCCATGTCTGAAAACAACTTTAACTGCACTTTCAACAATTGCTGTGTGTCCCATCTTGTATCTGATCTGCATGTCTTACAACTTCACATTTCTTTATATAGAATGTCAAGATAACCCAGCCAGTAATTTACTGAATTTGTAGGCTTTAATTTTGATGCTCAGCCCATTGTATTATGAATTAATGGTCGTTTATGCAATGCATCCTTTATTTTCTCATGAAAAAAATTGCATTGGCATATCCTTCAAGTAAGCAAGTCAAGTAGTTCTAAGATGCCCTGTTTCTATAATTATAAACTTCTCTATTATGTTAACTCCACCCTATGTCAGAAGGCTTTTGTGCAGTTGTGCTGACATCTGGCTTATAAAGTGGACTGATTTATACTTTGGAAACATAAAATCCAGTTTGTCTGTTTTCTGTATTGTAGGATATTGGGAGGCTGGATTTTGAGTGGAGTTGTTTGTTTGAAGCATTTCCCTATGGCGCAAAGTATGCACATTTTGTCCGGATACTCCTTGCTGCTCCTAATGTTGATGAATTACGAGACTGGGTGGGATGGGTGAAATCACGCTTCCGCAGTCTTCTTCTCAAGGTTCTCTTCTTTTCTCTTTTTTGGGTGGGGGCTTTGATAATGTTCTTTCCTAAGTTTGTATTTTGTACTGTAAATTTTGCGAATCTATTTTATCTGTTGCTCTCTAATTAAACTATAAAAGTATGTAGGATGGCAGATGAGGAGTAATTTAATTAATGTAGCCTGGAATAAGGATTATACTGGTCTAGGGAAAGATAAGGAAACAGAGCAAATAGGCAACCTTTTGTCCCCTTTCTTGCCTCAAAAGTTCCTTCTTGGGTTTTAGCCCAGTAGAATAGACTAGGATAATGGGAGGAGGAAAGACAAGAAGAAGAAGAAGAAGAAGAGAGTAGACCATGGAATCTGCCACAACATTAGAAGGTCAAGGTGGAAAGAACAAGAATATGTGGAATGGGTCACTAACAAAAAAAAAATTCTCGGAATCAAAATTGCATGTCTTCAGAGTTCCTTTCAGCCCTAGGTAAAGAGATACACACCACTAAATCACCAAGTCAATGGATTTAAACCTTTCCTACTTGATTATACTACTGCTAAATGCAGAGACTTCTGACAATAAGCTAGTCAAAATTAGGACTCTGAAAATCGATCAAATATCAGCTTTACGATTAGTACTTAATATCAAAATTTACTAAGATTCAACACTCTGAAATTTAGGAGTTTAAAATTGATTAAGATTTTTCAAAAGATACCCAATCAAAACTGTGATATCCAAAAAAATGGTGAGGAATTGCCTCATCTCACACCCAATACAACCAACCAACTGAAGTCAAAAGAAAGCAAGCAAAGTATTAGTCATCCATGTTGATGATCTCTTTCTTCCTCTCATAAACCTGGATCTTTGCTGGCTTTTGCACATCCACCCCTTTCAAGTCTGCCCAACAAATAAACAAATTGTTAAAGTTATGGACAAGCTCAGTAGAATACTTAGGATTTAATTTTTGGAAAGTCATGTTATTTCTCTCAAGTTAGATAGACAAGAAACAGGCAGCCATCGAGACCCTCCAAGAGGTCTTACCATTTTTCTCAACCCTTCTGCACTTCACCATAGTCCAGGTATCGATAATGTTTTTCAGTTTAGTGAATCGGCCCCAGATAACTACAGCTTTTCCAACACTTCTTCAACATATTTATACTTCAAAAACAAAAGTTTAGCTGTCTTATCTTTATTACAGAAATTATCGATCAAGCTAACATTACTATCTGATTTTTCTTAGCAAAATTATCTCTGGTTAGAACTCTATTATTGCACACTAACCACAAGAAAGCCTTTATTTTGAGAGGGATACCCATCTTCCATAGGCAAGGAATTAGTCTACGTACTCTGCCTCTATTATTGAGAAACTTGTACAAAGAGTTGACTGAAATTTGATTCTGTCTGTCACATTCGTAACAGGGTAAATTTTTCACAAGCTGCAATAACTTATAGTTCACAAAAGCTATTAAAAGGATCATTGACATAATTGTGGCTTAATATTTATTGTAAATTAGTCTACACTCTACATACATTACATATATGCCTTTCCTGGAAAAGTTTTAATGTAATTGTCCAGTTTCTTTAATTGATGACAGACAGCTTGTCCTTTTTCTGTACATTGATAGTTAACTGTGTTGAACATGACATGTCTATCCTGAAGTCATTTTTGTTAATGTCGACAGTTGCATTATCATTATGCATTACTTATTCTTATTTTTCTCACACAACTTCACAAGCTATCTTTCAAACTCTGAAGCTTTTGCAATTCCTCTCCAGCTAGAGATCGTTGAGGGACATTGTGATCCAAATCCTACTGAATATGTGGATCACAATATCACCGAGCCTAATGTGGTGTTCTATTGGGGATTGTTGACTGAAGGAAGCACCTTTTTGGACATCAATTCTGTCAAAGAGGACTTCATGCGAAGTGTCATTAATGATGTCTATGGTGAGGATAGAAGTGCACGCTGCAAACTGGAGCTTTCTGTCATAGAGTCATCACAGCTTCCAAAAAGTATGTTGGTCGAATCAGGGGTTAAAGGATGCAAAGCTTGCTGGAGGATATTGGATAACAATCAGCTGGGAACACCAGTCTACTCACAGTATGTGCCGCACTATTTTGTGGGTTATGTGGCAAGTTGAAGAGAATTGCAGAATGCTGTTGGATAAGTGCTTGCGTAGTTCAGTCTCTTGTTGCTTGAAAAGATTATTCTTGATCCGCTTCATTTTAGCTTCATGTGGAGTGGTGTGGTGTGGTATTTCAGCTTTTGGGCATCTTCATGTTGTCTGGGATGGACAATCCTGAGAATTCACTCACTTGGAACCAGCAGCAGAGATTCTGTCTCTGTTTATTGTAAACTCTCTGCCAGTTTTGGGTTGGGGAAGGGGAGAGGCAGACGTCATTAAAGAGTTAAATACATTTTTTTTCTGCCTGTATAGTGAAATTGAAATTGTACTGTTATCTAATGTTAACATTCATGCATTTGTTTTTAGAAAAGCTACAATGAATATTACCCTTGTGAATTAGTTATTACTTATGGAAAATGAGATCAATCTAATTCCACTTTGCTGATGATATCTGCCCATCTTCTTTATGTGTTCATCAGCCTAACTTGTTGCTAACTCTGCAGCTAGTTCTGTGAAGCTGCTCACCTTGTCATTCATGGTACATGATTTCTCTACCCTAGCTGGATGTTTATGGTGCCCTTCTTTTACTTGCACTAAGTCAGATCAAGGATGGAAACAACCAAATTTCTGGAACAAATTCAATGCATTTATTCAAACAATATATTATGTCGCACAACACCTCCAAAGAAAAATACAAGCTATGTACATAGCCAATGAAGAAAATAAAACAAGGTATGGTTTGCTGAACTATAGCAAAAAATCATGCTGCGATGATTTTTTTAGATAATATTGACTGTGTTTATACTTGTGTATCAATGCCTCTTAGACTTGGTCTTCACAACTCCTTCATTGCCGGCTAGCATCAGGTACTTGTCTTTTCTGGTGAGGGTGGTGGGCTCAAACCCGAGGGCTCTACCAATCTCACTTTGGACATGGTTTGCCACTTCATAGTTGCTGCAACTCTTGCCATTGATGGAACTTGTTGGTATCTTCTCCAGGAACTGGACATCGTATTGTGGGCAGGGGTTCATGAGGAAGTAAAAGGGATCCAAGAACTTTAAGCCACTGGTCGATGTGCCGTAGAACATGTTGACCCTGGTGACCAGTGCCACTGGAATGATCTCATCAGTTAATTCTGCAAACAGCGGGCTGAATCTAAGAAGGTATGGCTCCCTACAGGTGGTTCCCTCAGGGCAAACTACAAGGTCTCCTTGTCTGAGTAATTTCTCCATCCTTCTCCTATCCTCCTCTTTGTTTCTCGTCAGTCTCACCGTTCTGATTGGCGACAGGACCTCGGAGATGCGGCTGACGCTGTACGTAACCGCCGTCACATGCTTGTTGAGTGCCGCAGAGATGTAGATTGGATCGAGGAGAGTTCGGTGGTTGCAGACGTAGAGGTGGCTGTGGCTCCGGTTGCTCTGACCGTAAGTGGTAGACGGTCCTGTGGTGGAGTTGGAAGGAAATATGAGCCTGTTTTTCAGTCCAGTGAAGGTGACGATCGGTATAGATATCCTGTAAGGTAAGAGCAGAAAGACCACGGATCTAAAGATAGTGAGGGTAAGGCCAAATGGGAGCCAGATGAACATGCCAAGTGTCGCCAATGGGGTTGGTCTGAAGGCCAATCTGCCATCATGGAACACCAAGGCCTTTCTGTATTCTTCTCTGGGCAACACTTGCCAGTTGCTCTTCTCACTCTCACTCACCAAATGAACTTCCTGTAACAAATTAAGAATACAAGCATATCATATCAGACAATGGAGGATGCAACTCAAACTTTCCAGGGTTTCAGCCCACTGCTGTAGTTTAATTTCCAGGGTGGGTTAACAATGTAAAACACTATCATAGGAAGTTGGAAACGTTTTACTGTGTAGATTCTTATGTCGCTAATCTTTAATGAATAAATGTTCGTTGCTTGCTACGTGGAAGCAGCTGCAGCTAGGTTGTGCCATCATCTGGTAATTTGAGAATTGAAATGCAAACTTAATTTGTTCGTTAGGAACGGCAAATAGTGATGCAGTGCTTCTGATGAGGTGTAGGCTTTCCCTTCTGATATTTAGATAGAGTAATTTGGTTTAAAGTTTTTTACACATATTTCATAACCTACCTTACCTACTTACCCATGTAAGCGTAAAAAAGAGTTTAAAAAATTTGTCCTTTTTGGTCAATTTAATTTATGCGTAGAGATCTATTCAATCTGTTGCAATTTATGCCTGTGAAAAGCATTAGTGGTTCTCGTGTATAATTATGTATGTATATATATATATATATAAAGGAGTACAATTGACTAACTCTTTTATCTATTTTAAGAGCCACCTAAGTGAGCAGTATTTCTTGGCCAACAACCCAAACAATACAAACTGGCAACGACCATGCAAGATTTCAAACCAAAACCATGCATAAAGAAATGAACAATTTGAAATATTCTCAGCTATAATTCATGAAACAAAAATATTTAATACCATATATACGTTTTCCTTCTCTTCTAAAAATTAACATATTCATGCACACGTAGTGTATTGATGTCCTATATATGTATATATTTTGATAACATAAAGAAAAGATTGATATTTCTAATTAACTGATCACCTGGCAAAGAGAGAAGAGGTGATGCTGAGAGGACTTGCTGCAGCTCCCAAATCCCACAACTCCACCACCCAGCTCCTTCTTCTCGTCTTCACCAACCATAGCCTTCAACTCTAAGCTTTCTTCCACCTCCATCTTCTCCTCTAAGAAACCACTGTAATATCCACTTACCACCTTCAACTCTCTCCCCACCACCACTTCCACTCCCAAGTACTCCTTAAGGAATCCTTCCACCATTATCCTCGGTAGCCCACTAAGACAAACCTTCCTCCCACCTCTCTTCAACACTTGGTACCCTTCCAACCCCACATCCTCTAAGAAGAACTTGGGCAGCACTGCCCTCCCTAACCTGAAGTTACTCTCTTTTATCCCAATGAAGCAAACCATCACCATGACTTTTAAAGCTAACTCTTGGCTCAAGCAACATAGAAGAGGATAGAGAAGCAAGAGAAGGAGGCCTCTTAAGAAGCCTCCTGCCTCTAAGGCCACAAGCATAAAGTAAGGGAAGGTGGAGGATGACCTCAGTAGCCCTCCTTCCACGTCCAACACTACGGTCTGGCTGGAGAGCTGGTCCAGTGACGGAGGCCATTTCTGTAAATTTGCATGGCTCGCCGTTGTGTTGCTCCTCCTGTTGCCGAGCCTTCGCCGGAGGAAGCGGTAGAAGGAGAGGAAGGACTTGGAGAAGACCTTTGATGCCATTTGTGTACCTCTTTCTCTGTCTATCTATCTATCTATCTCTGTCTGTCTGTCTATCTCTCTCTAACTGGATATATAGAATATATATGTATAACTCTCAAGACCGACTTGGGTATAACCAGAAGAGAAGGTTCATTTATAGTAGTAGCTAGGTAGGTGGACTGGCCAATGATCTTATTGGAAAATAATATTGTGGTATGAAGCTATTGACTTTGACTTGATCCACTGAACATGGGTCGAACTCGAGCTCAAGCTTTAATAGCGAAGGAGTCGTGATTAAATAGTAAGGTTGGATCAATTCCAGTTTCAAGTTTAGAAGAAATCGCGGAAGTCGACGGCCCACCTCAACCAATTAATCTATGGCCATTGGGCCCTAGCCGACTAATCCACGTGGCTAGAAGTGGGCCAACCACTCGGATATTCTCCGTATTTGTCAGAGGAGCCCAAAAAAAAATTTATAAGAGGAAAAGTTTTCGACTCTAACTCTGGACCCCAGGACTGCACCCATCCGACGTGGTCAAAGTTAGGTGACCAGCCTATACTTGCCTCTTCTTCGAGACACGTTTACGCTTAGTCTCGTGGGCTAAAGAGAGGGGGTTTTGTTTGTTTGGTTGTACGTCTTAGATTAAAGACGATCACGTGTCTTGCACGAAGGGCCACCTCGAATGGGCCCCATCTCAAGTAACAAAAACAATATCTCTACTCTACTTTGTAAATTATTGAAGTAATTTCTGATTATATACACGAGCATATGTACATAACCAGCGCTCTTAATTCTCACGTGCATACTGTTCGTCGTGCAAATATCAACATAAATAAATAAATATATATATATATATATATATCTTATCTTTATTAGTGAGATTTAGAAGGAGGCTTTCGGATTCCTTTGCAATTGGAAAAGCAGCAGATAGTCAATATAGTGAACAACAGCGCACTGCTGTCTCAACATTGTTTTAAATGAAGGTCTAATGCTAATCGTGAATTCTCTGTGTAAGTTCTTGAACAATAGCAGTGTTATCTCAGAATTAGAACTCCAGAAAAAAAAAACTATCTATTCCTACATGTAATTAGAACTCCAGAAAAAAAAATCCATAGATATAACTCAGAATGATCGAAATTAAATTCATAATTTCTGTCGTAAGTTAATATTACTTAACCACTAGGTTACGATGTTAATTATCAATATAAAATGTTACAATCTCAATAGTGATCAATCTTTGTCAATTTCATAAACTCGTACTGTTGTAAACGCTTTATCCCTAAGAAAGATTGACATGGAGGCATCCACTGACTGACTCAATTTTTTATATATGCAGTGAGGATTTAATTCATGACTAAGGTTTCAATCGTTCATAGGAGGAAAAGAGTCGTATATGACGAACACCAAGCTTAGACAAGTACTAAAATTTGTAGATTATCAAGAGTATTAGTACTTACCAATGTCAACTTTGATATCATCAACGTCCTACTGGGTGAAGTTGACAGTATGAATTCAAGTACTAGACTTATTAATTAATCATGTTATTTCTTACGCACTAAAAGGTAATTGTTAGTTAATCGTTAGTCAGCACTTTAAGGTACAACAAACCTCTCCTTCATAACACTACTATTAACAAAGTTGCATGCAAGTTTGATTCAACTTCAATTGAAACCTTTAACTACGACTTGGCTTCTTCCACTTTCCTCAAGCAATGAGAAGATAAAGGCAACCCGTTAGCGTACACTCAGCCATTAAAAAAATTTAACTTATTCTACCTTTCGTGCAAGGCAAGAGCTCTACACTTTAGCTATGACATAATATATATATATATATATATATACACACGCATATCAAGTTTTATACATATAAGATTGCGGATATATACGTACCTTTTAGGTTAGGTTGGTGAACAAATTTATACTTCCATACAACCAAACACAGTTTTCCTTTCTTTGGATAACAAAACGACATTCTTTTTATGCACTTTTTTTTCCCCTCTCGAATTATTATATTCTCGTCTCTTCAAAGTTTTGGAAAATAACTAAGATTAGATTAGCAGCGTGCTATTTCAGGTGACCTAATCTAACTTTACTTCTTTTATTTCAATATATATATAGTTGAGCAAGTTATTGAGCATTCTCTATAGCAGAACGTGAGAGGCACGTGTAGCAATCTGAGGGATGTCATTAATTTTATTGGGCTCGTTTTGGCCCATCTAAGAATCTTAGACACTTGGCCCATTTAACTCACATGGGCTGGGCTCGTTAGAGGTCAGCTTATTTGGGACCCATTGTTAAGTTCAAATGTCATTTTCTTGCATCATCCAAGTGGCAAAAGTGTCAACAAATTGCATGCGTCCAACTTTGCTTAGCCTTAACTTGCCAAAAGCTACGCTGGATTTTAGCGGGGATGTGAATGGTTATTGAAAATAGAACTTCGTCCATGCAAACAAAAACCAATTTATACGGCCAACAGTGCAAAGTGGCTCGTGCCGTGTGATCCACGAAGCATCCGTTTCTCACTCGATCGGGGCCGTCCAACTATTCAGCATTTCTGACACGCGGGATGCTCGTAGGAAGTCGTACAATTTTTTCGTACTCCCATACACCGGCGGGCTGGACTCACCGGCACGTGGCGAATTCATCTGGTCCCCGTCCAGTTGTGTTACGGTCGTGACGGGGGGACAATATCGTGAATAAGTATAACTGGAGACCCCAATGTAACGCAGCTGCGAGTCACTATTGCGCGTAAGCCTGCGGGAATACCGGGACTTCTCGGCTCCGGTTTTGTAGCGGCCGGTCCAGTCCCGGATGTCCATCTCTGAACATCAAACAGGCTACTCTTCCATTCTGTGAGGGTGTAGCGGCACTTGAAATGACAAGCTTACCCTCTAAAAACGGGTTCGATCTTACCACCGCCGTAACGTTAAGCTGGACAGGGGATGAGGACAAAAACCTGAAACAAACGATTTAATTATCAAGGGAGCGGGGCCTGCGGGACTGGTCGCAAGAGGACAAGAGAGAGAACAAAAGGACTCGTGCGGTATCGTCTTTCTAATTAATCCCACCTGTATCCATTCCCCTCCCTTTTAATTCATCCTGATATCTACGGACTAAATGCAACCTCCGTCCATCTAGTATTATAATTTGAACACAATTTTGCGATCCAAAATGGGAGAGTCGGTCAAACAGTCGGATTAATTACACTGGAGGTCAGCTTTTTTGGTTCCCTTTTAGCGTGGCGGATAACATAGAAAGTTAGAGGGCGTTTTCGTCATTACAAGCTTGCTGATGTCGTCCACGTCGACTCCCTGCCCCCACTTTCCCCTGTGATGCTTATTCCCAGCTTTGGGTATAAAAGGAGGCCACTCCAGTCCCTATCTGCGGGCTTTACTCTCTCCTCCTCCTCTTTTCGCCGCCCGAATACCCGCAAAGCTGTTCTAATTACAGCGGCTTCCCTTTGACCACAGCCGAGATAAGAAACTCCGATATCCAGCAAGCATTGAGGTAGGTAATCCCACTTCCCCAATAGTTAAACAATATATACTCGGATACGACCCCCCCGCTCCTTTCCTTGTCCCTTGTCTCGCTATTCCACACCCTCCCGAACCCTAACTCATCCATCTCGATGGCGCCGACCAACAACTGGATCTCCTTCTCGTTCCCCCCCATGGAGATGCTACTGCGCCCTTACGCCTACGATCATATCACACCTCCCCACGACCAGCACTACCAGTTCTTCCCCCAGGCGATGGACGACCTCATGCATGCATCCCCGTCGTTGGATCCGATCCCGGATGCCCCAGCGGATGGACAGAGTTCGCCCTCCCTCACCGCCGCCAACCCTAGCCTTCTTCTCGCCTCCGAGGTGGCAGACAGCTCCGGCTCGGCGACAGCGGGTAAGTCGCCGGATTCCGACGGCGCGATCACCGTCGCGGCGTATCCGCCGCCTATACTGGCCATAGCGGCGCCAGCGAGTAAGGCGGCGGCGGTGGGGTCGTGTAACCGGACCTCGGTTTTCCGGGGGGTGACCAGGTACAGGGCGTACATTAATTGAAGTAATTAGTGCGGTAACCCGTAGTTAATTAACTGAGGTGTGACGTATATTTGGCTACACGTGTGGGGCGTTTGGTGTTTGTGGCAGGCACAGGTGGACGGGCCGATACGAGGCGCACCTGTGGGATAACACGTGCAGGAGGGAGGGCCAGAAGCGGAAGGGCAGGCAAGGTATGCACGTGCGAGTCACAATTTAAATTCAATCCATATCGATTAATTAATTAATTAAAACATCCTTTCTTCCTTCTTTGCATTTTGCATTTAAAGAAGGTATGATTGATGGATGGATGGTATATTTGTGTACTCTTTCGAGTACTCTCTTTCACTCCTCTGAGCTGCCGCCGTTTTAGCACAAGAG
This sequence comes from Typha latifolia, assembly GCF_019914945.1. Classification (NCBI taxonomy): domain Eukaryota; kingdom Viridiplantae; phylum Streptophyta; class Magnoliopsida; order Poales; family Typhaceae; genus Typha; species Typha latifolia. The sequence continues at coordinate 18,319,626 of NC_133087.1, read as the reverse complement.
GGGGAAAATATAATAGATGGAAATAATTTAAGTAGAATGGATGAGAGACACACCACCAGTCAAATTCTAAACTCCTTTTCCCACGTCTTACATCACGATCGTTCGATATTTTGTTGGATTCTATGGGTTCAAAATTTTAAAGGCTCCTGATGCCTAACAGCTAAGGTTTTCTTTTCTTTCTTTTGGGGCCCCACCTCTTGGCCCGTGGGCCCCAGGGGAACTCGTCAAAAGTCTCTTATCACGATTCACGAAAGCCTGTTTGGCTCAAAGTTCACTGAAGTGAGTGATGGGACGACACATAGAGCTAGCCTCATCTGTAGCAGTTCGATAGCCTTTTTTCTGTAAGCTACTACTTACACCGAGATAGACCCACCAGTATCTTTGACTCCAGTTTTGAGACAACTTTGACTCATTTCATGCTATTTGTCTTCCAATCTTACGTCGACCTACAGAAATGCGCTTCTTGTGTATTTTGCTCTTCTTTCGAATGAGTAGTACCATTTGGTGTAAGTTTTAACAACCAAAGCTATCTTGACAAGCGATTGAATATGTTAAACCAAAGATGGGAAGTCTAATCACAGTTATATATTATGGACTAAGGCTATCACGCATTGTGAGTTGCAGTGTAAGCTTTGCATGGATTTCTTTGCCTGTAAGGTCGAATCCATCTTATAGCAACATAAGGTGGAAAATATCTGGTAGCTTATTGTTACAGACTTCCTTTCCTGTTGTGCCTTGCAACGAAAGAGTAACTGCGAAGTTTTATATGTCAAAGATATTTATAGGAAAGTCTTTATTGTCATATTATCAATTGCTGCATATATTCTGTCGTTTTTTTTTTTTTTTTTTAATTCAGACTAACGATCAATACACCAGATTATGTTTGTATATAAAACCAAATTATTATCTCATTTCGCTGCTAAAATTTGCTTTCTATTTTTCTTGCTGTTTGGCTAATATGAGATCTCATGTTTGCGTTGCATGGGCACATCATCATTTTGATCATGCTGGTTATGTATATTCTTCAGTTTACCTAGGTATGTTGCCTTTTCTCTCGTTTATGTAATTCTATTTTTCAAGTCTATATGTGTAGTAAGATACTAGACTAACTTCGTGAAGACAATACAGGTGGTTATGACAAGGAAGAGAAGGCCGCAAGGGCTTATGATCTTGCAGCTTTAAAATATTGGGGTCCTACTGCTACGACAAACTTTCCGGTAATTACCTTTAATTTTTTAATTAAAGGGGGTTGTTTGGTTTCTTGCATTTCAAGATGCTGTGTAAACTTACGCGGTGTTGTATAATGCCTATTTTCTTCTTTCTAAAAGTTGAGATAATATATTTTGACGTCTATTTAGTATGTAAATAAAGTGAACTACGATTTCCTGCATAGAGTCTAAATTATCACTTGGGATAAAGGTATTTTGTGGCATCTATAAACTAGTATCAGATTTTTATATTGCACTTGCATGTGTAGTTTTTCTTAATATATGAAGTCAAACGGCACTTAAGTTACTTTAGCGTACTTGGTAAGGATAAAAATTAACCTCCTAACATCATAGCGGATACGTGACTGTACTTATCTAAACTTTCACTTGTTTGCATTCCACTTCCCTAGACATACACTCCCAACTGTTCTTGGTTTCTCTACGTCACGGAGTTCTTTTGATTGCTCATTCATTTATTGCAAGTATTTGAAACAATGTGCATTGTTGAAGGTTGAAAATTACATGAAAGAAATCGAAGAAATGGAGGACATGACCAAGCAAGAATACATAGCATCACTTAGAAGGTACAACTAAAAGATTTGTATAACCGGCTGGTTGGATATATTACATGTCCTAATAGGATCTTATTTTTCGCAGAAAAAGCAGTGGATTTTCAAGGGGTGCATCTATTTACAGAGGAGTAACAAGGTAAGAAAAATTGATCAATTTTTCCATAATTTTGAATCCACAATTGTGTAGAAGTAATTGGTATTTGTTTTAATCTGTCAGACATCATCAACATGGGCGGTGGCAAGCAAGGATTGGTCGTGTTGCAGGAAATAAGGATCTTTATCTTGGTACTTTTGGTAAGTTAATCTTCAACCAACAATATCTTATAAATGAAAGACATGCCAATGGTGCGGGAAAGCCTTTATAGATAGAACAGTGGAAGCCCACTATGAGGTTCCAGGAGCACCTCTCTATGTCTACCCACCTTTTTTTTTGCTCTTTCTACAGAATAGGCCAACCTCAAACTTTATCCTCTATTATAATTAGAGTTTGAAGTACGGAATCATCAAAGAATGTGCAGATTAATTCTGGTCTTTAGTAACTTTTTTATTTAGTCAAAACAACATGGAAGCTCAATCATGTATATATGTGCCATGGACCATACTAGTACATGAGTAGGTTCTTAAAATACTTATTTTGTCATTGTGATATTGCACGACATATGGGGTATCTCTCCACCTCATAATAAGATCAGGGGGCTGTAATTCTTGTGCAATATTACCTTGTACTGATCACACTTCTCTTCAGCCACTGAAGAAGAAGCTGCTGAAGCCTATGATGTTGCTGCAATCAAGTTCAGAGGTACCAACGCCGTGACAAACTTCGAGCTTAGCCGATATGATGTCGAAGCTATTGCGAGTACCGACCTACCGATCGGCGCAACAGCAAGAAAGATAAAGCAATCTCTCCAGGAAAGCAACCAGCTCAGTTTTGATGGGTCGCCAATCCAACAGCATCCAAATACTTTTCCTCCGGCTCTCTTTCATAACCTTATCCAACTTCGCAATTCTGGCATCTCACCCTCTCTACCTTACTACAGCTTGGGTGAGACTAATCCAGATGCATGCAGCCAGGGTTTGTATTGGTTCACAGACAGTGATCAACGCAAGAATCAGCTTAACAACAGCTTAGCGATGCAACGGGAGTTTTCCAACTAACAACACCTTCGCTCGCTGATCTATAAATCCTTTTGAACAAGGGAATGCCTTTGTAACTTTATTGCAACTAATCTTTCGTTGGAGAATATGGTGGAGAGGCCATATCGTTTTTTGTGAAACTGATGACAATTTTCTAGTAGTACATAGAAATGCTTCTCAGTTTTGTAAAGATGTCGACTAGAATTTCTAACGGGAAAATTACTATTGCAATCTTACGGTGTATTTATTTGAAGTCATCACTTGCTTGCTGCTTAGTGGCTTTATTTTTAATCCCTTCGAACAAGAGATTAGGCTTGACTCGAGTTTGACCTATATCTGGATTCACGACACGTGTACGGTTGCTCGAGTGATCTTATTTTCCATTTCTTTCCCCATCGAACGGCTGTGGCGTTTACGAGCATGGCGCTGTGGGCTCGTTGCTCGAATCGTCTCGCCGGCCGCGCTCTCTTCGCAGCCAGATCCTACCACCATCCCCCGTACGAAGGTACATTTTCGACAATGGTTTTGACAGAGCCAGTCTTCTAGGGGTTTTCGAGGGTTTCTGAGGGATTTCTTCATCTCTGAATGGGTAACGCAGTGCAGGTGGGGATCCCGGAGTTCCTTAATGGTGTCAGGAAGGGGGTGGAGGACCACGTGGCAAAGCTGGAGACGGAGATCGGCGACTTCGAGAAGCTACTCGTCACCCGAACACTCCGCCTCAAGAAACTTGGCATCCCTTGCAAACTCGTAGGGTTATCGTCCTTTTTAGGTTCTGAATCCTAACTGATTGGCAATTTGATTGGTGGATTGTTTTTTTTTTTTGTTTACTTAAACCATAAAAATCGGATCTTGAAACTAATCTGTTTATTCGCAATTGGATTTTTGCGTCGTTTCATTGATTTTCTTTTTATTAGTTTTTACTGAGGACTAAAGAAACATAGTGTTAAATTAATCGTACAGGAACCTAAAGTAACTGCGTGATATCAAATTGTTAGAGCTAGATCCCTTTATTTCTGGATGGTTTTCTTCCTTATTCTGTATGTTTTCTATCTTCCCTTGGTCTTATGAAGTTAATTAGACATTCTGTGGTCTACTTGCTACGTTACCGCTCTTTTAGTCTTTTGTTATCTGTGTGTTGTAGAGTTTGTTGATGAAATTATCTTCTTCAAAGTTGCTTAAATTTACTTATCATGCTTCTGAGTACTAAGAATAGTTTTACGTAATACTACCTCGTGCTACTAAATTGTGCTTAATTTGAGATAATAGAATATCAACAACCTGATACTATCACCCAAGATATAGACTATCAATGTTAAGTTCATTATTCTGCTTGCAGATTACTTGGTAAAAAATAATTGATAGGATTTCTCAACATAGGTGCATGAGTATGTGTTCTTGCTGATTTTTAACTTCTTATGTATATCTAAATGAGTATACCCAGATATTGGGGTGTTCTGACGTTCCAAAGCTCAATAGCAATATTTATTTGGGCATTACCTTCTCAATGAGATTTTGTGAACCGTCTGGTAGGAAGGATGGGTGTTTTGATATATAAATATGGGGATTGGAGTATCCAAATCCAGGTCATCATCATCATATCAGATTCTGCATCATTCAAGACCCTCAAGTTTCGAGAGGGTCGTGTAAAAACACTCTTGTTTGTTCCTTCTGGTTTCTTCAATGGGTTCTCATTTGTGCTTTCCACTTCACAGATCTCTTGTATTGGGTTACTTATATTAGCTTAGCTCTCTGCCATATGCTATTCCCCGTCATGAAATTTTAATTTAAATATTGAGAAATAAGGCTTAGGCTTGGTAGATCTTGGAGGGGAATGAGAACCTTTTTTCTTCACAGGTAAATGAAATATAGCGGTCCTGATTTCTTTATAAAAACTGTTAGTGCAAAATTTTATGCTGCAGTGCTTGAATTCAAAGGTGAATAAGTGATTTTCATTGCTTTTTAATGCGTAACAACTACAAGTCCTTAAAAATGAATTATGCTGCTATGTCTGGTAGCTTTTTTTATTGCTGTATACAGGATTCTCGTAGTGAATAATTTTTGCTATTGGATGCTGGAATATTTGTTAAAAGTGTTGTATGTTCAAGATTACTCTATATAACATTTCCTGCATAGAGAATTATGGGCTGTATGTTGACAGCTTAAGTTATTTCTAGGTGCAGTATTTAAACCAAATTCCTTTGTTCTTTGATTGGCACAGAGGAAGTTGATTCTGAAGTACACTGGCAGGTATTTAAACCAAATTCCTTTAATTCTTTGATTGGTACAGAGGAAGTTGAATTCTGAAGTACACTCGCAGGTATTTAAACCAAATTCCTTTAATTCTTTGATTGGTACAGAGGAAGTTGAATTCTGAAGTACACTCGCAGGTATAGGCTTAGACTTTAGAAGCCGCGGGCTGAAGCTTGGAAGTTACAATCTGCTTAACTGCTGCTAGTTGAACAAATCAACTCCAAATTGATGCCTCTAATTAGACCATGTACGAAAGCGTCGGATTGTTCCACCATACATCTCTGTCTCTGTCGTCCTTCAGAATTTCTTTTAGATATGCTGCTTTGAGATGATGATAAAGTGCTTACTCGAAAATTCAAGCAGGTGAACAGGAGATTGTGTTATCCGGCTATGTCAAGTTTAAGTGATGTAAACAAGATCATCGATGTAGTCATTATTATGCATGTGAGGTTGGTCCTCTAAATTTTCAGCAACCTATAACTATTGTCACCAGATCTGAACAATTCGAGCCTGACTATTACGTTATTTCTAATTGCTGATGTAGTTCATGTCAATGCTAAATCTCTGATACTATCTTGAGACATTTGGCACTGGGCCTAGAATGAGAGTAGAATTTCCTAGATCAAGTTTTTTTCATTCCCAGCCAATAATATATATATATATATATATGGCAAGGCAAAACTTGAGGCTTCTAGAGAGTATTCTTCTTGTAAGATCTAAACTCTGTACCACTGTGATTCTATGTAATTATTATCACTATTATGATCAATTAAGTACATAAGTTATGCTCTCATGGAGATGGCAACCAATAAAGAATGCCACGCTAGACATTGAATTTGAAGAATGAATTCAAAAGCATGGAGAGAGCATCAATTGTAAAGTTCGGAATACGAAATATTTGTTTGCAGATGAAAAAGGTGTTGTATGTATGTTCAATCAAAAATCAAGAATCTTAAAAGTTAAAGCAGAACTAATCGAGATATATTTCAGCAGCTTTACATGGAAACTGCATTCATTTTCCCACAGGAAGGTAACAATCAGACATTCCCAAAGTTCCCAGAGGCATGAACTATTATAACCCAATCCACCCGTTCACTCGAGAAACAGAATCACATCTACCAGCTCTGAATGAATATAATATTTAGAGATAACAATCTACACGACACATACCCGGATCCTGAAAAGAACCACCTTTCGTTAAAATCATCAAAATATCGAATATTGGATAAAAGCCCACACAGGGGAAGAAGTTAATATCTCAAATTACTAGGACAATAGGGATTAATTCTTTTCACAAAGAAAGAAATGATCAGGGGTCAATTAATTATAATATCTCACACGAGAGAACATTTTAACAGTAATCATACACCAAACACAAGCAATACCATTTTTCCTAAAGTGTAACTGTCAGTTAGAACTAAAGTTTCCTGTACAATTAGCATAAGTCTTCAATTCATTTTTCAGATAGACAATTAACAGATATCTGCATATTCTGGGAGTGAAATTTGAAACAGAAAATGTGGATTGCAGTTACCATAAGTAGGCAAATTTAATAGTAATAACGCACTGAGCAAAAATATACAAGAGTATCAAGCTTGGATACAAGAAGTGAAGTTTTTTGTAACAAAGGAATGGTGAAGTTTCTACGTAACAAAGGGTTGATAGGACTTTTCAGACAGAAGTAGCACCCTGATCAAAGCACAAAAATATGATTTCAAGACTCCTGATAAATGAACCCAAAAGAAAAGGTCCTGCAACAAAAATAAATCAAAATTAATCAAAAACAAGAATACTGGATCATCATCACAATATAAGTTAAACAGAAAAATAAGTACTCATGCAAAAGAGTCAAAAATAGTGAAAAGCTTTTAGTGCCAGCAACTGAAGCCTCACAGGTTGAGGGAGACAAGGAGAGCAAATTGAAGGAACAAAGGGTCGTACCATAACCCAAATAACTGAATAAGCTGCGCACTTTTTTTTTCAAGGGCAGATAGTGAAAAGAACCCTGGTAGAAAAGAAGAGGCCCTGAATTTACCTTTCATATGTTACCAACCCTTAAAATGCAAGTGAGCGGTATCTTCATCTTCACCTTCATCTTCTTCCTCTGAGAACCTGATGTCCTCGTCTTCCTCCTCTTCTTCCTCATCGTCCTCATCCATTATTTTCCCAGCAGGTTCTTTGTCCTTTAAACCAGTGCTTAACAACACTGTCTGCCCTTTGGTTTTCTCCATGTCTTCCCGTAATTTCTCCATGTTCATCCTCCGGCGCTCTGCTTCCAACCGTTCCTTCTCAGCTCGTCTTTTGTCAAGATCAGCTCTACACAGGTACAACATAGAATGCAAGGTAAATTCCTCAGGGAATTAAAATCAGTAGTAACATAATTTCTAGAACTTGTTTACTACTTGTAAGTATCCATGAACTCTTTGGCGCTTGCTTCTATAGCATCAAAGAAAGCCTCCATTCCAACACCAGAAACTGCTGAAACTCCCACAGAACGCAAATTCTTATAGAACTCATCAAGGACCAGAGAAAGGCTTCTTGTTAAATTTGCTGAATACGATGAATCAGAATCTACCGCTGTCTGAAATGCCTCAAAATCTTCCATCCACTGTTTCCAAAATAATACAAATTTTTTTGATGTGGCAAGAAACATGTAAAGCACAGGTTGTGAAAATGAACAGATAAATATAACAACAGAAAAACAAGAAGCCAAATTGCAAACCAACTGCTTAATGTAAAGAAGAGACAAGTGGCAGATAAGTAGCAGACCAAAGTGCAAATAATAAGCTACATGCCTCATTTGTGGTGGCACTTGCAACATACTGTTTTGCAAGTCAAGGATGTAAAAGTAAACCTCCGTTCACTCACAATCAAACAAGTAGGATATATATGAATCTCCGTGCAACCATAATGGCAAGATAAACATCATGCATTGTCAATGGTGTAGTAATAAGAGAGAGGAGGAGAACAGCAGAATGACAAAATCAGCCATATACTGCCAGTTTCAAAAACATACCTCCAATGCAAATTCATGCTTGGCCACATCAACCTTATTAAATGTCAGGACCAAAGGCAATCTGGTCTTGTAGAGTATGCTGCAAGCATATAGCATGTTGCTCATGAATGTCACTGGGTTTGCTGATCGAGGTGTGTCAACAACATACGCAATGACAGTGGGAAATGTTGACGCAAAGGCTTCGGTGATTATAGCCCCAGAAGCTGACCAAGTGAATATCTCAATCTGACCTGGGGTGTCCACCAGAACATAGTCGAGTTGATCCGCCCGTCTTTCAATGACGGATATTACCTAAAAACAACATTTTACTGAACTTGAGAAAACATACAAGATGAAGAAAGAATGAAAGAACATTAATCTCATTAGCTAGTAATTTTTAGACCTCATCAAATTTTGTGGAGAAAAGATTCAGGGATGTCAGGATTCCACCATTTGGACCAAGGTTGTATTCCTTCATTACTTCCTTATATCGAATCGTATCTCTTATATCGATGTTTGCACCAAATGGAAGCGTCATTACGGCCGGGTCAAGGTTCAGAACATACCCACGGATATTCGAGGCGTGCGTGTAGTTGACCAATCGATGAAGAAGCGTAGTTTTCCCAGTCCCTGTAACAGGAGCCATCCAATTTCTTAAGTGGAATTCTTCAAAAACTAAACTACTCTACAAACATACCTGCCATTCCAACGACGATGATGATAACCGGTTTCTTTTTGAAGTGAGAATTCGATGATTCCCCTATATTTAAGTTCTGTATAGACTCAGAAAGATCCTCCTTTTCCTTTCCCTTTGAATCCGACTAACAAATTTGGACAAGTATTAATGATAAAAAGCAATACTGTGGAAGAAACATCTAAGAAAAGTATCAAAAAAAAGAAGAAAATCAATACCGCACTAGCGACGGTCTCCTCCAGTTCCATTTCGTCCGGCTTCGATGAGCTCGACCTGTGCTCGGAATCGACGTCCATTTTCCACACTCCGAGTTTGATGCAGCTAAATTCTTCCACCTAGAGGAAGAGATCGCAAGCGGAGTTCCTCGATTTCTCGAAGGCGAGGACCGGTTCCCTTGGAGAGAACGGCGGGGAGGGTGTCGGCGTCGGCAGAGATATCGATGTCGATCAGACGGCGATGGAGGTGGAGAGTGGAGACGGATGGAGTGGTAGTGCGGTGGTGGGGTTTGGGCGTTAGGGTTTAAAAGAGGAGAAGATAAACGAGTCATCCATCGCTTGCGACCCTCGCGACGAGGTTTCACTTCGGGTGTCCGGTCATATGTAGAAAACAAGTAAATTAAATCCGATCCGATATGAGAATTAGATTTACCAGAAACAACGTCTTCTTTAATGAAAGTGGGCCCAAGTGATGAAAAAGCCTGTTGGGTTGGGTTAGTACAAAAGTCAATTTATTACGGTAATCTTTCTCAATAATCCGGAAGAAAAAGTAATAAATAAATACTAGTAATATAGCCTTCTTAATTCATTTCATTTCATATTCTTGGAAACGAAAAAAGAAAAAAAAAACATGAATACAGCCCGGAATGCTTTAAATTGTTGAGAAAGATTACTGCCAAAAATGACTCTTCTTCTAATAAAATTATTTCGGGCCGGCCCAACCGCAATTGTTTGGGCCTTTTGACTATTACGATTTCGACTTGGGTAGTACCCAATCTCTCGAGTAAACCGATATCCAAAACGACTGGGAGATGAACGAAACCAGGCAATTGTTCTCGAGGTAATGCCGTAATGCTTACAAATAAACAGCAGAAAACCACACAGCAGTTCTGACCTTTAGAAACATCTCATCTCCAGAAGCCAAGGCAACAAGACTCTTTCGAGGTTCAAACTTCCATACCATCTCTACAACATGATAATTATCCATGTAAACAATAGCCACAGAGGATTGCATTCCACAGAGTTTCACAAGGGCCGTTAATAAGCAACGACACATTGGCAAATAAGAAAGAACGATTACACATGAAAGATTAGATCTGCAATCCTTCACCCAGAATAATGACAACAGTCGAACAGTTTCATCTCGTATAAAATCCATACAAAGAAGACAGACTCGAGCCCATCCCTTTGAAGAAAAATGTGTAACGTCAACCAAAGGGGAAGGGCTCCTTGACTACTGCAAAAGGTATGACAGACTTCCTACCTTACCTTGAAACTACATGATAGCAGAGTAATCATGAAACCAGCACTCTTTGTTAACTTGAATCCCCATATAAGCACCCTGAAAATTTGGGAATTGTTTTAGGTAGAAAAAAAAAGAAGAAATAGGGCCAATAGATCAAGTTCAATCTCCTAGCATGATTGGAGGCCATCTAGTTTGCATCTATCAGCTGCTATTGAAACTGTATCTGGATGGAAGTAGCCCATTAGTTATCTCTTCAATACTTACCTCCAACAGCCACCAAAGTGCTCTCACCTTTACCCTCTTTCCATATGCTTTAGGTTACCACAGTCTGAATGGGGTAACAGCATAACTGTACAACTCCTAATTGAAATAACTAAAAATGGCAAAAGATCAACTTACCACCACATTCAGCAGTAAGCTAATATCGCCCATGTGTCTTCCCAAATTCATCATGCCTCTGTCGTTGGAACTCACCATATGCATCATTAGATCTTGGAGCTGAATAATTGTCACCAGGATAAGGATATCTGGTCCTTGAATCCATGGGCAAACCAGTTCCTACATACTGTGTGTTTCTTTGATCATAATCAGGGTAAGCAGGCTGATTATAAACAATCTGACTTTGGTGTGCTTGCTGCTGCAGCCTCTGAATACCAACGCGAAGAAACTCTTCCCACTGCTTTGTGTGTGTACCCGTCGTGATAGCCAATTTCTTCATATAATTCTCCCTAAGTTCTCTAATGCACTGCATTCAATAAGAAACAGAAGTTAGATTCCTGTGATCTGCGTGTTCTTTAAACGACGCAAGGGTACTAGATTATCGGTCAAGAAACAAAAAAGAGGATTGTTTTACTTCTCAAAAGATATTACTATGAAACAATTGCAAATGAGTCATATCATGTATAAACTGCCAAACAGAGAAATTGGTAAACCTTCAGTAGTAACTATCACTAGCATAATTGCCTGAAAAGACAGCACCAATGATAACTATCAAAATTTTAGCTACAAATATATGCGATTCGGAGAAGTCTTTTCCCCGTTCGTCTCTATTTCAAGCACGATCCTCTGTCAATGTGAGAGACACTGATTTTCAGCATTGACAATGTCATCCATAAGATTGAAACTAAATGAATCATGCATACTGGATCAAGATTGTACTGTAGGCATGCAGTTTGGGAATGGCTCTGGATCTCAGGAAACAAAAATTTCAAACTAGGGCAACTACAAGCACCACGAAGGAATTCCGAAATTTCTAACTTCAACTTTGTTTTTCCATCTTTAGGTAGAATTGGTTTTAGTGTGTAAATATATTCAGATGTTAAGATGCCACATGTGCATGGAATGATGAAAGATCCGCTCCCAGAAATCATAACCATAGCTTTGATCACTTTTTTCTGTCTTATTCAAAAATAATATATACAGGTTGTAATATTGAATCACTTACAAAGAACGTGATAATAAATTATCCACATTAACATCACAAGCTAAAAAAGCTTATATTTGATTACGCATTTGCATGTGAAGATTGAACAGACAAGCTACTCGTGTAACATGAATAAATGAGGAAAACAGATTTCAAGAGTGACTAGTGTAGAATATCATTTTCTTTCTGATCAGAGAAAGAACTAGAGATAATAATCAGGAACCATACCTCACGATGCTTGTAATTTTCTTCATCCTCCTCTTTGTCACGGATTCTTCCCAATTCCATTGCCTCCCTCTTAAATTCAATTTCCAGTTCTTCCAACGTGTGTGGAAAAGCAGGGAAGTCAAAATTACATTCAGCATGAGGATCTGCTCCATGCCTCCCAATATCCCAGTTATTTGGCTTATGCATCCCAGCATTATGATTGTGCCCATCATATGATCTAAATGCATCACTACCAAAAGTGGGACGTATCGGAGATTTTGATCGTGATGAGTGGCCTTTTGCTCCATCATTTGCAAAAGCTTCGGGAAATGAAGAATTTGTAAGTCATTCCGGACTTTAATTCCAACTTCTAAGACAGATTGAAGCTTAAATAGAGCCTATCTTATATCTAGAGGAATAATGCCAGATAGTACACAGTAATTGCGAGCCCATCCAAGCCATAAAACTCTGAATATGCTTTCAATAAATAATTTTTTGCATTCAAGTATTCCATCTGACACAGAATCCACCAGAAATCACTTCATATTTGAATGCAAAGCTTGACTTACCTCTTGCTGCAAAAGAGGATGAATAAACAGGTAACTTGTTTTGTTATATTAAGAAAGTAAAAGATAATTAGAATATATGCATAAGCATCTGCAGGTACCTGCTTAAGCATCAACCATAAAATCTACCACATCCCTAAGTCAGCGCATATTTTATGAAATCCAGAATCTACAGCTCAAAGTCCCTACCTTGTGGAGAACCCCTTGGGAACTTATGCATATCATGTCGTACACGATCTTCAGCATGCCTTTCCTGATTGAAACCTCTGCTTTGAAAACGTGATGATGTATTTCTTGGACTAGAGTGAGACCTTTGAGAATCAGACCGTCTTATATGAGAACCCCTGGGACTTCCATTGGGTGATTTTGACCGTGTCCTGTTTGAATTGCTAGGGCTTCTACTTTTACCTTTGTCCTCCTGAATTATTTTATGCACAGCATCTACACCTTTAGCTAGTATTAGTCTATCTTTCCCGCTAACAATCAAAAACTTCTCGTCCATTTTAATTTTACAACCGACTTCCCTTTCAATCTGACTTATCACCTTTTGTGAGAAAAGGGCTCTAACATTCTTATCTCTTGCAGGAACTCTTTCAAAAAATTCTGCAGTTTTACGATTTCCTCCAAGAGTAGATGGACAACCCTGTACAAAAAGCAGGGAAGAGAAAGGTAAATGGTGTAATCATACTTTCATATGCCTAGCCAGAATAGATTAAATTCTTCTGTGATATTTTACATGATATAAGTAGCTTAAAGATTACAGAACATTGCAACTTAAAAAACTAATTCCAGGATGTTTTATACTGAATGTTTCCATGGCACAGAACTTGAGAAAGATACCACTGCCTCTGATGCAGTAAGTAAGATGTACTCTTCTAACAGCATGTGGCAGCCAAGAAATGCATGATGTACTAGCTGAGATTTGCTTATTGTATAACAGTATACAATACACAAAGTAAGAATCCATGATGTACAGAAAGAAAGTAACTTCAAAAACTGAATCAGTGGATGTTAGAGGCAAACATAAAGAGTATAGGCTCTGGAATTCTAACAATACTAATTCTGATTAAACTCGACAATTCAGACCTGAAAATAGAATCCAACATAAATCACCCCCACTTGTAGAATAGAAGTATTGCAAAGCAATGTACCAAAATAATGTAAATTGAAAAAATTCAAGGAATAACCAGAATAATTTGTAAGCTCGCAAAATAAACAACATATTTAACTCTATGCGTTTAATCATTCTAAATGTTTAGTCCTCAAACTGATAAGGATGTTAAAAAGTCTAAGAAGCCATCCTAGATAAGACAGATTGATTGACGATTAAACTATCAATGTTATAGAAAGAAAAATAATAGCAGATAGTGAGACAATATAATCTCATGAGGATACAACTTCATAACAATTTCAGTTGTACCAGCAACTGTTCAAAGTACGTAAATTTCCATACCTGAGTAAAATGACCTGACTCCCCACATATCTTGCAGATCATCTCTTCCTCCTTTTTCTTCTTCCAGTTTCTTTCAATAGCCTTAGCTTTTGCTTCCCATACCTTAGCTTCCCTGCTAGTAAAATCAGTTGGAACTGCATTTGGATCTCGAGTCTCATCTTCATCAGATGGGCTAGCATCTAAAGGCCTCTTGTTTGTATTATCCTTTGACCTAGAGATTTCTGTAGTTGATCTAAGAGGCCCAGTGTATTCTTTTCCATAAACTTCATTAAAGAGTTCATCATCTATCTCCGGACTTGGCTCCCTTGCCATTCAGAAAGCAGTAAAAACAACTCAGACCTGCATAACATTTAGATAAAAGAAATTACAACGAAAAGAACAAGAAAAGATAAAACCAGTAAGTCCTACAAGATAACTAATATCTTTGTCACGTAATTACTTTTTTCTCTTTCAGACCAAACTTTAGCAATCACCGAGCACTACGAAACCCTATGTTGTCATAGACTCGATCACTTCATCAAAGATTCGAAACGAAGAGGGTCAAAACTGCAAGGAAGAACCAAGATTCAAGATTTCCTGCATAAAGAATTCCAACCAAATATTTTAGGGGTACAAGGCCTAAGGACAGACCAACCAAGCTTCGAGAAATGACAAATTACCACAAGATGCATCAAATAAAGTACGTAAATCAACAAAATTAGGAAAAGCGAGAGCAAATACTGGTACATTATGATTTACTCCAACCCCATTGCAAGGACTCGGACTTTGTCGATGCTTATATAACCTAAAAGTATTCCGCACAAATTCATGGCTAAATAAAGGGAAATCCAGGAGGAATTCCGAGGAAGAAGCAATTAAAGCATTCAAAAGTCAATCGAGATTGAAGAGATAACAAATAACCTTGGCTCGAAGCCTAATCGACGATCAAAAGCTTGGGAGCGTCGCCTATCTCGGTCGCTTGCTCAGTTGAGAGCTTGACCTAAATGGAGCCCTAACTTTAGGGACTTTTAAAGAAGACTTCGTAACCTATCGGGCAAGGGGGGGGGTTTAGAGATCTCTGGCTGATCTGAGCCGTCTGTTTGATCCAAAGTTTGAACCAACGGATAGGAGATTTCGCACGTGCCGCCTCCGTGGATAAGCTTGGTAGGGTCCAAAGTAGAAGATAACTAGTTATCCATGAACATAATCTCCACGGACATTCCTGTCCTAATTTACTCGCTAATTTTAAAAAAAAATTAATCTGTTTTACGAATTTATTAAAAGAATTGAGATTCCAAACATTTTCAATTAATGAGTAAACTGGCTTTGATGAAAACAAATTTAGATAATTAATTAATTGAAAAGCTTAAGTAGTTAAATAATAATTCAACAATATATATTATTATTTTTTAATAAATATAGATAATTCTTCCTATAAATATTATTAAGGGTTTTATATGTTAACACCTCAAACCTCATAAGCCACTGTTTTATTATCTTAAAATATTAAAATTTAAACCTCTTTGAGTTTCAAGCATGTTGGATTCACCGTAAATTATTAATAAGGTTTTTTTTTACCATCGATTTTAGCTGAGTTTTATGTTAGTGTTTAGAGAATTTGTGTTCCCCATTTCTAGAGGACTTCTCCCCTATAGTGAGGTCTTTCCATAGGGCTAGAATATGAGAATATTATCACTTCATTGGCCTACGATCCTTCTTGTTTACGAGCCTATGATCCTTTTTGTCTTTCTCCATTATCATCTCACTGCTAACTAGCTCTTTATCTCATCGCAATCCTAATCATCTTTTTACCTCCCCTCTATCTCGTGTTAGTAGAAGTCAAATTTGTTGTTGTGGCATTGAATGTGGAGTTTTGATTTCATAATTTAGGAACCTTCTAGTGGTTTTCTGGTAGGTCCATTTTTTACATTGTGATGATGCTCCCCTCTTGCTCCAACTTCTTAGTCCTCTATCGTCCTTACATCTCCGCCACCTTATAATGTTGGATTATTTAGCGTTTTAGCCGTGCGATAGCTTTGTAATTATGGATGATTATTTCCCAAGATGATTGAAGAAGAGAAAACGATTAAAAATTAGCAGCCATGTGTATCAGGTATCCTCACTCTCTCTTGTGAGTCATTCATATAAATTTCTATAAGAACAAAAGTGAAATACTTTAATCCATCTTATTTTTTTAGCAAAGTAATTCTAATAAGTTTTTATTAAACCTAGTTTACTTTAGAAATAAAGTTTAGTATTATTCTTTATTATTTTCAAAATGAGAAGAAATATAATTTAGTCTTCAACACCTCAGTCCTGAATCTGAGGCACTGAAGCATTATTACTAAGTTTTCTTTTATTATTAAAATCGTATATTTATTTATAAGTTAGCGCGCTGGTGGAACTTTTCAATACGGCTCTAAACTCATTCTTTCAAATTTAAAAAAGCCCTCCAAAAACCTCCAGCTCTTCTCCCCTCTCCCTCGAAAGGAACGGCGTCAAGATGTCGATCAACGTCGACCAACAAACCGACACCCTCTTTAACGTCAACCTTCACGGCATCCACGACATCCTGACGACCGTCACCTTCACCGGAGCCGACGTGGAGTCCTGGCTCCGCGAGGTCCTCCACGTTCACCGCCGCCACATCCGCAACCTCATCGTCGGTCTCGACTGCGAGTGGCGCCCCAACCGCCGCCCTGGCGAATCCAACCCGGTCGCCATCCTCCAGCTCTGCATCGGTCGTCGGTGCCTCCTCTTCTCTCTCGTCCACGCCGACTCGATCCCCGGTGCGCTCCTCGACTTCCTCGCCGATCCCCAATTCACCTTCGTCGGCGTCGGCATCGAGGGTGACGTCGAGAAGCTACTCCATGATTGGGAGCTCTCCGTGAGTAACGCCATCGATCTCCGTGATCTCGCAGCTGACAAGACCGGGAGACGGGAGATGAAGCAGAAGGGACTCGCCGGGATCGCGGAGGTGGTGATGGGGTTCGTGCCTACGAAGGCGAAGCGGGTGACGATGAGCGACTGGGCACGACAATATCTTACTCTGGAGCAGATTGGGTACGCGTGCGCCGATGCTTTCCTCTCCTTTGAGATCGGTAGGAGGCTCCTCTCTGACCACTTTTGAATATTGAATCTGAAACGATTTTGATAAATCTGGGTGTCGAAAGATCAAGAATTACTAAGATGTTCTGGTAATGGATTCTAGTTAATACTGAATAGCAAGCGTTCTGGATCAACGAAATTGGAAAAAAACGAAGGAAATAATTGAAAGTTTATGCATGTGCATTTTAAACGCTAGATTGTGTAATCGTTTCATTTTGGATCTATGAAATTGGAAAAAGAAAAATTGGAAGTTTATGAATGTGCTTTCTATAGTGTCATGGTTGCATTCTCTACTCTAGTTCTTGTTGTTGAAGTTTATTTGTAATAAATTATTATTCTAGTCTAAGAGTCAAGAAGACTAAGGGACAAATGGAGAAGCCAATGGGTCGGTCTTACATGAAGACATTTCTCTCGATCAAATCCAAACTTATACTGGAATGATAATTTTTTATTATAACCAACGAATATTGGATTCAAACTAATAGCGCATCATCCATATCGACCTCTTATTTAGTTGAAAGAAAAAATGGGCTCTTGAAACTGAATAGGTTTAGTTTTTATAATAAAATACACACAAATACATAATTTATATAGAAGATGCACACAACACAAATGCTATTTTTTACTAATTAGAAAACTAAAAGTTTTTTTTATTCAAATGCTCCGAGATTTTATCACCATAGATTTTCAAGGATTTTGTTAGGTAGATTGTATTGTTGACTTTCCTGGTTTGCAAAGTTGGAATGTTGGATTTAGTTAGCAAATCAATTAATTGGAAAGCTTTTCATAATGAATCATACTAGCAAAAATTATCCATATTGGAGATTAAGGGCTATTTCTATCTAAATTTGAATTTATGAAAAAACTTAGACACGCATAAGTATCTAAATTTTAAGTAATAATTTCAACCATTTGCTTAAGCAAACATACAGAATAAATATTAAAGTGGAAAGCAAGGATAAACATTAAGATTTTTACGTGATTTAAAAAAAAAAAAATTACAAATCCAAACTCGAAAGAAAATCAATTACTAAACTTATAACAGTTACAAAACTAACTTACAAAACAACCCGTCGATCCTCATGACTTTATTTCACTCAATCTTGCTCTCTAAAATCCGTGATTCATTACTTTTCGTGATTTATCTTAAATTATAGTATCTGTTGAGATTGATTATTCGTCTAGATGATCCTTAAGACGAAAGCTTGGTGCGTTGAAGAAGAGATGAACCTTTTTAATGCAAGAACACTGTAACTCAAAGAATTTATTTTCAAAAGTAATCATTAACTTTCCCCGAGGGTTAGGGCATCCCAACCCTTACATATTGTTAACAAGATAAAGTCAAATTTAAGTCAAACATGTAGCTCCAGAAATTGCATATTACGTGGGTGTGTTCGAACGCGGCTCGAGTCCATTCGAACGACTAAAATATTACCTCTGTATGTGTGAACGTTTGAGTCCATGTTCGGATGTTGTGCGAACGCGGTGGCTTGTCTTCTCTAAAACTTAAAATTTTTTAGTTCGAATCCTATCAAAACTTGTAAATATGCTCATGTACACTTAAACTATTTCGTACACATTTGCCAACATTAAAAACCTAACATAATATATACATTAAAATTCATCTAGATCTACTAAAAAATCAATTGAAATTTATTGCTTAATGGTTACAAGTAAAGGATTTTCCAAATTCATACAATTCCTCAATGTTCCAAATAGTGTGTTAACTATTTTGTATATAGTAATTGCTAATTCCTGTAGCTCATTAACGTATTAAGTTTCAGTAGTGTTTTAGGCCTCATGCAACATTTTCTGGGCTTATAACCCATTATCGTATGACTTATTGGTCGAAGAGAGAAAACTCCCATACTCGTTATAAAGTTTGCATGCTCGTTATACTTGCAATCCTACGTGATAACCACGAAGTCATTAGTATCTGGAGAGATGTCTCTTATGCCAAATTTTAAACCCTAAAACCCTAATCCTCTTCCTTCCCGTCATCATGATCTTCGACGACAGGTTCAGCCAGAGCAAATCCAGTGCGCTTACCTAAGTGTTTTCCACCAAGCCAGGTTTACAAAGGGGATGCAGTGGTAAACCATAGTGATATCTACGTGCCATAATATTTACCGTGCTTTAACAGGTTAGTGGAGATGCAAGGATGTCTCTTAATAATGTCATAAGTCCTGTCAATATAAAGAAATGAATTTTCTTTTTGGCAAAATAAACCTCAGATGAAAATTTTGGTCTCGATAAATACAAAAAAAGTTTATTGTAGTTTAGGTGATGCAAAATAAAAGCATAAAGGTGTAAAATGAGTTTTATTTAAATCGATACGTAAATTTAAAATTAAAAAGACGCAAACAATATTAATTTTAAATATAAAGTGATTTCGGATGAAATATATATAACTCATAAAGAATTGTCTTTCAAATATTATCTTAAAAATGGTTAAATTCCTGTATCAAAAACGGAAATATAGGCGATGATAGAGAGAATATCCCCATCTATCTTTATCTGATAGGAACAAACGATGCATCACAGGGTCCATCCATCGTTCGAAGTTGGCTTCAAGTTACAAAAGTTCCACTGTTGCTTCATTACTCATAAACGACAAGCTAATTTGACTTTGAAGATGCAGCAGACTGAGTCATATATCAATATATTCCGTGCACTACACTGCAACAACATTGCCTCGGTTTCAGAGAAGAGAAGAGAAGAGAGAGAGAGAGAGAAAACAAAACCCCACTAACTAGCCATTATCTATATAGTAAACAACTCTTGCAGCGAAACACATTTCGAGTATACTGTGGCTAGATGATATTTCCCAGTCTATATATGCTGCATTACTGCTCTACAAACATCTGAGAGTGCAAAATGCAGACTGCTTGAGAGTGAAGTAATTAAAGGGATGAGAGATTGGTGCAACTTCTATATATACGAGTCACTAACTCCATCTAAATTAATAGAGGAATAACAAAAACCATACCAGAATGTACCATGCAAGAAGAAGAAGAAGAAGAAGAAGAAGAAGAAGAAGAAAAAGGTGGAGGAATAATCTACTGCCCTACGGAGTCAGTTGCACCTACCCAATGGCCCATCACCGTAGTCTGGTTACTGAGATTTTACCTCTCGATGCTAATATCCTGCTGTGGAATACTCTGCGACCTATAAATGGGAACCTCATTTACTCTCTTCCAACATTCCTCGCAAGCAAATACACCACTAGGATAAGGACACCTCTACCGGCCGGTCGGCCCACCCACTTTCTTTTTTCTTTCTCGAAAATAATAACTAGCAAGAACACTAAAATTAAGAAGGAAAAGAAAGAAGTACTACATCGAATGCATGGAGGAGGAAGAACACCAATAAAAGCCTAGGAATTCATTCGTACTCTAGTTGGAGGACACAATAAAAGCCTTCACAACTTCAATTCGATTTCTGTTCCTCTATTGAATGAACCTAAAAGCACGCAAAGAGCAGCAAAAGAAGCAAAGGGGGGATAAAATTGCACCACAAGCTTGTCAAACTTAAACAAAAAGGGCAACTCTTCCATTCATTCATACCCACAACCTATCTACATCAGAAACATCTCTCTCTCTCTCTCTCTCTCTCTCTCTCTCTGAACAAATTCCCAAGCTATGGTTCATTCAAGGGCTAAGGCTGCCATTGTCTTCTGAACCCAACTCCTTTCCCCAGTAACATTCCAAGGGTTCCTTTCAAATTCCCACAAATGGGTCTCCTAGCACTTCCAATACTGCCAACGAAAAAGCTGCAAACTTGCATTCTCCACCCCATCCTCTTGCAACTCCCACGAGCAACCACTCTAAAACCCCTATATGCCCTAATCCCGGTTAATGGTAACCTTCTTTCTCTTATTCCACCCATAAAAATCCAATATTTATGGCAAAGATATAGAAAAATACTGAGAGGATATATAACAGTGAAAGTACATCATCATCAGTGGTAAACCGTGTACATGATCCGAGTCAGTAAGGAGTAAATTAAAGAACCAATCAGACGTACCAAATATAGTAGAGTCGTCGTGGTGTACGTATCTACTACTCTTCCTTCGTCCTTATATCCAACGGGATCACGTCCTGTAACAAACCGTGATCCCGGATCGGAAGATCACTAGCCGTCTGATTGCGGCGTCTATGTTCGCCGAGGACGGTGCTGACCGCACCGGCGTACGCGGGAAGAGTGGCAGGGTACACGTGGCGAGTCTGGTGCGGCGGAGACGGGAGGTAGCTGGCGAAGTAGGATAACTCGATCTGGCGGTGCAACTCCTCGTCGTGTAGCGACGGGAGCGGCTGGGCCTGATGGACGCCACGTGACCCGACAGGGCAGGGGTGCGTGTGCTGACCCTCGTACGTCGTCATGACGATCGTCGGGTCCTCCGACGATCTCTCCACCCGCTTCTTAACGCCGCAAGCTGCGCTGGTGCAGCGGTAGTAGCTCCTGGGAAGACCAAAATGACGATCGTACCCTGGGCCGTTAGAGGAAGCTACTAAAGTAAGGGGGTAGGGGAGTGGCATAAGGGCGTAAATAAGAACCTGGGGAAAGGGCTATTCTTGACAGCCTTTTGTCCGTACTTGCGCCACCTGTAGCCGTCCTCCAGGTGATCGACCTCGCTCTTCGTCTTGAACGCGAAGCGTGGCTCTCTTTGACGCTTTTGCCCCTTCTTCTTCCCCCCCTTCGTCGTCGATGCCGGCCTACACAAGCAACCAAATTTTAATGTCTTAAAAAGTAAGG
Source organism: Typha latifolia (assembly GCF_019914945.1). Classification (NCBI taxonomy): domain Eukaryota; kingdom Viridiplantae; phylum Streptophyta; class Magnoliopsida; order Poales; family Typhaceae; genus Typha; species Typha latifolia. The sequence goes on along the minus strand of NC_133087.1, from coordinate 18,297,821 downwards.
CACCTAATCGCAAAACATAATCCCATGCTAGCTTCTAAGTCTCTAACTAACAAAAGTACTCCTACTCTTTCTTGGACTTCTCCTGCTCCCGGTCCTCGTTCGCAGCGGAGATCATCGCCGGATCGGCGTCGTTCGCGGCCTCCGTCATCGAAGACGAGTTCGGAGTTGCCGGGAGGTTGCCGGTGTCGGAATACGCCGGCGGCGGAGGCGGGTCGAAGAGGAACTGGGTGAGATCGTGGAATCCGAGCAGCTCGAGGAAGCCGATGGAGCTCTTCTCTGCGGTTGCATCGAAGATCCCGGCGAAGGCGGTTGGGATCTGGATCTGGTCAGGGAAAGGTGATCCGGAGGTCGATGGAACCTCCATCTCTTCTTCTCGTTTCGTCGTCGTCATAGAATCGATCTCATCGGGTGGAAGAAAGACTCGAGCTTAGGGTTAAGGTTTGTAACTCAGTGCAAAAGGTTTAGAGGATAGATAAGAAGGCGACAGAGGAAGCGAGGAAAATAAAAATGGAATGGATTTTTAAAGCAGTGGCTCCGAGAGGAGTGGTTGAGTATAGAGAAGAGCAGAAGAAGGAAAACAAACCCCCCTCCCCTCCCACCAAAAAATAAATAAAGGAAAAAGAAAGAAAGAAAGAGACCGGGATGACCGGCGATCACTGGTGGGGTCGTACGGCAAAAAGGCATTTAATGCGGGCGTCTGTCGCGCGAACATGCTTGCGCGACGATTTCATACTTGGCTCTACGCAGGGTTTTGAGTTTTGACCAACTAACAACACTCAAACGTGTGAACAGCCTCTCTCCACACGTGCCGACGCTACTCCTCCCTTCTATTCTTCTCCTAAATAATATCAGATTCAGGCGCATTGTCGGGTACAACTGCTGGGTCCTACATTTAATCCTCTGGTTAAGTAAAACTTGCTTACTTATCCATAACACTCTAATTAACAAAATAAACGAAATAAAAACAAGGTGCAAGAAGTCGCACGTGTGGTCCCAACGTCTGACACGCAGATCGCATGATGACATAATACCTCCGTCAGCCTTTTCTCTTTCAAACCCCTCCCCTCTCTCTCTCTCTCTCTCTCTCTCTCTCTCTCTCTCTCTCTCTCTCTCTCTCTCTCTCTCTCTCTCTCTCTCTCTCAAAGACGATTAGCAATAGTATTTTTCGTTTAAAAAAATCTATTAAATTAAATTATTGACAATGAACCTAATAAAAATTTACCATTAGTTTGTTTTTTTTGGGGGTGGGTTTGTTTATTAACTGCGAAATAAATAAGGGATCACAAGAATCGAGAAGAAATATTTTCTAGAAGGACAATGGTGCAGAGACGTGTATCCGTCAACCTTCTACCTTTTGACAATTGTAGTTTGGTCAAGGCTTTGTGGCCACTAACCGACGAACGCGTGGCATAGATCGTACCAGGGCAGCTTAGATCCGATAACCGATGGAGATGGGATTAAATTAGTTACTAAAAAAGATTAAAAAAAAAAGTTTACCAATTTAATTTGTACGAAATAGAGGCCCTTTCGTGCAAAATATAATAATAATTTAATTAAGTATCTTGCTTTCATGAGGCGAACTCGCCGCCATACACGGCCCTGGTCGTAGTCGCGCACGTGTACTCCTCCTCTCTGGCTCCATCTCCTCCGTCGCGCCTCTCCTCATCTGACGGCTCTCCGTTTCCTCCTCCGTGGAAGGTTGCTTGCTTCATACGTTCCTCAAATTTCGTGCCATCTAATTAAATATCTTTTGTCCTCGCTATTAAAAAGAAGAAGAAGAAGAAGAAGAAAAAAAAAAAGAATTGAAAAATAGTGGGGTAGATTAGTTGGGACCGGTAGAGTTGAGTACGTTGCTTGGTGCATAAGTTTCTGGGAGCATTAAATGAGAAGCTTTGGTCAAGGTCAAAGTCAAACTGCATATATATAGATTGGTCATGGGTGCAACCAGCAATTTTGACTCTTGTCTATATATCAACAATTCTTTCATGGGTTAAATATATCTTACTTTGTGGATGGAATTAAATTTTATTTATCTTTTTTTTTTTAATTGTTGATGATATATATATATATTTTTTAAAAAAATTGCATATATGAATGTCCTTTAATATGTAGAGATTTTGTATGAAAACATTCTTTGGACCTTTGTGAGATGAACATGGCAACATGGTTTAATACTATGCATCAATTAATAATGTTACCCAATAAATAAAGGGCTGTCGGCAAAGGATAACTTAGTTGATCAAGTGGGGCAGGGTAATTGTTGGGAGGAGTACATTCGATTTGGATTTAAGAGGTTTGGATTGTGGTTTGACTTTGATGGTAATCACCATTTTCTGCTGCAATTAATGTATATTCATAAGCCGCCCACAAAAAAAAAGAAGAGAAAAAAAATAAGAATATCTAGAAACTATTCTTTTTGTGGTAGTTTGTAAAGTAGTTATATAGATTTGGATGGCCCATCATATCATCCGTGCCTTTGAGGAACAAATCATTGGGTTACAATCAATAATTAAATTAACCAATTGTCTTGCTTTGTGACACAAAAATGATGAATATGAAATATATTCGAATGGGCTGGGCCATTAAATATAGGCCCATTGGATCCAACCATCAAAAGCCTACTCTCGTTCATTTTTTGTAATAATTTGTTTTATTTGTTATAAAAATATAAATTTTTATCTCAGATTAACAACTAAACCATCCATAGTATCAAAATTATATCTTATATCACATACTAATTCTATCATCAATTTATTCTTGATTTCTATCTTATCAATCTATTTTATATCAAATTAAATAATATTAACATAATTTCATAAACTAGATCACTTTTTTCTTCTTTATCTTAAAATGCAAATGAATACAAAAATAAGTACCTTATTTTAGATATAAGAAATATGAATACATATTATAGAATTAGCCTTAAAACAGACAACTAAGAAAACAGCGAGAAAAATTAAGGTGCACGCACGAGATACAAATGAATCGGAAACTGCTTGACGACCATACATAAGAAACTAAACGAAAGCAGTCCAATCTCTTCTTCCAAACAAGTAGAATTAACTCACTCATCTGATAACATATCGATCACCATCTTCATCACCTTCACCTGCACTTCTAAGCAAGCAATGTACTCCGCCGCCTCCGACAAGATCCCGCCGGCCCCCGTTGCCTCATCACCCCCGCCGGGCACGAGCCTTCTCAGGGCTCGAACATGCCTCCGGAGACGACTCGCCGGCCTTCTACACCCTTCTACAAGTTCCTGCCTCATTCCCATCCTTGTCGACTTCCTCTTCCTCTTGGTTCCATGCAGCGACTCCGAGGAGGAAGACATCCTTAATGCTTACGCCTACCTTCTTCTCCTCCTCCTCCTCCTTCTTCTTCTCTCTCTCTCTCTCTCTCTATATATATATATAGTAGTAGTAGTAGTAGTAGTAGTAGTAGTAGTAGTAGTAGTACGTGGATATCTAGAGATTCTAGACACACAGTTCAAAACTAATGGAATTATTTGTTTTTGTTTGTTTTAAATGGAGGGTAGGGGGAAAATTTGGGAAGAAGTAATGGTATGGATATTGTTCTCCTAATAGAAAGCACATGGAGTCACATGATTCCTAGAAGAGAGCAATTAACCTACTGCATGCACCCATATCCCTACACCTCCCACTATTCCCCATCCCTTGACACTCTGGATTATTCCCCACTCTCTATCATAAACCCATTGTATACTACGTATAAGGACTTTGATAGCTAGCCCTCTCACAACCCTCTCGATGCATCCAGCTCATGCATTGCGTCTCATGGGTCCACCATGCAAATATATAGTGGTTAGCCACTTGGAGCTAATTGTGATTGTGTCCCCCTTATAGGGGACCCTTAATCCTCAAGGGGTTCGATTAATTAAAAGCAAGGCACGATGGGTTTGGGCGTGTGAGCTTGTCAATGTATGTGGCAACAAAGTAGGAAGCTTAGATCCTAATCTTAGGATATATGTTATATTATTATGTAACGATTAAGATGTGTGTGTGTGTGTGTGTTTTCTGTTGTTGTTTTGTTTCCAATAATTAGATCGAATTGTTTACTTTATAATGATTCCGCGTGTCTGGTGCAATAATCGACAGATAAGAGGAAGTAATTAAGCGATCCTAATGATCGATCTCTAGCTTATACATTCCTTATTTTTAAATTTTTGTTTTTTGTTTATTTCAAGGAGGCAGCTAATCGTCTTAATTAATTATAGGCTATGGATATAATATTTTGTGTCACGATGCTAAAATGTCAAAAAAGTAATGGGCCAAATATGAATGCATGGGCCATTGTTGGTATAGCATCCATGTTTCGAGCTGCCATGGCATGTGCCTCAGGCCTAAATTGAGGTTCCAATTATATTAGGGCGGCTATCTGTTCCAATATATATATATATATATATATATATATATATATATATACATATATTTTTTTTTTCTTTTCAAACCCTAAGCATTAATTTAATTGCCTCTATCATAGTTGTTAGCTTAATTTAGTCTTCATTTCCAACGAAGGGCTAGAAGTTCACATAGACAAAAATGTAAGAGTTTATTATTGGTTTGAAATTACAATATATATATATATATATATATATATATATATATCTTGCTTGGCAGGAAATGAATCCTTTATTCCACTTTTTTTGTGACATTTTCTTTTGGGTCCTCATATTTTCCTTATTTGGATGTTTTGCGAACAAAGGCGGGTTAGAAAAGCTTTGTACTCATTGATTAGGATTTTGGAGGACTATTCTTCTCTCGCTCTCTTTTATATCTATTACTTTTGGTATATAGTTTAATAGTGGTGTTCTCGGACTCTGGCCGAATGTTACTGGCCAACTTTGGCAAGACAAAAAGAAGGGGGCGGGTCCACCGCGTGACTTTTTATTTTTATTTTATTTTTTTAATTTTTGTTGGCCGACTGGTATAAAAGGAGGCTGGCATGTGCAGGATGACGTGGCCACGTGTGTCCTCACATTGTTATCAGTAGAACGCTTGCCACGTCGTCATTAGCTCCCCAACAATGATAGTTAACTTGTGTGTGTTTTTGTTGGGTTGCGTGTGTCGAACGGTTTAACTCTTGGGTTGTTTTGTTGTGTGCTACCTTTTCTACGGTGTTGCCTATCTATATATATATATCCGCTCCTATCTTTAGACATAAATGCTTGCAGTAAGTTTATTTTTATTTGTTTGATACATTGTAACTAATAATTAACCCGTGTCTGAATATTTATCCTGAGAAAAAAGAAAGAAAAAGAGAGTTAACTTGTGACAATTCTAAGGCAGAGATTTCCAAGTTACATTAGAACTAATTGCTCCTTGATGAAGCGGCTAAAATGTTGAGAGAAAATGAAAAGAACGAGAGAGAATAGTTTGATTGATGAGAGGAATGAGACACGAGTTGGATAATGAGAAAGGGCAAAAATATGGAGTGTCTTTGATAAAAAATAAAAAAAAAAAATCCTGGAATGCATTAATCATGCAGCTCTAGCAGTCGGGTTAGGAGGACAATAGGAAAGTGTTCATCTTGGAGTTTTATTTTATTTATTTATTTTCCGCCGTTGTCAAGGAGGACGGAACCTATCGCCGATGGTGTTGCAATGTTGCATGCACCTCTTTCTACTCTCCTCGTCTGGTTTGTGTGGGGGGGCCCTTTGGTGTTATTCTCTTCCTTCATTAGATTCGATGATGGATGACGATGCTCTTTGTAGGTCTCACGTCGCAATCCCATCCCCACGTCCTTCTCTTCTAAGTTGCATAAAAAGAAAGTCCCTCTTAAGTTCTCCATAGATTGGCGTTCACTAATTAAGCCCACGACTAATGTTTGAATGATCCATGTCGTTGTATATTTGCACGTTGAAATTGATGGATGATGCATTGATTTAGCGAACATGCTAGTATAGTTATGTACAAGGACAGATGAGGAATATTATTGATCTCCATACGGTGTTATTAGGCCATGTTCTCCACTCCAACAACCGCACACGGTTTACAGAAACTATAAATTCATCAGAACATTAAGAAAAATGGAGAGAGAGAGAGAGAGAGAGAGAGAGAGAGAGAGAGAGAGAAATAAAATTAAAAATTAAAATAAAAAGGAGTGGAGAGCCACGTCAAAGAAAAATCCAAAGAAAAGGGGTATTCGGGTAATAGGGAGGTGGGCCCCACAAATAATCGACCCACGTGGAGAGCTCATCTGGGTAGCCGGCAAAGGGCGGAGGGGGGGGCCCTCCCTCTCCCAGAACGCCGCGGGCTCAAACCTCACCGAAACAAAGCATTGATGGCGATCACACATGGCTCATGTCACCCACTGCTTCCACTCAGGTGGGTCCGCCCACCCGATTTTATCGATGCCAGCGCCATCACGGCCGTCCGTTCCTGCCATCGTCGGGGCCGGAATCGGATGTATTCAGACACCTCTCCAAAGCCAGCCTGGGCTCTGCCACTCCAGAATTTGTACGTTATGTCTTCTCTCTCTCTCTCTCTCTCTCTCTCTCTCTCTCTCTCAAATTAAACTCTCATCGTCTCCCTAACCCTAACACTAGAGAAAGGAGTTCAAAAGGTCAAAGATTTAGCAACCGGACTATATATGGGCTCTTGAAATCCTTTATTTCTAGTGTTTACTTAACCTCGAAGAATTCAAATTTATTTTAGAGGCCAACTTGGCCATTCCAAGGCGAACTAATTTCTCCTCCGCTAATTTAAGAGAGACTCTAGAGAAAATGACGGGGGGTCTAATTACCAGAATGCCATTGCCGGAGGACGAAGTCATCTAAAATTAAGTAAATACGAGGGAGGAGAAAAAAAGATGAGAGAGAGAGGAGAGAGAGAGAGAGAGAGAGAGAGAGAGAGAGAGAGAGAGAGAGAGAGAAATATACAACGTGGAAAGCAGACCAAGCGGGCAAAAGGCATGTGAGCGAGAAGAAGCTACTGGAATCGCGAGGATGTGGTTAGATCGGGTTGGACGACCCGGGCCGATCCAATGGCGGGCCGCCGCCGCCGCCGACGGCCGAGAGTAGCTCGGCTAGTGAGCTCATGGCTCGCACCTGCATCTCGAGCGCCGATATGTAGTCGGACGCCTCCTCGAGGAGCGTTGGAAAGGAGAGCTTCCGGCCGCCGGGGACGAGCCGGCCGAGTACTTTCGCCTTTCTCTGGACGACGGGCGATCTCTTGCTCGCCGGCCCCGGGGACGACCGGGATACGCCGGATGGCTTCCTTGCCCGCCGCTTCATCGCCTTCAGCTTGATCGATCGACTCGACAGGATCGCTCGGCTCCACCGCGTGCGGCCGCGAGCCGCAACAGCCAGCGCGCGATTTGCGGCGTCGCGAACGGCGCGGCTCAGCGGCGGATCCGCCGGAGCCAGTGAGGCGCCGCGTACGCGCCTAAGGGCTTCGAGGAGCTTCGAGGAGTACGTCTTCTGCTCGCCCTCGTTCCTCCATTTGGACGGCGATAGACGGCTCTCCCCTCTCCGTTTCCCCTTCCTCTCCCCTTCCGGATTAGAAATCGCCATTGGACCCGAACGGGACGATCCGATCCTCCTCCAATAGATTCCGGCGCAAAGATTGGTTCAAAGATCGCTGCGCGAAAATTGCAGGTAATCATCACATAGAACGAAGAATTCAAATCCTAAACAAGAAAAAAATAAAAATAAAAAAAATCTGAGAAGGGAGATCTCGTACCTAAATGCGATGCGATCGCCTCTCGGAATCTCGAAGCAAAGAGAGAAGAAAATAGCTAGAGAGGCGAGAGGAGAAGAGGGAGAGGGGGTTATATAAAGGAGTGGTAACAACTGTTGCGGGAGGACACTTGTCGCCTTCTTAATCCCCAATTAAATGCACGCCATGCCCCTAATGACGTCTTAATGACGACTTTACCTCCCCAATTATATGCGCCTCAAAGTCAAACCCTCGTATTGGTAGCCGCATTAACTAATTCATATTTCCCATTTTGCCCCTGCATCTCATCCATTATCTTGGAAAATTACATTATACGATTTCTATCTATTTGTTGAAAATTATAATTTCTCACTTCTTTTTTTTATTTATAGATATATATATTTTTTAAACCGATTATAATCATTCGACTTTTGCCTGATTTATTTTGTTGCCCTTTTTTTGGCGTGGGTAATCTAAAGATGTATATTTTTATGGGGCCCTCTACCTCATTCCCTTTTTAATGTCAGATTTCATAGGTGAAAATTTCACAACAGTTGAGCCAGTTGTTTAATTTATACATCAAAATTGAAGGACCAACTTATATGTTTGTTTTATAAGCTTATAATCTATAGAAAGTAGCATCAACAGTTAAAAAAGAAGAAGAAGATAAGCTCTATCAATTCTAATTACTATTACGTGCTTTCAGACATAGAAGTGGATAAAGTTGTTGGAATTGCTGCACGAAAGAATAGAAACAAGTATAAGTTGTCACTCATCCAACTGCTCCAGTAGTTATCTTTGTCTTATCCAAATGAATCAATATTATCTAGTTCAGTACTGAAAACTAAAATAGATAACCAAATTATATCCTATTCAAAAAAGTATGCAAGTCTTTCACCAAAATTCATATCTAGCCACATTCTGTTCAACTATTATGTTTAGCTTTTGGCCTCTTCTTCACATATAATGATGGAGAAATTTCCTTCACATCATATAAGAGTGACACCACAAACGAAGTGCAAAGATAAACTCTAAACGACTAATGAGTGTGAATAATAATAATAAGACAAAATGAACAAGATAGTACTAAAAATGATTTAACAGCATACTGGGGAAGTGTATTCGGGTCTGAATTCAGCTCAACCGGTCTAACTTATTATCTCTCACTTCTTTAAAACTTTGAAAATTGTCGGGTAGTTTTGATAAATTTTCATTAAAAAATGAAAAAAATTTATAATCAAAGTGGTGCTGCCCAGGTTCGAACTGGGGACCTTCAGTGTGTAAGACTGACGTGATAACCGACTACACCACAGCACCTAGTTGACTAATGATATTAAGAAATTATATAACTGAAATAGGCATACAATACTTTTGCCAACCGAAAAAACAACAGACAGTTTGAAAAGAACATTTAGCCATGACTACTGCATCAACATGTATATGCAACATTTAAGGAAGAACTCCTAAAGCTAAACTGCTCAAAACTTCTATTCATATTTGTCATACTTGAATTTACAAAAGAAGTTATACAAAAAGGTCCGAATTAGGCTCCAGTGCCTCCTCCTGGCCCTCCCAGTGTCAGCACAACACCCTGGAGGTCACTGCTAAGCCTTTCCCTCTGCGCCTTAACTTGAACCGGGTGCGCATCTAGCATCCGGCGACCACAGTCGGGCAACAGAAAGTTAGTTGGTTGTGGTGCTGACCTGGCATGGATTGACATAGCATGCGGTGGAGTTGGGCGATGCTGGGGAACCGGAACCATGGTTGAGCTTGTTAGATTATGAGAATGGATCACTGGTCTTGGAGCTGCAACCCCTGGTCCCTGGTTATAGAAATGGAAGTGGTGATAAAATATTAGGACAACCAACTTTTCCAGATAAATTCAGTGTGACGAGAGCTTGAGATAGTTTTCTCACTGGAGCAAATAAGACACCTCGGAATATCTGACCATTAACAACAGCAGTCATGAGGAATCCAGAGTCGAAAGCTCCATCCACTGTTCCATGAACGTCGGCACCAATCTGTGTATTGAGAAAAAGATACTGAAACTAAACATTATGAGCAATTAATTTTGTATTAAATTAGGTCTTGAAATTGCATACCAAGGGAGAACAAGTAGGCCGGGGCTGTGGCTTATTTCCTGCAGCTAGAAACTGCACCTCTTGCCTTGGTTGAGGAATGGCACGAAGAAGTTGTTCGGTTTTATTATTCCTTGGGGATTCTGCAGATAAGAAATTCTCTTGAGCAGTCCTTCGAATGCCATTAGTCTGCTCCCTTGGATGATGCAGCTTGAAGTCAACAAATTGTTGAGAGGCTGAAATAGAACCATTAGGAGAGGTTGACAATTTTCGGGCTGTATTCTGCTCTTGATCAGATTGTGAGGGCGAAGAATGCTGCGAAAGGGAAAGAGAATGCTCTTCCTGTTCAGATTCAATCTCCCATACTCTAGCATCACCTGTTTTCCTTCTCTTTGTTTGCGTCTTATCTGAAAAGAGGATAGACTCGGGATCAAGTTTATGAAAGCAACAGTTTGGATGTTGTAGTACATGTCGAGACATAAGCAGACCAACCTAGACCACTCATGATTGAGTTCCTCGGTTCCTTCTCCACTTCACGGCATATCTGACTATGTTCTCCATTCTTTATTACCATACTTTTCTCCTGCAGAATTCACTGCCAATAATTATTTTTGCAACCACATTTTAATTATATTTTGTGCATAGAGATGGTTCCATTTCTCAAAATATTAATCCTCCTCACCAGATTATCACTTCTTAAAAATTTACGTTTTTCTTGGCTCCAATGGGAACCAAAAATTTTGCACATAGAAATGTTGTAACGACCATTAGGATGCTCAGATCCTAATTGCAGGATGAGTAACTCATTTAGAGGCCGTTCATCCTCCCCACAGCTGACAATTCAGGGAAAAAGAAACATAAGATGCACTATTACTAAATTAGATCATTTTCCGAGTTACTAAACATATAGGGAAAAGATAGTTGGATTTGTAATTACCCCCCGTATATGGCTATGTCAGTATTTATGACCAGAGCAGTATGAGAGAACCTTCCTTGAGGTTGCTGGCCACGGATCTCGAGCTGAGTCCATGTACAACTAGCCATATCAAGAACCCAGACATCACTGTAGTATTGTTTATCACCAACTCCACCAATGATGTAAACCTAGAGGACAACAAAAAAGAAGATGCTTCTCAGGAAAAAATGAAATTTCTCTGCCCCCACTCCCCCCATTCAGATCTTTATTAGAACGGGTACTAACCCGAGACCCAATACTGACTGCTGCATGGCCTGCTCTGACTCCAGGAGAGGATCCTTGAACTGCCAACTGCAAGAGGAATAACTTATCATGACCTAGACAATCCCAAGGCATTATTAGTAGCCATGATCACGTAGGTAAACATGAAAGGAGAGTTTCCTACAAGTTAAACAATTTCACCAATGAAGAAAGCAAAGCTTCTAAATATTACTTCATTAAGCACATCCCTACCTTTAATTGTAGAATCAGCATCTAGCAATATCCTAAGCTTTCATTACATATAAGGGTTATTGTTGAGAGAATATATGAATATATATATATATATATATATATATATATATATAGACATGAGAAAAATAATATGTGGTACAAAGAATTAAGTCATTCTCACCCTTGACCAAGTCATAGTATCCACATCAAGCATGTCAACTTCCCCGTGATAACGATTGCCACAGTCCCCACCATAAACAAGAAGCTTGTTGCCAATGGCAATTGCAGTATGACTATCCCTTGGTGCAGGAAGGTCACCCTTCACCTCTGGAGAAGTCCACACCATGTTATTCACGTCTAGTATATGAACATCATTCAAGTAATTTGCTTCCCCTTCTCCACTTCCTCCAAATATTACTAGCTTATCATTACCAACAACTGTTGCACTGTGGCTTTCGCGAGGAGAAGGTGGCATTCCTTTGCATATGGGCTTGCTCCATTCTTTTGTTCTCAAATCTAATATATGGAGATCATTAACCTTCTTCGAACCATTAGTACCTCCAAATACAATCATCTTGTGCCCCACCAGGGCAGTGCTGTGACTATCTCGGGTACCAGGTTTCTGACCTGTGGTAGTGAGGGAGCTCCAAACCATAGTCTCCAGATCAAGAGTGAGTACATCACTAAAATGTAATCCACCACAACAACCCTGTGAAAGAAAGAAATTTTTTTCTAAGCATGCCAACCAAAGTCTTCATGTATAGATGCCGAATTTGAATCTCAGAAAAAATTTCTACAAGCAAGTGCTTAAGAAGCTATTAGAAAATATTATTTTCCATAACATTTAAGCAACAACTCCAGAGAGGTTAAGCAAGTAGAGCACAAAGAGAATAGATATTACCGATAGAGAGAAGTAAATCAGTTTCATACTTTCCCCAAGGATGCGTTCTTATCATTAATAAACTGATGCTAGTAAGATGTGCTTCAAACGCAAGCATGGCCTTGGTTGTTCAACCAAAACGAGCTACATTCCCAGAAGAGAAAGCCTTCGAATCATCTTTCTTCACTCTCCTTCTGATGTTCTTGGAACTTATAATTACTCATTATATTTCCCATGATGACAAACTATTGAAAAGAAAAGCAAAATATGCCTAAATAATTTGCAACACTGATCACAAGAAGAAAGATGAGAAAATAGAAGATCTATACAAAGGATGGGGAGGAAAATAATAAAAGAGGTTTAACAGAACAGGAAGTGGTGTACTCTGATATGTCTCCAAAAATATGTACTGCTGGAGAGTTGCTGATAAACTGGGTCCTAAAGACAATAAAGTGAAAAGCTCTCTGCTTATAACCTAGAGTTATATTCGACTACACTAAGAAAACATCTTAAGCCTAGGAAGATGACAAAAATAGAAAAACTGCAGAGCTATAAGGTTCAAGTAAGAACTAGGATCCAGGGGATAGCTTAACATACATAAGAGTACCATGGCCAAGTTGCTCATAAACATTAAGAATACTAGCAACAAACGAAAATTAAATTGTTCCAAGATACATTTCAAGTCAAACAGAACTTAGTAGCTGAGAGGAGAAAGAGAGAAAAAAAAGGATTTTGACCTAGCCATTAAAGCAGCTTCAATATGTAAGGAAACAAATAACAAACACATGGTGCTCAGCATCATTACTTACCCCAAAAACATAAACAACCCCATCCAAGAAGCAAGCAGAGTGCCCCCATCTCTCAGGAGGGTTGAAGCCCACCACCTTTGGGTAGAGCCACATAGCTTTCCTCCTCTTCACTTCCTCCATCCCCAGTGATCCCATCTCACCACCAAGATCAAGATATCACAAGAAAGCAACAACCCAAGTTTAGATTTTTCTCCCACAAACTCAAATTCTTGAACTCCTCAATGCTGATATGATTGCCCAGAGAGAAAGAAAAGCTCAACAGGACATGAAAGAGGCAAGTGAGATATCAGGTATCAGTGTTTGATAGACAAGAAACGATGGGTCTTTTCATGTCCAAGCTACTGTGCCAACCAACAAGGAACGGATAGATGGTGTAAAAGCACTGTTGGAAATCAAAACAAAAGCAAAAGAAATGACCCCCCAAAGAGAAAAAATAAAATAAAATAAATTAAATACTATCATTCGGCCAAAATCGAAGATATCCCAAAAGAGGTACAAATGCTAAGCTAAAGTTTGGCCTCCGTGGAATGATAAAAAAAGAGAGTCACTGTTACTGTTCTACATGAATCATACTAACATGAAAAAAAGAGTAGAGAGCAAGAAGTATGGGGAAGTGTGCTCATGGGGATGCGTGATGTGTCTCACTTCACAAACCATTCCTGTTATTTAACATCATATAAACTTCTTAATTCCACTTGGTGGATGTGATTCTGAGAGTAATTTGGAGGGCATTGGGCTCTGGGAAGAGTGTAAACTAGGGTTTGGTGGTGTGAGCTTCTCGAGATTGTCGAAATGTGTTCCTCTACTATAAATCCCTTAATCGAGAAAAAAGGGGATCTTTTCCGTGTTAATTTATTATCCTCCAGGCAGCTCGGGTTTAAAAAGCTCTGGTGGGGTTGGGGGGGTGTTTCGGGAACTGAGAAGTGAGAAGTGAGAAGTGAGAAGTGAGAAGTGGTTGCCTCTTTCTTCCAATATCTCGTTCCTATTAGTTTAATAAAAAATTTCTTTCTCCATTCAACGAAAGAGAGATGAAGAGATGAGATGGTAAAGAGAAGAAAGAGGGGGGGTTCTCGTGAGATGCACGGAATTTAATGCCGGTACGTTATGACTACGCCGAAGGCTATTGTGTCATCGGGTGGTGTATATTAGCAATTAGCGGCAGCGTAAGTCACGGGGAACTCAATATGGGAAAAGCGAGAGAACAAAAACCGAGGGGATGTTTGGACTTTGGATGGATGGATGGATGGATGGATGGATGGATGGATGCATCGATTACTTCACCGTTTAGCTTGCTACGTTGTAACTTGGAAAAAAATCTCACCTCGGAATGAACGTATCGACATCTATCCGTCCGTCCAGCTATCAATCAAATTAACTCGCGCATCGAAGAGTTGAACTTGCGAATCGGATTTGGATCTAAGATTTGTTTCGGGTCGGATTTAATGAGGGGGGGAGAGGCGGGGGTTGTGGTCTAATCGGAATGGATCAAATCCTTCCTTGGGTCCCGCTAAGTTTTGAACAACTGTGCATGCACATGTAGGATAGCGACCCCTCACCTCGTACGCGACCTCTCCCGTTGGACCCCACCTTCCACCTCCACCAACCGACCGCATGTTCCTCGCCCCCACACTCTAATCCAACGGTGCACCTCTAACTATATCGAACGGACGGCACGGCTCTGACGGGGGATTTCGAGCCGTCCGATCTTTGCTCCTTTTGGAAACCTTCGAAGCGAATCCGGGAGGCTATTGATTTAGCCGGAAAAGGAGAGGGGTTGACACGACGGACGCTTGGATAGATGGATGGATGGATGGATGGATGTGATGGGGTTGAGGGATTGATGGGGGGAAAAGGAGTGGTGTCACCTCCTGGTTAGTGTAGCGGTGTCCTCCGTGGCGTGTTGTTGGGTGCTGATTGGGTGGCACGTGGGGTGTGAAGAGGTGAGGCAGGAAAAGGGTATAGTTTGGTGTACGTGATGGAGATTTGAGAGGACAATTAAACAGTTGGTCGATAGGACTGGAGTTCTATTCATTTGGTGAGAGGGGAGAACAGAGAATCTCCTAATTTTGATCCATTTTGGTTTAGACAAGGAAGTGGATTTTGGGCCTGTGCTGGGCCCAGTAAGAAAGGAGTAAAGCAGAAGATGGACTTCCTGATATATATCTTATGCAAATATGAATTCAAATTGGAGATCTGAACTGAATAAAGCTTTCTGCTCATCTGCTGAATTGCCAACAAATGATTGTATGTGTATATATGAATCAAAATTGGGGATCAAAGTTGAAGAAAGTTCTCTGCTCATCTGTTGGATTTGCCAACCAATTACAGAACAACCAAGCAGCGGCAACCACGGAGGATACAGATAAAATTGCTAGAACACCAAAGTGTGTGACATCGTTGGCGATTATCGCAACACCCAACATTACAAATTCTGCGAGGCTAGCGAGTGAAAGCTCCGTTGCTCCTATCAGATTGACTTTGGCAACAGGAATCCCAGTTTGAAGAATCTGCAAACCGATCACACTGTATGCCATATGGCCCAACCTTGAGAGTACCTGCAGAGGGGTTAAAAGTCTTAAAACTATGCCTCAAATGATGCTAGTCTAGTGTAGGGAAAGAAACCAGACTGCTTAATCCCGTAGAACATGCATTGGGTGATTGAAATGAAAGAAAGCTTAAAAAAAGATACTTACTATCAGAACAAGAAAGAGAAGTAGAGAAGATTTCCGAGAAACTGGTCCGCTCCAGTAGACGGCAACTGCTGTAGTGAGAAGCAAAGCCTGAGTGATCAATCCGGCTGCTCCTGCCTGGTAAGCAGTCAAAAACGTTGAGAGAATCAATATTTCCAGTATATGCTTGCCAGAACAATTTGATATATGACGGAAAAAAAGAAAACCTTCAAAAGACCATGTTTCTTGACAAGCCTTGCAGATATGAATGTAGCAAGAATACCCATTAGAGCAGATAATCCACTAAATCCACCAACAATAGATGGACTTATGCCTGTCAGCAATATAAGTTATAGATTTAACATCATAAGAAGTAAAGGGACATAAAAGAAACAAGGATTCGAGTATACTAGTTAACTTATAAGCTGACTCTAGCATTGGGATGTAACACACCATGATGCATCAGGAATGTAGTCATTAGAGCCCCAGGAGATAGAGCAATATTAAAACAAAGGAGCACGTATGCCAGGCTAGCAGGAAGAACTGGCTGGTTCTTATACTCTGTCCAGCCTTGTCTGATGGCAGTTAATCCATCTTCCACTGATATACAAGAAGATAGTTAGATACTTGCCATCTTTGGACTGAAATCCACTTTTAGATAATCTGAAAATTTACCTATCTTCCTTGGATCAAGTAGAAAGTTTGATCTCAATGTATTTTCACAAGATTGCTGGAATGTATATCGCTCGAGTACCCCACTGGAGATTTGATTGATTAATTTACCAAGGAAAACCTACAAAATGAACCATAAGTTACGGAACCAACTCAAGCTTAGGTTAGCAAGCTACTGCTACTAATGCACAAAGTATACGTACCATAACAGGAAGTGTGCATATCGATAGTGCGCAAGAAAGCTTTATGCATGTTACTGGATCATACTTTGACAGAAAAATAGCAAAAAGTGATGCACCCGCTGTCTGCAGACATTTAAGAGCATAAGACTATGCAGGAAGCTAAGTATCAACAAAAACTTTGCATTCAATAAAATGTAGAAACGAATAGGTACGAATCCAAGCTTGAAGACTATACAAGAAAAGCGAGAGTTCTCAGTGGCATGTGTCATGTGTGCAGGGAAAAATTCTCTTGTTTTGGGGTTTCATTGGTGTCTATGAGTTCAACAGCTAAAGATCGTGGAAGCTGTAGATCCTTGTTAAGTTTGATTTACTTCTTTTTACAAAAACAAAGTTTGATCACTTCTTGAACAGGATTCATATGGCACAAATATCAATGCTGATAGTCTGATATATTTTCTTGAATAATCTATATGCATAGTTGAGACTGCTTTTGTAGTACTTGTCATCCTTAAACTCACTTTAGCCCTGGAAACTTATAAATCTAGTTTTTTTCTTATATCAATCATAACAGAAATGACATCTCTGAGCATCAAGCTTTTGGCAAAAGGGTGTGGATGAGGGCATTTGTGGAAGGCTGGTGATAAATGAGAAAACCAAAGTACATTAAATTCATGAATATGATTCATCATAGCAAAAAAACAAAAAATCTACCTCACAAAGAAGATCGACCCGGCTAAGCGTAGCATTTGCTTGTGCAAGGGCAATTGGTCTATTAGTTCCTGCTAACTTCACATAGGTCCAGAATCTCGCGTAAGGAAACTCCCGATGAACTTGAAAAGAACTGACACACCAATAAAGGAGTAACCATGTACCTTACCAGCACAACCCAATCACGTTCCATGGTGACCCCTAAAGCTAGGCTTGCTAGCCTGTCAATTGTCGTGGCTATTATGAGTACAACAAACCAAGGTTGCAGAATAAGGGCTGACGCTGAAGTATGGTGTAGAGGACTGAAGGCACATATGATCATCATAGCTGACAACAATTGAGCGGCTGTCTGATAGAATATGGATATGATAAAGACAAAAGAACAAAATAAGAAGTAAAAGAAAACGAGTTGTTTAAAAACAGAGAAATGCCTAAGAAAAAAATTGCATACCTGCACTAAATTCAAATAGTGATATGCGGGAATTCTAGGAAACGAATCCATAAGATTCCCAATCAGTGGGCCTCCAATGAAGATTGCTAGCTGCATGTTATAAGAATTGTGAAAATTCTATGTTCAGGCAAGTACATAACTCCTCTGAATTATATACCTTTGTGAAAAAGCCCACAGCAGCCACTGGCAAGAGACTAGGATGAAGCATTGCAATTGCAGCAGGCCAAGTGAAGTTCCAGAGCTGTTCCGTTAAGTTTCCAGCAAAGCAACTAGCATACAAAACTGATGGAGATCTATTAATAGTCTGAGGATTGTGTCAAGTCAAGTGATCATCCAAGTAATGTGAAAAATATATACCTCTCAGTCAATGCAGCTATACTGAATGCATGCCTATTCTAATATGAGAACGTGCTTCATGATCAGAGACAATTATGGCATAAAGGGAAGGGGGATTTTAGTAGTTGTATCTACCGTATAAGCCAGTGGGGTGAGCTGGAGTAGCTGCCAGAGCATCTTGTTCCTCTTGAGTTAGAACCTGAAAGAAATTATATTGTCGCCCAGATCAAATTCACAGTAATAACAGTGCCAATCAACAGGAAGCAAATGAAGGCAATTATGATTCTCATATCAGCTCTATAGCGATGCATGAGGAACGAGATTATACCGGCAGTATTGTAAGGAGCGCAGTAGTAGATGCCTCCTCTGTTAGCAAACTCAGCTCAGATTGAAGGATATCCGAGGAGAGATGAACAAATGGCATAGAGCATTCAGCTGGATGCTCCGCACAATCTTCCTGGACATCATTCTTTGTCAGCAAGCAATCAGCCTCAATAACATTATTTGGGACCGAACAATTGGAGATGAATTTGCCAGACCTGCAATTGCGAACACCATGAACACGGTAAAATAGAGTTCAATGTACCAGCTTGCATATGTGCTTCAGTGTATCACTTAAATTTACAACTAATTTGGACATCAAAGTGACACAGTGGACTTCAGCCACTATAATTCTTTGAGAACAATCATATATATACATTCGAAGTTTTCATTTTCCACTTACAACATCCAAACTAATCAACTCAACATTCGATTCGTTGCAATGCAGTTAGATTCTTGAAATAACTGAACCCCTTTACAACTCACTTTAGATTCGAGTGCGAGAATAACGGGAAATTCATCCAATTATGAGCATAAAAGCACGATTGAGTGTGAGAAAAAGAGCGGAACCTCCGAGTAGCTGCTCCCGGGGGCTTCGGGAGAGCAAGAAGGATTCGGCGGCGGTGCCGGAGGAGACTCGAAGTTGCAGAAGAGAAGCGGAGGAGAGAAGGAGACGATGGGTGAGACAGAATCTTGGATGCCGCCATTTGAGAGGCTTCTTTTCTATCTCTTCTCTCTCTCTCTCTCTCTCTCTCTGTATCTCCAACGGAGAAAGCGAGAAGAGATAAGGAATAAAAAGAGAGCTTATTTAAGTATATTGGTGATCAAAAGAAGATCCTACGGCTGGTGATGAGTGGATTAAGATGCCATTCACATATAATTCGAGGAGAGGTGAGAGAGATTGCTGTGTCGTAGCGATAGCCACGAGCTTTGCGTGGTTGGAGTATAATCAGGAGTTCCGCTGCCACAGATATAATAATACCAAGATATAATACCAAGGTAGCATCTTTATATGTCGTAGAGCAATTCCAACCTTATCCATTTCTTTTATTCAGAGTTATATAATCTCCAACATTAATTCATAATATTGTACTCGAGATTATTACCGAAATACAGAGGATGCTGGCTTCCTTTGACGACAAGTCTCCACCCTCCAGCGAACAAAGAAGGAACAATAGGCGCCAAGCCAACCACCTATGCGGCTCTAAAAAGTTTCCTCACTAAATAAATTATTGATAATTTCTTGTTTTACCGGAAATGGAAAACGAATGATATATTTAGGTTTTTTTTTTCTTGTTAGATTCGGCTGGTTCACTTCAATTGGTGAGGTAATCTAACTGATCCAACTTGGCATATGCCCATTGGAGGCACACACTTAATGATGTATTAACATATTAGCAACTCAGTGAATAATAGTTGTTGATTCGAGGTCCCGTATATTTTCGCAAACCCTACTAGCGCTTGCTAGGGTTGGGCGCCTTCTCCCCTTCATCCGAGGGTTTTTTTTTCTGCTGATTCCTCCGTTAGTTTTTCCCCTCTCCCCTTTCCTAGTAAGGTGGTTGGGTGGAGAGGAGAGGTTATTATTCTCTTTTTTTTTTTTTTACCTCTTGTCATTTTTCTACTGTCTCTCTCATCTCTTATTGTTTTCATTAAAGATCCCACTCCATCGGTTGCCCCCATTTTTCTTCTATTTCATCTATCTCGACACTTCTATCCTCTCCCTCTTTCCTATTTTTTTTATTTCCTTTTTTCCCCTTTTTTCTCTTATCGTACATGACGCTCTGTCATTATTGTCTCAAATCAAACCGTCAGAGTCACCTCTTCCCCGTCTTCACCTTCCTTTATCCACGAGCATAGTAGCTAGCCCTCTATTGCGTCTTTGCTGCTTATCTAGCCACCTCCTCTTTGTAACTTACCGTTGACTCTAATGCATGCTCCTCCTTTTGCCTTGGTTCCACTACCACCTCCTCTCTACTTCTTTCCCTCACTCTATTTGCTACTGCTCATTGCCATCGCTTTTCGCCATCCGGTTTGCTTCTTTCCTCCTCCATATCCACTCACCTTCCTCCTTCCACTTCAACAAGAGTGAAGACCATGAATTTTTGGTGGTGGCCGGCTTACTTAATTTCTTTTGTTGTGGTTTGTTTTTAGTTTTTAGTTTTTTATTTGTAGGCTTGTAGCTATACTATTTTAAGATCCAATCGTGATATTGAGAATGCATAAATGTTGTGAGTGTTCTTCATTCAGATATTATGGGCTCTTCATTAATTAATGAAGTACCTATATATATATATATATATATATATATATATATATATTAGCAACTTGGTAGACATGCATCTCTATTTGTTGATCTAACTAGGCTGACACGTTAATGCTACTACCAGATGGGGGGCAATAGTGGAAGGTTGAATTTGCTTATAAACTGAAAGCGATGTCATTTAGACAGTTAGGTAGCGGGGCAGTATAATCGACCGGTGGGAGTTAGTTGGGCCTTAAATGAGACGTTTAGGAGTATTCTAAGTGCCACGGCAATATGAGGAAATAACAGAGGTGCCATCCATTGGCTATGCCCGCCACCCGTCAATGGAATGATCGCGAATTCACTGACATCTTAGAGGCAAATACCCTGTAATACCAAACGGTGATCAATGGGCATTTCCCTGGTATTATGAACTTTGTGATCCCATTGGTCCACGTAGGATATTTAGCGCGCTGTCAGCATCGGCCTTTATCGTTGCAAGCAAGTTAGCCCAAAATTAGAGAGTCAGCAATAAATAATTGACACATAAATTAGTTGTTGGAATATTTTTTGCATTTATGCCCTTCCATAAAGAGTTTTTCTGTGTGTTACTTCAAATTTTATATTTCTCTATAAATCTAAATAAAAAGGTGGTTAATTGAGCCTCCTTTTTGGAATTTATGCATAAATTCATTGGTTTAACACTTATTGCGTAGAGCGATTAATGCATATAATATATGAAAGAAATGCAGTTACAAATAAAGAGTTGTTGCCCTTTTTTTATTATTAGGGACTACTTCGGTAAGCGAAATCTTTTCCTATCCCAAATTAACAGCACCAGTCATGGGCTAACTAACCCCTCACGTGCTACCCTACCCCCCGTATCGAAATTCCTCTCTCCGAGCGGGGGTTAGGTAGCGCGCATCGCCCACTGCATCTATCTATATAACTATCGACAGGTGAAGGTTTTCTCTGTCTCTATCTCTTCCCCTTTCGCCGGTGGTTGTCTGATTCATCCTCCTTGCCCTCGACTCTACCGGAGGGAAACCTCGCTGACTCATTCGAGGTTAGATTTGCGATCTCTGATGACGCGTTCCTTTCGTTCTGTTTTCTTTTTCTTGTGGTCTTTTCGCCGAATAGGTGGCGGACTCCGGTTCAAGATTTGAATTCCTAGCCGTTGATGTGGATCCCTGATCTTGTATTGCGTGATTCATCTCTTGATCTGTTTTTGAGATTCGCGGATTCGATCCGATCTCTTGTTTTAATAGGCTAATGCTGAATTTTTGGAGTGGCGGATCAAAAATCATGTCTTGTTCCATAAACAAAATACGATCAGTTTGGTCAGGTCCGGGTAGATCCGTCGCTTTTGTCCAGAAATGCGTTAATTTTCTGTGTAATTTTATTGTTATTGATTGGCTTTGAGCTCCTTCAAATTCCTTTACACATCGGAGCGTGCCATGCCACGGTTGCAAGTGTGCAACTATTTTGCGATCCAAGTTCTAGAGGAGTTAAAAACGTTCTGATTTTAAATCGTCGTAGCGGTATTGCAAATCTTCTGGAGGTGATCATGAAAACTTGCAGATCGGGTTTCACTTTAATGTGTTGATCGCACAGTTGCCTTTTGTATAGCTATCTGTGGCAAATCTGGTGGCAGTATGCTCACTCAAAATCATGGTTGCCCCCAAAGATAACAGGTGTCTTCATGCGAAGTCTGTCGCATCTAAGCAAAGTGTGGCTCAAAAACTGTAGTTGATATAATGGGCTGAAGTTGGATGTTGGATGGCATAATTCCTATTATATGCTATGTATTGTGGAAACTGAAGCGAGAAAGCCATTGTCAATATAACACATGCTTTGCCATCCCACAGTCATCACACTTATGTACCTCTAGTTTTTCTTTCTTGTTCCTCTTGGAAGATTCTGCACTCTCAATTACATGAATCACTACTTTGTTATGGGCTAATCAGACATTTCTTTGCAGGTTGCCTTCATTGCCCTAGTACATCATGGCTACAGGACAACTTTTCTCTCGAAACACTCAAGCATTATTCTACAACTATAAGCAACTTCCTATCCAAAGAATGCTGGACTTTGATTTTCTCTGTGGTGTGTATGATTTTTTAAGATCCATGGCCTGAAAATGCGACATTAATAACTAATTTGATCTTTCATGATCTGATTAAGCAATTTGATTACTCTGGTTTACATGTGTTTGTAGGGAGGGAAACACCTTCTATTGCTGGAATAATCAATCCTGGTTCTGAGGGATTTCAGAAGCTCTTTTTTGGTCAGGAAGAAATTGCCATCCCAGTTCACTCAAGGTGAGTATAGCATTTTTTCAAAGAATTCTTCCTAGAGAGCAATTTGAAGTCCTTTAAAGTTGACCCATAGGAATAGGATTGAGTTATATACTTGGTTATTTGGTTGCAAAGTCAAATTGGCTATCGACTTATGGGTCAACATATTGATCTTGGACCTGTCCTGGGACATAACTTATTTGAATTAGCAGTTTATAGTTGATCGTGGTTTAACTAAAAGGGTTCTATATTATGTAACATAAACTTAAATGTGGATATAGGTTACTGCTATAAATGCTAAAATTGAAAAAAGAGATCTACGTGTGTGAATTACTTGTATGGATATCCATTGTTTTCGAATTACTAGAAAAGTAGAAAGCTGTCACTTACTATTTAGAGCCATTGTTCAGATATGCATTTTTGACAAGTTTCATAACTCCTTTATAAGTGATCTCTTCATGATTTACATTGTAGCATTGAAGCAGCATGCAATGCCCATCCGACAGCTGATGTTTTTATCAACTTTGCATCGTTTCGAAGGTGAGTGAGTTAAGTTTATCATGTGTGATTTAAAAGCATTAGGTTATTCTTTTCACCTGTACCACTTAGACCATTCTTTTGTTTTTCTTTATCTGCAGTGCAGCTGCCTCTTCCATGTCTGCTCTGAAACAACCAACAATAAGAGTTATAGCTATAATAGCTGAAGGTGTTCCCGAGCTGGACGCAAAGCAATTGATAGCTTATGCACGAGCTAATAACAAGGTAAAAAGCATACTGATGGATTGATTTTGTTGACTACTGTTAATCAATTGAATTACATGCTAATTACTTGTTTAATCTTTTTACATCTTATTATTACTGTTTACTGCTTCCAGTCGAACCATCTGATGTAACATCTTATTCTAATTAATCTGATTGCATTGGTGCTGAATTGCTGATTGTAGGTCATTATTGGGCCTGCCACTGTTGGGGGCATCCAAGCTGGAGCTTTCAAGATTGGTGATACTGCAGGAACTATTGATAATATAGTTCATTGCAAGCTTTACAGACCTGGATCTGTTGGTTTTGTCTCCAAATCGGTATGTTCTGGCTGATGACAAGGTCCTCATTTGGCTATTATTGCACGGAGAATGTTGATCATGATACTATTATTGCATTGCATTATGTGAAATTATTAGATCTGACATTGCAATTATAAGATATTCACCTTAATTATGAGAAAGTGATTACTAGATGTTGTCAAGATATGAGAACTTCATTTATGATCACAGGGAGGCATGTCAAATGAGCTTTACAATACCATTGCACGTGTGACAGATGGTATTTATGAAGGTATTATATATTTTAGCTGGATATGGAATCTCCATGAATTTTGGAGTTATTGGAGACTTGTAATAAATCTTGATATTCTTGACGAACTATTTCAGGAATCGCAATTGGAGGAGATGTTTTTCCTGGCTCAACTCTTTCTGATCATGTCTTGCGGTTTAATAATATCCCTCAGGTAATTTACAAATATTGTGAACTTAGTTCATTAGATGGTTCTTATAAATATAAACATAAAGTTTTTGGTACAAGAAATTCTTTTGGTTGAGAAAATGTTAATCATAATTCTTGATTGACATGAGTGGCAAAGATGTTGATACTGAAGAAATGCAGTTTAAATTCATTTCAGCTGCAGCAAACTGGGAAAATGTTTGCCGTTAATTCTTGTGAATATTCTACTTAGCCCCAGTGCTCTCCTTCACTTTTGAACATCTATATCAAAAGATACCAAAAATTTGAATTCTATTTTTCCTTCTTCCCTTCCCATAAAATGTGAAAGAAGGAGAAAAGTTTAGCATGGTATCAAGCTGATGATATCCATTCTTTCTGATTGATGTGAGTCCTAAAATATTATCTTCAATAGGGCAACTGTGTAAGGCACTTAGTTGGGGTGAACACAGATTGGGCTTTACAGATCCAATGTGCCTGCATGCTTGCTTCCTTGCTTTCTTTTAAATGTTATTGATAAGTTCATGCCCTTCTTAAACAATATAATTCATGTTTGGGAGCATTAAGGACAATATTGTTTTCTAGATTGCAGTGAAAAGCATCACATGGTCGTTTACTTCTGATGCATGGATATGTCAATCAGATTGTGTTCCCGTAACATCTTGTTTTGTTTAATGTTGCTGCTGCATCTTAGGTCAAAATGGTGGTTGTGCTGGGTGAACTTGGTGGAAGAGATGAATACTCCCTAGTTGAGGCCTTAAAAGAAGGAAAGGTTCAGAAACCAGTTGTTGCTTGGGTTAGTGGGACCTGTGCACGGCTCTTCAAATCAGAAGTCCAGTTTGGCCATGCTGTGAGTTTTAGTGATGCATGATCCTTGACCATCTTCTTAGTAGTTGTTGGTTTGGATTGTGACAATCATCATTACTTTGATGCCTTTCTAACTGTTGCTCTGTACAACCAGGGTGCAAAGAGTGGTGGAGAGTTGGAATCAGCACAAGCTAAAAATCAGGCTTTAAGGGAAGCTGGAGCAATTGTTCCCACTTCATATGAAGCATTAGAGGGTTCAATCAAAGAGACATTTGAGAAACTAGTATGTTTTAATGTGCTTTAATGCATTTATGGGTGACATATCTCTCTCTCTCTCTCTCTCTCTCTTGATTTCATCTCACTTTTGCAACAAGCATCTTGCTAGTGACATGATATTTAGATTTTAGACATCAGCCCCTAGTCTTTTCAAACTTATCGTGTTCCCATTTGACAGGTGGAACAAGGGAAGATTACCCCTGTATCTGAGGTTACACCACCTCTAATTCCTGAGGATCTCAACACTGCAATTAAAAGTGGGAAGGTCCGGGCTCCTACACATATTATCTCCACTATATCTGACGACAGAGGTTTGATCATTGTTCCACTTACCCATTTCTATGAGTTTCCTAGGAGACTATGCAGCCTCTTAATTGAAGGAAAAGATTGTGAGTCATATACTTCCATCTGCAGGTGAAGAACCATGTTATGCCGGTGTGCCCATGTCCACCATTATTGAACGGGGTTATGGTGTCGGTGATGTTATCTCTCTTTTGTGGTTCAAACGTAGTCTTCCCCGTTATTGCACACAATTTATTGAGGTTTGTTCAGGGCATCTCTTCTTTTCTATAGCTATCTTTTAGTTCCAAATATCCTTTGTCTAAGGTAGCTAATTCCGTTCATATTCCAATATCTATTGGACATCAACTGGATCTTCTATCATTCTATGCAACATTATTTTATAATCATTGCTTTCTTTTGATCTCAAAAGAATTATATATAATTGTTAGATTTGCATCATGCTGTGTGCTGATCATGGTCCATGCGTCTCTGGTGCTCATAATGCTATAGTCACAGCAAGAGCTGGAAAAGACTTGGTTTCCAGCTTGGTATCAGGTAAAAATACCATGAAGAGCTCTTTATATTAATTGTGCTTCTTTCTAATCCATTGAGGACGCAATAATTAACAAATAGATAAGATGACACAACCAAAATGATTTCAATATAGGATTGCTCACTATTGGTCCTCGATTTGGTGGCGCAATTGATGATGCTGCTCGATACTTCAAGGATGCCTATGACAAAGTGAGTCAGCTTATATAGTTAAGAGTCTTTACTTGCTATTAGCAGCTTGCTCCTGTTATGGCTGATGTATTAACATATGATTTATCTGGATAACTTAACTTCCCAGGGTCTCACTCCTTATGAGTTCGTTGAAAGTATGAAAAAGAAAGGCATCCGCGTTCCAGGGATTGGGCACAGGTACTTCCAGTTGATCTTGTAATCAATATGTTATACAACTTGTATTAGAGATACATTTTTTCCTTTTAATGGGTTTGGTACTCCATTGACATGCATACATTCACCGAGGAGCTAAAATAATCTTTTCATTGATCACTAATATGACCAGGTACATTTAATAATCTGAAACATTAAATATTATATGAATTTTCAGTTACTCCTGTAACTATCAGCATATGAAGTAAACCACTCAATTTTCTGCTTGTTCACCATGTGTGTCTCTTTGGCTGTTTGGCATCTCGGAGTAGTCAGTAAAATCTTTGGAGAAGAAATTGGTATTCATATGTAAGAAAAATCTGTAGATAACTGTTGCATTTCCTATAGTTAACACAACCAGAGAGATTCACATTGATTGATTAACTTTTGTTCATTTTTCTCTTTGCTAAATAGATGTAGAAAGACATAAGGAATTAGTATTTCAATTATATTCTGTATGTGTAATAATATCAATTATATATTCTGGCAAAACATATTCCATTTTTTCCAATTTTTGTGAATTGCCCATAGCCATGCACACAGAATTGAACAGGTGAACCTTATGCCACCGTGCATGTTACTTTGATTTTTTTTATTTTTTTTTCAGTCAAAAAGATAACCATTGATATATTTGGCATATAAGCACTTTGTGGACAGTATCTTTTTATTATGCAATCATTTTTAAAAGAATGATGAATAGTGCAACAATCTAGACTTCATACTTTTTCAAGCTTTCTTCTTAGCAATCAGTTTGTTTCCTTGTTGCTGACATAGGTAGAGATTTTGGGTTCCCTTTTTCTATTAAATGCTTCATTCTTTTTGGCGTAGACTTGCTGTTACTAACACGTTTTGTTTGCTCTTACCAGGATCAAGAGCAGAGATAACAGAGATAAGAGAGTGCAGCTTCTACAACAATATGCGCACACACATTTTCCCTCAGTAAAGTACATGGAATATGCTGTTAAAGTTGAAAACTACACTCTATCAAAGGCAAATAACTTGGTTCTGAATGTGGATGGTGCAATTGGATCACTTTTCCTGGATCTTCTTGCTGGCAGTGGAATGTTCAGCAAACAAGAGGTTGATGAGATTGTTGAGATTGGATATCTGAATGGGCTCTTCGTACTTGCACGCTCAATCGGCCTAATTGGGTGAGTCCAAAAGTCTTCTCTTGTCCTATTTATTGGAAGTACTATGCATTAGTTTGTCATTCTTCTTTTTCCAAGACCATTTCTTCCTGATTCTTCCATAGCTTGTAATTTTATAGAAGCCTGGATATGTCAACTTGAAGGAAGCCACAATATAGTCATAGTTTAGCTTAGTTTTGTATACTTTTTACTATCAGCTCATCTTTCTTTCTTGGGTGCTCGTTGACTAATCTGGTTGATCATATCTGGAAACCACAGGCATACTTTTGATCAGAAGAGGCTGAAGCAACCACTGTACCGTCATCCATGGGAAGATGTCCTCTACACAAAGTGATTGGTTTTGCCGAGATAGTATAACCACCGGTATTTTTTAAAAAGAAAAAGAAAAAGGGAACTTCCCCACATTCTGCTGTCACTCTTGTAGTTGTAGGGCTTCAAGTTGGTTTGTATACTGCATAATTGCAGATCAATGTGAGTTTTGGGGACTGCTAAGTGAAAGCACTCGTTGATGTTCTTCTAGAATGTTTTATTTTATTCATATCAAACGTTCCGAATTGCCCTTAACATTGCAAATAAGGGAAGAGTTATTTAATGATTGGTCTCTGTTTCATATTGTTTTAATCGACTCTTAAAAGGACAATAGGAAGTGAAATAGACGTCTTCATATGTCTTTCCTTTCCATATATAGCAGAAATGTACTCTCGCAGTTCTGATAGGTATACAACGAGCCTTTCTAGCCAAGATCATACAATGCATATTATAGTATGCCTCATTGCAGCATGCTAGACTTGCAATTTGATTTCAGCCAACTCGGGATCTGAAGCTTATTTTAGTATATATATATATATATATATATATATATATATATAACTCGACTTAAATTGACGCCCAATTTCGAATAGAACTCTTAAACTTGTCGAAATTTTGCATTCACAAATCATTAGTCGAGCTGCCTGTTATGTTTGAACCTTTCTCTGGATTCATTCACAATGGTCTGAGATACTACTGATGCTCTTGACCATGTAGTATACGAATACGAGCTCCTCTGGAATAAAGTGCGAGTGTACTACTAGGAAGAAAAAGAGTTTGTACCAGTCTACCACCCACTCGGCTCATGGTTTAGTTCCCCTGATAAAGATGCAGTGGAGCCTGGAAAAGACTAGAAAAGGACTAACAGCTTGATGTTGCAATTGACATTTGACACCAAGTAAGTATCTAACCCCCCAATTATAACATCTGGCAACATCAAATTTACATCCTCCTAGGATACACAAATCGTACATGTTAAAAGATTATGGTAATTCCCGAAATTCCTATTACTGTATACGAAGCAGTGACCTTCATAAATTTCAAGTTGTGAAACAACAGCTTGCCCAATTCATGAGTTGCATTTATGGTTTTAACCACGTGAGGATTCAAGTATTTTAACTACATTGAATCCGATTGGTAGGCATTCCCTCAAAATAAAATAATAAATTGAGATCCTGTTCTGTTATGTTCGTCTTTGATTCCACTGTCACATCAACTACTATAATAATAAGTGGATAACTGAGAGCACGAAAACACCACTCTCTCTCTCTCCTATTAGAATATTATGAAAATAAATTGCTTTGGAAAAGTTGTTGTTAATCCACTTTGCTGACTTTCGAGCTCCTTTCAAGCTTTCACCTGACATTTCCACTTTATAAAAGCTAAGAGCTCCTTTTCACTTAGATAAACGCCCTCTAAGATTTGCCAAGAGAATAAATACCTCTTATCTTATCCTCAAATGAATTCCAACAAAGATCTTTGTTACAGGAAAAAGCTCTCACTTTTTATCAGTCCTCCGTCATCCTTCTCATCTCTACAGTCCTCTGATATCTCCTTCCTGCAACGCCCGTACATAAGTAGTAAGACTCTTCCAAAAAATTGAACTTTTTATACGTTGAGAAAGAAAAGAATAGAGCAACCAAAAAACTAATGTCCTCTTGATATCCAATAAGCTGCAGGCAAAGTCACTCTCCTTTTATCTTTTTCTCTTCCTCTTCCTTAGCCCTTGGCTTTCTTCCTCTATCCAAGAAGAAAAGAAAAAAAAAAAAAAAGGAAAAGAGAGAAGGAGAAGGAGAGAGAGAGAGAGAGAGAGAGAGAGAGAGAGAGAGAGACCTTTATCTATACCCGGCCAAGCTCCCATCGTTCTCCGCTATTTCACTTCCCCACGCCAATTCGAGCAAGACCCACTTCCCCAAATGGCTTCCGGGAGCCGCACCCACCACTCCCAGTCGTCGGGTTCAGTGAGCAAAGCCATCGCGCAGTACACCCTCGACGCCCGCCTCCACGCCGTCTTCGAGCAATCCGGCGAATCGGGGAAGTCCTTCGACTACTCCCAATCCATTCGTACCCCTCTGTCCTCCTCCGTCCCCGAGCAGCAGATCACTGCCTATCTCTCCAAGATCCAGCGCGGCGGCCACATCCAGCCCTTTGGGTGCACCCTCGCCGTCGACGAGTCCACCTTTCGAATCCTCGCGTTCAGCGAGAACGCCCCCGACCTACTCGACCTTTTGCCCCACTCAGTTCCGACGCTCGACCGCCGCCAAGAACCCCTCGCCCTCGGCTCCGACGTCCGGCTCCTCTTCACCCCGTCAAGCTCCCTCCTTTTGGAGCGTGCCGCCACCGCCCGAGAGATTACCCTCCTCAACCCTCTCTGGATCCATTCGAGAACCTCCGGGAAGCCATTCTACGCCATCCTCCACCGCGTCGATGTGGGAATCGTCATCGATTTGGAGCCGGCCAGGACGGAAGACCCCGCCCTGTCCATCGCCGGCGCGGTGCAGTCGCAGAAGCTGGCGGTGCGGGCGATTTCACGGCTTCAGGCACTGCCGGGCGGGGATGTGAAGCTGCTCTGCGACACCGTCGTCGAGCATGTTCGGGAGCTCACGGGGTACGCCCGCGTCATGGTGTACAAATTCCACGAGGACGAGCACGGAGAGGTGGTCGCCGAGAGCAAGAGAGATGACCTCGAGCCCTACATTGGGTTGCACTACCCGGCCACTGACATTCCCCAGGCGTCGCGGTTCTTGTTCAAACAGAACCGGATGCGGATGATCGCCGATTGCCACGCCGTCCCCGTCCGCGTCATCCAAGACGAGAGCTTGGCGCAGCCACTGTGTCTAGTGGGCTCCACGCTCCGGGCGCCGCACGGATGCCACGCGCAGTACATGGCCAACATGGGGTCGATTGCGTCACTCGCCATGGCTGTTATCATCAATAGCAGCGATGAGGAGGCCGGGAGGAACTCCATGAAGCTGTGGGGGCTCGTCGTCTGTCACCACACCTCCCCCCGCTGCATTCCTTTCCCTCTGCGCTATGCCTGCGAGTTTCTCATGCAGGCCTTTGGGCTTCAGCTCAACATGGAGCTCCAATTGGCTCTGCAGCTATCTGAAAAGCACATCTTGAGGACTCAGACTCTTCTGTGTGATATGCTCCTCCGCGACTCCCCAACTGGCATTGTCACCCAAAGCCCTAGCATTATGGATCTCGTCAAGTGCGATGGCGCCGCATTGTACTATCAGGGAAAGTATTATCCGCTAGGTGTGACTCCAACGGAAGCTCAGATCAAGGATATTATTGAATGGTTGTCGGCCTGTCATGGGGACTCTACCGGTCTGAGCACCGACAGTCTGGCGGAAGCAGGGTATCCCGGTGCTGCTGCTCTTGGGGACGCAGTCTCTGGGATGGCGGTAGCTTATATCACTCCAAAGGATTACCTATTCTGGTTTAGGTCGCACACTGCAAAGGAGATTAAATGGGGAGGTGCTAAGCATCATCCGGAGGACAAGGATGATGGCCAGCGGATGCATCCTCGCTCGTCATTTAAGGCATTCTTAGAAGTGGTTAAGAGCAGGAGCTTGCCATGGGAGAATGGAGAGATGGATGCTATACACTCATTGCAGCTTATCTTGCGGGATTCCTTCAGGGATGCCGCAGAGGGGACCAACAACTCGAAAGCTGTCGCCAATGGCCAGTTTGGTGAAATTGAGTTGCAAGGAATAGATGAGCTCAGCTCGGTTGCTAGAGAAATGGTTAGGTTGATAGAGACAGCAACTGCACCTATCTTTGCAGTTGATTTACAAGGATGTATCAACGGTTGGAATGCAAAGATTGCTGAATTGACAGGTCTCTCGGTTGAGGAAGCTATGGGCAAATCGCTGGTTCAGGATCTTGTTTTCAAGGAATCTGAGGACGTAGTAGCTAAGCTTCTCTCCCGAGCCTTGAGAGGTAGATTGCATTACATCTTCTTCTTTCAATTGATCATATGATATTCATGTTTAGTTCTGCGGTGGTTGCAGTTTGATAAATAGCAGTGGTGTGTGGTCTATCTTCTCCTTGATGATGGTATTTAGTCAGATATCGTTGGTGCCATTATCTTACCCTATGGGGTGCAATTCTTTTTGTCGTTAGATTTTGTAATTTTGGTATAGTCATATTATTTATGGATTGTCAGGGCAAGATATGAATTCACAAGTAAGTTGGTTAATCTGGAAACTGGTGTTTACTGTGCTGAATTGATGCAGGTGAAGAAGATAAAAATGTGGAGATAAAGCTGAAGACATTTGGATCACAGAAGTCCAAAGATGCAATATTTGTCATAGTGAATGCTTGTTCTAGTAGAGATTACACAAGCAATATAGTAGGAGTGTGTTTCGTTGGACAGGATATTACTGGGCAGAAAGTGGTCATGGATAAATTTATCCAAATACAAGGTGATTATAAGGCTATTGTCCAGAGTCCTAGCCCTCTGATACCCCCCATATTTGCTTCCGATGAAAACACTTGCTGCTTAGAGTGGAATGCAGCGATTGAAAAGTTAACTGGTTGGTCCAGAGGGGATACCATGGGAAAGCTTCTAGTTGGAGAGGTTTTTGGCTGTTGTTGTCGTCTCAAGGGTCCAGATGCACTCACTAAATTCATGATTGTTCTTCACAATGCCATAGGAGGACAGGAAACTGATAAGTTCCCATTTTCATTCTTTGACAAGAATGGCAAGTTTGTGCAGGCTCTATTGACAGCAAATACAAGAAGAGACATGGATGGTCAGACAATTGGAGCATTTTGCTTTTTGCAGATTGCAAGTCCTGAACTACAGCAAGCTCTTGAAATTCAGAGGCAACAAGAAAAGAAATGTTATGCAAGAATGAAGGAATTGGCTTACATTTGTCAAGAGATAAAAAATCCACTCAGTGGTATCCAGTTTACAAACTCGCTGTTACATATGACAGATTTAAGTGATGATCAGAAGCAGTTTCTTGAAACTAGTGCTTCTTGTGAAAGACAGATGTTAAGGATTATAAAGGATGCCAATCTGCAAAGCATTGAGGATGGGTGAGTTATTTTTCTTTCCAACTCTATGAATATGTTAAAATTCTATAATATTGTCATTTATCTAGTTCCATGTTCCTGGAGCACTTGATTTTTTTTTTTTTTGAAGAGATTTGAACTGGCAATCATGTTCAAATGCTGCTTCAACATTAATTGTTAGCTGTTAAATATAGGGTTGCAGCGTATTCCCAGCTTGGTTCAAGGGTTGAAAAGCTGTTTGAATTGGAAATCATGTTCTGGAGACTTCTCTTAGTCTTTTTGAGGGACAGCCTAGCAAGTATTCTGAATTATGTCAGGTTACCGAATTAACTAGACAGGAGTCACCGAGCAACTCCTATACAGCAGAATTTAGTAGTTCTCAGTTCTCACACTGACATTACGTACGTAAATTAGTTTGGAGACTGCATTAAAACATGAATTACTAATTGCATTGTTGATTCCTGTGCATCTCAACTATGACTAACCAATATTAAAGACTCTATATCTGTTAGTACATGTTTTTAGGAACAAATATATCTGTTTAAATACTTCATGGTCTTTTGCATTTACAAATGCAAATGAAATCTCTCTACTTTTATCTATCTATTTGTATCTTCGAAAAAAGTACCTTCAAGAATGCTATTTCAAATAATTCTAAGATTCTGAAAAATTTATTATCCTTATCTGGGTGGATTCTGTTTGTACAGATTTTCTTAATTGCTTTATTTGGTTATATCATCTGTCCTTGTTTATGGCTATCTCAAAACTGTTACTGTTTTCTAGTGCTTTGAATGCATTAATGTAGTTATCTTGCTTCCAGCTCCTTGGTGCTCGAGAAAGGTGAATTTCTACTTGAAAGCATTGTAAATGCTGTTGTCAGCCAAGTGATGATTTTACTGAGAGAAAGAGGTTTACAACTGATTCGGGATATTCCTGAGGAAATTAAAGTAATTTCTGTCTTTGGCGATCAAGTTAGAATTCAGCAAGTCTTAGCTGATTTTTTGCTAAATATGGTGAGGTGTGCACCATCTCCAGATGGTTGGTTAGAGATCCAAGTCAGGCTGAGTTTGGAACAGAATTCGGATGGAACAGAAATGATGCTTTCCCACTTCAGGTCTGTCACTTTTATTGCTATGCTTTTGAAAGTAGGCAGAAGAGTAATTGTTGTGCCTCACAAATTATGCTGTTCTTGTTTTCAAAATCTTTCAGTAGTTTCTTAGCATAGAGTCAGAGCACTGACATGTA
The DNA here is from genome assembly GCF_019914945.1 of Typha latifolia. NCBI lineage: Eukaryota > Viridiplantae > Streptophyta > Magnoliopsida > Poales > Typhaceae > Typha > Typha latifolia. The sequence continues at coordinate 18,263,567 of NC_133087.1, read as the reverse complement.
AATGGCACTTTCATTTGCATTTCATTATTGAACACATGATGCCATGTTTATTTAATAATTGTATGTATCAAATAACATATTCTTTAGAGTTGTTCAAATTACTGTCGGTCCATATTATTCAATCATGTAATAGCAATCCTTGTAAAGGCCCAGCTACCATATCTTGCATTCCTGTCCCAAGCATGATATAAAAGATATCGACAGGAGAAGAGTCGGCAAATAAAAGAATATTCTGTGGTAAAACCATGTTCTACATGTTCCTAATCAATCAATTCAGCAAGATTGGGGGAATTCTGTTCCATGAACTTTTGTGTGAAGTAAAAGAAAAAGGGTTTTGCTTGAAGTTGAAGGCTGAAGGAGATTGTTCTGTCACCACTACCATCCTCTAGTGCAGCCCAATTAGTTGGGCCCCCATACGAATCCTTTCTCTCTATTTGGCTTTATCATGTTTCCCGGCCTCGTATTCATAATTTCCTGTTATTTGTTCTGTTGTACTTTTACTTGTCAGTATCCACTGACATTTCAATTTTCTTAGATGAATGCATGTTCATGTTTGGAAATTGCAACTTTATTATTCTTGTTCCAAGAAGGATATTTCTCTGTTACCTAGTACTCAGTTATATGGTTCTCCTCTACATGGATTATCTGATGAGTGATCCGGTTCATTCATTGAGTTAGAACAGTTGCATACATCAGTTTATGTCCTCTCATAGTTGTTTTATGTTAACGTCTCTGTTTTTTGTGCTGCAGGTTTGCTTGCCCTGGTGAGGGCCTTCCTGCTGATCTTGTCCAAGACATGTTTCACAATTCCCAGTGGGTGTCACAAGAAGGCCTCGGACTAAGCATATGCAGGAAGATCCTCAAGTTGATGGGTGGGGAAGTTCAATACATCAGGGAGTCCGATAGGTGTTACTTCCATATTACTGTAGAGCTTCCCACATCTCAGACAGGTGGTGGAAGCATGGAGCACTAAAGTCACTTACTCCCCCCACTGAACTAACACTTCCACCGCAAGCTGCAGGTCTGCTAAAAAGCTTCTTTTAGAACTTCATACTGAGGCTTCTGATGGATGACGATAGCTAGTCCCAACAGCAGCTATGGGACATCCCAGGAACTGTGTAGTAACTGCCCTCCCAATACTCTGGGAATTTTCTGAGACTAGTTTTTCTCAGATGACCATTTTCAGTGGTATGCATGGTGTTTTATGAATAATTGCTATACCTGTCATGTAAAATTTTACCCGGATTGTAATAAGGGGATACACCTATGATCGTGTAATCTTACTACTTAAGTACATAGGGTCCACTTGTTCCTGCAATTGTATCTCCCATTGTCTGCCATGCAGTCTTTTGTATATTATATGTATGTTTCGATTGAATGAATTGCTTGTAAACATCCAAAATGCTTTTCTTCAAGAACCATTCTCTCTGTATATTAAATCTTGTTGCCATGTCTAATTAGATGCTCAGCAATGATCAAAATTATCCGTTTCTTTCACCTGTTATGATCTTTAGAATCACTTTATTGTTTTTAAAGTACTAGAGAGAACTTGAACATATGACAGAAAGTAATGTTACAGCAGCCCAAGTTTACTTTTCTTCTTATGACTAAAATCTAAATTGGCTGTGCAGCCAGCCATCCTTCGTTATCGATATACGTTATATCAGTGAAATATTTTAGTTCAGCGGCAGTAAGAGTCTTCTCCCATGGTACTCTGCCTGCAGTATTTGATCCTTCTCCAGTGCAACCCGATTCAGCAAATGTTATCAAATTCCTGAGATATATATACACACAAACATAAAAACTTTATTATATCTTTTTGGATGAATTCGATCAGAGGAAGGGTCTCAAGCCGTGGTTTAAAAGGCTCATAAATAAAACCAGAGAAAGAGAGAAAGAGAAGGATATTACTTACTCATGACCTTTGTTAAACCAAGCATCCCAACCCAGGGGAACAACAATATCTGACATATATGTTTCGTAGAAGATAACTCTTGCATAGCCTCTCCATGCTCTCCCTAGATAAGTTTTTGTAACACCGTCGAGTTTGCATGACTTGAACACAAACCCACCATGTGCCAAGGGAGTGCTCCTTCCTTGAGCCGTCACATAGCCAGGACTCGTCGGACCACTGACGGTCCATATCGTGCATTCCTGCAATGACATGAGATGATTTATAAAAAACATAGCTAAAAATGAGAATAAGACTGTATACATCTTGCTGCTGCTTTTCTCGTCTCGTAGAAAAAAACCATTTTGGAATGTATTTTATCTATGCATACAAAGTCTGATATCTTACAACTTGATCTTACTAAAAGGAAAATATTAAATTTTGAAGTGCATAAACAAACTGATGAGATTAATACCTGAAATATAGTTTGACCATTTCCAAAGATGAAATCAAATGCGCCTTCGATGTGGCAGCCTAAGTAGTAATGCCGGCCAAATGCATCAGATAGTGTATCCTGAATGCTAGTGAAGCTGCAGTTGTAGAAAGAAGATTTATCCCCTGATACCAGAGCTGCCAATGCTTGTGCTGTCTTTGTGCCACCATTGTACGTATTCTACAAAACAAACACAACATTACATATAACAAATGAATGAATACTAGATAAATTAGTCATGTATTCTACAAACTATATAAATGCACTTCTAATCCCTACCATTCAGTAACTTGTCTACATGACGGTAATTTAAGTCTTATTGTCACACCAAGTGATGCTCTCTATGGTTACTAATGCAATTGATCAGGTATTTTAAAAGAAGAAAACCTTGAAAGCAATGTATTTCGCCACGAAGTTGTCAGCTAACGAGAAGAATGTTGCGCTGGTAGCGGTAGTATCGTTCTTCGGATCGTTGGCGTAGTCCCCCCACTCAATCGATGTGTGCTGAGATCCCTCCCCTTCCAATAGGATGTATTCCTTAGACTGAGGTATCATCACCTTTTCTCTGCATTAAAAAAAAAAGTTGCAAGAATAATCAGCCCCTCATTATTAGCTCATGCATTGGAGCGAGCCTTGCATGCAAACTGTTTGCACTCTCTGTGAATATTAAACTGAAAAGAAGATTACCTGTAGACTCCGGCTGCAACATGAATACGAGTCCAGATTTTGTTGTTATCAGGAACTGAATTGATGGCTGCTTGAATGCATTTGAAGTCTCCTCCTCCGTTGAGATCGACAAAGAGAGTTTTCACCACCGTTCCTGCTCCACTAGCTTGAGGAATACGTAAAGAGATGGAAAGCACCATCACTATGAAGAATGAACCAAATGGGATTATAAGCGTCATTACAATTTAAAACTACAAAGAAAAGAAAGAGAGAAAAAAAAAAGTATAACAACTATGACCATTCACAAGTTAGAGGTGGTGGGAATTGACATCGTATCTATCTATCTATATATATATATCTCTCTATATATACGCGTGCAAACATTTTATACCTCTTAAGAAAGAAATCAGACATTCTTTGTATATATAGCAAATATTATTATCAAGAATCTTCCATCATAACTTTCCATAATTCTATTCACTTTCCTGTTTAGAATTCTTTCCCATTTGTTGCTATGTATTTCTGTAATGTATACTAAAATAACATATTGGAGTATTATTTAAGACCACGTATCTACATTTTAAGTTTCTATTATACTCACTGAATCCATTCCCAAATCAGGTAATAAAGATTGTTGAAAATGACTGATTCACTTGTTCATATTTTATCATGCCATTTTTATTTATTTCTTATTTCATCAAAAGGCATTCTTTATCTTGTTGGTGTATTACTAGTATAGTTCTAAATAAGTGGGGACTTTGAGAATAGCTTGCATATTTTTATAATAATCATGTTTAGACATGTCACTAAGCAAACTATTTTGTACAAGATGATTAATTCAAGTTTATGAGTCTCTAGGCCTTCTTTATTATTGGTGTGCTCTAAAACTTAAATAAGCTAGAGAAAGAAAGAGAATCTTATCTCGAAGTTTCTCAATTTTTGAAGATTTTTAATTTATACTTTGATTGTTATTTCTTAAGGTGAAGGTTATGATCTATATATGCCAAGTTTATTTGTGTGCTTTATTAAATATTTTTTTATAAAAAACTTCAAATTTTTATGCTTAGAGGAAAGGAGGTGTTCCTGGATTTTATTATCAAAGAAAATATACAGATATAATAAATTGGTTGGCATTGTAACTTGTAAGATTATTACTAGGCAAAGCTATTAAGTATTGCATTTAAAAAAAAATAGTAATTTTTAAATCATCTAAATTACTAAATATGGAATTTCATTAATATCAACCAAAAATTTTATATCTATTCATTAATAAACTTCTATTTTTAAATTTTTTTTTGTTAATATGCATATAATAATTAGTAACTATCTAATCAATTGTTTTGATTGTTGCAGCTATTTGCATTGTACAATTTGTAACTCATTATAGTAAAATAATGTTAATAAAATAATATGAAGCAATCATCTTATTAAATGTTTTGATTAATCTGGTCCTTTTTCAAGAATTAAATTTTTTGGGTCATTCCTAGAAAAGTTAAAATTATTTTTAATAGGAACCCTATATGTACTTAGTAATAGATTTAATAAATCATTTAGAATGTCCTATTGTTTGATTCTGCATATCAATAACCCATAATAATTTTCTATTATGTATTAGAAAACTTAATCAGGTGAATGGATCCCATCTCATGACAAAAAAAAATATAAAATACAATTATTGTCAGCAATAAAAATTATAATTGAAATCCTGGCATTAATTTGGAACCATTTGCATCTAAGTATCTAACACTACTTTCTCTCAAATTAATTTTTTCTATCAACATTATCATATAATTAAAAATACAAATAATAAATAGATAAGACTATAGTTATCGAAATTTCCAACACTATATTTTTGCACTGCAATTATCACCCTATTTTATTAATATTTACAATCCGACTGACCCTCATATTTATCAAACAGATATAAAAATCATTATATAAAATAAATATGTTTGAGTATGATAATAGCAAGGCAACATGAGACCGAAACTTTGGTATTATTAATTCTAATAAAATGGTTGACAAAATTTTAAGAAACACACTAGTTTTCTCGTATCTTAGAATGAAAGAGTTGGAACAACATACTACTCTTGGATATTGACTTTTTAATCAATATTATCATAATAATTTAAAAATAATAAATAATAAATATGTGAATATATGATTAATAAATTTTTTCCATTAATTGAGGGCCCCTTATCCGTTTGGTGCAAACCTATGCATTTCTCACATTGTTTTGTCCATATTTGCACCTCAACTCTTGCATTTATATAAATAAATAAATAAATAAATATATATATATATATATATATATATATATATATATATATATATATATATATATATATATATATATTTGCTGTTAAAAGGTGATATGTTTGAGTATGATAAAACATAGATCTGTCTGATAATTTATTATCATATTTTTTAATTTAATTAATTTTTTTTTTTCTTCAACTCGTAGAGGTTTTCTACTCTTTTACTTTTACTTGTAGGAAAATTTTGATTAAAATCGTTGTTTCAAAATTTTTACCATGATATATCAGTGTTGTCGTATGTTTCTTAGCACTAATTTTGTTATAAACATCTATCTCTTGTATCTTGTATAATTTTTTTTATGTGGCTTATATTTCTTGACAGCCATGGTGGTATTTTTTTCTCGACTTTTGATATTATTATTTTGCAAAAAAGTATTCATAGCCGATTATTGTTAGCATATTTTTGTTCTCATTGCTACTAAGGGCGTTATATTTCTATGTATATATTTTTAATTGAGTGTAATTCTTTTTACTTAATGAGTTATATGATTAGCTAAAAAATTAAAAAAATGTTAAAAAATAATTCTCTAAATATTTTTTATGAATTTTCTAATCCACTCTAAATTTTGATTTCAAGGCTTACGTAATTCTTGGCGTCTGGTATCAATACAGACATCAATATATCATATATTAATAAACGTGCCTCTTAAATTACGACTTAGATCTCTCCCTGATAGCCGTCGTGCCACTATATTATCAACCTTTGATATTATTACTCTGTAAATAAGCATCAAACCTAGATTGTCGATAACTTTAATGTATCTCTATTGTAGCTGTGATTATATCGTGCTTTCTATCTCAGAGATAAACATGTATTCTTTATTTGTTTAATTGATTTCTATTCTTTAATGTATCTCTATTGTAGCTGTAATAATATTGTGCTTTCTAGAGATAAACATGTTTTTCTTTATTGTTTAATTGATTTCTATTCTTATATTTAAATTTTAATAATTAAAAATGATTTTTAAACTATTTAGACTAATAGCCTACTTAAATAACCATAGTACTTTTGCATCTCGGCAAATGGTGCACACAGAATAGATTTTTGAGACATAATTTATACGAGAAAAAAGAGTATTTGTTGAAATAAAAAAAAAAACTAAGCATATATTTAGTTTCTCTAATCCATTTTAAAGGAATTTGTGATTTGGAATTTATTCTTACCTTAATTGTAACTAATATAAAAGTATCAAAAAAGATACTATGATGTCTAGACTACATATATTATTAACTATGAATCTCTCTAATTTACCCCTTTTTTTTTAAAAAAAATGTGAGGGTATTATTATCATGTTTTCGTTAAATTTGTTCATTATTTTAAGAATAAATTTAGAAATATAGGGCTCGAAAATATAAATACAGGATAGTAGGTGTGAAACGTAAATTCGTGCAAATAGAAGGTGTGATATGTCTGTGGTTATAGACCGGCCTCTTCTTCAGTTCTTCTCGCCTTGGATTCGGAGGCTTGCGGCCAAGAAGGGCTTTCTTTTTCTTGACCATGGTGGAAATCCTCATTTGAACCCTAAACCCTGGCTTAGGGATTCCACTCTATCTCTCTTTCCTTTTTATGCCTCGTAGAATTTAATGGGTCTCCTTCCTCGCTTAGCCGTCCTCTTATTCTTCTCCTCTATTCTCTTCTTGGGAGTAAGCGCGGCGCGGCAAGCTTTCCGGCGGGATCCCGGTCATCCGCAGTGGCATCATGGCGCCTTCCACGACGTCCAAAACAGCGTCCGCGCCGATGTCCGCCGCATGCTCCACACTCGCGCCGAGGTACCCTTCTCCCAATCTCTTCAGTAATTTCATTATTGAATGCGATCAGAGGTTCTGAGATCGATTCTTAGATTATGTGATTCGCAATTAGGGTTAGATGTTTTTTTTTTGGTGTGGTTTTGGTTGGTTTGATATGATTTCATTAGATGAAAACGTTCTTTCGATGTGGGCCAAGAGAAAATTCTGATCTAATGATCGAGGACTTCCTCCTAGATTTCTTGATTAAAGAGATCTCAAAGAAATTGTAGTTTTGTTTCATATAATAAGAATTTGGTGGAAGAAGATATAAACTAGATGAGAGAAACTCTGTTTCTTCACCAAGAAAAAGACGCCTGTAATTTTGCTCTGGAGGTGGAAGGGACCTCAGTACGTGGACAAGAATATTGTCAGATTCCTGATTCCTGACAGCAGTGGATTCAAGCTCCAATTGCAAAGATCCCACTGGATCGAGAGTAATTAGCCTAAGAACAAGATGAATTTAGCTCTTCCCCTCTACTGAGATGGAAGCTATTTCATTTGTTGGAGGTTATGATGAGAAAAAGCTTACAAGAAATTAGGGATTTCTGATTTTCATACTCAGATCCCTAATTCTCTCTCCTCCTAACTGCTCAGAGTCAGACAATCCCACTCCCTAACCGACAACACGTGCGCGTCACGTTTTAAATAAGGGCATCTATATGAAGTAGCTATTGATACGGGGCTAAAACACAAAAAGATAGTCTCTATATCACTGATACATGGCTTATTTGTAAAGTGTTGGTCTTCTTTTCCCCGCTTCGGATCATGACAAGTCGTCCACTCTTAAGAGCCTTGCCCTCAAGGGTCTAAATTTGGAAATTGGCTAACAATGGCATGGTAATCCTCCCAGGTCGCCTCCTCTAGTCTAGCATTGCGCCATTGCACCAAGATCTGCACGACAGCCCTATCTCCCTGTTTCACCATTCGCCGAGCTAGGATCTTGTCCGGGTGGAGGAGCAACTCCCCGTCAACATTAGTTAGCGGCAATGTCAAGCTTGTGGTGTTGCCTGCACCCAAATATGGTTTGAGCTGGGAAACATGGAAGACAGGGTGAATTTTGGAGTCCGGCGGTAGAAGTTTGTAGGCAACTGTGCCAACCTTTGCCACGATCTGATAAGGCCCATAAAACCTCGCAGCTAAACTTAAGATTTTGTCGATTTACACAGATGATTGCTTGTATGGTTGTAGCTTGAGGTAAACCCAGTCACCGACTCACTATTGTCTCTTGGTAGTTAACAAATTATTTTATTCGAGTCTGAGCTCTAGATAACTCCTCATGAAAAGTGGGCCACTTGATGCCTCTCTTATAAGTAAGACTCCACTGAAGCTACAGGAGATGTAATATCGGTAAGGAGGCCTAGTTGTGGAGGGGCGTACTTGTAGAGAGCCTGAAAAGAGGAGATGCCCTAGCTACTCTGACAATTGGTATTGTACCACCATTTGGTTATAGATAACCAATTCGCCCATTTGCTCGGTTTGGAGTTGGTCATACACCGCAGGTAAGCCCCTAGACAACTGTTTACCCTTTCCATTTGCCCATCCGTCTGAGGATGGGCAGCTGTGCTGAAATGAAGTGACGTGTCAAGTTGTTCGAACATAATCGCCAAAATTTGCTGAGGAAGATGGATCCTCGGTTGCTGATGATGGTAGTCGGCAGCCCATGAAGTTTATAGATGTGGTCAATGAAGGAATTTGCTACATGCGGAGCTGTGTAAGGGTGGGATAATGCGACAAAGTGGGCATACTTACTAAGTCTATCCACGACTACCCAAATTACTTCTTTATCTTATAATTTTGGAAGCCGTTCTACAAAATCCATATTAATGTCAGTCCACAACTGTGTAGGGATAGGTAGGGGTTGTAAAAGTCTATTGAGGTGTGTATTGACATGTTTATGCCTTTGGCAAATATCACAACCATGAATGTACTTAGTTATGAATTGTTTCATTTCCGACCAATAAAAAAACTGTCTAACTCTCTTGTAGCTTGGATGCCGAAATGACCTCCCACCGAGGAAGCATGGAGTGCCTCAATCACAGTCCGCCGAGCATTTGAACCGGTTCCCACATAGATTCTGTTTTGAAATCTAATGATCCCTTGTGAAAGGGAGTAGTCTTCATGGTTACTTGAGATGGCTAACTTGGGTAATACTTTTATAGCAAGGTTATCCTAGTGATAGGAGTTGAGAATCTCTTCTAGCCAAGTGGGCATGACACTCGTCATGGAGGATAACATAATGTTTATCTCTGGTAGGCGGGATAAAGCATCTGTTGCTCGATTAAGCCTACCTTGCTTGTAACACAACTTATAGTCAAAACCTAACAACTTGAAAAGCCATTTTTGTTGTAGTGAAGAGTGTATCTTCTGCTCCAAAAAGTATTTAATGCTTTGATGGTCAGTCTATATCACAAAATGAGTTCCCTCAAGATAATATTTCCAACTTGAGATAGCCATGACTATTGCTAGAAGTTCGTTGTCATAAATTGAGTAAGAAAGAAATTTTGGCCCTAGTGCTTGGCCAGAACAATGCCGGGGATCTAATGTAAGTTAGAAAATCAAAATTGTCGGCTAGGAATCATAATAACCTATAACATTAAATATCTTTAGTGATATATCAGAACATACTGTCTTTTTTTAATGCCGGCAAAGTATTGTATTGGTGCACATTAGTATCCTGCAGTAAGAGTATCCTTTCAGTTTCTTGCCTAAGTTTTTTGATGTTTACTAACATATCAATATCTATTGCAGGTTCCCTTTCAGGTTCCACTTGAGGTTAATATTGTTCTTATTGGTTTCAATGCTGATGGAGGATATAGATACAAGTTGGATGCGAGGAAGCTTGAAGATATTATGAAAAGTAGTTTCCCGACCCATCGGCCCTCATGCCTCGAGACAGGAGAGCCTATTGACATTGAACATCATATCATATATAATGCAATACCTGTAAGATAGCTTTAAAAATATATTATGGTTTCTTGACCTTGTGTTTGCTCGTCTCATTCTCTTCTAGATTCATAATTTAGCATATACTAAGGCCTTGTTTGATAGTTACTGTATACAACTGAAAGCTGTTTACATAGTTTATATGTTTATCCAACTTTAAAAATGTGGATCCATTCATAGTTGACATTTCATTTTGTTTTCTGGTATGTCTGGGGTAAGAATCTGACAGGGTTCTTAAGCCCTCCAGTCATGTTGACATCTCATTTTATTTTCTGGGACCACAGCATGGGAAGTTTCACAAAACTTACTGGCTGACCCTCCATTCATTATAAATGGGTTTCACTAGCACTCTGTTATCTGAAAGGTATTTGTTGGAGTTGGCATGGAAAAATAATGGTTGGATTGGCTAGTTAGCCACTTGAATCAGAACAATAAATATGGTAGTCTTTTGACTATACAGCTATATACTTGTATAAAAGTTAAAAAAATTAATTCTTAAAATAATGAATGATAATTGTTTATACTTTAAATTGACTTAATTTTCTCGGGATCAGTAAGATCAAGGGAAAAATGAAAAATGCATAAATTACGAGGACCTATACAAGTATGCATCATATGAATAATTTTCTTACAATCTAAACTATGAATTTAGGTAGCATTTGTTATTTCACATGCTCAATACGTCAAGAAGGATAACGATCTCCATCGAGCTTTTAGTTTCAAATTTTTAGGATTGGACAGTGAATCCGTCTCTGCCATCTAGTTTTTAACTTGTTTTCTTCTACTCTGTTAATTTTAGAGGTCATGCTTACTCAGTGCTTATATATTTTCTTTTTCTAGCTAACCTTGTGGTACCTCCTACTTGAAATGCATACCATCTTATTTATGCATTTGGTGGCCTCCATTGGAGTTGTTTGATTCATCTTGGGTGGTTTTTTCTCATCCTAACTTTGTACCAAATTTGCGGATAACGTTAGGAACGGCTCTTAGATAATGTTAGAGTAAAAAACTCCTTTGGAGTGTGTATGCTAGTATGCAAGCAAGGTCCTAGAGATTTTGAAGGTGTCTGCCTCACTGGAGTACTGCAATTTTTGCTTATTGTTACTTGACCTAGGAAGATATGGGTACTGCAATTATTACTGGTGATTAGCCTTAACTTTTAGAAGTTCTCTCAGTTCGACCATGACAATGTTGAACTGTTATTTGTTATGTCCTTTGTTCACATGGCTTACTGCAGAGGACATGAGCTTATATGGCTGCTCCTTCCTAGATCTACAATTTATTTTCCTATAAAAGTTTTTGCTCTATAGCTAATATTAACTGTAATGTATCATATAATCATTTTATACCAATATCATGAGTTACATTCTAGGTTGGCCAGCCAGAATTAATAGCACTTGAGAAGGCACTGAAGGATGCAATGGTTCCTGCAGGCACTGCCAGAGAGGTAATCATACACATTGTTGATGCACAGTGAATAATTGGAAATGAAGAACTCTTAGAGACTTCTATTTTACTTGTGATTTCTAACATGCTTAGGTTCTTTTATCCTTCAGAGTGAGTATGGTAGGGAGTTTCCTCTTTTTGAAGTAGATGCAACTTTAGTGGAGCCAATATTCCAAAAGTTGTACTCATTTATATTCGATGTGGAAAGTGGTGGCTATTCTGCGACAGAAATGGACAGACCTGTGCCTGCTGCTATCTTTGTTGTGAACTTTGACAAGGTATAATGATGAACATTTATTAGAGCTGCATTTTTTAATGCTTCCAGTATTAATTAATTCATGTGCTATCAGCCTATTACTTTGTGCGTTGTACTTGTAATTTATGCCAGTACTGTTGTCTCAACTCTTGATGGTAATTTGAAATCTTGTCTAGAGTTGCATGAATTTTCAAAATTCTTTATGCTGATCAATTGTGCTTCAGATTTTAGTGATAGACTGTTTGTTGTTACTTGTTACTATGTTTTGTAGGTTAGAATGGATCCTAGGAACAATGAAACTGATCTTGACAATTTAATGTATGGGAGAATTGGTGCACTGACGGAGGAACAGCTTAAAAGACAAGAAGGAGATTACATCTACCGGTATCGCTATAATGGAGGAGGTGCATCTCAGGTTTGGCTAAGTTCTGGAAGGTACTATCTTTTTGTAAATGATTATTATATTGATTATGTAATTCCTTCTAAGTTAGAACTTTCTACAATACAAAAAAGAATATTAGAATATATGTGGAACTGCTTCGATTTGAATATATAATCTTCATAAATTTTGATGAAAAATATGTTTGTGCTAATGTTCACGGCAGCACGATATTGCTTCTTGCTTTTATTTTTCATGAACTGAGAAAATCTGATTTTAATGAAATAGTTTTCGTGAAATGGGAAAAAGTTCACAGTGGCAGTTTATAAGGAATATGAGCTGAAGTCATGCTTAGATATAGGACAGTCCTTATTCTTCCTGGTGAATTTGATTTTATGGTAAGTGTGGGCTGTTGGCCAAGATATTGTAGTTGAAGAGACAAACAGGATATATGTTTGTTGCATTATGTACTTGGTGGTGATCTCATTATGATAACAATAACTTAGATCTTGCTAATGATGTCCTTAAGTACTAGCCTAGCGGAGTCCTAAACTAGCCTGTAATCATCAAGGTTTTAACTGTTGGAAAAGTTGCAAATTGTATAGTTTTGCATCAGTAACCATGCAAGTTTGAAGCTAGTCAGAAAATGGTCTTCAGATAATAATTAATTAATGCATAGTTTCTCAATTCTAAAGAAGGGTAAATGTTCAAAGTTCAGAACTGCCAGATGGCAATATTTATGGTTATCCTAAGGTACAACATAATAGAGTCTAATAAATCATCACTAGAAAAACAGAAGAGAAATTTAGAGGGTTGTTTACTATAACCCAATTAAGCTAGATTGATGGTGGGATTACCGATTGGCATATGAACCAACTATGGAGAATAATTTTCTGATGTTCATTGCCTTATGCAAAATAGTGCATCTTGGATCCAGATCCAGGAGCATAAGATATTGTAAAATTTTATTCTAGCTTAATGAAATTGGGTGACTATTAAATAAACAAGGTTATGACCAATGGTCTGTTATGAAGTTTGTTCTATTTCCTATTTGGATCATGCTTCTGGCAGTTGATTGAGATGCATGCTGAAGTTTATCTGCATATGTTACTTTTGAATTTTGATAGTTGGGGATTGCTCATCAATCTTGTCCTTTTAGGTTGAAATTGCTAAAGCAAGTTGCTGCTATAAATTTGGAGTCTTCTTGTGGATTTATTTCTTAGTTTATGCCAACTTTCTTCAATTTGTGATTGCTTCATGCAAGTAATTCTATCTCTATAACCAAGCATCATCCTAGTTTCTATGTTATTATGCTAGTTTCGTGCTACAGCATAAAAATATTTAATTCAGTGACGGGATCAGCCGAGAACCTTTTTTGTCCTACTTGCCTTTAGTTGGATGGATTGTGCACTCCAACATAATTTTTTTTAATAAGTTAAAAGGTGATAGGAAGAAGCACAAGTTTTCTTCAAGCATGAATGTGCTTTGGTAATATAAAAGGCCATTTATTTAGAAACCGTCTGTTTCAAATATCGTTTCTCCTGTGACTGTCTGAGCACCTTTATAGAGGTTGTTTACATTCCAATACAGTCATGCGAGATAGTGTCCCTTATTGTAATGAGTTACCGTAGAAAGAGAGAGGACAGAATTTTCTATTGATCTTATTACTCATGAAACAATACATTACATGTATATATACAAGTTTGAATAAATGAAAAAAAGGAAACAAATAATTTACATCAATCCCTGGTTTTTTCATTTCTATTTATTCCTGCATGACACCAGGAATAATATACCTAAAATTTCGGGATTTCCACACTCACCCTCAAGTTGGATCATACATATTGATCATATCCAACTTGCCAAATTTTGTCGAGGAAGTCCTTTGCTGAATATATCACCTGTTTGTTCTTTTGTGGGAATGTAAGTCATGCAAACAATTCCTTTTTCTACCTTCTCTTTGATGAAGTGCCTATCCACTTCAACATGTTTGGTCCGATCATGTTGAACTGGATTGAGAGAAATGTTAATGGCAGCCTTGTTATCACAAAAAAATTCAATAGGAAGATCAACACCAATATGCAATTCTTCTAGAAGTTTTTTTTTAACCACAGACTTTCACAAATTCCATGTGCAGCACTACTTCGAGCTACCACATTTTGTTTTTTTACTTCTCCATGTTACTAAATTTCCCCATACAAACGTACAGTATCTAGTTGTTGACCTCCGATCTTCTATTGATCCAGCCTAGTCTGCATCAGTAAAAACTTCTATCTCATATCTTTCACCCTTTTTGAAGAATAATCCACTCCCAGGAGAACCCTTGAGGTATCTAAGGATTCTGTAAGCTGCTTCAAGATGGACTTCTTTTGGTGAATGCATATGCTGGCTCAGTCTTCATCAGTAAAAACTTCTATCTCATGTCTTTCATCCTTTTTGAAGAATAATCCATTCCCAGGTTAACCCTTGAGATATCTAAGGATTCTGTAAGCTGTTCAAGATGGATTTCTTTCCGTGAATGCATATGCTGGCTCACCATGCTAACTGCAAATGCAGTGTCAGGTCTTGTGTGAGAAAGATAGATCAATTTGCCAACAAGTCTCTGATAACTTTCTCAGTCTCTCTATCAACTGCTCTTCCAGGATCCTCCATTTTCTTTCCGGCTTTGATTAGAGTATCACTTGGTGTGCATCCGAGCATCCCAGCTTATATTAGAAGATCAAGGACATACTTCCGCTGTGAAACACTAATGCTTTTCTTGGCCTAGCAACTTCCATTCCCAGAAAATGACGCATCTGTCCTAGATCTTTTACTTCAAATTCTGTGGCCAGAATTTTCTTTAATCTCTCAATCTCGGCCAGATTATCCCTAGTTAGAATAATATCGTTGGCATATATGATCAATATTGTCTTCAGCCCGTCATCAGCCTGTCAGAAGAATAGAGTATGATCTGATTGTCCTTGTTGATATCCTTTCCTTTTATCACCTTTGCAAATCTGTCGAACCATGCTCTTGGTGATTGTTTGAGATCATAAAGTGATTTCTTGAGTTTGCAGACCTTGTTCTCTCCTCTTTTTTTTACTGAACCTGATGGAATCTTCATAAAGACTTCTTCAAGCAAGCCATTGAGAAATGCATTTTTTATATCAAGCTATTGTAGGGGCCAATCTAGGTTCACTACAAGTGACAAAAGAACCCCGACTGTATTAAGTTTTGCCACTGGTGCAAAAGTCTTAGTATAGTCGATGCGGTAGGTTTGTACAAAACCTTTAGCTACAAGCTGAGATTTATAGTGATCAATTGATCCTTCTTCTTTTTACTTTATTGTGAACACCCTTTTACAACCAACAACCCTCTTTCCTCTTGGTAAATCCATATCTCATGTTCCATTTTTTTCCAATGCTCGCATTTCCTCCAATACAACCTCTTTCCACTTACTATCTTTCAATACGTCTTGGATATCTTTTGGAATCACTGTTCTACCAATATTAGAGGTGAAAGCATGAAATTTGGGTGACAGAGTTTTATAGGAAACAAATTTGGAGATATGATGAAGGGTACATGACCGCGTTTGTTTTCCAAAGCGCTAAAGGTAAATCATTGACAACAGGTGACTGAGAATTACCTGTGCTGGATGGAGACTCATGACTACTTGGCGGTATCATTGGGTTCAACTCCTTTGGTACTTCGGATGTGAAATTGTTCTTGTACTTTGATTTCAGCCTTCGTGAGTAAACAAGTATCTCCTTTGATTTCAGCCTTCGTGAGTAAACAAGTATCTCCTTGTCTCTTCGTTATCTCCCCCTGAGTTCAAGTTTTCATTGTAAATGGCATACTAGAATGGGATGGTGTGATTGTTGATTCACAGTTCAAGGTAGTGTCTGGGTTGGTCTTAAAGAGGAAAATGTCAAAATTAATAGACCGATCTTCATTTTCTTTCTCCCCCTGAAGGGAGGTCTGAGTAAAGTAAGGTTGATTCTCAAAGAATGTGACATCAAGGCTAACAAAGGTTTTTTTTTTTGTGGAGGGATCATAATACTTGTAACCTTCATGAGTAGGAGAATACCCAATAAAGACACATTTGATTGCCTGGGGATCAAGGTTTCCTCTAGTATTTGAGTGAATATGAACAAAGACACTACATCCAAAGACCTTAAGAGGGAGATTGGAGGAGAGGTGAGAGGTAAGAAAAGCTTGTTTGAGTTTTGTGAGAGGTGTGGAAAAAGAGAGAATACAACTGGGCATATGATTTGCAAGATAGGTCGATGTTAATATGGCATCTCCCCAAATTGTTTTTGGCATTTTTGTGGTAAACATGAGAGCTTGAGCAACCTCGAGAAGATGTCTATTTTTTTTTTCTTCTGCTACCATTTTGTTAGGGGGGGTATGAGCACACGAGCTTTGATGAATGATTCCATGATGTTGGAGATAGTCTCCAAGGGTAGTACTAAAATATTCTTGTGCCATTATCGGTTCTCAAAATTTGGACTCGAGTTTTGAATTTAGTTTGAATAATGGAATGGAAATTGGTAAAAGTATTACGAACATCAGTTTTTTTCTTTTAACAAGTACACCCATCAAACTTGAGTATGGTCATCAATAAAAGTCACAAACCATTTTGTAAGAGTACGACTAGGAATACGTGAGGGTCCCCATAGGTCACTATGAATAATAGTGAATGGTTTAGATGGTTTATATTGATTTTAGGAAAGGAAGTATGGTGATGTTACACAAGTTCACAGATTTCACATTGCAAATCAGTCAACTCTTTATTTAAGAAAATGGACCGAATCAAATGTTTCAAATACAAAAAGTTTGGATGTCCCATTCTAAAATGCCATAACAAAATTTCACTATCCCCATCAGCATAAGCTGAACTACAATTCACAACTTGATATTGTGTACTCACATTGACTTCCTCAAAGTAGTAGAGTCCCTCACATTCCTTAGCACTGCCAATCGTCTTCCCTGATGATAGGTCCTGAAAGACACAAGAAGATGGCTAGAAATTAGCAGAACATCTGGATTGTTTTGTTAATGTACTGACAGACAACAAATTACTGGATAATTTGGGAACATAAAGGACAGACTCAAGAGTGATAGAATTAGACAGTCTAATACTCCCGATTCCTGCGACTGGTGAAAGAGTTCCATTTGTAATTTTGACTTTGAGATTTCCAGCACAAGGTGAGCATGAAGAAAAAAGAGTGAATGAAGCAGTCATATGATTAGAAGCACCATAATCTATTATCCACGGAGTCCTAATTTTAGATGTAGTGTTACTCAAGGCCTTCAAAAAATTACCTCAGTGAGCTTGAGAACCAGACGGAAATGATTGACCCGATGTTTGAAAACTCGCTAACATCTTATATAGTTGTTCCATTTGTTCAGTATAGAATGCTTCATTTGAATTAGACATTTCTCTTTGAGGTTTTTCAGTTGAGGCCTGATACTCACGATTCTTTTGCTTTGGCTTCCAATCTGGAGGTTTATCATGAATTTCCGAATAATTATCCCTTGTATGTCCATTTTTCCAACAGTGATCACACCAAGGATTCCCTCTTTTTTGATTGTTATTGAAAGGCCCACGAGTAAAATAACTAGTTGCTTCAGATCCATTGCCTCCATTTGATATGGCAGTACCATTAGAACCACTCGGGCCCACTCGGACCATTTGGCCCATAAGTGAGAAGAGCCAAGGACTCCTCTTGGTGGACAAGGCCCGGATCACGTATTGTCACTGCTTTTCACGCCGGACTTCAGCAAACACTTCTCTGGTGGATGAAAGTGGTTGTTGCCCCAAGACTCCCTCACACATCATCCGGATCACAATTCAACCCTGCCAAGAACTAAAAAACTCATTCAGTTTTAACCTTTTTTCGATACCTGATGCAATTGGTGGTTGACTCCCAAGTCTCCTCCATGCTCAGGTCAAGTTCTTGCCATATCGCTGACATCTCCATGAAAAACTCAGTCACTTCCTTCTCTACCTGCTTTATCCGCCATAGCTGTGTCTTAAGATAAAAAATCTGAGAGTAATTTTCAGCATCAGAACAAGTCTCATGGTGTCCCAAACATCTTTTGCGGTCAGCAGGAAGAGATAGGTCTTCCCTATCTGTGATTTCTTGGAGTTCATGAGCCAAGCGATCACTAAGGAGTTTTTGGACCACCACTTTTGCAACGCTGCCTGGTTCACTGCTTTAGGTTGTTTGATCTTGCCGGTCAGGAAACCCATTTTCCCCTTTTCTTTGATTACAAGCGTGATTGATTGAGCCCATTCTCAATAATCCTTTCCGTTGAGTTTCTCAACGGTTAGCTGGAAGGATGCGTTATCGGTAAATCCTCTGGACTTCATTGTTGGGATTTCCTCTGTCTTGTTATCAGAGGTGATTGTCCCTTGGCTGTCTTTTGTCATTGACGAACAAGGGTAGACTAACCTTGCTTTGATACCATCTAGAAAGAGAGGAGAGAATTTTCTGTCGATCTTATTAGTTATGAAAAAATACATTACATTACATTACATGTACATATACTAGTTTGAATGAATGAAAAAAGGAAACAAATAATTTACATCAATCCCTGGTTATTTCATTTCTATTTACTCCTGCATGACACCAGGAATAATATCGCTAAAATTTTGGGATTTCCACAGTTACTGTTCCCTGTAAGGAGAGATACAATCGGGTAGACGTTGGTGAATTGATTTTGAGTAACATTTTGCTCATACTCATAATTAAATAAGTAAATGTCTTTCTTTACATGCTTCTTGTTTCCTTTTTAGAGTTGAGTGTTTATCAACCATTTCATTTTCTGATTCTTACTACTATTAGCTTTTTAATATACTGTTCTCATTAAGCCTGCAATTTTTATTACCCATGTAAACATCTGTAGTATTTAGATACAAAAAATAACATTCTATCAGTTGTTGTAAAATGCTAGAACACTATGTTTACTAGTTACAATGTTACGTCAATTATAATGTAATCCACTTTTCATACTTTCTAGTATTTTAAGCTGATGTAATATTTACTTTTTCTTCTGTGAGCTTTTGTCATGTCTAATATTCATTACTTTGCTGCAGATTTGTTGTGATTGATCTTTCAGCGGGCCCTTGTACGTATGGGAAAATAGAAACTGAAGAAGGAAGTGTTAGTTATAGAACACTCCCTCGGTTATCACATTTGTTATTTCCAAGAGGTTCAAGTGCTGCTGTAAGCCTTGCTTCAACATACGATCTTTTCATGGGGCAGCTAGCAGCTTTGGTTTCAACTACCATTGAGCATGTTATAGCACCAGATATTCGGTATGGATATAATCAGTCATGCTGCATATTTATGATGAAAAGCTTTTCTTTTTCTGCTAGGACAATTTAAAGCTATAACAGAGAAAATATCTGGGGATAATTTCGGGATTCATTAATGAAATCTGACCTGGAATCGTCCAATTTAATTACACATAGAATCCAACTAAATACTTTGAAACCAATTAAAATTTCACAACTTAGTACTACCAAATAGCAGATTTGAGAGAACTGGAATTCTAGGATTTATGGTTTCAATTATGGTGTTTATCGTTGGGACTGACACATTTTTTGTATTGGTGGCTTACTGACATGTGAATTGACCTGAAATCTCTAGTAACTTATGTTAATTAGAGTTTTCGTGTGTATTTTGTTGGAGACTTTCTTGTTCTCTTCACCACAATCACTGTCTTTTCTCTCCTTCCTCCCTTTCCTCTGGCCAGCACAACACTCATGGGTCAGATAAGCTGACTCCATTTGTTATTTTGATTTTGTCGCAAACTACAAGAACTATGCTGGGTTATAAACAGACACAACATAGATATTCATATCCTTGATTTCTGTTATTGCATACAACTATAATGCCATATTATACAAAATAAAATGCAAAACATTCATGTGATATATCTTCTTATTTTTGATATAAAATGCATAACATACAATATTTTCTTCATATGGGTTTTCTGAGAGTTATTTGTTATTTCATTTTCTTCCCTTACTCTTCTGTTTAAACTGATGTAAATTTTGTTTGGAACCAGGTTTGAGACTGTTGACTTGACAACAAGGTTGCTTATACCTATAATTGTGCTGCAAAATCATAATAGATATAGCATCCTTCAGGCTGGCCATAATTATAGCATAGACATTCAATCAATTGAGAGAGAGGTGCGTTAAATCTCGTTTAACATGTTTATGCAATTTAAATTTGTCAAATTTTCAAATAATTAATCAAATGAGATGTTTTCTTTTGTTATGTATTCTACCTAGAACTTTTGTCTCATGGGCACTTGATATTTATGCATCTCATATTTTGCTTAAATCAGCATGAAGCAGTAGCATGGTATATCATTAATTTGCACTGAATAAGCTTATGCGCTCTTAAATGTAATTTCTCAAAAATATCCCTGGAACAAACTGTAGTTTCAGGATAACAGAACAGGATTACAAACTGCAGTACTTCTGTAAAGTGTAAACCAAGTTTCTTTTGATCGATATTTTACCTAACGCCAGATGCTAATAATGTTGAACATAGAACAATTCATGCATATAAATTGAGCTGCCTTAAGTCGAACCAACCAAGTTCTCGATGCTGGGCCATAAACATGGGATTTGACATTAAGTATCAACTTATGGTTTTTTACTTCCTCTTCCCTAGCACTTCTTCAAGAGGAGCAATTATATGTTTTGAGTAACTTAAAGGTTTAATGAAGCATCTTTTTGCAGTCATATTGCTGATCTCTAATGACTGTTAAGGCCAACAGAGAAGTGCTCGTTAATTAGTGTATGTTGAGGAATTATATGCTGATGCCATTTGTCATTGATACAACACCTGTCGTACTGTGCATATGATGGCAGTTTGGTTTAGTCTGTATTGGCTGTGTTTTGACTTTTGATAGGCGAAAGAGGTAAAAGGCGGGAGGCAAGGCAGAAGAGATAAGAGGTCGGGGAAGGAAAATAAATTGAAAGAGAGCATATCTAGTGGGTTGTAATATTTGATTCTGCATCTTTCTTGCCATGCAAAATGCCCTGTTTGAAAATGTCTGAGAAAATGAAAGGTACATTATAAGGAAATATTCTAGCTAAAGTACAGCAGGAAACTCCCTATATTGATTGGTCTCTAGAATTGGTTAACTTGAAGACAAACTTTATTTCCCCTTGAAGCAACTAGAGTGTTTGCGGTACATAGGTAATAAAAGATGATCCTGGAAGCCCTATCTTAATTAGCTAACCTAACTTCCACCTGATCCCATTATCGTTAATCCATACAAGACTTAGGCTACCAAATTTAAGTCAATTTTTGGATCTCTTTATTGTAATTTAGAGTATTGAGTTGCAACATTGAATTTTCATTGTGCAATTAACTTCGAGCAGCTAATGCCCACTCATTTCAGTGCCATCAATTCTTGTCCTAATTAGAGCTCCTCTAATATATTAACTATTCAATACATACCCAGAATTTTGTTGCATTTGGACTATGCTTTTGTAGATCTTGTAAAGTTATTATGTTGATTGCTTTTCTTGCTATGCTGTAGAGGTAAGTGAATTTTTGACCGATCCTGATCTGGTCAGCCGACATGGATCTCGTGCGATATGTTATGAATTTTTTCAACTAGCCGATTCTGAGCCCAAAATGGATACCTAATAACTTGCTGTAGAGTAATGTTCTCTAACATATTCAGAATGTTAAAAGTAGCTAGATGCTGTTTCCCGCCTCGTGATGAGCTTTTCCTTTTCTTGCTATTCTTAAACTTGTTAGGTTAAGAAGATGGTCCATGCTGGGCAAGAAGTAATGATTGTGGGTGGTTCACATGCATTGCATCGCCATGAGAAGTTGGCCATTGCGGTTTCTAAAGCTATGCAAGGTCATTCACTGCAAGAAACAAAGAAAGATGGGCGATTTCATGTCCATACCAGAACATATTTGGATGGAGCAATTCTTAAAGAGGTTGCTTTGTGCAGACTCCTCATATTACATTCTTTTGTGTATGTAATTATGTTTCTAAGTTCTAACACTCCATTTGCTACTTTTCTCCTATTTTTAATTTTTATATGCATTGTAATTTTTAGGATTTCATCATTTCTGGAGCACATTTCCATCAGCTTTGCTGAGAAGAGATACTCTTTGTTTGTTCTTGCAACCAACGTAGATGGGAAACCATGCAGACTTTATCATGATTAAGAAATAATCTTCCTGTTAGGCTAAGATAGTTATCTTGTGTGCAATTTTTTATTTCTACCAAGGTGCCAAGTTATTGAAGTTTAAGATGCTTAAGATGGTAACATATTTCAAGGAGCTAGCTATCTTTGTGCATCAGATAACCATGCTTAGACAAATGACTAAACAATTAGTTGAGAGCAGAAAGTATCGTTGTGCCACTTTGGAAGCAAAATAAATATATGGCAGTATCGATATTTGACATCCGCAGTAAATAGATTTCCTAGGAAGTCTCAGGAGGCCATAGCAATATAGTTCTATTATGAAGGTGATCACAAATAAACTTGAAACCATGGTCAAAACTCCTCCATTTAACTTGCGGAAATAATTTGACACTTATTAGTGAAAAAATGGGTACCACCAGCAAGTTTCTTTTCTATTTGTTATTTGTTTGTGGTGGTGTTGTCTATGTTTTCCTTTTATGGTGTTTGTTCTATTCTATCTGCAGTGTTAACTTTGTTTCTGCACCTGTTCAGGAGATGGAACGATCTGCTGATGTTCTTGCAGCTGGTTTACTAGAAGTTGCAGATCCATCTCTCTCAAGTAAATTCTTCCTTCGTCAGGTCTGTGTTGAGATGTTTATCCAATTTCATGTGATTTAATTATATCCCTTGTGCATCAAACTCATGCCTTTAAATTTTCATCTCTTAAAAATATTCTATCCCAGCACTGGATGGATGAGGCAGATAGTTCACAAGATACTGTTATCAAGACCAGAGCAATATGGGAATCTTACATCCCTAAATATGAAAAGGATAAGAGAAAGCATGGAAAAAAACAGGGAAATCTGTATAGAACATATGGAACACGAGTTATTCCTGTGTGAGCGCATTTACTCTCTCTCTTTCTCTATCCCTTGTTGTGACTGTGCTTGCATGCATGTGTGTGCTATGTACTAAGTAGTCTAATTGGATGTGTAATTATGTATCTCACTTCCATGTTACTTACTTTTAGGTATCTTATATTGGAATGCCACATACTTTGTTTTTCTGTTAAGAGCCCTTAATGTTACACTTGTTAAGTTAACTTTTGGCACTTGGAAATGCAAGTTGCACACTTTTATGTCTGCTTTAGGTAGAAGTTGTACAACTAGTGTCTTCCTTTAAGATTTACCTAATAACACAACTTTATATTTCTTTAAGATTATTCTACTTTCAATGTGTAGCAAATTTGAGTAGATTGCTATGAACGGATATAGATATGGATACGGATACGAGATATGTGGATATGGTGATAAGGATATGGGAATACGACAATATGGTTACAAGGATACAACAAATTCTTAAAAACTAGGATACAAATGCGTCATGTATATGCCAATAAATAAATTAAAAAAAGACATTTTCAATATTTTGCCAACTAATTTAAATAATATGGTAAAGAATGCATATCATTCTACCTGAGCTCCTTAACTTATGTTCACTACTTCTGATGCTTTGCAGGTACCTTGGTGGAACTTATACTTTCGACACTTGTACTAGTAGCCATTTTCTGTGATAATACGGCATGAAAGCATTTTAACACAAGAATACAACACAACAGTACAAAACATAAATTCTAATATCTCCTATTGCAGATTGACCTCAATTCAAACATGGAGAGAGAAAATACAAATGTAAAACTAATATACAACATTGCTTATGAAAATAACAAAACTATAGTTACAACAACAACGTGAAAAATCTCAAATTCCTAAGCACAATATGAAATATCCCAAATTCTCAAATTGCCGCCCTCACGTGAGGGAGAAAGGAAGGGCTACGGTTTTCTCCTTTTTGTTGAAGTCACCATCGGATGTCTCCTGGTGGAGGAAGCTAGGGTTTTAAGGTTTGTTGCGTGAGGAAGAAGGATTTTTTGCGTGAGAAAGCAAAGGTTTCAAGTTCATTTTAGTTAACTGTTAACGGATAGTTATCTGGTTAATGGTTCGATGCCCATTAACCAGGAAAACTCAACCTGTTAAACTGTAATACTTGAAAAATATATTGGAGCCGTATCCAGTGGTATTATAAAATTAAAATTTATTTTTTAATTTGGATACTTCTTCAGTCATGTCCGATAAGTATCGGGCCGTATCGGATATCAGTAGGGAGGGGTAAATGAAGTAGCCATGCTTAGAGCTATGAGCTTTGCAAGCTGTGTTAAATCTAAAATAAAACAAAAAAGTAACAGAATTGTCCTGTTACTACTTAGAACCTACCAATGAATAGGCAATGAAGAAATTAAGAAACTATATAAGCAGCATATTTAGATTGCAGAAAATGAATGCCCATGTCTAATTGCAAATCTTGAGAATAAGTTCTTCATGTGCTTCTTTTTTATTAAGCCGAGTGAGATTCACCTTTTCTATTTTAACACTATTTGAATACATTAATTCTGTCAGCATCCAAAATAAATTCATATACATTGTTTTTTTATAGATATTTTTTGCTCAGCTAAGAGCTTTGTGGCAAGTGTTAGTCTTTTCCTTACTAAACTAACACTATTGTGTCATCCCTACAGAAGACTCAAAGAAATAGGTACCGTTCAATAACGTTTTCCTCTTTTCTTCAACTATTAGAAGTTGCTATAGGTACTGAAAACCCATGTTTTATTATAGAGAAAATAACACAGAGCACCATTATTGATGTACTAAATTACATAAATCCTGTTCCTAACATTTGCCGACAATGTGAGCCTAGCTTACCTTGATGTTGGAACTAATAACACCACTTGGTCCAACAAAGCCGTTGCTTGCCTTAAATGGTTCATATTCTTTGCATACTGATTGTTTGTCAAAGGAAACATTATTCACGAAAGGTGTATAACATGAAACCAATTATACAGCTGGCCTATTTTGCCAGTAGCTCTAACAGAAAGTATTTGCCTCAACTTGGACTTTTTGAGAAGTTTCTCAACAGAGAAGAGAAAGGTCTGACATATGAGGTCTATATTAGTCTAAGATGCCAAGAAGCAGATAACCATGCACATTTCAGTAATCCTTTATCTCAAAGTTTAACTTGGATTTGTTTGTTTCACTACTTCATATGATGAAGTTGACCATTTTTTGGACAAAAAGGACACTACATTACTACCTATAGGGAAAAGGGATAATGGGTACAACTTTTACATTCAGAAATACAAAATGCATATTAATGCTTAAAAGAAACACTTATCTGCCAATGTTGTTTAATATCTTCTGGACCTTATGTGAGATGATCAAGCCAGAACCATAAGTATAATTAGTTGATGATGGTTTTTGCTAACTACATTTTGTACCTTTTGGCAGTTTTATATTATCACTAGCTGATGTTGATTCTGATCTTCTTATGGAAGATGAAAGCCTTGTTTGGACAAGCAAGGATGTTGTTATTGTCCTTCAGCATGAAAATGAAAAGATACCTTTGAGGTATGTTTAGGCATTCCCTAGTCCCTCAAATATTCTTTTTGTATGACAATTGCAGTTGTCCTCTCTTTTATTTTCTCACTTCTTTTGTTAGCTTGATTTCTTTTATGGAAAGTTACTTCTGGTGTTGTTATTTCCAATTGAATTAGAGACTTTTAATTCCACTCATGGTTTCCTAGAATTCCAGCTGGTGTGGAAATTCACTAGCTCATGAAGTAGGGAAATAACCAGTTAATTTTGGATTAAAGATGCAATTTTGAATGAAGTTCCGACTGTTCTACCTAGCAAGTTTATCACCTTAGTAAAACAATAGGAAAGACATCAACAGCAGCAAAAACTAAGCCTTTGATCATGACCTACTAGGGTTAGGTATGTGGAAAACAATGATATAATTGTTAGATTGATAATTTTTTTGTTGCTTTTAACAATAACCATCTGCCTGCAGCTCTATTTTTGCACGTAGATGTTTTGCATATTCTTTTATCCTCAGTGGTTTTTATTCCCTGAGAAGCTGTAACCTAAACGATTCTGCATGCTACTCTTTTCAAGAGCTTCAAAACGCATGGTTCCTTTCTGTTCTACATATACCTTTCAAGGATCACACACAAGTAAATTACAATTAATTTGATTATCACTAGTTGCTTTGCATGATTTCCAGTGTAGCTTGAGTTATTTTACAAATTGACGTATACAAATATGTTGCAACTTCTGTTATGTTGATTTGGCTTTCTCTGTTTCAGCTATGTCTCAGAAACAACCAGACAATATGCTTTCCCTTCTCTAGCACAGCGCCACATCCTGGCAGGATTGGCTTCGACAGTGGGTGGGCTGAGTGCCCCTTACGAAAGAGCATCACATATTCATGAAAGGCCAATTGTAAATTGGCTTTTGGCTGCAGGATGTCATCCATTTGGGCCCTTTTCAAATTCATCTCAAATCAGTCAAATGGTTCAGGATGTTGCCTTGGTAAGGCCAGCATAAAAAAATATGCTGTAATTGCCTACTAAGCTTAGGAATCTTAATTATACATGATATTTTCATCTATTGGATATGTCATCAAAAGCACCAGATCAACTACAAATAATTGTTTGAACAACCATGTGCTATAAATTTTTAACCTAGGTAATTCTGGTCTGTACTTTGCTATATGGATAATAAGTGATGTTGTGATCACCATGCCCATCTTTAAATGCTAATGTTCTTTACTGGACCTTGCTATGTGCTGGTATCTTGGTAAGGACTATTATTCTAAATCCACATTTTACTTGTGCAGAGAAGCACTATATATGCACGAGTTGATTCTGCACTCCGAAAGATACGGGATACATCAGAGGTATCATAAACATAATTTAACTTCTTTGAAAATCTGCCCAATCTATTATGGTTAACAGATTTAATCCATATTTCTGTGCAGGCTGTCCAGTCCTTTGCTGCAGAGCACCTTAAAACCCCACTAGGTGAACCTGTGAAAGACAAAAGAAAGAAGACTAACACCGAACTTTGGGTTGAAAAGTTCTATAAGAAGATTACAAATTTGCCAGAACCTTTCCCCCATGAGCTTGTTGAACGTCTCGAACAATACTTAGATGTGAGTGATGCTCTTTGTGTTGCTATAATTTTATCAATGTGAATGTATCTATGGTTGAATCGGTTCTTTGTCCAAGCAGAAACTTGAGGAACAGCTTGTGGATCTATCTTCGCTGTTATATGATCATCGGTTAGAAGATGCACACCAAAATAGTTCTGACATACTTCAGAGCACAGTATTTACACAGCAGTGAGTCCCTTCTATTGTGAATTTTTGGACGAGACTGGGAACAGGATTTTCATAAACATTTTTTAATTCAGCCTTTTACATTTTGCTGTTGCATTGCAAACTATTCAACTATCCATTTTAGCCGCTATGTAATCTACTGGATGAAGACAGATAAGATTTCCCTTTTTGTTTTCCTAATTCTTTCTACTTTTATTTTTCTTGTGTATCAGGTATGTGGAGCGTGTTTTAGCTACTGAGAAAGAGAAAATGAAGTGTTGCAGCATCGAATATAGTCATCCTAAACAGTCCTCTCAGGCTTTTGTCTACGGAGGGATCCTTCTAGCAGGATTCCTTGTATACTCTCTTGTTATTTTCTTTTCTTCACCAGTACGTTGAGAGAAATATTTACTTAGTAGCTTTCATGAGAAGTAATAGATTTTGTACGACTAGAACCAATGTTCTGAAAAACAACTAATTGACAAGTGTAGTCTTGGAACATTATTCTAATACAAATATCGAACTTATCTTTGTTTTAAAATTGTTAAATATGATATAGTGTAAAATTATACAGTAATGTGAGCGAATATTCACGCTATGAGACTCAGGCGAATTTAGCAGTACTAGAAGTAGGATTAGGGTATCCTTGTATGCTCATGAGGTAGTAGGGGTGAAAACGGGTCGGATTAACTCCGACCCGATTCGCTATCTGACCCAATTCGGATCGGATTCGGATAAAAATTTTATATCTAATTCGGATATATGGATAGAATTTTTTAAAAAAATCGGATACGGATTTGGATACGGGTCGGATATATTTTTCGGATTCGGATTCGGATACGGATATCAGATATTCGTTTATTCGCATATTTTTTTAAAATGATTTACAGTTTTTAATTTCCTTATTTAAATAGTAAATATTAATATTATTACTAATAATACATTATATATTATTTATAGAGATTAATTTCTCTAATTTTATAAATTTGACATATAAAAAAATTATTTAGTGTAAAACTCTTAATAATTTTGTGTTAATTATATATAAATAAAATATTATAATTATTTTAAATTCAATCAATATCCGTTTAAGATTTGATCTTCTATCCGAAAATTATCCGTATCCGTTTAGTTAGGATATGGTTTTAAATTTTGCTATCAGTCTAATATTCATATCCGAATCCGTATCCGGACTAAAAATATGGATCCGGATATGGGTTGAGCACTATCCGATCCGTTTTCACTGCTATGAGGTAGGCTTGTAATTAAAGTAGCCACAAATAATTGATCATATGCAATATCGTTAAAATTATTTGGTATTATGATGGTATGTGAATTTTATATCTGTGTGAGCATATCATATGTCATATGAAATAAATTTTATGAATTTTTGATTGAAGTTATGATATGAGTATGACTAAGTAAGAATTTTATCAAAATTAACTTTTATTTTCCTTAATTGAGATTTTGTTTGTCAAACATCACAAACTGCAGTTCTGAGCAAACTTTTCTACATTCATATACTAATTTTAAAGAAAAAGCAAAATTCAGAAACACATTTATATATCATCAAGAATAAATAGTTATTATTGAACATTCCTATAATTATCGTATGGAAGACTTAACTTATCTCTTGTGCCACAACACATGTTGTAAACCAAAACACATGTTGTAAACTCCGATCGCCTCCCCAATGTACCAATCTTCATAAATGTAAATATTAATTTTAGAGGGGTATGTAAATAAATAAGAAATGTTTTTAAGGGTGTACACTGTACAGCCAAAAACCCTTTATATTAGTATATTTTTGTTAAATATACTCCAATTTTGTCCTATATTTTTTTATTAGCTCTCTACCGCAAATTAGATATATTTCTAAAAAAAGAATTTATTAATATAAATTATGTTTAGATCTTTTAACATGAGCACGTTAATTGTGAGTTTTATTCTGCCACGTGGACGTGAAATGAAATTGTTTTACTGTAGAATCTTCTGTGGGGCCCACGCTAAACCACGACCTCCTTCCCCACCCTTCTCCCTGCCATCCCCACTCCTCTACCCTGCCATTCTTCTCTGCTATTAACTAATCCTTCTTCCCTCTTCCTCTTCCTCTCCTTCCCATTAACTTACTCTTCAGTCATTTCTTCTCTTATTATCCTCCCTCCCCTCCCATTGATAGACATGTCGTCAGCGGAGCCGGTTAGACTTGAGCTCGGCGAGCAGGAGATGCTCGACGAGCAAAGGAGGCTTGATGAGATTTTAAAATTTTGACTAATAATAAAATGGATAATAAATACAGAAAATTAATTGAGTATTGGAGAAGTTACCATAATATAGGTATGATAGTTTATTGTTTATTGTTGGTCAACATACAGCTCTATATTATTGGTGCGACACAGGTTATTTTTTTCGGGTTTTACAGTTTACATTTGGATTATGATTGCAAAACATGGGTCAAGATTCTTCTGATGGTGATGATCTGTATCGTCCTATGTTTATCGACGACTAGTATCATTATAGGCATATACCTCCCCTATAATGAGCGGTGTCCTCCTTGGATAGTTTGGATCTCTCTGACGTCCATGGTGATCCTTTTAGCGATTCTTGGTATTGTCATTCAACAAATAGGTATCAAACATGTCCCATCCATTGTGACCGAAGTTAGTGCATATGTGTTTCTTGCTCTGTTGCTGGTGTTATATCTCATTGCATGCGCTTACTATCTTGGCATTGTACAGGTACTTCTTTATTTGAGTAATTAGTTTTTTTTATTTGAGTAATTGATTTGTTATCAGTGTATTTTAACTCTCTTGTTGCTGCAGAGAATTGTGTCTCTTCTATCTCACACTACAGACTATAGGCATCTT
The DNA here is from genome assembly GCF_019914945.1 of Typha latifolia. NCBI lineage: Eukaryota > Viridiplantae > Streptophyta > Magnoliopsida > Poales > Typhaceae > Typha > Typha latifolia. Next base: position 18,233,150 of record NC_133087.1, on the reverse strand, counting down.
GGGATTGACGCACCTGACCGGTATTCTTGTAGTCCATACACAGCCTTACTTTTATTCTAATTTGTTGTTTCATATATCTCGTTTTGACAGTTTAATTTAAATGTTATACACTAACTAAATTTTGCAGAATTCGTATGCCGTTACTACCTTAATTTAGAATTCTGAAGGACTCTTCCTGTCTAGTTCCTAAAAATATGACAGTCTCTTAGGTGCAGCAGCACTTTCACATCTACATTGGGTATGTCGTAATTGGAGATTTTGATCTTAGTGTACACCCACTCTTACTATGATTTTCCTTCTGAGATATGCTGGTGTAAATTTATCCTGTTTTCTACTGGACCTTGTTGATGTTCCTAGTCGATGGAAGTTTCACCACTAGCACTGGAGCCCTTCACTTTGAATCAAGTTCCGACTGTTTTGCCTAGCAAGTTTATCTCTCTTAATAAAATAATAGGAAAAACATCAACAACAGCAGCAAAAATCGTCAGATTGGTAATCTTTTTGTTGTTGTTGCTTTTAACAATAACCATCCGCCTGCAGCTCTATTTTTGCACGTAGAATTCTGGGTCGAAAAATTCTGTACTAATAGGAATTTTATCAAAATCAAATCAAAATTTATTTTCCTTAATTAGGTTTTGTTTCTCAAACATCAAACTTTTCTACATTCATTTACTAATTTTAAAGAAAAAGCAAAATCCAGAGACACATTTATCTTTTATCAAGAATAAATGGTCATTATTGAACATCCGCATAATTATCGTATGGAAGAATAACTTATCTCTTATGTTAACCACAACCCATGTAGTAAACCCAAACATAGTGGAGGATAAATATAAGCGTGAGGAGAGGCACTCCGATCGCCTCCCCAATGTACCAATCTTCATCTTCACCGATAACCAACTGAAGACCATATAAAGAGGCCAGATAAAAACAGGCTATATAAATGTGGAACCAAATCATCTGCAAAAAACAAGAAAGAGATCAAAATTAAAAAAAAAAATAACAATAGATGATTATAGTTTTTGGAGCTAAAGAAAAAGAGTTCAGATTGAAACTTTAATTTTTCCCTTTGAGAATTCCTTTTTTCTCTAATATCTTATAGACTTAAATTTGTGTCAAGATGACAAATTCCACATTTTAATCTTTGGTCAATTAAGAAATTGCAATTTCAACAACTCCTTACTTCATTGCAAAATGCAGCCTTTCAATTTGCAATAACTTTGTAAAACAAATAACATGAAAAATTGATGAAGAAACACCAGTTGTAGTGTAGCGCCATGTAACGAAAGATATTATAAGAAATCGAGACTGACCTCGCGTGACCACAATGGATATCGAGGTATATTGTGGTCGGGCCTGGGTTGGAGAAGAGGGACTCCTATTACTACCTCACCTTCCTGAGGGGTAACGTGGGGATGAGTATGTGGAATATATAACATAGGAGGAAAATAAGCCATCACAACTAACTCCTTTCTTCCGATAACATCTCTTTTCAATCTCCCTGCACCTGCAAGCATATAAATAGCAATTCTAAAATATTATTATTATTATTATTATTATTATTATTATTATTTTAACTCACAACTTTCGTTAGAAGATGATTTTAATCATAGCATCTGATAATATATGAATGAAAACTAAACTTACACGAACACCCTCGAGTTTTAATCATAAATATCTAATTATAACTGTTTTTAATAAACTAAATTTACATATAAAAGAGAACATAAACATTCAAACATCTTTTAACATATTTTATTTAATTAAAAAAATTACTACTATTTTTCTAGATTAATAAAATAAAATATGAACCCAAAAACTTGCCTCAAGTCCAAAACTCTTTTAAAAAGACAGTCTCTTCCTTTTTATCTTGTGCCCTCCTTTTTCACTGTACTATAGCAGCAGTAAAACCGTCGAAATCTTCCAGTTTTTGTTCTCTATATATGGTAAAACCGTCGAAATCTTCCCGTTTTTGTTCTCTATATTTTTTTTTCAGTAGCTAATATATAATATATATATTAGGAGATAATCCTAAAGAGATAGAGTTTAAAACTATATATATTAGGAGATAATCCTAAAGAGATAGAGTTTAGTTTTAATTTTGGATTGATATGGATGAATATAAGTGCATTATCATCCATATCGTTATATATATATATATATATATATTTACCTATTTTAAAATCCTAAAGAAGTAATTTTTTATTAATTTCTAGATTAATAAAGAAGTAATTTTTCTAGATTAATATAATAAAATGAATCCTAATGAGATAGGGTTTACTTTTAATTCCGAGTCCGATCAACATAATTGCATTATCATTCATATCGATATATATATATATATATATATATATATATTATTTTAAAATTTCGGTTATTCCTTCTTCGTTGTCTGGTAATTCTTGAATGATTAAATATTTTTATTATTTAAAAAAATATTTTGATGATCTCCATTTTTTTTGTGTCTAAATTTATTTTTCTCCTTTTTCAAATTGATAAACATATATTATAAATTAAAAATTCTTAAATATAATTAAATAAAAGTCTCCCTATTTCTCTAAACACCATTGTAAATAGGTATAAATATAAAGAAAACATCAGGTGACAAAATTCTCTTTCATCGAAGAATAAATAGCTCCCGTATTAATAAGATATATATATTTCTCTCACCGAAAATTGCAAGATTCTCCCACCTTAAACAATTGAATTCTTATGATATTTATTTATTTTCTACCTATAGTATTTTCTCAAAAAATAATTAGGTATACAATATCATATAATAAATTTATTTTTTTATTTTTTTATTTCCTGTATAAGAATATATTTTATATTTTTTGATATAGTAAATTATTTTTTATCATTTATCACGGAGTTATACATGCTATAGTTGTATTGTACATTCATATACTAAAATAAAACTTAAAAAGAGGCATTATTTCCTAACACTTAAATTTTATTATGATGCCATCCATCAAAATATAGGTGAATTTACATATAAGAACCTGAAAACTTGCCTCTCAAGTCCAAAACTCAAAATTCTGATTTTTGAAATTCTTTTAAAAGAAATTCTCTTCCTTTTTATCTTCCATATTCTCTTCATTTTCATCTCCTTCATTTTCATCTCCAAGTAGAAAATTAAGCCAGCCGTTCGCTTCTCAAGCGATGCACCTGTTTTGGATTGCGACAAAGCAAAGACAAGCAAAATACAAAGTTTGGCAAATAAGATTGTGATTCTCTATTGATTGGAAAAGAAGTTACAAGACATGCCAACGACAAAAAAATTAAAGGAGCAGGATAGCCATCGATGGCAAAATGAACACCATTGAACAAGTGGCATTTCGGTTGCGAAGCTGGCTCACTTAATGCTTATCGATAGTTCTCCTAAGAATTAGCATCCCCAATTTTGCAACCCGGGGTTCAAAGGTCTTGTGGTGCGTTAAAAACAGTGCCTAGTAAAAGCCGTGGAAATCTTTCTGCAAAATCCGCTCTCTCTTTAGTTCTCTATATATATTAGCAGATAATCCTAAAGAGATAGGGTTTAGTTTTAATTTTGGATTGATATGGATGAAGATAAGTGCATTATCATCCATATCGTTATATATATATATATATTTACTTATTTTAAAATCCTAAAGAAGTAATTTTTTTATTAATTTCTAGATTAATAAAGAAGTAATTTTTCTAGATTAATATAATAAAATGAATCCTAATGAGATAGGGTTTACTTTTAATTCCGAGTCCGATAGCGTAAAATGAAGCTTATGTATAAATGAGCTTGCACCACTATCGACAATTACAAAGCTTATGTTCTTCCCTTTATAGAGCTGAGCAACTTCTTGGATCTTGGACTTAAATGTTTCAGATGTCTCATTGCCAAAATTCAAGAAAAGCATGACCTGTACTGTACAGAATCTGGATGCAATGCTCCTTAATCTAAAAGCATAATCTAAATTAAAGATCTAAGCACCTTTGTAAGATACTGACACTGCACATGCACATGCACAAGAAAATCAAATAGAACTATAGAATAAGCTAACTTACATATTTATCATCGCATTGTTATCAAATAAGAGATCAAATAAACTAACATACAAATTTATCATCACACTGTGTTTTCAAATATGAGATCAAATAAACTACATTCGACCCTTTTATTTAACAAAATAACCTAACATAAAAGTACACTTAGAGGTAATTATCATGCAAGCCAGGCCTAATTTGGACTGAGCTTTTTAGCCCAATCAGGCTTAAATATTTATCCATAGCTGCACCCACTAATAACTTGGGTTAGATCATATTCGAGCCGAGCTAGAATACTATAGTCCATTACTATCCACTAACCTATGAGATATCAGACCTGAGCCGACCATAATGGGCCGAATTTAAAAAAAATATTATAATTATCGGGCCAAGAATAATGGGCCTCTATAAGGATATTTTTATTATTTTTCCTAAGAACGTACTTATATATTGATATCCAGTTTAAAATATCTAATATGGGATTAAAAAATAATAGGAATAGACATACATAATGGGTCGGGTGGGTAAAGAATGACACCCATTATCATCTCGGGTTCAGGTCGGACCGAGCCCAAATTAGGGTTAGCCTAGTTAAAATCGGGACCTCTAAATACACATATATAATAAATTTACCATCATATTCTCAATTTAATATTATTTTTTTCTCTTCAGATATGCAAAGAATTCCCACGTGCAGAACGGTGTGCCACCAATTGGATGACCTGGATCTCCTTGACAGCTATAGTAATTTTGTTATCCATCTTCGGTATTCTTCTTTTTCAAATAAGTATCGGATCTAGCGCAGTCTTGCTGATCAAAGTTGTTGCATCACTATATCCTATAGGACTGCTGGGCTTATATCTCTATGTATGTGGTTCCTACCTCGAGATTACACAGATACTTTTTTGAGTTATTTTTTTAGACATTTTTTGAGTTACTGATATCTTAATTCAAGTCGACCAAAGTCTCCCCAATCAGCAATCTGAACCACCTAAACCAGGCTTCTCTACCGACTGTTCATCCTGATTCGCAAACAAGCTGGGTGAGCCTCCCTCTGAGGAAGAGTTCCTTTCCATTGTGAAAAGCTTGGACCCTGATAACACCCCAGGGCCTGATGAACTCACGGCAAAATTTTACCAGCTTTTTTGGTCTGACCTCAAGCGTGCGGTCTGCAATCTGGTTACTCAGTTCTTTGCAACCGGTACTTTTGACGAAGGCCAAATAAGACTATAACTGTCCTTATCAAGAAGAAAGTGTCCTCAGAAATTGTCAATGATTTCAGGCTAATTGGGTTACGTAATACTATTTACAAAATAATATCCAACCTTCTAACATCAAGAATGAAATCTCTCCTATCGGATCTGATCTTTGAATCCCAGAAAGACTTTGTTTCCGGTCGGCAAATTCTCAACAACCAGATCATCGCTCAGGGTAGTATATTTCCTCAATTCCTCTCGAGTAAGAAGGGCTATTTTCTCCTCAGTGCAGATTTTCAAAGGCCTTTGATAAAATGGACTGGAATTTCTTATTGGATCTTCTCCACCTCCACGTATTCCCGGTGAAGTCTGTTAAGCTAATCCACTAATGCATCTCCACATCCTCCTTGGTGATGGAAGTAATGGTCATGCTAGCGACAGCTTCAGGCCTTCTAGGGGCGTCCGACAAGGCTACCCGCTCTCTCCTTATCTTTTCATCCTTGGCACTAATATCCTCTCTTTCCTTATCAAGACAGCTATTAACAATGGTTCCCCCAAAGGGTATCAGGATTGCACGCTCTGCACCACCACACTCCGATCTCCTCTTCGCCGACGACCTTCAGATCTTTGGAAAGGCCTCCCAGCAAGAAGTTTCTTTGGTCACAAATATCCTCAATTAGTTCTGGACCATCTTAGGCCAAGAACTGAATTTTGAAAAGTCCTCTATCCTCAATAGATTAAATTTAAAGCCTCTGCCTCGGGTGAATGCTACTTAGGCAACCTCCTCCTCCTTCCTTCTTCTAAGCGTCTGGCATATTGGTTTATCATTGAAAAGGTTAAAACCAGGCTGGCCGGCTGGAAATGCAATCTTCTATCTCATGCCGGTAGACTCACATTAATCAAATCTTTCTGAATGCAATGCCCATCTATTACATGGCCTCTGTTGCCCTGTCAAAACTGCATCTTAAAGAGCTGAACTGTATTGTCAAGAATTTCCGGTGGGGGTTTAACAGCAAAGATCGACACCTCCTCCTCTGCAAATGGGATCTCATCTGCAGGCTAACGTCAATGGGTGGCTTGGGTATTTGCCGGTCTCAGCTCATCAATAACTCTCTAGTCCTCAAGCTTTGGCTTGCGCCTCCTGACTAATCCCTTAGCTGACTGGGCTGCTCTTTTGAAAGCAAAATATTTCCCTTAGGATCTTTTTGGCAGGTAAACCAGACTCGCTCCAGCTCTGCAACCTGGGCTGCTATCCTAAAAGTCAAAGACGCCCTATTCAAGCACGCCTGTTAATATACTCACTGATCCGTGGCCTCCTGCGGCGCTGTCGGACAACATCCAGCTGCCTACTTCTATTTGCAAACTTAAGAGACCTCCTCTCCATTGGTAGTTGGAACCAGCAACTCATCACTCGCTTATTTCCGGAGCAAGCGGCCTCTCACATCCTTAATATTTTCATCAGCTCGCACTTTATTCTTTGACCTGATAAGCTCTTCTAGGTTTCTGCCAAATCGAGAAAGTTCTCAACAAAAGCCGCGTATGAAGCTCTTTCACACGGGGATTGGCTCAATTCTATTTCCAGCGGGACCTCCAAAATGCTTTGGGCTATGGTCTGGCGAGCAAAGCACGTTCTACCAAGAGTGAAGACCTTTCTATGGCGTTGTTTGGTCCGCGCCACCCGGCTACAGCAATTCTCCATAGTCGCATCCATGAGATTGACGATAACTGTCCTATGTGCTTCGCCGGCTGCGAGACGGTCGAGCATATTCTTCTGCATTGTCCCTTTTCTAGGGCAGCCTGACTTGCTTGCCACCTGGGTATAAGAACTACATATCAACTTTCCTCTTTGGACATTTAAATCCAAACTCTCCAATAGAACTACCAGGCCATCGACGTAGCCTACTGCTTCTCCTTCATGTGGAGGCTCTGGAAAGCTAGATGTGACAAGGTCACAAGGTCTTTTAAGGATAAAGTTATATCTTTCGCTGCTTCTGACCAGGTCTCGAGCCTCCCCCCACCCCCAACCGCTGGCACCAGATCTTGGTTCCAGTTGTGGAGGTTGGATTGATGTTGCTTGGTGCAATAGCCTTAGTGGTGGGATCGGTATCTTCATCAACCCAAGCCCTTCTGCACCACCGCTGGCAATGTCGGTTTATCTTGACCACTGCATCTGCCCCCTGATGGGCAAGGCGAAAGCCATTCTGGTGGACCTAACAGAGCTCTCCAAGCTCTCGGCAAGAAGCGAGGCATGGCTCTTCAGTGACAGCTAGGCCTAGGTTAATTGGATAACCTCCCACGTGTCAAACCCGAACTAGGTTATTTATCATAATGTTCTCGACTGTAAGCTTTTGCCGTCAAGGAATCCTACCTTGGGTTCACTAGCAGAAGCAACAATCTACTTGCGCACGACTTGGCTAAGCACGCCATCCGCAGTAGGTCTTCTGGCCTCTGGACGGGTGAGCAGTTGCATGCCTTTCTGTAATCTCGAAGATGGACCTCCTTTCAGAAAAAACAAACAATAAAAAAAAATCCTCAAGGCACGTCACAAATGCGTTCCTCCGGAGGAATATCCATCTAACTGCCGTGACCTCCGCCTTCAAAGAACAACCTTCAGAACTTTTAATATGATGTACCAATAAGGAAAACCAATTACCCCTAAATCCTGACGGGCAATAATTAATATCACGAGGAACTCTCTATTATAACCAAAATTCACGGATTAGTAATAAGTATGCACACCAAATCCGAACTGAGAGACACTGCTAACCAAATTAACAAAACAAAGTTGCAGTTGATTCTACAACTCTAGTTTCATATACTCTTTTCTCGACCAAAAAATAAAATAAAAATAAAAACTCAGTTTCTCTACTCATTCCTTTTTCGTAGTGGCAGTCGTAGGATTCTGCTCTGAGAGAATCTTCAATACATTAACTAGTGCCCTCAGCCTGTCCCACACGCTGAGGCCATAGAGAGTTTCGACTAATGATTCCTGAAACTCAAAGCCGTTCTCCGCTACTGGGTACTGCATAAACAGTAGAAGTCTTAAGTGCATTAGCCAAAACTATTATCTTTTGATTGGAGAAATTATCAAGTAGCAGACCTGGATGGGTTTAGGGATCTTCGTCTTAATATATGGCCACCATTTGTCCTCAACAATTGACTTAACAAGACAGCAGGCTCGCAGACCTTCAACACCAGCAAATCTACCAAACCCACTATGCTTTACACCACCAAAGGGCAAAGACTGCATTCAAGCAGAAATCAAAGGATTCAGACTTAATAGTAAAAAGATCATAAACTATAGATAAGATGCATGGAAAAGAACATTTCCTAATAGTGACTTTTCTCAGAACACGGAGTAGAAACAACTTGAGAAAAATCAAGTATGAAACTCCAAATTTAATTCCATGATTGCTTCTTGAGAAAGCATATGCCATGACTGAGCTTCCTATGAAGTAACAGTGGAAGAAACATAAGGGCCTGTTGGTTATGTGTGACACCAAGAACATCCCCAAGCGATACTTAGTGTCATTATATGTGAGCAAATTAGCAGCTGGCAGCCATGACCATTTGCCACCAGCTTACCAGTACTCACTGAAGTATTTAATGTCAATATGTTATCTTTAATAAACATGAGCAGATCACTCACTCATGGACCATTAGATTTTGTTTCTCTGCATTGGTTCAACACCATGGCAGAAGTAAGCAGTAAACTTGGGTTCATCAGCAGCAATTGCAATGATAGCAAAACAATGATAAGCCCTAGAAGCATAGACTAGGGAAGCATATGGACTAATGTCATGCATTTATAATAGTAAAAGGGCATGAGTCATAATGAAATATTCATAACAATATGCAGAAATATATGTTTGGAATAATATTCATATAAGTGCAGTCATTAGTTTCTCTGAAGTAACAAATAATATTTAGATACATGGAGTGAAGTTGGCGTTCCAAAAGAATTATCGACTCGAGAAGAAATCTAGCTTAAGAATGAAAGACATACTTGCAGCTGATTATATCTATCAGTTACCTGACACATGTAGGTTGAAGCAAAATCATTAATTGCCGCAACTCCACAGTGCAACTGGGAAGCTATTTCTATGGCACGCCTCTTGTTGCCAGAAAACACAGCACACCCAAGTCCATATTTGGAGTCATTTGCAAGCTTGATGACCTCTTCATCAGTACTGAATTTCATGATTGGGATGATTGGACCAAAAGCCTGCATGCCAATCAAACTTCACCATACTAGCATTTTTCTTATGGGAAAGGTAAATTCTTACAAGTTCAAACGCTGCCAGTGTACCTCCTCTTGCATCAGTTTCATTGTGTGATTAACATTCACTATAACAGTGGGAGGAAAGAATTGATCAACTGCATCTTCTCCCAAATTGCCAAAGCTTCCTCTACCAACAATTTCAGCCCCTTTCTCCAAGGCATCGTTCACAAGGTTTTGAAGCTTTTCAGCATGTTCTTGCATACATATTGCACCCATATCATATTTTCCAGCAAGAGGGGTCCCTACAGAAAAAAAGGAGAGGTAAAAGATACACTATGTACTATATATTTCACCTTGCAGTATGCAGATTAACAAAATCAGTTCTTCAAAATAAGCTATCAGTTCAAGTTTTTTAAGAAAATTGATGACATGGACTTAAAACACGCAATTTTGTATGCTTTGCTCTCTTACACAAAAGCAAACATATGGACCTGTGTAATATATAAGACACTCATTTTGGCCGTAAAGCAAACTGTACAAGTGAAAAACGGTCACAGAAATTGAAAATACATAGTTTAAGATCATACCCTAAAGAAATTAAGACACCATATATTGTACCTTCACCTACATAAAATATTGAATCTCAGAGCAATGACTACTGCCCTTCTTTCTACCATAACTTAGTACAATCAGAAAGACACATTAAAAGTGACTGCTAAAGATCAAGAACTTTTGGTTGATTAGCTATATATTTGTTTGAAGAACACGATATCACCTTATATCTAATCAACAAATCTGCAAGTTCTAAATAAATTATTTTTCGATAAACAGCATGCCACTATTGTACCACAGCAGATGCTTCAGGAAAGTATCAATGTATAGATATGCTGCCTAACATTAATGTCTATATCTTGAATAGGATAAATAAATAAATAACCCTGACCATTAGTTGGTATCTTCTGTCGGACATACTTGGATTTTTGCTTTCTTTCCTTTGGCTAATATTTTCTAGAATATGCTGGCGTTGCACAGAACTTCTAGTAGCAGCAGAGCAAGAATAGACATACTTACAACAGATATTGATTTAACGAGTTTGACTATCTGAGCAACAAATGTGGAATGGATATCTTTGTGAACATAGAATCTTTCAGCACCAGCACAATTCTGTCCACTAGATTGAAGTGCAGCTCTAATAGCAATTTGCACGACCTTGAAAATAGGAAATAAACAATTATTAGTGGTAATCATTAATCCTGTAAAAGATGCTTAACATAAGAGAAGCTAATGAAATATGGGATATTGACAGATAGGAATGTTCCATGCAAAGTTGCAACTAGGGCAATTAGCAATAAGGAGATATCCATATTTCCATACATTAGGCAGATCAACATCTTCACAGACAATAAATGCATCTTTCCCACCAAGCTCAAGAGTAACGGGTATCAAGGTCTCTGATGCTTTTTGCATGATCTGTGATAAGTACAAAGATACAGTAAATAGACAAATAAGGGAGAAAAAAAGGAATTGAATTACATTATCCTAGTCAGTCAGGATTTCCCAAGTTTATAAATGGGACAAGCAAATCCAATAAAATTTGGTTCCGTTTTGTATACTTATCACGACATCTATTCAAGCATATAAGGCTTCCTAAATCATTGGTATGTATCTTTTAGTACTGCTCCTGAAAGATCAAAATGCATCTAGATACTTACTATCTTTCTTGATCATATTACCATCACTGTCCATATGAGATGGATTGGTAGGATTAAATCTAAGCAGAAAAAAGGGCATCCGAGAGTGTGTAAGTCTCTCTCCCCCAAATCAATTTCATAATTACTTTGGTAGGTTTAAGCTTTAAATATTAGGAGAGGAGATATTGGAGAATGACCTATTTACTACCTGTCAATCAACTTTCTTGTTTTATTACTATTAAGAGACAGTGTCATGATGGCAAATGATCTTTTGATAATCAGAACTGAACAACAAAAGAGGAATCTTTAGGCATGGCAGGTTGACCCATGCAAAAGATTCAAGTGACATGCAAAGAGACAAGAAAGAAAAGAGAAGCAAAATTAATGAAATACCATCTTTCCCACACCAGGTGAGCCAACAAAAATGATTTTGTCAACTGAAGATACAAGAGCTTGTCCTGTTTCTGCAAACCTGGAGGAGGTGCAAAATTGCAATAGTGATAAAAATCCAGATTCAAGTTAATTCAGCAAGAAGACAAAATGTTGAAAACTGATGTATACCCAGTTATTATGTGGACCAGGTTATCTGGAGCTCCTACAGCAGCAAGGGCCGCTTGAATAATACGGTAGTAAAAGCAACCAGACCAACTTGCATGCTCTGAGACCTGTCATAGATGCATATATCAGAACAACTGAGGAAGAGTCCATACACAAAGTCACAAAAGACAAAGATTTAGTAGAGCATACCTTTATCACTGCAGCATTTCCAGAGAATACTGCAGCAAGCATTGGGTTAAAGATGTTGTGGAAGGGATAATTCCAAGAAACAATTGCTCCAATCACTCCTAGAGGATAGAATTCCACCTTTGCCCTCTTATGCAGCATTGACCGTCCAGAAGATCTGGTAAAAAAAAAAATCAACAACAAATATATAAACAAAGAATTCACACATATAGTTTCATTTTCCTGCTAATTTTATAAATATATTTTGCTTCAGAGTTAACTAGTGCTGACAATGACGAACGTCGTACATTACATGATGGATCATTGTTTTCTTTATGATGTCAGTAAGTTCTCATGGAAAGCAGATTGCCAAACAATAGAGATAAGACTATAAAACAAAGTATTCATATCTTGAATTCTTGATCATTTGGAACTGTCCATTTGTCGGTACACTTGCAAATGTAGATTATTTTATGTGAGATAAAAAAGAAAGAAAGCCATACAGAAACTTTAGGATGCCAGCTGCATGGACATCCATCACATTATGCGTACATGCATGCACAAACACACACATGCACACGCATGTGCAAGAGGTCACATGCTCATAGACCCACGCTCACTCAACATGTACAAGAAAACTCACACAATAACTATGCATAATAACCCTGTATAGTGTCATACAGATTGAAGTGACTAATAAATAATAGGTTTCTGAGATATATATCAATAAATCACTACAACTGATATAAATTTTTGCACTCATGGGGAATGGCAAAAAATTACAGTCAAATATCTAATATTCTCCATTAAATTGGAATAAATCTTCAAATTGCACCTGTATTCAGGCTTTAGCCACTTCTCACCCTCATCCAGAAGCCAAGTGATCTTCTCACATGTTGTCATTATCTCACCCAGAGAAGCATCCACCATTGTCTTTCCTGTATCTCTAGAAGATATCCTATAAAATAGGAATGGTAACCACTTGTCATTTTTGATACAGACATACGGAATCAACAATGAAAATAATTCAAGAAGTCAGATTGGATGCAATAATCTTAAATTGAAGAAGCCTAATAGTTTACAAAACAATCCAGACCTGAAGTCCTCGCGGGGATCCGGACCTCTAGCCAATAAGCTACACTAATACTAACAGGCAACAACAACCAAAAAAAAGTGCAAAAAAATAAATGCTTGGATTTATAGACCTTACTCGCATATAAGCTCTTGATGTTCAATAATGTACTTCAGCAGGATTCTCAAAAACTGGCGTCTTTGTTTGAAGCTACTCTTTTCCCATATCTTTTGTGCCTTTCTCGCTTGGACCACATGCTCCTTAACCTGATGCAGCAACCATACTACTTATAGATGGCGCATTTTAACAGTTAAAAGAAAATTTTCCATATAGTGTTAATTTAAAATTTCACATATTACTTTCAATCCAAATTCATGGGAGCTGAAGAAACACAACTAAATTTCATGGGAAACATATCTCGCCTCCAGTTTATTTCTGCACCATCCTAATTTTCTTTAACAATACACAACTTGATCCAAAAAATCACAGGTTCATCTGGCAAGAACTTTATATAAATTTAATGATATAATCTAGAAGATATATCTTCCATCCTAGTCAGCTCCGTTGATAATTAAAGGAGATGGAGTAAACTTAAATTGGTCACAATACATTAACAGTTAACGTAAGGATTATAATCTATGGTGCTCCAAGATCATAAATGTAAACCATATCCCGCAATCCATGAATTCAACTAGAATCACCACCAACCTCATCAGGAGTTAATGCAGGGAAATACCCCAAGTACTTCATAGTTGCAGGTTCATAGCACTGGACCTTGTCCAGTTGCACCATCTTCCCCTTTCTTGGTATCTACAAGCAATCACAAATAAACTAATCAAAGAACCAAAAAAGGCGAACCCTAGAAAACACGCTAAAGAGCAGCATTTGGGGACGCGTACGTAAATGTAGCTGTTCTCTTTGGTCTGGCTCGCATCCTCCAACACTGCCATAAACCCTAGCTTATAAAAATTTACGAAATTTGTGAAAATTCGAGCAAAATCCGAAAGAATCCGCCGAACAGTTACCGTCGGAAGCATCGACTTCGATCGAGGGGACATTCGGAGGGATCAGCATGAGCAAGAAGCGGCAAAGAGCGAAGGCGATCCCAAGAACGAGCAATGGCCACCAAAACGCCATTACGAGAGCTTCGATCTCTGGGCTCACAAGAGTAATAACGAATAAATTTTCTGGTTACAATGGGAGAGTGGAGAATACAGAGAAATAGAGGGGGGGGTTAAAAAGAAAAACAAAAGTCAAGCGAATTATATCTCCCTCCGCTTTATTTAATGTGCGGTTGTTGAAAGAACGAAAGATACTACTACGAGCTTTGTCAATCCGCGTTTCTGATTGGCTGCACGCCACATCCGACTGTTGTGCAGCCAATAAGGTGCGACGCTCTGGTTATTCTCAAATCTCAATGGCTTGCTTTGTCATACGTGTCTTACTTTACTGCTAGTTGCCACCTCTGAATTAGACTAATTTAGCGGCAGAAGAAGTGAATTTGGGGAGAGCTAGGGGTAATTTTTAATAGGGCGGTATTTAACAGGGAGGAAAAAAAAATTCGTGATTGAACTTCAATTTTATTTATACAGGAATAATAGCCTCCACTTTTGAGATTACTTTACTACCCTTCTGCCTTGCAAACGCTGTCGATGGATAGCTGTCTTTTTCTCTTTTCTAATAGCTTTGTCTTGATCGTCGACTGCTGGTCGGAGAGCAGAGCTTACGTGGAACTTAGTGGTCCGTGGTCAAGTGCTTCTTTATTTAATTTGGTTAGTTCAAGTAGTCCAGGGGGGCTAGAATCAAGTATCAGATCTGAGTGACCAAAGTAAAGCTACACGAAAAATTAATTTTCGGTAATACTATTTAAACTATTTTTAAGATGGCTATAATTTTTGCCAGTTTAGTAAATCGCTGTCTTAATTCTCAGTCAATTAATATAGGTAAGAGAGAATGCTATGCTGGTATATTAATATACTACATATGAATTACTTGACGGAAGAACAATTTATGAATCACTTTTTCCAACAATTTTTCAACATAGTAGTGTACAATTGAGTAAGAATCTCTAGACATCAAATTGCCGAGCTGCCAAAAACTGATAGTAGATTGAGAAATGATTTAAACAATGTCCTACTGCAAGAATTACTTGGTCAAAAACACAAATAAAGAATTGAGAAAGATAACGACATCCAAACAGATAATGACGCAGAGCCAGAAAGAAAACAAGAGAGCGGAGCTAACTGTCAAAGAGCATTCCGCGCGCAATACAGTTTCAAAACTGAGGCCAACCGAAACCTTCGGTATCCAACTCGTCTATATCTTCCCCTCCCTTCTCAGACCACCATTCTTGTCTCTGGCCTCCCTCCCTCCTCATTAAACCATGAGGCCAGTCCACCACCTCCTCTTCCTCCTCGCCCTTCTTCCCCTCGCTACCTCCTCCGCTGCCCTCCACCCCGCCACCGATGGCGCCATCCGTTCCGTCTGCGGCCGCACCCCGAACCCTTCACTCTGCGTCACCACCGTCCGCCGCTCAGCCGGCAAGCCCAACCACGATACCGTCGATGCCCGCGCCGTCCTATACATGCAGATACGCGCCACCGTGCGCCGCACCAAGGCCGCCAAGATTCGCGCCGCCCGGCTCATCAGAAGCTCACGGCCAGCCGTCGCCGCCGGGCTCAAGCTATGTTCGAACTTGTACGTCAACATGGTCGACAACCTCGGTGCGGCGACACGTGCCGGCAAGTTCGGGGATAAGGCGTTGATTGGTCTCATGTTGTCGTCGGCGCTGCAGAATCTTGTGTCGTGCGACTACGAGTTCACCAAGATCGGACTGAAAAGCCCGATGACTCGGTTCGATGCGTCACTGACGAAGATGACGAACAACTGCGTCGCCATTAACAACATGACATAAGTGGGGGCGGGGGAGCATTGTAAAGTTTGGTGCAACTTGTTATTATCGTGGGCAAATTAATTACTTGGGGGGAGATTGTATTGAGATTAGTGTGTGTTCTGCGTTTACGTCGAGTTATTCAACAATAATGTGGCACTTATAAAATAGGATGATTTTTTTAAAAGAATTATTCAAACCATCGCTTTAAAAAGAAGAAAACTGGAGCTGCAACATCAACATAAGAACAGCAGGAAGTGGATTAAGAGTTTAACTTCACAACATCAGGAAGGTTTTGTGACAAATAATATCTTAGCTACCTGCTTCACCTGGCAGAGATGCTGCCAATAACGTGGAAGAGACTCCTCTGGTCCACTTAGACGACGCAAGCTTTCTAGAAGCTACAAGAATTTAAAGATGCAGGTGGATGTTTGAGCAAAACAGACATTGTAATTACACTCTCATATCACAAATTTCCCTGTTAAATTATATAAAGGAGACTGGAACAGGTATTGGCTTTTCTCCTCAACTTGCTTGCTCATCAAAATATCGAGAGAAATATAAAGTGAACGAATTTCCATGTATACACCTCTAAAGAGTTTCATATTTGCATGTACACAACTGAGCTTGACCTTCTAGTCATTTGAGAGCAATCAGAGCGTAAACCACATGAAATGAACTTGTTCCACCAATTAAAATTGCCTATTTATGCGAACTGCAGAACTGCATCTTCCTGCAAAGACTGGAAGATTTACAATAACAAAATCAACAAGTTGATACTGGCTGAACACCTCCTTGCATAGCCCTGTAGCACTCTAGACTGCAAAGCGGAAGATTGGATTTAGAATCTCGGTACTTGTATGCATTGGTACAACATGGGGCAGCACATTTCTCTCGTGGGGGTGGATAACTGAATAGAGGACCAAAATAAAAAGTGATATCAGCTAAAAAAACACCAAAAGCATGTAAGAAATTACAAAAAGCTACAAACTACATGCAAGGATAAAAAGAATCTGCTGCATGAAGGGCATTAGAAGTACAAGGAAGAAACTTGTAATAATAATAGACATGGATACAGAAAAAGAAAAGAAAAACAAATTTCAATAAAAAATGGTGCCTAACCTGCATTGCTTGGAGTTGAATATACTTGGAAGACCCACATCCTCAGAAAACGTAACAATCGTGCCAGTTGGTCCCATGACCCATCTGATAGAGTTTGATGCTAATGTCAATGACTCAGCAGCTCTCTTCTGAGAAATGCACAAGTTCAAGGCTTCAAGCAGTAAGCATAGGCCAGATATTCTACTGAAAACATAAGACTACTGCTAGTGTTTTTATACCTGTGCCATCTCATCACGCTCCTTGCGGATCTTCTCTTCCTTTTTCTTCCTACTAGAATCCTGGCCCAATATTTTCTTTATCGCTTCAGCCTGTAAGAAAAAAGATTAGGCAAACTATTTCCAAGTCAGAAGGGGCTAACCCAGAATTGCAATAGTTCAAAACAAGGAACAAAAGATGAACCTCTGATTCCCGAGCTGCCTTCTCTACTTGCATTTTACGCCTTTGAGCAGCCTCAGCTTTTCTTGCTTGCTGCTCCTCCTCAGTAAGCTTCTCCTTTTGCTCTGAAATCACAAAGTGAAAGTTAATATCATCTTGAACACTCTAATTTCTATCATAATCACTATATTCACAGAACAACATTTCTCTCCTTACTTCTTGTGGGAGCAGGTGGTAACCCATCAGGAAACTCGATCAAGCTCTCACCAGCAGCTTTGCTTGATTGAAGGGCTCTGCGACGTGTCATAAGAGGTTCTGCTCTAGCATAAGTCAATTGTTCTGGAGATTCTTTTTTAAGTTTCCTTTCCTTGGCATCAAGCTCATCATCCGAACCATGCTCTTCCTCTTCAATGTAATCTGTGTCATCCAACTGTTTTACAGCTTTCAACTTCCTTCTGCTTACATTGTTGGATCGTGACATACTGTAGTCTACATCCACATCATATGCACTTCTCCTACTTTGTGACACCTTGGATATTTTCCTTTTCTTGACACTGTCATCATCATCTTCATGCTCGACACTCTGTCCCACGCTGCTCTTTGAAGTTTTGAGTCTCTCAAGATAACGTATCTCATCATCTTCATCTCCATCACGAAATGAACTTTCTCTTGTTCGTCGCTTTGGCACCCTTTTACTTTTCCGAACAGGCTCAACAAAGGTAATGCTTTGGTGCTTATCTTTCTCCTTCACATGCATGCTCTTTTCTGTACTTTTGGAATGTGAGTCCTCTTTTTCTCCACGAGAAAAGCATCCTCCATTGAAATCCTTCCTTGAAGCTCCTTGCAAGTCATTTGCTTTTTCAGGTGGAGGGTAATCATCATCGGACATATCCTACAGCAAATAATAATAACAAATAAATAAATGAGTGAAGCAATATTTAGATTCTTCCAAAGAGAGTGAATTCTGAAGCAGTGCTTCATATTGAAAATATTACAGGACATACTAATACTGAATTATGTGACTTTTTTATCTAAATTATCTTGTTCTTTTGTTCAGAAGAACTACTCCAATTGTAATTTTTTAATAGTGTGCAGATCATTACTATAATAACTTCACTTCCACAAGGGTTTATTATAGGAAACTTGAGTATCAGCTAGGCAACGTCTGAAGAAAGTTTCCAAATAGTCTAAGTACTACGCTAAATTAGATGTCAAAGCAAGATAAACCAGCTGATTACCTGAAGGATCATCATTTGACGATGTCGAGAAGCATCCGCTGATCGCAAGGGCTTCTCAGAATGCAAACCAATTTTCCCACTCTCCAGATTTGATTTTGCATGAACAGTACGAGTCACTCCACCAACCTTAAGCCTGACCTTTCTCGATTCATTCTCAGCTGATCGATTGAGAGCTCCAATTGACTGATCCATATCATGACGTCCATTACTTTTGCCAACATATCCAACCAGGGACCTTGAATTAATTTTAGTTTCTTTACCTCCGCTTGCGCTCTTCCAATTAGTTGGAGCAACCACACCTTCAGTGCATCTCTTTAAGTCTGATGCACTCTGCTCTTTATCAGAATTATTAAGTATCTCACCTCTCGAACTACTACTTTTGTATAATACTTTGAGAGCTCCAAACTTTTTCTCATCTTTCTTGAACTTTCTGAAATCAGCTGAACTTTCAATCTTATTGATTGAAGCAACCTTTGGAACGTAAGTGTTAAGGCTCAATTCTTTCCTCTGCGAAGAGGAATCATAGCCCGTGTTATCATCAGGAGAGCGCTTGCTGGTATTGTCTGAAGATGGCGTGGATGAGGGAGGCGACATATCATGACCCTCCGCTGTTGGATGTGTGTCTGGGCGAGGCCTCCTTGAAGAAACACTTCTACGTTTCTTCATGACACTGTTTGCAGCAGTGAATCCTGATAAACCCAGGCTATCCATTGGAAGATCACAACTCAAGTACAGGACATATAACACTTCTTCTTCTTCTTCTTCTTCTTATCTGCAAATTAAAAGAAATCACTAAAAGATTAGTTAGCTGATCAGCCATGTCTTGGGCACCCAAATATAGTACAAACTAAAACAATACAAAAGTTAGTAATCAAGAACAACACCAGCAAGCAAAAGAAGACTGAAATAATACAAGAAGTCAGAAGATTGATCATATTAGATAATAAAGAACCGGAAATTGAATAAATGAACCAAATAAACAGATTTAAAAGAATTAGAATTAGTAACACAATATTATTACAAATTAAAGAACTAAGAAGAAAGCACCGACAAATCTCCTAAAAGCATTAGAACACAGTAACGTGAACAACAAAAAGACCTACATAAACGAAATAATTCAATATAAAAAACCAAACCTTCCGATAAATCCATCAGCCAACTATAGAAGAAAAGCCCAAAGAAATCCAGATCGACCCAAGAAACGTAGAACAATAATCTATACCTCCGTGGCGGCGCAAGGAAAAGAGAAAAAGGCGACGACTTTGGATAGGGGAGACGAGAAGAACAACAAAGAAAAGATGAGTCTTGTCCGGAGAAGAGATATGAGGGATCAAAAGAGGGTAATTGGGGTAAGAGAAGGACGGAACTAGGGTTAGGGTTAAAGAGAGGAAGGGGATACTTCGCTCCCCTGCACCTGCCTCTTGTTGGATCGAGAAAGGCGGGACCTTTAAGCGGTGATGGTGAGATCGATGGGTAAATTCCCCCCATCGCGTATGTGTTATTCCCACCCCCCACCCCGACCCGAACCCTTCGTCTATGGATGGGTGTTTGCTGTGTGGTTGTAGTCGTCGTAATCCCGTCTCTCCTTCCTTCCATATAGAGTGGAGGTGTAGACTTGGAGTCTCTGTGGATTGGATTTCCTTTCTCTTCTTCGTACAGAATTTGCATTTTAAACCCTTCACTTAATTTATATCACTGTTAGGCCCTCTCATTTTAACTTTTTGCACATCGCTTCCTATTTTCTTGGAGTTAATTGCAGCCCAACCCACTACGAGAGGACCGGATTTAATATATAGCGATGGCCCACGGATCCAGTTCATCATCTACTGGGCCAGCCCAAAATTGACTGACATCCTAATGAGTAATAACTATAAAAGCCCGGCCCATATCCCTCCAATGAAAAGCCCTCTTCTTCATCGAAGCATCGAGAGAGAGAAGGAGAAATTGGGAGAGACGAACTCGTCCCGCCATTGCTAATCTTTCGACTCTCTTGCTACCTTCTTCTCCGAATCCTTTCTTCTGCACGCCCTCTTCTGTGAATTTTTGGTTCTATTTGATCGTTCCATCTTCTCAGATCTTTCTGGTTTTCTTTTGGCTATTTATTTGTCCTTCTGGATTCCATGGCGGGGACATCGAGAAAGTCAGGCCGCGATCGCGCAATGGTAACGTATTCCTCACTTCTTTCGAGCGAAGGATTGGATGTTTCTTTTCTGGGTCTTAGTTCTCGTTGTTCGGCGAGTTTTGAAGTTCTACAACTGTTGCAGTTCAAAAGATTGGTTTCTAATTAGTTGGTGAAAACGATTTGATGAATTGAAGCTTTCGATTTCCTTCTCTTGTCTCTTCTTGTTCTTTTGGGTCGTTGGTTTTGTGGGCTTAGCTAGGGCGAATGAATGAACTAGTTGTTCGTTGTTGGTGTGCGTGTGCCTGTGAACTGGATTTAGCACTGCCCTAGATTTTGATATCAAGATTGGAATTCTTTAGCTTGATTATTTGTTATTATGTTATTATTTTTGTGTGTTTTGTGTGCACATCAGGACTTTGAAGGGTTCTTAAATGATCTGCAAGGATGGGATAAGTTATACAAGGACAAAGATCAGAAATTGAGTGGCCAGACACCTAACATCAGTAAAACGGTATATAGTTAGAACTAGCCAAAAGATTTTGTTTCAGTCTTTCACCAATCAATCCTTTTTTTAAGCATTACGTGCACTTAGCATTTTCTTCTTTGATAATTTATGCACTATGGGCAAAGTGAAGATTGTCATCAGCATGCTTAGGTATACTTACTGAAGTTCAATTACTTAAGGATTGAAGGTAAGGAACTGGTATACAAAATTTGAATGGGATTATTTGAGTGATCTGTGCTGCATAGCAAACTGATATTATACTCCTTGAATTAAAAAAACCTACTCCCAAATATCTGCTTGTATATGTTATGATCTGGGATGCATCTATGGCATGGAGAATCTTGGATAAGTGACTCATGCTGTTGTCCGATAACTTCCACATATGCCTTCAGCTCTTTCTGTTGGAAGTTAGGTCTATCTTTGAAGTTCTTGCAATATATGAAGGATACTTGAGAATATTGCTGCATTACTTTTTAAACAGCTTTGGGCTTGCATAACAGTTTGATACTTTGATATGTTGGTCTTCATTCTACTCTCTGAACAAGTGAACAGTATAAGATATAATATCAGGTGTCTTTTTAAGAATAATATGATCTTTTTCTTGAAGGGATCCTCACAGAATGCTGGAAAGGGCCATGAAAGTAAAGAGACTCTAAAAAGAGTTCCTGCAGTTGAGATTAAGAAGAAAACTAATGTTGTTTCAGAAGTCCCTGCAAAAAGTATTGATGAAAAAATAGATTATTTGAAGTACACAGGCTTTTTGAATGAGGAAAAATTACCCGATGCTGCGTCAGAGAAGGATCTGGTATGGACAAGTGATCTCTGGTTATTGGTTTCTTTCTGTTCATGATATGTCTAGCTGAACTTTATGATGCTAATTTGGTCCTCTTTTTCTGCTTGTAGGGTAATGAGTATTTTAAGCAAAAAAAGTTTTCTGAAGCAATTGATTGCTACTCGAGAAGTATTGGATTGTCTCCCACAGCAGTTGCGTTTGCCAATAGAGCTATGGCATATCTCAGGCTAAAAAGGCAAGTTTTTAGTTAATTTCAATTGTGTGTTATTAATAATTTGATACATTTTAAAGCTAATACATGAGCTTCTATTTCTAAGATTCCCATAAGCTATTCTCGTCCACATTGTTGTGAGATTGTTGATTAATCATTTGAGCCTTTATTACTGAAACCACAAGAAGTACTCATCCATCCAGTGCTTTTGAAGAGAGGAATTTAACTTCCAACAAGATAAAAGGGTGCATGAATGAAATCTGCTAGACATAACAGATGTCAATTTAGTGATGCTTTTTCTGATGTGAGATTGTGGGGGGGGGGGGGGTACTGATACGGCAAGATGTACACAACCTTGCTTATGCCACTATAAATTGTTTGCAGGACCTGTATAAACTACTAAGTAATTATCACTTAAGTTGTTTAGATATTTGCAATTAGATATCTCAACAATTGCCAAATTTATTGTCAAAGAGATCTCCACTGATCAAATTTTCTCCATGACTTATGTGAGAATTGCTACTGCATGGTTGGATTTCGTGTGGAATTGCAAGCTAGTTGTTGGATGCAATCATCTGTTGATATATTTGTCCGGTAATTGTTTTTTAGCATTGTGGACCAATTGTTCATGCTGATGTTAGTTCTGAGTATAAACTATAAACAGTATGAGATTAGAACTACTTCTGTACTGATAAGTGCTGAAATCAAGGTGCACACTGAGACTGGTATTTGCAGCTTCATGTCTGGCTATCTCATTCATTTTGGTATATTATTTTTACCTAATCATGTCATTTAATATTCTTCCATAGCATAAATCTGTGTTTGTAATATTTATTCTGTCATTATAACCCATAATCTGTTCAATGTTTCTCATATACATTAGATTTGAAGAGGCTGAAAGTGACTGCACTGAAGCCTTAAGTTTGGATGATCGCTATGTTAAAGCATACTCACGTCGAGCTACTGCAAGGAAAGAGCTTGGCAGATTTAAGGCATCCATGGAAGGTATCCCGTCTTCTTATCTCTGTTCCATGAAAATCATTTCACAGATATTTAGCCTTGCCTTTCATTTCATTGCTATAGTTAATGACATCCAAGTTCTTATCCCAGATTCTGAGTTCGCTATGAGACTTGAGCCTAATAATCAAGAGCTCAGGAAGCAGTATGCTGAAACAAAAGCTTTATATCAGGAGGTGAGCGTCCTTCACTTATAGTAGAACTCTTTGATATTCTCACAATTGACTGACAGAAGTACCGCAAGACAAAAAGAATTGTATGCAGTTATGTCTCTACATTTTTATATTTTGATGATTACCTCATTAAGGGGCCTTTGTACCCCTAAAAGCACCAGATAGTGTCTTACATGAAGATACATTTGCAGCGATTTTTTGTCTGCACTCTGCAATTTATTAAGCTTGGTGTAAATTATCCAGGAATTGGGCAAGAAGGTTTCTGCATCATTAAAAGGTTCTGTTCCTGAAATTCAAAGGGCAGGTTGTTCAGAGATGGGATCAATAGATGGTACAAATAGCTATTCTATCTCTAGTGATGCCAGGAAGACAGCTTCAGTTGCAGATAGAACTAGCAGAAAGGTACCTATTGAATAGTTTGGATAGTATGTTCAGAATTTTGGAGACAAAACCTCCTATCAAGTGATTCACCTTTCGATTTTTCTTCATCTTTTTGCAAGAATAAGAGTTAGATACTGGATTTCCCTATCTGGGCTTTCTGTATTTCATGTACATGAATTAATTTTAACCTACACTCTTGTTCAGGGCAACAGTATCAAAGTTTCTGATCCGCCTCTGATTGCTTTAAAGGATACAGAGAAAACTTTAAGAGCTAATACAGAATCCAGAGGACATGTATTTGATGAATCAAAAGGAGGCAACCTTAGTTTCAAAGATGCTAGTGTGAAGGTACACCAGGAAGAACTTTTCTTCAATATTCAAAGATAAATTATGTCTAGAATATTTGAGCAGCAAGCCTTTTAGAGATGATCCTTTCATAGACAGTTCTTTTTTTCCTCCATTGTCTTCTCTGTAGTCCATTTGGGCCTCTTCCCTATATCTTAACCATCCTCTATATCTTGTTTGTCCAATGGTATGTAACTTTGTTAATCTGGCTGACTTTATTCGGATCATCGAATATAATTTGTTAATCTGGCTGACTATTTGCATGAATTCAACCACATTGCTTTCTTAACAAACAATTGCATAACTTTGCTTTCATAAGAACAACTGCATACCTGAAAGCATACAGATGTTCACGTGTGTATATATATAATAAGTGTAAACGTGAGAGATTGGACTTTGCCATTTGATGTAATCTAGAACTTTGGAAAGGCCTATATTGGAAAAACTTGCCTCAGATATCTACTTATCATACACAGAAATTATCAATAATGGATTATTTTAGTATAATTACGACTACCTAATGCATGAGGTGTGGGGCTCAAATTATTTGAATAATATATAGAGGGCTTCGATATGTTGATGATTAGTTCAGATTTTTAAGTTTATATGTATTGTATATGATAAGACCACTCCAAAACCTATTGTAACTTGTAGTTAGTCTAGTATTTGTGATGCTAGAAGGAGCTTCAGGTTTTAGTCCATTAAAATTTGAAACTGCTTATATGACTGACTTACCAAGCTGTTTGTCAACCTTGCCAATTTTAACCTCAATTTCATGAGTTTCTCTGAGATTATCTTTTAGCCTTTGCTATGTGGTAAGCAGTAAATAGTTAATAAATTCTGCATTTTAATGAGAAAAGGAGTACCTGTTGTAACCTTTTTGACCCTTTTGAATATTACTCAATTCAAGTAGGAGAACCAATGCACCACACAGAAGAATGAACTGAAAGCATCATTGCAGGAAGTTGCATCCCGTGCTGCTGCACGAGTTATGGCTAGTTCTGCCAAAAATGTCTGTGCACCAAAATCAGCTTATGAATTTGAGGTTTCTTGGAGGGCAATATCTGATGACTGCGGACAGCAAGCTGAATTGTTGAAGGTTAGATGTTATCCTGTTATGTTCTAACCTAGTTGGTTGTACTAAAAACTTATCTTCTTTCAAACATTCCATGGTCAGACAATTCCACCAAATAGCCTACCTCAAATATTTAAAAATGCACTTTCCGCGCCCATCCTGATTGATATTATCAAGTGCACCACCAGAATTTTTAGGTATGTTGCTTGATACTGCTAAATGCCTGCTCTTCTACAAATTGTCTGCACTCTATGTAGATTCATAACATTCATTTATTACTCTCCTTTCTCATTTTGTGAAAACTCTTTTTCCTCCATGTTTAGGGAAGAAACAGAATTAGCAGTTAGTATACTGGATAATTTGGTCAAAGTTCCACGGTTTGACATGATAATCATGTGCCTTTCAGCTATGCACCAATCTGGTAAGTAGGAAGTCTATTATTGAGTAGTAAATATCTTTTAATTTTTTTACCGTCTTGAGAACTCTTGACTGGTTGTTTTTTCATTGAGAAACTGGCCAACTGCTAGGAAGAACGTGTTTAACTTATGATTTTATGCTTCAGTTACTTTTACATGACAATATGTTTCTCTTGGTTTCTACTAAATCTTTTAGACTCTTGAGAATAGCGTCAACTTTTCTCCTGCTGTTAATTTTATTTTGATTTTAGAGATCTTTAACTTTTTCGCATAGAAGAGCATCAATTTGTTACTCTTAGAATCTATAAAGCAAACATTCCTATTTGGTTGGTAATGGATTGTTTGCTAGTGAAGTCACTCTGTGGGACCTTCAGCTTTCCTAGTCTCCTATTTATTCATTTCAATCAGGGGAATAATTCAAATAAGACAATGAAATATACTGCTGTATGTCTGATGTATGTGGATGTTGCAAGCAGAAGTTTAACTTATACCTGCTGATGCTTACTCAGTTTTTCTTTCGTATAGAACTAAGGCGGATTTGGGAGGAAATATTGGCTGTCAAGGGCCTTGCAGCACATCAGATCGAAATCCTTACCCGGCTTCGACCAAAATATTGTTATGGTGAATGGCAAGATCATATGGCCCAGTCTAATGGATGGCCCAAATAAATGTGATTTTCCCTCTTAGAGCCAGAATCTTGTATTGAAGGGCGAGCCTGCTTTCTGCTTGTTCTTGACGATCCTGTACTTCTCTTAGTGCCCACAATCTCTCTCAGTGTATCATGCTTTGTTAGTTATCAAGCATATGAGATTGTATAATGTAGTGGTGCCATAAATTAATTTTTGTCCCACATCTCTGTAAAATTAACTCATCGACCGATTATTTTACATCATTGAGAGAGATGCTTGGGTTATTTAATCTGATTGCACAGATTGTGTAGCCTGTTCATATTCTTGTTAATATTTCAACCAAGATTTACTGCAGATTCTAGGCAATGTCAAGCATTGTACTATTACCGATACTAAGCAGGGAAATATTTGTATTGTGCATTGATAATCCCAGAACTTGTTGGTGTGATGGTGTTATAGCAATGTTATATGAGAACGTTATTATGGCTCCATCATAAAGCCGAAGGACAAATAACCATAAATAAACCTAAAAATGAGCCATATTACTCGGATTTGGGCTTTCCCGATTTAGAAGACGGATGGGCTTTTTATATTCCACCTCGTCCTGCTCGTCCTTCTCCTTTCTTCTCTCTTTCTTCCTTGCTACTGGATAAGAGCCCAAATAGAGAGAGAAGCCGGAGCTCAAACGGAAGGAGAAAGAAAAGCAAATGGCGAATTCCTCTCTCATGGCATCGGCGCCGACATCTCCCGCTGCTTCCCCTCTCAAATCCCTCCACAAAAACCCTCCTAAAACCCTTCGGTTCCCCTTCCACCAGACCCTCCTCTCCTCCCCTTCTTCCAAGTAAGCTCCTTTCTCTCTCCTCTTCTTGTCAGGACTCTTTCTTATCTAATCACACTCTTCCTTGCAGGAATTACAAGAACCTTGCGGCTTCCTCCTCCTCTCCTAAGGCGTCATACTCGAGTGGGCTCTGGGCTCCGGACCGAACTCAAAGGCAAGGGGTTTGGTCCATTAGGTGAGGTCATTTATTAATTTTGCTTTTCTTCATCGTCTCTTGGTGTTTATTGATTCTAAGATTTTGTATTTTGCAACGTAGGGATGATTTGCTGGTGCCGTCGTCGCCCTACTTCCCGGTAGAGGCGCAGGGAGGGCAGGGACCACCGCCGATGGTGCAGGAGCGGTTTCAGAGTGTCGTCAGTCAGCTCTTTCAGCATGTAAGTGTTGTGTGGGATCTTTTCTCTGCATATTTGTTGTTTCTGGGGTTGACCCACTTTTAAATTTGCGATATTGCAGAGAATTATTCGATGTGGTGGTGCTGTGGATGACGATATGGCAAATATTATCGTGGCGCAGCTTCTCTATCTCGACGCTGTGGATCCTACCAAGGTTTCTTTTTATCCTTGATCTTATGCTTTGCTTAAGCTTCCGAAGATGTTCTTGGAGAATGTCTTTGAGACTTGACAGGACATGTAATTCTAAGCCTTTTTGAGTTTAGTATGCTGTGTTACTGGCTGGGTTGTGCATATCATCAACACAAGATAGACTCAGAAGATGCAAATAATTAGTATGTAATATATAGTTGTTTACTTTGTCCAATAATTTTCTGATATCAGCTTTATAAATCCATATTGGCATTCTCCCCCGACATGTAAGCCGTCAACTTTTTTAAACAATCCTTTCGGAAAGTATTATCATGACTTCTTTTGTTCGCTGGTCTTCTCTCATGTTTGCTTCACAATTCACATTTATGGTATTCTCCTTTTCGGGGCTACCTTTGTTTCTCTGTCGCCCTATTGCACGGTACTACATTTGGTTGGTACTCTGGCACTGTATCTTCTACATATTCCTATGCTTTGTCATTGCAATCTGTATTCATGCATACAAATATTTATAGATATTGACTTTACCGTAGCATATGCATTTCTGATATTAAATTTCAAGTAACACCTGGGAGATTAATCATTTTCAAGGAAATTTGTCTTGTGAATCTTGCCTATTATTTTGAGTTTGTTTCACGTCCACCTTGTGTGATTCTTGTCGACTTTATAGCATTGCTCCAAAGTTTAGTGTATGACTAAGTTAATCAATTTTTTTTGGATATTGCATGTATAGGCTTCTCTATTATGAAAGTGTTGTTCTACTTTTATTTTATTTTTTTTCTGGGCTTTCTGTCACGTTGTTTCTCATGGTAGTTTTGTCTTTTGGCTTGATGGTGAGGCATCATGTTTTGATGATCATTATTAATCGTTTATCATAACATTCTCTTTATAGTTGACCTGGGTAAACAATTCTAGTAGCACCTCTTTGGATGCTTATGAAGCTGAATTTTTTATGTCTCATTTAGTCATTACAAGAATTAAGGAGTTTAAACCAACAAATTATGTTTTTCCATCAAATAGACGTTCTAGAGTACATGCGAACTTCTCCTACTTGTTCTGTTCTATATTTATTACTTCTATCTGTTATCATTATCATTTTCTCTTCCAATATAGAAGACACTCAATCTGCAGCTGCATTTATAATTGACAAGGACTAAAATTTTCTGCTTGATAACCCTGATAGGATATTGTCATGTATGTGAATTCTCCAGGAGGATCTGTGACAGCTGGTAATGTCTTCTCTCCTGTCTAGCTTAGTAATTTTAACAAGTTATTTCATGTTACTAAGAGTAGAGGCATCCTTCTTTGTAGGCATGGCTATATTCGACACAATGAGACATATAAGGCCTGATGTTTCCACTGTTTGTGTCGGACTGGCTGCCAGGTAATGGAATATGTAGTCCTCAGCTCCCTGTTCATTGCAGCCATTAGAGATGTGGATTTCCTTAGGTTTTCACCTCTGCAAAGGGATAATTGCCACAACCTTATGATATACTTTCGGATATGTAAATATGGCTTACACATGTTTTTTCCCCAAGTTTTTGTGATCCCCATTTCAATTTAATTATTGTTCAATTGAAATTTTACTGAAAATTTGGAAAGCAACATACTGTTAACTACTTATGCCTGATAGAACTGTTGTGGCCCTTTCATTGGTTATCTTTGAGGCTTTGTGTATGATCTGTGTCTCTCTCTTTCTTTTTGTTGCCATCCTGGATAAGGTAGCTGACTTTCATCTTGAATTGTTTTTCCTTGCAATAACAGCATGGGTGCTTTCATTCTGAGTTCTGGCACTATAGGTAACACTTCTTTAGTTTTTACTATGATGATTATATGGCCAGAACCAACTGGAATGTTATTCTAATTCTTAAAAGGAATATCTGAAATACAGGGAAGCGATACAGCTTACCAAACTCCAGGATAATGATCCATCAGCCTCTTGGAGGAGCTCAAGGTGGACAAACTGATATTGACATCCAGGTAAACCTGAAGATTTACCTTTAAAATTTTATGAACCTCAAGTATGTGATTACGTCAGTCATACTCGTAAAGAATTTGTTGAGGTAGTAAGGTTGTCAGTTTTGATGTTAGGACTGAGCTTCTGTAAATCGAGGTTCCAACCACCCAGGAGCCTGCTCTAGATGTTGTAGCCATTAGGCATAACCTTAAATATCATTCCATTTCAATGTTCTTTTCCTCCTGGAACTATCAGGAGCTCTTGATGTCTGTAATTCCTGTATCTTGTTTGTGTGGACTTCCACTAAACATGTGCCTTCTTTATAGGTAACTGAATTATTATTTCATCCCTGCTAAACCCTAGTATTTTTTTTTCTCTGCTTCAGGCTAATGAGATGCTACATCACAAGGCTAATTTGAATGGTTATTTGGCGTATCATACTGGTCAAAGCCTAGCGAAGATAAACCAAGATACTGACCGGGATTTTTTCATGAGTGCAAAGGAAGCAAAAGAATATGGTCTAATTGATGGTGTGATTATGAATCCCCTTAAAGCCCTTTCTTCATTGCCAGCTTCTGATCAGTGAAGAACAGTACTCGTGCATCAATTTGCTGATGTTAGACAAGCCTTACAGGGCTGAGGTGGTCTAATTGTGCTTTTTCTTTGTATTGTGGAAAGTTTGCAATTCCAAGCCGGCAACTTATTAAGAGTATAGATCCTTTGTTAGCAACATCAAGAGTAGATTCTGCTTTTCACGGTTAATTAGGATTGTTCTAAAGTGAAAAAGATTAATTTTGTAAGTTATTCTCTTATGATAGCCTCTCGTCTTTTGCTATTAAATGCTTGTTATTACCACTTCATTAGTTTGTGTGCAACACCACGAATTATTGCATGTTAGAGCTATCATATTCTATCTTCAAAGGTATTAATGAATGCTTCATTTTGCTCTATGGGACCCTATTTGCTTTCCGTTGGCATCAATACGCTATCTTAGTAGTATTTTTCTTAATGAGATACCAGGAGGGCGTCATTTATACTATGACATGCCAATGGTTTCTCTTTTTCAATTTTGAAGAGTTATCTGTCATTAAATTGAACTGCACTAAAATATGCTATTTATGGTGTGCTGATACTCTTTATTGGCAAAGGCGAGCACCCATTGTCAAATGAACCTTTCGCATTCATTCCTACAGGCTACAGTGGTGGATGACTCCTACCAACTATACCCATCTTTTAATGGTGTTGGGGATAACATGCACCGATGCACGTAGTAAAGATGTTTTCCTTTTGCCTCTATTAATGTTTGCCTCGATTATTGCCTATCCCATAAATAGCACTGATGAGGTAGATATCAGTTATGGTACATCCATCGTAGGTGGCCGGAAATTTGAGATATGTCGTCTATGCTGTATTTTTGTATCTCTTTGCAATTTTATCCACTAATCTTGCAATCATTTTATACAAAAAGCATTGCTTGGAAAATCTCCACACTTATGCCATGACCAAAAGATGCTCAGCTTTTGGATTCCCATCTCAGTTCATATGTCAGGGAGGGAGAGATGGAAGTGTTTGCATAAAGTGCAGGAACAGAAGAAAAATAAGACAGCAGTGTCAGGAGGGAAGAAGAAGGATCCTCTCATCAAAGAAGCTGCCCCTGAACAAACTTGAGAAGGTTGAGGAGACGATGGGCAGCTCCTCGAGTTCATCAAAGAAGTCATTCTCCTCAGCTACTTTGGGAGCTGGTGATGGCACAGAGATGATGCTCAAATGATCCCGGCCATCTTCTACTGCCTCTTCTGTTACTGGGTTTTGTTGGGCGATATCTTCTGAGCATTTGGGTGGAGATAACTCTCCAATGCTGATGGCTTCCTCACCTGTAGCAGTGGATTGCTTTGGGCTGCTTGGGTTATGAGAGCATTCTTCAGGTGTGGTTGGGTTGATGAAGGGGAGATCACGGCCTGGATGGTTGTGATTTGAGGTATAGGTGACGATAAGCATTGATGCATCAACTTTGCACCTCTCTACTTGCTTCTTTGCTGGACAGCCCTTGCAAGTGCTACATTTGTAATAACCCCTAGAACAGCAGGAAAAGAATAAAAAGTAACAACAGCCAACAGGGCAGTATAGTTATTTCAGGACACTGTTGATCTAGAGCTAACCAAATCCACTACCTAAAGGGTAACTTGGTTCTGTGTGATTAGTTTACTTGGTGTATGCTACTATTTTAGGATCTTGATTGCAACTAACTTTCAGTAGCCACTCTGTTCTGAAGGTTCTACTGGAAATCAAAACTATAGGAAAGGAAGAACTGAAGTAAGACTTTGGCTGGAGTTCAGCAGAGTGAACAGCAGCAGAAGAGATATCTTTGGCTGGAGTGATTTGCCGTAAGACTAATATGTAAGAGCTAGAATAACAAGAACGAGGAAGAGAACTACCTTGGGAAAGGAGTTCCTTTAATTGGTTTCTGCCCATACTTCCTCCAAGACCAACTATCAGAAGGTGGACCCTCACCCTTCTGCTTCCCAACGCTATCTTCAATTCTCACAGTGACAACTGCCTTTTGGATCAACTTTCTGAACAACAGAACAGGAGCATAAGATCAAAAGATGCAGACTTCAGAATTAGAAGCAAAGGAAAAAAAAAACAAACAAAGATGACCTTCTCTTGGGGGCTGAAGGATCTATCTTGGCCATCTTTGAATTGTGCAGCTCTTTTGCCTCAGAGACGCCATTCATCTTTCTGTGTAAACTCTGTGTGGTTTCTGCTTCTCTTGTTCTTTTCCTCTTCCAGTCTCTGTGGAATTGGGTTGGCTCCTCCCTCACGAATCATGCATCTGTGGTCATTCGCTATGCCAAAAGAAGAACATAGCCAGCTAAAAGGAAAAGGACAAAAGGGTGTTAGGGAAAGGTCGAAAGATACAAAAGAGAGGAGGTAGGAGTGGGGAGTTTGGAGATGACTTCTGAAGGCTGGCGACAGTGATGTGGATATGAACCACTACGCAAAATAATTAGGGAGAGCAAGAGAGGACAGGTCCGGTTTGCTGTCTCTCTTTCTTTGTCTCATTGATTACAATTTTTTTTTAAAAAAAACAATCCAGCAGTTGAAAGGACTTGAATGTTTCCATTTTTCACCCTTGAAATGCACAGTACTGCAAGTTTTTCTACCTAATTTAGAATTTTGGTTACTGTAAAGTTTAGTACAAGGGATCTATTTATACTGTTAATTGTTAATGCTCGGAATGTGTTTGGAATCCTATTTATGCAGTTATTAGAGTTTGCGTGGTAATTTTAGCCATCTACTCTTTTACCCAGTTCTGATTCATGTGCAAAATAACTACCTTCTATTGCCTGCTTCTACCACAACCCACTCGATGGAAGCCTTTGGCTGGAAAGCTCAGAGCATCAGATAGTTCACTGTATTTGGAGATTAGCTCCTCTTTTTCAAAAATATTTGCATACAACTGCCTCAAAAATTAAGTACAAAAATTCTCACTATATTCTACTTTTTGACTAATATGTATTTCATGCAGCTTTTTTTTTTTTTTTTTTTTTTTTTTTTTTTTTTTTTTTTTGCAAGTGAGAAAGCCTTGCCTCTTTATTTATTTATTAATTAGAATGACTTGCCTCTTAAGCTGAGTAGTCCTCACATCCAAGACTTGCAAACCCAACCAATTGTAAACTAATCCAATTCCTTGTTGGCCTCCCAAGCTCTGACTAGGTCGAAAGGCTTCTCCTCCTAAATGTCAGCTTGAGCTGCAACGTCTATCTCCACACGTCACCCTGTCTGGTTGATCTGAAAGCAGACACTAGAGTTGAGAAGAATACAACCAGAATTTAGATGTAGTGGATTATCCTACCCTTTGTTCTTGGTATATTTCTTGGAAGAAACTATTAAACTGGACAAAACCTTGTTGCCAATGGATACATTTGTCTGTTATAAGAAAGCTCTAATCGTTGAACCTTTGTCGTGGAGATATCATGCAGTCTGAATAGTTTGCATCGACCATCTCCCACCTTTTCTGTTTTTAACCGATTATTCATGTCAATCTTCTAGTTAGATCAGTTGTTTGTTGGCTACCAGTTTTGGATTAAATGTCTAAAAGGTTGTGGCGCTTTCCATCAATTTTTCTTAGTACTATGACTCATTCTTTGTTATGTAGTTCATCCTTTGGACAAATCACAGATATAATATGGTTTCTGCAAACACTATTGTCAGTAATTAATTGTCTTATGTTAATGTTGTCATGTGTTGCTTAACTTTCCTGTCAATTTTTGTCTTGTTGGATCCTTCCACTTGTAAATTTTGCCACAAGTATGCAACCTCTGGATCATTCTGACCTCAATTACTTTGCAACTAGTATACTTGTGTTTAAATAGAGCATATGCTCTCAATGGACTCACCACTGAATCAATGTTTTTCTGCCAAGATGCTGAGCTCTGCTGATGGACTCAATTATCTTGGAGAGCATCAGATGTACTATCCTGTTCAGAACATAGAAGATGAATGCAGTGGCAATCAGACCCATTTCTTTGAAAGAAGAAGATATGGGCGGCTTCAGTGACCTCTGGTCAAGTTATGGCTTCTACAATGATACTTCCTTTGATATAGGAGGCCCCATAATGCCCAGTGAACAACAGTTCTCAGAATTTGCAGACGACATGCAGGTTGATACAATTTCTGCAGCAATTCAATCATTGTACAATCCAATTGCCCCTGCAGAAGAAGTAGAGCAGATACTTGACTCACTTGTGCCTGAGAACTCAGAACTCCTCCGATCCAATGATCAGCAATCCTCAGCAGACTTGTCATTATTAGATCTTTTGAGCAACCACCAACCAATCCACAATCGCTTGAATGTCAAAAAAATAAATGCTTTGACCGATAGAGAAGATCAGCAAAGTGGAGGAGGAATGGAGTTGTCGACAGAAGATATCATGAGAATTGCGGCTGCCTGTTTCATTCAGATGTCATCCCCTGCAGATAACAACCCTTACATGCTTAGGAATCCATTTGGCTTGTCAATTGGAGGCTTAAGTGCTGGGGGAAATGAGAGCATAGAGCTTGCAAACCTTCTGCTGTCTGCTGCTGAGAAAGTAAGCAACCAACAATACAATTGTGCTACCAATCTGATCGAAGGATGTTTCACATTGTCTTCTAACACTGGAAATCCACTTCAAAGAGTTGTATACTACTTTGCGGATGCATTACGTGAAAAAGATCGAAAGAGAAACTGGAAAAATTTCATGCAAGGGAACAAATGAAAGGGATTTAATAGCACAAGATATGATTAAAGCATTGCAGACCAGCCACCCTGTGAATCTGGTAACCTTTGAAAAAATTGCTTTTGGCTAGATCATTCATTTTACTTCAATGCAGACCATCTTAGACATGTGGCTTCAGCAAAGAGAATCCATCTGATCGATCTTTCAATCCGCCATGGGGTTCGGTGGACTATTTTGATGCAAGCATTGGCGACGAGAAGCTCATGTCAATCAATAATGTGAAGATCAGTGCTATTGGAACATCGGAAGAAGCTATAAATACAACAGGTAAGAGGCTGATAAGCTTTGCTGAAAGTTTGAGCCTGCCTTTTATTTTCAAAGCAGTGATAGTACCAGATGTTAAGGATCTCAAAGACAACATGTTTGATGTCGAGGAGGGGGAGGCAATTTCGGTGTACTCTTCGATGGATACGAGCTACATGATTGTAAGGCCCGACAGACTAGAGACCGTCATGAGAGTTATAAGAAAACTTAGGCCATGCATCATGACGGTTGCTGAAGTCGAAGCCAAACATAACTCCCCCTCCTTGATTAATCGGTTCACGGAGGCCTTATTCTACTTCAGTGCCTTCTTTGATTGTATAGGCAGTTGCATGGAGGTTGACACAGATAGAAAGTTTGTAGAGGAGAGATTTTGTTCGCAGGGCATCCGAAGCATCATTGCAACAGAGGGAAGTGAGAGGTTAGTGAGGCATGTGGGAATCAGTGTTTGGAGGTCGTTCTTCACTCATTATCAACTCGTGGAGGCTGAACTGAATCAATGGTCATTCTATCAGGCTAGCCTGTTGGTTAAGCAGTTTGTCAATGGCAACTCATACACACTTGAGAAGAATGGCAAAGCATTGCTTGTTGGGTGGAAGGGAACACCACTACATTTTCTTTCTGCTTGGAAGTTTCAATAGAAACCAAATGGTATCATAAAGATTCTTCCTTTCTTCTATGTGAATCTAATGAGTTTGAAAATTAGAAGTATGCATTAAGTACTAATATAGGATGTGTTCAGAACTTGTAAGACTGTGAGAGTCTTTTGGACAAAAATTAGCATGTCTTCCATTGATGCAAATTGAAGAAAGACTTCCTCATAGTGCTTTATTAATATCAACATAATTTTAGTTAACTTTCAACTCGATTCACAAGATATGTAATATTTCTGTACGCACTTCCTAAAGAAGGGACGGAATATATTGTAAGTACTACCTATAATTTAATAAAAATACAATGGCAAAAATTCTTCTGCAAAATAACATTTTACATTTATATTTACAGAACAAAATAACATTTAGCTAGTGCAGTTACAAAGTATTTAAATTGAATCGCAAGGGACTTTTACAATTTATTTTTTAAATTTATAATAATAGATTTTAGTATATTGTGTACATTTTATTATAATAAAATATATAAAAATATATACACTGATTTTTATACATTAAATAATAAGAAAAATTAAATGCAATTAAATTGTATACCTTTTCCATTATATTCTCTCATCTCCTAGATTAGAAGAAGATAATTTCTATCGTTTCATCTCGACCGTTGAGTTGTTCATCGAACCGTCGATCGTCCTTCTACTTAACCTACTTATACAAAATTTCCATTCCGTGCTAGACTTGCACCGTACTGAGAACAATCGCGAGGTGACCAATAAAGCGAGTGGCCTCGTCTCCTTCTTGTTCTGTGGAGAGAACCAATCGCGAGAACTCTTTTTCGCTTCTGGGCGTCAGGTAGATTTTCCCACCTTCTTCCTAATTTGTCTCCCTTGATTCCATAAACTAGACCCTATCAATGCTTATACTTGATCTGGTGTGTATTTTTCTCTTGCTGTTTTGTTTGGATGATTGTAGTGTTGTTTGTCCTCCTAATCTTGCTGGATCTCGAGAAGTTTTTTTCTGAAAAAGATTTGTGTTTTTGTTTACTTGTTTCGAGATGTTTCAGTTCTTTCCGTCGCAGATCTGAAAAGGGTTCGTCCTTTCTTTAATTTAGATCTTCTGTTGGTTTTAGTTTTAACGATCTCAAGGTTTTCTCTTAGATCTTTTATTGCTTTCGTGTTGTTATTTTAGGTCATTCTTTTTTCTCGTAAGAACAAAGGAGAAATTGGTTAGTTAAGTTTGGGTTTGCTGTTTTGCCCTAGTTTTTCCTCTTGCTTGATTGGTGGGTATCGATATTGGAATTGTTCATTGAAAAATATTAGCAACTCAGAATAGGCTGTTAGTAGGTCCAGGCCCGAAGCCCAGACTGCAGAAATGCCTGATCAGCTGATCCGAAAGCCAGACGGCAGTGGAATTAAACCATCGACCTATGGGTGAAAATGGACAGGATTTGGATCGGATAGTGGTAGATTTATATTTATATCTATATTTTTTTTCTTCGGGTATGAATTTGAATACTCATAGTGAACTTAATTATCATATTCACCAAGTACAACTACAGAAATCTCCTTAATTTCTCCTGCACTTAAAACTGTTTCTGGCCCTGGCTGGTCAGATTTCTCTACAGTCTGATCTTTGAGCATGAGGTGTTTAGGCTGGTGAATTCTTATAGCGCATGAGTATTGGGCTAGGCCAGCTGATTGATTGGGATAGACTGCATTTCAGGCTTTTGGGTCGGTTTCTTTTTTCTGTTAATGCAACCTAGGCTGGGGGTGTTTAGGCTGTTGAATAGTGATGTGCGGCATGCATGAATTTCCTAAATGTGAGTATTAGGTTAGGCTGAGCTGGATGCCTATTTGAAAGATCTATGCGTTATACTATCATGACTTAGAAATTGGAATTCTCTGGCTTTAGCTTCTAACAAGTAATTTTATGTAGACCACTACACTGATCAACATATTCATGCCCGTAGTCTTATATTTCTTATGGTTTTGATCTCAAGAGTAGATTCAACTATTAGAACTTAGAAGTTTTCCTGATTAGTCAATTTTTATCTAAGAGGAATGGGAGGCTGATGAGACCATTTTGCAGAGCATGGACTAAAATTTGATTTTGTGACCATGATATATTACACTTGGCGAATTTCTGTGAACCTATCTCATGTGGAAGTAGAGTTTCTTGATATTTTTCCATATGATTAAGATGCTAGTGAGCCAGTGAGATAAGACTTAGTAGTATTGTCAGTTTAATTATGGATTACGGAGGACATCAACTGTGAGTGAACTTTTCACTGAGTTGTTTGTAATGTTTCTTGTATTTACTTCTGGATGAGAAGATACACTCAACCTCAGGATAAGTGGAACAAGATTTAGTCCACTGTAACCCTTCCAGGTTGTTGTGCTCATCAGAGCAAATTAAATAGTTCTACATTGTTTCGTAGTACAAGAGTTAAGTGATATATAAAAAATGATAGGATATTATTTTCTAATTACAGTTTTTAATTTGTAGTATGTGTTCATAGCAATTGTGCAATCTAGTTATGTTGTTGCAACATGGACACCTTTGTGACCAGTACAAGTAATCTAGCTCTATCAATGCAAAGTATTACTATTTTAGACATAATAAGAGAGGGAAATTTTCATTCGATATAATAAGCATTATCGGTTAGTTTTAAGATATAATAAGTATTATTGGTTAGTTTTGAGATTTTGTGTCAATTAGTGAGCATATAGCACTTCTTTCTTATGTTTTGCATGTGATATGTGATCTCCTGCTACTTACATCGTGCTCTTGTACAAGGTAAGTTGGGTCGACTTTGTTGTCTTCCACCACATGCTTGCTTAAGCTTACGTTATTTGTTTCTGTATCTTCTATACTTGCCCGTGATCACTATTGAAACAACTCAGTTGCCTTTGTTTGCAGGACTACATACTTTGTATATATGAACAGTCTAAGATAAATAGATTATAGATACAGCATAGACATTATCATAATATTTGATACACATGTTCTATTTAGTTATAGAAAGGCAAGACAGCTTGTTATATACCTACACTTTCTGGTTGTTTTCTGTGATTATTCCCAGTAAATTTTTGCTGTGTACTGAGCTTTTTCTTAATTTCAATTGAAGAATTCTAGTAGATGTAAATTTGCTCGTCTAGATCTTATGATCTGCCCTACAGTATCTGACTTTTCAATTATGAGATTTGGTCTGATTTTAGGCCATAGAAGTAAATGGCTGCACATAAGATCGCACATGCTACCCTGAAGGGACCCAGTGTCGTCAAAGAGATCTGCATTGGCCTGACTCTGGGGCTATTTGCTGGCGGCCTTTGGAAGATGCATCACTGGAATGAACAGAGGAAGACCAGGGCTTTCTACGACATGTTGGAGAAGGGTGAGATCAGTGTTGTTGCAGAGGAGTAATGGATTCTTCTGCCTATGAAAGTATTCTTGCTTTGGCAACCATGTTTACAGGTTCTGTTGAATGGTTGTTCGCTCATACAATAAGTTCAGGACTAGACTTGAAAAGCCTATTCATGCTTTGCAGACGATTTACTTGCATTAGTTTGTACGTCTAACAATATCCAGATATTGGTTCTGCTGTCTTTCAACTTACTGAAGAGAACGAGTTGACCTTTTGCAGCATTCCTTGTTTATTTTGCACGACACTCTTGTTGTTGCTATTTAATGTTTTGATTAGGATTTATATTATTGGTACGGGAAATACCGAAGCTTGTAATGATTTTGGTTTCACGTCACATTGGCATCTGCATCTTTTCCATCTCTTATTTTGGAATTTATGGGTCAACCTATTATTGAGCTTCTTAGACTTTGAACAGGCAAAATATAAAGCTCGAGTGCTATGCACTTTGAAAGCTTATTTCCCAAGTCGAGCTCGAATGAGTTAGTCACCTATTATAGGGCTGTCAAAATAATCAAGCCGGATATGGCTCGATCAAGTGGCTCGAAAATGAGTTAAGAGTTGAGTTTAATACTTAAAATATGCTTGAAAATAATTTTAAATTAAGTTTGATTATGAGTCGGCTCAACAAGGCTCAAAATAATTATAATATAAATATATAAAATGAGTAGTATTTTTTTATTATATTATAATTCGCTAAATCTAAGCTTAATGTAAATTAAATTTGATAAGGCTTGACTTGAGCAAAGTTTAAAATTGCTTATTGATTCGGTCGGGTAGATGGAGATCAAAATTATTTGAATTAAAATATTTTTAATTTAAGATTGATAACAAATATAAACTTTAAATTAATTTCAATTGAAGCTTGATAAGCTAGGCTCGACTCGATTACAACCAAAAAAAAAAACAATGAGTTGGAATGATTGGGTCTCTGGGTCCATTAGCCTTTAAAGTTGGAGATTTGGTTTTTGTCAATATGTGAGAGGTTTACCAAACGTACATTTCACAAACTTTATTGAAAGAGAGAGTTCTTATTATAAGGTACTTAAACGATTTGATCCTAATTATCTTGAGTTTTATGTATAGTAATATTAGTCATATCTTTAATGTTATGGTTATGATTTCTTGTCATGGAGACATTCCTACGTCATCAACACAAGTTGTTTCTACTCCTAATATTTTTTTTGTGAAAAAAGCCAGAAAATATTGAGAAAATATTTACAGATAAGGTCATATCTACCCGTTGAGAA
This sequence comes from Typha latifolia, assembly GCF_019914945.1. Classification (NCBI taxonomy): domain Eukaryota; kingdom Viridiplantae; phylum Streptophyta; class Magnoliopsida; order Poales; family Typhaceae; genus Typha; species Typha latifolia. Next base: position 18,192,778 of record NC_133087.1, on the reverse strand, counting down.
GGATATCAAAGGTTCCTAGTAAAGTGAACAGGATGCCTAATTTTGATAGTTTTTGGATCAAAACCGACGACTAACAATGTCTCTATCCAGGATTTTATGCAGATTGGGTTGCAACAAGTTTGGGGGAATCGGCATCTACATCAGCCCTAACTTTCCCTCCCCTCCTCTGGCTACAGTTGTCTCAGCTTGTTACTTGGTGAAACAGCAACTATTCTAGCAGGCTTAAAGGGAGATCAACAAGCCCTCGATTACTAGCGAAGTTTGGCTCTTCAGCTGTTGTTAATTGAATTAACGCTTCTGACATCAATCCAGATTGGTCTGCTCACCAAATTATCCATGGATTAAGTTGGGTTTCACCGGTAGATGCAACAGTAGGTTGGCTCACTTTTTGGCCCAGCATGCTCTCCACACCAAGACGTCTGGTCTTTTGGTCGAGAGATCAGTTGGATGCTTCTTGTAACCCAATCTAGATTAAATGACAATGGTCAGAGGACCTTCTTTTGAAAAGAAAAAAAAGTTTTGTCTCGGTGAATTTTAGTTGGATCAAAAAAAATAATGAGATGTATTTTTCCAAGTAGGAGTCAAAAAGTATTTTCAAGTTATAATTAGATATATTTTTAAAAAAATATTTTATAATATGCGTTTTATTTTTCAAAGTTTGTTTAGGATTTATAATACGGCAAAGAGCTTATAAATATATACTAATCCTTATGCTACGCATGTGATAATTTTATTCGATGAAGTTTTTACTCCACACACTATGAAAGATTCGAGATGAAGCGGTCTGACATAGAAAAATTTCTAAGTGCAAATTTTAGTAAAACATCAAATTCATCTTAATCTATCCCTACGAGAATCATTCGGCAACCCTCATCCTACTGTGCCATCTTCTTTTCCACACAGTCGGGCCTACATATCTTAAATTTACTATTAATCTTTTGATTCGCTCGTACTCTGCTGCTCTTAAATTAAGACGTGCAGCTGATGCTTATCTTTTTCATGGATTTCCTTGGGGCTTTTAATTTACTCCACCATGAATTGAACTAGGAATAGCTAAAAGTTCACTTCTCCAACCATTTATTTCCTCAAAATAAACCAGAAATAATTGAGCAGCACGATGACGCTTATATTTGTAAAATACCCACTAATGGAGATCCGTACTAAGATGCTACCAATCGCGATTAGTTTAAACGATGCCTTTGATGGCATTTCGGGGGCAAATTAGATAGAGATTTATATGCCAATCTTTATATAATAAAAGGTGTGAAGCTTCCTAAAGTGGACTTAATTTGATATTAGAATATAATATTGCGTTATGGGGATCTGTCGATTGTTTTTAAATTGCAAATAATATTCTCATTCGCGATTATAAACGTAGGCTAATGTGTTCGCAATTAGATATATCACACAAATTTTCGGCCCCTGTTCCATTTACTTGAATATTTTACCAGACTATAAATCATCTTAGCATACTTCTGGTCATATATTCCATTAGATCTCGCACTTCCCAACCCACTAGAAGACATACAACCTATTGGATGAAAAAACTATGAAGGGTAAGCTCAGACTTTAGATTTAAACTGTTCCCACGTGAATTTGTTTTCGTTCTATACTACTAAGTTTATTAGCTCAAACTCCATGTTCATTAGGCATATATAGTACTTAGATCTATATATTATATATATGTTGCTCTCTCTCTCTCTCTCTCTTGGAACTTTAAGAGCCATTAAACTAAGTATGGTGTGATGATAACATGAGGCGCTGACGGAGATACGAGAACGGTCAATGGGGAATAGGGATGGCTTTAACTGCACTTTTGCTGCTTCTTCTCTAGGAAGAAGAAGAAGAAGAAGAAGAACGAAGAAGAAGAAGAAGGAAGAAGAAGAAAAAAAAGAAGAAGACGAAGAAGAAGAGGAAGAAAGCGGATTGATCGGTCTGGGTGCCAACGGTGAGGACAAGATATTGAGAAAGGAGAGGTCCCCACAAAGAAAGCAACGCGCGAGAGGTACCGAGAATTAAATCAAGAAGATCCAAGATTTTGTATGCACACGGACGTCAGGTAAGCTCTTGAGTACGTACGTGGATCCTCAGATTGGGCCGTCTAGTCTCCATCGCTGTCGCCTAGAGAGAGAGAGAGGGAGAGAGCCATGGCCCATGCATGGGTCACTCGCTGCGTGATATTACTACCCACCTCTCGGAACTCTTCAAGGCCGTGCCCGTACAACACCCCGAACGTGGATGGATATATTCACATATAGGGATGTAGGTTTACAGCGTTGAAACGTTGACCACGCACTCGTAGGAGCAGCGCGACTCCTGTTCCAGGTGGTGCACCGACTCGAGCCCACGAGTCCACGAAAGAGAGAGAAAGAGAGAAAGATGAGTTTAAATTAGTATGAGTTCAGTTAGGCAGTTGGGAGAAAACCGTTTGTGGTCCTGAGTTACAAAACTTACAACAGTTGGTCTTTCAGTTGCCCCGCCGGATCACCATTACAACTCTCGACTCCTCCATACATAATTTGAAAAGCAATTTAAGTAACGCAATTATAGTCTATAGAGGATTAGAGGTTCCGTGCTACATGGTGGTGTGCATGATTTCTGCCTAATAATAAGATTCTTTCTCTACTGTATGCAGCAAATCGTACCGCGGTTGCTCTTTGCAAAAAATGTCCGGAAGAAATCGTAATAAACTAATAATACAGGTAGTGGTGTGCAAATTTTGTTTAGCTCGAATTGGGATCCGCAAGTACAATTCCAGCTGTGGACGAGATTAAAATAAACCAAAGAAGCTAATAAAGGCTTTGCTTTTCCAAAGCGGAGCTCACCTTGGCTCCATTCCACCGACGTGCTCCGCCGTACAAGCGGTGCGGGTTTAACCATTGGGGGAGCACCGCGGGTGCATCGGAACTCCAACTGCCGGGGGGCGGGTGGGGGGGGGGAGGGGCTTGGGTTAGGAGAAGGTGGGTGGGCTCCACCGCCGAGCTCTTCGATCACGCTTTCCCCGCCAGCATCCGACACGTGGCAGAATGTCATATCATTGTTAAGAATGATGTGACGGCTATAAATACGGGCGGCCCCGTCTCTGCTCTGTTCCTCCTCTCTGGTCTCCTTTCGCCAGTCTTCTCCTCCCATAAAGACCGAGCCACCACGTGCGACCACTACCACTACCACTACCACCCCCCCTTCCTTATTTCTCATTTCACCACTCGGATTTTCCTCTTATTGTAAACATCCCCGTTTCGTAGTAGCTCGTTCTCCTCCGTCGTCAAATCAGGAAACGTAGGTGGCGCTATGCAAAAGAACGTTTTCTTCTTTTTATATTTAAAAGGGAGTTAACTAGAGAGGTTAAAACGGGTGATTTTTATTATTGATAGTTTTTTATCTTTTTGTGGTGTGCATAGGCAGTGGAAATGGCGGCTGTTGCTGCTACTGCTACTGCGATTCTTTGAAACCGGGCGATTCTCTTCGGCCTTTCCTTTGTAGCCATTCACTCCCTTCTCCTTTTAGTAGCAACAGCAGCAACTTATCTCCCGTCTTTCTCTCTCCTTTTACTCCCACAATTAGCAACTACAGTGGATTCTCTCTCTCTCTCTCTCTTCCTTTCTCTTTTTCTTGGTGTGGGAGAAGAAGAGATCGATGGAAGATCTATACAGCATACACCCGGGAATCTCCCGGGGAGCAGCGATGTCGGCCGTCGGATCTGTTTCCAGCTGCCTCCAGCCCGACTCCGATGTCTCCGGCGGATCGGACCTCAACGATCTCATCAAGGCTCAGATCGCCGGCCACCCTCGCTACCCCTCCCTCCTCTCCGCCTACATCGAGTGCCGCAAGGTATGGAGTACAATTCCGGTCGATTTTCTTGATCGTTTTCTTAGATTTCTTTTGTGGTGTTATTTTTCATGTATGGAAAAGGTCGGAGCGCCGCCGGAGATGGCGACGCTTCTAGAAGAGATCGGAAGGGATCGGTGCTCGACCGCGACGACGACAAGCTACGAGTGCGAGATCGGAGCCGATCCCGAGCTAGACGAGTTCATGGTATTATATCCCGTGCTACTTAATTTGGTAGTTTTAAGAAGTAATTCTCAACGAAAGCGATCTCTTCTTGTTCTTTGTTTGAAAGGAATCGTATTGCCAAATTCTTGTTCGTTACAAGGAGGAACTCTCGAAGCCGTTTCGAGAAGCCGCTTCGTTTCTAAGTAGCATCGAGATGCAGCTCAGCAACTTGTGCGGCAACGCCACCACTACCACGACAACCACGACCTCCTCCACCACTCCGTCTGGTAAAATATGATATGATTCCATTCTATATCTTTTCATTCTATTTTGGATGATCCTGACCGTCCGGTCCTATAGATCGGAAGAGAGAGAGTGTGTGTGGTAAGAGTAGTAGGGGGTAGGGCTTTGAGCAGTCAAATCGTGTCCATGCAAATGGGGTGCAGGTGTGTCAGAAGGGAGAGGAGAAGAGAGGAGAGAGGGGGAGTGCGTGCATAGGGTTTGGGCAAACGTTGTGGGTTCCCTTCCTTTTCTTTTTTTTCCCCTTCTCTCTCTTCTATCTCCCTCTATACCCCTACACTTACCCCTAGCTCAAGAATTATAGGATTTGTCATGGCTTGCTGCGGAATCCCGTGGCTTTATATACTAATTGGGGTTTCAAAGTACAAGTGAATTAGAAAATTTGGGCTTGAGAAGCATGCAATAGTAATTATATAACTCATATTTCATCGGGCATTAGATGGTCTCCTGAGATGTTGCTTAACTTTATCTGCAGTTGGATCACATCTGAATAGTCCGCCATTTTTTTTGGCCCTAGTTTTTAAAATGATTTGCTTTGGGTTATTTCCTCATAACGACTTTTGTCATTTGTGAAGATATTCATTACCTTCAAATTCGTCTATATTAATTCTCTTTCTCGCCATGATAGGAAGAGACTGTTTGTTAAATTCCTTTTGGAAACTTTTTGTGTTCCATTATCTCATCTATATAGCAATCTGCGGCTTCTCTCAGATGTTTATATTTATACTGGTCATATACATTTTTTCTACAAATGTAAGGGTTGGATGTTTCTCTTGATGAATTTCCATTCAAGCAGAATGCATATTTTTTTAAGAGAGAAGAATGTGTTAGGTGTTGCACTAAATAAATTTAAATCTAGTTAGATCATATTATGCTTTCTTTTTAAGAGAGAATGTACTGTTCTTGAAGTTTTGTTTGAATTAGCTTGCTAAACTGGTTCCTTAGGATATGTGGATGATTCAAGTATTATATGTCAATCTCCTATCCACATAACATTGCGAATTTGCGATTACATTACAAGCAAACAGGAAAAAAAAAACCATATAAGGCTGGACACACTGCTGATTTATATCTCATTTTGACCGTAGTTGAGTAAACAGATGGGCCAAATAACTTCAAATCTCTGAGGGGTTTGTATGGTCTGGTCCCATAAGGCTCTTGAAGCAAGGGGTGAGCTGCACTGCTCTTTTCTTATAGGAAAGATGCCCTACTAGAGAATCTGTTGAGAGGATGAGGGGAGAGAGGTAAGGAAGGACAAAGTGAGCAGGAAAAGAAATTTAAAGGATTCATTGTTACTGAACAAGATCCACTGCTATAATCGTTGTTGTTAAGATCTGCCATTCCATCATTTGTTCAGGAACTTGACAATCTCAGGTAGAGCCACAACCTCACCTCATGTTATTTGACGTCTTCATTGTGTCCTCACAAGCAGCTTCTTTGTACCCTCTGCACACTGAACCTTAGGATGAGAGAGTAAGAAAATGAGTGGGATTAAAGGCAACATGAGGAGAAACAATCTTAAATGAGAACTCGGCGTAACCAATGATTGTCATCATGTTGGAGTACCATATAGATGACATGCTACTAAAGGATAATAGTTTACAATGTCTCATCTGCAAAGCTTCTCTATAGCATTTCACCACCAAGCTTATCACCCACTTCTCATTTTAAAGGATTGTATGCACTAGCAAAGATGAATGATGGACTCAAAGTTACCAATTTACCTCATTTACATGGTACAATTTTTGCTACTTTACTCGGAGTTGTCAAAAAATCATTTTCTATACTATATATTAATATTACATTAGTTTTCCTGGAAGGAATCAACGGAACATGTATGCGTGTGTTTCATCCAGTTAAGTTGTGAATAAAACAACCTAGCTTTATTATATTGTCTTTGGTCTTTTGCTTGTAACATATGGTGCGAAATCTCCCAGTTTAGTTCAATTAGTACCTGTCTTTCCAGGAACATCTATTTTGTTTTATGACTGGAATCTCTCTTTGAGAAGGTTGTGGTATGGGCCATGTGAGTATGGACAAGCATTTTCCAAGAAGTTGCCACTTGTCCTTTTCTTTCCTTATTTTCTTCTTCTGCGCAGTTGTGTTGGCCTAAACAAGCAATTTGGTGATGTTTGCAATTATAAGGTGATATTTCATTTTTCAACATCTAAAAAGGTTCTAGTGAGATGCATAATATAGTGCCTTATACCATTACTTTTATAAAATAGAATATACACGGTGAATTACTTTTGTTCTAGGATCACCTTCTATGATGCATCAAATCATACTTTCATGATGAAGAGATTGAGATGTTTGATCACCTTTTTGTGGCTATGATAGGGTAAATTTTTGTTTTCCTCCAGTTATGGCAACTCATGCTAGTGATTCAATTCGTTATTGACTCTACATGCATGTTGATCCTAATAGGATTGTTGCTAATTATCTTTCTTCAGATGAAGTGGCAGGATCCTCGGAAGAGGAGCCATGCTCTGGGGATGTGGATGCATTGGGAGGTCAGGATGGTTGTCCACGCTTGGCTGATCATGAACTGAAGGAAATGCTTCTTAAGAAGTACAGTGGTTATCTAACCAACTTGAGGAAGGAATTCTTAAAGAAGAGAAAGAAAGGGAAGCTTCCAAAGGATGCAAGATTGACGTTACTCGACTGGTGGAATACCCACTACCGCTGGCCTTATCCAACAGTAACCTCCTGATCGATTGTTCTTTTAATGTCCTGATTGGAACTCAAAAGAGACTGCTACTTTTAAATGTTCATAGTGTCAACCAGCTTACCAGTTTCATTGATCGATGGCAATTGTTTGTCTTGTTTGGTCAGGAAGAGGATAAAGTGAAGCTAGCAGAGATCACTGGGCTTGACCCAAAGCAGATAAATAATTGGTTCATTAACCAAAGGAAAAGACACTGGAAGCCATCAGAGGACATGCGGTTTGCTCTCATGGATGGTGTTACTGGTGGATCCAGTGGGACTACATTGTACTTCGACACAGGCACTGTTGGCCCATGAGCTACAGTCCAGCTTTCTTCATCTTCTATCTACATGCATTGTAGTTGGTATGTGGTCATTAAATTACCACACTTTGATGGTCGTGTATATGGTTCCATTCAAGCAACCTATAGCACCGCCGGATGATTATTAGCTAAGCTTCTATTATGCTCTGTATCAGTGTGGACTTGAGGAGATACTTTCAGCTATAAGGTATATACATTGGTTTCTTTTGTAGTAGTGGATGCTTGCTGCCTGTTAATATTTAGTAAATTATTTAGTGTCTTCTTTCTTATTAAGAAGGTAAAGAAGGAATTCTGCACTCATTTTCATTATCATGACCTGGGCCTCTTAGTTGATTGCGTCACACATCTACTAGCTGGTTGATGGTAAATGCTAGATTTTATTCTGAGTTTTGATGGTGTGCAATTTTTAGCTGAAGTGGTTGCAAAGTGATGTGCTGGTATGTCACCAGAGTACTAGCTGAAAAAGGAGAGAACAAGTAGGCATCGCCCATAGTACCCCTTTCCATGTCTCCATGCTCCATTACAAGATAACATAATTCAGTAAAATAGGACCGTCAGGTTTGGTCTATTAATTTATCAGAGATAGGATAATCCAAAATAAGGATTAATGCCAACTAAAATGCTAAGCCTACTTGCTTGAGGTCTTGACCATAGGGCATGGAGACAGAGCAACAACAGCAGAAACCATAAGCCTTTTTATATTCGACATCTATATATATATATATATATATATATACACATATATATCCATTCTTACCATTTGAGATCTAGTAAGTGCTAATGAGAGGAGGTAACTCTGTTATTGTCTCGTCGTGGCCCATGCCCAATTATGTGAATATTTTCAACGTCTTTTGCCAAGAATGGTTGTTGCTTATGATAGAAACATACATGGATTGGAGTTACTCCTTGCTACGAGTAGAGTTTCACACGTCATAAGTATACAACAAGCGGTGGCCTTAAGTCCATCTATGCGGCGTTGCAGAGAATCTCTCTCGACCTATATATGTTTGGACGAAGAAAATTGATAGAAATATGTGGGAAAAGGGGGGGGGGGGGGGAAGATAGAGAAATATGTGGGAAAAGGGGGAAAAAAGAAACAGAAATCCAAATGGGACAAGAAAACCTCCCAAAAAGGTAATGTCAGCTTTCAACAGCTAGGCGTAAACGGCAAACAGATCAGAAGCACAGGAAAACAATTCCCCTTGTCTCTTCTCTCGCCATTTTGCTTTTAAGAAAAAACTAAGACACATTAGGCTTTTATTTAGATCAAATACATTGGATCATCGTCACGTATCACACCACCAATTAAATACTAACATTTCAATGATTACAATTGCGTTCCGGCCACCACAACATAACAACGTACAAAGAGGCAACACGTACGGATCAAGATCAAACCGTTGGTGACACATCAGCTCTTTCAAGGGGGCCACCGACCTCAGCGCTCATGGCCTGCATCTTGCAGCACTTGCACGGCCTCATCCCCGCCGTCCCGTGCCCAATGGACGGCCCGTGATGCGGCTTCCTGGCCACGATCACCGAGTTGATCACCTCATTGTTAGGGTGGTAAACCGACATCACCTCGAACCCTCTCAGGTCCTCGGCTTCCACCACGGGATAAAGAAACCCCCGCGCCCCGTGCGCACTGCGCACCACCAGCTTCGCCCCCGGCGCCATATAGCACGCCAGGTGCTCGATAATCCTCCGCTTCTCCTCCCTCCCGACCCCCACCAGCGCCGCCAGGAACACCACGTCGTACCCCCCGAGCGCCTGCCCCGCCGCCATCACGTCGCACGTGCGGAACGCCATCCGGGCCCCCACGTCGGCGTCGGCCCGCACGAGCCGCCGCGCGCGCTCGTTGGCGGCAGAGGAGACGTCGTAGTTGTGGAAGGCCGCCGTCCTCATGTGGCGCGTGGCGAGCACGAGTGACGTGAGGGGCAGCGGGCCGGAGCCCACGAAGGCGACGCGCGCCGGCGGGCCGGTCACGTGCCGGGAGAGGAGTGTGTGCTCCAATTGGCTTAGCTTGAGGTAGTTTGAGTAGTAGGGGAAGAGCTCAAGGTGGTCGAGTGGGTTCTCAAACGAGGCTAAGAGATCCGAGTAATGGGATTCTAATAGGCTCTCCGCTTCGGAACAAATGGCTATTAGCTTCGTTCTCATCTCTTGCATGGATTCGTTTAGCTTGGAGACGTCGATAGGATTCTGGGGGATGCATGCGTCGACTAGCTCGGTGAAGAGGGCGTCGACTTCTTTGGATGGGCTCAGAGATTGGAGCTTGGAGATTTTGTCGTAGAGTTCTGAGATTTTTTGGATCAACATCTCCGCTTGGCCTCCCATAGTGGTGGTGGTGAGTGATCTAAAAGGTAGGCTTGTGATGGTTTATATAGCGGGCTTTCCTATAGTGGGTCCACTAAGATCTATGAGACTTTGTTATTTTAGCTTATCTTTTCTTCTTTTTTATTTAAGCGTCTCCAATTCCAATATGGAATTTAGCCCAAGGATAACGTGACCTAGTTATACAATAAAGCATATGACGTGGTTTGATTCTCTTTAATCTTTGTTTTCACACGTTGGTATTAGGCAATGCGCCTACGTGGCTACTATTTGGTGGTTTATTATGGTTGTTTGCAGCTGTTTTATGTCATGCAGCTCTTGTTTATGATTGACTCAGCGATGGAAATGGTCCGATAATTGGTATTCGTTTTCCAAAAGTCCAATGAGAGAGAGAGAGAGAGGTAATACACCAAACGTGCAATGATAACGGTCGATAATTTTGTCAGGAAAATCGAAACCTTAACCTTGTTTTATGATGTGGTAATTAGAAATTTAGAATGGAGGGATGGGACGTAAACCTGTGGGTGTGGGCCGTGGGGAGCTTAAACTATTTGATTAGTCTGGTGGTAGTTAATAAATGATTGGTGGGCCATCAGGAGGAAGCGTACGAGGGTGTTGGTGGCAATTTCATGGCCAAAATCATGCCGTCTACTATGTGCATCCGTACATTACGTCAAACTCAAATAGGCTTACAAGGTCCTGGAATATTTATGTTCACACTATAATTTAATCCACAGAATTGTCCAAACTTTGGGCAGAAATCTATACAAAATTTTAATGTCATCTGCAACACACCAAGAAGATATTGTTACATCTCATCAAGAATGGGACCTTCAGAATTTGTATTGATAAATGTCCTCCTGCTCCATCGAGCAACATTAAAGCCTCCTATATTTGAAGATAACTTTCGTAGTTTCATGGCATGATCTTCAACAGTCCACTAAGCCAATCAAATGATACAAAGCAGAAATATAGGAAGTACCCAAAAGTAACACAAAAATATAGGAAGTGACAAAAAATAAGACAAAAATATAGGGAGTTTGAATCTGCAATTCGCAATGCTAATAATGGATGTCCCAGAACCACCACACTAAATTGACTTCGAAGCGAGAGCTATTGAACAATGAGCTCACTGTGCATTTCAGACTCCTAAGCTTTGATCAAAACAATGTGAAGACTTATGAAGTAAAGCAGAAGGTTTTTCCATGCTGCAAGGACAAGGAGAAATAGCATGAACAATAATCTGATACCCAACAATGCTGCTGCCATAAACTATGTGCAACACTCGCTGCACCGATCAGTTACAGTAAGTATAACAACAAAAGATGTACTAAAAATTACCAAAGAGACTCTCAAAAGATTCCAAAGCCCTCGGACTCTTCGGATTTTTCATTTGAAGTTTCATAGTATCCAGCTTCCTCACTTGGACCATCATAATTTGTTTCCTCTGTTCTATAAGAATCTTCATAAGAAGTTTCATGGTATCCGGCTTCCTCACTAGGATCATCAGAGTGAACTTCTTTCTCAGTTCTGTAAGAATCTTCATATCCTGAACCATCATCTGTGCTGAAAGAGCTTGTTTCATCTGTCGGTTCAACAAACTGAAGCAAAAAATTCACTCCATTTACAACATCATACACCATCAATCCTATCCTTCCTCCAACCCAACTTCCGAGATGACTTCCCACAAGATAACCAAACCTTCCCAGCCTCTGCTCCCCATGGAAACCTCCTGCATAGGTGCCACACAAGGTGCCAGTACCCCTGAGAAATCCCTCCGTCATAGAGCCCCCATAGTAAATGGCTTCAAAGAAGTCCCAGCCTGAAGATATGATTGGACCTACAATGCGCTTGGCTTGACGGGAAGCCAATTTTGCAGCTTTTGCTCCATCCTTTTGAGCCTTCTTGGCCGCATCACTGGCGCTCAGTCCCCCTGTCAATGCCTCAGTCAAAGATTTCTCAGTGGTTTGCTGCCTTACTCTCTCCACATGTGCATTACGGATGTTGTAAACATACAGCTTCACACCCTCCTTGACCCCACAAGCGAGACTTCCAGAGCCCATGTCAAAGCAATTCAAAAATGTAAATTTTCCGCTCTTGGATGCAGCTTCTTCTCCAACAAGTTCTCTGAATTTTTCAGCTGGAAGAAAGAAAGAAAGTGTCATATACTATTCAGCAAAGAAAACTAATGCATTTTCGCTTTTAAGAAGAGAGATTTTCTGCAACTTGGATTAGGTTCAGAAAATTCACTGGTCTCAGATACATGTAAAAGACCATTAAATACTGCTGGAACTCAGAAACTACCCTGCGATTTCAGCTTAAAACAGAACAGCCTGCATGCTGTAAGATAGTCTCATTCTAAGCATGCCCTCAAAGTGTCTAATGTGTCAAGAGTCCCAACATGGGAAAACATGGTATTGAAACACTATGATACTACGGCTGCCAAACCCAACGCAAAGCAAAATCTTGCAAAAACTGTGTTTCAGGCTTTAGATGAATTACCAAAAGTGGAGAATCTTTGCAAAATCTTGGCTAAATCCAATGAAGCTGACAAAAATCACTTGACCAAACTGCCGACTTCCAATCAGTTCAGATGAAACTTACTGGGAGGAAAATGGAATTGCCTTTGGAATGAAACTGAGAATATTAGCTAATTTCCTTCCTATTGTTTAGCTTTTGGGGTCCATGCAAGCAAATTATGCAGGGAGTATTTAACAATCCCTTTCGCTACTTCTTTTCAAAAATTCTTGTATACAACAGTTTGTGCGTAAGTTATACCTTTCTTGATATATTCCTAGTTCTGAATTATTTCCTAACACCATATTGGTGAGTCCTATAATGCTATTCTATTCCTTTTCTTCTCTCAGTTCAAGCAGGGAGATTTTCATATCATTTTATTTTGTTCTCAAAGTTGGGTATTCAAAATATGAAAAAATACTGTAGGAAATCATGAAACACATGCTCCCCCGAGTGCCATGCGGGATTGTCTAGAAACTGGACATCTTAATCTGTTGCAAATTTGTAAATTACAGAGGACAAACTAAAGGAGGAAACAGGAACAATAACCAATCTTTTGGTGTGCGTTTGTGCTACCAATTATTAGTAATATACAAATCCACTAACATGGGAACCCCATTTCAGTGAGCTTAAAACTGTTTGCCTATGCCTTCCCAAATCTCACCAGTGCTAAATATCCTAACTCTAATAAATCAACAGCAATAAAACACAACCCAATAAAGACGGAGATCAATAAATTAAAATTACAATCCTATAATAAGTATTCCTACATATCTTTCCTTTCTACAGAATACAGATCCAACACTAATTGCGTTAAATACAACAGATTCGCAGGGAAACCTATAAGAAGAAAACAAATCCAACTTATTGTGCTAAATTATTTGACTTCTTATCCTCCATCATACCGGCGATATGAAAAATAAGAAAATAAAGCAAATTTATCTAACACAAAGTACTATAACATAAAAAATACGACATTTTTAAGAGAAACCTGTCATGCTAAGAGCGATCAGACCCATAACGAAGAGCATGAGCTGAACCCGCCGTTTCTGGAGATCGAGCATCCTGGAAAACTCGCCGCGAAGCCCTAATCCTAAGTTAGAATCTTTGGGCTTTGAGTGCAACGAGGGCGAGGGCGAGGGCAAAGGCGAGCGAAGCAAAGCGGTTTAAGATTCTCATCAGGTGAAGCGAGAAAGAGGGAAAAAAAAGAAGCGAAAAAGTCGAAGTCTTCGCGAACAATTTATTAGTCTCCTCTGGCGTCGGGAAGAGATAGTCCGACTAGTTTCTAGTAGGATAAGGGAGTTTTTAACCAAACTAGTTTTCTTCTAAATTTTATTTACTAAAATATATTATCATTCAAACTTATTATAAAAAATATATTTTATTATAATCCTAAAACTATATATTTTATAAATATTTTATTACTAAGATAAAAACAACACTACCAAAATAAATATTTTTATATAAAAGTAAAAAATTTTACTAAGCAACTCAAACACTAACTTAAATAAATTTTATAAATAAAAATATCAAAATAGTGTATAAAAATACTGAATCAATCAGCGATTAGGTAAAAATATAAAATACGACAGTGAAATAAATCCCACAAATTTGAGGAGCAATATATTTTGGTAAAAAAAACGGTCCTTCACTCGGCAAAAGGAGTTTTTTCTTTCTTTTTTATATTTATTAATATAAAATAAATCTTCCAATATGTATGCTTGAAAAACTAATTATCATGCCCCATAGTCTCCAATAAAATTGTAAGGTGACAGAGAAGTATATGGCAAGCTCAGGCGTAGGGTTTTTCTTATGTGTGGGTCAATTCTCACACCTTTTGCTCTTTTGGACTATTTGTATAATGATACCCTTAAAAATTTTATTGTCTAGTCTTATAAACTTAGGTGAGCTCTTTTGAGGTAATAGTATTGCCAGAAAAATAAAAATAAATTGGCATAGAACAAGCTGTCGTTGAGGCAAGTGGGATTTGGATTTAGACCTCTTGCATTTTGTTATCATAGTGAGCAAACCTATTTTGAAAGCCGTATCCAATATTAGGTGATCGTAAATTTGGTAATTTCTTGTTTCTTGATGACAGAAATCCACAAACATTAATCGAATTAAATCCCAATTTCACATAGAATTGGGCAGAATTAATCTTCTCAGGGAATAAATAGTGTGATAGTAACTCTGGTTTACAGAAGTGAAGCAGAACTGCTGAGTTGATTACTTGCTGCCACTAATCTGCAACAAGAACGCCATCAAGGAGATTGTATGCATCCCTAGAAACTGAGAGTTAGAGAGTTGACCATGCATAACCTTTATAGCATTTGCAAGCTGATTCTTTTGCGAGTTATAATACTGCAGATTACCTATCTATATCCAGTCATGACCTTGAAGCAGAATGATGGTTTAGATGCTTAATATCATTGAGAAAACTTTCAGTTCAATGCCATGGTCCAGGAAAACTGGTGAAGAAGGAAATCCAAGTAGCAGAACTTTTCTTCTCGGATCACAACCTCAAGTACATGCATTTTAATAGATTCCTATTTCCTTCATAACTTAGTGGGCATACATAGATATGATAAATCATACTTGTCAACTTAACAGACAGCAGATCTTAGAACTTGATCCGGTGTCTGACCCAATCTGGATTGATAAATCCAGAAACACAAGTCAAGAAGAATTCAACCCAAAAGCTATTACCTTTTTCTGCAATTTATATAGAACTTCCAAGGGCATCCATAGAAAAATCCATACAAACTATACTAGAACTTATAATTCACAAACCCAAACAACCATTTCAACATCTAATACAAGTCAAAAAGATTAAAAAAAATATGCAACGCAACCTGCATGACCACACTAATGAAAACGCGAAAAAGAGCAGCATACATCATAATAGGACGAACAGAGAACCAAGGTAAAAAAATCCCATGCAGCAAATTCATGGACCTACTAACTGAAAACCAAAGCCATCAATACTTGTCACGTAATAGTTTATGATTCAGAACTGCAACATGTCTGCAGTGGCAGCTATGATAGGATGGGCCACGAGCGGTGGCTGCCATGGCTTCAGGAGAGGATCCGGTATCTCAGGAATGTCGATCGGCACACCGCTAAATGCCTCCACAGTACGGAGCAGTGAGTTCAGCCACTTCAGCCTCTCAGTCAATTCCATCACCTGGGCTCGCAGTATGGAGTTATCCTTCTCCACATTGAGGTACTGCTGGGTCACAAGATTGAGTTGTACTTCCATCTGGCTATTCTCATTCCTAAGCTTGGCTCCTTGGTTTATCAGATCATCAATGTGCTGTTGCTTCCTCATGCGGGACCTCCTTGCGGACTCCCGATTTGAGAGCATCCTCTTGCGCTTTCTCTCGTCAGCAAGCATTGAACCCTCTTCGGGGCTGGACGCACAGCGCGGCGGCAAGGAAGACATCCTCTTCTTGCCAAAAAAATTCTTTGGTGTGCAAGTAAGTAGAGACCAAAATGGAGGAGAAAAGGAAAGATAAGAATTGTGATTTTACTCAGGTTGGGATTTTTGTCCTAGTTGAACGGATTAAGGATGAGGGCATAATTCATGAGAAAACGTAGAACCAGTACAGGAAAGCAACTGAGAAGGAGTGGAGGAAGCAGAAGCGCCGGCGGCGGAGAGTGGAGATATTCATAACAGCTAGGAAAGATGTGATTCTGATATAGTTGGGTCCGAGAACATCGAAATCATGAAGAAATCCTTTGCGATGATATCAAATGTACGGAACGGAATTTAACAAGAACACCTTAAAAAGATCAAAATTTTCCGACAGGAAACAACAGACTTTGCGAACTGGGACTCGTCTAAATCGAGAGGTCAACCTCACAAGGCCCGATTTGGGGATTTCTGTGTCGTCTAAACGGAGAGATGAGTCAAACAAATTTAACCCGGTGATCAAAACACAGTCTTCTCAACCCAAAGCTAAGCCAAAACTCTCTCAAAGGGAGAAACTTTTAAAAGAGAAGAAAGAAATACTTAGCTGGAGAAAGGAAACCCGAAGGCCGGAACGAAAGCTAAACCACCAATAGGTCACCAACCAAACCAAAGAAGATCCCAGATCTACCCAAGATGCGTATTTATAGGCGCAGACAGGGGCGTAATGGGAATTAGGAGATGGAAATATTGACATCGTTCCACCGACACGAACGTGTATTGATGTAGATATTTGACCTAAGATAAATTTTGATTGGAGGAATGGAGATTTGGATCGAACCGGGTGTACGTTTTCAACTGTTCGACAACTGTCTTCTGTTGGATGTCATTGAATAATAAGCAAAACCAGCGGAGTATATGGTGGGCTTGGGATATTTCGTGGAAGAAGAAGCAAAGTCTTTGAAAAGGATAAACTGGGAGAAAGATTTTTCTTATTATCAAATTCCTAAAACAACCCTCTGTGGATTCAAACTATGGGGTTCAAAGTTGGCTTGGACGGGTTGGGGATGGACTAACAAGAGGTATTACATCATCACTTACGTAGCCACTTGCTAAATGGCAATATTTAATGACGGGATGAAGGAAAATTTGGTCATTTAAGTAGCCCAATATTACTTCAAAGGTTGATTGGATTAGTTCAGCAATGCCATTATTTTTTTGGCCCAACTATTAGTTAGGTATATCACACTGAGCCATAGACTACGATCTCTTACCGGCATTTACTTTTTGTTTATTTAAATCATTCAAGAGCAAGCCAAAGGCCGGAGACACTAAGACTTCATAAAACTTTAGTCACCTAACCTAGGCTTGCCAAGCTGTGCCTCTAAAATTAATCGCATCGTGGAACTATCAATTAAATTAAACCGTTAAGTCAAGTCACCACCATCTAACAAATAATTTTTATTATTTAGAGTTGAACTCAATCTACAATCACCATAGTTGTAGGAAAGAGTACGTAGTAGAATTACTACCACTATTTACTTGATGGAATGTTCTCATATAGAATTACTACCGCGCATCCATTGTTAGTCTATGATGCGGCAGCATTTATGTTTCAAACTACTACTTGTGTTAAATCTAACATGAAACAGCACACAAATGCAACAGATCAAAGCAGAACAAGATGGTGTTATAGCAAATGGAACACAGTTTAAATTCTACTCCAGCTACTCTCAGACGATGATGTCCACAATATATAATATCAGATGAAACTGGAATGATAAATGAGTCATCTCGAATGGCCTGTACGGCAGTAAGAAGCAGGTAAAATTTTCACAATGGGAATCCTCCAAAAGAATAAATATCACAATTTTACAAAATACATCACAGCGAGAAGGTCTCTAAGCATCGAACTCGATCAGCTTAAAATCTTAGCTTTAATATATGGTAGCTTCAAGGAAATTCATCAGAGCAAGTTATATTTTAATTAATTCTAGCTATAAAAATTGGAGAGCATTAAAATGACGTCTTCAGATCCTAATCACACATCCTCAAAGGGAAAAAAGGGCTACATTTGACTGCCGATACCTGGTTCATTCCCATATCATAACTCATTCCTAGAACATCGTAAAGAATCATTGAGTCATGGTGGTCCTCCACAACAAAATACAAGCTAAGACTTGTAAAAGGTGGATGATTTCCTCAATAAACCTCTGCTAGATGAGATGAGCTTTCTTTAAGAACCTGATAGTTCTGCAATAGTATGGCCATATGGATTCAACATAGTCTAGATACTTTTCAACTACCCAATCTTCAAGCTGCTTAAATTTTTGCCTCAAAAGAGCTTTATAATCCATCTTCTTGATGCGAACTATAGGCTCCCAGAAATGCGAGAAGATATACGCTTTGAGCTTCCCCTCAGCTATGTAAGTGTAAACCAAAAGGGAGTAAGATGGTAGATTTCTTGCCAATTGAATTGCCTGCATGAAGATATAGAGGTAGAGCGCACACAACCCCTGGATAACCTTTATATAGAGAGCCACGATCAGCGGTCCAAGAAACCACAATGGCTTCAACTCACTGGTAACTTCAGCTCCATACCTCAATTTGACTGACAAATACCAAGGTATGCTGCAAGATGCCCATATATCAGCTTGATATTAGATATGTAATGTATTTCACACTTTCTCCAGAGCCAACAATGTGAGAGTAACTACCAAAGTAAAATGTAACATAATCCTAACTGAGCTAATGAGCATGGAAAAGATTAGTCTTGTTTTCTGAAGATATTCAAGAAAGAACTTATTCCACCAAGCACATGATATGAACTTCACAAAAACCTAAATAACAATGACAACAACAACAGCGCAACAGAGTAACTTATAGCCTATCAAATGCAGCTTAAAAAAAATATAAGAAATAAAGGAACTGAAATGGTCCAATGCTTAAATTCACTCCATTTCAGAATGTAGATGCTTCACTTAAGTGATAAAAGAAACAGAAATTTAGGCAGAAAAAATGGAACTCACAATATCAGTAATGGGATAGATATAGCTGCATCCAGACCCACAAAGTACACAAGTGCAGCCTTCAGCATTTTCCCTGCTTTTGTCCTGATTTCTTCATGTGGGCTTTCAGAGGTTGTAGTCTGGACTGGTTCTTCATTGATGTTTTTATCCATAGTATCACTTGATGTCTGTGTCCGCAACATAATTAACCATTTCTTGAATAACCTTTGTATAGCTATGGATCCAATCCTAGTGTCCCCCCTATCTGCATCTTCATAAGATAGTCGATGCTCTTGCACATCATGAGGTTCTGATAGAACATCTTCTCTCTCCTGATGTGAGTGAGAGAGCTGAACTTGTGACTTGGGAAATTTTGACCCACTGTTTTTGCTTCCATGTTCATCATTCTGGGCACTGCCTTTGAAACATAACACTTTGAGAGCTTTCCTCTTTGGCAAAATAATAGGTTGTTCTCTGAGAAAATCCAATGAGGCATGATTATGATTGACATGATAATGCGGGAGAAGATGTTTACTTAATTCAGTGGACGATAAATAAAAGGTTAGAAGTGCAGCAAACTGCAAATAAGTACATCATTACTACCAAGTGATAGGACAAGAACATTCACAAAGAGTGACATCCAACAGGATGATCAAGGAATTTATCTGAACAAACAAAGGCCCCTCAAAAGATAATTGAAATCCTTCTCTAATAAGAAAGCATGCAAACATAGTACAAACTGGTCAATGTAGGGTCAGCAAGGGCAAGATGTGCACAGTCTTAGCCTGCTAACACTAACTGGGATCGTTCCCTTGGCTCAAACTGTGAAACCAATGCAAATGGGGCAAACAATGTGCTTCAAAAGACTATAAAGAATAGAAATTGTGTTTAAGGTACACTTAATGGACAAGGTCAATAATCAGCAATGCTTCAATAAGCTGCATCACTAGATTCAAAAGGCACACAAGTAAAGCAATGCAAATAGATACAACAAGCCAACAACTAAAGCAAGAGGCAATGACAAGAAAATTAACCAACAATGGCTACAGAACAGTGAGCAACAATACTGCTATAAACAGTCACAACAGTGGACCAGGACAAGGACTCTTATGCCTATGGGGCACCAAGTTGCTACTTGCTAGATAACAACAAACTATTCCAAGAAAACTACAGTGCGTATACATTATACCAATATACGTGATCAAATTTGCATTTATTATATCATCACCCATTAGGTTAAATCAACTTACATATGATAATGATATGATGGTTTAAGTTTCAGATTCAAGTTCTTTAAGTCTTACCATCACTCTGATGAACAATTAAAGTGAAATCAGTGAATAAGTTCCAATGGTGTTGTAGTGATAAAAGTAATGGAAGACAGATGGACCTCGCTTCTGCTACATTTTGACATGTTACTATAAATCAAATAAACAAAGGTACAGAAATATGTCTAGGTATACATGGAGACACAGACACACATGCCTGCGTGTAAACAGTTGGAGCTAACTATTTCATTAAACTGTTACCAGTTATGATAGCTAATAAACAGTGCATAAATGCCACGTTGCAATCACCCTACAAAATTAATACAAGGTAAATAGTTGTGCATAATATAACTGTATAAATGAATCTCACCTGGAAAGGAACCGATGCTTCAATGGCACAAACTCATTCGTTGTACATACAAACTGAAAAGCCGCAAATGATCTCCGGACAACCCCACTAGTAGTTGCATTATGTCTCAAGGAAAAGGAAGAGCGTGAAACCTGACATAGATGAACATAGGTTCCACTAAAGAGTGTCATCTATGTAGTTCGATGATAAACAAAGAAATCACTATTGAAACAGCAATACTGAATTTTGTGTAAATATTTAGTTCAAAGTAGTCAAGTTTGCTGAGGGAGTAATTATAAATTTAAAATGTGTCCTCGGCAAAGTATGTTACATGCCTGTGTAGGCTGTGCTATCAATGCCATTGTCCCCATTTCAGCTTCATTTCTCAACACCAGAAGACGTGCAATTCTGGCCCAGAGTTTCCTAAATCAGAAGAAATCCATTTAAACCCTTTGGGAATCAATTAAACTCTGGGCTTGCATTCCAAAATTGCAAAACAGGTACAGAATATGGAGAAATTAAGAAGTCTCAAAGAGAGGCAACCAAGATCAATCCCTTATATTCTTAGGCCAGAAAGGCTCTTGTTTCTTCAACAAGTCTGTTGAGATAAGGCAAACTTAAATTTATACAGTATTACTTTTTACACTATTGAGCATCATATTTTGGGAAAGTTTGATTTAAAACTTCTCAATTCTAATTCATGTAAAGGGGAGTAAGAACCTGCTAAGTTATTTCTTTTCCATGTCTAAGATATGACCTATCTAACATATGCAATTCAATTAGAAGGAGACTAGAGCTTGTCAACAGCAATAACTAGTAAATTAGTGTAAGACCCAAACGCTTATGACCTGGTGGTGATATCATGGCATGCTTCATATACTTATTTTAGCAAATCCAATTATTGTTAATATAGCTGTATTCACTTACATCTAAAGGATTACAACTAATGACCAATAAGAAAACAAAGGTTAGATGGCGATGGACCATGAATAAATTGTTCCAAGCCACAATGGCAGTAAATTAATAAAGAACACTTGAGCAAGCTATGGCTCTTTTACAAGTTCTTAGTTAGTTTATAAAGCAAGCCTCCTACTAAAATGGAATATCACGGAGGCATATGGTTTCTGAGCTGATACATGTGTTGCCTACAATTCTTCTATTTTCGACCACCTAAAACTTGCAAACTGCATTCAATGGTCCAAAAAGTTGAAATTGGAAATCCTCCTCCTGTAGAAAGTAAACTAGCAGGATCTTTAATCTTTCATTCTCTCCAATCTCTACGATACCAACAAGATATCAAATCAACTAAACCTACATCCACGCATCCCCAGACCTTCAAGGAGACACAGTTAAAATCATAGCAAAACTTGGAAAACAGATTAAACCCCCTAAATCAATCACCCAACGCGAACAAAAGCTTGGAGCCGGATTCAAAAGAGAAATCGAAACATAACAAAGAAATGACCCATACCTCAATGACTTCCGGCATAGCTTCCGCCGTTGCCGAAGCTTTTAGAATCGACGGAGAGAGGTAAGAGAAGGAGAGCAGGAACAGGAAGGAGGGAGAGATCTTATCCTCTTCGACGTTTATTGCTTTAGGGCCGGGCTAGGTTCGACTCGGTCGAGCTTATTTATAGGCATCCGGTTCGGGGCCTTCCCAAAGATCCAACTCCAACCCGACCCAATATCTCTTTAAGACGAAAAAGCTCTGGCCCAATCCAAAAATAATTATTGGAGAATCTAATTAACTCTTTTTTTGGTGATTATTTTAACTCCATTTTATCTTTTGGATGTTCACAGTTTGACCCTAATTTTTGGTTTTATTGACTGGAAAGAAAAAGCTCTTCTGGGTTTTTTCTAAAGAAGAAATTTACCTTCAGTCTTATGGATCTTCATGATCAATAAAAGATAACTATAAACTAGTCATTTTACGGCATTTTCATAGATTTATATAAGTAATTATAGATATTTTACTAATGCATCCCCTAATTAGTCAAATAATTTGCAACTTAAATTTATCATGCACTCAAAATTAGTGAGTTTAAGAGAGAAACCAAGGGTGTCAATTGCCCCGACACTCATTTTATATTTAATACCTATGTTTTTAAGACCAATATGTATTTTTTTATAATATATTTATTTCCAAGGCCAATAGAGAAATATCATAGTAGGAGTGGTAATCGGGTTAGAGTAGTTCGGTTCTTGTCAAGTTATGTTATTACAATACAAATACGAATATGACTTATTTATTAAATGAGTAAATTTCTAACACGGTCCTTGTTTATCAAATAGGTTATCGGATTACAGGAGTTATTCAAAATTTTATAAATTATTCTGGTTGTAAATAATTTTTTTTAAGTTATTAAGAGTTTTTTAGTATTATAAATAAGATTATTTTTTGTATTATAAATAAGAAATTAAGTTATAAAAATATTATAATGTGGTTAACATGTTGAGGTAATAAATATAAATATGATCCGTTTAATAATCAAGTTAGACATATTTAAATATTAAAACTTTTATTTTTATTATATGATTAAGTGTAAATTTTCATTGTGTTATTGTAAGTTTGAAATCTATTGGTGCTATAATGGTATGCAAAATTCGATAAAAATTCCTTAAGGAATTATCATAGAAACAATGTTAGTTATATTTTTTGTTGACAAAGAAAAACAAAACAATGTCAACTATTTAGATTTTTTTTTGTCAAAAACTGTTTTAAATATAGCTTTTTTTTTGTAATAATTTAATTTTGCGGCCACAAAAAAAATTTGTGATTATAAAGTAAATTACCTGCAAATCATTTTGCCAGCGTATCAGGTTAAGACGTGTGTCTTTCGCATGAGATTTAGCCCAATTGTTAGCCAGCCAGGCCCAAGGTTGATTTAGGCTCATTTCTCCTGTGGACTTGGGTAGGTGACGTCAAGTCCCCCAGATTTCTATCATAAAGTTCATCGTTATAACCTCCGACCACCGGATCAACGCAACCTTCAGAGCCGACATATCTCTGCTATCACTTCCAGTCTCGACACATCGCTCCTTATTTATTCCTATCGAGTCAAGATAAAACCCTCAACTATCTTCTCTCTCTCTGCATCTATCGGCGGCAATGGTGCAGAAGAAGCCCCACCGCTCGCCTTCCGACGACCCCGACGTCCTCTCCCACACCCCGCTGCAAGCCGTCCTCCTCGCCGATAGCTTCGCCCAGAAGTTCCGCCCCATCACCCTCGAGCGTCCCAAGGTGAGAATCCAGAACCCCCCGAAAATCCTAGGGTTTCCATGCTTGATACGATTTTGATTCCGATCTTTCCTCTTCTCTTCCTTCTTTTAGGTGTTGTTGCCGTTGGTGAACAGCCCCATGATCAACTACACCCTGGCGTGGCTCGAGTCCGTCGGCGTCGAGGAGGTCTTCGTCTTTTGCTGCGCTCACTCGCGGCAGGTCAAGGACTATTTGGACAATTCCGATTGGGTGAAGCAGCCGGGTTCCTTCTCCGTGACGGCGATCGAGTCGCGCGATGCGATTAGCGCCGGAGATGCTCTCCGCGTCATCTACAACCAGGGCTTGGTAAGTGCCGCAGCTTATTTTTGTGTTATTGGATTTTAACCATTATTTTGAGTGATATTAAGACAAATGCCTGCGGCATACCTAAATTATTACGATAGAGGAGAGATTGAACCTAAATGTCATTAGGGATGAATGAAAGCCTTAGAAACAAATGGTTATTTGCTGAACGCTGTTGTGTTCTTAATGGACAATGATCTTACTAGTCCTTTTCCGATCAGACAGTAAAAGTGGTGGATTTCTATTTGTTCAAACTGTTGAGATATATGTTCTATATGTTGTCCGGACTATTTTCCGTTGGACTTAAATGTTCCTCTCGTCAGTTAAAGAAAAAACAAATCATGAGCTTGAGGCTATTCTGTTTTTTGAGAAATTTGATTTCTAAAATTCAGGAGTGCAATTGGTGATTGGAACCTTTTTTGGAAAGAAAGTCGAGTATTCTAGTGTTTAGTTATTGTCTTGCTACGAAAAGATATCCAAAGTTACATACTTGCCAACTATCTTATATTGTCTTGATTTTTCTTCTTATTTATCGTGTTTCCTTTTGGTTGAAAACTATGAGATTCTCATGCTTATGTGACATAGATCCGTTACTACCCTATCAACATCCCTGTTGTAGTGCAACGAAGGAAATTCGATGATCAGCGCTATATCTGTGATTTGCTTGCTTATAATGGCTTATGTGGATTCATGATTTGTGGTCCTCTCTGTGTGGTGTGGTGCTTTTTGTTAGACATGTTATGGTGTCGCTTTACTCAGTAACTTTCTTCTTTATATGAGAGCCAGGCAGCCTAGCAAAAACCACCTGTTCAAGATATATGTTGTTTGCAACGCAAGATTTTTCAACTTCTGTTTATGTAAATTGCATGCTGTTAATTGTCATAAAGTAATTTTAATTTTTTCTCTCAGATTTCAGCATCCATAAGTTGATCTAGAGGTGCGAGCCATTGCACTTTATTCAGTTGATTACAGTTGGCTTGGCTTATGCTGCATACTTGCATTTAAGGATATGAGTATTTTATTCTATATTTTTATGTATATTAGTCTGTTTTATTTGTCTGTTTGTTTCTGTAGGACTATACATATGTTGTAATTTAATGATGATATTGTTTCTGTAAAGATGGATAATTTGTTTGTTTTTCTTTGAAGATCCATGGAGATTTTGTTCTCATAACCGGTGATACAATCAGCAACATGAGCTTGACGCAAGCACTTCAGGAACACAAGGAGAGAAAGAAAAAAGATCCGCTTGCTGTTATGACCATGGTTATCAAGCGGTCTAAGCTTTCCTCCTTGACACATCAGACTCGTCTTGGTAATGATGAAATTGTGATGGCCATTGATCCTGAGACAAAAGAGCTTCTATATTATGAGGACAAGGCTGATGACTCCCAGCAGCTTATTTCTCTTGATAAGATGTTACTAGCCAATAATCCTTCTCTTTACTTGCACAATGATAAGGAGGTTTTTATCCTTTTTTTACTTCCCTTTTATTTTACAACAACATTTTTATCTTTGTTCCTAAAGGCATGTTGACATGCATGATAAATATTTGCATAGAACAAATGCTGGTATTATCTATACAAAGAAATATGAACCACAATCACATATTTTCTGGGAAATGCAAATAAATTGAGGATATATGATGTCATTTAACTTTTGAGGGTTTTTGTTGTTTCTTTTTATCAGTAGACATAGTTACTCCTTGTTGTATTATATCCTAGAATGTTTGTGCAGTATGTTTCCTCCCATCTAATGATACAAATGCTTAATTGTTGACATACAACTCTTGCAAATTGCACTGAACTTACTCGAGCTGGATATTTTAACTGGCAGTCTTAGCTATTATTGTACTTTTTTTTTGTAAATAGAGAGAGTCATCTTTGAATTTCATATGTGCTCTTTTCATCTTCCTGATGGCATCATACTTCTTTTTATATTTGAAAAGTGTATTACAAAAATGCTATGAAATATGTCTCATTGGTCTGTGTTTTTGTTGGAGAGGAGATACATTGAAGAAGATTTTTCTTTCCTTTATTTAGCCTATGTGAGCTTTGTTTTCTCCATTCACTGTTTTATGGAAAAAAATTAATCTTTTATTTTGGCTTACTTTATAGTAATATCTAAATTGTTTGTGCTATTTTGTTGGAGACTGCTACTTTGGGAACTAAGAGTTTGCTTTGTGCTATCTAGTGTTCATTGAGATGGTGAATCTGATGTTTTCGTGATTGAGAATGGTTATGTATCCTGCAATCAGATGGAGGAAATTTATTTTTATGGAACACTACACTTCTATTTTGGCAATAGAGTCCGTAGATATAGGAACACTACACTTAGTTATTAGTTTTCACCCCATAATTTTCTTCATGGATTCTGAATACCATTTTGCGTGTTATTTCTTATTATATAACCTGGACCCATTGTCTCTCTATGCTACAACATGCCAATCATATGCCAAATTTATTTTGACTGCATTATCACTCTTTATTTGCAACATAACTACAGTATGTTGTGGTGTGCTTCATTATGCCTTTATAGGTTACTAAATTTGTAATGTGCCAATTTTCAGTTGCCTAATTTTTAGAGGGATATATGCCACTGGTGAAATTTGGCTTTCTGCTGCTAACTGGGTGATATTGTTGAGAACACTAAATTTTGTTTTCTGACTCAAGGACTGTGTAATTTATGCAGGATTGCTACATAGATATTTGCTCTCCAGAAGTTCTTAGTCTCTTTACTGACAATTTTGATTATCAACATCTTCGTCGTCATTTTGTGAAGGGCCTACTAGTTGATGATGTGAGGTCCTTTTTTCTGCAGCTCTATATTTGATTGGTTACCTTGAGCAATCATTTGTATGTAATATTTATTGTCACATCACATGGACACATTAGGGAGGATTATTTGTCTATTATCTTCTCATCTATTTTATTTTTCCATATGGGGCATTGGATTCTCTAGATTTTTTTTCTTTTTTTGACAGAATGGATTCTCTAGATATCACCAGAATGGATTCTCTAGATATTTTACTACATGGTTCCTCCACTTTATGTTTCTTTTCTTTTAGTTCATAGAGTAATTCATAATATAGTTTCTATGTTCTTTAGTTATATTTTGGTGCCAAATAAAGTTCGTGCTTACCTGTGATGTCCTAAAGTGCCGGTTCAATTTGTAGCTGGCTAAAGGTCTGCACAGCTCATATGCAGCATCATGTGCATGTCCTTTCTAGAACTTACTAAAAAACACGAAAGTTAAAGGGCAAGTAGTAAGTTAGAATACATTATCATGAAAGAACATATGTTTATCAATTAGAAAATGATGCATGGTTGGTAATTTATTGAACTTTAGTATATAATGGTGGTCTGATGGACCCTCATACTTGAATGCTTAACTTGCTTCTCCTCTGAGCAATATGACTTTACTATGTGAAGATTCAGTCATGGGTAGTCTTCTAAGTGCTGCCACTATATTTTTAACCTTTATGGAGACATGGAGACTAACATTAACCTTATTTGAATAAACATATACATGAAATAACCACTAAAGGCATATATACATATATATATTAAGTTATTAACTCACTATTGCTCTTACGTATTGCTTCTAATTTGTCTGCTAGTTTGTTGAGATTGATTTCTCATTTATAGGCTTCCAACTGGAAATGAATTCTTTTGACCAAGTATTATCCCTTTTGAAAGTTGAGATTGATTAATTTAGGCCTGTCTAAGTTATATATTATCCCTTTTGAAAGTTCTATCTTTGGTTTAGATCATCATTTGACCAAGTATCACAGTTTCTGCTTTGTATAATCTGTTTGTTATTTCTAGTTATACCAACCCCTAGTTTTTATGATATTCTTATTATCTTATGTTTATCCTTATTTATTTTGGTGACTGCCAAGGCATCTGTGCCATTACTTAAGAAGCTCTTTTAATGTTAATTACTTAATTATGTTGGATGCCAAACTTAGAGCTTGCTTCTCTTTTAAATGATTATTCCTCTGGTTGCTAATCATCTTCTACTGCAAATATGTACTTGTTGGTATACATGTATTAAAGTTTTTCGATGCATAGCTGACTTATTATCTATTAATTGGTCTATTCAGCTAATGGGTTACAAAATATTTACTCATGAAATTCATTCAAGTTATGCGGCAAGAATCGATAACTTCAGAAGTTATGATACAATAAGCAAAGACATTATTCAGAGATGGACGTATCCCTTTGTGCCAGATATTCTGTATTTTGGGAACTGTGCGCAGATGAAGCTGGATAGGCAAGGAATTTACAAGGCACCTGGTAAGTAAAGAAAACAATATTCAATTCTAGTCACTGTTAGTCACAAACAATATTCAATTCTAGTCACTGTTAGTCACAGATAATATGTTCAGTCAGAATATCCCTTGAGACTGGTAATTTTCTACATTTCATGGCAATTATTACCATTTGCAAGAGGCCATTTTGTCATGGAACATGTTTTTCATTTGTGTGTATTCCTTGTTCTTATATCTGTCTGCTAATGATCAATTCATATCTTATAGTTGTTTGGTGCGTTCTTGATTTTGCTTTGGTCAACCTATATACCTATGCCCAGGAATATATACATATATATAGGCAATGTAAGAGGTACTAAAATTTGAGGACTAAGACATAAAACCTTATAACTGATATTAGTATAAGGTGTAGACATTTTTTTCAGTAAGTGCTTCACTGTTATATTTCTTGATTTGGGCATGTAATATATCCTAGAAATAGATGAACTAAGAACTTGTAGTTGAGCTTGTTGCCTTTTTTCTTGGCATGGTAGTTGTGATAACATTTCTGGATATTAATGCATATTTATTTTAGTTTGTAATTGTTCCTTCTGTTAATGGTCTGCATCTTTGTTTTTGACTTAGTATGCGTTACTCTTCAGAGGTTTGTCTTTCACACTTTGCACAAATTCGTGCATATTCATTGGTTGGAAGTGGAACTAGCATTGGCGACTACAGTGTGATATCTGATTCAGTTGTTGGTCAAGGGTGCACTATCGGGCGAAATGTTTCAATTCATGGCTCCTACATATGGGATAATGTCATTATTGAAGATGATTGCAAAATAAGTCATGCAATAATTTGTGATGGTGTCCATTTAAGAACTGGAGTTGTTTTGGAATCTGGTGTCATATTATCATTCAAGGTATATGGTTTTATACCCTGCTTTTGTAAAAGTTTATTTGTTCCGAGTTTGAGGATCAAGGAAAACTCGTATGTTTATATGTTTAGATTAATTTAATATGTAAGTTGATATTTTGTATTAACGATGGCATGCCACAGGCACGAAACGTGCCGATCACCGACCGACACGGCATGGCATGTGTAGTGACACTTGCCAACCGTGCCGTAGGAGAGGGAGAAAAAAATGTAAGGGGCTACTTACATTCACCGTCATCGTTAACCTGAGCTCTCACCCCCATCGGGTGCCCTAGCCCGAGGGAGGGAGGAAGAAAAGCCGAGAGAGAGAGAGAGAGGGGTTGGTTATTGATTAAAAACTTAAGTTGTGGATCCGGATTGCGAGTGGCGATTGACGATGGCAAGCTCGATGACGAGCGGCGAAATTACTAGGAGGCACCCCCCTTATGCCACGTGTCGGTAAGCCACCGGCACAGCCATCCATGCGCTACATTAGTTTATTATCAACATTGTCAAATATGACGATGCACTCATGTATACATATCCCTAATTATACTCTTGTCGTAATTGGCATATTCAATATCCAAATAGTTTATGTACATACATGTGTGTAACCTTATGAGTGTTCATTAAAAATACATGTTCGACATATAAGCTTTGGTAATGCATTCATGTAAACTAAAAAGTTCACTATGCAATATGCTTACTGAATACCGACATAACTTCCCGACATTTTTGGCAGTTGAATACATGTTCTAACTTTTGTCAATTTTGCAGTTTTGCCATCCAAGATCTGTGTTCCTCCATCACTCATGTTCTAATGTTGTAAACTTCTTTAGAATTAAACACTATCTTCTTTTGCAACTAATATAATCGTCTTAAAGAATTTAATTATATGGAGTAAAATGTTCAATTTATTCCTTATGCAAAGTCCATGCTTCTTCATGGATACATCATATTATATGAGCATGGGTAGCCCAATACGCTCAACCTGACTAGCTTGACTTGCTTTTTCTCCGATTGGATCAATACAATGTTGATACCCACGAAATAATAATATATACACATGTATATTTTTGTGCGAAATCATATGTTCAACTTATGTGTCTCAATTGTTCTTATCCTGGTAAGTCCAATTTGTTGTCTTCTATTATGGTCCTTTCTTTTATATTATTAAGAAATTTGCATATAACACTTTGATTTTAAACGAAATTATAGTTTACACTTTACATTTTTACTATTTGCAAAATCGAGCCCTATAATTTATCAAATATGTGTAAAAAATACTTTTTAGATTTGAACTAACATCGTGAGAATATTCTATTAATTTAAAATATTTCATTTCTAAATGACTAAAATGCCTTTAGTATATGTTAGGTTTAGTTGAATTGAGTGTAGTTGGGTTGGGTTGAGTTAGTATAGGTTAGGTAAGTATAACTTTGGCTAATGATATTTTCGTAATTTTTTTAGTATGGTTAAAGTTACTCAAAGGTTTAATTAAGTTTGTCTAACTAATCTAACAATAAGATTTTTTTTGTACATATTTACCAAATTATAAGGCTCTATTTATAAATAGTAAAAATATAGGGTGTAAATCATAATTTTATTAAAATGCAGACTATCATATGCAAATTATACTATATTATTTTATCGTCCTTTTTCTCCCCACTGAAAATGCTTCTGACAAATGTAACTCTCCAGGTTGAAGTTGGGCAAAATATTCTTATTCCTGCATACTCAAAAGTTTCGCTACTTCCTCAGCCATCCAAGCAAGACAGTGATGAGGAACTTGAGTATGCTGATGCTAATAGTGGAGTTGTGGAAAGTCCATGTAAATGCTCATGCTTTTTTTTCTAGAATTTTTTTTTATCTTGTGAAACCTACAGATGACAGGCTTAAATATAGAGAACCTCTGTACTTTTTGCTATCTTAAGTATGAAACTAAACAAATATGCTGCTGGGGCTTTTGCAATTTAATTGCATTTGATTTTTTAATTTGCAATAATAGACTTTAATTTGATATAAATTGTGTGCATTCTAATATAACAAAATATATATTGAGTATAGAAAAGATATGCACTTAGTTTATATGCTAAATTAAAAAACTAAATGCAATTATATTATAAAAACCTCTATGCTTCTAGTAGGGGAAATCAAACAAACATCTGAAAACATAGTTTATTCTCTACATGAGCCAAGAGCATAGTCAAATACTAAGAGGTCCATGCTTTTATATTACACTTAGAACATTATTACATCTTACTCTTACTGTAGAAGATATTACTTGGGTAATTAAATGATATTTTTTGGGTATTCTATATTTTGTAATTTGTGTAATATCTTATGATGATGTTCTTGTTGCAGCTATTACTAGTATCATGAATAGTAGAAATGTGGATCTCGCTCCTATTTCATCTGATACAGAGCAATCAAGTATGGCTGAGGTATGCTAAGTAGTCTTTAATTCCTTGTGCATCTATTATGCTCACTTTCATTTTGAACCTCATTTGTTGTTAAATTTTGGATTTCAAGATGTGTCCTCTCTTGGAATTGCAGTTCAAAGGATAAGAAGCTTTCAAAAATATGAGAAATCAAGGATAATGCAATTAACTTGTATTTTTTTTTCATAGTTGACATCTGCTTCTTCCTTTAAAAAAATAAAATAAAATAAAACTCTGGTAAGAATATTGTTCATCTTCCATCTGATTTTTATATAGGCAGTAGACCTATATCTTTGTCATGGCTTGAACTTTACTCGATGACAAGAGCTTATTCTAACTACGCTTTCTCCTTTTGTTTGTGTAGCTCTCTGCATTTGTATCATATTGTGCACCTGATTTCAATTACTTTTCTTCCCAACATATAGTTTTATACTTATAGAAATCTCTGTTTCCTAGGATGGAATCTCTGGGGTTGGTTACATATGGTCAACCAGTGAGATGGGAAATGAAGATGACTGGAGGTACTCAATAGCTCCAGTTCCTGAGGAAAAACTTATGGAGTTATCTCATGGTGCTTATGATAATCATGATACCTCAAATCAAGAATTAGGTGGTATGGCACCTTCAGGAGAGCTGGTACCTGATTCAGAGGGTACTGAGTTTGATGATGGTGATGGAGAAGATTATAGAGATCCTGCTAAGTTTGAGAAGGAGGTAAGTTATAATATATATCATACCTGTACAAACTTGTCCTCCTTGGGTGTAATGTCAATACATTTTTCACATTTCAGGTGGAAGAAACTGTCCAACGAACTTCGGCTGGAGTTAGTCAGGAAAATTTAATACTAGAAATAAATGCTTTACGGTAATCCTTTTCTTTTCTTTGTCTGGTTATCTTGATGTATGAACTGTTATTTTTTGCTGAAGAGTATCTCTAGGAATGTTCATTGCATGTGATGAGGGTTTGAACATTAATCTCTTCTTCTGGTACAAAAATGCCTGGTAGTCAGAATGCTAATGGAATTAGATATGCTGGGTATAATCCAAGAAGTAATACACTAAATATAGACACAATCCTTGTTGCAAGGCAGTGCATACTTCATCTGTGGAGGTCAACAATTCCTGTTCCAAAAATGCCCATAGCACAGATAGACTTGCCAATGGTACTGTAAAAATGCGGTGGTATACACGGTCGTATTATATTACCTAACGTTGATTTTGCATTACTTCAGAGGGCATGGGAGAAAAAGGTCTTTAGTCAATTCTCCGAATCCTGACTTCCAAGTTCAAAGAGACATGAACAAAAGGTTGATTATGGATGCTCTTTCAGAAATTATAGCATATACCTATTATTATTTTCTTTTCATGGTGATGACAGCAGGAGAGAATCTAATACAAAAGATTAACAACAAGAAACTTTGCTGGGTGTTCTGATGAGCAAGCAACTCTTATGATCTTAACCTTCACATTATATCTTATGTTTAGACTTTATATCCATACAAAAATGATGTAAGTTTCTAAATGTACACTGTTCTTGTTTGTTCAAAATAATGTTAGTTTTCTCAATTAATTATGTCATTTTTTCTGATAATCAGGTTGTCATACAACATGTCGCATGCAGACTGTGCGGGAGCTTTGTTTTATTCTGCAATGAAAAAGGCTTTAGCAGATGCTCGATCCTCTAGTAGTAAGTATTTATTTGGTAACTAGAAAGTTGCAACTCTTACACAGTGAACTTACAAATGTTTCTGTGATTTTCATTTGCTTTGGAAGTTATACTATTCATGTTTTAGAGAAAAGTCACCTAGATGCATGCTTTATTCAACTATCCTCTTATTATACCAGTTTCTCACACTCACATCCTCTAATGCACAATCCCACTATACCTTTCCTCTCTATTATTTCGTTGTTCTAAATGCTCCAGCCAGTTAGTCTTTTCTGAGCAACTTTTACTGACCAACATTCTCGTGAAAGATTTCATGGTATTATTGCTGCTGTTTTAGTACTTTTGCATCAATTATTAAGTTTTGTGGTTTATGTTACAAATCATGAGTATCGAGAGCAAACATTGAAAATAAACAATGTTATTTAGAAATATGGAAGATTGTAAATGGTATTGTAGCAAATTAAGACATTTTAAATGCTTGAGCTTTGATGTGCTCCACAACTTTGTGGTGAAATTTTATTATGCCATTAAGGAGCAATTCCTATTATATGAGGTACCGCAGAAAACTTTAGCAGATTATTGTTAGTTGCAAATAGATTTTATGAGAATAGTCATTGACTCATTTCTCTTTTGAATGTTCTTTTATTTTGAGGATTTCAATTTTTTTTAATTTGCCTTTACAATATTATTTGTCTGCAGAGAATCTTCTTGCGACTGCGAAGGATGAAATAGACAAGTGCAAGGATCTTCTGAAGAATTACCTAAAAACTGTAGATGAAGAGGTAACTTTCTGGCAGACCTATTTTGGTTATGTATTATTCTAATCCTATAATATTACTGCTATGCTAAGCAGAACGTTTAGAGTTTCTCTTTGATTTATTTACTTATGTACACCTCTTCCATTTATCTTGTCTCTTTGATATCAACTAAAACCTAATGACTATCACGGTCAAATGTTTATATTCTCCAATGATACTTATTATTTACCTCTTTTAGGATAGACTGGCATTCTTTTTGTGACCCAGAGTTTCTGTCTTTTACATGTGTCCTGAGTTTGGGTTATTTATACCCATATTGTCACATCTATGTGCAGTAAGAAAGCTAGACTGACTAATCTTTGAGCTCATAACCTCTTTCAATTATTTTGATCATTTCCCTTTTTATGTTCTTCCAGATTGAAGTGATAATGAAGTTTGAGGAGATGTGCCTAGAGACTGCAAAAGATTTTTCTCCATTGTTCTCAAGGGTAAGCAAAATTTTCTATACTGGATAATAATATTATACCTCGTAAGTGAAGAATATATATTTACTTAGGAGTGAAAGCAAATCGGATACGGATTGGATAGTGCTCAAACCACATCCGGATTCAGATATGGATTCAGATACGAATATTGGACGGATAACAAAATTTAAAGCCATATCCTAAATAGACGGATATGGATAATTTTTCGGATACGGATCAGATAATTTTTTGCATACAGGATCGGATCTTAAACAAATACGAATCAAATTTTAAGCGAATTGTGACCTTTCTTTTGGAGACAATTAACACAAAATATTAAGAATTTCAAAAGAAATTTCTTTTTTGCATGTCAAAAACACATAACTTTAGCAAAATCAATCTTTAGAAATAATGTTGAACACATTATTAGTAACAATATCAATATTCACCATTTAAATAAATAAACTAAAAATTATAAATCCTTTAAAAAGTATGCGGTTACACAGATATCTGATATCTGTATTCGTATCTGAAAAATTATATCCAACCAGTATTTGTATCCATATCCGAGTTTTCTACCTGTATTCGAATCTGAGTATTCTCTCTTAGTCAGTTTATTATGCATATTTCTTTATGATTGGGTTTACATATACACGTTGATGTACATACAGAAACAAATACACACATGTAAACATGAATAACTACAATTGTGGTGATTCCATTATTTTCTGCTTGAAGACCGTACATTGTCTATTTAGTAGTATTATTCAGATATCTGATATCCGTATTCGTATTTGAAAAATTATATCCAACCAGTATTTGTATCCATATCCGAGTTTTCTACCTGTATCCGAATCTGAGTATTCTCTCTTAGTCAGTTTATTCTGCATATTTCTTTATGATTGGGTTTACATATACACGTTGATGTACATACAGAAACAAATACACACATGTAAACATGAATAACTACAATTGTGGTGATTCCATTATTTTCTGCTTGAAGACCGTACATTGTCTATTTAGTAGTATTATTCAAATGTCTAATTATATCACAAGATTCTCTATTTGTTAATAACATATAGACACTTATAATTGGTGGGGCGGGAAGAGCAATGAAATGTATGCTAGAATAATGTAGAAAGTTGTTAATAAGTAGGAATAAAAGTAAGTACTTGAAATCCAAACATTTTTAATTAAGTGGAGAATTTGAAAATAGCCTCTGGTGATGGTCAAAGAGATGTGGAAAGGGTGGTAATCCTATTTCCTGATCAATTGGCTGGCATGGAGACTTGTGAAAAACTATTTTGCTTAACTAGAGCAAGATAATCTTAATCATTGGATGCTCGCAATGTTCATTGACCATGTTTCTGGTTTAGAATGTTTGATATCTAGGGTATGTATAGAGAATATGGCTAGTGGTGCTACCCTGGTTTGTCATATCACAATTATCTAGAGCACCACATTAATTTCTTGAGCATTTTATTGGGTTCTTCAATTCTTCATTTGATGGATATATGTTTTATTTCTTCTTTCTAATAGGTACTGCCATACCTTTATGATAAGGATGTTCTATCAGAGGATGCAATTTTGATGTGGGCACAGGAGAAAGAAGGAGCTGATGAATCTGATAAGATCTTTGTTAGGCAGTCGGAGCAATTTATCACGGTATGTAATTAAGATACATCCCTCAAAAGGAAACTACAGTCACTTGAAGTGGAACCATAAAAGGAAATAAACAAGCTGGCATGCATTGCCCGTTTCCCTCCAGACTATTTATTCTTATCATCTCTATGATTAGCACAAGCCGGACAACACTTTTAAGTTGTTATTTTATGAAATATTTTTTTATCATATTCGTCTTAATTTTTTTTGTAATAAATTCATGCATAATTTCCCTATATTGGGTGCAGTGGCTCAAAGAAGCTTCTGAAGAAGATGAAGATGATTGAAGTTGTATTCTTCACGGTTCAGTATTCTAGCACAAGATGAAAGGTTTGGTCAACTAATTTATATTCTGACGAGGTTTTGGAGTACTAAGGCATACAAATAAATGACCTTTTGGTTTTCTCACTTTCTGAGCTAGCGGGAAGGGAAATTTTGTTTACTTATGTTGTTGATTAATTGACAAGCATTTGGCTGAGAAAACAAGTATATCTAGATAGCTATTTATTATCTAAATTTCTGGAACAAAGGGACTCGTCCGGCCTTTTCGTCATCTCACAAAGTCACCCTTGATATGGAAGTTAGTCAGCATGAACGGTGTATATAATATTGTTGCAATTTGTTTCCAAGGCAGCTGGAACTCTCTTCTCTAGTAGGTCTCTCTATGAACCTCTGGAAGTGCTTCCAAACCATCAAAGAAAGGTGGTTTTGGCGTACCACTTCTGGTAAGAACGAAGAGCATCGGAAGGTTGGAAGTATTTTGGATGGCTATGACCCTGCCTAGTTTTCTACCTGTCGATTACTTTTGGTATCGGTCTTATCGATGCTTGCTTTATATATTGTACTCGTTGCACATGGCACTTTTATTTTCTTATGATGAATGGCTTGGTTATGCGATTATTGCTTCTTCCTCTAATTGTCGCATATTCTTTTTGAAAATGGCACTATCATTTTTTTTTAAATTCTGGCAGTTGTTAATGGAACAAAGTCGATCAACTTTACTATTGACCATGCAACGAACACATCTTAACTAGTTTGTGGGTCTCTACAACTGTTTAAGATCGTTGATTTTTGTTGCCAAAAAGTATCCTTTCCTGCTGTGTTGCGGCACACTCTTTTTAATTTACTGCGGCCGTTTTTTGAGGCCACTCTATGTGACCGTATTGTTCTCAAAACAAGCAGGTTCATTGATCGTTAGCAGCTGGACTGTTCTGGTATGTGGGCTATGGTCCTGCAACTATTACTCCGGAGCAAATGTCAACATCTGAGCTCTATGTTGTAGCCCACCCTTTATGCGACCAGGGCTTCTACTTGTCTACCCATCTTCCCTTCTTCCTGTTCTACCCATTTTTTTTGTTCTTTACATTACTATTCAACTTTTATCTGATTCTATGTTTACTTTAGGATGGCTGGGAACAGTAGCCAATAGCACATAACGTATGTTGCAAATACTATGCCAGGTTTTTCGTCCTAAGAAAACTCAGTGGGGGTAACTATAGCCCATTTCAGCGTATCACATATTAGGTTACAGAGATAGTTCGAGCACCCGAAGATCAACTGAGACAAGATATAGTCATTCTCATCTATGAGCATAGCAACAGGAAACCTAATATATTCATCGGTTTCTACTTCCAACATCCTATAAGAAGCGGGAAGATGGCTTCAAAATATGCCTGAGAGAAGGTTAGCGGCTGTGGAGAGGGCAGCTCCGGTGATGGCACACTGCGCGACCTGCTCATGAGAAGCATCGTCAGAGACCAGAGCCAACGTAGCCCCGGTAATTGCTCCCGCAACGGCACTATTCTTCTGCAAATAAAATGAATAATAATATCGTGTCATAGTTACACAATTTAAAAGAGCAAATTAACAGGAAGGATATGTCTATAACTCCAAAGTCAACGTATGTACAATTACAGACCCAATCGTGAGATCCTCGCACTTCCCTTAAGCCGTATGTCAAACCAGAGTATACACCAGCTGCCATTCCTGTATTAGCAATGCAGAGCTTTTTTTAAAAAAAGGCAACAATACCAATGCAGAGCTTTTTAAAGAGCTAAAGAGAAAATTTCAAGCTACTAAAATTCCTCACCCCATTGGAATGCCTCCTTTCCAGTACTTTTTACCTGAAGAAATCACCACATTACACAGAACACACAGATCAAGCTACTGATATATACTACATATTAAAATACAAGAGACTCCAAATTTCTCTCACCATTGCTTCCAGCGACTTCTTGCAGTTCTCCCCTGCAACTCTCGACCAATGGCAACATCGTTAGTGCTCCTATAACCAAGGGGGAGTTATATAATTAATATATATATGATCCCGATTCTCTACCTCTCAGATCCGAGAACCGGTGCCTTTTACTCCTCCCAATTTCCGGCACTCTACCGCTGTCCCATCCCGCACCTATAACGATAAATAATTTAGAGCGTTATTTCACCGAGCGATGAGCAGATCCCGAGTTAAACTTTACCTTCCACCGCGATGAAGTACGACTCCCGCGAGACCGCTTGGATCGCCCCGATCTAAAGCCAAGCCGCCCGAGGGGCAAAACAGTCAGATAAGCTAAATTAGCGGCGAAGGGGAGTCGAAAGGATAGATGGAAATGACGAGAATACCCCTGCGGCCTTGACGAAGCTCTCGGCGACGCGGTTGAGGAGGGGGTGGCCGAAGTCGAAGAGCCAATCTTTCTCCATGCTTCGGATCTCGTCCAAGAAGGTTCGCCCGCTTCCGACTACTAACTAGTATCACTTCTTCCGGTGTGAAGAGCGACATGAAGTGTGGCTAAACGAATTGCTCTTTGGCGTAAGCAGCGACTGCCACGTGTGAATCCAATGATGACGCGTGTATGAAAAAGGAGCTTAGTCCCGACGCTTGCGTGTAACTCTCCTTTTGAAAGCACGTACATCAATAGCCACTATCCTCTTGCTATGAGAATGGCCAAGCTTGGACTCCAACTTGGGTCGAGCTTGGATGGTTGATTCGGTTAATTAATTTAATTACTAGTCCTACGTTTCATCTTTTATTATAGGAAAAATGTTTAACAGATTGTACGACATCAAAGTTAGCTTACTCGCTTCCATTGGATTGGATTCCTCTATTATAACCATCACCTGAAAGGGCCGAAACGTGGAAAGCATATTAA
Organism: Typha latifolia; assembly: GCF_019914945.1. Taxonomy (NCBI): domain Eukaryota; kingdom Viridiplantae; phylum Streptophyta; class Magnoliopsida; order Poales; family Typhaceae; genus Typha; species Typha latifolia. The sequence continues at coordinate 18,153,702 of NC_133087.1, read as the reverse complement.
GTTCTTCTCCTCGTTTTAAAGATTACAATGGTAGTATCTTCACAGTAGCAATCTAACGAAGAGATAGTTGCAGCCACTCCTATATATTTGGGTTTGGTTAACATTGGCTCTCGTTGTCACTGAATGTAGAAGTGAAACAGCAAAGCCTTTCCTTCTTTTCTTTTTTACTTACATTCTATCACAACCAATGTCGATTTCTACGAGTTCCCAGCTTGTTTCCGCCCTTGCCATTACCTTTTCTTTCCTTTTGCTTGCCTCCGCAGAGGTCTTCTTCGAGGAACGTTTCCAAGGTATTAAGAATGACTCACCTCTTTAATTACCTCTCTTACTTCCACTTGATTTCTTTTCCAGTAACTCGTGTGTTAAAAGGGTAGTATGAATCTCTTATTTGCATTGGATCCATTATATTGCCTTGTAACCAAGATGATCATTCCATCAGCTAATTAAGAGTAAAAAAGAACTTCCCTAGTTACTTCACTGGATTCAGAAAAATTGGATGCATGAGCATGTACAAGAACTCGTCTGCTATATTTCCTGCATTGATGACTGATGTGCTTATCAATCTGTTGCGTTTACAATGTCTCAACATGGAAAGTGAAGATGGCTGGGAGAAATGGTGGGTGAAATCTGACTGGAAGAAGGATGAGAAAATGGCTGGTGAGTGGAAGCACACTGCTGGTAACTGGAGTGCTGATCCTAATGACAAAGGTACTTCTCAAACAAAATTATAAACATGCATACTCAAGAGAAACAAAGGAAAAGAAATCACGATTTCCTCTTCGACTTCGATAACAAATATGTATTGATAAACTTCTTTGGAATGCAGGTATACAGACCACTGAGGATTACCGATTCTATGCCATTTCAGCAGAGTTCCCAGAGTTCAGTAACAAAGACAGACCACTAGTGTTCCAGTTCTCAGTCAAGCGCGAGCAGAAGTATGGCTGTGCTGGCGCATACATGAAGCTGCTCAGTGGTGAAGTTGATCAAAAAATGTTTGGTGGTGAGACCCCCTATAGGTAATTGCACATAAATCAAACTTCATACCAGAGCAATATTTATAATGTGACCGTAAGGGAAATAGCCTGTCCAACAATAGAAATAAGACTGCGTACCTCTTGCCCTCTTCAGTCCCTGTCAGCATATGTACTGTGATCATTTGTTGTTCATGTAAATTGCAGCATCATGTTTGGTCCAGACATCTGTGGACAAAACACAAAGAAGGTTCATGCTATTCTTTCACGGAATGGAACGAACCACTTGATCAAGAAGGAAGTTCCATGTGAGACTGACCAGCTAACTCATGTATACACTCTCATCATCCGCCCGGATGCTACGTACAGTATCCTCATTGACAATGAGGAGAAAGAGTCAGGAAGTTTATATAATGACTGGGATATTCTTCCTCCCAAGAAAATTCCAGATCCTGAAGCCAGAAAGGTAGGCACCATCCTTGTCAGGAAGCATCATTTGCCATACATGTATGCATGTTCGTACGTATGTACGTAATATGCCTACGTACATACATATGTAGTGATGAATCTTTTTGTTGCTAATCTACAGCCTGAAGATTGGGATGATGAAAAATTTATTCATGATCCCGAGGAAAAGAAACTAGAGGTAACCCATTCATTTTTCTGTTCATCATTCACAGATTAAAGTACTAAACAATTTTTCCTACAGTCTGAATCTTTGAGCATCAGTTCCTTTAATAACCGAAGAAATTGATCGAGGGAGTTCGACCTTGCTCTATTTCCTTCAAAAATCATGCTCACTCTCTAGTGGCTAAGCTACACGGTCTCTGCTTGGCATTAGCTATAAGTCACAATTGACTGTGACTAACATTTCCTTAGCTGACGTTATCATTGATAATGTTGAAGAATTAAAATGGCATTTCCAAGGAGATAGCTCATACTAATGCTGAAAAGATTTACAATGGTGGTGTGGAGAAAGTGATCTAAAACTTGAACTTATGATATTTCGTATGGTTGCTACAGCATGAAGACTCAAACGAAAAATTACATGGTGAATCAGAAGCATCAGATGTGACAGATCCTGAACAGAAAGAACTTCAAAAACAAAAGGTATTACCTTTCCCCACTTCTCCAAATATGTTAATATCTTGTAGCTAACTGAAAATATTGATTAGAAATTTAGAAGAAGACCTTATCAAATATCTGTTCTTCAGCAGAAAATTAGGAATCCCAACTACAAAGGAGAATGGAAAGCACCATTAATTGATAATCCAGGTTATTTCTTTTTCTCTATTACCTTCCTTTGATTTATGATCAAAGGGTTTGACCCACCACTTTATAGCAGATTACAAGGAAGACCCAGATATTTACATTTATCCTAACTTGAGATACATCGGCATTGAGTTGTGGCAGGTATATGTGCTGAGTTAGAGAGGAACAACTTATGCATTCTTAAACTACTGATGTGATAATTCATATGACAGGTTAAAGCAGGAACTCTCTTTGACAATATTGTAGTATGTGATGACCCTGAGTATGCAAAGAAGCTTGCTGAGGATACCTGGGGCAGACAGAAGGATGTCTGTGTCCTACTACATCTTGTTCCTTCTTTCATTTTCTTATAACTGCGAGGTTCATTCTGAGGTGCTAATGTTTGCAGGCCGAGGAAGAAGCGTTCAATGAAGATGAGAGGACAAGACAAGACGAGGTTTGGCTGCATTTCATTTTCATCTACAATTCCTCAATATCTTTCAAAAGAATGGCAACTTGAGTAACTTTAGACTGCAAAGCTAGCATAATATTTATTGATGTTTCATGTGAAAATAGCATGTAAGGTTAAGTTTAGGTATCTAACATATGAAAATTTGAATGTCATGAAATGATTGCATGAAGTTGATTATGTGCAAGTTATATGGTCCTATAGAGAAAAAAACTCCTAATAACTTATTAGAATTCATCATGCCCTCTCATCTTCTTGATATCTTTAATTTGCAACTCAAAGCTTAGATGTACTGTTGTTCAATATTAGGCTGATTTTGCTTACTTCAAGAAATCTAACCAGCTTATGTTTTTTTCAGGGAAAGTTTGATCTAGAAAAATATGTAAAATCCTTATAATGTTGACCATTACTGTTCCTATTATGATCCATCAACTTGCTAAATCACACATGGCATTTCTGTATTTGTCAGTATAAGCAAGATGAAAGGGAGGATGAGGAAGATGCCGATGCTAACACAGTGCAGGATGCAGACACGGAGAAACATGTATCAGTATAGCTGCATTCCAAATATGCTTGATAGACCTAAGAAAGCAGCATCTATTGATTCTGTTTATTTATTCGCTCTTACTCTTTTTCCTTTGTGATTTCAGGATGAGCTATGAATAGAGGAAGAAACAGAGCAGATACGGAAGTTTCACCAAGCTATTCTACAAAAAAATCATCTGATCCTTATGATTTTTTTTCTTTTCATTTTGTTCCAAAACTGGGACTTACATGCTAAGCTAGTTTACAGAAACAATAATAGCACATCCTGGATTAGAATCTCAGGAAAATAAAATCACAATAGCTTCAGCATCTTCTGTGCAATATTCTTTTTATTGGAATACTTATTGCAGGTAAAACTGAAGCCTGGTATGGTCAGAATGTTACAAGTGAATGTGAGTTACCAGAGACCCTACGAATAACAATGTCTAAGAGAGTTTTCTATTTCAAAATACCTTATGTTCCAATATAAAAGAGCCTACAAACAACAGTCAGACAATTCTCACCTTACCTCAGCACCTAATAAAATTCAATTAAAGAATCATCCAGGACAGAGTTTGACAGAATCTTTTTAGTACTCTCGTGATTTTAGATCCATATGCCTGGACATTTTGTATAATATTAGAGGCCATACCTAGAACACCTATTAAGAAATAAACGGAACCTCCTGCAGTGTACAAAATAAACTTAGTAGCTGAGTATAGACATTTCTTTCCTCCCCACATGGATAAAAGTAAGTAAACATGAATTAATTCTAACTCCCACATGATGAAAAAAAGTAAAAGATCGCGAGAAGAAAATAATCCTATTTGACCGCTGTACATTGCTAGCATCAGGAAATAGAACAACCACAAATTTCAAGTAATTGGCCAAGCCGCTAAAGTAGATAAAGTGTGATAAATCCTGTCAGAACAGCTAACCTGTTAATAAGTGCCCCAGTTGGCAGAAGATTGTCAAAAACTTAAAGACTGTTGGAACTGGGAAGCTCCTTACCAAACTCGAAATTGAATCTTCTTTTGGATATTTCAAAGTTAGGAAGCCTCACAGCTTATCTCCGATTCAAAATCACTTCATTGTCTGATTTCATACTTGACAAATTTCAAGCTTTGAGACCCAGTACCTGAGCTGCTTGGCCACTTCTCCTGCAACAGTGGACCCATAGGAGATGAACTTCTTAATAGCATTTCCCCCTCCAAGAAAATCATAGACATCCTCCTCGAATACTGCATTTATCATCCGCACATCATTGAGAGAGAGCTCTGAAATTTGGCACTTCCTTGCAACGCACAAAGCAACAGACGTTCCAACTATTTCATGAGAAGTTCTGAATGGAATCCCCTGTACAGCAAAAGGAACACACACTAAAATCCTGGAAAGAAGTAACTGATCGAAAAACAAAAGAAACAAAATTCAGAGAATTACCAAGAAGTCAGATATGAAACCGAGATTTATGATGAAGATAAGTATCCGATAAGAATGACTAAGAAAGGGACCACCTCGTTCATGATTGCTATTTAGCTATCATCCTAACCTGGCAATCTTAAGTGCCATTAAAATCTTACCTCAAATCTCATGTCACAAACTTATATTTACTAAACCGAGCTTTAAATTAACTTTACTCCATGTGTCAAATTCTGAAAGGCAAGGCAATAGTAGAATTACTTTCTTGACAAGATAATCTGCCAGGGTCATGGCATCAAGATACCCAGCTGGTAGCACTTTGTATTTTAGCATGGTTGAAAGAAAAGTTTTATGCAAACTCAGTAGATACCTCGAGCATTCCTAGTATAGCTTTAACACTGTCAAACAACGGTTCCTTCCTGCTCCCAAAGAAACAATTACATCAGATCCAACTTCTCAGACAGATGAAAGGAAAGTAGAAAATGAACCTAGAAAAAGGATAAGTACTTGTAGGTCACGATTGTAGGCTTGTGGAAGCACTTTGCAGAGAACTCGGAGAGAAACAAGATCTCTAACTACTATAGAAGACTTCCCACGAACAAGTTCCATTGGATATGGATTTTTTCTTCTGTGGCATAATGCTGCTTCCAGTTGAAACTGAGTCACCTGGGGTCAAGAAACCAAACTCCTCTGATGCCCACAAGACCCATTCTTCACCAAGCCTTTGAAAGATGGATTGCTGCAATAGAATTGGCGGACAGAAGCTCCAAGACAAAATCCCTATCTGATACTGCATCAATACTATAGTACACAATATTTCAGACCAACTTTGTTTAGAAAGGAGGTAAGATGAGAACTCCAATAGCACTTAACATAAAGTTTCACATAAATATTGTAGGAAATTGAGGCTAGGATAAAGCCTGTTGTGTCTTAAGCAGAGTTAAGCATAAGATATTAACTCAAATGCCATTGATAGATCAAAGAAATACCTGTTGCTCATAGGAACAGTAAATTTTAGTTCTCTTGAAGTCGGAAGTTCATTTGATCCATACAGTTTGACCAGCCTGCCAGCATCACGTTCAAGCCATACATTTTGCGATGTATTGTCAATTTAGCTGGATCTAATATGCAGGCTTGTTATATAACTAAAGGTGAAAAAAAAAAACTCATTCACCTGCAAATTTATTATAATCAAAATCTATGCAAAAAAAGAAAGCATATAGATAAGCAAGTCTAGTTAATTGAGGGATGTCATGCAAAATGTAGATATAGCAGGTCTTATAAACCAAGTTCTTAACTGTTACTTCCATTAGACGTCTCCTCTTTTACACAGCTCCCATGTAAATTACTACATTCTAAAAGTATAAAGTCATTTATTCATCTTTCACAAAACTTCCTGAAATAATAGTTTCAGAAAATGAGAGCATAAGTTAGTTGTTGCTACAAATTCTGCGTTCACAAACCAGGTATCATGCAATTACGTCTTCAACTTGTCCATATTCCTGGAAAACTTCTACAGTAAGTGCTACTCGAACTCCAACATGAGTCTTATACTTATTCATTTCGAGGAGATTAATACATTTCAGATATTTCATATTGATTACATCTTTAAGAACATTAATGTTGTAAATTGTAATGTCTACTGGATTTTTGTTGAAAGTAAATAAATAAGGAAATAAGGAACTGCATCTGGATTTTATATAAGTAAATAAGGAATTGCATCTGGACTTTTGGAAGCAAATGAGAAGTAACATTACAGTTATTATCTATTACCTGTCCAACATCTGGATTTTGACTTCTTGCAGTGTGGAGCTTCTTTGCGAATTAACCAATTATATCAGTCAGCATTGCTTCTATATTCATTTGTACATCCTCTCTGTCCTTTTGCCACTCAAATCCCCCGGCTTCAATGCTTCTCTTGATCTCATGAGGACCATGCAATATGTCGTCTCCTTCACTGACGGTTATCAAACCCTGCAGCAATTTGAAAATTATCCAACATGATCCATATAACAAAAGTTTTGCAATAACAAGAAATACTAAAATAATCACACTAGAGACTTTCTCGAGATGCAATGGCATAATAGTACTTTATCTAGGGATATTTCCTTGGATTGTTATATCTGAACTTTCAAAAGAATTAAAAATGATACGGGAGTTTTAAACAACCTGTATCCATTATTAAGTGTTCGTCGCGAAAAGAACCTAAAAGCAACCGCATTACAAAGGAGCAATTCGCCATACAAATTTTTTTTTCTTGGAAAGAATTCGCCATATATTTGAGAGACATCAATGTTGAAAAAGTACCTGTCGCGCGAGCATGTTTGCGTGGACGAGGCTGACCACAATATCGTGCTTGTAGAGCTCCTTGTCGAAGAAGACGGACTCGGTAAACCGCTCTACCGCCCCGTAGCTTGCTCTCCGTCTTCTTCTTCATCTCCGGCTTCAGCACCGCCGTCGGGGCTATGGGTTTGACCTCCGAAACGAGGCGAAGCTTCTGAAACGAGACGGGAGACGGACGCGGTGGCCCTATCTGTTTTTTCTGATGGCGATTGGCGATGCTGACGAGAGTAATTACTCTGAATGCACCACGATTCGGGTTTATTCCTAATTTTGTCGATTAGTCACGGATAAGAGAAAACGTGACAAGGATAAATGAGGAACTTATCCATATATCTTGTCGCTTGGTTAAAAACCCAACCTAAACGGCTAAACCTTGTACTGTTATACCCATCTCTCTTCTCAGGCCCCCTCCATTAATGGCGTTCTAAGTGCTCTTTCCGAGGGAAACCCCAAAGCCCTAGATTTTTATGGCTTCTTACATCTCCATACTCTTGATATTGGCTACCTCCTTCAGAGTAAGCAGGTCTTAGCATCACATTATGTCCGTTTACTGTTGCTATTTTTCAATTGTGATTTGTGAAGAGTTTATAATTGATTGAACTACATAGAAGACATGATTACTATGAACATTTGCATGATTATTGATTACTTCTCTTTATGGTAGCATTGTTTTCTTTTTGAATGATTAGCAGATAATGGTGTCCATGCATTACTATCTTATTGGGTTGAGTTCAAGGAGCTGAACTTTTTATGCACACATACTTTTTTTAAGTTTTGTCTCAAAAGTGTTGCTGTCCTTATTGGTGATAAAATTGAGCTGTAAAGGCTTAAAAGATTGGTGGAGTTCTTTTAAAAAAATTTAGATGTTGTAGTATCTCTGGATCTTAGGGTTATGTTTGCATAGTTGTCCTTGTGAGTGACTTTTGTAGTGGACCTGTCTTCATATTTGTGGATCACAAATTTAGTTATGGATACTTCAAATCTTTCATCTTTTATTTTATCAGAATTGTTTACGAAAAGATAACAGTTTTGCTCATCCTTGCACTTAGCATTTCTTCCCATTGTCTAGCTGTATGTTGCTTTCTGGTACATAGATATGTATATATAAATGTTTCTTTTCAGTAAGCTTTGTAATGGCCTCAATTAAATGCAAGGTTTTAAAAGCCGTTGGTGATAGATGGGTGTTAGGGACCACCAATACCTAGGCATAAGGCGAGTGCCTAGGAAGATGAATCAAGACAGATCAAAATAAATGATTGAAAGGAATAATTAAGATAAAGATATTTAGTACTAATGAATCCTACTAATAACTAATGAAATGATTGAAAGGAATAATGAGGTACTTTGCATTAGTTTGCTTGGGAAAAGATACTGTGGTCCAAATTGAAATTCCAAATATCTTTCTGTTTCTTTATCATCCTTTTCCTGCTGTTTCTAGTGAGAAGTAGGCAAATAGCAATATTCTTCAATTTTAAAGGGTTTGGTAGTGGATTTGTTTTAAAAGAATTCCCCTCAAACATGTTGTTGGTTGAAGGACATTCTCACTTGTAATTAATGAAACAGTAACACATAGTTGTGACCTTGTTATATTAGATTACAATATTTGGGTGCTTATAATCTTTTAATCTTCAGCCATAACCTTGTCAGGTTGCCCAAGTTGGAAAGAGACTTGGAGTGGATAAAGGTACTTTACAGACACATGAGGGCTACTTTCTCAACTAGACTCAACTAGACTGCTACTGGAATTTCAAAGGAGTCAGATGAATGATTCAACAAGTTTACGACTGGCTGCCTGTAAGTTACTTGCCCTTTTCAATTACTCATGGTAGAATATCTAAATAAAGTATCAGGTGGGATGTGTATGCATTAGGCAGTGAATTTGTTTACCTGGTGTTTCATGGTGAAGCTGAATCATCCATCATCTGGAGTGCCATATAGTTATGTCTTCAATCTTTGATAAGTTGGCAGTATCATGCATTTATATATGTGTCATCGATCTAAAAGTGTTTTCAAAATCTTAAACAGGTGCAGAAGTGGAGAGTGCCGTGGATCCATCAAGAATCATGATATCTCAGGTTGCATGATGGAATTACTCAGCGTAAGCCACCAAGGCCACAGTAAGAGGATTTTTTTTATCAAGCAAATAAATGAGGGCCGAGTTCAGCTTTTCAAATTAATTCTCACTTACAATCCTGTTCTGGAGCTTTTTCAGGAGAACAAATTTCCATGGAACCTGGTGGAGAGCTACACCAACTAGGAGCATTAAGCATGCTCAAAAGTGGATCAATTTACATTTTATCTGTGAATTACAATAGATACTTGTGAGTATCTTCTAAAGTTACTGTTTTATAGTTCGATTGCTTGTATGTTGTCTTCATTAAATGGAAGCCAATCTGAATACTAGGTGGCAGAATTCAGCCTCTTTTTGCTTCTCCAATTTGTATTTCCATTATCTCGCCTCACTCAGACAATATCTATCTTCCAGTAGGATTATTCATTTTGTCTTGTTCACTTTCTAGTATCTTCCTCTTCCTTAAATGAAATAAAAACTAGAATGCTGCCAGTTCCAGTGGTACAAATGCCCCAAATAGTCCCACGATTCTGTGGAAAACAAACACATTTCGTACTGCCAATGCCGACACAAGTTTGCTTTTCTTCTCTTCTGAAATTATGTTTGGCACATTACTTGCAGAACAAATGGATGTACATATATTGAACAATAACCTCCCATCTCTTCTGTGATGCTTTACGAAGGATAGCACAAAGGTGTATCAACAAATAGAAGAAAAGTTACAAGACTTTTAACAGAATGAGTTCTACTATCTTCTCTATTATGAACATTTGTTTGACTGACGTTCATGAATGTATTTGAATTGTATGTTGGTGCAGCTCCTCATCCTCTTCCACCTCATGAATGGATGAATCATCTCTTCTCTGCTTGAAAACAAAAGCACATTAGGAAAAAAAGTTCAGATCAGCTGGTGCTTCCACTAATGACTCTTTTCTACTTTATCTCACTAGATATTAATGCTGCAGGTCAGAAAGGAATCTTGCAACTAACCTGGAGCTGCTCTAACTGATACTGCCGCTGCGCATGCTGAATTGCCGACATCATACGCAATACAAAATAGAATGGCAACAAGATTCCACTGGCCCTTAGTAAGAATACCTGCAGAGGAGTACTCTTCAGTTAAATGTGATCCAAATCTTACAGAAATGGAAGCAAGCCATGCAGGCAAGTACTTACTGTGAGCAGAGTGAAGGCATAATGATCGGCTCCGACTGTTAACACTGCAATGAGATGTCTAACCAACAGCATAGCTGTGAACTGCATATATTTGAGCATCAGCAATTAGCATCAGAAGTATAAGGATTGTGATTATTGCTCTTTGAGAGGAAAATTCCAACTGCTTACCATGGCAGCTATAGTTCTACACCAAGAGGCTCTTCTTTCAGCCGCAGGAGAACAGACAGCATAATGCAATTCCAATGCATCATCAGCGGCTGTTTCATTTGGTCCTCTGTTCTGGGGTTCATAATTTAGCCTGGGAACCTGTAGACTTCCTCTGTTGCAAGTGAAATAAAGTTAGCAATTTATCATATTCCTAATATTTGTGATGTAATGAATTGAGCTCAAAGGTATATATATATATATATATAACAGGTATGAGCAAGATGAGCTGAGCCCAGTGGGCCCCACAATATCCTCCTATGAACTCAGCAGGATAAGAGAATGCTAAAAGGCTGCAAGTTCTACAGGGGAACGACTCAGACCACAGTATAGAAAGTTGATTATAGATTAGAGTGGGACCCGCTTCTCTCTGTCACTCATTTATTAAGGCAAAATTTGAATTGGCTATCAGATCATCTCTTCTCATCTCATCTCAACTCAGCTCTGGACCCAATTCAAATTTGAAGAGCAGGTGGCAACTGGGTCGGGCCCCACTCTTATCAGTGTGGAATCTTTATAAATAGACAATAGTATAAAAATTACTTTACCTAATGGTGACAGCCACATCGATCAGCTGGGCTTTCTTTGGAGGAACAGTATAGTTTGGTTCGAAGTTCTGCAAGAATTGTTCAAATAGAAGATTATTCTAATGGAAAAAAAAACAAATAGCTGTTAAAGTTTAAAATTTTCTTATGATAACCGTAGATTAACAGAGTTCAATCAGGAAAACAACATAAGATACAATTTTTAAGAACAAGGAAAAGAAAACATAGGAAGGTGATTAATTCCCTTCCCAAAGAAAACCAAAAACCCAGCTTTCTTTTGATTAAAGAATGAAGGGAAAAAAAAAAAAAAAAATATATATATATATATATATATATATCCATCTCTTCTTTTTCACTCATTCTGGATTCTAACCTGAAGGCAAATCTCGCACAAGGTACTCCCTTTCTCATCACACCATCTCTGGATACATTCCCTGTGAGCAAACTGGAACATGAAGAAAATAACAAAAATTAGAACAAGAATTAAGAACAACCCCTCTAAGTAAACAAGAGGAGAACGATATTTCTCCACCAGTTTGATTACCTTGAGAGTCCCAGAGCAAGCACAGGGGGATTCCATGCTTGTGGACTCCTCTCCCTCCTCTTCATGGCATATTCTACACTGACATATGATCGAAGAAGAAGAAGAAGAAGAAGAAGAAGGAAGAGGAGGAGGAGGAGGAGGAGAAACCAACCCATCATCCATTAGCAACTTAGCTTCGTCGCAAACTCCAAATTTCATTCTCTCTCAATCTCTATTTCTCTCTCTCTCTCTCTCTCTCTCTCTCTTCTTTCTCTGCTTTATATAAGCCCAGAAAAGTAGAAGAAGAGTATAGACGTGGGATGCCATCGTAAATAGTTAAAATGACGGATAAGTCCCCTTGGACTCAGAACAGCTGACAAGAACACGGTTTGGTTATTATCCAGAAGGCTTGGTCTACGGTTGGACGGCAGTTGTAACCATGACATACGACTTTTTGACTACCACGTATGAAACGGATTCTTTTTTCCCCACAATTTATGACAACATTGAGGAGAAAAAAAGAAAAAAAAATTCAAATTGTCAATAGTTGGTTGGCATGACTTGAATTTTTCCACTAAGAAAATAAAATTCTCTATATTATTGTGCCTAATTGGAATTCAAACTTATATATGCATGTGTTTATATAATAAAAAAAATAGTTATATATGTACCTCTTTCTCTGATGGATGATGCATTCTAGACATATGACTCTTTCATTCGAGATAAAAAGTTTTTCTGTATGATTATCTTTTTGACATAAAGTTTCTTGCGTTGTTCTTTCGTTACATCATATAGCTCCTATGACATCAATAATTACAAAGTAGAGGAAGAAAAGATAGAATGATATTGTGTGCTATCGAATCTCCTTAGAAAAGATATTATATATCAAAGAGTAGCAATTTCAAATCCTGATATGAACTTTTATGATTTCTGGGCTAAAAACATTTGATAATTTAAAGCTCTGAATCAGATATTAGCTCAGCAGCAACAAGATCCAGGAAGCCAATTAACTATTATTTTGGCTTGCTTAGTGTCATTTTTTAAGTTCATTTTAACATTTCCTCTGAGCTATAGCTGGGACCAGTTAGCTTCTTCTATTTTTACTCTCATTTTTTTTTATAAAAAAAAATATATATTTCTAAGAACAACTAGCTTTTATGGCTAACCATTAATATGGTATGGTACAACACTAGCATAGGTCAAAGCTTTTGGTACTCGTCATCAAAGAATACTAAAGTTCCTCGTATCAATTTGTCAAATTTATAGAGCAACGATTAAGCACCAGTTAATAGTTGAGATAATATTCTATTCTATTCTAAATTTATCAAGGAATAAAATTATTACTTAAGAAGAGATGGTTGATCAAACTAATCGGTACTTTTAGTTAAGAACAGAGATAAATTACAAGTATTAAATTATTTGCTTACGTGGCGAGCCCTCCCCAATAAATATCAATAGAGAAACCGAACTAGTGATTAAGATTCGATTGTTTTGTGTGCTACTTAAATTTTACTATTTTATTTTCTAATAAAATTATAAATTAAGCAGCTTAAAAGATGGGAGATTAATAAGAATGATTCTACGATTAGAAAAGGCATTAATCCTAAACTAGTACTCCTAATCTTGTTTAACAAAACTGTCATCAAAATTAAAGTATCTTATATATGCTTTTGCTTGTGGATGAGAGAGAAAGCAACACATTGGACACGTGTAGGCTTTAGGGGGGCAGGGTGCATAAGTTTGATATGGATGGGATGCAAGAAACGGGATTAGGGGGGATTAACATCATAAGATGACTCAGATGAGTTCATCAATTTTGAATCCATCTCTCCTTTTTAGGGCCCACTTGGCCACCTCTTATCCTCTCTTGAGGGGCTCTTATGCTTATCCTTATTGTTGATCTTATCATACATTTTTTTTATAATTTCTTGGGTTAATATGAGGCTTCTTATCCTTATATTATATACCACACAAGTGGCGTGCCAAGTGAAAAATAATTTTGTTTAGAGTTAAAAGATATTTAATAATCAATTAGAAAGAGAGAGTGAAAGAGGCACTCGTTATATTATATATAAGATACACACATTTTTTTCACATTTGAATATGGCTAAATAACTTAAATACTATTCTTTTTAAGCAACAAGTAAATTTACAAAATTAAATTAAATTAAAAAGATTGGTATTTACTAGAGAGAAAGTGTCAAATTTATTATTGGACTAAAGATAATAAGCCCGACCGTGCACGTGGTTGGTGTCGTGTGGTCACTAAAGTGGGGGATATTTGCACTAGTATAAGCCCGAGTATTAAGCCATAATTAAATTGAATGTGTCAATTAAAATCAAAATGTCCATCTTTTAATTGGTGCAATTTTAGGAGAGAGTACGATTAGTGTAAAACCTAGAGATTATTAGAATTGTAGTCACTTTTAGGACACAGTCTAATTGCTTCCAGTGCAATCTAAGTTTAAGATCGTATAATTTTAATGGCCGACTTAAATTACGTTAGCATCATCATATTTGTAGTCTTTGGTTGGTTTTGCCCATTAAAAGAAAAGGATTTTATATATATATATATATAAAATATCCAATTTTTGTTGTATCTTCTGAACGGTTTCTGCAGCCAATTAGAGATTGCCGCGTACGCAATTAACATCTCTAATAAGTTCTCTTTGGTCCACGCACCTCATTCTTAGGAGAAGGACATCAAAATTAGTGGCAGATATTCTTCAACTACCTTAGCCTTACCCAATTCAAAGAAGGTTCTAGTTAGATGATGGAAGTCCTCAAACGTCAAATTAATGTAGCTTTAACAGAGAGAAGAGGTCAATTTTTAGAGGGAAGAAAAGAAAAAAGAAAAAAGAAAAAGATTAGCACGCCACTTGTGCACCCAAATCAAACACGTCAATTGAGATGAATGGTGATTGAAATGGACTCGTATAAGGTGTCGAGATTTGTTCTGGAATTTTGTGATTTGGTCCAATTGGAAGTAATCCAACCTAGATTTTACTTTTGATCTTCTTCTGATACTTGTCATTTAGACATTTAATAAGATTCCATTGTCGGAGATTTGTATTGTGTGATTAATTCATGATTATTGTAATAAATTACTCTTCTACTAATATAATTACTATGGGCCGGCCCAACCCAAATGGTTTAGACCTGTGGGTGGACTTGGGTCCAGGTGAATAGATTGAAACGCCTAATTAATGGGATTGGTTCGGCCCATTAGAATTCCGACAGCCAGATTTTACTTATTATTGTATCGAGATCTTTTATTTTTTTATTAAAATACTCGAAGAAAAGATAGGGAAAGGCTATAGATAAGATTAAAAAAGAGAGAAGAATAATAAAAAAAATTTGCTCAGTAATTGCCAGCTCACCTTGTCTATTTAATAGAACTATTCACTGAGCCTTCCTTCCATCACGGCTCACGAAGACCTAGCCGCAGTTTCTCCACGGTGGCACGAACTGTGTCATATCCCTAGACTACCCTCCATCTTCAGTCTTATATTTCACAAACCTAGAGAATAGATTGAGGGCATTCATGGAAATCACCTAAAAGGAATGAGGAATCCATCTCCCTTTTAACAAACCACGGCGACGCCAAGGGAATTTGCTGCGAGCCCCCGGGAAACAACGAAACCGCTTCCCCCTCCCGTTTTATATTACCTCCAATATCTAACCGCTGGGTAAAGGGCCAATTTGAATCGAAGGAGTTCAGATCGCGTTTTACCTGAGAGATACTACGGATCCCCAAGTAGTGGAGATGGCAAGTGCGGGGCGTCGCATAGTGGTGGCGGTGGACGAGAGCGAAGAGAGCATGTACGCGCTCTCGTGGTGCCTCAAGAACGTGGCGGTGGCTGCGGCTGCGGCGGCGGCGGAGGAGGAGGATAGGTGTAAGGATACCATCGTCCTCCTCCACGCCCGACGGCCTCGCGTGGTCTATCCGGCGATGGACGGTACAGGTGAGCCTTTTCATGTTCGGATCCTAGGGCATTCTCGCCATCGCTGACCTTCGTAAAAATCTATCTTCTCTATTGTAAAAAATTCTATTATTTCCCTCAAGGATTTTACAGTTGGCGTCTTTTGTTCGCCTAAAATTTTTGAAATGAAAAAATTTCCCTATATTTTTTTTATCGAGTGGCAATTTTTGGTAAATTAATGTCAAACTCCCAGGGTACATGTTCTCGTCGGACATAGTGGCAAGCATGGAAAGATACGGCGGCGAGCTGTCGACCGCCGTGATAGAGAAGGCGAAGCAACTCTGCGCCGACTTCCCTGACGTGAGTTGCTTCAGTCAGTCCGTCCATTTAAAAAGATCACGATGTTGATCAACGGTTGGTGATGTGTGCAGGTGAAAGTGGAGACGATGGTGGAGAGCGGTGACCCGAGAGACGTCATCTGTGAGGCTGTGGGAAAAATGGAGGCTAATATGTTAGTGATGGGGAGTCATGGCTATGGCGCCATTAAAAGGTACGTTAATTATCATCACTTAGTTAATAGATTTGTTAATAAATCAAATAATATAACTTTATTATCTTATAGTGCTCTAATGATGTGGTTAATTTTTTGCAGGGCCTTCTTGGGTAGTGTGAGCAATCACTGTGCACAGAACGTTAAGTGCCCTGTACTCATAGTGAAAAGGCCTAAGCACTAATCAGAAGTCCTGTTGTTGTATATTAGTGTGAGCTAATTGGATTTTAAGGTGTACATTTGAGTGAGGAGAGTTTTTTCTATCAGTGTGGTGAAACTCAAATGGCTGTTTCTTGGTTTGTAAGTGTGGCTTGGAAGTCTCCTAAGGAATTCAATTGCCATTTTCTTGTGTATTGGAGTACTTGTCATATGTTCCTCTTCAGAATCATCTAGCATTCAGATGTTAATCTGAAGGAATAAGAGCATTTGAGGGAAAAGAACAAAACAAATGATGCAAATACTTGAACGAGCGTTTCTTCCATGCGCAAAAATATCAAAATGTATTATCGATTTAATAGGTAATTATTTATTTTTAAAATATATTATCTTATTTCTTATAATTATCTTATGTTAATAATTTATCAAATAAAAGATATATATATATATATATATATATATAAAATAAAACTTAGAGTTATATTTGATAATTAACTCGATGAAAGTTTAATTAAATTATATCTCTTCTATTATTTTTAAGTTACTTACTTATTTCTGTCAATAGTGGTAGACAATCAAATTTAAATTTTCTAGTATTAAATGATACCTCATATAATTAGGGCATAATTATGTCTATCACAATCAGAAAAAAAATTTAACGAAAGAAAAAAAAAACGTATTAAGAGTAATCTTCCTTTGGATTCCTGTCAATCTTATGCACGAAGTTTGCTTATTCTCTACACAATTTTTATGATATCGTATTAAGAGTAATCACCTCACTTTTATATTCCACAATGGTCTAAGGTAGCATGGATACTGATACAACCTAATGCATCCACCGTCCGATGCGAAATAAACGGATTATATTCACTTGGTGACGAAGGCACCAATATTTCCCGGCTTCCATTGGTCTTCAGAGCGCGCACCGAAACTCCCGTTCCTATTACACCGTACGATTTGAAATAAACGGATTAGATTCACTTGGTGACGAAGCACGAACATTTCCCGGGTTCCCAGTCACTCCCCTTTCCAAGGAAGCCGCATTCTTCCTCACAGCGAAGCATCGCACGAGCTATAAATCCCCCACCCCCACTCTCCCCAAAGAGTCGACGTCCTAGTCTCTCTCTCTCTCTCTCTCTCTCTCTCTCTCTCTCACGCTTTCATCTATCTCTTGCGATTTCGCTGCGATTTATACGAGATCTAGAGACTAAGATCGGGGCTCCGATCGCTAGCTGGATCTTGATCTCGAGCTCGACCGGCGAGCTATTGCGGTGGTTTCTCGCTGGCGGTGATGTTTCTTGTGGATTGGTTCTACGGCGTGCTCGCGTCGCTAGGGTTGTGCCAGAAGGAGGCCAAGATCTTGTTCCTCGGGATCGACAATGCCGGGAAGACGACGTTGCTCCACATGCTCAAGGACGAGGTTGAGATCCTTCTCACATTTTCCTGTGTTCGATATTTTTAACCTCCATTCGGAGGATTATATTGGTTGATCTGGATGATTTATTGGATATGTTTTCAATTTTTGGATGAGTAGAGATTGGTGCAGCTCCAGCCGACGCAGTATCCAACGTCGGAGGAGTTGAGCATAGGGACGATCAAGTTTAAAGCCTTTGATCTCGGAGGTCATCAGCTCGCACGCCGTGTGTGGAAAGACTACTACGCTAAGGTTCGGATTGAGTTTTACTTTCTTTTCTCCTAATTCTATTACGATTCTTGTCTCTAGCTGTTAAGACATTTATCGTTCCTTATATTAGTGTAATGTTCTGGATATAGGTTCTATTACAAACTATTCCTGTTGTTTTGGTTATTTTGAAACTCTGCAATTCGTCATTGATTCGTTCTGCGAATAAGTTCACATTGTAACTAGTATCCTCTTTCTTTATTTCTAAGGGCAGAGTATCATTTTTTTCCTCCAAAAATATTAGGATTAGTTTTGTATTTGTGTTAAGAGAGTAGCTGATCATGATTAATAGTTTTATTAGCATTCTGCTTTGTTATACTGGTTTCTTGGTATGCCTAAGATTTGTAGATCATGGTTTAACGACGAAAAATTATATTTTACCCTCCTGTGATTAGATCTAACTTTATTCTTTTATGGTTATATTTCAAGAAACAATTACTTATTTTTTATTATATTTGATTAATTTACAAGTCAAATTTAAAAATATTTATTAAAGATAAAATTGTAGATAATTGGATACTCTTTCCAATACACCTCAAATAATACTGATCTAATTTCATACGATAAAAATATATATATATATATGTTTAATATATCTATTATATATTTTTATCATTTGAATTTTGACTAGTGTTATTTTTGATATGCTGAAAAATTTATCCAATAAAATAAATTTTGCATCTAATAAATATTTTTAAATTCGACTTATATATTAGTTAAATATAATAAAAAGTAACAATTTTAGTTTGAATATAATTATAAGGGAATAAAGTAATATAAATGAAACTATAGAAAATTAAGGTGAATTTAGACCTAACACGTGAGGATAAATATAGTTTTTCTTTTTTATATACATGCTTAATTATGACGACTAGAGTCGGTCTTTTTCCTGCCCAATATCCATTCTTTTTCAATAACGTTGAAAGTTGGGTAGGTTGATGCAGTTGCCTACCTGGTGGATGCCTTCGATAAGGAAAGGTTTGCAGAGGCAAAGAAGGAACTGGATGCCCTCCTCGCGGACGACTCACTTGCTAACGTCCCTTTCCTCTTACTGGGCAACAAGATCGACATGCCATACGCTGCCTCTGAGGAGGAGTTGCGTTACTACCTCGGCCTCGGCAACTTCACCACTGGGAAGGGCACGGTTAATCTGATGGACTCCAACGTACGCCCCCTGGAGGTGTTCATGTGCAGCATCAGGTGCAAGATGGGCTACGGGGATGGCTTCAGGTGGTTGTCCCAGTACATCAAGTAGACGCTACTGAATCCCGGCGCTTGCCGCCGCCATCTCCATTGGTGTCCTATGCTCTTTATATATCTGTGGCCCATTTGTCTGTTTCCATCTGTCTATTATTTCTTGGATTATAAAGGTCATTCAGCATGGACTAGGTAAAGCATAAACGCAGCGGTAGTGCGGTACTATATATATATATATATACACAAGCTGCTGTGAAGGAGACACATAATGACATTGCAACTGCAACTAGATGTGAACTCACTTCTATCAGTAGTCGAATATAATGAAGTATGTTAGGGTGTGTAGTCTGCAAACTCGCATCTCTTCTATCACAATGTCCAGATCCAAATAAAAAACAAAAAATAAAAATAAATGAACATGTCATCCCGTCGGGATGAGGAAAAGAAATGACTTTTACCTTACAAGTTTCTAAGATACGAATGCTACATATCAATCAATATAACATGTGCAAAATTTGTAAAGTATTTCACTGGCATGATGTTGCTCTCGAGGACAAATCTCGAGTTGGTTTCAAGCATCCCTTCTTCTCACAATGCAAGAATCCCTCTGTTTGTTGCAGCATTGTGGTGGGAAAGGTTCCAGACATAGTCTAAACCACAGCCAGCATACTCAATTTTAAGTTGTAAACATCTCCACAGTTCAATGTGGACTGCAGTCCTCTAACCTTGTATTGCAAAACAACAACAAACAACGGAGTCCAAAAATCTCCAATGATCATGTGAAAAATGTGACTACGTCTCTTCTGTATCCTCTAACTATTAGCATCCTTGGCACATTCTCGACCAGTAGATCCATATATTCCATGTAGAAGTATGCTGGGTGATTCAGAGGTGGAGGTGGGAGGCTCACCAGCACCACAGCTGCCATCCGGGAGTATCTGAGAATAGTTGAATTCAACTTCAATGTTGTGTAGAGGAACTTATCAACCTGTTGTTCGTTCACCACCACCTGCTTCCCATCTGCCATTAATGGCCGTCCTTCCCTCTGTGCAGTTTCCTTCATCTCAGCAAGATATGAAGCAATCCTTCGCTGTGCGCTGGTGAATGCCTCCAGTGAATCATCCTGTTGAGGACCACTTTCCACATGCACCTCCCATGATTTCATCGTCACAACAATCACCTCAGCTTGCATTCTGAGATCATACAGGACCTTCTTAACATCAGCTTTTAGCTCCTCAGCCTCTGTATCCTCTTCAGCTATGCAAAAGACTTGAATCTTGCAACTTTCAAAACTCTCTTTTGTGAGCAGAAGTTGAGACAACAGAAGCATTAAACCACCATCCTTCACAATCCAATACAGGTCAATCGTCCCATACTGTCTCTGGTACTCACCAGGCCATTCATCAAGGCCCTTAACGATCACAACGGCCTTGTTGGCAATGATACAGTCATTGATGATGCTAACAAAGGTGGATGGTATCTGTGTGAGATTCTCTCGACGCCAGATCTCTGGGTAACGCATGACAACAATGTTGGGCTTCAAGTTGCCTAGACCCATTGTCTGTACTATACCACGAAAGCCATCAGACATTGATGGCGCCACAATGATCTCACCAACACCCTCACAACGCTTGTACTCAATATAAGTGGTAAGCTGTTGAGAAGCAGTCTTGGCATCCTCAGCTAATTCATGATAGTCGCCATCTATTATCGAGACAAATATTGACATACCACGACCTTTCTTCTTCATGCAATTTGCAAAGTCTGCAAGCTTTGGATGGCAAGGGACATTCTCTGGAAGTTTCCCCCAGGGTCGGCAGAATATTAGAGGAATTGGGTACCAGTTCTTAGGATGTACCTGGCTTGCTGCGAAATACAGATGGGGATTACAAAGAATGAACACTTATATTGGCAAATGAGGAAAGAGGTCATATAACTTGATATAATTACTTATACAAGTTGAGTCACGATATCCTAACCGTGATGGGGCCTTTACTCTCCCAAGTGAAATCAAGGATGTACCTTACATATAGAACAGCAACGTATAATACTATAATTACATGATCTACAACACAAAGCAATATGTCCTGGTTTTTGGACCTCCCTTGTCCCGCCATCTAGTGGCTCCAAAGTTGACAAACTTGTCAGCCTAAACTTGTGATTCAGGAACAGCAGGATCAGTCAAAATTAAGTTATAAACTGTCTATAGTTTAATATGCTGATCCATTGGCATCATTCCTGACCTCTCATCCTCAATCATTACCAACTGATACGATATTGTTAGTTATTTTCACACATTCTCATGTCTTCAGAAACTTACCAATCCTCCATATGATGAAATAATATAGCTAAAAATTGTGTATATATATATATATATATATATATTATTGCAGAAATATTACTATAAATTATGTTTCTTGCATTGAACATATCCACAGATCAACAGTGAACATATATTTAGACTAAATTCTCAATTGGACCTTCTAAGTGGTGCCAAACATTGCATTAGGTTTCTTGTTCTTATATTGGTATTTTGGCATATACTAGTAAAGGATGTCATGGAATTACGATCACGATTAAGTGCAATCTGATTATTGATGGTCGCACGGCAATAATATTATGACATATTGTTATGCAAAGAAGATAGTTTCATGGCCATTCTAGTACTTGTATATTTGTCATGTACTAGTTAAGGATGCCATCGTCTAACAGTCATAGTAAAATGCAGTCTGATTACTCATGGTTGCAGGGCAATGCTATAATAATAAGATCCTGCGGTATTATCAGAATTTTCTCATGCATAGAAGTTCACTTAGTGATTAAAGTAAAACATACCTCCTAATGATCGAAGACTTCGCAGGGCCAACTGGAAATATGCACTTTTGAACCCATCTCCCCAATTTCCAGCTTTTCCTTTTATGCTGACATAGTAATATATAAGGCTTGCAAGGGCTAAAGACACCACGGTGAACGACCAGGAGATCAGAAACATGATAACTGCATCAATCAGAAAAGTTATCAATAAGTAACTATAGAGACTTCCTCCAATGCTACTTTTCTTTTCTTATTTACTAGTGTTTCTTCATGAAAATGTAGTGAGACAAGACTACAATACGTTGTATCAAAAACAAGTAGAATACCAGAAGAAAGAAAGAGGGCATGTCTCATTTTAAACCACAATAATACATCCACTCTCATATTTACAAAACAATTTGGTGTAGAATCGTCTTGGTCAAGGCAATGGCAAAAGCGCAAGCAAAATATGAATCACGAAATAGATAGCGAGGAATCATACCTATACAAAGCAATGCACCAATAAGCGAAAGGCTCCAGTGGTGAAACTTCCATCGAGGCCGCCAACTAGGAGCATCAAGAAGGTCCAGTAGAAAACAGGATAAATTTACACCAGCATAACACAGGAGGAAAAACATAGTAATAGTGGGTGTAATTAGATCCAGATTTCCAATTATGACACACCCAATGCAGATGAGAGCTGTAAACAAAGTCGCAAAATGAGGCTCACCCCCTTCGGTGACCTTAAAATATTTAAGAACAGGGAGAATGTCATCATTTGCTATAGCTGCAAGTAACCTTGGAGCCCCTGTCAAACTCTGAAGTGCTGCACCTAAAGTTGAGAGAATGATCCCGACATAAATTATTGCTGGAACAGGCCAAGCCACTGAAGCAGTAAGAAGCCTGCAGATATTTGGATTGTCATAAGTTTTAAATGCAGGACACCTGTTTTCATACTTTCAGGGACTAGATGGAGGAGTGCTTAAGACTTCTCAATTAAGGTAGCAAAAGTATCAGAATTTACACAATTCACATTCCCATAAACAAGAAATTGACGTTGTATATGGTACACAGACCTGTCCGTCAAAAGCTCCTCTCTGGTAGCTAGAGCTCCAAACAACAACACTGATATCACATACAAAAAGGTAGTTGTAATGGTTGCAGCCAGTGTTCCAATAGGTATTGAACGTTGTGTGTCTTTTAGTGATGCAGAGCGATTGGAGCCTGCCATAATTCCTGTTACAGCTGGAAAAAATAGACCTACCAAGGCACTGTAAGATGAACACAACCATGAGATAACTGCTGCATCTTTAGAATGGGCACATGCAATTAATTGCACAATAACTTTCAATATAATGGAAGGTAAATTGAAAACTAGTCTGCCAAGATACTTCTCTGATAGTCTGATGAAATATACATATTAATTTGTACCTAATGATTTCCAAGGTAACATTACCATATAGCTGTATCAGTTTTTCAATCACAAACATGTATACAAGAAAAGTACATGATTTGTGTGCAAAAATATCACCCAAAGCTTTAACACTTAGTATATGATTATTATTATAGAAGAATTTTGTAGAAACACTAATCACATAAGCCTACAGCCAATAATTTTGTTGTACCCTTTGAGTCACAAACTAAGGGTCCAACTTTGAAATGGTTTAGAAAAGTCAATGCAATCCCAACAGTAATAAGAGAACCAATCTTGGATTTAATTCTGCACAAATTGGCAAAGAAATAGGATGATGGTCAACTCATCAAAAGAGAGAAATAATTGTGCTGACAGACTATGATGGTTGACATAAAGGGGCAACTTGGGTGGTCAGTATAATGTGGCCATTACGGTGGTCCAAGAGGGCATCAGCTAACTAGGTGAGTAGCAGACGGCATATAGTTAAGGAAGCTGATAAGAATAAGACAACCAAAGGTATGAGGCATGCAGATAAAGGAGAAAGTGCAGGGTCACGTAACTAAGCAAGATGAAAGAAATAGCACGGGCAAGGTTGGTCTTTGAAGAGGTTGCCCTTGAGTGTGAGGAAAAAATTATGAAGGTAGAGAAATAGGAATGAGAAAATAAAAAAGAATTAGGTCAGAGATGGTGGGTCAAAGTTGGTTAGTGGAGCAGAACGGAAGGAGCAAGCTAGGTGGTAAATCAGGATAAAAGTGTGGGACTGAAAGACTGATGAAAGCATTTAGGTTCTTAATTCCAGAAGATGTAGTGCATATTCCTGTTAGATTCTGGATCTGCCATATCTAAAATTAAATCTAATAAAACTGTAATGAATTTTTTAGATACAGATGGAAATTGGTGAATATCTGTATCAATTAGTACCAGTGAACATGGGAACTTAACTCTTTAAGATGGATTCAAATTGAATTACGGTCATTCTAACTCTCACATGACTGTTTATCCATTACTGGCTTTTCTCTACAATTTGTCTCAAATACAAGGGACTTAATTGCACATCAATATTTCACAGCTTGCTTATGAACATACTTTTATTAAGATGAAATTCCCATTCATAGCCTACTATTCAACAGAATGTTTATTCAAAAGCTTATGTAGAGAGCTGAAAGCAGGGGCTTTGGATACTGGGGAAAACAGAAATATGAAATGGTTTGGTATATAGGTCAATAGATAGAAAGCAAAAGCTAATACTTACAATATAAGAGGAGATTTTGAAGATATTTATTAGAAAATAAAAAGAAGAAGAAGAATAAAAGGTTGGATGAGCCTACTTGAAATCCCAATAAATAGGCCCATTAGGGTCAGGTACTCCACCATTGGTTGTACGTTGATACTCGGAGCTCCAATTTTCTTTGAACGTCTTTATACTCAACCCCGTGATGCCACCTAAGTAGGGAAATAGTGACAGTTTATCCAGTGACATGATTATAGAGAACACGGGCATTATTGTGGAGGAAAACCTAGTTATACTTAAAATGGAGGAAGAAGCTCACTTGAAGCATTACTCCTTGGAGCTACAAAGACCCCAATAAAAATGCAGAAGAGTGAAAATAGGACAGGTATCAGGAAAGCAGGTGCAACTTTGTTAATGATCTTCACACCACCAAACACAATGAAACACAACAGTATGGTTACAATAATCCCATAAAGTTGGAGGTCATGCAAGCTCGGAGTTGAAATTGCTGCTGTACCAGCTGTTGCTGTACCATTAATTAATGTGTTGTTGACTAAGGTGACACTTTCTGCATTTTGAATCAACTGTTAGATTTCATAACAACTCAAAGTAAATTTGACTACTGTTTGCATCTTTAAATTTCAAAATTTATGGAATTATATTTCATACTGAATACTAATTACGTTGTAGCAGATTGAAAAATCTGAGAAAGAGCATATCAGTAAAGAATAATCTCACAAACAGTGTACAGTAAAGACTCCAAATCGTTAAGGATGACTAAGATCGTTGTGTTAATGCCAGAATGGATTTGTTACACGTAGCGTGGTGCCATAGTTAGGATAACATGGTAACGGTCACAAAGGCATACTATAAAAGGCAAATGAAAGAAAATGCCATTTATCTGCATTGTATAAATTATCCTACCTTTGAAAAATCCAGCAGAAGGCACAGCATCCAAGAAGGTTTCAACTGCTCCGAGGACATACCTGAAAGCCAAAGGTTCATACAAGTTTTGCTAAAAGAAAGGGGGAAAAAAGAGCAGCTATTCTGTTCATATGCATAACAATCTTCCATAATCCTCCAATCAAGATCTCATATTAATTCAGCACTCATTATGACACACTAGAGTTAGATTGTCATCCTGCATAACAGAAAACGGCTTACATTACCCGAGATTACTGCAGATTTATCAAAAACACTGAAGTCCAAGTCAACTTAAAATTGTTATGCTTACGACTCGTGCTAGAGACCAACTATAGCTTTAGATACTCTTCATCGACTTGATACTATATGTTGTCAGCCGAATGAAATGGTAGTTGGAAGCCTTGAATTAAAGCTTTGAATTGGCAGTACTTAAAGATGACTAAAGATTTCTAAAGAAGACAATTGGGAAATACAATTCATGATTTTAACTGCAAGAAAATCATACTTAATAGTCAAATTCGGGGTTGCGTAGAGTCCTGGAAAACACAATGTACAACATGAAATACTGTTAATTCTTTTGTGACTGAATTTTTCACTAATCACTTAGTCAGTGGGTTGGGAGAAAGCATAGGCTCCAGCCTCCAGGATGACTTGTCAATCCAGGGTACCGGGAGTCTCCTTCAATAAGAGCTCTAGTGATTCATTAGCTTGCTATCTCTAGCATAAATTCAATCATTGAGTGAGAACCCTTTAATATAGCAAGGCAGATTGCTTATAACATAAATCAGCTAGGCCCATTGGTCAAAAGATTTTCAACATGGACCGATCTTCTAGAAGAGATGAGAGCAGTTAGTGTAGGCCTGGACATCTCATTCCTAACAATAGGAGATTGGCAGTCTAGTTCTCTTTCTCGTGACATTGAGTTCTGATGTACAATAGGAATTATGTTTCATTATTGGATTGTGACAATCTGTTTTAAGCTCTGGACAGACTCCAACCATTCCATGACTGATTTAGCACCTACTAGGAACCATTGTTCCCAAAGAAATGCAACAAGTTCAAGAAGATCTGTGGCCTTCGTCCTATCAGTCAGTGAAAAGTTATATCTAATTACAAGTGTTCTACATAATGATTTGACGTTTGCGGTGAAGAGATAATTAAAGAAAGAAAATATCATTTTGTCTTAAGGCATGAAGTTTACAGAAAGTGAAAAAATAAAAATACAATAACACTTTCAGGATTTGATATAGTGTAACTAAAACTTACAAAGATCCAGCAACCGCATTCCCAAGGAAGAAGCACAATCCGATACTAACTCCGACTTCTGGACCAAGGGCTCGACCAATTAGATAATATGGCCCACCACCCTAAAATTCACAAGCAAAACATGAACAATAAAACTGGATCAAATGTTTGCTAACCTATTACTGTAACAAAAAAGGTAAAACCAAAACTCCTACAAAATATACAAATAACCAATAGATAACTATTTTCCAGTTGCTTTCAGTAAGAAGTTCTCCATAAAGAATGACAAGAAAGTCCATTACAGCTCATGTTTCTTCATTCCAAGTTCTCATAAACAATTGTGGAATCCTTCGCAACTGATTCAGTGAAGGCTTGGTATGCCATCATAAATGATGTCATTTCCACAATGCTTGAGGCAGTCGATTATCTAAGGTTTCAGTTCACATTGCATGCCAGTAACCTGTATGCAGCAATCTAGATCCGAGGCGCAGAATTATCTAATATGTCTTTACTCTATTAATAATAGGTGAGCAGGCCTTGATCCCATCGTCAGATATTGCAGATGATGAAAATAGAAACAATAAGTCGATAGATGAATGACATGGCCTTTCACCATCCTGTACCTTAGAACAGGGAAGGTATCAATATTGACTACCCTCATCCCATTTTCTACAAAAGGATATCATATTTGAACCACTGATGATGAAAATACCAGAGTAGTAGGTGCAAACGAAGGATTATAAAATGTAAAAGAATGTGAACAACACATGAAAATTATAACCAGTAAGTTGTGCCGCTGCTATTTAGAGAATATATATTCCAATGAATCAAATCCAAATATACCTTCATTGCCCCATTGGTTGCAATAGCACTTAAAGATATTCCAGTTAAAAATGTGCAAGCACCACAAAAAGAAACCAGCAGAAGTGAACCACCTATGCCGGCCATACCCACAATCCTACAAAAAGATCATATCAGCTAGTATTCCATCCATTATAAAACAATAATAGGTGATGAACATTGAAGAACTTGGGTGAATATAAGCTCCATAATAAAGTAGCCTTTCAGGAAATTAAGGGTGAATATAGGATAAGTTGGTTCATTTAGGCCAAAGAAGTAGCCTTGAATAGTTAGTAGCATAGTCTCACATTTATGCCTCACATCTGATCCTATTTGGCACTTGACTCCAAAGGAGTTTAAGACACGTCGGGCATCTAAAAATTAAACAAGAACTTTTAGGCCACATGGAGCTGAGTTAGCATCATGAACCATTGGTAGTGTTGATGTGGTCTAATACTTGTAGGGAGTCTAGGGACAGAGGGATATAATGGAGATAGTACAGAGATTGTATCCTGCAATAGCCTCTAATTTGCAATGAAGATCAAGAACAACTGGAAAGATATAAATTTTCAAAAATTTCATCACAATATAGACTGCACAACTTAAATATTCATGTGGACAACTACATAATACACAAAAACTATAAGATATATTGTACCAAGAGAAACGGATATAATAGATAATTCCCAAGATGTTCTGCAAGCATGGCACAAAGACACCCATCATAGTACCGAGTTTAGGGCCAACTTGCTGCAAAATAAATCAAAATTTATTTAATGAGTAAGATAGTTTAATACTTCTCCTGGCACTACAATGAGATAGGAAAAGAAAATGTCTATCATATACTAAAAATATAAAGAAAAAAAATAGAAAAAATGAAAGGGAAACTTACATACAACAAGGTGAACATTGTTATGAAAAGTCAGCTTATTCACTCGATTATGCCATCTCTTGTGTATATAGAGATGAACAACTAACTCGACCTGCCTAAGCTTGACCCAAACCACCTAAAATGAACTGGGCTAAGCCCAGCCCGAGCACATTTTCTCCTAGCCTGGTTTAGTAATGGGCGATATGTGTCAGGCCTTTGCCTGCCCGACAACCAAAAGCTTGATTGTTAACCCAATTTTTCTTTCTTTTGAAATGTTGACAAGTACCCTTGGCTATGATAAATTCCTACTGACTATGTTGCAGATGATCCCCACTTGCAACAAATTCCTTCAATTTTAACATATAGTTCTTTCTTTTGACGGGTGAATAAAAATAAACTCAGAAAATAGGGTGTTATTTGTAAATTTCCTCCATAAAAGATAGGACCTTTGGCCATAGGACTTTTGTTCTCTATTTGTAGACTTGTAGACTTGTAGTACTCATCCTGCCAAAAGGTATGTTTTCAAATTAACTGGGTACAATCTTTGAAAGGAGACTTTCATTGGCCCCAGGTCCGACCTATTACGTCCAGCCCGAGCTCAATATCTCACAGGCTAGTGGGAGGTAACAAGCTAGAATATTTTAGCCTGGCCCAAATCTGGCTTGACCACTCGATGATCACCTCTATATGCATACAAGGTCTACTGATTGCAACACAATATGGTGGCATGTTGAGGTAGAGAAAAAATAAGCCTATGTTTAGCACATTTTTTTTAATCACTAGAGAAGCAAATTAGGAATAGGATATATATACACCCAACAACCTAACGCGAGCATTTAAGTGGTGCTCAGCACCACATCTTGTGCGAGCACATTTTTTTATCACTAGATAAGCAAATTGGGCATGGGATATATAATATATCATTATATCCAACAACCTAATGCACGCATTTAAGTAGTACCTGACACCACATATTGTGTCAGTAGCTTGTCAACACAATAGACTTGTATGTCACTGATGACTATCTTCAGAAATATCATAATAGCACATATACACCATCCTATTTGTTACTTTTTTATGGGGCGGAATATTTTTATTATATTACATTCCAGATAAATACTATATGAGATGATGTGTAGCTTAAGAGAAAAGGAACTAATGGATGCCTGCAGATATCTAAATAGAATTCATGTTATTATATAAATGCAAAAATTTCTAGCAATCATGTAAGCATGATTTAAGGCAAAAGTACCTTGGGACGTCCAAGTGTAATGGCCACATCCTCACCATCTCTAGGACTAGAAGGTGCTGGAATCTGTTCCCCTGTCATACTGTAGAGATTTGATTAGGTATTGATTTTATAAACTTAAATTAACCTCAATACTTTAAAAGGAATATATGTTGTTGGCTACTCTGTTTGCTGAACGTACTTATAGTACAAATATTTAGGTATTTAAATGAGGAAAAAATAACAAGAAAATCCATAAGAAAATTATTTAAGTAGGAAAAAAAAAAGCTAAGTTACCTCTTAAGTCCCAAAATATTGACCAGAGAATCGAAACCAAATAGCTCCAATTTTGATTCCCTTTTAGATCCATTAATTGCAGCATGACTGTCAGAAGATCCCTCCTGCATACTTGGATCGATGTTTACCTGGGAACCCACCTTAATTTTCCTACGATATATACAATTGAACAGATATACTGGTTAGGAAGTAGGACGGTAGTAGGAGCAAAGAATTATCACAGTGGAAGGCAATAAGAATATTAAAAATAAATAGTTAACTTGTATCAATTTCCTCAATATAGCAGGAAGTCATGGACATGCGCGTCCCATATGGACAGAACAAAGGTTACTTAAATAATGATGGAATTATCAGGTACAAAGATATTAAGTAGGGATTATTCATAATAATTGCAATCTCTAACAAGAACATGCAATTACGGGTTCTGAGATCTGCAGCAGAGTGAGATTTCAAATATTCATGTATACACGTACAAATCTGAGATAATGCAAGAAAAATAACTTACGTCAGTGGGATTTCTGAGACAGATCCAGGCTCCATGGAAGTCATCTGGATAACAGCTCGATCATGGGAAACCACAGGTCTATATTGTCGCCCACCCCGTGATGGAATCTCCTCATCTGCACTCTCGATTTCCCCATTATCCATGATGAACTATGAAAGAACCAGAATCTACATAACGAAACAATGAATCAGGCGTTTTCTCCAATCACCTCGTTTCCAGTTCCTATCTCGGTAAGTTTTGTTCGATCCGGATACATATCCGGTTAGAGAGATCGAAAAAGAGCGGGAAACAATAATTTGGTCAGAAGCCCTAACCCTGGATCAGATCTACGAGCTCGAGATCCTGGAAGGGATTTGAAAGCGAGACGGATTGGTATCGAATCCCCACCTTCAGAGACCAGGTGAAGGGATCCAATCGGCGGCGGCGGCGGCAGCGGCGGCGGAGATAAGTCGGAGATCGCGGCGTCGAAGTCAGCGATCCAACGGAGAGCAGAGAGAGATGGAGATGAAGAAGGCTCTGGCTCGGGGAAGAACGGTAAACGAACACGGCGAAGTCCGCAGAGGATTTTGTATGCGGCGCAGCTTGGTAATTGTCACAACTGGCACCGATAAGGACGAGCGGATCTGGTCTGATTCTAGATCCATTTCCATGCCACGTCGGCCATTTTCTTTTTCTATTAAAGACGTAGTAAAAGATGTCACTCTAGATAAAGCTAATAACAAATATATACGCGCGCGCGCGTGTGTATATATATATTAGCATAATCTCTAAAACATGAGGCTTAAGATATAAATGAGCAATAAGCTCGTAAATTTTATTTAACCAAAGTGACCCTCCTTGATAGGCAATAATGATCCATTTTCTAATTTAATTCACGTTAAATATAGCACGAATTACAAAAAAATAATTGATCGATTGACCATTGCGAAGTCTTTAGAAGCAATGGACATTTTCAAACGAAAGAATAAGAATTATTATTTTGTATGGCAAGATGATCACCTTTTATATAGAGTATTCCGAACATATTAGATAAGAATCGTATTAGTGTCACTAACGCTTTGTTATTGTCCTGTTTGACCGATCTCTCCCTTAGGAGTGCCACGTGGACACGGAGTGAAATGAGTAGGTCAACGCTGACCAAGCTCCGCGGTCTTAACACAAATTACTTAGTCCACCCACGTGTCTCCCTCGACTCCCTCCTCCCCACTTCTCTCCGCCTTCCTCCTCCACAGGTTTTTCCTCCCATCTCTATATAATCAATCCCAAGGCCAACCCCCCAAAACTCAAACAACTGAAGCACTAACCAAAGAATACAAGCAAGCAAGCAACGAGTACTTCTCTTACGTGGCACGCAATCCGATGGGCAACTTCGCCTCCTCGTGCATCGCCCCGACCACCGCATCTCTCCTGGGCACGGACGGCGCTCTCCGGCGCATCGAGATTCCCGCAGGAGTCGCTGATCTGATGATCGAGTCCCCCGGCCACGTCGTCGCACGTGCCGAGGAGGTGCGGCGGACGAAACGCGCTTGCGGGATGCGTCCCGAAGAGCAGCTCCGCGCCGGGGAGGTATACCTAATGCTGCCAGTGAATCGGGTCGGGTCGAGGTTGTCCGACCGACAGATGGAGGTTCTGAACCGAGCCATCGATGTGGGGAGAAAGGGGAAGAGGAGCAACAGCGGAGATTTGAAACGGGTGTTTCCGGAAGCAGCCGCCAGTAAGGAGGAAGAGGTAATCGAAGGAGAGAAGGGGACGTTGGAAGGGAAAGTTACCGGTTTTTCCACTCAACCGATTGGTGGCGGCTACCGACACTGGAAGCCAGCGCTTGACACTATCCCCGAATTTTAATTAGATTTTGAATTTTCTTTCACTCTTTGGTTATAGGTAGGAAATTCATTTATTCTTTTAGTGATTATATTTACTCATCTGGGGGTGGAAACACGTGAGATATACTGTCGACTTTATACATCACAAAATGTACAGCTTATGGTGGCCGTTTGATTGAAATAGAAAATTCATTTTAATTGATGATGAGTTTGTCTTTGTTGTATCCTATTCATATTAGTTAATATGGGCTTAAATTTACCCATTTAATTATCTTTTAGATTTAAATATATTTTACCCTCGTTTATTTATGTCTAAAATTACTTTACCTCGTATATTTCAAAATATCTTAAACTAATTCATATAATTACGATTAAAGTGAGATCGTTAATTTTTTTCATCCAAATTAATTGAGCGCACCTAAAAAATTGTAAAAATTAAATTGCATGCTAAATTGTCTTAATTTTTAATTTTTTATGGACAAAAATATCATTCCCTTCTTTTAAGTATTTATTTATCTTCAAAGAATACTGACATGTTTTATTTTCTTATTTTCTATATTGTGCCAATTATACAGTAAGTTTTCTTAAACTTAAGTTTTTCCGAAGTTTAATAGTTATATTGCATCTAGTAATAAGACAAATATAGATTAAAAAAATTAGATAAAAAAGTTCATATATTTTACCTAATAAATACGACGATAATATTTTGATTATTTGAACATCGGTTTCATTTTAGTTATATGTATATGAAACGGTTTGAGACTTTTTAAATTACATGTGAATAAAATAATTTTAAGCATAAGTATATATTGATAAAATATATTTAACCTTATTTTTTTATTATTCTAGAGACATTGAGATGTTATAACATATTAAATAATAAACTAGACAACTAGCTGAACCGGCCTTTCTAGTAATTGAGTCATTTATAGACTCAATCCTAACCAAAGCATCAAAATGCCTGGACAGACTTACCGAGCCTAACTAAAACATCAAATTGTCAGTCTAAACTCTAAACCGATGTGTCGCCGATTGAGTCGAATATAACTGAGCCACCGTTCTGAGCCGCTCCTCTTCCTCGGGTTGATGATGACAAACACGTGTCCGGACTCGTCTCTCCGAGCATCTTAAGATTTGACATATCAAATAGGTGGGGGGGGTATTATTAATTTAATTTGAACGTTTATAAATTTTTCATTTGTCTTTAAAATATAATATCTATTACTCTATTGCCAATAATTCAAAGTTTATCTAGAATATATCTCCTCGTTTCCATTTAATCTATATTTTTTTTCCTTTTTCTTTTTAAAGATTAGCTTGATTGACTTTTATCAACTCATAATGAGAACCATCTACATCGGAAAGTGTGATAATGTCCTATAATAGAAGACCTTATATTGAGTTACTTTTTGCGTGCATACTAGGGTTTCAGCTGCATATTCTTTTCTCACTTTGAGAGTTTCTCTCGTCGTCGTCAATGACGTGGCTAGAAGAGGGAAGGGGTCATTCCCCCTTTTAGCGATGTTTCCTTCGGATCTATTTTTTCTTATCTCTTTTCTATATCTCCTCTTCTACCCGAGTGATAATTTTCTCCTCTTCCTCTTATCTGCTATCACCAGGCTTTCCTCCTCAAACCTACTCCCCTCTCTTCTTCGCCCTCTGCCCCTTTAGTTGCTTGCGATGCCAAGGACTTGGCTCCAACATTGATGCTGCCTTTTCTATCGCCAAGGGATTTGTTAACTCTAATCGAGTACAGTGCCTTCCCCTTCTCGTTGAGCACAACATTGTTTCACCCCTCGCCAGGTCACTCATTTTTCAAGTCAACTCCTATTCCCCCTCTAGGTTTTTGTCATTGACCTTGGCCATGATAAGGGTTGCTCTGTTCCTATAAGACTTGATGTTTCGGTTGGATTTGTCTTATACTAACGAGTTTGCTAACTGAATCGGCTCGCTAGAGCCTTGACCCCGTCCTTTCCTCATCTGTTTCTCTTGCCTAACATGCTTTATTATTACCCGTTGTATGTTTCATTTATTAGACTTTGGGCTTTTTGCATGTTATAACTACACTGCTTTAAGATCCAATAGAAATCGAGATTGAAGGGAAGCTAGTAGCCTAATGCTAGCTAATCAGTAAAGCTTTGATGTTTTATCATTCAAAACTTGTATGAGACTTGATGTTTTTTTTTGTAGTGCTTTCTCATTTTCTTTTGTGTATCAAGTTTGAAAAAGTTTGGTTGAAATTAATGCAATTATCTACATATATGTTAATACCAAAGCTGATAACGACGAATCTAACAAGATTCATGGGATTATTACTACCAAATCTTTCATTCATTGGAGAAATTTTTTCCAACTCGTAAGAAGATAAGACCTCAAACTGAAAACAGTAGCACGTCACCCTCAAACACCAACTCTCTTTAAGCCTCTATTTAATAATAAATAAAATTAATTAAGGGCAGTCTTCTCCCGCTCCCACTTGCCTCTAAAGATACACCCCCGTGCTTCGGGTCACCCAGCGCCTCACCGACTCCACTCTTCCCACCGCCCATTCATGCTTCCCCCTTCTCTGGCTACCACGTGTGCATTTTTTATTATTCGAAGTACGTGTCGATGAGCAGACGGGACGCCATTGATGTTTGCTACTTGGCTCCGCCTGCCTTTCTCGAGTCCACCGCCCCCTCAACTAAATCAAAGAAAGGAGCAGCTTAGCGAACCCCTTCCCGCGTCAATGCATATTTTAAATCTCGCAATCAAGCACCAATTCTTCCAATCCTATGTAGCCACGTGTAGTTAGGTATGTTCTGATTGGATAGAATTGGCTGGTTGCTGCGTGATTTACTGAGCACGGACCAAGTTCTCAACTAAACCCCTTGTACTCATTCAACTCCCACTCCTTGAACCCTTCAACATTAAACCGCTGACGGTGGCAACCACAAGTTCACCTTTTCCTCTATAACTACGCATTCCTCCTCTCAATTCCACCACCTTACTCTCTCTTGTCTCTTCTCATGGGGAACTTGCTCTCCTCCCGGGCATCGGTCGGCACCGGCGGCAAGGTCGTGCTCTCGGACGGCACCGCTCGCGAGATCGATCAGCCGATGTCCGTGGCCGAGCTAATGCTCGAACACCCGGGCCAGTTCGTCATCGACGTGCATTCCCTCGCCGCCGCTAAGACCCGGGTCGCCCCGTTGCCTGCCGACCACAAGCTGGAACCTGAGAAAGTCTACGTGATGCTGCCGATGGTTCGTGGGAAGGTGTCGGCCGACGAGGCCCGTCGGGTCCTATCGACGACTCGATCGTTGATGAGAACGCGCTCAATGCCATCGCCAGCGGTGACCACATCATTATTCTCTTGCAAACGCGTAAAAGAGGACAAAAAGAAGGATAAGAAAGAAATTATTAATGTGAAGGTTGATCAGAAGGTGACATGGTCGACGGAAGTATTCGAGGAGCGGCCGGAGTTTTTGAGCAGGCAGTTCTCAAGCAAGGGATGGAAGCCGAGTCTGAGGACCATAGAGGAGAAAGGATTGACCCCTAATAAGGTGCCACATTGGCTCTTCTAAGAAGTTTCAAAGGATTGGCCTTGGAGTACCGATAAGAATGAATTTGGATAAGATGGAGAGAGAGAGAGAGAGAGAGAGAGAGATGTATATAATTTGTTTGGGATAATAACTGCTAGTTTTATTCGAGCAATTCAGACTACATATATAGCCTTACAAACATAACAATAAAGTTAGAAAATAGAAAAATGTTAAAGAATAGAATAAATAACTACCAGTACTACTCATGCTGAAGACCAGCACAGTTTTGAGCTTATTTACTAATTTTTGTTTGACCTGTTCTTTTCTCCACTTTGTCGATCAATTCGTGCATGGCATGACATGACATGAATGCATAGTGGCACGTATCAAGTACTTGCATACATGACCATGGACCATGGTGGAGGAGGAGGAGGAGGAGCAGGACTATAGTTCTTAGGCCACGTGTCAGTAGTCCACGAGTCATGTACGGAACACTCGCTGTGTAGAACCGATCGTATATAAGATGATACAAATTAATCAATGTGATTGTTGTGGTGATCATGATCTAGTTTCTTAAATTCGTACCGGCCGGAAAGAGAAATATAAGAAAATGAGTCAATTTTCTCGGATTTGGTTCCTGGTTTCATTGTTTAAAACGTGAACCACGCTCAAATGAGAAAGGGAAGCAACAGTGGTTAACAGAGAACATGGTGAGTTTAATGCTTAATAGTAGGTAAAGAAAGTTTCGTAAATATTAAAGATTATAAAGAAATTTAAACGATATCAAATGGTTCGGAAACGAATCGCAGGAAATCCATACATCTTGGGTTGCAGTTGACCCTCTCCCAATAGACGACTGTCTTTGGCCCCCACATTCTCACATTTGCCGAAGCAAATGGTTTGCACTTGCGTCAGCTCTTACATAAGATTCATGCATATTCTCACTCATAGTCACAGTGGAACACTTTATATCTGTTTAATTTTGGATTATGCCCAACAAAAATAAATAAAATTGAAGTGTATATCACAAATATATAGCACACAATTGTGCACAGGGTATTAAATGCAAGGAAATTCCTGCAGTTGGGGTACTTAGAAGCCACTGATTGGTTGAAACCAGTCAGAAGTTACTAATTTCGACTTTAATTGCCTTAAATGTAGTGAAGTCCTGCATCAGGTCCTGCAGAAGATCTGCTCTCCCCGGGAAGTAGGGACCACAGTCGTGGGGCCCCCAAGGTGCACAAAAATTCTCGTACGGTAACTTCACATATGAATAGTAACATACAGATGCATTAGGCCATCATATCCTTACCCAATCTTTGTTCGCCACGTTATCAGCTGAGTTGTATCCAGCAATTGTGTCAGCATGATGGTCCAATGCAGTGACTGAACCGTTTCACCGATGGGCGTAACAGCGAACCCGGTTCGGATGATCACACGTGGCAGTTTCCAATTCTGGACCATTCTATAAATTGCCACCGTGCTTTCACTCTTCGCCTCGAACTCCATTTAGTTTTCTCGATTCCACTCGTTTCCTTTCGTTTTTCGTTTCGTTTCGTTTCGGAGTTTGTAGAGATGGCGAGCGGCGAGGAGAGAGACATCGACGATTTGCCGAAGAACACGGCGAACTACACGGCGCTGACCCCGCTATGGTTCCTGGATCGCGCCGCTCTGGTCCACCCGAACCGGACTTCCTTGGTCCACGGGCCGGTTCGGTTCACCTGGGCCGAGACCTATCGCCGTTGCCGCTGCCTCGCCTCGGCGCTTGCTAGCCATTCGATCGGACCCGGGAGCACGGTATGATCCGATATCCCATCGTCTTCTCCTTCGATGTTGCACTTCCCTTTATTATTATTTTAAATATATTTTCCTTCAGTTCTTCTTGGAAATAGCGGATTAAAATAGGCCTCACTTGTTCAGGTTCCGATTGGAAAATTAGGACGATTTTTCTGGATTTCATAGTTTTAATTATTTTTCATTTATTAATTTATTGCGCACGAACTTGAGTCCATACAAGAGTATGAATGATTATAATCTTTTAATATATATATATATATATATATATATATATATATATAATATTTATATATATAAATATTTTAGTTAAATCGTAATTTATTTCAAGTACCAGGATATATAGTGGTCCGGCATCACGTCTGTTCTCTCTCTTTTTTTCAAAAAAAAAAGATCAGGTATTTTCTTGTTGGCATTTTTTATTTTTTATATTCTTGAAAAGGAGGTTCCTTTTTGTGAAAGATAAAGAGTACAGGAACATGTTCCTCGCAAAATTTATTAATTTTTTGTGCTCATAATTACTGTAGTCAATTGTTTTTTTTAATGATTTAGAGCTAGATTATGTTGCTATTTCTGACGAAAATGCGTACCTTTTTGTGGATAATAACAGACAGAAGCTTATGGCTTTTACTTGAATTGATGAAACTGTAGTATTACATTGCGGTGGGCAATTTTGAAGCTTTTGGATCAAGGAATTGGCGTAATTTGATTTTTAAATCCATCTTATACGCTAGTGGATCATTCCCACCTTTGGTTTATTGCCACTTGTATATGTGGTCCCTTCTCTATTTTGTCTGCTTTGAATTGATGAGATAAATCCCCTTGTTTGCTAACATATAGAAATTAGTTGATTTGGATAATTATGTCAAAATAACCAGCTTATGTTATGCTCTTTTATATTGGCCATATTGCTAATTATACTTCTTATACTTGTAAAAGATTCTAGTATATTATAGTTGCTTTTTGTTGGACAAAGTCCATGCATTGCGTGATGCACATGCTAAATAATAAAGGAAGGAACAAATTAGTGGTTGGAATCCACATGTAGGATCTATATATGCATAGCTGGGTATCTGAGCCACGAGTGCGTTAAGAAATTCATGCTAATAAATCTTCACATGACTTCCTATTTATGATCTGATTTGTGATAAGGTAGATTCTTTTGTTTCAGCAAGTGGGTGAATAAGGAGAAATAGAACTGAAGGTAAATATTTGAACAAAGGTCTGGTTGTAGCTACTACATAAGCTAGATATCCATCTTTCTTCACTAATGCGGAGCAGTTGATCAATGTGATGCTATTTCCTCAGAAGAAAGAAAGAAAGAAAGAAAGAAAGAAAAAGATCTCATAATAATAGTTGAAAGAGTTGTTCCGAGATTATTGAAATATAGATGCTTATTCCCTTGTCTTCTGAATTATTTACTGTAATATATTGCTGTCTTTTAGGTAATCTGCTTATCAGATTTGACATAATTGTTATATTCTGTTCTGCTTTTTATACATGGAAATATATTGAACTATGTAAAAGCAATCACCAAGTGCCTACTCAGACAGTGTTGAACTATCTTTCAGTCCCGTTACTGTTTGCAGTTTTGCTATGAGCAATATTGTATCGCTAAATACTATAAGGCTAATAAGCTATACTATAAGGACCAGTGAATTTAGGTAATTTATTTGGAAATGATTGTTTATATCGACATTGTGGACATAACCTTTGAAAGAATATTTGAGTAACACAATAATAGCATTCCAACGGATGCAATCTCGAATGAATTGATGTCTATTTCACAGTAGCTACCATTATATCATATTCTTTGACTAATTGTTATCTGATTCTATCAGGTAGCTGTAATTGCTCCAAACATCCCGGCTATTTATGAAGCTCATTTTGGAGTTCCAATGGCTGGAGCAGTTGTTAACTGCGTCAACATCCGGCTAAATGCTCCTACAGTTGCATTTCTTCTGGATCATTCTGCAGCTGAAGTTGTAATGGTGGACCAGGAATATTTCTCTTTGGCAGAGGAATCTTTGAAGATAATAGCAGATAAAAAGAAAGGGGCTTTCAGACCTCCTCTTTTAATTGTCATAGGTGATGAAACCTGTGATCCTAAGTCTCTTCAAATTGCTCTGCGAAAAGGGGCTATTGAATATGAGAAGTTCTTGGAAACTGGAGACCCTGAGTTTGCTTGGAAGCCACCAAAGGATGAATGGCAGAGCATAGCTTTAGGATATACTTCTGGAACAACTTCCAGCCCAAAAGGTGTGGTGTTGCACCATAGGGGTGCTTATCTTATGGCACTCAGTAATCCCTTAATATGGACAATGAATGAAGGAGCTATCTACTTGTGGACTCTTCCCATGTTTCATTGCAATGGCTGGTGCTTCACATGGACTCTAGCTGCTCTCTGTGCAACAAGCATATGTCTTCGCCAGGTTTGTCTCTAAATCATACTGTAATTTGTTTCGAGATGTTTCAGTTGTGCCAATTCTGTTGATATAGTAATCGCAGCTGGGAAACAGCTTCTACTTCCGTAAATCTCATGAAAACATATGAGGTTTGATGTGAAGTTATTGGACTCTCAAATAGAGAGCTATTTGCTCTGACATGAATAATATCACGGAGGAACTTACCCTTTGGTTAAAGTGTCATTGGAAGCTATAATGATCTTGCTTACTTAAGTGTTTGTATTCTGAATTTCCACTTTGAGAGATTTTGAGAACTACATGATCATTGATAGAAAGTATATATTAATATGTTGTCAGATTCTTGTTCGTAGGCTCGTAGCTCAAGCAAATTGACATACTGGAAAGAACTTTTACGTAATATCTTCTCTGCCTTTTTTCATCCTTGTTGCAGGTATCAGCCAAGGCCATCTACTCAGCCATAGCCCACCAAGGAGTGACTCACTTTTGTGCTGCTCCAGTGGTCCTCAACTCCGTCGTCAACGCTCCTCCAAGCGACATTATCCTCCCTCTTCCGCGCACCGTCCGGGTAATGACTGCCGGTGCCGCCCCTCCCCCCTCGGTCCTCGCTGCCATGTCGAACATTGGCTTCCAGATCACCCACACCTACGGCCTGTCCGAGACCTACGGCCCATCCACTGTCTGCACCTGGAAACCGGAATGGAGTAACCTTCCGCCCAACGAACGGTCCCGTCTCCACGCCCGCCAAGGTGTTCGATATCTTGCTTTGGAACACCTTGACGTCGTCGACCCAAAGACAATGGCGCCGGTTCCTGCTGACGGCACTACTCTCGGGGAGATCGTCATGAGGGGGAATGCAGTCATGAAGGGCTACTTAAGGAATCCCAAGGCCAACCAAGAAGCCTTTGAGAATGGTTGGTACCATTCTGGTGATCTGGGTGTCAAGCACCCGGATAATTACATAGAGGTGAAGGATAGAGCAAAGGATATCATCATCTCAGGTGGTGAAAACATCAGTAGCTTGGAGGTGGAGAGTGCGTTATACTTGCACCCTGCAGTGCTGGAGGTCTCCGTGGTGGCTCGCGCCGACGAGCAGTGGGGCGAGTCACCATGCGCCTTTGTGACGCCAAAAGACGGCGTTGATCGGACCAACGAAGCTGCATTAGCAGAGGACATCATGAGGTTTTGCCGCGAGAAGCTACCGGCGTATTGGGTTCCGAAATCAGTCTTCTTCGGCCCGCTGCCGAAGACGGCTACCGGGAAGATAAAGAAGCATGAACTGAGAGCAAAGGCTAAGCAAATGGGCCCTGTGAAGAAGAGCAGGCTGTGAATTATGTTTTGCTCTCGATCAATTTCATGCAAGCAGTCTTTGCTGCTAAGCTAGTATCTGAAGTAATGCTGAAGGCGTATCTATATGATCTCAGTTTGACCTGTCGAACAATGATTTGAATAATCTTTGGAATTGACTGTGAGATTTATTTATGTGAGGACTGTGATTGCCTCCGAGCTTAGAATGTGAATGTTGCAGTAGAAAAACTGAATTAATTATATGGTTAGCTTCCTAAGTGAGGATTAGGAATTTCCCAATTTATTTAGAATTCTTAGAAAAATTTCATACTCGTTCTTCTGTACTTTGCCAATCACTCGATCTGCTATGGTTTAGTACTCGCCACGCCTTCGTCTCTCCCTTATCACAAATTGCATGGTTGGGATTTGGGACTTGGGATTAGGTAACGGGTCGGATTAGGAATCCTAATCCTACCCGTAGCTAATCAGTATCATGTCTACATCTGAACCTGACCCAAAGCGAACTTATTTGGTCAAATAACAACTTTAAAATTGCAATTTTTTTTAATAGTGAACACAAATAATAATTGTTGTTTGTTTGGTACAAACTCAAGGTCAAATCAGGGCATTATCCGATCAGATTCTACCCTCATCTCTGCACCATTTGTTTCTAATCTATGGACTCGGCGTTTTGTTTATTACGTTCTTGGTGGTTTATCTATTACGTCAGATTCCTACGTGTCAAAATTATCCTAATAGGCTCCATTTAGACTTTATCTAAATTTAAATTGAAAAATCACTATTCTCTAACACATACCATAAATCTGATTTTAAACTTTTTTTAATAACTTAAATTTTAAAAGGAGTTGATGAGTTATCAAAATCAACTATATCTCAATTATGGATTGAGAATTTGCTTCCAATTTTCTCGAAGACACATTAAACCCTAATTTTTGACCTTATATAATAGACACAAATTGAATATATATATATATATATATATATATATATATATATATATGAGAGAGAGAGAGAGAGAGAGAGAGAGAGAGAGAGAGAGAGAGAGAGAGGTGTCGGCTGCCAAGTATTTACTTGCACGTGTGTAGTAAGACGGGCACTTTTGGCATGAACCAACTAAGCACCAGAAGCTAACCAAATCACACACCTCTCTTTTGGGCCACCCCATTCTTATGCTCACATTAATTAATTATATTCTCATTTATCACACCACACTCAACTCACTCTCCCCCCTCTTTATCTCTCTCTCTCTCTCTCTCTTCTTGCATTATTCTTTCCCTCCTCCTAAGTCCTAACAACTCTATAAAATGTTCTCAATTCTCCTCTCCACCTTCCATCTCTTAGCCTCCTCTCTCTGCCTTCCTTCACAGTTGCAAGGTTCTCTCACCTTCTTGGAAATAGTTATTTAGCCATAAATTCTTCACATTGCCTTCAACTCACATCTCAATATTAGCCTATCAAGTATTCAAAGCATGATTATTTTGTAGAATTTTTTGCCGGAACCGACACAATTCCTTTTTATTGTGTAGAGAGAGAGAGAGAGAAAGAGAAAGGAGGATTGGAGATGGCTGGCTGCAATGAGGAGGTAAGCTGTTTTGATATATTTATTTTCTTTATTCGCAAAGAAATCCATAACTTATTCTGCTTTCTTGTTTTGCTGTTGGTAATCTAAGTATCTCTATTTGATTAGATGAATCTGATAAATACCTTTCCCTCCCTGCTTTGGCAGAAAGAATTTAATGTATATTATCACGTTTATGGAGGGCTATACTGCTATAAACTAGGGTTGTATTTGTTATGCATGGGAGACCAAACATAGTAGAAAGTCACTCATCAACAAAAGCTATTGGTAAGTTTCTATGTTAATCTTTCTTGAAGAGCTGAATCCATGTAAAGTTTAGAGGACTTGGCTTCTACCAAATTTACTTGGAAAGAGGATATAAATATATCTAATGCAATGACAACAGCAGAGCATTTTGCTTTAATTAATTGAGCCTAAAATATCTGCTCTCAAGAATCACTATTGCTATTTCACATAATAATTGGTTTGGCAAACAATGTAGACAGAATTTAATTAATAGAGAAGAATATTCATTTTGCTCTCTTGGTCCATCTTGTATCTTAATCTGAAGCAATATATATAGTTAGCTACCTACCAATAAAATTGGCGATTCCTCAAATTATTTGTTCCTAGTGAAAGATAGAAGTTGATTTCATAGTTAAGATATTTTGACCTCTTTTCACTGTTGGAAGCTACTGAATGGCCACAGCAAGGAACTGAGTGATTTCAGTCCTACTTTTCAGATGAAAATGACTTTAAGCTTGAAGAACAATTAGGAGACTGTAGGATTATCCGTGTTAAAATTGTCGGCAAATTGGTTTCTTGCTTTTGGGAACCAAATTTTAATAAGCATTGTTAGGTGATGCATCCTTGTCAAGAAATTGGGTCAATGTGGTGACTGAAAAAACCAAAAAAAAAAAAGGTCCAATAATGGTGCAAATCTTTCTATAGCATTGATCAATAAATTGAAGGGTATTCTACTAACAAAGGACTTTACTTGCTCTTATGTCTAGATC
Source organism: Typha latifolia (assembly GCF_019914945.1). Classification (NCBI taxonomy): domain Eukaryota; kingdom Viridiplantae; phylum Streptophyta; class Magnoliopsida; order Poales; family Typhaceae; genus Typha; species Typha latifolia. The sequence continues at coordinate 18,109,904 of NC_133087.1, read as the reverse complement.
TTTAATTGCTTATTTCAGGCACCAGTGCAGAATAAGTACGCAGGAATTGCACCCAAGAAGCCACCCTTGATCGCAAAGGTATGCATAACAAGCTAATTACATATCAAATAACCTACTTACACTGCCCTAGCTTGCATAAGTTCAATAACTTTTTTGGTTCCTTAATGGCTAGCTACTATGAAAATACTCAAACCATATACCTATTCACATGTTTCAATAGGAATTAACATTAGCATTGTTGAGGAATCCAATAGGAAACAGTAAAGTTTCAATATTTAGGCCCGTAAAGATACCGATGATTTACCGAGCAAGCTACTGTAGTACAATGCTCTTCCTTTTTTAGGTAATCGATCTGTCTCCTGGTTTTTGCATCTCTTTTGGTTGCAGGACCATGAGCGTGCCTATTTTGATTCTGCCGATTGGGTCCTTGGCAAGGTAACAGAAAGATCTCCATGAACTCTTTCGTAATTTGAATTTGGAACTGCTTGATATATCATACGCTTAACAAGTCTTGTCTCTGAAGGATGAGCTGAGACTAAACTGAACTTGACACAAAAGTCTTAACTCCTTTTCTGATATGTGTTTCTGTAGCAAGGAGTAAATAACACTGCAGTTACTGCCATTGAGTCTCTGAAGCCCAAACTGAAGGTATAAGATCTCATCCTTTCTCATGAATAAAGACTTCAGTGAGATAATTAAGGAAAGCATCAGAATTAAGTTAGTTTTCATCAGTAATAGTCTTCTTCTTCTGTCATCACGCAGCGAACACCTCATCATCAGCTTCCTCCTCGAAAGCCTGCATGTACATCTGATGGCGAGAATTCGGTAAGCTTCCACTGAATCACCCAGCTCCTATTTTGTCTTTAGATTATTAGTATGCACTTGTTATGACTAATTCAAGTTTCACAATTAATATGATCAACTTTCAGTCTCAGCTGGCTATTTAAAGTTGTGAGACTGGTGAGAAGGCATGGTGTTAGGAGCTGGTTATGTGAATATTTTTCTAGTCATCATCTGAAAATGGACTTCTCTGTTATTACAGTCATGAATTTATTGGAAAAGTATAATCTTAGTTCAGAGTTGTGAATTTGGATTATCTCCTGCGTCGGAATTCAAAATTTCTTCTTGCTGACAAGGATTTTCGTTTCACTTATCTTTTTCTAAGAGTTAAATATGCGAAATAAACTTTGGAATAAGGCATAATTTTATTTTACTATAGTGAAGTTTATGCTAGTTAAGTATCCAAACCGTAAATTATCTTCAAATTAGTATAGTAATACATATAATTTTTTCATACAATATTTTTAATTTTATTAACAAAATGTAATTACTATTTCATGCTCATAAATTATATACTTTAATAATTAACTATCATTTCAATCATTCTCTCATCTCTTAATCCATGCATTATAAGAAATATTTTAATCATATATATCTCATAAAGTTAACGGAACATATTATTATACTAGATTATATCCAAACACCATATTATTATTTGGATTCAATCTAGCTTATTTAAAATTTAAAAATAAGTTTGACTAAACTAATTTAAGACTTATATACCGCATCCAAACACCATCCTACAAAAAAAAAAAAAAAAAAAAAAAAAAAAAGCCTTACAAAAAGACTTTCTCATACAAGAAGGAAAAGAACTGGGAGAGATGTCATATTTATTTGATTTTGACTAGTCCTTTTTTAATTTTCCTCAATCACTCTGATTCTCAGGAATATCCTGTCTGCTGTGAAAAGGAAAATGCTTTGCATCTCCTGTAAACCCTCTCAAGATGCATGGGCATATTATTATTGCCACAGCTAGGTTCTTATATATGCATTATATGCTTCAACTGGCCTCATTGTGGGAGAAACATTACTTCCTCATTCTAGTGGGAATTGTGGGTCTCAAACTACATTATAATTTATTTTCCTGGTTGTTCTGCGCTTAGAATTTTTGTTTCAGATGGTGCCATGAACAAGATATAGATGAAGTTTATACAATACACTCCTGGAAACATCTTCTGCAGCAACAACTGCTGTTGCTACTGACAATAGTACTACCAGTGGCAGTAGTAATAAGATCAATGACAATAGTAATATTACAATTTAATCAACTCGATTCCCTCCAGTGCACCAAACTGAATGAGACACAAGTTGAATCTAATGGATGATTGGCAAATGGAGCAGAGGGCTCACCCACTTGAGCCAGTCATTGCTCCTCTTTCCAGCTCAATCCAAACCCCACCACACTTGTTCCCCTGTCAGGTTGGTTGTTGTGGCTAATCCAATCCAATCCAATCCAATCCACCTCCATCTCTCTCTCTCTCTCTCTCTCGCCCACATACACATGCATGGCATATTTGAGCTGGGGTGTGGGCTGAGAGATGCAATGTGATGCCAAGAAGAAGAGACCCAAATGGAAGGGGAGCAGCACTGATGGATGTAAGAGATGCCTTTTTCTTATAGGAGGGACACCACCATTATTTGATGCCTTTGTCTTCCCCAGCAGCTTTAAGAGGAGGAGGGTCTTGCCGTTAGTGGGAAGGGCCCAATTTGATACATTACCCACTAACAGATGGGGGTTCCTTGCCCTAATTTTTAATGGGCCCATCTGCCATGGTAGGCCATGTCACATGCCCACATGCATGGCCCTCCATGCCCATTAGGGATGGGTTTTTCGGATAAAAGATAAAGACTTCTTTGCTAGCCAAGTTGTGATCTCTCTTTCTCCTCTCGTCTCTTGTCATAGTGGTAAGCTGACTTATTTGTATTTTACCACCTATTTTTCCACTAATTCCAAGATTTAGCTCTGCCCATCTTGAAGACAAAGTGCTGCTCCGCAGGCTGCAGTGGAGCCGACATTAACCAAACTCACAAGAATCCCATCTTTTGGTTGAATGAATGCAACCAAGGCTATATTTATTGCTGCATATTGTGCTTCTGCTAGCTCCTAATCACACATAAAAGAAGGAAAAAAAATTTTTTTTTCTTTAAAAAAAAAAAAAGTCCTGCCCTATTTAAGAACCCCACCCTTTCATACGGCAATCACAAGACAAACATCTAGTAAGAAACTGGAGCAAAGCATCCAAGAGGGAGGGAGCAATCCTCCTCATTTCATTGCCGTGAAACTGGAAAGGGACCAATCCCACACCATGTGTTCGACGAAATGCCGTCCCTCAATTTTGTCGCCATATCATTATAATGTAACTGCTGTTAGTAAGAAGATCATATGCTCGTCACTGAGCGCAGCGTACTCCAGCTTTCCATTGGTTGGGCTTTTATCAATCAATAGACAAATAGACAATAGTTGGATGCATTAATGTTCCTACTTTTGCAAGTTGTTTAGTGATTAATTGGTATGGATTAGATTTATATTAAATTGGTGAAAATTTTGAAAAGAACTTTCTGGCAGGAATCCTACTAAGTATCTAATAAATATTTTTATTAGCTCCGTATAAGACTACAACTAGTCTTCCTAGCCCCCTACTCCTAGGCTTACCTGGATCCCCTACAGCAATCGGGACCCACGACTACCCTCCTCCGGCTGCGACCTGTCCTCCACGTAATACCATTAATGACGTGGCGAGCAAGTCATGAGTGTGGCCCCTTCCATACGGAGTACACGAGATTTGAGGCCTTGCCCCCCTCGGCCCCCTCAGAAAAAAAGAAAAGAAAAGAGACGATCCCAACTTCCACTGTTCTCAGCCAAACAGCAAACGACGACGACTCCATCAAATCGGGGGCGTTCAAATCCACTGAGTCACCAATCTCGAGGCGATGGGCTCCACGCCCGTGTATTTATTAACCTCTGCTGACATTTAAAAAGGTTGGGGGAGGTAAAAAGTTGGGGGAGGAATACATTCGTGATATTTTTAAGTAAAGGGAGTTACGATGCAGAGGATTCTTGTGGCATAAGCCATCAAGCCCCCCCCCCCCCGACCCCTCACTTCCATAAATATACCCCTGAGATACCAAAAATTACCCTCGATAACTACCAATAATTACCAGATTACCAAGCAATGAAACCTCGTGTAGTAGTTCTACCGCTTACCCCCGGTAAGAATGCGTACTTTCACTGCCTGGGTCCGCTGGGGGTGGGGGTGGTTTAAAGCTAGCTTAGCTTTATATATATATATTTCTCTTTGAGGTCTATAGGAGAGATAGAGAGGCATCTTTGCCAGCGAGGAAGGTGAAGGATCGAAGCTTTCTTTGAAAGGGAAAGGGGGGTGTGGATTGGCAGTCAAAGCTGGCATTTCCCCCCTTTTCTCCTTTGATCTTTTGGGTCCCTTCGACCTATTAATCTCTCCAAGCTCTCAATCCAAGAGAGGGAGAGGGAGAGGGAGAGAGAGAGAGAGAGAGAGAGAGATATAGAAGGAGAGGAGATGGGTTCTTCTATGGTGTGGTTTTTGTTTGGTTTGATTTCATTTTGAGTGGAGGAAGAAGGTAATGCGTAGGAAAGCATGTCGACTTCACCTTCTTTCGCAGCGGAGAAGAAACACTGGTGGGTAAGCACTAGAAAGGTGAGGTTTTTGGGTTCTTCCTCGATCTTTGTCCTCTCTCTCTCTCTTTGCTGTTGCTGGTTTGGGATAATGTTGGTGATTTTGGCTTGGGTTTTTGTTTTGTGAAATGTTGGTTTGTTTAGATTTGTACTTGGGTGAACAGCTAAAGAGACGTTTACATTTGGTTCCTCTAACAATCTCTGGTCTGTTTTTGGTTCTCCTTTGGCTACTGTTCCTATCTACAGAACGGAGAACATCTCACCATCTTCTTGCTCCTCTGAGTCCTCTCTATTAGACGACGAAAAGCCCACTCATGTATTCATTTCAAAGAAGCCCTTCTGCATTGCCTTCTTCTATTGCAATCACGCTACAAGACTGATATTTCCTCTGATAGCTTATATTTTGAGTAGAAATAGAAACTCTCCTGCTGTTTTCTTCACTACCAAATTGTCAAAAATCCAATCTTTTTCTCTTCTGATCGCTCGAGACCATCCCATCTATAGAAACGAATTCCAGATGCCAAAAACTATTTTTTTGGTCGTCACATTCCTTTTATTCTCTGTTTCAAAGTGTAATATTTTCTGTTTTGCCTTTGGGGACTCCCAGATCGTCGACAAGCACGTCCGAGAAGCTCGAACTCTGTTCGCGAAGCAGGAGCCGGCTGATGTCGCCGCCGCGGTGGGTCTCCTCGACGCAGCCCTCGCCATCTCGCCCCATCTCGAGGCGGCGCTCGAGCTCAAGGCGAGGGCGCTCCTCTTCCTCCGGCGATTCCGAGACGTGGCAGATATGCTGCAAGAATACATACCAAGCTATAGGATGGCTAACGACGACGACTCCGGAAGCTCGTTCGGCTCCGGCGACCAGTCATCGCGGGTGAAGTTGCTCTCGCCGGACCGGGAGAGATCTGATGGTGGAATCTTCACGAGATGCTTCTCGGTTTCCGACCTAAAGAAACGTTTCCTCGCTGGGATTTCTAAGAACGGAGAGAAAGAAGGCCAGTGGAGGTAATCTCACCACTACTGGTTTTTTGACAAAGAAAAAAAAATAGAATTTTTAGAAGAAAAAGCCTTCCTTTTTTGTTACATAAATTGTTCTGGTCACCGCTCGGCGAGTTCACCTCTTGCTCTGCTTCGTCTTTTTTCAGGTACTCTGTCTTGGGCCAGGCCTGCTTTCATTTGGGCCTAATGGAGGATGCCATGGTTCTCCTCCAAACCTCGCGCCGCCTCGCCTCCGCTGCCTTCCGACGAGAAAGCATCTGCTGGTCCGACGACAGCTTCTCCTCCTCCTCATCCAATTCCTCCAATTCTCCGCCTTCATCCTCTTCCTCCCATCTCCTCTCTCATATCAAGCTCCTCCGCCGCCGCCGGGCCGCTGCCGTCGCCGCCCTCGATGCCGGCCTCCACTCAGAGTCCATCCGCCACTTCACCAAGCTCCTCCTCCTTCGCCGCTCCACAATCCCCCTCCCCCACCCCTTCGCCGCCTCCTGCCTCGTCGGCCGTGCTGCCGCCTTCCGCGCTGCAGGCAAGATCTCCGACGCTATCGCCGACTGCAACCGCGCCCTCGCCCTCGACCCCGCGTCCATCCCGGCCCTCCGCGCCCGCGCCGAGCTCCTCAACTCCGTCTCCGCCGCGGCCGACTGCCTCCGCGACCTCGACCACCTCAAACTCCTCTACGACTCCCTCCTCCGCGACCACAATTGGCGCCCGCATCGCGACGTCGGATACCGCGAGATCCCATCCGTCCTCTCCGATCTAAACTCTAGAATTCAGGAACTCCGCCGCCGTGTCACCACCGGCGACGGCGGCAATGTAGACTACTACGCGCTCATCGGAGTGCGGCAGGGGTGCAGCCGATCGGAATTGGAGCGTGCCCATCTCCTGCTCTGCTTGAAGCATAAGCCGGAGAACGCTGCGGGGTTCATCGAACGGCTGGAGTTCGCAGACGAGGAGCACCGAGATCTGGATGCCATCAAGGATCAGGCAAAGATGTCAGCGTTGATCCTTTATCGCATGCTGCAGAAGGGGTATGCGAGCATCATGGCTGACATCATGATGGAGGAAGCCGCCGAGAAGCAGAGAGCGAGGGAAGCTGCAGTCGAAGCTGCGAAGCAAGCGGCTTCTTCGGCGAACAAAGTCGCATCTTGCTCGGAGAAGCTGAAGGCGGAGAAGTGTTTGGAAGAAGCAAACGAGAAGAAGGCAGCTGCAGCGGCAGCAGCCGTGGCGGCTATGACTGCTACTGCGACGGCCGCAGCAGCGCCGGTGTACCAAGGGGTGTTCTGCAGAGACTTGGCGGTGGTGGGGAGTTTGCTGTCCCAAGTAGGGTTCAATAGAGCTATTCCGGTGAAGTACGAGGCTTTGAGCTGTTGACGTTAATGAAGTTTCCCGGGAAAGCTACTTTGAATTGGTTGTCATCCAATGTTCGTTGTACAGCTGGAAGGAAAATTTTTGTTTCACTATTTTAGTGTTGTTATAGTGCATTTTTAGTTCCTTTTCTCTGCTTTCTTAACAAAATCTTAGCTATATATTTTTCTCTGGGCTTTGGATTCTTCGTCTAGTAAAAATATCAATCAATTTGAAGGTACTCACCATCTTTTTAACTTCTGGTCGGGAAAGGAGAATACGAAAGGAGTAGTTTTTGTGCATTCGTCCTTTATCCTGGATAAGTCGATTAGCCAACGATAAATTAATGTGATAAGTGGAAGATTATCCGTGAATAAATCCCTCGATTATGAAGCCTTTTGCCAGAAGGCTTATTACCATCCTCCTTGGAGTTTGGAAGGGGTAAAGCTGTAAGCTTCGAATAGCAGAAAGGAACCCATGTGGACAAAGCTCGACACGTAGCCATGCATGAGGGACGCGATTCCCGAGGCACCGATGCTGTAATTTTCGTGCCAACGTAATCTTATCCCCTTTTTTTTTAATTTAAATTTTTTTATTTATTTGAGCGTTATTAGGTCAAAATTTTCTTTTCCAAGAGCAGAGGGTTAGCAAAAGTAATTACTGACGACAGTAAGCATCTGCCTTCCACGTGACACATTAGGTAGCAAAAATATTTGAATGCAGATACGAGTAATTAACTAGGTAACTATGGAGGGATATTTAGTTGATTGTGTTCATTAGTGAATATATAAATCAATCATTGGATACTTTTGTCCTGAGGGATGGCTTTCTAATTTTGAAACTTGGAACTGGGCTTCTGATCTTATTCCATGTCACATTTAGTTCATTATTAGATAATATTCCAATCAAACTATTACGCGGTGCTGTGCACGTTAACATATAAGACCCACAAAATTGATTCCAAAGCTCGCCAAAACCTTATATCAAATGCATCAAAAACTGTAACAAGAAACGACATATCTAAAGTTGATAACACTCAGCAATAGAAAGCATATACATTACACAGTGTGTACGAGTTGTAAGTACTTTTGGGTCACTAATCGCTATCTAATAAATGGCCCCTCACTTACTGTTAACCAAAAGTACACACGTGTCAAACAACTTAAAGCTATCACCGTGACATGAGACCCACTCTTTTCTGACACGGTAAATGATGCAGTCGACGTGCTGTCCACATGTCCTGCTGTCATGTGGTACACTGATTTCCAGGTGTTGAGCCAGCGTGGTGCACCCTTTTCCATTAATATAACTATAGTTCGTGGAATTAATTAATTTAAAGTTCTCGTACCCACTAATAATGGATTAATAATGTTGATATATATATGGTCTCCTAATTTTTACCTAATCCCAGCAGCTCGACCATTCTCGTGATACTTAATTATATCCCTTATTATTATGGTGTGGAGGTGAACTCGAGGAAGAGGGGAGAGGGGAAAATACGACAAAGTCTCGAAATCGGCGACGAGAATGTGGAGTTGAATTGAGAGTCGGTGGTCTTATTCTGACTGTCTTCGAGGGGACGTGATGATGAGATAGATTTTGGAAGCCCAAAACAAATTCATGATAACAATAATGCACAAAGTGCATCTCAAATGATATTAATACGAAGTTCGTCCTGCCTCTTTTGATTACCTACATAAGTTTTCCATGGGACAGCCATCTTTCCCGTAGGAGAACTCAGGCTCATGCAAGCAAAAGGACGACGAAAGTGTCCATGGTGACGTAGATAAAATATTTAATTCACAAGGTCAATTTTGTCTTATCGTCGAGTCCATGGGCCAATAACGAGCTTGATCTAGATTGGAGGCATGGGATTACAGATATATAGTGGTTTGGTATCTGACTTAGGGAGTGAGAGGTGACAAAAATATTAAGTAAACAACAAAGTTTTAGCTGTTCGATGATTATAATGACATTTTTATAGTGTGTTGTGAATAACGAGAAGAAAAGAAAAGGGCATCGTGATGCCGCCATCTAAAGGAACATACATACCCTACGACCGCATTAGCTTTGGTTCCATTAGATTATGAGAACCAAATTGTACTTAACATGACAAATTTTGAAATTGTGAGCTCCTAAAGCATATAATAGGAGAACTTTTGCAATTATTCCAGGTATGTGGATGCCCAAGATATTCCCTCTATATTACAAAACTGCAACACAACTCCCCATATGATATATCCTCACAAAACAAGAATGCCCTCAAATTAAGTAAGTGTTCTTAAGGGTATGATCAAGGTTATTTTGGTCAAAATGGGTGGTGTTAGGGTTCCAGGTGAGGGGGACAAAAGGGTGAGTTGGGGTCATGTGATGGACGAATGGGATTGGCGATGATGGATGGCAGGCATACGACTTTGGCAAGAAAAGCATATGTCCTATGTCCTTGTAGAAGAATTTCTAATCATAGGGTATGAGATTAAATTAAGACCTAAAGATAGCACCAAAAGTGGTAGTTACAAGGGATTTAGCGGGCGATTGGGTTGGATTGGCACGTGTGGAGCTCTCAAAAGTTCATATGCTTGACTTGCTAGGGGGAGAGAGAGAGAGAGAGAGAGAGAGAGAGAGAGAGAGGAGGAGGATTCACACGTGGATGATTTGGTTATATATAGTTGGAGGCTTACTTTTGATTGGGATCAAAGGGTGAGAAAGTTTGGGCCATGTGAAGGGAAAGGATCAAATCACGTGAATTAGGAGAAAAAACTGATGCTTGCACTGGCTTTCCGTGACAAATTGAGGATTTCTTTTGGGTATTAAAATGAGATTCCGATCTAACTTTGATTTTGGGAGGGAATAATAAATCAATGGCGGCTTAATAGAATAAAGTATAGCTTCCTTCAGCTCATGGATCAAAATTTTTTTTGAACGTCAGCAAATAAGGTTGGTACCTTTAATCCTCCTCTATTTCCTAATGACGAAGAAAGTAGGGATTTAAATCACCATCACCACATCGACAACATGACAATCTCCTAAACCAAAATCTCTAATGAAACAAGAATCAATACTATTGATATGATGGGCTTATCTATTGGGCACCTAAACTTCGTCACGGCCCATCGACCTAGTGATTTTAGCGATCGTAAGCGTAACTCACAATACCACCCAACATATGCATTTAATATGTACAAACATAGCAAGGAATTGAAAACTACTGAGACTTGGCAAATAGTGAATTTAACTCTGATGAGTTGCAATTTAGGACCTTCATGCTTACCTGAATGTGAAAAAGTTGAGAGGCAGCAGGTACGTATATCCTCACCCTGTGCTTGGTCAAGCCTAAATAAACCCCTTGCCTAATACATCTTCGAGTTATATCACTTAATCACTCTGTGAGCCAATTAGAGGTTAGTCGCCTGACTTTGAGTGTAGTTAGTTTTTAGCACGAATAAGTGTAGACAATAATTGATGAGAACTAGTCATTGAAGATGGCACATATGAAAGTAAAATGAGAAGCCTAATTGATTTTCCATCAGTAGATTTAACAAGCTTTACAATATTAATTGGAAAAAGGAGGCACAAGCATCACCTGCGCTTGGATGATATTATTTTGGTTCCTTTAAGAGGAGTTTTCTGGAATGGATTTTTACTGCAACTGGAGCAAAACCAGTCTCCCTCTGGAACAGCTTCTAGTGGAGGATCACAACAGTCAATGTGAGTGCCGATTCCACATCCTGTAGTACCACCCTCATCCCCACAAATCAACATCACCTCGCCCCTGTCACGTGACCCGCAGACCGTGCAGCAGATATCGTCATCGCTTTCTTGTGAAGGAACTCTGGCATCAGCAATGATCTCCTCGGAACGGTTCAATAAGTTTGCAAAAGATTTTTCAGCCCAAGCATGTGTTTTGAAGAGAACGTGCCGCTCCAATGTGTAGCTTGGCTTGCAAACATATTCAACCAAGTAATCTGCCACAACGCATGGGACCTCATGCCTTAGAAACTCTTGCACCCATGCATCAACACGTGGCATGCTCGGACTTACAATGGCGAAGTCAACGCCAGCTTTAAGAAAGCGAGTGTATGGCGGGGAGGTTGCTAAGATGGTGCCATCGCCAGCTTTTACCACACGTTTTAAGGTATCCTAGTTTAGAAAAGAAAAGAAGTTGGTATGCCTAAAAGATTAAATGAATTTTTGAACAATAAACAAGCACTTTGGAAAGAGACTGCTACAAAGATGATCAAGGAAAGTGTACAGTAATAATTAATAAATAGGTTAATCAGATAGTACCAGTGTGGGAGCTATGCATTCTCCATATATGATAATCCGCAAGCCATAGAAGGCACCATGACCAGTTCGTTCCCTCAGTTGACGCCATTTCCGTGGAGCTTCTAAACTGATTGCACCATCTTCAGTGAGGCCATTCTTATACCACTCAAAAGTTTCTTCTTCTAAAAAATTTCCAGCCTCACTGCTAGCACTTAAATAATCTGTCTTAAGAATCCACCTGCATAACGAACAAAAGGCGAGCTTATATTTATAGGCCTACTGTTTGGTTGACAGTGAACAAGACAAATGAAATGCTGTATTGATTGTTATAATGTATTTTATTTTTTTGGTTAGAAAGGCCGATTGTTCATATGTATTAAGTTGCATAGTGGTACTTCAAATACAAGATGTCAAATCTAAAATGTCAAAGATGCATATTATCTCAGCAGCATACCTTCCAGCTGCAGCAGCAGCAAAAAACTTTTCAGTTCTGCGAACTGGGTCTGGGACAACAAAATGCGTTGCTTGGTACGACCAATGATGAGAATCCCTGCATACCCTTCCCCTAAGCTGTCTAATTATTGTCTGAAACTCCTTTCTCTGAGGTCGATGTCCACTTAGTATAAACCAAGCAGGCTCCAAACTGCTCAATGGACCAGTCTTGCTTCTTTGCTTGTTACCATTGTCAACGCCTGCACCTTTTTTATCCTGTACTAACTGTATCTCATTGTTACAAACCACACTAACACCATGATCACTATTTTGTTCAGAAATTACCATGCTATGAACTGGATTATTCTCCTTTTCTGACTCCAAGGATGTTTCCCTCCAATCCATGGTCATACCATTTTCATTTCCTGCAGACTTAGGATGCTGAACCACTTTTGAGTAGTCCTCAATGACCGCATCTCTGCATAATGGTTCAACTGCCCCATTCATTTCACTATTCGTAGCACTAGGATGTTGTGAATCAGTATGCAGCTTCTCCACCTTTCCTGACTTGCTTTCAGTTGTATTTACAGAGTCAGCTTTTACTGAAGCAACATCAACATTATTTATCATACTACTGCCTACAATGCGCTTATTTAGGCCATTCATGCTCCTCTTGGCAACTGTCTTCTTAAGACGTGCACCTGACATCACTTTGCTAGTGTCCCTCTTGCATGCATCAACACCTGAGCAACTTGAAAGTTTTTTGCCCTCTATTTCCCTGTTACAAGGAGATGAAGCCGCTTCATCATGCTGTGATCTATGTGGCACCGTCACACTGATACAAGTATTTGGTATTTCACTCATTTTAATATCACTATTATCAAGTTTGGTGGAACATTCAGATTTCCTTAAACCATCTGAAGATATCTCAGGTACCTTTACTTCGGAAGTTGTCACATCTGCAGTTTTGTTGCCAATGGCTAATGACCCAAAGTCTTCTGCAGCTTTCCGTACACCGAGGTGCAGTTCAGCTTCCTCCATTTGCTCATCATGGAGAGGCAAATTTCTAAGCACCTTAACATCTGCAGGAGATACCTCTGTACCTGTAACCATTGATTTCGAATCAGCCAAGTTATTTACTCTGCTCTTTTCCAACCCATTTTGCAGTTTTTGTGAGTCTGCTTCAGCAACTGAAGGAAAAGATTTAGTGTTTTTGGCCCCTGAAACAGTTTGTCTACTATTAAGTGACTTCCTCTTATAATTCAAGGCTTTGGATTTAGATGACACGGTACGTTGATTGCCAATAGAATGTAATACAGTATCCTCCATGTTGTTACTTATGCAGTTAAGCCCAAACACATTTTTCTCCAGAGGTAAAGCAGTTACCTGTTCTAAATTTTTAGATTCCTTAATCATCAGATTCTGCACAATAGAAGACTTGGGTGACTTGGAGCCTGCTCTAGAAACAGAAACCTTCCTCTTTTGAGGAAGAGCAGAACCAGTTGCTCCAGCATTCTCTGGACTTCCATTAGCTGGTAGACTCTGAATGTCAGAAGATTCACCATTTCTTCTACCTTCTGTTGATGGTGAGCTATCGAAGTCAAATCTGAAAACACTTCCTTTCAACTGGAGTGAAGAATTTGAGTATGGTGATGGTTCTTCTGGAGATATTGACTTACTTCGGAACTTCCTAGAGTAACTTAGTCTATTCACCTTCTCATTTAATGTACTTGCTGTCGTAACCAATTTCGTTGTTGACAATATATTGTCTTCTTTCTTTAAATTAGTCTCACAACGTATGTTTAATTCACCAGCATTAGCAGCATCTCTGACATAATCGTCACCAGCTAGTACATTATCTTTCAGATGAGTGAATTCCTCCACCTTACCTTTACCATTATACACATCCAAGGCCTTTCCAGACCTTGCCTCTTTGCAGGGTGTGGTAAACTGATTGTTGCCCATTGTCATTTTGCCAGCATTTATCAACTCATTTGCTACTACATTATCTTTGCTGCTGATGATGATTCCTGAATTTTCAGTAGGAAAATGAGGACCTGTTGAAACTGCCACACCACTTTGTGTAGTAAATGTTCCAATACTGCTTCTCCGGTCAAGTCCTCTTGCACCTACATCTTCAGTTTCCTCTTCCGAGTCCCTGGCCTCAGCCTCCAAAATCTCTAGTTCCCAACCACTTGTTTTAAGAAAAAATAACAAAGGCAGAGGGATCAAGGTTCTTACATAATTAGACTAGGGATGTACAATAATTATAAATAATAAATTGCCTGCAATATCCAATATTAAATTACATTATTACAAGCATAACGTCCTTGAGATGTAGCACGCACATGTTTTATAGCCTTTATAGGTTGCATAAGTAATTTAATTATTGATGGCAAACTATGGAATCTACCATAGTAAAGCGAACAACCAATAATAGTGATCTGCTCACAATTGATGACCAAACTAATTAGACAAATTCTTTCTTTCTCGTTCTCCGATTAAAAGGGAGTTGCACAAGGGGTATATGTGGAGCACAGGCATAGAAGTACAAGCTGCATGCACCTCTACGAGTTCATTTCCTCTCAAACTATTCAGAAGATGAGAAAGAAAAGTAATCAAAGAAGTAACTCATCTGAAAAGACAAGCATTATAAGAATCTTACCTTTTAATGTAAAAGTCTATTGGCAGAATTTCCCAATCTTTTAAGCTAAAAAAAGAAAATTATTTGTTAGCCAGTTTCATGGAAAGCAAGACTTAATGGAGTATTTATAAATAGTGATACCAGTCTTCCAACCAACGATGATTAACCAGTTTGATATTGACTTTCTTTGCAAGTTCGTATTTTTCACCTACCACCATCAGAATGAGAGAGTTCTGTGAGTATCGAGTGGAAAAACACATAATAATATTACTCCAAAATTTAAAATACATAATAATATTTCTCCAAAGTTATGAAGTAGCAGAACTTCGTTATAATATATGGCTTAAACCCTACTAATCTACATCTAGAGAGATATCTTAATTTTCAAGAAATATAAAATTCAAAGTAAAATCCTAGTAGGGGTTCAATATGCAATTTACAAAATTAAGGCATAAAATTGTTAAACTTAGGCAAATGCAAAGCCCCCCGCACCCTCACATGCACTTAAAGAGGGAAGAACTTCTAGGTGACCATAGAGCCACCAAGCTAATTGGATATAATGTTGAGCAACTACAAAAGTATGATATTAGAATAATGAGATGGAGATGTTCCAAACAATATGGAACACCAACACAAATCAAAAACATCTAGTCCAAAAGAACAATTGAGAACATCAATCAAATTGTCATGCTCTCATATTACAATTACCAATTTGGCAATGCCATTTAATAATCAAGCAGGATGTAACATACCTTCAAACTTGTAGCAAATAAGATGGGTAACTTGATTTGCTATTAATGGCTTTGAAAACCGAGCCCCCATCAAGGAAACCATTTTCTGTGAATAAAGTAAAAGCAAAAGCAAACAAATTCAGAATATAACGAGAAAAGATAAGCAGCTAAGTTATTAAATAATACATCTAAATATTCATTATAACCATATGACTGTGCAGGTATAAGTATGAGATATTAATGAGTATGGTATTACTAAGATTTATATATGATCGATGGGAATGAACTATAGCAATCATTATTCAATAATCTTAGACATTTACAGCGTGCATGTTTATCAGTGCTGAGACAGCATGTTAATCAATAAGAATACAAACAAGCTTCCACCATTGAGAAATTCACAATATTTTAATAAACACATAAGACAGCCAAGGTAGCTGCCATAAACATGCGGCACTTCAGCAAACTAATAACTTGTTCATCATAGATACTAAAAGCAGGTTAATAGCAGAAAACCTTATCAGAGATCAAAGGATATTTTTCCCCATACATCTCAAATGTTAAAAGATAAGATGGAAATGAACAAGAATGTCAAGAAAAGTATCAACTCTGATGCTAAAATAAATTGGGGCACTTCTTAGTTCGCATAGAACAAAGCCTAGATATGTCTTGCAAGACAAATTGAAAAACAAGAGCTCGCTTGTGTAGAAATATATGACCAATTGAATTTTCAATCAATCCAGAATTCAAGAACCTAATTGGTCAATTGTTGTTTAACTTAAAAACGACTCGTCGACTCACCATTATATCCTCTCGTTCTTGCCTTTGATATCCCGTCAAGCAAATGTTCAGTGATTCACTGCCAGGTATTCCATTCAGATCTCTTACAGGCCTATACAGAATCTGCAATGTTGTATGAACATACCACAGTAAGTTGCTAGCTACTATTGATGATATAATTAATTAACTGTAGCATAAAGTTCACAAGGAGCAAAAGACCACAAATCCACAATATGTAGGTAGCCACAATAAATGCAAAATGACACTTCATGAAACTAAAAACAGGAGGGAATAATTATAGGATTCATACAGGTTTTGCAACAACATAAGCTAAACCCTTATCCTACACTAATATTTCAATTGGGATCTAAATGCAATGTGCAGAAAAATACCTTGTTATTAACAGCTCTTTGAATCACATTTCCTAAAATACCCATTATGCATAAGAAAAGAACATTACCGATCCTGTGTACTGAATAACCACTAATATATAACTTGCTTATCTCCAGTTTACATCAACGTCAAACAGGCAGAAAAAAAGAACAATTAGAGAGGGAAAAAAATATTGACCCTATTAGCATCCACCACTCTTCCAAAATCCACGCTATCATCAATCCACATCTCCGTGACAAGTGTTTTTCCATCGTTCCGAGCAGCAATACACACGGGATCATCCTGTTGAAAGTACCAAAACCTTCTCAATCTATCGTTTAAATAACCCTAAACGCATTGCCTAACAAATAAGTGAAAATAGAAGCAAAAGCTTACATAAACGCGACCAGAGACGACCACGTGAGTACAACTGGAATCATACTTCCCAGCATCGATCCCTCCTCTTCGAACAAGCTCCGATCGGTACTAAAACATAGTAAAATCGCACAAGATCGAATCAAAACACCAGATCTTCTGGTGAAATTAACAGAGTAATCGTCAAAGATGGTGACCTGGGCTTCGGAGACGGAATCGAAGCCGAAGAGAACGAATCTGATGCCGGCGAAGAGCTTCCCAGGGCTGCTGGAAGTGCTCGAAGTGGAATCGCCGCGAGATCTGAGCATTTCGGGCGAAGAACTGGGGGATTCGGAGGTCAAAACCCTACCCTATAAATTTACGAGGTGGAGTATAGACCGAAAGAGAGAAGCGAGTAGTTGTTATCTCTTTCGCGGCGTCGCCTGGAAGAATGGATGAGAAGAAGAGCGGTTCCTTCTCGAAGACGAGAGGATGGGAGGGAAATTAAAAACATTTCGTTTTAATTTCAACATTGTAGATTTTATTCGATTTTGGTTTGGGTCAGGGGGAGGGAAATGGCGGGAGAGGACGTGGAGGGCAAAAGAGTACGCACTACGTGGCACGAAGAGATTCGTGCAAGGTGATGGGCTTTCTAGCCAAGGCCCAGCCCAGATCTTTCGCTTCTCGTTTGGGCTGTCATTCTTCCAAAGAAAATTTAAAAAACAAAAAGGTTTTATATATTTTTTTTTTCACATATATATTTTTTCTTTAGATCTCTATTTTGTAATAATTAGAAGCCAATTTCTTTCCCCAATTGGAGCACCAGATAAGCCTGATATATTAAAATTATCAATAAATAATAATTTTGCTATAATTTTGCTAATTGAAAATATTGGAATGACGTGTGATAGGATTGGCTTGTAGATAAATGCATGCATCAGGCAATAATTTGAGAATATTTATATGATAACGTTGATCGACGTCTTCTTACGTGGAGATCTGACTTGCGAAGAGATTGGAATCCTACGTGTCCTACACGCACCCTCTCCCGGGTGAATGGATAAGGTCTAGTCATCAGCCACGGAAGATTGGACCTTAAATTTGGCACAGCTCTCTCGACCAGCTTGGCTACATCGAAGTGGACGAATGCGAGGGCCCACTCCTCCTTGTCGCCACTCCCAATTGGACACGTGTTTCTCCAATCGCAGAAGCAAGAAAAAGTGCACTTGATCTTTTCCATCTCCTATTTATAATATTAAAAAATAAAACAAAAACAAAAGACGAGTTAGGAAAGCAATGTTATATAAAAATAATTAAAAGCTAAAACCATAAATAAATATATATATATATATATATATATATATATATGTATATATATGTATGTATGTGTATGAAGTTAAGTATTCAAGCACGCGATGCACATGCCTGCCTTATTGGACTTTGAATGTATTTAGGGTTTAGTGATTAGGATGGAACCATAATTCATCACCACTCGCTTCTCTCTGAAAATAAAAACAAAAAAATTGTGGCCACTGGTGAGAATTTGAATTCGAGTTTCATGTCAAAGATGGTGTAGATGAGTGAAAAGGACTAAAAGAAAATTATAAAGTTTGATACACGAGAGTAGAAGAGAAAAAGGATTGAATTAACCATTCATATGTATCATGTAAGTTTATTTTACAGTTGCCAAATGAGCAATGAGACTAATGAGTAACAGCACTGCTTAGTTACAGTATAGAGTTTTCAGAGATAAAGTACCAATGAATTTGATCAAATAAAAAAATGAACAAGTTTCTATTTTTCAGATGAGAAAAAGAAGAAGAAGAATTGTCTGCTGATACATCTTACATCTACCATATAATTCCATTTCAATTTGTTGACATTACATTTCTTGTCCCTTTTCGATGATTTACAATCAAGAAATGATATGTATGAACCAATGAATAAAGAATGTAACCCTTCTTGCCAATTACATCGACAGAGCCGACGTAGATCAGCTCAATCTAACAACTGATAATGTACCCAAGAGCAATAATCGTGCTGGTAATAAGAGCACGACGAACATGTGTACGTGTTGCGATGCCACTAGTCGCCTGAATCGTTTCAATGTCTCCCTTCCCCCATGAAATACACCAGCAAAGCTAAAATGGTGCTGGTTAGAATTGATAGATCCTTCACGTTTACCCGTGATGACGCTCGCATGGATTTGCTGCGTGATAAGAGGCCACCACACCTCGCGACGTTGTTCCCTCTTGGTCTTCCTCATGAGCTTCAGCTCCTTGCGGATCACACATCGAATCGATTTCAAATAGGAATTCATGTCATGATCCCGATTAACAGTTCCTTCCGATCCATATGCAGCACGGTCACTAAGGATTTCCAGAGGATGAGGGGAGTTAAGGAACACAGACTGTGCGGCCTGCAGTACCCTAGTCGACTTCTCTGAATCTACTAATGAATCGCCTAAAATATAGAGACCGCTGCCAGGAGGAAGAAGGTGGTGGTGGGGGGAGAAATTCTCTTCAGGTTGTAGGATCACAAGTTTCCCCATAGGAGAATACAGCAGCTTCTGTTGACAAATTGCATAATAGTTATTGACAATAGTCACTGGCAATGATGCTCTAAATTTCTTACAGAATTACTATTTCAACTAAGTAGAAAGAAAAGGTTTAGACAATATGTGGCTTCTTTTATATAATGGATTGGACAAGGAACATAATAACCATGACTAGAAATTTCTAACTATTTAACAGAGAAGGATTTTCTTTACCTGGTTCTCGAGGCAGGGATGATTACGGAAGTTTCCATTGACGGCCTTGAGAATCTGAGCAACATGATCTGGATAGTTACAGGAGAAAGCTCGAGGAACGATATCTCTGTGCATTGTTATAGCCTGAACATGACTTTTAGGCAGCCCCAATTTGTGAAGCAGGTAATCACCTCGACACATGATGCATGGTGCACCAAAGGTTATAACTGGCAATAAGGATGACGACGGTGCTTCTCCTCGTATCAGTAACATGAGATTCACAAGAACAGCTAGGCTTCCGCCAAGAGAATGGCCAGTGAAGCGGAGAGTTGCAGCGTTACCATGAGATTTCAAGTGAGCTTGAATCTCTGGTAGCATCTGTTGATAAATCCCCTTGGCAGCTTCATATATGCCCCTATGAACAAGTACACCCATTCCCTAAAGCACAAGAAAGATTACACTTTATGAACAAAGAGTAGTGAATGAAAATTGGGTTTCTTCAAGTGAACTGGTGTAGTTCTTATCAAAGACAAATGACAAACAGTTTAGAAACCACATATGAATCTTCTCATCCAATAGGGAGGTGTATTAAAGACAGGATCATAG
Source organism: Typha latifolia (assembly GCF_019914945.1). Classification (NCBI taxonomy): domain Eukaryota; kingdom Viridiplantae; phylum Streptophyta; class Magnoliopsida; order Poales; family Typhaceae; genus Typha; species Typha latifolia. The sequence goes on along the minus strand of NC_133087.1, from coordinate 18,090,138 downwards.
TCTTCTCATCCAATTGCTATCTACTTGCATGTAAACTTAGTAAGAAAATCATGCTTTAGTTTGTCCGACAAGATGCAAAAATTGAATTATACCAATCCAAGTGTAGATAAATACCTTTATTTAAAATAAAAAGAAATAGACAACTCGCTATGACAATTTAATTGCATTGTAAAGGTTTATCAATGTAGTATACACTATACATAGCATAATTAGAGGTACTAATGACTAGGAATAAGCATACCTCAAACTGAATGGGTTCAAACAGAAGATTTGCCTGCCAAGAAGCTATTGTCTCCGAACCCTGCAGATTGAGATGGTCAAACTCAAATTTACACCACAAATATCAAAAAAGATGACCTGCACAAATAGAAAACTTTGATACTATATCAGGAGAAAGTATCCACCTGAATGACAAAATATCTTGTACCGTTGCTATCATCATCGCATATGTACCACTCGCAAGGAGAAGACTTAGCTGAATTCAAATCCTCCGCAACAGCTTGTTTTGTCTCCTCCTTTGCAGCAACCATGGCAGTGACTGAATTCGTCGTGGCCACAAATGAAGCTTCCTCATTCTCGTTGCATGCTGTAATTGAATCTTTCCTCTTCACTTCCTTACCAGATCCAAAGGGAAGGATGCCCTTCGTATGTGATTGCAGATATGAGGCAGCCGAAGCTGCCATCTGATAAGCAGCAATTGCACTTATTCCGTATCCATTTTCTTTCTGTTTTCTACTCTCCTTGTCATCAGCAATCTCAACTTTTGTTTCTTGATCTTGAGCTGGTTTTTTATCCTTGTCAGAATTTTGAGATTTGCCTTTCTTCTCTAAGGATGAAGTCACGAATCGCAATCCGTGGTATCTCAATAGATTTTTTGGCTGGACAAAAATGAGAACCATTAACCATAGGAGAAGCAAATCTTAGAAACTCTCACATTTCTCTTATCTCAAAGGGAGGGGGGAAAAAGAAAGATATCTCAAGAGAAGCAATTACAAGAAAAACATTAAAAGCACAAATAATCACATTGTTGCTAAACTAGCAAATGAACAATAATTGTATCGGATTGCATTAAACAATCAACCATATAATAAAAGTTCAACATAAAGATTGAGAAACTATTCGAATCTCTGCTAAAAAAGTATGAACTTTCCTTATCCAAGACAACAAAGTAACTTCTTTCAGAGAATAAAAACAGAAGTCCTCGCGGATCAAAAACAAACGTACACCAAAAGATATACTTCAGAACTAAAAGATTTGATTTTTTTTATAAAAAAAAATCTGAAATTGTTACCTTGATTCTGGCGATCATATACGAGAGGTTACCGAGATACGACATCTTGGCATAGATTTGGGCCTCTGCAAGGGATACCTTGCGAAGTAACCTCGAGAAAGAATCCCTATCGAAGATCACCTTCTCCTCGTCTCCTGCTTCAACAACACACTCCTCTCCGCCGCCACAGCCCACGCATCGATCGCCATCATCGGCAATCCCAATACCCAAATCGCCCTCTTCTGTCTCTTCATCCCCATTTCCACCTCTCTCCTCCTCCTCCTCCCTCTCCGCCCAGATCGATTTCACGCGCAAAATCTTCAAAACCCAATTCTCCTTTCTCCTTTCCTCCCTCACTTCCTCTTCTTCCCCCTCGTTTAAAGGCCTCTTCTCGTCGACGCCAGCCTCTTCGATGACCTTCTCAACCCCACTTCGAGGCCAAAGCCGCCTCAGAGGCCGCGGAAACATGTACGACTGCGGCGATGGCGCCGCCACGGCCGCCGACTCCGCCGCCGTGGAACGGGGCCCGACCGCGCTAATTTGCGCCGGCGGGTGGTGGTGATGGGCACCAACGGCAATTGCCGGCGGCGGGATCCCTCTCGCAAACCTTAAGCTTTCCATTCGAATGCAAAGGCTTCGCCTTTGGCTATAAAAGAGCGACCTTTTGGGTCCACTTATAGAAGAGAGAGACGAAAGCAGAGAAGAAAGGTACTCCCAAAAAGGTGGAGGCTTTCTCTCCCTTTTACCGTTGATCGAAGCAACCAATAAGCACCGCTAAAGAGAAGTCTCGTGAGAGAAACTTTTAGAATCTACAAAATCCAAAAGCCTCTGCCTTCCTTCGGAAATTTTGGGCTTATATATAGTAAAGTAATAAGGGAAGAACAGAGACTACTACTACAAGTACTAGAGAAAGCCCAAAAGCCTCTGCTTCCTTTTAGAAAATTAAAAGAGACGGAGAGAGAGAGAGATGGGAGCGTATAATAAATGTACGTTGCTAAGTTTACAATAACGAAGAAATGGGAGAAGAAACGGAAAGGAGACTCCTTTATATATCCAGACGAAGATTACGGAGTTGGGCGTTTTGTGACGCGTCTTAAACGGATAGGTGAACACGTCATGAGATCAATGGAGAAAACTTAGAGAGAGAGAGAGAGAGAGAGGGAAGAAGTAAACAAACAAACAAACAAAAAACACTTTCCTTGTTGCTTCCTCTCTCTGTCTCTTCTCTTCTTCTCTCTGTCTCTCTCTTTTGGTCAGCACTCAAGAGAGGGGAGGGGGGTCCTTAAAGAAATGTTTTACTTTTAGCCTGTAAGTTAGTTAGGGTGGTTGCCCAAAGAATTCAAAAGCCTGCATGCAAGTACTTATCTCCCTTTTTTTTTTTTTTGGTGAGGAGTGTACATATAACATACCTCCATGGTGGACCTATTCTTTTGTAAGTAATAATATTAATTCATAAAAATGGTCCACATAATGCTTATGATCCTATTTCATTTTAAGATGAGAGATTATTCTAAAATTTAGTCACCAAGCCTTCCTGTCACACTGAGTCGCTATTTGAAGAATTATATCATTTTAATGGTAATTTCAACTGCCTCTGCCCCTCTATCACTAATGATAAATGATATTTGATACTCTCTCTATCATACAGAGACAGCTTCATTCTTCTTTTATTTATTTTCCAGGAAAAATTCATGATATTACTAATTATGTGGGCAAATGATTGGTCAATGAAACCAATAAACTGCTGTTGAGGATAAATAAAAAAGAAGATTAAAAAAAAAGGTTTAAGGTTGATAAGTTCTGCACGACAGCTCTTTTTTATAGTTCTCAGCTTCTGAGCTCCATAATGGAGTGTTGCAGCTATCACTGCTGCCCTAAAATAGATCACATTAATTGAAGGGGTTACAGATTTCTAACTCTCTCTCTCTCTCTCTCTCTCTTGATGGGGCCACGTCTAAGTTGAGTTTTGGAACTAAAATTAGTAGTATGGAACTGAGCTTTCTCAGCAAATTCAGATGCAATAACTGTGCAAAGTTCTCAAAGATCCATTCGTGCATAAAAGTCAAACAAAAATATGAAATGATAGGAGGTTTACAAGCCACAATGACATTATATGCTAAGATTACCACAACTTTAAATGAAAATAAGAGGTCTCACTAAAACAAATACTATATGGTATGGTATTTATGGAGATAAAGACTCCTTATTAGATAGTGAGCACTGTCCTTAGTGCTGCTAATGACCTTGAGCTATTGTTCACATTACTGCATAAAAGAGCAACGACGTCATTATACTACCGTTATGATCTATTACCCTGCGCTATTAAATTAAGTGGGCCATGGTGATTCGTGGAGAAGCCATAGCCTTAATCTCTGTTGCCAATTTAAGTCCAATTCATTTTAGTCTTCCATTATAATTTTTTATACAAACAAAGACCACCATTGTCGTTCTCAAAGGCTGCAGGTTTATTATTATTATTATTATTATTACGTTCCTTTTGGCATTATTTTAGTTGCTTCTAATGAGGGTCATTGCATTTGCTCTCCACAAAGACCAAAGTTTGGCATACTTATATAACTGGATTTCAACTTTAAATGCGACATTAAAACCTCCAAATCTCCAACCACCATCTTGATTAATAGATGGTAATGTCTTCGATTAACGGGTGGTGCATGTATGCACACATAGACTGATGAATGAACCATTGGGTCATGATAACGACAATCAAAGGCTTTTAGCCTTAGTAGGCAGTGGGTCCATTAGGCCCACGGAGTCAAGTGTATAGTTGTAGAACTTAAATAGACTTTTCGGCCCATAAATGTAGCACCTCTTATTTCTTATTTCTTATTTCTTTTTCCTCAAAGAATTTTTTTATAAATTAACTACCACGAGTACAAAAAAAAGTTAAAGTTGAAGATCAAAAACTACACCAGCTTAGAAGAAAAACCTCAAATCCCACTTACACCCGTATCCTAGATTCCTACATAGTTTGTATATCAATCTATAGCTCAATTAACTTTTCCAAATCTATTCGTAATTTTATAAGTATGCATGAAATGTAATGAAACGAAGATATCATTAATAATAGAGTCAAGCACCCACAAAGCTTAACTAGCAGTATAGGATCCAATTCTATCCAAAGGCAGTGAATATTTTTGCCGAGAAGACAAATGAGAGCTTTACATAGCCACAGCTCCTGAGCAAAGGGTATAGTTATTGCATCTCACCCCTATAAAATAAGGGGCATCGTTAGCTTGTCGGACCACAAACTAGTTATTATCTAGTTTTCTTTTAAAAAAGAAAAACTCTGGAATCAATACTATCTCTAAATATATAACATAGTAAAGTTGATAGAATGTGATTGCAGCTGCCAATAGGTTTATCAATTTTATTAGTAATAATGCATGTATTATCTAATACTAATTGCAGCGGATTTGGTCTAAAAGGTCCCAGTGAGCAGCATAAAACAAAATAATATACGTGTATGTTTGCCTACGTAGATGAGCAAAAGATCCAACCTAATTCTATGGTCCCTATGCTACGACCTTCAAAAAAAAAAAAAAACAACAGTATTTTATAGCAGTCATGATCACATAAGGGTCAGGACAGTCCCATTTTAAATTAAAGCAGCTAGACACGCATCTCCATTGAATTGAGTCAACGAGAGCTCCTCAACCCTAATGTTCCAATGAAGAGGAGTCGAATTAATTAGCTTAATAGCTTCTCAAGCTAGAGGTAATTTCTTATTGATGGAAATATTAATTTAGGCATACAATAACCAGCCACTTGTCCTCCTAGCTACTTAATTAGGGTCCCATCATTTCTTCGCGGTTACATATGGAAGGAGAAACAAAACCTCACAAAGAAACTACTTATTTCCCAACCTATCATTCAAGAGTTGGGAGAAAAAAAAACATATTAATTTCATCGACATAAAAATGACCAACAAGTCAATTGAGGAGTTCTTCTCTTCAATGGAGGCCATGAAAGCAGTTTAGGTTTGATTACGAACACTTGGGAGGGAAGAAAGTCTACGTAACAAGTGGGAAGTAGTTGATTTTGTAGACCAACTTCACATCCTCTCGTTTCACTAAAACTACCATAACCACCTTCAGCTCACCAATGTGGAAATTCGAACACTGTCACCCACCTCCGGGGAGCTGCGTCAATTACTACCGAGCACAGTTGGTAAAAACCTATCATTCGATGTGTGATTGTTCTAATTTTCGGTAAGGGTGAGTTTAGTGACAGTAACATGCAGGCTGCTTATATATAAGCAGCAACGCAATTAGCGTTTGCAAAGATTGTTTCCTAATGGCTCCTATCATGCTGAAGAAGTTGTATTTTGTAGTTGCGCTCTTCTGCATAGCTGACTACTGTTGTAAAGGTAAACCTGAAGAATACCACACTCCGCTGCGACAAAGGAGACACTCTTAGGATTGCATGCAATGATTACTATCTCAATCCTTCCTTCTAACTTCTAAAGATTTCAATGTTTTGGGTAATGCAGCACAACAAGATTCAATTCAAATTGTAGCGACAGCAGCTCTTTGTTTGGATAATCGACCTGTAAGTATGTTGTCCTCGCCTCTGTATATGCTGTTTGCCGACTTATTAAGCTTGCAGCTCAGATCAGTTGATAATGTTCATGAAAGGCAATCAATGGCTGTCTTACATGGATGGGAATAAATGTTACTGGGAGTGCGAATACCACAAGCAGCAATACAACAGCATTGGCTCCGGACAACAATTCCACCACCAACTCCACTGCTGGCTTCTGCAACTCTCCCTGTTTTGGCGAAATGATGCTTATGATGAACTGCGTTGATGGTATCATGTCCAACTTCCAGGCCTACAACCCCGGGCTTATGCAAGGTGCGAGAGCAGTGTTACAAATGTCATGTGGTTTCGGAAATAACAGCAATGCAACTACTGGCAACACCGGAGGTGGGGTTTTTAATTTTTAAAATTATTTTAAGAGAATTTATATTTTATCTCTATGTTTAGACAAAAATTTACTTCACTCTCTATAATTTTATTTGTCACTTTACTCCTTTATAATTATTTTTAAATTAAAATCGTAATTTATTTTATCAAATTTGATGATAAAATCGTAACATTAGAGATGAAGTTATAGATTCAACTCATCTAAATATAATATCAATTAAAATTTAAATGATAAAAACATTATATATATATATATATATATATATATATATATATATATATATAAAATGTATTTGTCATGTCTTTCTTATCTGAAATTCAATTAGATGCATTATAAATCTTATCTAATTGTTTACAGTTTTAATTTCGCAAATAAGTATTTTTAATTTTGACTTATAAATTAATCAAATATAATAAAAAAATGTAACAAATTTAGTTTGAATATATCCGTAAGGTGGGTAAAATATACAAATAATATTATAGAGGCTAAAGTGAATTTAGGCCTAACATAGAGGGGGTAAAATATAATTCTTCCTCAAATTTATATTTTAGTGATTTATGATTGGAATTAAAATAAACAGATAGGTCAAAATCAATCGCTTCAAGGATCCAATTACTTGTGGAATAATATTAATTCTAGCTAACACAAGTATAAACTATTATATATTTAATGTGACATAAAATTAATATTAAAATAATAAAGAATAATAATATTTTAAACTAAATACTGAAAGTATCGTTGATTGGATGTAAAATAATAGTAATGATTAGATGTAAAATAGTAATTTTGAATACTATTAAATTAATTAAAAAATTATGTATAATAAAATGAAAGATACAATAAATTAGTATATATATATAAAAAACTAAATTATTGTTTAGTTACTATAACAAAATAAGGATGATTATCCTAGAAGTGAATGGAGTCAAGGGTTTTAATTTGTCTGCCCCCCACCCCAAATGTCAATTAAGAAACTTAGTTTACCATTCCTAATTTGTCCGTGCTTTATATTCTTATATAGCGAGGAACCCAAGCGACGAATCAACCCATCATACCAAGCTCCTTTAGAGATGGTATGTCGTAATCATAAACGAACCAGGACTTAATATCTACACTGTATTCGAAAACAAATGCATTATGTCTTTGAATCCATGAGCCAGTGCATATTATATATCAAACCTTACATCTAACTCTCAATGGAAATGTTGTTGTAATTTGGAACTCATAATTCTAGGTTATATTATTAACGAATGCTTCATTTGACATCTAGTTAGGTCTGTTTAATTCGTTATCTTTTTATCAGGTTCACTCGCACTAGTGACTGGCTCTGGAAACATGATGGTAACACCTAATGGAAATGGGCTAACAATTCCTAAGCAGACATCTTCAAGGATGGCAATACTCTTGTTTACTATTTGCCTGCTTTGGTGCTAGAAAATTGAAAAGTTCTAGATGGACTGTACGCCCTTCTAATAAATTTTCTATAGAGAAATTCTTCTTCTTGTATGCTTGTTTTACAGATGCACGGAAATTTTTCTGATGATGATGCAACTCGTACCGAAGCGTCTTAAGATGGCTTGAGACCAAACTTTGATCAAATCATAGATTGTAATTAAGTCAGACCATTTTTCTCAAACCATCATTTTCTGATTTCTTCTCATATCTGAACCTTACCACATCGGAAAATAATTACATCTAATAAACAACGAAAGCTTAAAACGGGCAGACATTGCAGGCTAAACCTGATCAGACCTCTCTCTAGTCAAGGTGTACGAACAAAAGTTATGGTGACCTCTTAAATCATATGCCTAAACTGAACTGCTTGATAGAGATTTCATGATCTCCCTGACTAATTTTTAAGGTCTTAAAACAACTAGCGAAACCAATAGATCAACACTGCAGCTCAATAAATGGGTCATGCCAAACCATAACAAAGATTATGAGTTCGTTTATCCCATAATTGTCCACAAGATAAACTCTATTTATCTCAAAGAAATTTACCAAACAGGGAACAGGGAGTCAGGATAAAAGACGAGATAAGAAGGTTTATCTGGATATCTTTATCCTAGCATAAAAAATTGTTTATCCTAAAAGACCAAATTACCAATCTGACCCTCTTCAAAGAAATTCTAAATAAAAAGAATAGTTGCAAAATATAATAATCTAATAAAATTTCTAAATAGTCGTAAAAAATAACCATAAAAATAGAATAGAATAGTTCTAAAATAAAACTATAATTTCTGTTATTTTTTTAAACCTAATTATATTTTTCATCTTTCTTAAAATTATATATATATATATATATACACATTAAATTCGACAATACAATTAATTCAATCATTTCATCTTTTATCCCAGCTACCACAACTAAACACTCATATTTTCTTCTCAAACTGAATGCCTCCAAAAAAAAAAATGAAAAATAAAGATTGCTTTTATCCAGAGTCATTATTTTATTCCAATCTCAACTTTTTTTATTCAGTTGCTGAATTTTCTACTAGAATTCTATATACACAGTTTTAAGTTATTATGATATGGCCCCATAACATATATATTAAAGAGAGTTAGCCTCTTTATTTACTCTATGATTAACCTATAAACTCATAATCTATTAATAAAAAGAAAAGGTCAAAACATTTGGCTTTAAACAGACCCAAAAGAACGGAAAATCTTAATCCAATTCGGGCGTAGTCCTGCAGATCTCTCAGAGCTATCAAATCTTAGTGATTCCTCGGGCCCTAAAGAGGTGCTATCTAATGCAGACCAAACAACTTAGCTAAACCAATCCAAAACGGAACTAGTGAAATTTGAATTCGAATTTCTTATAGGAAGTTGATGAATTTTATATATCTTTTTAGGCGTGAAGCTTGGGGTGGAGCAGGGGAATTTCTGTAGTGCATTAGTAGATTACCTGGTGGGTGCAATTTCACCGAACCGGTAGTCTTCCATCGAAAAAACTTGCACGCATTTGGAGAGGTTGGTCACTCCTTCCCACCAAATCTCATCTTCCTCATATGCTGCTACAAATTATGGGCAATCACCATACATTATTCCCCAATTGGCACGCATCTGAAGGATGTACTCCAATTAAGCTTCAATCTCCACCGTTGGTGTGATATAATATCAATATTTTGCTTCAAAATAGCAGGAAAAAATGTTTATATGCCACCAAAACGTTAATCAGCTATTCAAAGAGTTGGTTGGGCTATAGACCTGAAAGGAGAAAGATTTAAAAAAAGCAGAGTAGAAGAAACAGACGGACTGGTTTGAGTTGTTGTGCAGTTAATATTTCTTAATTTAGAATCACTTAGCAAGCAAAGCAATGTGATAATAAATCATCACGGTGGCTTCTTCATTTCTCTTCTCCCACACAAGTTATAGAGCACAAAGCCCTTCAATGGCTCGCTCTCCCTACCTGAAGCGGTGGTGCTTCCTCGTAGCTGTATTTTGCTTCTCTACTTCTCCTTCCAAGTCAGGTGTGCATGTTTCGCCAAAGTTCAGTTGTTTTGACTCTTTTAGTTTTCAAGCAATCTTAAAATTTTAGGATTGCTTGAAATGGTTATAAGTTCACTTGCTACTGGTAAATATTTATTAGTAGAATAAAATTATGCTGGTTATGGATTACATCTGTATATTAGGCTTGTATATTCTCCAAATCGAGTTGATAACTTTTAGTATTTTGTACACATCCAAATAAACATACGCATCAAATAAACATACGAAAAACTACTATGATACAACAATAGGATATGTTCCATGGAAATTCTAATCTATTTGTCATTCATATTCCCCAAATATGATATATTTTCAATAATATTATTTATTCATAGTCATACGAACTAATGATGATAGATAAATATAATATCTAAAATGTATCTATATTTATATCCATGTTTAACAAATACAATTGTAAGGTTTTTTTTATCAATATCAATGATTGCCATGCCGATCGACGGTCGACATAGGGTGTGCTGATCGACACATCTTTACAAGTCCTTTTGTTATATTTTTAATAATTTTTTTATATTTAAAAATATGTTTGGGTCTTCGGCATGTTGCTATTTAATTTTTTATTTGACTATATATATAAACTTATTTTAGAGTTTTTATCTTTAATTTATTTTTGTAAATGATATATTTTATTAAAGATATAATAATAATCAAATAGAAACATCATTGGACATCTAGTATGATTGAATATATTTGTTAAAACTAAAATTAATAATTGAACAATGTGATTAAATACTTAATAATATGATTGAAACAGGAAAAAAAAGGCTCCAAATAACATAAATTGATTACCTTATACTGATTAGTGGTTTTGCCATGAAAATGAAATCATCTACTCCAGTAGCTCACTGATAGAGGTACCATCTGAGAATAATCACTCTCAAAACAAACTTCCTTACATCTGATGCCTATATGAGCTGATGCAGATGCAGCTGCGGACATTGTTGGAAGCGCGCTAACTTGCTTCAGCAATCACTACGTGAGTAGTAGCATAAAACACACCAATTATTTGACTATTATGTTACATTGTTATTCATGCTGGTCTTCTCAATCCTGTAATGAGATGGCATCCGAGGTCTACTCTAAATACTACCCTTCATCGATGTCCTTTCATGCAGACAATGCCATCTAATAGCAGGGTAATACTTACATGTCCTTCTGAGGGGTACGAATGCATGTTTCAAATTTCAGATGCAACATTTATGAAAAAAGAAAAGAAAAACTAGAGTGGCTTAAACTTTTGCATATAAAGATTCAAAAGATCTTACCTCAACTGCCCAGATCTGAAACACCGCTTCTGCCTCAGGGCTCAACCGCCTTCGCTGCCTTTCTTCCTCCCTTTGGCTTCCCTCCTTCATTCTCTTCTTCAGGTAGCATGTATGCAAAGGGCCATATAAAAAATAGTAATCAATATCGTAAATTCGTGATGACATACAAGCCTGCAACAGCCTGAACAAAACAAAAAATGAACAGTAAGGTTAAGAAAGTTCAAATTTTGAGGACTATACTTTAACGAAATTATATGAAATAATATGTTACCTACTTTCCATGGAACAAAAAGGTATACAGCAGCTGTCAGGATTCATACCGATTGGGAGCAGAAGGGAACATCAACGTCCCACCAGAGGACACTGATGAGTACTGCAATGGCCCATGTCTGCATGAAACGAACCTTGTGCTCCATTGCATCAATGGCATACTAGACAACTTCAGATTCTACAATGGTGCATCGGTCTCTGACGTACGGTATGCCCTCAACAGAGGATGTGGCCATACTCACGGAAGAGGTGATTAATACTTAACTAACCAAGAGCTCAATTTGAATGTAATTATATAAGAAAAGGAAACTTACTAAATTCACTCTCGTATATGTTCAGGGGACTTCAACGCCCTGGATCACTCGGAAGAGTATGCATATGGAGACTACTATGACCATGGAAATAAGCTGGCTATCCCCATCCATTTGCTGGTATTCCTGACATGTGCTCTACTTCTTTGGGGTTACTGATACAATGCCACCATGCTGTTCAAACAGGATTCTTGTATTCGCACAGTGCTTACAAGTTTAGGCTAATATTATCAATTGTTCTGCTGTCCAATCACCTTTCAATCAGATGTGTTAGATCCAAACGATTTTATCCATGGGGTTGTTTCCATGATATGTGACAATAGTAAAAATTATACTCCTCTACTTGTCATAAGGCAAGGGTTTACAATAGAATGGCCAAAGAAGCATCCCGAGGTGATGTCCTTAATCATATACACATATATTTCCATAAATCACCAAATGCTTTCAAAGATAAGCTATATGGAAAACCCCAATGGGACGCTCAGATCTAATACAGCAAAATCACCAAATTTATGACAAACATTTGCCACATATCCTGCTTAGGAGCCAGTCTTATTTCTAAAGACCAGTTCTGGCTAAATACCAAATACCAGCAGATCATTTCAGCAATTGAATTGAAGGGAAAGAGTATAGCTCAATTTTTTTTCCCTTAAATATGAAGAGCTTGTTATTAAGCTGTGCTTCCCAGCCCCTGGACGGCTACGAGGTGCTGGAACAGTCAGTAATAAGTATATTACAAAATTATGGGGGAAGAGAGTCTCTCAGCCTCCATACAAAATTTTAAGAGACAAATCTACCTTTATTAGCTGCCCACTCAGCTAATTGGTTATCACTTATAGAAAGGTGCATAATTTTAACATCCTTGCTAATGTATATTGGTGGGGACATAACTTTTCATCACGTGTATTCTCGTAAGCACAAAAGACCTGCACCCACCCTTTGGCTTAACGAGGGTTGTGACTAGTCACCCTCTAGGAATATTTTCGTCTTTTGTCTTTACTTTATTTTGCCCATATAAATGCTTGTAATAATCTTTTATGGGTTAATGAATATTTTTGAGAGTTTTTGACTATTGAGTGTTTGTTGATGGATTCCAACACTGATGGATTTCGACACCCCGATTGGTGGATTTCACGGGTTTGATTATTTCTCCCTATTTTTTCTTCTCAACTTTACAATCAAGACGTTGTCCTGCATCAGCTTTGGTATCAGAGCAGATCGTTTCTTAGTTTATGGATGCTCCACCGCCTGGATTCGACGCAACGCCTCATCTTTTCTTCATTAGATCAATCGCTCCACGAACACTAGATCGCTACGAGATCTGTCGCCCGATAACATTAGGATCCGGATCCGAGATACGCGAGAAGATCACCCTCAAGAAGGAAAACAATAAACCATTACCATCACCAAATCTCCACACAAGGAGATAATCACAAGTAAGCTTTATTCAATAGATTTTATTTCCCCGTTTTAGATTAAAAAAAAAGCTCTCTAAAAAAAAAGAGAAAAAAAAGAAAGAGCTATCTGAAAGAAAAAAGAGAGAAAAAAAGAAAAAGTAAGAGAGAAAAAAAGAAAAAGAAAGAGAAAAAAATAATTCCGAAATTCAATTTATTTGTTTCATCTTTATCTTTAATTTTAAATTTCAAAAATTTCAAAATTAATTTTAGAAGATATATTTTTTATTTTTTTTATTTATCTTTCCTTAATTTTAGGAAATTAGTTTCTATAATTTTGGGATTAATTTTTATAATTTTGGGGATTAGTTTCCAAAATTTTAGGGATTAGTTTCCATAATTTTGGGAATTGATTTCTACCATTTTAAGGATTAATTTCCATAATTTTTGAAAATTAGTTCCCCTAATTTTAGGATAATACATATCTTATCTACTTTCCTAACTTAATCCCAACCAAGCCAAAACCTAATCCCATTAACCCACTAGCATAAACCTCTCCTCATTCCAAAACCTAAAGATCACTAACCAACTAAGCCCACCAACCTAACCTAGCCCATCTTTTAGCCTTAGTGAATCGGTAGAAACATACCCAAAACCGACCCGTTTACCTACAACCCAATTCAAACCCATCGTCATTTTCCACCGCCCATGCCACAACCCATCTCCACCGCCGCCATTCTTGCAGCTCCCTGCCACCGCAGCCGTCACCACCGCCGCTGTTGTCGGATTTCGGCCACCGTTATCATGACCACCCTTTACAGTGGACGTGCGACATTCGGTAACATCCGTCCTTTATTTATTGTTATTTGTTAGTCTTAAAATAACAACTGTCTTTCTGTTGGTGTGGATCATAACCATATTGAGCATGTTATTGTCTACTATTGCCTACCTATTTACATTGCTTAATTCAATTGTTTTATTTCAACAAGCGCTTGAGCTTGATATTGCCTACCTACTTTTTGTTTGTTACAAAAAAAAAAATTAATATTAACTGTAGAACTAGCTAGGTTAGAGGGAAAGTCTTGACATATCTACAATCCCCGTCTCGATCTCGGAAGCTTGTACTACTGGTTTGCAATTTTTCTGCTGAGTCTGACTGGCTCTTACTGAAAACTTCATAAGTGGCTGTAAGTTATTCTGGTTATTACTCCCTTATTGTTCGCTGTGATATCTTAGCTTGCATATCATCATTCATTTATTGCATTTATTTTTTTAGTGGTAGAGACACTTTATATGAACCTTCGTAGTGGTAGGAGAGTCTCTCACCCTTCATTCCAGTCTGTTATGGAACCCAATACCATGGAAGATTTTCGTCGATTTTTACAAGAGTCCATTGAAACCATTACGATCAGATTGGACGACTTCAATGCTCATTTTGAGGCTATTGAGATGGGTCATGACCAACATGAGACTAGAAGTGACGTTGGTGCGTCCAACATAGGTGCCACGCGTGTCGCTCCTAATGTCGAGACCAATCGACAGGCTCCATACTACCCTCACCATGAGAGAGATCCTGAGAGAGAACCCCATAGGCAAAATTATCGTGAAGATACATTTGATTTTCATAATAACAGGGGGTTTAGAGGCAATGTCGCCTTTAGAGAATTTCAAAACCATGACAATCAAATTATAAAAAATATTAAGGTGGATGCCCCAACTTTTGACGGTCGCTTAGATCCTGTTGTATTTACTGTCTGGCTCCGTGAGATGGACCACTTTGAGTGGTATGATTTACCAAAAAACCGACGCGTTAGATTTGCCCAAATGAAACTAGTCAGCCGAGCCAAACTGTTTTGGCAAAGTATAGAACTTTTAGTGCGACGAAACTAACCTCCCATAATTCATTGGCATGAAATGAAAGAAAAATTAAAAGAAAAATATTTGCCACATTCTTATCTTGGTGATCTTTTGGATCAATGGAATAATTTTAAACAAGGCAATAGGCCTGTGAGTAATTATGTCTCCCAATTTGAGGAATATATGCTAAGGTGTAATGTTGTGGAGGATAAGAGGATGACACTGAGTTGTTTTAGGCGTGGCCTTAACGACGACATTCGAAGAGAGTTAGTTTTCCGAGAGGTTACCTCCTTGGACCAAGCTTACACTCTTGCGTTGAACTACGAGCTGGTTAATAGGCAACAATTGCCTAAGCGACCAATTGGGCGCACCCCTCCCAATTACGCACCTACTGGCGTAAAAGCTCCACCACCATCGGTACCTACCAGAACTACCCAAACTGCTGCACCTGCCCAACCTGACAAAGGAAAAGGGCCCCTCCATGAAACTGCACCTGTTAATGACCCCCGTCGATGTTACAAATGTAGACAAGTTGGTCATGTAGCCTCAAACTGTCATCAAAAGATCCTTTATCTTAGGGAACAGGATGACACTATCGAGAAAAATGAGTTCGATGAACGAGTTTATGAACCTGACCCTGATGATGTCCAAGATAGTGACGAAGATCGTGATTATGGAGACCATACTGTGGGTGTCGTTTGTTACGCTTTGACGCAACCCTGGGAGATCGATAATTGGCGAAGGAATGCAATATTCCACACTTACATTAAATGTGGGACTAAAGATTGCAAAGTCATCATCGACAGTGGGAGTTGTATTAACGCTGTCTCTTCTAACGTTATATCTCGCCTGGCGTTAAAGTCTACACCTCATCCAAATTCTTATAAGGTATCTTGGGTAAATGATTCTTCCATTGCTATAAATGAGGGATGCCTCATTCCTATCACTTTCCTTTCTTATAAGAAAGATGTGTGGTGTGACATTGTGCCGATAGATGTAGGACATATCATTTTAGGCCGCCTTTGGTTATTTGATCATGACGTAACATTTTTTAGGCGTTCCAACTTACGCTCTTTTAATTTTGAATGCAAAAAGATTAAGATAAATCCTATGCACCCTAAAATAATTAATAAAAATAACAAAAAAAATGCTCCAAGTAAAAAATGTTTGCAAATAATAAATTCTAAAGAATTTGAAAAGGAAGCAAACTAAGGCTCTATTGTGTTTGCCTTGGTAGCTCGTGAAGTTGGGAGCACTACCCTCACACCATCATTCAATGAATCTACTCCTATACTAAATGAGTTTTAAGATGTGTTCCCGGATGATCTACTGGACCAATTGCCTCCTTTACGCGATATCCAACATGCCATTGACTTTGTCCTCGGAGCGTCTCTCTCAAACTTGCCACATTATCGAGTGAGTCACAAAGAACATGTTGAACTGCAACATCAGGTAAATAAACTTCTTATGAAGAGTTTTATCCATGAGAGGGAAGCCCTTGTGTTGTGCCTGCCTTGCTCACGCCAAAGAAGGATGGGTCATGGCATATGTGTGTCGATAGTTGAGCCATCGATAAAATAACAGTCAAATATCGTTTTCCTATTCCACGACTTGATGACATGCTTGATATGATAGCGTGAGCTTCAATTTTCTCTAAGATCGATCTTAAAAGTGGTTATCACCAAATCCGAATTCGCCCAGACGATGAATGGAAAACTGCTTTTAAGACGAAAAACGAGTTGTATGAATGGTTGATAATGTCTTTCGGTTTATCAAATGCCCCAAACACTTTCATGCGTGTTATGACACAAGTACTTCACCCATTCATGGAAAAATTTCTTGTGGTGTATTTTGATGACATTTTAATTTATAGTCGATCAAAAGAGCTTCATTTGGACTATTTGCGTCAAGTCTGTCTAGCGCTTCATGCTGCTCAACTCTATGACAATAGGAAGAAGTGTTCTTTTCTTGTCGATCAAGTCATCTTCTTAGGATTTGTGGTTACTTTAGAAGGAGTCCGCGCTGACCCTGAGAAGATCAAGGCAATTGTTGATTGGCCGGAACCACGAAATATTCATGATGTGCGTAGCTTTCATGGCCTTGCTACTTTTTATCGCCGCTTCATTCGAGGGTTTAGTACTATCATATTGTCGATCACTGTTTGCTTGAAGAAAGAAGATTTTCATTGGAGTAAAGCAGCAAATAAAACTTTTGAGGAGATTAAGAAGAAAATAACAATAGCGTCTGTAATGCGTCTTCTTGACTTTTCTAAAGCTTTCGAGGTGGAATGTGATGCATTAGGTATCGAGATCGGCAGTGTTCTTAGCCAGGATCGCCATCCTATTGCCTATTTTAGCGAAAAACTAAATGAGGCTAAGCAAAAGTACTCCACTTACGATAAAGAATTGTATGCGATTATTCCTAAATTCTCAGAAGAAACTAAATTCGAGACATGCTCGTTGGATCGAGTTCTTACAGGAGTACACTTTTGTACTCAAACATAGAGCTGGGGTTGAGAATAAGGCGGCCGATGCGCTTAGCCGAAGGGTTAATCTTCTGTCTGCCATTAGCATTAAAGTCACTTGGTTTGACAAAATGAAGGAAGATTATACAACTTGTACGGACTTTGGCGAAATCGTTTTCACTTTGCTGACTGATCCGAACTTAGCTTTGGACAGTTATTCCCTCCAAGACGGTTACCTCTTTAAGGCTAACAAGCTTTGTGTTCCCCGTACGTCCGTGCGTGATTTTCTTGTTTCGGAGATCCATGCCGGTGGCCTATCAGGTCATTTTGGACGTGATAAAACCATTGAGGAAATGGAGCGCCAATTATATTGGCCAAGTCTCAAATGTGACGTCGCAAAATTAGTTGGTCAATGTAGGACTTGTCAGTTAGCAAAGCACAGAAAATAAAACACTAGACTTTACACTCCGTTACCTGTGCCTGATCACCCTGGCAGGACGTTAGTATGGATTTTGTCCTGGGATTGCCTCGCACATTTAGAAAACATGATTCAATCCTCATGGTTGTGGATCGCTTCTCTAAGATGACCCATTTTATTCCTTGTGCTAAGACATCTGATGCGTCACAAGTGGCCAAATTGTACTTTGCCCATATCGTCAAGTTATATGGTCTCCAAAAACTATTGTTTCCGACCGGGATGTTCGCTTTATGAGCTATTTTTGGAAAACCTTATGACACATAGTTGACGCAAAATTAAAATTTTCTACTGCCTATAATCCTTAAACCGATAGTCAAACTGAGGTCGTTAATTGTAGTCTTGAAAATCTTTTGCGCTGTCTCGTGGGTAATCATAACAAAAACTGGGATGCCATTCTTCTTATAGCCCAATTTGCATATAATAACTCCATTAATAGGTCTATTGGCATGAGCCCATTTGAAGTTGTTCATGGTTTTAAAGCACGCAAACCTCTAGATCTGTTGCCTATGTCATCTCATTCTAGAGTCTTTGAGTCTGCCGAAGCATTTGCACATCATGTTCATTCTTTGCATCAAGAGATCACCAAGCGAATTGAGGCGAGTAATCATCAGTATAAAATACATGCCGACTTGCACAAACGTGCCAAGGAGTTCGATGTTGGAGATCATGTTATGATTCCCGTAGTGCGGGACCTTTCCAAGTTCTGAAACGTGTCGGTGCTAACGCTTATGTCATTGATATTCCCCTATATTATGGCATTAGTTGTACTTTTAATATTGATGATCTAGCAGCCTACCATTCACCTATGCATATCCCTACTGAACTCTATGCTATATCTACTACCCTTCCAGACATCCCTGCTGTGCCACCTACCACTTCTCTTTTTCCATCAACAAAAGATAGACGCTATTTTAGATGATCAAATAACATCTACTGCAGAAGGAGGGGTTCACTGTTTTCTCGTTCGATGGCACGGGCGACCAGAGTTTGATTGTACGTGGATCACTCGCGAGGAGTTACAGCAGCTTGATCCTGACATTTTGGAGTACTATCAGAGCCACTCGACTGGGTCGAGTTTCTTCCACCCCGGGAGAGTTGATGGGGACACCACTTTTCGTCACGTGTATTCTCGTAAGCACAAATGGGCTGCACCGTGGCCCTTTAGCTTAACGAGGGTTGTGACTAGTCACCTTCTAAAGCTATTTTCTTTTTTTGTCTTTTACTTTATTTTGCCTATATAAAGGCTTGCAATCATCTTTTATGGGTTAATGAATATTTTTGAGAGCTTGACTATTGAGTGTTTATTGGTGAATTCCAACGTCGGTGGATTCCGACACCCCGATTGGTAGATTCCACGGGTTTGATTATTTCTCTCTACTTTTTTTTTTTCTCAATTTTACAATCAAGACGTTGTCCTGCATCATATATACTCCTATGTTGTACCTGAGGGATAATATACCCTAGCTAACCATGTATCTATACTTATTCTCAATGTGAATACATTAGTGTTTTTCCCTTTGTCACATGGTATTAGAGCTATTACCTAGGTTATCATCTTTAAACTTTTTTGTGAACTCGTAGCCGATCAATCTCTCTGGTCAACAGATCATACTCGTTGACACCGTCTCTGTGAGCTTCATCTCCTTTGACGCCTTGCAGTCGTCGACTGTCGCGAGCTTCATTTCCTTTGACGCCTCACCGCCATCGATTGTCATGAGCTCAAGTGGCAGCGCAAGGTCTCTATCGGCACTGTCGCCGATTTCATAGACAACTCCAAGGTCTCCATTTACGCCGCCCCTTTCAGTCGATTCCGCCCCTTCTTTGGATCTCCATAGACGCCGTCATCAACTTCATAGCTTGAGCAACTCTTCCCTTCGGGTGGAAGAAGTCTCTGTTGACGACAATGCCGCCAACTCTTCCCTTCGGCTAGAAACTTTTAATCGGAGAGGCTTGCCAACTCCGGTGCTTCCTCGACATTGCCATTGCCGTCGGTTACCTTCAACTCTGGCGACGGCGACAACGACGAGGAGTTTGCGAGCTTACCAACCATACAGGTTGGGTGCCTTTAGGACTCGACAGCAAGCTGAATTTCTCAAGTCCTATCTGAGAAATAAATGATTAAATCAATTCATCTCAATTTGTTCTTGCTTGAAGTCTGATCTAGCAAAGGATTAGTTGATTAAACTTGCTACTTGAATCAATTCATCTTAATTTGTTCTTGCTTGAAGTTTGACCCAACAAAGGATTAATTGATTAAACTTGCTACTTGAATCCAATGAAGGTCGTGCCACAGGCACGGACCGTGCCGACCATTGGCCGGCACAGCACGTGCCGTAAGAGGAGAGAAAAAGATAAGAGATACTCACCTTCGCCTTTGCAGTTGCTATCGCGATCGCTCGCCGCTCGCCTTCGCTGTCACCATCGCTTCGTCAGGTGCCCTAACCCCAGAGAGAGAGAGAGAGAGAGAGAGAGAGAGAGAGAGGCTAAGGTACCTGACGAAGAGGTCCATTATGAGTGGCAAAGCTATTAGGAGGGGTGTCGTGTGGCACCTCTCGTGCCATGTGCTAGTACACCGCCGGCACGGCAAGTGCCGACTGGCACGCCCTGTGCCGGTCGACACGGCCTTCCATGCTTGAATTTGCTACTACTATTTTTCAATGGCTAATTCTGATACAGTCCATTATTATCTTCCTTCTTTCACTGATTTTATGCTTGTAATCGCTGCTGATTGGCCATATTGGTGTGCTACGGTAGAGAGTGCACATGATGATCGTGGCCTCTTTGCAGTATACGCCACATGTCATAGGTGGTATCTTCCTTCTTCAAGGTTAGGTGTTGTGGTTTTGCAACTTCTTTCCCAACTTCAGCTTGCATAGACTGTGGCTTAGTTTGTTCTTCCTCTCCCTCTCTATCTGGGCAACTATCCATGTGATGTCCAATCCAACCACAATGATAGCAAAACAATGGGATACTCTCGTAGACCACATGTTGGACCACTACTTCCTCCTCCTTCCCAACCCAGACAACCTTCTTGAGTGATTTTTTAATATCAATCACTACACACCCTAGCAAAATGGCTCAACAGATATGGTCTAGGTTGGTCTCATCCACTCGCAAAGGCCTACAAAAGTACGTTACAATGGGGATAAGCGCCTCTAGCTCCCAGTATTTTTTAGGGAGATTATGTATCTGAATCCATATTGGTGTTGTAGAGAAAGCCTCCAGGGTTGACCAGAAATTGTTCCTCACCCCTTACTACCACTGAGGCCCATGTCTTAGACTGTCCCTCATCTCTCGATCTAGCCAGTTTGGACGAGGAGGCTCTCCTGAGATGGACATCCTCACCTCCTACTGGTGTCAGCAGCCTACGATGGCCTCTTACCATCCTCCACCATGGAAATGGTGCCGACGGCCTCTTAATCACAAGTGGATCGTCTAAGAGTATAGCTCAAATGGGCCAGCAAGTGAATGATAACAGTAACCTGGTGAAGGAGGACCAGATATTTACAAACTTCTTGAAGAAGATGCAACCATCTGTTGCAAACTAGCTTTCTAACAAAGCAATCTGCACCAATTCCTATTATTCAAAAGCAAGGGAACGACGGATTTAAGGGAGGAACTATTACAACTATAAAATTTTCTGCTCAGGTATGGAAGAAGCTATGACTAAAATGAGGCACTTCTCATGGAGGCCATTAACAGTTGTCCGAATCCTCCACATCATGGGGCAACAGTCCTAGCTCATTTCCAAAAGACAAGGACAGAGTCGCTGTTTAAGAAAAGATTAATTTTTGATACAGCGAACCTGCTATCTATATAGTACAAGTAGACACAACCAAAAAAGCACAGCATACTGTAAGAAATTAAATAGCAATACCAGGTGAAAAAAACTCAATCACCATCCACCAATTTCAACGTGCACTTGAAATACAAGACTCTGCATCACTAACCTGGACATCTCTAATGCATAGGAACCAGAGTTGTGAATGATACACTCCATATCTTATATCCGCATGAGTAAATTAAGCATTATTTAGTGAAAATCAAGCTATCACCAATAAAAAGGGTAGAAAATCACTTTCAAGTAAGTTGATGTTGCGATGTGTACCACGGTGACTGATTTATGAAAATTTCTGTTTGATTTAAAAAAAATAGTAAGTTGATGTAACACACTATAGTTTGGCCAAAGTACCCGAAAGCTTCTAAGTCATGGCAGGCCCAGTACCAGAGAGGATGTTCAGATTGAGTGATTAAAATCAAGCCAATAAAGAAAGTGAAGAACTTTCAAATGCACCTGAGGAAAGATAAAAGGCGGCATCTCCTTCCAAAGAATTTCATTGAATGACTCTGAAAAGAGTGAAAGATAAGAACAACATAAATGAAAAAGAAAGATATCTCATCATATATATTATACCTGACTAGGAAAGAGATAATTAAATGTTAAGAAATTTTATTCAGGTATTACAGTCTAGAGTTACTGTTATCCAGGAAAAAAATCCTCCTATTTCAGCATTGTTGTTGACACCTAACTTAACAAATAAATTATTCACAGAACATTAGCGGGATTTGTAATGTAAAAGTATCACTCTGTAGCAGAACACATAAAAAAAAGGAAAAATCCTAGAGAAAAGCTCTGAACTTCTTCTACAAGATATGCAACAATATTTACTGTCAAGCAAAGTCTAAAAAGGCATAAGTAATGTACATGAAAAAGAAGTATATAGAAATGAAAGATTGACTGGTACCAAACTTAAGCAACTAACAACATAAGCAAACTAGATACTAAATTCACCTATTGTTCAGGAAAGAGATCACAAAAAGCAATTTACAGTCCCACATACCTGGTTGCGGGATTGCGTCTCATTTGCCAAGTACATGTCTAACTTTAAACCCTAAAGTGACCACATTGTGATCAAATTTCCTGCAAATAAACTCAAATGTAAAAAGTTCAGTTAATCAAACCATATTCACTGTCAATGGATCATAAATGAAGCATCACCAATCCACATGAGAAAGTTATCCTGAGCCGCCAACAGAGTACCCCACTGCCAGGCTGATACAAGAATAACTTAAAGGAAACATGACATAATGTTCAAAAGTAAGTCATGTACAGCAAAGGGATCACATGTGACAACCTATTGTCTGCCTGCGACTTGGTTGGAGTGGAATATGGTTGTCGCCCATCAGATTCCACCATAGATGGGTAGATGTCCTCATTCTAACTATTAGAGTGAAGAAATTTTGTCCAAATTTCTACAATAACCAATCGATCTATGAATATAAAATCAGACACACAAAAGGCTGTAGATTCTTGTCTCTCGTCAGTTTCTCATCATAATCCAATTAGAATGCATTCTAAAGATACAACTCTGTGACGAGTAGCAACAACCATACAACGGACTGGTGCCATCCGGAAGTTAGACACGATAAGGATAGAGGTCACGGTACCAATCTAAAACAAAAGACTTCCACGATTACACACGACAATATTAGGATTACACGATCAACCAAATACAAGTAAATATATGCAACATTACGCGTACGGAAGATAAAAAAATTAAGATACAAGGAAATATTTCCGACCTTAGAACTGAAACGGTTAGGGTTACGATATCCACCCAAAACACGTAAAGGTTTCCAAGATTAAACACAAGAATGCTACAAGTTACGATAGCAAATCTAAGACAAGTGGAGATATCCAAGATTAGACACGAGAAGGTTGCAGATAGAAATATCAATCCAAAGCAAGTGGAAAATTTCAAGATCACAGATGGACGACCAGCGATCACGATATAAAAGTAGAACAAGTCAAGATTTCGAAATTTACACCGCGAGGTTGATGATATCACTCTTAATACAACCAAAAACCAAGATTACAAGAGGAACTCCAAGGCTAACGAAAGAGATAGAGAAACCTGGATTTATGAAGGCAGCGGGGCGAGGTGACTCAAGACGACCTCAAGAACGGGAAGCGGGAAAGGGGACGATGAAATGAAGGCGACGATACTTGGGGTTTATATAGGAGGCTCTCCGTTCTCGCAAGCGACAATCATAAAATTTCGCACGAATCGTAAAGTATACGCGGCGGCATACCACGTGGGGGCGGAAACATGGGCTTGGGCTTGGTCCAAAGCCCGTTGGGCCTTTTGGACCCTTGAGAGTAATCTATTGACTATTGTTTGTTGATGTCATCCTGGTTCATTATTATGTCAAGCTCCGTTGGATCCCTTTATCAATTACTCCCAAATCGGCTTACTAATTTTTTAAATTTCAAATTTGATGAGCAAGTTCTTCACATCTTTGCCCTATTCTTTCTTTCCAGAGTTCTGGTATATAATTAACACAAAAACATCATACGCCATTGAGCAATTATGATGAAGAAATAACAGTCCATTTTAAGGAAGAAAGCAAAATGATGAGGACCATTCTACTGATAGAAGAGCTTGGCAAAGAGTAGCTCATTCCAGGTATCCTGAAGACCAGGAAGGCACCAATGAACGCAGTCTGCATAGCTCGCGGGGTTTGCCAACTGCTCAGGGGTCAGTGGATTCCATTGCTTCTTATAGATGGATGTGTGTGCATCCTTGCGGTAATTTGAGAGCTGGGTGATGTTGAGAAATGTAATTGGAACCTCTGTTTCATCCAAAACTTCTCGAAGCACTCGCATGATGCTCTTTCGACAATCCGATCCCCAGTATGTAGGATCTTTGATCATAGTTGTTTCATTGTAACAATTGCCACCTGGTTCTCCTCCCCAGTCTATGCTCCTGCCAAAGTTATAGAACAATTTTGGGTGAATTTCTGAGCATCTATCAGATATATATATATATATATATATATTAGAAGCATTGAGGTGATATATAGTACTCACTTCTGATGAGAAGGTGACATACTGGTGAAGAAAACTCTAGTCTTCTTGGTGTCCATATTGTGCTGCACCCATTGCAGCATATCCTTTATTGCCATACCATAAGCATCCTCTGTTGAAAGCTCCACTATATTTTCCACTTCATCAGTGAAGGATCCTTGTCCTTGCCTACGTATATACGTAACAAGCCATGTAAAGTTAGTAGCTTGATAAGGAGATGTGTAATTGTATATTAATCATTAACTTGATAGGAGAAGTGTAGGTATCTACGTACAAGATCTTCATCTTAAGGCCAGTCATCCACCAAAGATATGTATTGAACACCAAAATGTCAACTTCCTTCCAAAATCTCCCATGCTTATCGATCGAGCCTTCGCGAACAATCCTATCAGATATCCTATGCACAATGGCGTTATCCGAGTTTGATTCGAGAAGAAATGGAGCCCAGTAGAATTCGATCGTCGCGTTGTAATCCTAATAGAGGCAGATAAAGATGCCTAAAAGAGGTGATCTAAGAACAAAAATGATGTACATTGTACACAATTTGTTACCTTGGCAGTGAAGACGGTGAGCGAATCAAAGGTCTCCATCGATTTGGCATGTTTAGGGATCACTGAATGAAGAAGACAGATCAATGAAGTGAATTGGCCTCTGTTGAGGGAATCACCAACAAACATCATCCTCTTCCCTCGAAGTGTTTCAAGCATCAATGTAGCATTGAAACTGTACATTTTTATCACATGATGGACACGTCGTTCATACTTACAGTGTATTATTCAAGATTTATGGAAATAAACTCTCTCTTATTATATGGAATTCAAGTTTTAGTGAAATCTATCAGAGAACCTGGGAAGAGAACACCCATAAGGTTGCCATCTCCAATACTGGTAGTCCTTATCAGGCCTTCCACGTTCTTGGCACGTAAGCTGCGGTTGTATATAAGGGCAGTCCGATTCCTCGTAGAGCGGCCGAGCCAACTCGTCCCAGACCCACCTCCCGCTGAACACGTCGCAGTCTCGCTCGATCCCTCCGATGGCGAACGGAAGCTTCTCCCTCTTCTTCTTCGCTAATTAACTCCATGTAAAACAACATTTCCCAGTCATGGCTCGGAAAAACTCACGAGTTGATTTGAGCTGAATTGACTCACCGAGTCGTGGTATCGGTTGGTCCAGGTTTTGCTGACCTTCTTGGGCAAAGAAATGGGTGACGTCTTCTCCATAGAGAAGGGAGAAGAGAACCAAGAAGAGCAAGAAGGTGAAGAGGAATGGAGAGAAACGAATCTTTCGGAGGAAAGAGGAGTAGGAGATGGAAGAGTGAGGTTGCTTCATTATTTCTTGAAGGCTACCTTCGCCTTGCCTTCGTTTACAGTAAGAGTGTCGTGTGGGTTGAATAAATACAAAAAACAATTGGAGCAAAATAACTAACATAAATAGATAATAATTTGGAACTAGCTAAATGTTACACTAGTATTTGCTCCGTTTGGTATACAGTTAAATAGCACTAAACGCTGTTAGCTATATCTATTTTTTTATTTACAGACTAGTGAATTTATGAGAGATTTTATGTCAAATAACTAAAATATCATTAATAGTTAATAAATGAGGAAACTAGAGAGGAAGAGGGGAGAGAAGGAAGAGGAAAGGGAGGGAAGAGTTAAATAATAGGCCTATACATAAGCTGAATAAGGAGAATAGGTGCAAAGAGCCGAGCTTGAGTGAGCTTAGTCTAGCGGCTTGGCTCGAGAGGTGAAAAAGCTCAAGTCGACTTAAGCTTGAGCTTAATGCAAACTGAAAAAGTTGTTGGCTCTTCTCTGGCTCGAGCTTGGTTCGATAGCTCATAAGCAATCCACGAGATGCAGCTCAATCCCTTGCTGAGGCGAACTCCTTCCTGCTAACGACAGCGCAAAATCTTTTTGAAAAGCTTCTTGCCCCTACTAGCTTCTGATTACATAGCAACGATAAGAAATTCACCCTAGCTTCGCATACCCCTCGCCACCTCCTTGGCACCAACGGGAACAACTTCTGCATCGTCGACGAAGATCGGAGATTCTAGCCAGGTGTTGGTGCCCAAGATCCCTACAATGACGTTGCGTGATGCGAACTCGATGGCCTAGATTGAGACAGAGGTAGGGGAGAGACCGATAGGAACTTGGAGATGCTTCGTCGTATGAGGCAAGAATGGAAGGGGAGATCTAGCCGATGAAGAAGTTGTCGGGGATGAGGATGGTGACGAACATCTCGTATGCAAGGGCTCAGCGGAGGAGTGTGAGGGTAGAGAAGGCAGGGTCGAGGAGGTGGATGGAAAGGACGGAGGTGTAGATGCCGCTAAGTGAGGAAATATGTGAGAGTGTTTGGGGGAGGATACGTATTAGAGAGGATCGTTGGCTAGGCTTTTTGTGATTATACTAATCGAATTGAGTTTGAGCAAGCCAATGTTGCACGGCTTGATAATACATTCAAGTTTAACCACAAGCTTCACGAGCCCATGAGTTTTTTTGATAGTCCTAATAAGAAGACAATCCTCCCAATATACACAAATAAGTATACCTTAGAGCATATAAGAGATGGACAACTAGGCCAATCAATTTATTACACGAGCCGAGGTTAATCATTGTATCGGATTACTATTCCAAGCTATTACATTGTCAAACTAGATGCAAATTAGCTCCAAATGATTACACTGTCGAGCTAATCTTCCAAGCCACTGTACCGTTGATCTATGATCATGTGCTAAGCTAAGCCGCTACTGCCCACCTACAAGCAAATACATTTTCTTTTTGCAACCTCATATTATAGGGTGGTACCAACCATCAGTGCTACAGATAGTTAGTCAATTATAATTAATTAAAATAAGGTCTTTTTAAGAGCAAAATAATAGTTATATTTTTTTTATAAATCTAAAATTGCTAGGAAAATATCATGGAGAGAATGTACGTGTTTAAGTATGATGCCCCTAATTCCATTTAACCTTAGTCTAACATTAAGTTACTATATTAGTTTAGTATTCACTAAACTAATTAATATGAAAAAAAAAATCTTATTCTCAATCCAAACACTACCTTTAGTTACTATATGCAACTAACTCTTTTTGTTTTGTAAGAAGTTCTCCATTTTGGTCTAGTTATTTCATTCTGAAGCAAGTTTTGATATGACTACTGTATCAATTTAGTCCACCGGCCAAAGCTACACCTCACAGTGGGTATCTATATTAAGTCCATCAGTTTCATTAACTTGTGATCTTTTCTTGGATGCAGATGATGATGCATGGATGCGAGAGTTTGTCCGTGAATTAATGAAGTTTACCCAGTAGGGCCAGCCTAAGTCATTCAGCCGTCTGTTTCAAAGGCAGGGGAGTAATGGACAAGTGTAGCAGGTAAAGCATGATGGTGAGGAAACCTACTTACTACTTTTCTTGGCTTGTAAGCTATGGGAGTTGAAAGGTTGCTATTATTTTTCTTGTCCTCCATCCCATTATCATTACAATGTTTAGGAAAGTTACAACAAGATGATTGTTTATAAGACCTAGTTAAAAGGGAACAATGCTCGTCTAACTTTTACTCAAAGGAAGCAAACTAAGGACTGTAACGAATATTACTTCAATTTGATAAAGAAGTGGCACACTTAATTGCATTCTCTGTCAAATTTGACTCTTAAAGGAATCTAACACCAACCCATTAGTATATTTTTATGGGTGCTAGAATCTTTGCAGATGTGCACAAGTTAAACAATTCATTGCCACTATGGTCCAGTGTCTCTTTCATGTCTCGTCCTACATTGAGGAGTTGGTTATACGATCACTAGCAATTGTCCTTGGCCATGAGGGGACTAGCCATCCAAATTAAGCACCTAATTACCATCTTATGAAAGAAAAATGAAATAAAAAGTAGTTTTGTTAGCATAGCTCTTTCTTCACAATTAACGCTTTAAAAAGTAGTTTTGCAGTTGTTGTTTTTTTAAATTTTTTTTATGGTTGATAAATCTAAGAATTTCATATATTCACAGAAATTAATATTATTATCTTTTTGGTGGCTTCATAATTTCCCTCTATGATAAAGCCCAATTAAGCCCAAGAAAACTAGTTGGGTCGAGTCCCAAATCTCTGGACTGGGCTTGATCTATACGAGCCCATCCAAGACCAACATTAATGTTCACAAATTTGCACACTAAGATTTGGATTAACTTGCACATTCAAACTAAGGGTGGTAATTGAGTCTGAGTTAAGATCGGATCATAATAATATTAAAAATTTCAAACACGACTTGTTTGTTAATAGATTAGATCTGCCATAACACATGTTATTCAAACTATAAATATATTTATTCCAATTGTGAACTAGTTTATTCGTATTATAAACTTGTTATCCAGGTGATAATTAAACAAGTTATTCTCAATTGCATACGGACACATCTAATTGAAACTAGTTATTATATCATAATTAGGTTACTATGTTATAAATAAGTTGATAAATCAGGCCATAAACAAGTTAAATGAAGTAAAAGTTGTTGGTAATTTCATGTATTTGACATGAATTTTTATTAACTTTGTGAGTTAAGTTTTAAGTGGGGCCCACACATTATTAATGATGGTTTAATAGTATAATTAATTTAGCTCAAAGTGTACTTTATTGTCAAATATTCACTTAGTCAAATCCATGAAGAGAAGTGAATGAAAATTTGCTCTAAAGTGAGTATCATGGCAATGAAAAATAAAGAAAAGTGAGTTTAGTACCATATTAGATATTTGAGAAATGTTAGTATGGTATATAAGTAACAAACTTCTTATGGACTTTGGGCCCCAAAAGGGGTACATATTTTGTGGGTAAATGTTACTATGCAACTTAACTCACACACACGCGCGCCGCCCGGCCCGGCTCAGTTCGGTTCGCACGCATGGGTCAAGTTTTCGAGGTCGAAGTGGTGTGTCCCTTCGATAAACAGTTAAACAACCCGACTCAAATGGTGCATCTCTTCACAGTGTAACTATTAATTAGTTTCAGACCCGAAATGGATGGCAATCGGTGGAGGGCGAATTGGTGTTAAGGAGATAGTGTCCAACACTAGACTCGACTATTCAGAATTTTATATTCTGTAATCTGTAAGTTTATTTTGATCGGATTTTTTTTTTGTGACTCTTTGGAATCAGATTGTTACCGCCAACAAAAATAATATACATAAACAATACTCATTTCATAACTAGTCTGAGCGGATCAACTCATTCATAAACCGAATCCGATAAAGCATTTTAAATAGAGAGTAAAAAAATGCCGAACTGATGACAGAGAATCTTTTTGCAGGATCATAGTCCTTTTTATTTGTTGTTTTACTAGGTAGGAATGCATGAAGTGTATTATTGCAAAGATGCGAAACACATCGGATAACATTCATTACCAAGAGTTCAAAATTAATATCCTCCAGGGAAGAAGTTCTATTAGCTAAGGGTTAAATGCAAAACATTGTTCCAAATCCTGAGTCCATGAAATCTTACCTGAATCAAAGGTGGTATTTGTGCCAGAGATTTGTAGCCTTCCTTGCTGTTTAGCATCTCTTTCAGTGCTGAAACTGATTGCAAACTGGCCGCAAATCCCTAGGTTTAGCATAAAATTATTGTACAACCTGACAACTAACGGGCATCAGGAGGACTAAGGCAAGCTTAATTGTCTACCATTTCGATGGTGGACATGTAGTACAGGAATCATAAAAGCCATGGTTGATTGAAAGCTCTCCAGCATAAGTAAGAATCATATAATTATGCTGCAGTTCGGACGCCATTATTGGCCACGTTCTGGCTCCATGCATGATGTGATCTATGTATGTATCGCGCTCATATAATTGAACTGCTAATAGCTCAATGCTTGTGGTTAAATTGTGATAATTGAGGTAGAAAGCTTTACTGATCATCTGGTGGAAAAGTTTGACAGGAGATCTCTATCTCGCCTAACTTCGTTTTTCTCCATCATTTCACATCAATTAGTCCGCATAATTTACGCTAATAGATAGCATTAGGTTTTGTTTCTTCTTTGTTGGAAAAAAACACTTTGGCAGGTGAATCGACTACCAAATTAATTTAATTTTATTATCAAACCAGACAAGAAAATAAAAACCAATTCATTATTAAACCGGATAAGAAACTGAGCCAGTAAAAAAACCAGTCAACCTCATGGTTTGAACTGGCAATCCTTGCAGTCGGCTATTCTTTTTTTTAGTGAACTAGCTGAGTGTTTCACTTTTGCAAAGTTCTATTTAATTTTCTAATAAACTGTATTTATGTGTTGTTTGCTGTGTGATATGCAAAACGATTATCTTTTTAAATTTTAAAGATAAGCAAAATTCATAGACATAATGATTAAAATAATAATAATAATAATAAATGACTGAAATAACTATCGAACACAAAATAAACACTATTGAACTATGGACAGTTCGGTTACTAAACTAACTGAGTTAATGTTTTTTTTTTCAATAGGACCAACCTCTGATCCTCATAATTATTGTACAGGCTAAAGTGAGTCCACGCATGAGAGTCACGAGACTGCACAGATTTCAACGTGGGCAAAGTAAACAACAACTAAATTATGATTTCACCTCAAATTAAGAACCAAGTTGTATAATTAATGATGGGCCTACTATATAATCATGTGATCCATGATGAAAGTAATTGTCAAATTAATTTATTTGTCGAATATTATAAAACAATCCAAGATTGACACGGCAAGTGACTCTAGACTAATCAAATTAACACACATCGTTAAATTAACTCACTCGTCTTATACCCTTTTTTACCTTCTAAGCAACGGCCTTACTTATATAATTATATACATGGCCACAAGTAAGTGATATATATATATATACAACTTCCCAAGTGGTTGCCTAGCTAAAAACTTATATATAAGCGAGTGTACCTTGGAAGTGGGAGTTAAACAAGCAAAGCTTAAACGGTATAATATATATAACTAAGGCAAGTAGATACATACATGTTGTTAGTAAAATAACTTGAAGTCCTATATATTATGCATTAAATGACCAAGAGGGCTTAAGTGCAGTTATTAGCCTCTTCTTTTGTGTCCACCTGTAGCACGGACACCATGATCATATATAGAATATATGATGGCCAAGTCGGTCTCAGATCAATAACGATGGAAAACTGATGGAATTGATTGTCTAATGGCCAAGTCAGGCATGGCATCATCATGGCCACTAACAGTGCATGCACCATTTATTCATTTGTGAACTACTTGTGATGGAGAACATAAACCTAGCTATCCACTCTTATTTCTTGATCTGGAGAATTTGGACTATTTTTATTGGAAGTTTGAAAAGTAATATATATATTTTGTCCCGAGAATGTCTCTTTCCACCTCAGGAGGTGGCAATGTGACATGCAGCTGGTGAAGTCACAAATTTTCCAGTCTAAAAGTGTAGTCAGGGCTGTAAGAGGATCCGCTCCTATAAAAGTGCATCAAAAGTTGGTTGGATGTCTATTTCTCCAATTAAATATTCTTCTTTTTACGAGCCAGTTATAGTAGGATTAGTAGTTACTTTTTTCATAACTAAGAATGTCATGAAATCGGATTCAATTTTGAATAGTTTGACAGTGTGGTTAATTTAGAGGAGCAATTCGAAAATACTATAACTTGAAGCAATATCTCAGCGACAATTAGTTCGGGACTTAAAATTTAAGCTAAGCGGCTTATTATTTTGTTTAAAGCTTGATGGGGGTATTAGTGTTTTTATATTCAAAGAGGGTCGACTCTTTTCGAACTCATGTTTAGCCTTCAAACTCTTAAATAATAATAATAATAATAATAATAAATTTCTTCTTCAAGTTCTAATCTAGAAATCAAAGTCATATCTAGATCCCATGCTACTCAATAAATGCCACAAAACAAAACAAACTAATAACAAGAATATATATATATATATATAGTGGGCCAGATCCCTAATAAATGTTGATATTGGTCTATATGAAATGAAATGTAACTAGAACCTATTGATAAAATTAGCTTATATATATAAGGAGTACTCCTATATATGTCTAGACCTAAATAGATCGACCCGCATTAATAGTTAACTTGCTTTGTGATTTGATATATGTCGTGTCATTTGTTAACATACTGTACATAATATATCTCTTATAATGTTATTAGAAAAATAGGCACGCGTTCAGCATGCATGTCCAGGAAAACTGGTAGTCAATATGTATGACTTAAGAAATACTAAGCCTATCAAAAGCTAGGTACTTCGTACGTGTCAGAAGCTCATAAGAAATCAAACAATCCCTCACATGCATATATATATATATACATATAGTACCTCATGACATGCATGTGCATAAATGGCCCACCATCTGATACAATTATATGAAGGTGTGAGGAGAAGCAGCAGCAGATCTGGGACCAATTCGAGCAGTACTAGCAAACTTAACCTGCAAAACGATACGAAGCCATAATGGTTATATAATGAGATGGAAAAAGAGTAATAAATTTGTATCAACTTCAGCTTTGTAATTGAGTACTCCATTTCGGTCGTCATCCTGTTGACATCCAATTGCCGATACCTTAAGGTGGTAATGTAAAATTGCAAGAGAGAGAGAGAGAGAGAGAGAGAGAGAGAGAGAGAGAGAGAGAGAGAGAGAGAGAGAGAGAGGACACCGACGTGGTTGATTCGAATGCCGTGAAGCTATGAATAGCTGGGGCTCAAGCCACGGTAACGCCGAACCACATGTCAAACTCGTGTCCAATTTTCAAACCGCACGTTTCTTCGATGGAGCTCTAATTCTATATTTCTATGCCACCATTGTTTCGTAACTTTGTTTATTATATATTCTCCCACACCAACTCTTTTGAACTCTAGCAGACTCATCTAAGCAAATCACATACCCTCCCCTCCTTCTCCATCTCTCTCTCTCTCTCTCTCTCTCTCTCTCTCTCTCTCTCTCTCTCTCTCTCTCTCTCTATCCCTCCCTCTCTTTCTCTAATACAAAACTTCTTGACACTTTGAGAGCTAGAAATTAATGGGAAGAGCTCCGTGTTGTGCAAAGGTGGGTTTGAAGAAAGGAAGATGGACAGCAGAAGAGGACCAGATCCTGATGAAGTACATTAATGAAAATGGTGAAGGGTCCTGGAGATCCTTGCCGAAGAATGCAGGTAAGCATATGTAGAAGTACACAATATTATTTTTCTTCCAAGTATATATATATATATATATATATAGTTATAGTTATAATTGCCATGGCTAAATAGGATCTCCTTGTTCCTTTGGCTAGGGCTCCTGAGATGTGGGAAGAGCTGCAGGCTTAGGTGGATAAATTACCTCAGAGCTGATCTCAAAAGAGGTAACATCTCCAAGGAGGAGGAAGAGCTCATTGTCAAGCTCCATGCCACTCTGGGGAACAGGTAAACTTTGGTCATATTTTAATAATAATTTTGTTATGTTTCTATTGGTGGAAGACACGTAAAATAGATCTGTAGATGTATAAAGAAGTCAGCCAGTTTTTTAACTTACTATTTTGTATTCGAACTAGTTCGAAAAAGATAAATCGTGTAATATTTTAGTCCTCGTTTTGCCCTTTTACTTTTATACGTGCATGATCGATTCTTAATTATTAGCTATAATACTTAAAAATCTTAGGTATTAAATAATGACATTCTGTGAGATAGATACCCCTAAGCCAATTTGTGCTTTAAATTATGAGATTTGCTTGAGTGGCGAAGTATGGAAGGTAATAATGGTTGCCAGTTCAACTGTATACTGTCTCATTTATAATATTTAATAGCAATGGCTTGTGGGCTAGTGTACCCCACTGGATGATGTTTGAAATATATATGTAGTTCTTAACCTAGTCACATATAAACGAGCGATATACGTGCATGCTACTTTGTCCGGTGCATGATGGGACGTCACTTGAGTGAGGTAGATCGATCAGTGAAAACCTCTGGTTAATTTTTAGCGTTTGATGTGGTCATATGAATTTATAGTCAGAGTAGAATTATTGGTACCCGTCACGTGGAAATGCTAATATTGTTGTGTATTAATTAATGCAGATGGTCCTTGATAGCCGGCCATCTTCCAGGAAGAACTGACAATGAGATCAAGAATTACTGGAACTCGCATCTGAGTCGGAAAATCGACGGCGACGGTGAGGCAACGACGGTCGACGAACACAGTGGCAAGCGGAGGAGCGGTAGATGTAGCCGGTGGACGACGAAGAAGACGAAGGAGAAGACGAAGGAGAAGACGAAGGAGAATGGAATCATTGAAAAAGAGAAGCACGATAGTATTGTTAGCCCATTAAATTCAAATTCAGTAGCACATAGCGACGAGGGGCATAGCATGGTGTTAGACCCTGAACCGACCCAAGCTAGTAGTGTTACAATTGAAGGTCCCGATTATGAGATGGTAAGTGGGCTTCTGAGCCCAAGTATAATGGACAGTGGGCTGTTGGAACTGAGCGATGATATGGAGGAGATGGAAGCCATGTTCCTGAATGGGAGTAATCAGGAGAGAGACTCTGGTGTTGCCATGAGCACAAGCGAGGAGAGAGAAGGTGGGGCCATGGTGTTAAATTGTAGTGAGGGGGAGTGTGGCCCCATGGGCCTTAAAGAAGGAAGAAGAGATGGAATAGTGGTGGGCCAAAGTGAAATAATGGGCCAGGTAGAGAGAGGTTTCCAGGTGGGCCAGCCATTGGAGTGGGACTTGGAGAGATTGGAAGCTGAGCTATTGGATGGGGCAGGGGAGACGTGGGCATGGCATGGCGAGGACCATGGGTACCAAGAAGAAGAGTCCTTTGCTAGTTGGTTTCTTTCAGATGCCCTCTGAGAGAAGGTGCTGCTTCCCATATATTAGACAGCATGTAAAAAAGAGGAGTACATTTCTCGAGTGGTTGTGTTCATTATTGTGCCAAGATTTATTGCCATCTAGTATTTTTGACGGATTCTTCCTTTTTCTATGTAATCTCTCTCTGAGTCTCTCTCTCTCTCTCTGAGGTTAATACTTATTTCCTCTCTCAGACGCATAAACACAAAAAGGTTATATGCATGCACACTGGCCATGCTCTCATTCCAGGGTTCTTCGAGCGTGCAGTTGATTATTTATTTATTTATAATTTTTTGTGTGTGTGGTTGGTTATGTTATGCTCCTAAAGCGTCATAGGTAGCTGCATGCAGGGCAAGTCATTTGAGATGACGATTATTTTACCTTCGGAAGATTCTATAGTTTAAAGTTTGTGCAGATTATAGTATTATTTTGTCCATTAGTCTTGGTATATTATTAGTTAATTAGACTACCAAAAGCTTTTTGACATGCCATTCAGTTGATCACTTGTCCACTTTCCAGTCAAAAGCTGCAATCGACTGATGCCTTCGTAATTAATTAGTAAAATTTTAAACTCAACCCTATCAAATCAAAAACTTTTCCTAAAACTCATCGCACTATACTATCCCACCAGAAAGTAATTTCTGTATTTTAAAAGTAATCTTTAATATTCTAACAGAATATTATTTAGTTAATACCTTTTTATTATAAAATAGTTAAGTTTAGTCAACGCAGGGTGTCATGAAATTTATAGGAAAAAAAACGAGTAACTAAATGACAAAATCTTTAATGATGAGACGTTAATGAAAAATTGATAAAAAAAAATATGGTGGGCATTACTTAAAATTATCCAAGAATTCTCCTTTTCACTTACTTTCATTTTATTTTATCTCCTGGTCAGATTAGGAGATAAAAGCTGTTACCAAATTAATGCTAGTATATTCCTAGTCGGAGAAGTATTACGAATAGAATGAGTATTCCTAATCAGATTAAAAGTCTACTCCTAATCTGAGTAGTATTTGTACAAAAGCTTATTCCTAATCTGACTAGTATT
Source organism: Typha latifolia (assembly GCF_019914945.1). Taxonomy (NCBI): domain Eukaryota; kingdom Viridiplantae; phylum Streptophyta; class Magnoliopsida; order Poales; family Typhaceae; genus Typha; species Typha latifolia. The sequence goes on along the minus strand of NC_133087.1, from coordinate 18,053,639 downwards.
TGTACAAGGATAGTATGCTATAAATATCAACGAGGAGTAGTCGATCGAATTATCCATTTCCTTGTAGCCCACGAGACCATTTCAATACTGGAGTTCCTAAAACCTCGCACCTGCGAATCCGGGCTTGTCATACTTTCCGAAATATTCTCCCAGCCTCAACTATATAATCTTCCACCCTTTTCTCACCTCCACTAAGGGGAACTCTAAATCTCTCTCTTTCTCTCTCTTTCAATCTCTTCTTTCCTCCAACCCCTGCAATGGGGAAACGAGAGAAAGGAGGGAAAGATGGTGGGAAGGACAACGCCCCGACGCCCAAGAAACGCTCCAAGTTGGGCCTCATGGGCTTGATCTTACGGCGGCGGAAGCCCAAGAAGGTGGCGCCTGCGGAGGCCGACAAGGCGGTAGCTCGTCCCGGGAGCAAGAGCATATGGCGCGCGTTCGTGACGGCCATCCGTCCCCTCCACCACCACCACCACCACCAACTGGCCCCGGCTACGTCGAAACCGACGGCCCTCGTCAAGGACGAGTCATTCTACGAGGTGGCTCCTGGGCCGCCGTCTCCTGGGCACTCGTCCGCCGATAGCATGAGTAGTCACGCGTCGTCCACCGATAGCATGAGCAGGTACATGTCGGCGGAGGACCTTTCGCTTGGTAGCATCACTGACAGCGAGGAGGAAGGCAGAGGAGGGGACGAAGAGATCAACTCGAAGGCCGACGAGTTCATCGCCAAGTTCTACGAGCAGATAAGGTTGGAAAAGCTGGCTTGTGACGACGAGGAGATGATCGACTAAGCTGCATGAAGACGTGAGGTTGAGAATTGGGATGTTTCTTTTTCATATCTACGATTATCAGCATCAGTGCATGCTTACACGCATGCACGGGAGTTCCTACTGTTAGTGTCTTTTTGGTTGCATGTTGTTCTATTCATTTTAAGGTGTCCTTGTTGTTTTTATTTTTGACGAATAAATGATTAGATTAGACATCATAGAGATAAAGATGTGAGAATATTAAATTGTGTTCTAGTTCATCAAATCCTAAAACAAGACATAAGATGAGAATATTACTGACAATTTCGAATGAATACTTTGATCAGAGATTCAGATGGTATTCAACTTAGATATGAAGAGTAGTTCTCAGTAACATGGAACGACGTGCAATACTTTAATCCTGTGCATCATTCTTTAGCCTTTGAACTGCCACTCTCTGCGACACATAGGGCAATGGGGTGTAGGGGTCTGTGAGTTTACCCACTTCAATATGCAATGAAGATGGAAAGAATGGTTACAGGCGCCCCAAATCAGCGGGCAATCGTCGCCAGGGAATTTGCAGTCAGGGCAGCAACCATCGAATGCCATTCTGCAGATCCCGCATGTTTCGTCCTGCGCATCCCATGTCCATGAAGCCACAGCATGCCACTGTAGTATCTTGACCTTCATTGTGTTGCCTGCAAACTAAATAGAGATACTCAGACTCAGTTCAGTACCATGATAGCGTCAATTGATTCAAGATGCATAAATAAAATACAAGGTATTTCGTGCAATTAATTTAGATCCTATGATAGTTGTAATAAGCTGAATGATGGAAAGACAGAGTTCAGTATTAGCCGATGTTGAGGAAAACATTAATCATTAACCAACAAAGTCAACTCATGTAAATGGGATTTCAACATCACAACCCCTTTCAGAAATCTGACCCAACAGACACTCTTTTCTAAATTCAACACAATCAGACTGCGGACAAAAGATCCCTAACACAAAACATTGACCTTTTTCTGTTAGATCGCACTTGTGCCTTTTAAATCAACAATATATTTTCTTCCTCTATTTTACTCTTTTCACCTGTTCTACCGTGCTGCCCCTACTTGACCAGAAGACCCTACACCCCCATGTTGTTCCTGTAATCCCAGAATACCTATATGGACACCTTTCCATTCAATTTTTGTGATCAAAGAAGTCCCAGAAATAGTACAGAAGAATTGCAATCAAGTGTTTTAAATCTTATCAGACCATGGTGGCTTAAAAGTTAGAACTAGCTGGTCTTTGCATAATCCAACTAGAAGCCAATGCAGTCACATTATATGAACAATATTTTGAGGCCGCGAGGAAAAGCTTTGAGTATCTACCGCAACAAGTCACCTCATACTCAACTTATTTCCTCTACAAGTTTTCCTCTTCTTATTAACTGGTGTCAAAAAATTATTGCTTTGAGCATCAAGAGGAATATGATAGCTATTAAAAAAGACAGGGTATAATATTAGCACAAAAATGCCTAAGCCCTCTCTTAGGGAGTTTGGAATGCAATACTAACCTTCCGAATCTCCATTGTATTAGTTGCTACATCTGATAGCAATTGTTAAGCGCCTCTAGGATCTAAAATCAAGCACCAGATATGTCAATCTCATCAAGATTTTAACATCTAAGTTTCATCCACTTCGTTCCTAATTTCTTGCGGAGATCAAGTGCCTGTGAGTGTTCATTACTGTGATTCTCTCTTTTGGTCACAGCAAATTCCCCTCACAAATATATGAACCTCTTTAGATAGGAAATCTGTTGGAGGAACTCCAACTCAACCTTATAAAACTCATCACTCCTAGTAGGAATTACCAACCATGAAGCTATTCCACCCTAATCAGAGAATAAATGGCCTATAAAACACAAGTAAATTTCTCACCAGTTCAGATTTCAAAAGGAAAAAAGAAAAATATCCAATCCTTAATCAATCAGCCGAAAGAAGGAAGGAAAACTGATACAAATCAATAAAGATCGCTGCTTTCAGATAATATTACCGTTCCATCGCTAACCTAAGTTGATGAAGAAGGAAAAGGCACTTACTATTCCTCGACCACGCTCTCCTCCAGTCTCCAGACCCAGAGAGAGAGAGAGAGAGAGAGAGAAGGATTCAAAACAGAGGTAGGGTTTTAAAATAGAACGATTTATAAGCCGGCCCAATCCGGAATACATGGGCCGGCCCCGTTTCTCATGAAATAATCTTAACTTTAAAGGAAAATTAAATTAAATTCTAAGCTAAGCCTTCATCGATCAATATGTTGGCCTTCTAGAATATGTGGAAAGGTTAGAGAAGGGAAAATTATGACACCAAAAGGAAAAAAAAAATAAATTACAAGTTGATTTTTATTTCTCTGAATTTTCAGTCATCTTCAGTTCACTAATAGAGAGAGGACAAGTGGACAGTAATCTCGTGGGAGTCATGACTCCAGATAGCTCCAATGCGATTCCAAATGCCATGGTAGAATAAGACTCAGAATATAACCAAAAAATGGTGAGAATCCAATGAATACACTATTCATATTTCCAACTCCTTGGGTGATGCTCATTTCATTAGGATAGTCTATCTATCAGATCTCCAAAAATAAAATGTAAAAACTTCGAAAGTAATAAGAAAAATCCAAATTATTATGCACGATTCCAAGCGTACACTTTTGAATTAGAACAAGCATATATTCATAATATGACTCCCCAAGTATACCATATTGGGAACATCAGCAAACCACCTCCCCAAATTACATAAACACCCCTCCCTCCCTCCCTCCCTCTCTCTCTCTTCCTCTTCTTTTTACCATCCATGGATGATCTCGGAGCACTTGACCTTGATCCATCGAAATCCCTTCTTTAGCGACGACTTCACCTTCCCTTCCACCGAGTACACCTTATAGCTCGCCACCCTCCTCCGCCGCTTCATCTCCGGGTCGCTGAAGCACCACGCCCCCGACGCGCCGGCGCTTCGGCGACGCGGAGGGTACTGCGGCTCCGGCGACCTCGGGCGGGTCGTCACGTACATCTGGTTCGCGCTGAAGACGTTGCCCTTCACGATCTCCAGCTTCCGGTCGCCGCCAGAGTAGGAGCGGAACTCATTCCGGTAGCCGCGGTCGTAGTCGTCTCCTCCGGCGCGGGGGCCGCTGTGGTGGCCACGGTCGAACTCGGCGTAGGAGCGGATGTCCTTCCGGTAGGTGCGGTTGATGTCCGCCATGGGAGAGAGAGAGAGAGAGAGAGAGAGAGAGAGAGAGAGAGAGAGAGAGAGAGAGAGAGAGAGGATTAGTAAGAGGTAAAGGGGGGTTGGTTGGGATTTTCTTAAACTAGGGGTAGTGTTTCCTTCTTCGAGGGAGAGGAGAGAAACGGATTTTAGCTGTCCAAGATGAATTCAACGGTTGAGAGAGAGAGAGAGAGAGAGAGAGAGAGAGAGTTTGGGCTTAGAGTTATGTGGAAAACTATGTAGGTATATAGAAATGTTTAAAAAAGTAATGTGGGGCCACCATGATTCCATGAATTGGTGAATGCAAAGGACAGTGATGGCATAGAGATGGTTGGGGAATTTATATTCCTAGAATTAAGTACCTTCAACCCAAGAATAAATTAAGGAAAATGATAGTCTCTTAATATTGACTACCATAATCTCATATGATCAGGTTATAATAAAATAAAAGCTATATATTACATACTTTTTTCTACATAGAAGCTATACCGGTATAAGTTTTATTATATATACTTAAAAATTAAGTATAGCTAAACTAATTTGAAGTCATTTTACAACCAAAAGCCACCTAAATCTATAAGCTCATCATTATAAACTAAATAAAGAGGATTAGCTCTCTCCAACATATAAATTAAACAATAAGACCAACCCTCTAGGGAAAAAATAAATAATCAAATCGTTCAAATATAAATAAAAACCGTATCGCAAATAAAGAATCTAAACCTTTGTCTGACATAAATCAATTACTAGACTTAACAATGATGGCCGTTTATAACATACAGATCAACTAAAACTCACTATCCTCCTTTTGGAGCTAATTGATTTACGTGGGGTGGGGGTGGGGAGTACAGTCGTTTAACTAGTACCTCGTCATTTGATTAACAACAGAGATTATAGTGTAAGCTACAACGAGCATATGAGTAGCAGAGCACGTGCAATTCACATGTATGAAGCGCAAATTCTAACACAAACCCAATATCGATACGGGTGACGTTCACCAACAGTAATAGGCTAAGAGTTGCTTTTGGAGCAAGATGATGTTTATATAGTCTTAAGTAATTATTAAATTTGTCTAGCAGCAGCAGCTCAGTACCTATAGATCTTAAAACTACTTCCTTGGTCTCGGTGAGCATTAATATCTAGTTTGACCAGTCAAACCATACTGAATAAATCCAATTCTCTTATTGGGAATCCTTAAAGAAAACTCTAAAAATCAATTCAAAAGGAAAAAAAAAAAAGAGAGAAGGGATTGGTGAACTTATCTATTACCTGGCAGAGGTGATGAATCCACAGTAGATTCACAGCATTATTGAAATCATTAATAAGACATACCTGTCTATTTAATAAACCGATAGACCACTAACCTGGAAGTTACAGCAGAGTACGAGTCAATCAGGGAAAATGAAAACCAGGAGGTGATAATTACTCCAGAATCTATGAGAAGTCTGTACAATGCATGTATTTACATAGGGGACCTGTAGCTGGTGACATAGACTGATGATCAAGAAAATACGAACAAGCTATATAGCAGATGTATTCCAGGAGAAAAGAAAATTGACCTGGAAAATAAACTGTTCAGATGATTTCTGATCATCGCAACCAGTATTTTAATTTAAGATGCATTACGCATTAAATACGCCTTGTGTTACTCATGCGAGAAACCTGCATAACAGTTACAGCGGTATGTTACTGATCAGGAATCACATATAAAGAGATACATCTTCGCTTGCCGGTATATTTCCAGTACTTACAATGTGAGACTTCCATCCAACTTTGCTCCCTTCTCCACTAAAATGAGGATGGCCACGGACACAATGGAATATATGAACAAGAACAACAGCATCAAGAGCAGCATACTCTTTCTGCAGAAGTACAAGCAATCTCTAATAGAATCAATCACTTAAAAGACTTTTTCTTTCTTTCCCTTAAAAATTCAGTTGTTATATATAGCTAAGACATTAGTAGCTATTTTGTAATCTCACATTATGGGGAACAACAGCAGAGACAAAGAAAAGAACCTGATTCTGACTTAAAGGTCGTTGCTCCCAGTTACTGTTCCGCCTAGTCTTGTTCAAACCAGCTCCTAATATTTTCTGGTCAACAACAACGACAAGATAAAAGAATGGTGCATAAGGCAAGTGAGCCATACTACATAACAAGAGTACTATCCCAATGTTCATCAAAGTACCTTGGCCAACCCAGACAAACCACCACTAGGCTCCTTGAACAGTTTTTGAATGTCAAGAAGCATTTGATAGGAGCTGAAACATTCCAAGTCCCCATAAGAGTGCGAGAGTTGATGAAGATCACATTGCAAGTTATAGCCTATAGGTTGCATAAAGTGGGAAAAAGAAATAAATAACGCTTTTGCCCTTGAAAAAAGTAGTTTATGGAGTCTTTCTGATTCTAATGTATACCAAGCTTCAGAATTTTAGAAGAGCACAATATGCGCCTAAAGCAACTGTCCAATGCTTTGGGCTCATCCTCATATAATCTTATCAAATCAAAGATGAATGCTTTCTTCTCTGAAGCAATTTGCATGATGGATACCTGATAAAATAGTTGGTTAAGATCAGTTGATGAACTTCAACAAGTAATACAGACAGAACAAGAGAAGGCAAAAATATAGGACCCAGTTCTATGGAAAAAAGAATACAGTTAAGATGGCCAGTCTTGCATATATACAAGAATGACAGGTGTGAATCTTGAAATCTTGCGGACTTTAATACTTGGATTATTATTTGTTATCTTGATCATATTTAATTGGTTACTACTTACTAAAGAACCATGGGGACACAAATCAACCTAAATAACATATAATTCTACATTAGTGTTCTTAATTCTAACACAAGCCATATTTTATCAGGTGACCTATGACAATCTCATCTTGCTATGCTCACTAGACATATCAAATGTTGCATGAATGGATTGAAGTTTCAACCGAAGCTGGGATTGGCCATACGTAAAACCAACTTTTTAAATGGTTTCAGGCTGGAATCAATCTTATTGGGCCTTTCGGACCCATTTCGGCTGAAATGGGTTGGATGCAAACTGGAAACCAACCCAGTTAATTAAAACTTTTCCTTTTCCTCTCTCTCACGCTCTCATCTCTTCTCAAATCTCTATCTCTCTACCTCTCCCTCGATCTCTCGATGCATCCTCTCAATCCTACAGCAACAAGCCACACCGAGTAGTTTCCCAACAATGTCAAACTCTGATGAGTAGTTCTCTGGCAAGGTGAGGAGTTTTTTCTTTGGTTAGGGTTTTCACTTTTTTTTTCTTCTCTACCCTCCCCTCTCCCTCTCTCACCTTGTTGCAGCAGCAAAGAGAGGGCCATTGCATAGTGGGGAAGGCTGTTATTGCAGTAAGGAGAAAGGAAGAGAGAGAGGGAGGAGAAAGAGGGGGTGGGGAGGGAAAGAGGGGAAGATAGAAAAAGAGAAAACCTTATCCTTGTTGTTGCTGCCGCAACAGAGAGAGAGAGAGACAAAGAAAGAGGGAGAGAGGGAGAGAGGGAGAGAGAATTTTCCTGTTTTATTTGTCACTTTTTCCTGAATTGTTAGATTTTTTTGTATTTTACATCAATTAAAAAATATCTTATAATAAAAAATTACTCCGATCAAAATGACCGGCCAATATTTGCCAATATATCATTTTCCAGGTGGCCGATCCCAATCTCAAAAACCAATGTTTGGGACCTTGGTTACATATGACCACAAGAACCCATATTTTATTAGGTAGAGCCGTCTAATATTAGGTATCCTTTGACAAATCCCATCTGCAATGCCGATTATAGAATTGACATTACATGCAGCAGTATATTCCCACAATAAACTGCAGAAACAATAACACATTCATTTATCTTTCACTATCACCTCCTGACTTTGACATATGGGCTCCATATTTCTAGAGAAGCAAAGAATGAAAAGGATGACTACCAAGACAAATGGGCCACTTCTATTTCTTCTGTATCATACTAGGCATCTAAAGGTTAACTCATAGGAAAGCTGTTGATTAGTAACAGAGAAACTTGGTGGTGGAAAAGAACTCCACCCAAACAGGATCAAGCATCAAGCACATTTTAGACTTTAGAGAATCCAAGAACTAAAAATACAGTAGTAAAGGATAATTACTACCAAAGGAGACCATGCTGTTACTGATATTGCATCACCCACAGTTCTCATTATAAAAGGATGACAAACAAGATACGCATTTCAGAAGAGAAAAAGAAAAAGAAATATAAGGACCTGCTATAGATATCAATTTACAATGATGACCCCATACCTTGCTTGGCTGGCTGCCTTTTTCATAGTTTGGTTTCCATTCACAATCAATGCCAACAATTTTACATCCCTCAATATATTTTGTAGCAGTTAGTAATCCATGAATCTCATCAACCCATATAATGTCCTCCAGAACCAATTTCTTTGTATCCAAGTAGTCAGTGCCCGAACAAACTTCTTCAGGCACTACATTATACAAAAAATGATTAAACAGCATGGAAGCATTAAAAAAAACAAATTATTAATAATCTGACAGAATTCAAAGAAATGATGCCAATAATAATAACAGGGATTATTATTACGCATCATTTGCAGTGCTAAGATAGAGAGGACCAAACGACCAAGAATAATAATGGGAAATCTCAAATCCTGGTAAGTTAAATTTAGCATACATAAGTTGTTCTATTCTGACAAGGACTAAGAGAATATATAAGATATGCAAAAGATCTACATATTCATCTCTACATGTATGGTGCTGGTTTCATATCTGAAGAGATAATTCTGTATTCTTATTCTTTATATTCCTCCGACATTCAGGATGTCCAATCATGTCCAAGGGTGCAACTCTCTGTTTCCCACTCATTCTTACTCTTACTCTAAGTGCTCCTTTGGAGGTTTCCTTGAGGAAAACGGCCTTTTTGTAACCCAAATCTGTCTTCTTCGGTGCGTCTACTGTAAAAATATTTTTCTCCAAAGAAGATAAATGTGCCATAAATTTCAATATAATTTATAATTCAGTGCCTCCCTATAATCCATGTTTCAATTTTTCCAATTCTAGTACCGATACTTTGAACTTTTATCACTTTATGACTTGTCAGTACAAATGTTTGCACATAAATGTGCAGGAACTGCTGCCAGATGATGAGGTTCAAAGATTGCAAACTTCCATGAACTGCAATCTGCATGATCTCTGATATTACACACACACACACACGCACACACACACACACCCAACTATATATGTATCATATACAAGTAAATGATATAGTTGCATCAAAACTTGAGTATAGTCTTTCATTCCTTACTTGTTCTATCTGCAGTATAATGCACCATTCTCAATTTATTATTTCACCTAATAATTTTGGCCTAATGCGAATATTGTGAACAATAGACAAATGAAAAGATCCAGTTATCTCAAATATATCTTATGTGGAAAAGTAATGTTCAGAGCAATAAAGTAGAGCTGAGCTTGTAATCGGCAAACAAATTTAAGTATATTAAGAAGACAAATAATATCACTAAGATGCACTCATTATGATCTTATAAATTCCAAGAGATAGATTATGCATACCCAAGGAATTGACAAATCCTTCTAGGGAGTAACGCTGGCAAAGCTCATCAACTTTCTCCATGTAACCAGCCTCCATAGCCAGATATACCTACAATAGCATGAGCACAGGAGCAAATCTTAAACAGTATCTTAAATGGATTTAAAAAATAGGACTAGAATTATTTCACATAGTTATCTGTTAATGCTTCTTGGAGAGAAGTTGCAGAGACACAATATTATAGTGTCCAACAAGGTTAGTTAAAATATACTAGATACATCAACTATAATATAATTTGTAAAAGAGTTAAGTGCAGTAGAGAATAATAACAGAATTATATTTTACTAACAAGGTTTTTCAAGTAGGGTACAACAAGGAAGGAAGAATACATTTGAACAGGATGACAGTGAGAATCATAATAAATGTTCGAAATAAATGCATAGCTCTCAATATTGAAGATGAAGAATCCTATAATTCCTAGGTTTCTGGTATTGATAGAATCCCTTCCAAATGTTTCTAATTCTTATGCCAAGTTGGTATTGATAGAATCCCTTCCAAAAGTTTCTAATTCTAATGCCAAGTGCTGCTCTTGCCTCCATTCTTCTCAGATCATGACAAGCAACGCATGTTGACTTCATTCTTTTTCTAATGTTCCTATACTCTTTTCCCATTTTCTTCATTTCTTTTTAAATCCTACTGGAGGCCTTTCTATTTATTTCTTTTACTTACCTCAAAAAATGCATGATAGCCCCACAATTTCAGATGCATTCATCAAAAGTGCAAGTAAGATGATTGCTTGACATTCTATACAAGCATAGAAATAACATATACAGTTGCAAGCTGCAACGTGTACAAACATGGACATGTCTCATAGCAGAGCAATATTTTACCAGGTACTCTAGAAGTTTTTTGTCCTTTTTGGTCCTAAGTTCTGCAATGTCCCAACATCCTTTTTCTGCCAGTTTCTTCAGTAAGCTGCAAAAAGGATCGAATACCTTTTATCAATTACTTGTAAATGGAAAAGAAGTATGTATTAAATTATTGTGCTAGATCCAACTGACCATACCTTTCTTTGTACAAATGATTTACGTCTGGAAATTCCTGCATAAGATTGTTTCCTTTGACCAGCTCATAAGCATCCTTTAGCATTTTAATGTCCAGATATTTCTGGACAAGTGAACATGTCATAGGTTTTCCCATGAAAGTAGCCCACTTCTCTGCTGCTTTGAATTCACTACTTTCTATCAACTTTACTAGAAAAGACTCTCCAGACAAGTGGATGGAAAATCGTTCTAACAGGGTTACAGCAGTCATATATGACTGCGACTCAATAAAGCCATAAATGCAGTGTTCCATATATGACTTTGTTTTGTCTATATCTCCATCATTCAACTCTGAACCGCATATTTTGTATGCAATATCTTTCAACTCAATATCAAATGTCTCCAACAACTTTATAAGTATGCGCTCCTCATGTATAACAGAAGAAGCAAGAATATCAAGAACCAAGCGCGCAGCAAGTTGCTTTGCATCAGAAAAATCCTTTTGGACAGATTCTAGAGCTTTAAAATGCCGTAAACAGGATATAAGCATGTGACTGAACCCTTCAGCATATGTTTGCCCCAATAATGGAATGACGTAAAGGCATCGGACGACAAAAGTGAATGGACCAGGCAGGGGTGCATTATGCAGAGCTCTTAAGACATGCTGCTGAAGTATTCTGAACTTGCGAGTTGCTTTATGAGTACCTGCAAAATTACATACAAGTGTGAATTATATATTTTTCCGCATTATAAACAGATAATCAAATTTGACACCCAACAGAGAATACAAAAACCAATAGATCTTGACTTCAGGCATCGAAACAGGTAGGATTCACTTGAATTGGATGTGGTTAAAAGATAGTTCACGCCCTAAAACCTGACTTTGTGCTCTATTCTGACAATAGTATATATTCAAATTCTGAGCTCTCTCTTGATCCAGAATAAATTGTGAAATTTTCAGGAGAAGGAAACTTAAGGCACGCAACTGACAAGCTTGTGTGCTTGAGTTTGTCTGAAAAGGCAAGATATGAACCTAACTGACAGGCCTGCAGGACATGTCAAAACAAAGCACAGCATGGTCCGACCAATTAAATTTACACATTATCAGTGTATAACCTCGATGGCTGATAGGCAGACAAATATATGCACATAGGGAAGCATTACATGTATGGAATTCTTCTTCTTTTTCACCCCCCACTCATGTTTGATTTGATAATGTAAAAGAACCAAATTGAAAAAGATATGACCTGGAAAAGCACATGTGCTCATCAAATGCAGTCTGACTTTGATTATAATTTAAATGATCCCCTTCAATATACTGAACTTCATCTTAGCATTTATAGAATTATCGATATTTTCCTTCACAAGATTAAACTAACAAGAACTTACCATATATGTAACATTCCTTTAAGAGAAAAATAAATGTTGCTGGTGATATGTGTGACAAATCTGAAAAAGCATGCAAACAGATGGCTCCCTTATCATATTTATATTCCACATTTTCAGCACCACCCTGAGTTCCTTTCCAATGACATCCCATGATTTAAATCAAGTGTGTTCAGCCTACAAAAGGAGAGAAATAGAAAAAATATAAGCAACTCAATGGTAATATTTAAACATCCAATAAGAACTAAGAAGCTATAATTACGTAATCTGGGCCTTTAATGCAGCTTAACTAAATCAATCGCGGCTTCCTGTAACCCAAAATCTGTTTTAACCATGACAGAATCTTCATCGTGAGAACTATTTCAGTCTGAAGAAAATTCTGGAGATATTTCAGAAATTGCAAGACAAAGCCTCCATATTCCACATGTTCACAATCACTTCTTATGGAATGCCATATTTGTTGATGCCCACGACCAAATATCACAACTTCTCTTAGTTATATAAGGACCAAAACAGTAACTTATTTTTTCTGGAGTTAGATTCTAAAAATATGCATGAGAATTGACCGCACGACTCTGCTTGCACAAAGACTGAAGAAAAGGAAAAGTTTACTAACTTGCGATTAGAGTTTTCAAGTGTGAAAATAGACCTTTCGAGAAATCTGAACAACAACTTCTTTCGCAGCAATATAGGGTCATAATTTACCTCAATACTCCCAACCAGAAGCTAAGACTTCATTCATCTATCATCCTCACTCCACATCATACAAGTAGCGAGCAAATACTCACTTCAAAGCCTCAAACGAATCCAAATCTAACAAAAGAAACAACGCATTGATCGAATATTCCATTCCTAACTTGCGAAAGAATCCGAATACCGTCGAGAACTACGATGGATCGTCGAGGAATCTTACCAAGGGGAGGGGGGCAGAAACCCTAAACCTGTTCCTTTCGAATCCGACGGTTTTGGCCCACCGGATCTTTGCTTGCCATAAACGGAAAAGAAAGGAGGAGCACTTGGGACTAGCCTTCGCTGAGACGCACCTTTTTGGAGACCTCCGCAACTGTGAATCGGCTTTTGTCTCTTCTCGTCTCTATATTTTCTTTTATCGGAAGTCGTGTATTAGTGGAGGCTTTCGTACAAGGCGTTGCTGCTATATGCTATAGGCGCAGAGGCTCTCTCATCCATCAATCTACCTCCTTGTTTTATGGACAAATACGTGTTTCAAATTTATCCAAAAGTTTGTAAGCACAAGCCCAAGACCAAGCCCAAGCCCAAGACCAAGACCAAGCCCAAGACCAAGCCCAAGACCAAGCCCAAACCCAAGCCCAACTCACTTAACACTATCTCTTAACCCGTCCCCTAGAGACTGAACTGCCTGTTCCGGTGTTCCCGCTGATCCTCCTAGGGCTCCCTCTAACCTGCGCCGCGTGGGCAGTCGATTTCGTTAGCCCCTCCCGCGCATGACAGCGCCGCCCCAAAGTTGTGCGCCGCTACTCAAGAGGGAAAGGCGAGACGATAGTCCTGTGATCCAACGGCCAGTTGCGCGTGTGCGCTCGATTGTCCTGTGAATCCTCACGGCGCACGATAGATCGATACCTCGAACATATTCTCCTCTCTCCGTCGCCATGGATGAGCTCGTCTTCTCTCCCGATTACTTAATCATTTTGGAGCGAAACCTTTGGACCTGAATAGTTGTTAGGTTTTGTTATTCTTTTATCGAGATTTAAATGTCAGGCTCATCAAAGAATTAGGAGATGAAGGGGGAAATGGAGAACCCTTCACGTCCCGCAATCCAAAGAGACCCCTATGAGGTGTTGGGGATTTCTAGGTTCGCTTCAAACATTGAGATCAAGCTCGCTTACAGGAAGTTAGCTCTCAGGTAATTTCACAGAAATGCACAATTTTTTTCTTTCGAAATGGTTCCTTTACGTATTCTTTTTGACATGATCGTCAAAAAGTTGTAAGATAAGTATAAGAGAAGGATTCAAATTACTCCTTGATATCTAACAAAGGTCTTTGCCTCTTTGGTGCTTCCATAAACCCTTTTCTACTGGTAAACATAGTACAGCTGATAAATTCTTTGGCGCTATAATATATGCTTGCCACAATGTAATAAACCATGCATCTATTCCTTCCCTCTGTGTAATTTTTAGTTTACTTTTTATTGACTTCTTATCTTCTTATCGATCAATTAGGTACCATCCTGACAAAAATGTGGACAATCCTGAAGCTTCAGAAGATTTTAAAGAGGTTTCCTTTTCTTATAGTATTCTATCTGATCCAGAGAGAAGAAGACGTTACGATAATGCTTGCCTCGAGGTAAGAATATGACAGTTTCCATAAACCAAGTGCTGTGTGTTTGTTGAGAACCTATAGGAGTACATAGCTTCAGATTTATGTTGGTCAACTAAGAGTAGTAATGCAGAAAATAATAGTTTTCTAATAGAAACTATAATTGTGATCATTTCAGGAGTACAGACCTAGCATACTTATGCACAGGAAGTTGATATTTCTGTGCATATCTTAGACTCTGTTGCTGTTTAGGGAGCTGAATCCTTGGACATTAGCCATTGGTTACAATGGATATTAGTTTACTTGATTATATGAAACTAACAATTGGATAACATCATCACTTTGCAACTCTATATGCAGGAATCTAACTGGAATTGTGATCTTAAGGTCTCGTTCACTTAGGAATAAGGGCAATTCTAAAATAAGTATTTATATTTGTTATTCTCAAAATGAGCATTTATTATAAGAATAACTATTTCTTAATTTACTTATATTCTGAAATAAGGATGTAATGAATAACTTTGTTGTTATATAAAGTTGGGAAAAAATAATTATTTCTTTTATCTTATATGAAACTATAATAAATAATTTTTAATTTGATATAAAGTAGATTGTGGATAGATATCAAGGATAAATTAGTAATTGAGTTAGTGTGTGATATAAAATATAATTTTGATGAATAGTATTCGTATTTTAGAATGAGCTTATTATGATATTTAACTGTTATCCTAAAATAAAGGATTGCATTCTAGAATTTTAAAAAAAAAGTAATTTCTAAAGTGAACGGGGTTAAGAGATTCTCTTTGTTGCATTGCAATGGATCTACACATCATTATAGCCTCACGTACTAGGATACCCTTTTTCATTCTAGTGATGGACTTTTTGATATCCTCATTAGTTTCCTCATATGTATCAAGATCAAGTAAGGTTTAAATCCACTCACCTATTGAATTATAAATTGTTTTTCCTGGCAAAGTTGTAGCTCTCTCTGCCTAAATTATTTCAACAGAGTCGGCTTGATTTTTTACTCTAATATTGTAACAAAACATGAGCTTAAAGCAGGTACCTATAAACTCAAATCTATCAATTACTGAGAAAGCATCTGATAAACTTGGGCTGGTTGTAGATTCTCTAGAGACCAGCACTGATGTATCTTCTGGTGAAGATGTTGGCTCTGTTGAGGAAATGCCGGAAGAAGCAATCCTGTCAAAGCAAACTTCTGTTAAGCTTGTACCTTTCATTGGCCAAAGATTTATCTCTCAAGATGCTGCATATGAATTCTACTGCAGCTTTGCCAAGCAATGTGGTTTCTCCATTAGACGTCATCGTACCAGAGGGAAAGATGGAGTTGGTCAAGGAATTACCAGGAGGGACTTCACCTGCCATCGTGGGGGTTTTCCTCAGGCAAAGCAATCAGATGATCACAAGCAACAGAGGAATCGAAGATCGTCTCGTTGTGGTTGCCAGGCATACATGAGAATAGTAAGGAGGACTGACTTTGATGTCACTGAATGGCGTGTCAGTGGCTTTAGCAATGTCCACAATCATGAACTTCTTAAATCCAATCAAATTCATAGCCTCCCTGCCTATTGTACTCTATCAGCAGAAGATAAGAGCCGTATTTGCATGTTTGCAAAAGCAGGAATGTCTGTGAGGCAAATGCTGAGACTAATGGAGCTCGAGAAGGGGGTAAAAGTTGGTTCTCTTCTCTTCACAGAAGTAGATGTGAGGAACTTGCTACAGTCCATTAGGAACGTGGATCGGGATAGTGATGCTATTGACCTTATTGCAATGTGCAAGAAGATCAAGGATGGAGATTCCTACTTCAAGTATGAATTTAAGATAGATGCACATAACAGGTTGGAGCGCATTGCCTGGTCATATGGTTCGTCACTTAGATTATATGGAGATTTTGGAGATGCAGTGGTTTTTGACACCACTCACCGTTTGGATGCCTTTGACATGCTGCTAGGAGTCTGGATTGGACTAGATAATCATGGTATGAGTTGTTTCTTTGGTTGTGTTCTTTTGAAGGATGAGAGTATACAATCTTTTGCATGGGCTTTGAAGGTATGAGTTTGAAGCTTTTGATTGTACTCCTGTTAAATTCATATCCTAACATTCTTTTGTTTCCAACACAGACATTTTTGGGTTTCATGAAAGGAAAGACACCGCAATCAATCTTAACTGATCAGAATATGTGGCTCAAAGAGGCAATCTCTCTTGAAATGCCAACTACAAAACATGCCTTCTGCATTTGGCATATCACTGCCAGATTCTCTGATTGGTTTTCTGTACTTCTTGGATCACAGTATGATGACTGGAAAGCTGACTTCCACAGGCTTTATCACATGGAAGTAGTGGAAGACTTTGAAGCTGAATGGAGGAAGACGGTTAATGTGTATGGACTTCATGCAAATAAGCATATCACTAGTTTATATGGATTGAGGGCTTTTTGGGCTTTACCATACTTGAGAAGTTATTTCTTTGCGGGGTTGACTTCGACTACACATTCAGAGTCCATAAGTGCTCTCATCCGAAAGGTCCTCAGTGCTCAATCTGAGCTCGATCATTTTGTGGAGCGAGTGAGTAATGCTTATTTTCATAGGTTCAATTGTACACCTCATGTACTAATCGTTGTTTTCATGCACCTTCAGGTGGCTGAGTTAATTGATTTTCGAGATCATGGTGGAGCAAAACTAAAACCAGAGAGCAAGTCACACAAAATCTGTCTCAAAACAGGTTCACCTATGGAATCCCATGCAGCTACTGTTCTTACTCCATACTCCTTTACTAAGCTTCAACAGGAGTTTTTATTAGCTCCTCAATATGCATCATTTCCAATAGAAGAGAGCAATTTTCTGGTAAGACACCACAGTCAGATGGATGGTGGGGCCAATGTAATTTGGGTTCCTGAAGAAGAGCTGGTAAGCTGCAGCTGTCATCAATTTGAGTTCTCAGGGATCCTTTGTAGGCATATTCTTCGCGTTCTCTCGACGAACAATTGCTTCCACATTCCAGATGAGTATCTACCTGTTCGATGGCATGTCAACTCACCCCCCACAAAGTGTGCAAAATCTACTCCATCTGAACATGATGAACGAGTTCAAGTATTGGAATCTATGATGTCTACTTTCATCGCAGAGTCCGTCGAGTCGGAGGGACATTTTGAGATTGCTGTAGAGCAAATCGGCACGGCGCTGTCTCGCATCAGGGAAATTCCTAGGCCCTCGAACGGTATGAATGACATTGCTTGTGGGAGCCCTTCTGAGTCTCTTGTTACACCGGAGGTAGATGATACTGGTGGCATCCCCCAGAGCTTTGCTATTGGAAATAGTCATGAATCTTTCACTTTGGGCAAGCTTAAAGAGAGGCAGCCAATAGAAAGTGTAGATATGTCGAGGAAAAGAAGGCGTTACCCTGCAACTTGTGCGCAATTTGGATATGATTCTAACGACAGCCCCTTGGAGACAAATGAAGGATTCAATGTAGTAGATGATATTGGATTTTTGTAAAAGAGTTGTATTCTGTACATTTGCAAATATGTAAACTATTTGTTAGTATTTTTCAGGTAGCATACACACCATTCATTCCCTACCGTGTCCAAATACAATATTAAATTTCTTAGTTGGAAAACTTTAAGCTCGGGTTTGTTGGGTTGGCCGAGTTCCTAAACTGACTCATCGTTTTCTCGTTTGTGGGTTTCTTGGTTAAAAATCGAGGGTTAATTAGATCATTTAGTTTTAAGGGATTTAAACTCGAGTCACAAATTAAATGGAACTCAAAAGGCCTTAAAAAAAGGAGTGAAAGAGAAAAACTAAGTATATAAAAAAGATTAGACGAAGAAGTACACAGTATAAGTTATCTACTACACCTCCAGGAACTCGAAGGTTCACTGGATCATATGCAAACTCAAAGCATAACGGGAGCCTAGGAATTAAAGGTAACACTTATACTTCGACTAACCGCGACTCAAAAGCCGATAACTACACTCACTATCCGTGGACTTATCCAGTCCTCCTTCCACTGTTCCATTGCGTTCCCAACAGCCGGACCTCAAGGTGGAATCCCATCGCGGCGGCCAAGAACTCCACCGCCTGCCTCGGCGCCAAGATCTCCACGATCCTCTTTAAGATTCTCGCCCTCACCTCGTCCGCCGACTCCATGATCCCCCTGAGCGGCCCCGCCACCGCCTCCGCAGCCTCCTCCCTCTTATCCGCCCTCTGCACCGCCACCATCACCGTCGGTGACGCGAGGTTCTCCTGGACCGTCGCCATCGCCGCCGTCAGACCCCTCTCCTCCGCCGCCGCCTCCCGCCGGAGCTCCGCCACCGCCCGCCGCTGCTCCGCCGTGAGGTCGCCAGATAGGAAGCGGAAAACGAGGGAGGGTTTCCAGCCGGATAGCCAGAGGAAGGTACGCTCGAAAGGGGTGAGCCACGGATGGTCGAGGGCGACGAGGAGGTCGCCGCCGGCGATGTGAGATTTCCGGCGGCGGTAATGGCGGTGGTGTGATACGGCGGCGGATATGAGCGGGAGGAGGAGGTCGGGACGGTCACGTGGGGCGGAGAGGAGGGAGTCGAGGATCTCGCGTGATCGGGCGATCCATTCCTCAAAGAAGGAATCCATCTGCATGGGCGATGCGGACAGAGAGGGAGAGAGAGCGAGAGGGATGTGGAGGAGGCGAGGGAGGAGTTGAAATAAGAAGGCATTCGTATGATTAATGCTTCCAAACGAAGGAATTAGCACTCAAACCGGTTCTCCAAATGGCGGTTTTTAGAGAGGGACGAGAAGGAAGCTGTCGGATACTGGGGAGTTGTCGGATAGCGGGGAATAGAGAATTTTATATTATTTTATTTATTGATCATTTAACTGGAGGCTATTAGTAAACTAGATATAGTACCTTTATATATATATATATCAATCCAACTACTGCAAGTCCCAATGAGTCAAAGGAGACGTGCATATATTGTTAATTTTATTTTAGAAGAATAAAATTATGCTCTCGTATTCTAATTTATGAATTAGTGCATCTCCCACACAAAGTATGCAGTGCTTAGAGAAAAGCAGTTACGTTGCATTTTTTAGAGGGTGGAGAAAACAAAACGAGGAGAGGAAACAAACGACATCTGTGAACACGACTGGAGTGCGGATGCATCATGCATGACGACCCATGAAGGATAGACTCTCGTATTCCGATGCCCATTACCTGGGGATAAATCATTAAATTGGTAGCTGCCTGCCAAGATACGTCGGTATTTATATTTTATACCTTGTTAAAGTGTTGAATAAGAATATTTCATATTTCAAATTGAAATGCTTCAGAATCTTACTGCTATTAGCAGAAAAAAGTACGTCGAGAGAGATCTCCAATAAAGGATTTCAAGAGATATAGGTAAAATAGACAGCTTATACGAAAACTACTTCTTGCCGTAATTATCAGAATAAATCACCAAATTAGTTCAGTTTTATTATTAAACCGGAAATATAATTAATCTAATTACAAATTAGTAAAATAATAGAAGTAAATACAATAGTACTGATTTTATAAATATCTGTTAGTTTTTAAAAGTATTAGAACTATAATATATTATTTAACTAAATCAACAATCGGTGATCTAATAACTAACTCAATGACCTGACATGAATCAACATCTTATCCTGTTTTGATAACTACACTTCCTGTAGTCAGAGATGAGGAGCAAACAATTAATCCTAGGCAAAGAAATCGCGGAAGTGATTAATTTTTAAGTACTTGGTCTTTACAGAGAAGAAAAGTTATGAAGGCTGAAACATCAACTGCATTTCAAATATTCCAGTTGACCAAGAGCACAGGAATAAACATAGCTGAAAACTTCTTTTCCTCGTCAATCACAGACCATATATTTCGAGAGAGAACCAAATGAACAAACAGTGCAAGGCATCCCCATTCCTGTAACCACCAACAAATTGCCACTGACCAGAGTATAGCTGCCACTGCATCCCAACATCAACTTTTATCTGCCTTTTGTGCATGAAAATTTCCATCTTTCCTATGCACAAAACCATCTTACGTGATGGGAGGGTTTTTTCCCCCATACAGTGCCTTCCAACATCATTTTCCTACTAGATTCTAAGAGCATACAACCACTACGGGTAGAAAAGCAAACCCAAGTACTTGTTGTAACATCTGATAAGAAACTAGTAGGAAAGACACGGGGTATCATGACCAAAAGTATCAGCGACAAGGGATCAATATAATGTTCCATCATAAAACCTTTCACTCTCCTCACCTCAAGGATGAATTAAAGTGTGAGAGGAAAAAGCGGTAGTCTGGATGATCCACCTGTACACGGCGAAGCCAACTGTCAGCCGCTTGCAAGAGGGAACTAGTTAGCTGGTGTTCGTGGAGCCCATTGGAAGTCCAGATAGTACCCCGGAACTTGTATGATGCTAGCCCAAGCAGAGGTAATGGTAGCTTCCCAGGAACATTCATAGGGCTGCTTCTAAAGTTAATCTCAGGATGTCCACTTCTTATATCTGTCATAATAAATCATTAGCAAGCTAATACTAAAAAAGAAGCCAGAGATATTTATCTTTTTGCCTTAAAATATTGATTTTCGATCATCTAACTAACACAGTATAGGATGATCAGATGATGTGACTGGAAACTTGTATGCATACCATGAATTCAGACCGACAATAGATGCTTACCTTTTGAAGGAGTTGACAGTGAGTGGAAGGTCAAAAAGCAGGCATCTAGATCCTGTAATGTGGGTCCTGTAGGTATCCTATAGATGGGGTACCTGTATTTGATTTGAGCTTGTATGAGAAGTTGAATATGTATACTAGTGAATATTATTTACTGCACTGTGGCAATACATACCATGCTACAGAGATCCAACTTGATGGTAGAAGATCACAACTCCTATACGTCTTCAGATCAGGAAATTTAATTGCAAGAACCGAAATCTGCACCCATTGGAAAAGATAAATAGCCAGATAATATGTTAATATGCAATATCATCAGAAAAAGATCAAGACGAAACTTACCTTATCTGCTAAAGGCTGTCTTCCATATGGTGGATCATGTTCCAAGTACTGGAATATGGGTAGTTGTTGTTGGTTCCAAGCCTCCGTGTCATCACTGGAGAAGTCTTCTTGACCAACATAACTGGTGTTTCGTAAAGATTCTCTTCTTTCGATAATGTTTTGTTCACTTTCACTCTCACTACTAGCATCACTGCCTGTATCCTGGTAGGTCTCACCATCACTTTCTTCACCAGGTCTCCTTCAGTTAAGAAGTAACACAAGATTTAGCATAAAAGAAAGTCACTCATTAACAAAAGCATTGCTGATTTTGTTACATAATGTATCAACAGGGACTGATATATTTGACATGAGTAGATAACCAGAAGAAAAGAGAAGAACTAATGCTTCAAAAATCCCTCCTACTTGAGAATTTGTCACTCATATCATGAATATATCAGAACAATTCTCACATGTATCACTCTAAGATAAAGTCTGACTGGGGAATATTCCGCCATCACTGTTCTCCAGTTGGGGCCAAGTTTCTTTTCCTTTTTCTTTTTGGAGGGACTCAAATTCATTATCTCAGTTTCCTCAATTAGGATAAGGTTTTCTTACTCTTACAAGAAAAATCACCCATATATTTTTGAACTAAATCCCTTACCTTAAATTTCAACACAAACAATTGATGAGCAGCTTAGCTACTATCAGCCAAAGCAGATTTAATATATAACTGAAAAGACAACTAAGCAAGAACTCGGTCCGCACACTTTACTACTTGTTCCCAACATCTGATGCAGATACTGGCATGCACGGCTACAATGACAAGGTTCAATTACTTGGTAGAATTCTAATGATGTACCCAGCATCCACCAACAACTTCTCCCTATGCTACAACTTTTTTCCATTTCATGGACTGAGAGTCACATATTCTCCTCCATGGAATATCTATGATTATACATCAGTATTCTGCACAAATCAAACCTATTTGCAGTAAATGATGTAACATAAATTCAAGAATCACATGAGCAAACATTTTTCATGCTCGGAGTATTATGTGGCCACATTCCAATCACCTTACCATCCAAACTTGATGTACTTCTTCAGCTGATTCTAAAAGCACTACTATGAGCATTGATCTAGGAATCAACAAGGATCAAAAGAAAAAAAATTCTCATAGATCAAACAGAAGATTTCACGCAAAAAGACATAAAGCATGTAACATGTCTGAACTTTTACTAAATGGATGTATATTGAGCAATCTCCAACAACACTGATCATAGTTTGTGACCTTTAGAGAAAAGGAAGCTATATGAATTTCTTATCAAAACAGCATTCCGCTTAAATCAAAACAACTATCAAATAAATGAGCATTTAGTTCATAAACTTGATGATAATTCATGAGATAGAGAGCCATATGTTATGGGAATCATCAAAAGAGACATCAGAACATAAGCAACTTATAGTCTGGAAGCTGAGAAGGTGCTCAGATTTATTTATTTTCCATGCATCATACTACATTAATTTGTTGGTTATCATCATCATTTACTACACCATGAGTTTTGACTATTAAGAATCTTCTTAGGATTTTGACCAAAAAGAGATGTTTAGATTTCCATGCATGTAAATGTCCATCTTTGAAGCGCGTGAATGTAATAAAAAAAAAGTTGGGCAACCGGCTCTCAACTTAATTTGATTTCGTAGGTACTTCTTGAGTTTATATCAACTCTAGAAAATAGTCTTCTTAGATGCGAAAAATGAAGTACTAAATTTCAACGATGACCATGCTGACTGGCATGAGGTGTGCCGGCAACACATCGGTACGTGGCAAGGGGGTGCCGCACAGCACTCCTCCTAGCAGCTTCCCCTATCTCCGTTGACCTTATCATCGCCGCTCGATGACAAGGTCGACAGCAAGCAGAGAAAGGTAAAGGTGAGCAGTCTTCCTCATCTTTTTCTCCCTTTCCTACGGCATGGCTGACAAGTGCCGCGACACGTGTCATGCCGTGCCAGCCAATGGTCGGCAAGATGACTACGTGAAGAACCCTGTGGCAAGCTAGTTAATCGATAAAGATAAATTAGAAAAGTATCTCATGAATTAACTTATAATGATCCTCTTTGTAATCTTTTTTATAAAGCAAACTTATCTTAATAATGTTCATCTGGTAAGCCCGTCAGCAAGTCCTCTCTTGATCTGGCTATGGCCAGGAATTAGCACCAAAACTTAGAGGATTAATGTGAAGTTGACATCTAATCAGTGAAATATTCAATTCTTTTAAAGCCTTATCATCTTGGTTTATGTCTTGTTGAAACTGCACTTCTTGCAATGATGAAATGATGTTAATTAACTAGCTTTGCTAAAGATCAAAAGATAAGCTTTTGTAAAGCAGAAGAATGTTATTTTATTGCTCACTATCACCTTCATACAAGGACGAATTTCATCCAGAAGGCTAGAACTACTATTAGTTCAATAGAACTCCTCTATTAACAGAAGGAAATTTGCAACAACGAAGCAAAAGTAAGTCTATCACTTTCATCCAAAACTACTGTCCCAGCAGCAAGATCACAAGTTTGCACTATTAAATATCAATAGTAGGCAATCCAATATCAATAATAAGCAATGGACTTGTTGATTGTTGCGTTGAGATTGACTCAGTGTAAAGGAACTTATTTTACTGTTTCATCCATTAATTATACTTTACAATAAGTACCAGGTAGAAGTATGGCAAAAGGACAGTATCCATTGACTGGATGGTAATGAACCTTAACTCATAGATAAAGATGTTTATCTTTCTACCGGAGAACTTCCCCTCACATGTCTCAACTAGTTCCTAAGATGCTTTATAATTTCTCAGAACTCAGGAAGAATTTATCATAACCCTCCAGTGCAGCAGATATCAAATTTACCATTCAATTATCTAGGTAGAAAAAAGGTGTAATGAAGATCTTTTGGGTTGCAACCAATATGACACAAGAAAAGCATAGAGACTAACATCAAAAGCAAGAAAGGATTATAACAGAAGATAATGCATCAGATTGAACTCAGGATACTTAGAATTTAAAATACTCCGTACGAAATGTCGTGGAAATCTAATTTCATATTCTACACAAAAAGAGGAGAAAATGTGTAAATAAACACTCTATCCAAGTCAGAGAACTTCAAAAATTATACCTTGAATTCAAACTAAGTCTGGACTTATCCACATATATCTGAATAGCGGACAAGAAAGGAACGTAATACTGGACAACAGAGTCGCTCCCATTCAAAACCAGCGGCACTCCAGCGCCATAAGCACTCCATTCCTTAAAAGACTCCCAAAGATCACCAAGATTATAGTAAGGAGACAACTCCTGACCATCATTACTCCTCCACCCCCTCATACTCGTCTGCCGAAAAAAAGTAAACTCCTTTAATCCAACCATCTACTAGAAACTAAAGAAAAGAAAAGGATTTTTTTTTTCTTTTTGATTCTTGTTCAGGTTACGAACTTTAGGAAAGTACTGTGCTGGAACTAGTGGAGTAGTTGACTCGAGAAACCGCTCCAAGTTCCCGGCTTTTCTAGGCGAAGGAGAAGTGGACGAGGACAAGGACGAAGAACGCGAGGACTTCGAGGCAGAGTCGTCCGATTCGCCTCGGGTCTCCGGCTCACGTGACTCAACCGGCGGCGCCGCCAGTTCGGGCGTGGGCGGCCTAGCCTTAGCGGCCGCCGTCCGCCGCTGCTCCTCTTGGAGTAGCTGCTGCTGCTTCTGCTGCTGCTGTTGGAGTTGCCTTCGGATCGCGGGAGGGCAGTAGAAGCGATCGACGCCATGGCCCCTAGCTGACGACGATCCAGCGGAGAGAACCATCCCGAAGCGATGGAATCGAGGAAGATGAAGGCGGATCGGAAGGCCAAGGGTTTCTCAATCGAGCTCCTCTCCAGGGTTTCAAAGGACGACAAGATCGGATGCGATCGGGTTCGTAGGTTAAAATTAGGGTTTCTTTCCTTCCTTTTTTTCGCATAAATTATAGAAGAAGAGATTTTGAGGGATCTGGGCAATGGTGCTGTGGGGACTGAGAGAAGAACGAGTGAGAGGAAAAAAGGAGAGAGAAAATAAAATATTAGATTAGAAAAGATGCCGTTAATATTCGCCGCTTATCTAAACGTCGAATATAACCTGGTCCGGATTATCTGCAGCACTGTTGCAGGAAATTTTTTGCCATGGTCTAATTGGTGCCTTCTCCATTTCTCATTAGGTAACATCTAACCAGAGAACAAATTTACTATAACCACGGCTGCAGGCGATCAGATGAAGACATTACTGTTGAGTCAAGTGAAATAACCAACTCATTAACGCCGTTAGGATTAGTTGTATTATCCGTCAAGGAACTTTTGGTAGCATTCGGTATGTAAATTTCCGTACATCTTTTACAATACATAATTACATATTTATTACCATATATTTTGAAAAATAAATAAACCACCAATAAGAAAATGAGAGATGCCTATCTTATCTCAATCCCAGGTGGTTGTCTACAGCCTGGACTGTATAAATATACTCCCATTCAGATGATTCGGCAGCCAATCATCGGCCCAACATTATTGGCTGTAATAAATTCCTACTGGTGTGATTGCAGAAGATCCGTTCCCCGTTATCACGACTCATTAAATTGTTTTTCAATTCTCCTTTTTTGTGGATAAACCCAGTTTTAAAGGCTATGGGTCCATGGGTTGACATAGCATCATACCATGTCATCATGTCACATTGTTACTGGCTTAGAATTCATGGTAAGGGATCAGAGATTGTTATGCCACCCACGAAATGGCCTCGTAAAATCTCAGCCACTAATAAATTGTGGCAAATTAAAAAGGATTTATTATTATATTTATATATATATATATATATATTAAATTTATCTACAAATAATATTCAACTATACTAACAAATTTGGGCCAATAAGCGACTTATCATACTGGGCCCATCTTGGGCCAGAATATATAGTTCAACTTGACCACCATCTCAGAATTTCTTCATTAGAATTATTTGGAGCAAGTTGATGCTCGAATAATAATAATAATTATTATTACCATTATGAAGTATAGATATGCTGTTTAATTGGCCACTGGAGGCCTTAAGATTGGTGAATAGGCTGTGCACTCCAGATCATCCAATTGACAATGCAAGGAGAATATTCTTTGCAAGTTGTGGATAAGAATTATTTAATCATATATCTCACATTTAATCCATATCTTTTAGGAATTTCCACCTGAGAGAGGAGATTATTTAGCTACCTAGTATTCCCTACTGAACCTTAGTTCAGAAAGCAAGGCTCTCTTAATTATTAGAATAAAATAATAATCCTAAATAGAAAAGAAAAAGAAAAAAAACTAAATTATCGTAAACTAATATTCGTGCTTAGAGAGGCAGGCAGGGGCGTGGGAGTTGGACGCCGGAGGTGGTGGTGGTGGTGTCGCATTGAGGGGCGGCGCACGTGAGCTTGACGTCGGAGAGCTCTGCGTTCCTGCATGGCGTTGCCACTTTTGTCCTCGAAGTTCCGTTGATTCTCCTGTAGCTCACGTTGCTGATCTGAACTCTCGAGGGCTGCATGGGAATTTATGAAAATTATAACTAAATAATTATTCTTTAGCAAATATATAGTTAATAAATAAAGATTATTTGGCTTTTTGGAAGATATGTTGAATATTGATGGCCTCTTTGGAGCAATCGTCCCCCGGGCAATACTGTTGATCTATAATTATAGGATTAGAGACATTAATCATTTCTATATCTTCGAATATGATATTAATGGCTCGGCTAGTCGTCGATCCGGGCCACGTCTTGATCCGACCTTACTCCATTGGTCGTGTTCTTTATCGTACAGTTCTTCACTAACATCTCATCTTCATACTTCCCTAAACTTCCCACACTAAGAAAAAGAAAAAGAAAAACAAAGAGTTAATTAATGCTAATTAAAACATGATTAATTATAACTAGCTAAAAAATTCATTTAGTAGATATGAATCAGATTAATGACCTTTACTCCGGGGGCACTAATGTTAAGATTTCCGACGTCGATGTGATCACATCAGTGAAAGTTGATGCTCTTAGTTTAAAGGAGCACATAAATGAGGATTATAAACATGCTACAAAGCACAACTGTTTTTTGAGCTGAGAGGAAAGGGAACATGCCTTGTAGGAAACAAGCCTTTACCTTCTCTCATTTGAAAGACCATAATGTTTTAACAAATTTGTTGCTCATCAATAGAATAAAATACGCTGTGTGCCAATAATAAATAAATAATCTTTATCTATGAAAAAAGAAAAAGGCAGACAATAATTTTAAACCTCTATGAACTAGTCGAATTGGGTACAAAGAAAACAAGAAGTGTCTTATCAACAGGGATAATCTCTCCAAGGCTATAGTCTTGCCCTGTTTCCAAATTCAAATTTCGTAATGCCAACACACATCATGTGTTTTTGATCTTCGCTGTTTTGGAAGCAGCAGCTGAAAAAAAAAATCCTCTTTACTTCAACTCTGTAAGTTTTCAGAACCACCTAATCTTTCAGAAACTGTTCCCTGATATGAAGAAAAGAGGATTTCAAGTAAAGAAAAATATGGAGATGATAATTAACAAAGCAAAAACCAAATCCAAATTCTCAACACACAAAACATGCACTCCTATTGCAATGGAAAGAGTAGCTTTGAAAATAAAGGACTTATTGCTCTATCTGAATCATAATGCTATTGAAATGAACACATGCATAATCTCGCTTATAGACAAATGACCCAGCAGGTCCTTCCTAGAAGTAAGTAAATGACAAGTGATGATACCGCTTGAGCGCTAATATCCCCAGATTCAAGAAGAAGCATTGATTATCTTCTGAATGACACCTTCAACAAATAAACGGAAGCAAGACGAGCAGCAATCTGTCACAAGATATGCTGGTTCGTTGCCATCCAATTCATGAGAACAGTTGTTGGGGGGTTGAATAGGAGCAGCAACCATGCTTCTATGATGCTTAACCCCACACGCTGCTAAAATAGTGTGAGTAGCACGCCTTGCAATGTCCTTAAAATCGGCACGCTCTACAGAAACATATAAGCAAAAAATCAGTCTGAGGAATGTAAGAAAAAAGATATACAAGTAAAACATCTCAGCACATAATAACTGATCTTAAAATCAGAAAATAAGTTTCAGACAATAATAGCATATATTAATATTATACTACACAGATCAACTGTAAAAAAAAGTGCTCTTGATAACAAAAAATCAAAGCAAGGTTGACGTACCTAATAGGGAAGCTCTGGACAAGTGTTTTAGGTGGCTCTTGACCATGGACTGCACTTTTTCCTTGGCGCCTTCTACAATTCTGTAACTGTTTTGCTCTCTATACATGCATGGGGCTAAAGTAGCTTGGGACTGAATAAAAGGTCTAGTTTGGGACTGAATAAAAGGTCTACTGTTCTGCTGGGATTGCCCAATACCAGCAACTCTGTGCAAAGAATTCAACCCCTCACCATCATGTAAAGTTTCTTGATTTCGTTGAATTTCTAATGGAAAACTGTTAGAATCATTGTCATGACATGGCACAGTAGCTCTAGGGAAGATCTGCCGCGCCCTATTGTTGGAGAGCAAAATGCGTATATGTTGCTGTATTGCACGTCTTCCAGAAAGAGTTGATGCCCCACCACCAGACATCTGTGATGCAGCTCCCTGGTCTTCCTCCTGAAAATCTCTAGGGGGTAGATTTAGATCAATCCTTTGCGAAGATGACTGGCCTGTATTGAGTATTGATCTTCGAGAATTTGAAGCAGCCTGTCCATTTGCAGGAACATCTGTTTCAAAACTACCAAAAATTCTATTATTTCTTGGTCCTTGAGGAGTCACTCTATCCTGTACTGGAGGATGTGATGATCTCTCTCCTGCAGACTGACAACATTCACAATACCAGTTGCCTTCAGGTACTTCCCTCCCAAGGCCAACACAATAAGTGTGTGCAGGTGAATCACATATATCACAAAGTAACATCAAACTATCGTCTCCACCTTGTTGGCATTCAATGCATACAACATTCTCGTATGGATCTAGCATGCCCCTCATTTCTTCTTCAGATGGTTGGTATACCTGCAAAAGATGAAGAGAGCATGATGAGCGATATATATAAGGATTGAGAGAACATTGAACACCATAAATCTGCTCATTAAACAGAACAATGAAAATATATATACACCTTGCCAACAGATCCGAAGTATAAACTCGATCTAAAGCACAATAATATGTTCTAGGCCCACCACATCTTCAGAATCAAGGTAACAAATATGAACTGCTAATAAAATAGCATAAGAAAAAGGGTACAGTGAAGCCTAGTTTCTATACCTCGTGATGCCAACTTATAGTAGACAGCAAAAGCAGCATAACTGAGACTCAGTCATATGCTACCATATAATGCCAACCTATAGTAGACACCAAAGCAACATAACCGGGACTCAGTCATATGGTACCTTAACATCTACTGGAGATTTCACAGATATAGGGAAGTGCAACTATATTCCTGTAGAAATCGCTAATTGTACAGTAACACACTCCATTATTTGCTAGAATAATTTGGCAAGATAGAGATATCAAATTTTAGATAACAATACAGTTGTTTGCATGGCTTAATCTTTGGCAAGTTTACCCAAAGAGATAAAAAGATACTGCATGTAGATATAGTGTCTAGCAAACTCCACCATATCAGGACTTACCTAATCGTTTCATGAGATAGTAGACTTCGCAAAAATTATGATTGTCAATAAAGGATCTAGCAACAAAGAAGCTAAGTTGTATTGGCTGTACAAAGTGCTACCTTAAAAGGACAAAGTAAAATTTTGTAACTTAGCATCACATCTCAACCATGTCATTCTCATAAAAGCACCTGCGACAACATCAAACTAGGGATAATGCTTAAAAAAAGTCACATTTACTGATTAAAGGCTACCTTTTCATAGGTCACATAGCACATATTAAATTAATGGCCAGATAATTTATACATCCCCTCACACAAAAGGAGAAAAAGATGAAAGATAAAAAGTATAAAGTTGAATGAAAACTTTCTAGCTTTTAAACATCCAACAATTGAAGAAAATATCTCTGCATAATCAGATTATGAAGATATTAATTGTGAAACTTATCAAGACCAACTCAAATAAAGATAATAATGCCTATCCTTGCAAATAAAACAAACAAAACACATTCATTCTGGCTGAAACCAAAAAGAGAAGAAAAAAGGAATACCTGATCACGCTTCTGTACCCTGATAACTGCATTCCTGAGCCCAAAACCTGGGTCTGACCTTGAGGATTTGGCGATGGTCTCAAATCTCCTCTTGCAAACAGGGCACCTCGACTCCACCTTCGACCACTCCATGATGCAAGCAAAACAGAAATAATGTGCACAACAATTCAATACCCCCTGAATTGTCCCTCTCTGCTCCTCTGACAAGCAGATCCCACAAACCTGCTTTCCCAAATCATCAGCCTGTTTCTCCTTGCCCTTCTCTTCAACCTTGCTCCCATCAATTATCTTCTTTGGTTGTGGCTGATCAAGAACCCCTCCAAGTCCAAGATCCTTCAGCTCTTCCTCAGAAATCACATAATCAGAGTCTGATGACTCAGATCCAGACCTCTGTCGCCTCTTCCTTACTCCATTTGCTGCTGGCTTTGCCTTCCTACCCCTCTTGCTCTTAATCCTCTCTTCAGTTACAAAATCATCCTCATCAGATGTCAGAAATTCGAACTCTGACGTATCCGATTCCACTGAATGTCTCTGTCTCTTCTTCGGCTCCATCAGTCTCGTATTATTCCGTCTCCCAACCTTTGTTCTGCCCCTCTTCTTCTTACTTACTTTCACCCGATCTTTCACTATAAAGTCATGATCATCCTCATCCTCATCCTCATTCAGTGTTCCTCTTTTTCCTCTCTTCCTTTTCCTTGATGGATCTTTCACAGTCTTCCTCTTCTCCTTTTTCCGCCTAGAAACCCTAGATTTGTGCTTCTTTCCGTGCTTCTTTGGATCCCCCTTCCTTCTAGAGCTAACTTTGCAGGCAGAATTCAAAGAAACCTCTTCTTCATCCTCATCGTCCTCATCCAGCGAGAAATCCTCGTCATCGTCTTCCTCCTCTTCCTCCTCCTCTTCCCACTCATCAGAGGACTCCGAAACCCTAGATTTCCGGCGGTAAGATTGAACCCTGCCCTTCTTCCTTACGGTCTTCTCCTCCTCTTCCTCGTCATCAATAAAATCCCTAGCTTTCTTGACCCTCCTCCGGCCATTGGAGGGCTTTCTTTGATACTTCGATCTCGGGATCTCCCCGTCCTCTTCCTCCTCGAGCTCCAATTCCTCCTCCTCGGAGTCGACGGATCCAAAGTCGAAATCCTCCTCCTCGGAAGAGGAGGAAGAGGCCAAGGACTCATTGCTACTCTCCGATTCCTCCTCATCATCTTCCCCCAGCACGTACTCTTCGTCGCCGTCGTCCTCATCGCCGTCGTCGCCCTTCCGTCGTGCCCTCCGCTGCCTATTCCCATTGGCCCTCCTGTAGATAACCCTCCCTCCTCTCCCCATATTATCTACAAGGGCCTGGACAGGGATTAGATTGAAATTTCATCATTTCTCGTGCATAATTCTGTTTACAAAAATCGCACACGAGAATTGAGAACAGTAGCTAACAAAAATTGCTGGATTTCTTTTCCTTTTCGTCCTCGTGGTCTTTTCGTGCTAAAGAATTAGGATTTTTTTTTTCTTTTATGGAGAAAAGTATAATTTGTGAGAAGCAGAGGGTGTGGAGAGGAAAAAAGAAGAAGAAGAGCGGAGTGGGGTTGAGGTCTCCGTACCTTTACGCAGGAGAAGGTGGGCGGCGAATTGGAGAAGCGAAGCCGAGAGAGAGAGAGAGA
Source organism: Typha latifolia (assembly GCF_019914945.1). Lineage (NCBI taxonomy): Eukaryota > Viridiplantae > Streptophyta > Magnoliopsida > Poales > Typhaceae > Typha > Typha latifolia. The sequence continues at coordinate 18,021,467 of NC_133087.1, read as the reverse complement.
GAGAGAGGTGGGTGGGGGCGGTTTTATCGGTCTCGATGCGGGCGACGGGTCGAGTAATGGCCGACTTAGCTATTCAATTTACAAAATTGCCCTTTCGTTATTGAAAATGAGGAGCGATATGAAGTGCACCCGATTGTGGCTGACTCGTTGCTCGAGCCTAGTGGGACCCAATATTTCTGTGGCTTAAAGTAGAGCGTTCGCGAGAGACGTGAAGATGTCGTCGTCACATGAAGGAAAGCATCCATGCGCCGTTGTAACTGCTAGAGTGAAAGGAAGTACTGGGCGGTTTAAAACTAGGGCTAAGTGTCTCTTTATCTAGAATGATAAAAAATAAAAACTCATAGGCCTCTTTTGCTTTGAATTCTTAGAACTTATTTATTTTGAGTTTAAGGAGTCGTTGAATTCAAAACTTTTAAACTGATTTAGTAATTAAATATTTTTTATTTTTTTTTATATCTAAAAAATAAAATCAACTAATCAAGTTTTGGGACTTAGCTTCAAACCAATCAGTACCTTAAAAAAATTTTAAATATAATATTTGATTGCCGGAAAAAAAAACTACGCTAATAGCATCTTGTTCTCGTATCAGAGCTATTAAATTAGCTAATATTGCTATGTGGAAGTAGAATCTCTAGATGGCCTCCTCATTCTTTAACTAGCTCATTCTCTTGAACCGAGGGGGTTAGATTTGGGAAGGATTTATCTGCATAAAGAAGCAGCCGCCCGCCCTTCTTTTCTGTATTGCCCGGTTGTATCGTTTTATGTGATCCATCAAAGGCCCATGGGTCTATCTTAGGCATCTCTGGTTTTGCCTTTACCTCTGTCTCTAGCGGTGTAAACAAGCCGAGCTTGAATAAGTCGGCTCCGACTCAGGCTCAACTCAAAATTAATTTCGAGTATTAAAATTAGGCTTAGGTTCAGCTCAACTCAACTTGACCCGAGCCCGAGCCCTTTGAGTCTGCCTTAGAATTAGGTCTGCTTTAGGCCTATCTGGCGCTGCTTCTGCCTCTACTTTCGCTTGGGTGGTTCAAACTAGACTCCTTCTACCAGTCCGGGGAGCCTTTTCTGTGACCTCGGGCTCGGGAGGCTGTGTCGTGTCAGGGCAATCAGCGGATTCTCCACATGATAAATAATTTTGTTATTCATTTCGTATTCATATTCATACTCATATTCGTATTCGTATTATAAAATAAATAAAAGTAATTTTGCCGATTATGGTCCGGAAAGTCGGACCCTTCGTAGACGGTAGACGACAATACCGTCGTTATTCTTATCTGGTACAAAGCATAGAACAGCGGGGACTCTCCAAAGCACAAACTAGTCGACACGTAGATGTTAGCTGGATTCTTTCATTTTTTTGTATTCGAATTTGACTGGATTCTTAGTCGGAAACGGGAGGGTCTTGATGGTTAGTCCTACGGAGGGGCGGCGACCAGACACCGCATCTTCCCGTCAAACACGATAGTTCGACGGTTCTGATGACCCGATCCAACGGCTAGTATTTCGTGTCGCCCCAATTTAATGGTTCCACGCCATACCTGATCTCCTCCAAACCTTTCGTCCAGAAGAAGAGAGAGAAAGTTTAGGGGAGAGAGAGAGAGAGAGGTCGAACTTAGAGGAGGTATTTTATGGTGTCATCTGTTTCCTCTTCGATCTCATCGAAACCCTAGTTTTCAATCACTCTCTCTCTCTCTCACACACGCACACTTGGAATCCGCGCTACGGCCGAGCTCGCTGCGGTAGCCCCCTGGCCATGCGAACCTGGGTCCCAAAGATCGGCCTCTCGAGAGAGGAAACCCTAGATTTGATTCAAAGTCATAGCGTCTCCCAGAGCGTCGTCGGATCGTATTGTGGCGATGCCGGGCGAGAGTCATAGCCCCGCGACCAGGGGGCTTCTCTGCAACGCCGTCGCTGGTGCCTCTGCTGGTAAATTTAGATTGGCCTTTTCTGTTAATTGATTGCTATATGGTTTAATTTTCGTTGTATTGCGCTAATTAGTTATGCTTTGGTTTGCCGGTGTCAATTGGTATAGGTGTAATCGCTGCTACTTTCGTTTGTCCATTAGATGTGATCAAGACTAGGTTTCAGGTACATGGATGGCCCAATCTCGGTACCAGTAAAATTAAAGGTGCGAACTTTGCCTTCTGTATCCTTTTTCTTCTTTCTTTTAATTCATATGATTCCCGAGAATCAGCTCAGAAGTAGGTGCAAATCTTTATTTTTGGATGTAAGGATATTGAACTGTGTACTGTGTGTTGGCTTGTATGTCATTGCTACACCGGCTTGGTTGGCTGCATAATTTAGATATAGTTGGTAGTTCAACATGTTTGTTATTCTTTGGATTACTGTTCATTTTGCTATACCATGAATTGATATTGTTGACAAGTAGCTTTTATCCAGTAGATAGTTAATGGTTGGTTGGCTACAGGAAAATAAAACCTAAAAATCCAAGATTAAACTAAGAGTCATGTATTTAGACATGCTAGTATTTCATAGGAGGAAGCTGTCATGGGGGGGAACTGATCTGATCTACGATAGGCTTGCAACACATTAGATGATAAAACCGGAACTTTAAGCTAATTTGGGTATCTTTAAGTTATACAAACATGCTGAGCGTTTTGTCTACTTGCTATCCTTTGTTTAGCTGTCTATGAAGGTTCACAGAAAGAGGAAGGTGTGGGAGAAAAGGCATGAGTAGAGTCCAGAATTATTTGATAAACGTAGCAGAAAATTCAGCAAGAGGACTAGGTGTACTCTAATCAAGAACAAGTTAAGAATGAAACAACTGATAAATATAACATGAAAATAAGGACAACATCAGTGAAAAGTAGTTTTTAGAGCTAGTGACACTCTTGATGATCAAATAATAGAAGCATGACAGGACTTCATTTTTTATTTTTCTTTTGATTGATACAGCATGTATTCCTTGGTGACAAACATCTTTTCTCCATCTATATAAAAAGGAGTTCTCTTTCCCATTTATCTAGAGAATAAGCATATTATGGCAATAGATGTCATATGATATAGCTTTAATCATGACTATTGATATTCCACTGCAGAAATGACAACTGTTGTTAGCATAATTATGTATGGAATTTGTCTGAATCCAGGCTCAATATTAACAGTGTTGTGAAGATATAGATAAGAAATTCACTGTAGTTCATCATGAAGTTAGCTTGCAATTAACTTGGGATCATTTCTCGTCCTTCTCCTTTATACTTGTACGTTGGTTCTAGTCAATTGGCACCCTATTACAGCACAGCTTTTTACATGCTATTTAAGTGTGGAGAAAGAAAGCTATCTTCTTTTGGTCCTCTGCTATTCTGAGAAGTTACTTCTGTAAATTGTCTTGTGACCAGGGAGTCTTATAGTTGGAAGTCTAGAGCAAATATTTGAAAAGGAAGGTGTTCGTGGCATGTACCGTGGTCTTTCACCAACAGTATTGGCATTACTCCCCAATTGGGCAGTAAGTTTCTTGTTCTTGCAATCCAGTATAATGAAAGTTTTTGTTTCCTCACTCCTTTTTTGCCAGTCAATAATGTGGTCTCTATGGAAAGCATTTCATTTTATGAGAAATGTAAGCTACACAAGCTTCACTAGTTTGATACTTTGGTGGGAAATTCTAAGACTTCTCTAATACCTTATGAACATGATTTAAACAATGCTATAATTGCTTAATATGTATGAGTATTCTTTCGGTCGATTTGTTTCTATAGGAATAAGTAGGAAGTCTTAAGTCCTTTACAGGATTAACTGTGATTAGTGCATTCTTTGAACTCTCAGGACTGATTAGCCTTCTTTCCTATATGCTTTTCCAAAATATACCCTTTATGTTGTAAGCATGTCATTTTTTACTATTGACCTTCCTTATACCATACAACACATTTCATATTATTTGATCTTGTTGTTTGACACATTTCATATATATGTGTGTGCATGTGTACATGTGTGCTAATGATTTGTGACTACTTGTGTGTGTGTGTCTGTGTGTGTGTGTGTTTTGATGGCCACTCATTCCCTCTGAATGTGCAGGTTTACTTTACCATCTATGAACAGCTCAAAAGCTTGCTGGCTCCAAATGGTTAGTCTACTTGGCTCTACCTGGCTATTGATAAGAAATAAGTTCTCAAAAGCACTTCTATCGTTTTAATATACCTATTGATTCTGTAGATGGAACCCATCAGCTATCAATAGGTGCTAATATGGTAGCTGCATCTGGTGCTGGAGCTGCAACCACTATTGCCACTAATCCACTCTGGGTTGTCAAGACAAGATTTCAGGTATGTCATGCATGAAATTGGTATATATTTTTATAGTGTGAGAATAAATAAAAGAATAAGTACTCATTTGACACGTAATGTTTCAAACGTCTTTTTCATTTAAGGTAAGCATGCATTTGTGGCTAGTATAATAGTTCATATCACTAAACGTGCTTCTTTACTTTATCCTTGTGCAACTAGATTTTGTGTTGTTCATTTTAGAGTCAGTTCCTTTAGTTGATATTATTGAGCTATTAGTGTTGCATTTCTCGTTTTCCTAGTTTATCTTGATATTATTAGAGCAATAGTCTACACTAATTTTTAAATAGTCAACCATTCCTAAATTACTACCCTCTTCATGTGTGTCTATGTTAGTGTTAAGCATGCACTAGTGGCACATAATGCCTTATCAGTGTCAATGTCCTTGCCATGTTTATTAAATGTTTCCATTGTGTTTCAGTTTTTGGAGTAATACACTCATTTCCCAAGATATAGTGAGAGGTTCAAGTCATAAATATTAAAGGAAGGAAGGAAAATTACAAGATCATTACTACTACTTTCCACCATCTTGCTGTTCTAGATATACATGTTCCTATATTATCTATTTGCAAAATTCTTTTAGCATAAGAAATATAATTTGGAGAAATATTACGTATGAAAACATAGTTAACTTGCTAAGATTGTTGTTTCTCTCTATGTTGCATTTGTGGCACTTAATAGTTACAAGATTCACTGGCAAATTTAGTAGGAAAGACAGTATGGCTTCAATTCGAGGCACCATGACCAGATAATTCATAATTCCTCTTGTTATGGACAATAACCTCCTTTCCCCATATATATATATATATATGGGTCAGGGTGGTTTGAACCACTAGTTAGTTGGTAAGGATCTGGGTTTGTTGGCTCTGAGCATTCTGTTTCTTCTCCTCAATCCTCACCTTATTTCTATCAGATATTGCATGGCTTTGTATTTGTATTCCATTTAATGTTGTCTTCCCTTTCTTTAGACTCAAGGAATGAGAGCTGGTGTGGTTCCGTACAAAAGTACCCTTGCTGCTTTGAGGAGAATTGCTCATGAAGAAGGCATCCGGGGATTATACAGGTTGCTTACTTTAGGACTATCGGGCATCTTATTAGTAGTATCATTATCGTTTCAACTGTGTGCTGATATAGTGTTGTCAGCAGTGGTCTTGTCCCTGCTTTGGCAGGCATCAGTCATGTTGCTATCCAGTTCCCAACATACGAGAAGATAAAGATGTACCTTGCAAAGAAAGGTAAATGTAATATTTTATTTCGTGTAAGAAACTAATTTTGAGAAAAAAGTGAGTTGGAAGTTTCTTTCCTTTTATTTGGTAACAGTTTTTTTTTTTTTTGCTTTTTTATTGTGGTACATTTTGTTTCACATGATGATACGTGTTCTGTAGCAGATAATACTACAGTCGATTCACTCAGTGCTGGTGATGTTGCTGTTGCTTCCTCGGTTTCTAAAATTGCTGCGTCAACATTGACATATCCTCACGAGGTACTTATGCTGATGTTCAAGATTTGCTGAGTTATCCTAGGGAAGCAATCTATTACATATGCAGGGAAATATGAGAACTATAGTTCAGATTTTTGCTACTACATATGCTGGAAAAATATGAGAAAATATTTATTTCCACAGTTCAGATTTTATGCTTGCCAAAATAGATAATTTAACTTTTCCTCTCTCTCTCTCTCATGGCAGGTGGTTCGCTCGAGGCTTCAAGAACAAGGATTTCATGCAGAGATGCGCTATACAGGTGTGAGTGATTGCATTAAGCAAGTTTTTCAGAAAGAGGGTCTTGCTGGTTTTTACCGTGGATGTGCTACAAATTTGCTGCGAACTACACCAGCTGCTGTAATTACATTCACCAGCTTTGAGATGATGCACAGATTCCTGATCAATCTATTCCCTGCTGAATCCCATCCACAAACACTCTAATTATGGGTTATTCTCCTATATAAGTCCTTGCGAAGAATGATCTGTGTGAACCAGCATGCCACTGTCTAGCTATTATAAATCAATTCAATTACCATACTTAGCATAGATGGAAATAATGACTCGTAGTAATGCTAAATTGCTGCTCAAATTTATAGAAACAAATTCTTTGGATTGTATTATTTTTGATAGTCCGATGGAAAATGAGCATGTTAGGTTTTCTGATATTCATTTTTTGTGGAGGACCGAGACAGTGGCATACTGATAATGACGAAAATTATAGCATTGGTGAAACTTTTTTTAGAGAATTGCTGTAATTCAATTAGAACCACTGTGTTTAATTCACTTGTAGCTGACAGTGAGTCAAAACAAGTAGCATTCTGTTACTATTTCAGCATTGATACGAAGACATGCGTTATGTGTTCTTCATTTTGACATCTTTTCTTTCATTTATTTGTTAGCGGTTCATGATATATGTGAGGAATGATTGTTGTTGATTTTGTTGTCCTGTGAGATGAAGTTAACCGAGCACAGCTCTGGCATGTTATGGACAAATAAAATTTGTCTAGATACCTGACTTGAAACAGGCGATATGGACAGCATCTATGGTGCCTTTCGATGGATGAAAAGTAAATTGCAATCCACAAGGTTTGCTGTTTGCTTTAGTGATGGTCAGAAGCAAAAGTTGGTATCTGATACCAACTAGTACCTGCACCTAATCCCAGATGGATATTAATTGGTACCAGCTTGAGTTCTTTACGGTTTCCAATCTTTTTTTCTTTCCTCCTGCTCTTTGTCGAAATATACAAGACTGGATGATGAGCCCTGACATGGTTGCACATATGCCTCCTATGCCAGGTACAGGTGGTTTAAGGCTATGCACCCCTGGTGACCTCTAATATAGAGCATTGTTGCGACCTCTAGGCTATTGTGCACTAGTCCTATAAGATTAAGATAGTTTTGGTGGTACGCACGAGCAATAGAATCTTGGGAAGTGTTCACAGGCAAATAGCAACCATTACCAGCAATCCAGCATAAATGATAATAATTCTGGTCTAAAAAGCGTCCCTTGTTGCAATACAAATAGATGAATATAGCAAAATTAAATAAATAAATGATTTGATAATGTAACTAGCACAAGTCCCCTTCCCTCTATGTTCCCTCTTTCTCCATTTTCTTTTTATGTCACATCTAATTTTTCTTCTAGTAATGAAAAACAATGGGCCTACTGAATATTGATAGAAAGTGAATCTAAGGAGTTTCAGATATGAACACAAGTTCTATACAAGAAAGATTGGAAATGAGATCCATAACAAATTTGTTGCTCGTGGGAGTTCCCTAGGCATATTGAAGTGTAAGGCTTAGGGTCATCAATATATACTCATTCCAACATGCTGCTATCTTTTCGTTTTTCTGTTCTTCTCTAAAACTATAAAGAATCTACAAGACCGCAAATCCAAATTAATCTCTGACATTACAAACCTGCAGGAAGACCAAATAGATAATTTAGTGCAGGTGATGCAGTCACTACATACGACACTAACTCATTTTAAGAAGCTTAGTAGAAAAATGATTGAATCGAGCGTACAAGGAAAGAAAAGTCGATGGCAATGAAAATAGGTTTAATACTTTATAGTCAATACCCAACGACAAACATAAATAATATAACTAGGAAGATATTTGTTTCTAGATAAACAGTTTGCAGCCAAATTGGAACAATCTGTTAAGGTTTAACAGTAGCAATAGCATGCTAGCACCCTCCCCTCAAACAAAGAGGTGAACAACCAGCAGCTACTGACTACTAAATAAGCAACTCAATTGGTTGTACACATCCGTGCGGGAGGTCAAGAGATTCTCAATCATCTTTCTGATGTAAAACACGAGGTAGACTATTACCATTCAACGCAGCATGGTAGACCCGCTTCTCAGCCAGCCCAATATCTGAAAGGACCAAACCACCCTGCAGAAGAAAAAACTTTGAACATATTGGACAAGGTGAAAATAGTAAAGCAAAGAGCTTTTGCACTGTGACCTCCAACAGGATGGATTTTGACATCCAAGAACATAGCTACAGCAGCTCAGATCTTTTGGAAGTGAAAGTATTAAAAATATGCAAACATATTGAGCTGCAACTCATACTTGTCACTTGCATCATGGTGCAATAAGATAATATTACTCACGTGAGAGTTATGTTGCAGAAGTGTGTAAATTGTTTTGGGTTTTGGAGATTACTATTATCAAATCTAAAGTTTGTCAAGGTACCTACCCAATTACCCATAAGATGAGTTATTTACTTATTTTATAAATAAAATAAATCTAAAGTTCAGCTGGTCCTCTATTGCCTTTGTGGATAATGGTGGGCAAGAAGCAATTTCCTAACAAGTAAAAAAACAAAAAACTTTCATCAACTAAATAACTTCTCCAGGCAAGGCTTCTCTCTTATGGCACTAAATTGCAGATACATTATCGACCACTTTCAGATGATGCGTGAGACGTGTTATTAATTTATTGTCCCTTACACAATACTCCAATACACTGTCAAGATTGATGCACGAAGCAAAACTTTTTCCTAAGCATTTCAGAAACTAATTTTCCCCCAACTCTCTTCCCGCATCAAACACATGGCCCACCCACTGACCCACCCAATCACCTTTCTCACCCCTCACCCCCTCCCCTCTTTGAGAATGAGGATATGTCATAACCCTGACCTCTTCATAGGAGCTTGGGAACATATTTAGCTTACTTAGATATGATCTATCCAATTATTAACACATGAATATTTAGTAACCGAAAAATATGATGGTTCTACAAGATTAGGCACCCAGGTCCATCCAGGCTGTATGAAAGGTTGATGAGTGAACAACCTAAGGCAGTGCAAATCATCTGAAGTACCAAGCCTATCCATCTCAAATGAAGTCCAACCATTTTACAGTTTGTTTAGAGAAAGAGTTGTGTCATAACCTCTATAGATCCTAAATAGAACTATAGAAAACCCCCAGAAGAAGGACAAGCATCGATACCTCGGTAGCCATTAATTTCCGAACATTGTTAGCGTAGAGCTTAGCATCCTCCTTTTCTTGTTCAGAGGGGTAATATACGGGAAGTCGGACCACCTCAATATGATTCATGAATTGACAAAGGAGCAAGAGTACATGACGCATCTGCAAGTTTTCAAGATAGGAAAAAGGAAGATGATATTTAGACAGGGCAAAATAATAGGACAAAAAATGTAGGAAAAGAACCAAGAAATTAAAGAGTTACTACTGCATTAGAAAGTCTTGATGTAATTAAAGAAAACATAAATCTCCTAACATGAAAACCCCTCTGGTCCAAAATGCAGGCAAGAGAAAACACTAACTGAAGTACACATTCGACAAATTTGTAATTTGAACATAGATTTCTCACCCCAGAAATGGAGTCCCAAGCTGGACTGAATCTCTTGTAAGGATATCTTAGGATTAATGGAAGCACCGGGGCTTTTGCAAGGAAGGCACCTGTCTTGAATGGAAGAAGATAATCTCCGTTTGTGGTTGTGCCCTCTAAATTTGTAAAAGGAGATATTAAAACAATTAAATAAACAAGATATAAGAAGTTTCAGAAAAGATAAGTCAGATTAAGATAAACATAAAAAAGAGAGAATAAGATAATGTGGATGATGCATGTAGTATAACCTATAGAATATAAATGAGATGGTACAAGGCTACATTATGTTAGACTCCATTTATTTTAGGAATAAGATCAATTCTAGAATAAATATTCTTCTTTGTTATTCAAAAAATGAGGTTTTTATTGCAGGAATAATTATTTTTATGTTCACTTGTATTCTGAAATAAAAATATAATAATTAACTTTAATGTGAAATAAAGATGATTTTTTTTTTTACTTTTTAAGAACTTACCATGAATACCCTTTGATTTAATATAAAGTAGGTTGATAAGAAAGATATGAAGAATAAATTAGTAATTAGATTAGTGTGTGGTATAAGATGTAATTTTAATAAATAACGTTTGTTTTCTAGAATGAGGTTACTCTAAAATAAGTTGTATTCCAGAATTTTAAAAAAAAAATTCCGATAAGAAATTACATGAAGACTTGAAAGAAGCCTAAACCTACAAGAATAGCTTGTTACTTACGTAAACTGACATGCAACAACCATCCAGAGTTTTGGATGGAGCATCATAAGAGAGTGTTAAGACTTTCAAATAGGTGAGATGTGCTGATGTGCACACAGATCCGAAAGAGCAGAAGAAAAGAATGCATATGCAGTGCAGGAAAATGGATTGTGATTCTTGGGAAAAAGCTTATCTTGATTAGCCTCTTGAAGAGCAACATGACCTATCAAGACTATAAAATGACAACAACAATATAACGAAAAGAATGAAAAAAGAAATTCAAGCGCACTCAACCAGGAAAGAGCATCATCATTGGACTATGCTTATTTTGGTGAGCGTCTTGAACTCTTTCTGTCACAGCACCTGCAGGTAATGTAGATATTTAGAATCTGATGCAACTATACTAATATAGAAGATTAATAAACTGAAGTAATTCTGTCCAGATAAATTTCTCCAAGTAACATGTAAATTTTCACGCCAACTCAGCTATTTCTTGTATATTAGAACTGCCCCAACACAATTTAATGATCATTCAAACATAACTTAGGGCCCAAGCAAGGCTTGAAAAGAGGTGCACATAATATAATAAGAGAGAAGATTTCTGTTTGTTAATATCCTTGAGTTTTTTATTTTCTTTTCTAGATTCTCCAAGAATTTGATACCATAGAAAGTGATGCCATCTTGAATTCAACTATAGCCAAGTGCAGATGGCTACTGTTACATGCTAACTAAATAATATGTTCATCCTTCACTAAATCGAAGCAGCAAGCACATAAGATTACAAAAAAAATGCAAGAAATGCATCTGTATCAGAATTTGACGTGTTGGCCTTTTCCACGATGAAGGTTGTCCATGAGTAGCTAGGTGTATGATGACATAACAATTGCGTTCAGCCTATTGAATGTCTGACAGCTAGAAATAGAAAAGGATGGATACCTCAACAAATGGATATAAGTCGACTTGGCTGGTCTTACAAGTTTAAGATGCAGATTTCTTACGAAAACCAGTTCTTGATCTTTTAAACTTGGCCCATAAAGGATAAGACTAGATTGAGAAACAGATATAACAATCAAACACTTCAAAATTATTCTTACTAGGTTTTAGGTTTTGATCAAACAAATTAACGTATACTCTAAGTATCCAATAAAAGGGGTTGCAGACCAAGCCATGCGCCAACAGAACAAGATTTTTTAGCAGATTATGTCTAAAAAACACTCGCTCGGAAAAGGGCTGGCTAGTTCTGTCATCCGAGCTCGAAAGCCTTTGTGTGGATTTGAAAGCGCATGTGAGGCAATTCCGTGTCATTAGTGTCTCTATCAAATGCAAATGCCATCTATCTATAATGAGAGACTGCGGGGTATACAATTAGATCCTTGCTTGCAGAGATGAGACTGATTCTACTACAGCAGATAACAAAACCTACTTAACCAAATCAGTTGTTTTTTTAATGGACTTAGCTGGCATTCTGTTGCATGGAACTAACTCATTTGATCATCAACATGCTGAAGAAATATAATTACTTCAAAAGGTTAGCATTAACAGATAAGCAACACACATACAAATAGCTAAAAAGAAGGCTTGTAAAAATAATATATATATTTCTGACTGCTAATCTACCTGAAACACCTTTAAAATCAGACGCTTTAGATTCTCGTTGAACATAGATGCACCCAAGACACTTGCTGCATACGGAAACAATGACAAAGCTATTACTCCAGTCCGCCCGCTTCAAGCCTAATATATGTGCTACACCATGAAATGCAAAATGTTCTAATATGAAATGTTATCATTAGGCTATGACCTAAAATGGGAGACAAAAGAAAAGGCAACGTAATAAATTTGTAAAATTCACATGTACCGTTCAAAGCAAAAATTAGATTGGGTGCAAAGGATATGAAGGTTTGATACAAAAATAAGAACCCACAGGCATAATAATTCACAAAGAAGTGAAGAATAAGTTCAGAGGCATGTACCTAATAAGACCAACTAGGGGTAGCCTGGCCACTGATCTCTTCAACGGGGATAAATTTGTGCACAATACGAGCATGTCAAAACAAATGTCAGCTAATATTAAGTTCTCATTGTTACCGAATAAAATAGAAAACCAGTAAACTACCTTTGCTACAAAACTTGGAAAGGAAGATGACATGTGATAGAGAATATCCAAATATGATACATGATTAGATATAATTGCCCCTGGTCTTTCAGTTTCATCAGACTGCTCTCCATGCTCATCCTGAATTAAACTCAAAAAATAAAAATAAAAACCTTGTAAGGAGATTTTTTTCATCAATTTCCTGAAAACTACAATACCAAAAACATGGGCTCTGTGCAAAACGCATCACCATGTGAAACATCCAAAATGATCGCAATACAGAGAAGAAAAAATGTTCTTGATAAATCGTTAAAAGCATTCCTAAACATTTATTGTTCAGATGAGAGATGCCAAAATTGGTCGCAAGCAAAAGAAAATAGAATGAAAAGAGATGCAATATGATAATTCAAAAAGTCCTGCGGATTGAGCAAAATCGATCTACTTATAAACAACACTGCGCAATTTAGAAAAAAGTCCATAAATGGCCAAGGTTCAGGATTTTTCAGGTCTCAATCTTGAAGGGTTTACCTACCGATGCTAATTTTACTGCTGAGAAAAGATGCTAACTTTACGTTCAATTATCAAGTAAAAAAATTATAAATCACCATATTCATACCTCAGTGGTGGATAAGCTTCGATCGTCCACGCGGATCCAATAGAAACCAAATACGAATAGCATCGCCCTCGAGGAGAACCTCCCACACCGGACCACCACCTCCCTCCTCCACCCGACCATGTGCGCATAGTCCTCTTGCCCATCATCCCGATTCGGAACCGAGAACAGCGTACAAAACCGGCAGATCAAATAGTACACCAGCAGTATCAGTACCCCGGCCACAAATCTGATTGGGACTAGCGTTACGATCGCGATACCGAGAAGCACCTTCTCCGAGATTGCGAGCTTGCCGCGCCCCATAGTTCCGTACGCGTCCTTGCGCACGTATGCCGCGTACTTCTTCTCGAGTTGCTCTAGGGTTTCACCGCTTCCGTTGGAGGAGGAGGAGTTGAGGAGTGGCCTCTCGTCCTTCGCCGCCTCTCCTCCGTCGCCGCCGCCGGAGAGGGAATTCATCTCCGTTGCCATGGAGAGAATCCTAACCCTAGACGTCGCTCGGAGAAGACGCCGGAACACGAGAGGGAGAGAAGGGGATGGATTAGCGAAGGCCTCGGGTTAGGGGAGAGGATGCCGTGCAATCCCCGTGTCAGGAATATTGTGCTTCCAAACTGTATAAATGATTTTTCAGCAAACCACGACGTGCCAAGTGTCCATTTGGTTACAGAGAATCCACTCATTGTAGGTTACGAATCGCGACTTCTGGTTGGAGCGAGCTGGATCGTGGCCGTTGGTCCGTAGGTGATGTGACGTTAGTAACGAGGATAAAATATCCTACCGTAATGCAATCTTAGTATCTCGAATTGAAATATATATATATATTTCATGAGCCCAATGACTTGATATGGATTGAACAAATAGCTAACCCTCCCTAGATACATAGGCACTTAGGCGCCACTAAGTTTTTAACTGTCTAATTTAGGCTTCAAGCTATATGCGTCGTCAAATAATTGCACCGAACCAAACGCTGTTTAAATCTGTTTCAAATCATTGCGTTGTCGAGTTGTTTCTTCAAGCTAACCACACTGTTGAATCATCAACCCAATCAAGCCAAATCATTAAATTATTAAATAATTTCTTTATAATATTATTTAAAGTTAGAGTCGAACCCATGACCTTCTTAGTAATCCAAAATTGGCCATACATTATTCGAAGCTTAAATGGGAACATTCAGGGTAGGAGGTCCTCTGCATCCCCGGTTACAAACTGTTTAAATCCTCTTATATCTTTTTATTTCTTATCTCGTTTGGTGAGGTAGAAAGAACGCAAGAGAGAGAATCTCCTATTATGAATCCTGCTCCTCTGGTTATAAAGAGAGAATCTCCTATTTTGTATTCAACTATCATCTTCTAATTCTGATGGCTGACGAAGAAAATGGAGACATTTTAACCACTTTTAATTATCATAAAGCAACGGTTTATTAGGCTCATTGGATATTATGCAGATCGCGTTCTAATAAGACTAATTGTATCGTTATTCTAAAGTAGTTCTTAATTAATTCTACCACATTCTACATATCCTCCTCAAATATATTCATACTCTAAAAAGAGAAGAAAACAGAACGGCTATGCTATTGGAAGGAAATTATACAAGGAGCTAGAAGAAAGAGTAAGCTTTTATAAAGTTATTCCATGCAAATTGCTCTCACTTTTGCTCCAAAATTGATTGATGATTGATACAAAAATGATCAAAAAGACGGGAGCTTTATTTCTTACCAACAGATGAAGAACAGAGCTATAATCTTCTCTAACCTCTGGAAAACGCCCAGTTCCTTCTCGTGCTGATGAACGCTGAAACCAAACCAGCAGAAGCTAACAACAGAGGACTCGTGAGAAATCCCTTTCCATCTCTAACCTCGCCCAGCGCCATCAATCCATCTGCGAAGTCTTGAAGAATCCAGAGCCGCTTGAGGTACAATTTCTCTTTCAATTTCTCGATCGCCTCCACGTCCTCCTCCTCTTTTTCTTCCTTGTTGCTCTTGAGTTCGATCAAGGCGTGCATTTTCTTTACGTCTCTCGAATTTAGGGGTATGTTTCCAATGTATCCGATTAGCTCCGCCCAAGAGCTCAGCTTTTGGAGTGGCGGTGCGATTCCGGAGGGGAGGAGACCGGCCCTAGACGGCCAGATGAACTGGTCGAGGAAGAAGTATAAGCCCTCGCCGAAGAAGGAGAGGAATGCGAGGAGGAGATCGAAGCGGGAAGGGTGCGCAGCGGCGAAGGCGCGGAAAAAGTTGAGATTTTGGATAAATTTTCCGAGCCGCAAGGCCTTGCGGGTCAGGCCGACGCTGCTTTGGAAGGCGTCGAGGCGGGGGGCTAGGTTTCCGGCAGGGTATGCGGCGAGTGCGACCTTGGAGGCGTAGCGGCAGATCTTGAGGAGCTTGTCCACGCCGTCGCGGCGGACAAGGTAAGCCTCGAGGTGGACGAGGAAGGGTCGCGGCAGCGGAGGCGAGGGTTTCGACAGAGTCAGAGGTAGACGCGGAGGCGGAGGTGGAGGAGGAGGGGGAGGAGGAGGAGGGGAGGAGGGGAGGAGGTCGTACGAGGGCTTCGCTGCTTCGCCCATGGAGACGAGAGGAGAGACAACAAAGAGATGGGCGGGAAGGAGGAGAGGGGTATTTGATGAATGTTAAAAGGACACGTGTTGGAAGATAAGGTATGACGTTGGAAACCCGGTGTAGCTGATGTTTCACCGGATCTGGTCATTGCGTGAGTTGTGTTTTTTTTAAGCTTTTTTTTTTTTTAATCTCTATAAAAGTTTTTGTTTACGTTTCATTCGTCAAGTTGGGGACATAAACTGACTTTTTTATTTATTTATCCAAATTCCAAATTAAAGAGTAAATATTTAAAACAATATAAAACCAATTTGATGGTTCTAGATTTAATATTTCATATTAGTAAATATAAATTTTGATTGGCTAGTTCATGCATCTAAAACTTGAAGATTATATTTTAGCTTTTGACTAAAAAATTAAACGTGATTATAAATACTTAGCTTTAATGTTTGATTATATTTTAGCAATATAATATTACATGAAAGAATTCCAATTTAAATCCAACCTGTTACCAAATATTATTTATACCAAATTTATGGTGCAAAACTCTTTCTTTTCTTCTCTGTAGTCTATAAAACATGGGGCAGTGATTTCTCATTGGATTTATCAAATGAGACGCACGTTGGATTCAATTTGGTAAGGTATATATATATATATATATATATATTCAATGTCAAAATAGAGGTTATGGGGTAGCAAGATAAGGTGGTTAATATACAAATATCAGCCAGCTATGGAATGAGACACGGCATTGTGAATAGTGAATAAGCTATTGTATTTTTTTATTAATTAATTGAAAAGGAAAAGAAAGAAGAGAATATTCTTATACATATAGACTGGAAATAAAATGTTCTTGACCTCTTATGGGTCAGATTGAGTCTATATATAAACTTTTTATTCTCGATAATTAAAATGTATTAGTTTATAATTAGGCTGCTAACATTTTGGGCTCATACATGGGCTGTTATCATTGTCAGCCCAATAATTAGACTAAATGGGCTTCCCGATCTTGCAGGCTTGGGGTTTTTTTTTTCTTTTATTAGACTAAATTGATCCAAAGATTTACTTTCTTTTATTCTAGAGAGAGAGAGAGATTGTAAGATTTATGTCTTAATATTCTGGAACATGTGATCTTTTGGTGGTCTTATCCATTTGAAATTAATTAGTTGTTTCATTTCCATGTTAGATTGCACCAATTCTTCAGCCAAAAAGCAATTGGTACTTGATTTTAATTCAGCCTTTGCCTTGATATTGAATTATTGACTCTTTTCTGCATTAGATATTGACCTTTGTTTGAGATCCAATTTTTCAAATACATAGGAACAGTAATCTCATCAAAATCACCTTTTGTTGGAAGAGTCAGAATCCTTCCTAGTTTTTAGCCTCATTAATTGTTCTTCTATGTAATATAAGGAACCAATATATATAAGGTATGGTTAAGATAAGGAACCATCATTACTCTAATTCAATACAAGGAAGTGGAGTATTTTACCTAATGGTGTACTTAAAGATGCCCAGAGAACTAATGAACAATATCTAATGTTAAAGAATGGAATTGGGTTGCTGGTGTACCTCATGTTTAATGTTCTTTAATCTCAAAAGACAAAGTAAAACAAATATGCAGTTCCAAAACTACCTTATAGTGCAATCTAAGTTCACAGGTGATGTTAGTTGTATTGCTTACAATGATAGTCTCAAGAATCTCACTGAAATATCCACAAACACTTTTGGTTAGTATATAGAATTGGAGAACAAACTAAAATCTAAAGTACTCTCTTCACTCTTAAGTGACAACCCACCATTTGCTTTTGTAGCTTTAGAGAGTGAGTTGAGTTGTCCAACTCAAAGCACTTTGCATTGGATAATCACATGCACAGCTGCCACCCCTATCTTTAATATTAGACAGGTCTGTTTCAGTATATCTGAGATTCTGAATAGCTCTCAATGCATTCTTGAAGGTGGAGTGGCAATTTTATTAGAAGGCATGCAAGGCTAGCATTAAGATTTCTTTCTTTCTTTCATGAGTTAAAATCATGGGTCTCTAAAAGGAAGACATCCCACTCAGAGAGAAAAAAAAAAAAAAAGTTTTGGAGCCAGGCTATATACATACAGAGTTGGCCTACAAATAAAGAAGAGCATAAGAGCAATCCTTGAAGCATCTTTATTGCATCAAATGATATCGAATTCATCTGCGATGCGTGGTTAAGTATCGATCGTTCGATTAAAGTACTTGGAGAATGATTAAATCTGCTGACATACAGGCAAGTGACTCAAGTAGCTTTCAGCAATAGAAATTCTTCTGGGGCCTTATATATTTTTTGATGCATGCCACAAAAAAGATAACTTAAGCCTCTTGTTTGATTTCCTAAAAAAATTAAGACTTCTCTTAATATGAAATATCTGCTTAAAGAGTAGGAGTACAAATAACTAGGGAAATGCAAAGATGCAGTTGGAGCTTTCATTTAACATCTTCGCCAAACTCTTATGATGCAATTATCAAAAAATGCATCACCAAATGAATGGCTGGTAGATTCTTGGACCACTTAGTGGTGCTCTTTGCAATTTGGACTGTTAATGGGAAAAAAAAAAGATTCAAAAATTAATCATGAAAGTTTAGTAAATTTCACCAATCTTCTTCTCTTTTTTTTTTTTTTTTTTTTTTTTTAAATTCATGATTAAGGATTTCCCAATTTCCATTCCAAAAGTTGAATGAGTTGAAGATGTGATATAATATATCCTCTAAATACCATGTATCAGAATTGTTGTTAAAATCATGTCCATAACCGCATGATGGTTGGAACGGTCCGCCATGTGCTCGACTGTCTGGGCCCACGAGATGTACCAATCAGAAGACGCCAATTCTTGGATGACATCTATGATCCATGGACCATGCAGTATTTATAAATCATAAATCATAGAGCCTCCTAATTCGATAAAACCGGGGGAAAAATAAAATAATTTTATAATTTTTTTTCCAATCCTATTTTTTTTATCATTCATGAGCTCGAAGACTAGATATGAGCTGGACAAAGAGCCAACCCTCCCTAGATACAGATACACTTTAGAAAACGCCGCTGAGATCTGCTTTAAGTCGTTGCGTTGCCAAATAATTTTTCCAAATTAATCGCAACGTGGAGCCATCAAATCGAATCGAGCCAAGCCACCAAATAATTTATCTATAATATTATTTTGGGTTGAAGTTAAACTCACGACCACTTTGGTCATAACTAAGATACTTAACAACTCTACTTTACGAGAGTTTGTTGGTTTTCAATCCTATATTTAATAAGTTTGTTAGCCACTTGGCAACGAGAGAGAAGAGATCTATCGAGTTAGGCGGCGAACAGGGGACAGCAATGGGACCCATTCTCCTGCGCTCATGGGCCGGCAAGGTCCAACTTTTCTCCTCCTCCTCCTCTTAGGCCGGACGGCGATGAGGTGGGCCCGGGCCCACCTCCCCAAAGACGCGCCTAGTGGGGTCCAACTTTGGCCCTTACCAGAGGCCACAGAGCTCACCTCACCCGTAGGCCGTATCCATGCCTTGGACCCGGATCCGGACCGCCCGAGCCTAGTATTTGAATTTTTTGAACGTTACGGGGGGGTCGATGTCTGAACCCACCCCCGTATGTGCGAAAATTATCTCAATGACAAGCTTGTTTTGGTTACTTTTATGAATTCTCTAATGGAGTAGGTTAAAGAATGTTATTTTTATTTTTATTTATTTATTGGATTTTGGTTCACTAATTTATTCTCCTTTTCAAGTTTTATGGTTTTTGGCGCGTATATATTCTTGAGTTGAGAAGTAGTTATCTCATATCTGCATGCAAATAGTACGCAAGCAGAAGCATCTCTCTTAATTTTATAGTAATAATTATAAGACTTTCGTCGTTACTTTTTACAAACTTTTTGAAAAATTTCACCACCAACTCCTCAAAGGGAACCGTTCGGGTCCCAGGCGGGAGCTCCGGAACGAGCCTTGGAGTCGTGGCCTCTCTCTCTCTCTCTCTCCCCTCCCCTCTCCATTCTCCTTGAAGCAATCCATATAAAAGAGAAAGCCCAAAGGTCTCTCCTTTACTCCCCCTTTACTCTTCTCTCTCCAAGCTCTGGTTGCAAGAATGGTGAAGGGAGTCCAAAATATTGCCTGATTTGTGCTCCGAGCTCAGGTTTCATTGATTGGATCTGCTCTAGTTGTTTCTCGAGCTGGCAATGGCGTCGGAAGGGCATTTCTCGATATCGGTGGCGTCGGTGGTGGAGGACGTGCTCAGGCAACACGGGACGAGGCTGAGCGATCTCGATTTGGCCTCGAGGAAAGCAGAGGAAGCAGGTGAAAGCGGCTTCCAGATGAACGCTTCTTTGTTGGCAACTTGTTTGCATCCAAGAAGAAGAAGATGCTCCTTTTGAAGAATAAGATTTATCTTCGCTCTAATTCTCCAATTTCTAAATTTAGGGGCGAGGAGGTATGAGGCAGCCGGTTGGCTGAGGAAGATGGTCGGAGTGATCACGGCGAAAGATTTGCCTGCGGAGCCTTCGGAGGAAGAATTCCGGCTTGGATTGAGGAACGGTTTGATTCTCTGCACAGCGCTCAATAAGGTTCACCCTGGTGCAGTTCCAAAGGTAAGAAAAAATAATGTATGTGTATCTAATAGATGCTTCAGTAGCTTAGAGGATTCTAGCGTTCAAGTGTGGTTGTTGTCCAGGTGGTTGTGAATCCAGGTGATTCAATTCTTCAACCAGATGGAGCAGCACTTTCGGCGTATCAGTATTTTGAGAATGTGAGGAATTTTCTTGTTGCTGTGCAAGAGATTGGTCTTCCAACTTTTGAGGCATCTGATTTAGAACAGGTGGGATTTTTTTGGCAGTTATTTCTCAGTTCTATCTATGATTCAGCTTGTTGGGTCATGTAAGAGATTTACCACTCTTGCTTTTACGAAAAAAGAATTTCTGTAGATGATCCTACTTTTCTCTTCTGATTATTGCATCTGATCTCCCTTGGAACACAGGGAGGGAAAGGTGCCAGGGTTGTGAACTGCGTGCTTGCGCTGAAATCCTATGGTGAATGGAAACAAATGGGTGGAGATGGTTCTTGGAAATACGGTGGGAATCTTAAACCTTCTGTCTTAGGGAAATCTTTCATGAGGAAAAACTCAGAACCTTTCAAGAATTCCTTGTCGAGGAGTCATTCGATGAGTGAGAATGATGGCGCATTTAAAGAGCATAATTTGACTGGAGATATTTCGACAGAATCCAATGAATTGGTTAGTGTGCTAGATTTCGACAAACTTGATTCCACTTATTGTAAGCTATGCCTTCCTTACTGGGTTGCATATTATGCCAAACAGAGTACATCTCACTCGTTGAAAATGCTCGTTCACGCGGTTTTATCTGACAAGAAGCCTGAAGAAGTTCCACTGGTAAGGTTATCCTTTCTTCTGTTTCCTTCTGCTCAAGTTGAAGCTCTTTGTGGATTTATACGACATTGAAGTTACTGCTCGTATGCAGCTTGTCCAGTCAATGTTAACCAAGATTATGGAAGAATTCGAACGTCGCATAACTAGTCAAAATAAGCTGGTATGCATAATTTCTTTCGTGCTCCTAGCATTTGGACCTCTCTATGGATTATGGTGCATGAAATTAATTAACTTTCTTGTGGAATTTCTTTCATTCATATGCTGATGAAACCTTTAGTTCCTGTGACATGAAGATTGTGTGCTTGTATAAAAAAGATGTTTTTAATGATTGTATTTACTTTCTTACGATTACTTGTCAATATAACGATTAACAGGTGAATACAGCTCTAAAGGGTGTAGCAGATGGCGGCAAATCATTTTCTAAGTCAAGGGTCTCTGTGCAGGCCCCTTTTGATTCTTCTGAAAAGAGGGTATGTTATGGTCCTTATTTCAAATCTTGCATACTTCATTTGCTTCGGATGAGATTATCGTTTAACAACATTTTTCCGACATGCGTTCTTTATGGTCTTTAATGATGATATTCTTGAATGAGTTCTGAAATCTGAATAACAGTAACTCTGTTATTTTGCACCCCTTAAGATCGAAATTGAAGATAATTCCACTAAGTCAAGAAAGGAGGGCCGCATTCTTAATAAACAGTTGAAAGTGGAAGAGGAGGCATCAAAAGAGAAGATCTTGAAGCAGAATTTGATTTTTGAGAAACAGCAACAAGATATCCAGGTAGTAGTCCACCCACAGTGATGTTCTCTGGTATCTTATTTCAGTGATGCAATATATCAATTTACTTCAGTAGCTAATGTTCCTTATAGGAACTCAAGAGTACCCTTAGAACTACAAAAGCTGGTATGGAGTTTATGCAAATGAAGTGCTCGGAGGAATTTAGTAAGCTTGGTAAGACAATATGCAATCTATCTATTGTGGCATAACATTACAACTTATTTGTGAATTTAACTTGGTCTCTCTCTCTCTCTCTCTCTCTCTCTCTCTCTCTCTCTCTCTCTCTCTCTCTCTCTCTCGGCATTTCTTATGACAGGAAATCATCTGTACAGCCTTTCTCATGCTGCCTCAGGTTATCACAAGGTTCTTGAAGAAAATAGGAAGTTATATAATCAAGTGCAAGATCTTAAAGGTACTCTATTGAGCTTTGAGTTCCTATTGAAAATGAAGAAACTCTCCATGATATTACCTCCAAATGTTTTCTCCTATCAGGAAGTATTAGAGTGTACTGCCGAGTGAGACCCTTCCTACCTGGACAACTGAGTAGCAACACTATTGGCAACATTGACGAAGGGAATATAACAATCATCACCTCTTCAAAGCATGGAAAAGAAGGGCGCAGATCTTTTACCTTCAATAAAGTTTTTGGTCCTGCTGCAACCCAAGGTAGCTACATGTTATCCCTTTTTAATTTATTTCTATTTTGTAGGAATATCTCATAAGTATCGTACTCATAATCTCTCATATTACAGATGAGGTGTTTATAGATACTCAGCCTCTGATTCGTTCTGTTCTTGATGGTTATAATGTCTGTATATTTGCCTATGGCCAGACTGGATCAGGAAAAACCTATACAATGGTAAGAAATACCAAGAATTTCCTTCAATGTTGAGCTTGTGATTATTATTATTATTTTAAGTGTTTCTATTTTAGGAAATGAAGCTGCGCTGTAACTAACTATCTCGGTTTATATGATTTCTGTAACTAATACAGAGCGGGCCAAAGAATGTCAATGAGCATACACAAGGTGTAAATTACAGGGCACTGAGGGACCTGTTTAAACTTGCAGAACAAAGAAGGGGCACGATTTCGTATAAAATATTGGTTCAAATGATTGAAATTTATAATGAGCAAGTCAGGGACCTTCTTGTTACTGACGGTCTTAACAGAAAATATCCTTTTACTTAAACTACTTTGGTTTTTAAAGTTTTTTGTAGCATTACAACTAGTAAATTTCCTTCACAAGTATATACATTAGAAATTCGAAACAATTCTCAGAATGGACTTAATGTTCCTGATGCAAACCTAGTCCCTGTCGCATCGACTTCTGATGTAATTGAACTGATGAATATCGGACAGAAGAACCGTGCTGTGGGTGCAACAGCACTAAATGACCGAAGTAGTCGTTCACATAGGTGCGATCCTAAGACATGTTCTACTAACATTGCTTTAATTTTTCAGATTAGTATATTTATGGTGATGCTGACAATTTATCTGCAGTTGCTTGACTGTTCATGTTCAAGGAAGAGATATGACTTCTGGGACTATACTTCGAGGTTGCATGCATCTAGTTGACCTTGCAGGCAGTGAACGTGTTGACAAATCAGAAGTAACAGGAGAAAGGCTGAAGGAAGCGCAACATATAAACAAATCACTGTCAGCATTAGGAGATGTAATAGCTGCACTTGCCCAAAAGAACTCACATATACCTTACAGAAATAGTAAACTTACACAACTTCTTCAAGACTCTCTTGGTAAGATACTATTCAAATATCAACTGTTCAGCAGGGAAGGGTGTAAGATATCTTCTATTTTTACTTACATTCTAATCTACAGGTGGGCAAGCGAAGACATTGATGTTTGTCCATATAAGTCCTGAGATGGATGCTACTGGAGAAACCATAAGCACACTCAAGTTTGCTGAACGGGTTTCGACTGTCGAGCTTGGTGCTGCCCGGCTAAATAAAGAAACTGGGGAAGTCCGAGAACTCAAAGAGCAGGTTAGTTATTCTTTTGAATTGCTATACCTTATATTTCCATGAATTCATATTCTTATCAAGGGTCCTTTTCTCCATTATGATTAAATTTTTTTTATTATTCAGATAGCTTGCCTTAAAGTAGCATTAGCAAGGAAAGAGGGAGGATCAGATAATTTTCAGAATATAGTTTCAACCGATGCACTCAGTTTAAAAGCACCATCACCTGCGCTTTCAAGCCGACGGCATGGTGGCGATTATTTAAGAAATCAAGCTAACTACAGGCAGCCAATGGAGGAGGTTGGAAATATAGAGGTAATAGTGCTCACAGTGGCCAATGCAAATTCAAATGTGCTTATTCTTTTCGTCATGTTTTTCTTTGTAAGAACCCAAAAGTGTATTCCCATAAGAAAACCTATGATAACTAGCATCATGACCAATTATTTTAAACATGTTCATGCATGGACTAGTTTAGGGAAAACAAGATGGAAAGAGTCCATCATAGGAAAAGTAGCACAATTAAGAGTACGTTGGTGCGGATGAACCGGCATTATCATCTATTAGATTCTGTTTCAGCTAACTGCTTATCTTTACCACTTCTTCATTGAATTTGTCATATTATATATCCCATTATTAATTTCTTATATATTATACTTCTATCTACTACATATGCATATATAAGGTTTCTGCTCTTACTTAAAACCTGTATTTCCTCTGGAGTGTTAATCTAATTTATTGTCTTTCAGAACTTTATTGAATTCCATATCTTCGACCAAACGATATCGATCTGATAATATGGCCTATTATAGGTTAGGAATAATCCACCATTGAGACAAAAGAAGCCAAGCTTTGATCTTCAGGAACTACTATCAGCTTCTGATTCTCCTCAGTGGCCAGATGATAAAGAAATTGTTGCTGGAGAATGGGTTGACAAGGATGTGGTGAACAAACACGAGCTTGCTGTCATGGAGGACAACTTAGTGGGAGATTGGGGAGGAGACAGTGCACCTTTGCCAGACTTCTTTTACCAGAGATATCATTCAGATGTGAGAGCCTATTCAGATCAACAATACCACAGAAGTACTACAAGAAGAAAAGAGGGCCATGAACTTGAGATTCAAGGAACTCGGTTTTACTCTGCTACCACTGACGATTCAGATGATCTTGATATTGCAACAAGCGATTCTTCAGAAGCAGACACACTATGGCAATTCAATCTCCAAAACCTGAACAGCTCAGGAACTGAGGGTGGGTCAAAGTTCAACAAGCTGCAAACAAAACCAACAAAGACCCCGGATATAAGGTGCTTCTCTTACCATACAGATAACTGTGGTTATATGTGTTTCCTTCGTTGGAAAATGTGGCAGTTCTATATCTGTGATAATTCATAAATTGTATGTCTTGCTATTGCATACATCAAGAAGATGTTCAGGACTTTGTTCACTGATATTCTGTTCTTTGTTTATAATGTAGGACTGCAAGCCATGCACATATACCATCACCATCACAAAAAATATCAAGTGGGTCTAACCGGATCGGAAGGCAGCTCTCTGGCAGCGGTGACGTTAAACGGACTTCATCGAAGGGGAAAACAGGCAGTATAAAGTAAGGTTTGCTACTAGAAATGGTGTGCCTTTTCTTTCTCTTGGCTTTCTTCGTTTAGTTGGCGTGGTACTAAGGTGATGAGTGGCAATAATTCCAGTTGCTTGCATTGGTGTGATGGTGGTTCTAACTATTTTCAATAGTTAGCAGGAGACCTTTCTCCCTTTCTTTTGGTCTTGCTGTGGTCCAGCAGTCCTTTTGAGTTCTTATGGACATTCATTATCTGTCCTGTGTATAAGTCGTGAAGTTAAATTGTCTATATAAGTCATAAGGAAAAGGAAAGTGAGAAGAATAATCAAAAGAAAAGAGTGGTTCCTTGCTTGGAACTAAGATGTAACTTTTTAGAGTTCCTTTTTAAGAGCCTGATAATTGCATTCCATTGCCTTGAGTTGTGCTTTTGCTTTCACATGATCATATTTCATAGCCACTACTATATCACTGGGTCCACTACCCATCAGCTTTTCTGCTTTTCTTCCTTTTGCTTAACCTACTGGCATGACTGAATGATAAATTCATCATTCCAGCCTGGGGTTCCTTAAGTAAAGCTCAAGGTTGAAACCGATCAATTATGATGTCTAAGATGGATTTCAAGTTCTGTCCAATGGAATGTCTTCTTCTATGATGGGACCTGACAATTTCTGGATCTTTGTCAGGCTTTTTAGTTGGCTGTTTGATGCCTTACTTAATATAGTGCATGCCTTTTTCCACGTAATGCATTTTTCCACAAAATGAACGATGCGATCATTCCGATTTTTCAGAACTAGGAAAAAGATATAAATCCAAGATACTTTTTATTTTGATAGCAAATTGGGTACCTCCAAATAAAAGCTTCTCAGTTGTTTTCCGTGACTTCTACAAATAACTGATGAGATCTTCAAGAGGAACAATTTTGTTGCACCTTTTGAGGACTCCAATTTCTCTGAGGTGAAGAAAGAATAAACTCAAATCAATTGACAATTACAAAGCAAGTTGTGAATTTGCCCAACTAAACTTCAAATTAAGCAGAAGAGGTTGAAGTCTTGTTGATTGCTGGATCCTGCTGTGGTGGTTGGCCATGCAATGCTCCTGCAACCTGCGGCTCACGCGGCGCGCTCGGAGGAAACCGGTGGTGGTGAGGGAGGTTTGGAGGTCCACGCCGGATGTTACCCTCCTCTTGGTGCAACCTTTGAGTCCTCAAGGCAGTTAGATACAGTGCAAATCCGAGGAAGACAGTTATTAGTCCCAGAATCCCTGCAGCTGCAAACATCCCCGGACGGATGACGTGGCAGCCAGCCCTCGGTTTGTCCCACCCACTCAGATGTCCGGATTCCACTCCAATACCAATCATTAGAAGCACCTCAGCAATGGCAAAACAGACCCTGCATTTAAATTATGATGACAAAGGATAGGAGGAACTTAAAGAGTTTGATCAAAATGTGTTGGTTCGTCGTCCTTACCAAGTTGTGAGGAAGAGGAAACAGGATTGCCACGTCAGTGTTCTCGACGACGAGGGCATGCGGGGATCATCGGTCACTGTCCAGGCTACTAATGTCGACGGAGGTGTAGGACTTGCGACTGCAACCAGCATATAAGCATGCTCCGCAAACATGGCGACCGCAAGCAGCAAGAAAGCACACACAGCACAGGCCAGTGGCGTCTGCCCGCTGCTGTTGTAGAAGCATTCAGCTACTTTGCTGCCATTTCCCCTGATGCTCAAGAGATACCATGTTGCCTGTGGAAGTAGAGCATTAATTGGTTAAAGATTTAAAATAACAGAATCATATGAAGTTATTGCTAACTTCAGCTTGTAGTTCTTACCTCAGACCTTGAGGCCTCAGCGGCAAGACACAAGATGAAGCTGGAGAGGCCACAAACTATGGAGAGAACCACAAGGAAGACAGCGAGCCTGCTGCTGATGTCGGTGCTCCTAGAAGCCCTCTTCAGTGAGAGATCATCATGAGTAATAGCCATGGAAGACAGGTTCTTCTTGTTTGGGGTCTGAAAGGGACCTGCAGAAGAGATATAGATTTCCAAAATGTACGAGGTTGCATGGGCTTGAGAAAGCCTTTGGAAGCAAGTGGAAGTGAAGAATCCATGAAAGGGGCATCACTTGCACATAGGGTAGTTGTGTTGCTTGATGTGAGAGATATTCCAGCCTCACCCTGCTTGTTTTTACATCCAAATAGGCTTTCTAGTTCTTTATGCAGATAAATATGGCATGATGACAAAGCAAGAAACAAAGTGGGATGCAAGCAAAGAACCAATCAAATACTAACAAAGAGAAACATTACAAAACATTTTGTACAAGAATGATCAAATGGGTCAAGAAGAGGAACATATACATTGAGTCCATTTACATCTCAAGACGTGGTAAGAAAATGAACATGAAAAATGGCATCGACAGGATGCCAGTTTTAGTTAGCTCTCATGAGAACAGACTCACTTTGATCCAAATGATGGCTTACAGCATCCAGTAAGATTGCCCTTCTAGCAGAGCAGCGTCTTGAAATAGCCATCCATTTTAATGCTGCTATTAGCTTAATCCAGTTCCTGGATGGAGTGCTAGAACCAATACGGGATGCATGGACGGCATTGGTTGCACTTGCTTCATCACATGAGACCTGAATCAAGCCATCACTATGATCCCAATGCATGGAATATGGAGATAACCTCAGCATATCTACATCAAAATAATGATCCATCATATTCTCACCTGCCATGCTAGGATTCACTAATCCACTAGTCTGAAAATCTCCCAACTGGATATCATACAAATCCCTCGTGTTGAAACTATTTGTTGATTGAAAGGAATTAAGATGGACAATGGGACAAGAATCCTGCACAAGACTTATGTCTCTTGATGGGGGCAGATCTTCTAAAAGTCCAAGTCCTGGTGGATGTGGTGGGTGCAGGAAGCCCACTTGCCTAGCTTGTTCATCTGCAAAAGCTGCCATATTAATCTTTTGATTAGTGTATTAACCTAAGAATAGAGATCACATCAAAGTTGCTGACTCTGAAATCACCTTGAATTGTTGTGGGCAGGTTAGGAATATGTTGGTCCATCAAACTAGATACTGAAACACTAGCGACATCAATCATAGGTAAGAGTCTTGTATTGTTGTCGTTCAGCATTTCTTCTCTAAACTCCGCTATAAAGTCTGGAAAATTATAAGCATCTTGCTGTAGCTTGTTCACCAGTGCCTGCAAAATACAGGTGCTATTACGAAATGACAACTTTCAGAAACTAGAAAATGGTCCCACTAAACAATGGAAATAGAAATAAATGGGCTCTGCTTTATGATCTCTACTGAGAACAAATGGCTTTTCCTTTATGTGCCTTGCCCAAACTATATTTGGGAATAGCTAATGGTTAAACTGAAATAGAAACAAACACCAGATTCAGGGTTGGCATACCTTCTGGCTTGCAGTAAGTTCATCCAAGTGGCAACATTTACCACCGATTATTACCCCAATAAGCTCATATATACAGTTGAACAGAAGCATAACTCCCTGTTCACGACAATATGAGTAAATCTTGTTGGCATCCAGAATGCACTCCCTAGCATGAGCACTGGTTGCATCCCACATTTTGTTTGACATTCCAGTTCCAAGTACCTAAAAAGTATGGAGAGAAAAGGGAAAAAAAATTATACATCAGTTATTGCATGACAAATTTCTATTCGCAAAACCAATTAATTTGGCTTCCTTACCCGGCGCAGCCTATCTCGATCCATGACCAAGTTCCTCAAAAAATCTTGAACAGTGCTGATCCCAAATTCTGCAAGTTTCTTGTGAAAAACTCCATCTTTGCCTATCTTCTCCAAGCGCCATACATCATCAACCAATGCTGGAGGATGATGCTTCTTGTACACTGAAATTGAAAAGATGTTAGAATCACCATTGTCAGATTTAGTTCATATTCTGTTAGGCCTCATCATAATCAAATTCCCTTGATCAGAATTATATTGATGTTCACAAACACAAATAGCTGACAGTTAACCAGATCTAGACTTACACTCTCCCCGGTGATCCTTAACCCAAAAGGCTTCACTAATTGCTTCATGCACTCTTCCATCGGTACTAGTACTTCGAGAAATTTTTGCACCAAGCCTAAACTTTCGGCATCTTATCCAGCTGGAATTATCTGTGAAAGCAGCATCATAAATGTAGCCAACTCCATTGCTCAGTGTGACAACAAGATCCCCTGTTAGTAAGGGCCTCTTGCCCTCCCTTTCACGAACTATATTATCATTGAACTCCTTTTCAGTCCAATCCATCTGTCCATCAGTACCAAAATCACCATCAAGAACAGCAATTTCAATCCTGACAGAAGATAAAGGACCAGAAGAAACTATCTGGTTCCCGTCAGTATCAACTAAAGCAAGTTGAATAGGCCTTCTGTTCTCTGCCTCTATTTTGCTGCCCGTGAAAACTGTTTGGGGCAAACTATTCTGGAATTGTAGCCGATATCTTTTACTTGCAGCTGCCTTGATCAGCTGAGGAGATCTAAAGCATGCATAACATGCAAATAATCAGAAAAGGTATAAGATATTTGCATTTCTCTAAAAGATTCTCTTAAACAATTTTAATCGAAGAATTCTAACAGTAGAAAAAAATATAGATGCAAAGAAAACATTTCAACAGGAGTTTTGTGCGCGGAAAATCATGCAGATACATATTACAAGAACAGAGACGAACAAATGCAGCTGAAATTTCAAATTTAATTATATAGTCTCTTGCACCATCAAGGAAGAAGGTATTTCACATCATTCTTCTTTTTTTTGGTTCCAAAACCACAGCATTTAACATTGAAAACATGTTCAATTTTTGTTCTACAAAGAATCTCAGTGAGAAAATGGTTCCCATATCTCAGGAGTTCCTGTGTGCAAGCAAAAACTTGCGATCAAATGCCAATGAGTTTCCAACAAAAAAATTTACCTTGGGGATAACTGTACATGGCGAGACAGAGCTTTTTCCACCTCATCTTGCACCTGATTTCCATTACAGAGCAGAAACATCCAAAAATCAGAACGCTGTCTTTAGACACTAGGGTTAAAGGTCAGTTGCAACTTGCAATATCCATATGAAAAATATACAAGCAACTCCAAACTAGACTTGAGTGAAATTGAAGAGCTCTCAATTTGCATTATAGTGATTAATGTATTCCAATATTCAGCAGACTATGCAACCATACAAAAGTCCGCAAACTTAAAGCAATTCTATTACACTACCTGATACAACTAGTACAGCCAACACTCCTCAACATCTCAATATTCAACCTTACAAATGTCCAAAGGCTTAGACATTTATGTACATAAAACTACCTGATACTATAACTCAAAGGAAAACTGAAAATACAAGGAGGCCAACTTCCCGGTCTATTGGACTAGTCCATGGAAAGTCAACAGAGAGGCAAACTTTTGAGAAAAGGGTTTGGAAATCCGTTTAAATGAGAAAGGATTGATTTAGCGCTGTGAATGACACGAGATTTGAGCAAAACCAATCTTACCACACTGCGGAGAAAAGGTTCCATCTTTGTCAAATGCCGCTGCATGTACTGTGCTCCCATTACTTCTCTCATCGAACTGCCGTGATAAAGACCGGGGATATAACGGAAACGAATCATTATAAACAACAAAAAATAAATTTAAAAAAAAAGGCAAAGGATTCTAAATGAGATTGCAGCTGATGATCTCTAATGACACTCACTTGAGAAATGTTCTCCGTCTCTTTGCGTCCCGAGCTAGCAATCCATCACCCTCCTCCCCTTCCTCCTCCAAAATCCTCCGAGTGTTCATCATAATGAAACCAAGGAACAATACACCAACCCTAGCACCGATACCTTAGCAACGGCCGCAGACATTCCAAACCACTGGATTCGCTGCTATATATGGGATAGGAGGAAGCAGCGCCGAAATTGCTCTTAAATCGTAAGGAACACGCCCACGGCCATTAAAAAAAGGGCTCTTTAGAACCCCTAGAAATGCCAAGATTCGATCTTTTTCCAAAGAACTGTAACTTTGTCGGAACGAGGAAAGATCCAAATGTGAGATTCTCGGAAAGGGAGCCGAGATTGACGTACGGAATTCGGACCATGATACGATATCCAGAAAAAAAAAATTTATAGAAAAAAGAGAAGGATTGCGGCCTTGTATCAGATCGAAGAAGCTTCGAAGAAGGAGGGAGGAAGAGGGCCAGAAGGAAGGAGAAGATCGGCAATCCAGGAGAGGAGAAGTACTTAGAGTCGTCCAATATTCGGACAGAGAAAGAGCTCGGAAACCCTAAACCTAAGAGTACCACAGCAACGAAACAAAGGCAGAGCGGATAAAAAGGTAAAAGAAAGGAAAGCAACCGATGCTTTCTACTTTTGGTTACTTTCGTTCGAAAAGCAACGAGCAGCAGCGCAGCACTGCAACGATCGGCAGATGCTATCTGCCGAGAATAACGGGCTGAATTTATGCCGGATTTTGGGTCCGAACCCGACAGCATCGCTACGTACTACCATAAGAGTAATTAAAGTATGTTTTTCCTTTCCTTCTTATTACCAATTTAATGATGATGATAGA
This sequence comes from Typha latifolia, assembly GCF_019914945.1. Classification (NCBI taxonomy): domain Eukaryota; kingdom Viridiplantae; phylum Streptophyta; class Magnoliopsida; order Poales; family Typhaceae; genus Typha; species Typha latifolia. Next base: position 17,989,575 of record NC_133087.1, on the reverse strand, counting down.
CTTATTTTATCATGTGTGCACTGTCGCTATCATATAACTTTCACGGCATAGGACTTTGTCGTATTTTTTGTCTTTTAGGATAATTCCATTGGATTCTCTTTGTTTTTTTCTAACTAAAGAAAAAAAATAGTATCTATCTTATTGTGAATACTTCAATTCTAATTTCTTTCAGTTCTGTTCCTTTTTGTCGTGCTATCAATGTTGCTAGGAAAAGAGATTCCTTGAGAAAAGAAAAGAAGAAAAAAAAGGAATAGTATTCGACTTTCTATACCTTTGCTCTTTATAAAGAATTTAATTTTTTTGTTGTTGCTCTTAAAAGTGCCAGGGAATAATTTCAGGTTCCTTTTCTTTCATATCTTATGATGATGCTTTGGTAAGTCTTTATTAGCTCTTCTTTTTCTCCTCCTTTCTTGCTTGTCAACTTGCTCGCAAAGAAGTAATATTTTAATGAAAATGTTTGACATCTTTTATTTGAAAAGGTAAAAAGAAGAAGAATAAGTTTGATTATTCATCAAGTGGGTTTCAAACTGGATGGGAAGAGCAATAATAGAACCCAAACGAATTAAGTTTGACTGAACGATACCTAATGGCGAAACCAAATAACACCAGAGAAACAAATACATAAAATGTAGTGAGCTCCACTCGTTTCTACATTGACTCCATTGTTCAAAATTAGATAGAGATGTAAAACCCGACCGGAGAGGGTGGGCAAACTAGAAACGCTTACTTGGACTAAGTGCTTCATCTGTCCAGTTAAGCAAAGCAGATAGAAAACCTTACAAGAAAAGCTTCGTCAAAGGTAGATCGAGTAAGTCAAGTTCTATATAAGCTTTCGTAGCTCAGTTGGTTAGAGCACCCGTTTAGTAAGCGGGAGGTCTTGAGTTCGACTCTCAACGAAAGCAAAAGTCTGTTATATATAATTTTTATTTCTTCAGATATTGGGCCTGACAAATATAACAGAAATGCTTGCGATAGAAGAAGTCCATGAAGCCCAGGCCCCCCCTGCTGCCTGATGGTTAGGAGAAGAACAGCGGGAAGTTGCAATAAAAGCCCCACTCTATTTAGCCCAAATTTTGATATCACCAACCAGCAACGTCCAAAGAATACCTCCATTACACGACAACAAACACAAGAGATTACAACGATAGAATAAAGACATATATATATATATATATCTCCTTAGTCAAAGAAACTCTCATAAAGATTTTCTCTTGTACCTTGTCAGAGACACATAGTCCAACCTCATGTTGTTGTTATTGCTTGCTCCTGCTTTGTGTCGGTGGTTCGGAGAAGGAGACATCTAGATAGTTCTATACTGATATATATTAGTTTATTATCTTTTTTTTTCTTTCTAAAAGATATAAGTTCAAATCTCACTAGCTCGTTATTATTTTCTAACTTCTAATGTTACATATCTATTATATATCATTCGTCGATGATATATGTTACTAATTTATTGTTTAATAACTTAGGTTTTTAAACCAACCAATTATCTAATGCAATCAAATGATCAACTGTTGCTCTTCTCGGATTGCAGAATTGCTAGAAGTGTTCCATTTGGAACGTTGGAGAAGGAAGACAGACAACTTGAAGATGAGTTATTTATTGTAGTAGGCAACATACATGGGATTGGAGATCTTTTTTCGCCTAAAAGCCAGCAATGTCGCTCTCTCACACAGGCTGGGACACAAGTGGATCAGCTTATCAAATCCTGAATGCCACCTGTATTTATTACGACTTCCCAATGGAAACTTTTTGCGAGACCAAGTCAAGCTGCCATTAATCTTTCTTTCCTATTAGATTTTTTTTTCTTTCTTTATTTCTTCTTTTCACAAGAGACCAAACACCAAGCTCTGTTTGGTTGTCAACAACATAATAATAAGCAATGAGCAAGTCCGTGAACCATATATAATAGTGAGTAGTTTTCTTGTACACTGTGGAAGGGGAGATTAACATCACAACAAACATCAATGCAAATGTAGTTTAGAAAGGGCCATGAAAAAGGGGCCCACATAAGCCCATAGGTTCCGAGGACCACTCCACAGCAACTATCGTCTTCCTGGGTCCCCCACCAGCCTAGCGATGGCATAATAGAAGGAATAATATGGCACTATATGAATTAAAGATAGACCCAAGGATTTTCTTTATAGGCTTAAGCTATGTAAAATGAGTCTCCTTTTACTAAAACTTATTGCTCTGGACGGAGTCAATTAACTGAAGGCAGCTAAAGCTCCCAGCTTTGGTGAGGTAAGACTGGATTTGGGGCTAGCTTTCTGCTATAATAAAGCTACCTAAAGCACTGCAGAAAGAGAAAAGAGTTGTTTTATTTGCATATCACCCACCAATATTTTTGTCTTGTTGTTGAAAAGCTCTTCACCTCAGTCCACACATTAGTTCATAAGATCAACAAATCAATCGATGAGCCAAAAAGATATAGGCAATTCAATGTTCAAATTTTTAATAAGATTAAAAAAAGTAGGTTGTGATATGTCAAAAAAGAAAAAGAAAAAGTGAACACTACTTCGTGACTCGCCCATCTCTCAATTAACCTCGTGGATGAATAAAGAAAAAATGGTGGATGTAACTGCTATGAATAAACTAACCCAGGTCGGATGGGGCGTCTGCATCACCGTAATCTACCAAAGCCTGAGATCCAAAGGGAGAACCCAACGAGAAACGGACACGTGACAGTGGATGGGACCCGGGCGTGATGTTACCGTTGCTCATCAAAATTGTAACCTTTTCTTTTATAAAAGGAAACAAACAGCAAGAAGGGATTACACTATCCGAGCCACACTAGCTAGCACCCATTGATAAAAATATTCTACGTTAATTGAGCAACAAAAATTTTGATAACAAATATTCCTTTACTTATCAAAACATAAATAATTTAAGACGAGAGAGAGAGCGAGGAAGTGGTCCCAAAAAAGAGGAGCAACATAGAAGAGGTGAAAAAGAGAGATCGAATCTAAGAGGTGGTTCACAAGTAATGTTGCTGCTGACGCCCACACAATCCCAACCCCACCAGACCACCATACCACCTTCTACACTATTCTACGCTTCATTCTTCCATCTTCTTCCTCTTCTTCCCTACAGATATTGTAAATGTCATCCTCAATTACTCGAAGACCATGGAAACTGGGCCAGGCATCGTGTGTGCCTTAAGATTCGTGTCGATTGGCCTTACGAAAAGTAAAAAATACGACCCTTATAGTGGAAGGAACAAAGTCTGCGTGCTGGTACAGCTGGCTTCGAGTCACCGGTAAAAGATAAGAAAGAGGAGGAAGACGTCAGAGAAATCTATCGTAGGAGCTACGAACACTGGATCCGGAAATTTAAGAAGAAAAGAAAGAATTCGAATATCTGTTTCTTTTATTCCCAGAGGCAACATCAATAGTGAACAGAATAGAATACAAATCGCCTCGTAGTAATGAAAATTAGAAAGAAAAGATTAAAAAAAAAAAAAAGAACAAACAATAGAGCACGAACAGAGCCACCGACAGCACGTAAAACTTTCAACAAAAAAAAAATTAAAAAAAGAGGGAGATAGTGAGGAGAATTAATAAGGAAAATTACCGGGAGGAGCCGGTGAGGGAGACGGGGCCGTACAGGTCGTAGGGAGCCCAGAGAGCATCGAGCGGACACGGCCGGTTCGAGTCGAGCCGATCCCACGGCTTCCCACTTCCACTCCAGTGGAGGAGGCTCACCGGACCCGGATGGAGATCGCGACAGCTGCCCCTCACGTTGTCACCTCCCAGCCCATGCTGGTTCCACCTGTGCTCGATCGGCGCCACGTGTCCGGCGAAAACCAGGAGGAACGGCGGCAAAGAGCCCAGCTCGTAGATCCTGCCGCTCTTCTGGATCCCCATCCAGCGCTCGATTCGCCGCGTGTAACCGAACCGCCGCCACCGGACTAGATCGATAACCATCACCCCGGTGTTGAAGTAGCACGGACGCCGGCCGTGAAACGTGGCAACGCGGCGCGCGTCGGACCAGAAGCGGTTCGTGAAGTACTTGGTAAAATTGGCGTGGCAATACTCCGGCGCGCCCAGGGTCCGGCCAGATAAACTGGTCCGCCACAGCTTGGCCACGTCGTCCACGACCACGAGGTCGGAGTCGAGGTAGATCACGCGCCGGACGCACGGCTCGAGGAGGTCGGCGAGGTAATTGCGCGCGTAGTTTAGGGGTTGTTCGAGGGCCTGGCGAACCGAGCTCGAGATGAGGTTTCGGACCCGGTTTGGGTCAAAGTAGTAGGTCTTGAACCGCAGCTGGGGGAAGGCGGAGCGGACGATGGAGCCGAGACCGGGGTCGGAGACGAGGAAGTGGAAGAAGACGCGGTCGGGGCAGAGGGCGTTCTGGAGGATGGAATGGACCGCGGCAATGGAGCCGCGGAGATACTCCTCGTCGAGGGTAATGGCGATCTGGACGAGGGAAGGGTCGCAGACGGTGAGGTTACCACCTGGTGCCGCGCATTCGGGGGCGCTGGAGAACGGCGGGGCGCTGCGGAAGGCGAATCGGACGGCTGAGATCTGGTTGGTGTGGGATTGGGTGGATCGGATCGCCTCCGCTGGTGGGAAAGACTGGAGAGACGGGGATAAGATCGCAATCGCCATGGCGGCGGACAGGAAGCCGGAGAGACGCATCAACCACAGCATCGCCGGTCTCCGGCCGACGAGCTTGCGCCGGCGCCGGCGTCGAGTCTTGAAATCGAAGAAATCAACGAGGCGAGCAAGGGAGGAGACGAGGAGATCGAGTAAGGTCCCTGTAATGCCCGCCAGGTTCAAGGAATCGAGCGATCTCGAGGAGGTTTAGGTCTCGGATTCCTTGGAGGCAAAGCGATGCCCCAAAGTGGAAGGCGAGTCGAGACTAATTCCGATGGAATCCATGAGAAAATGGCAAAAGGAAGTGGGAGAAGGAAGTGGGAGAAGGAAGTGGAGTTCTAATCTCCGCCTAGTTTTTTTTCTTTCTGGCTTCTTCTATCTCCTCTTCTCTCTTCCTCTCAACGAAGCGGCAGCAGCGGAAATAGCTTTTATTTTTTTCTTTCCTCGATCAATTTATTTGGTTTAATTCTCCGTATTAACGATTAACGATGCTTTTTTATTTATTTCCCGTGAAGTCGTTAAAGAATCGCCACGGTCCATTTTACAGATTAACGATTGTGCTCTTCTGTTAGGGATCGGGGAGTTTGTTAATTTGTCTTTTTAGTTGACGGGTTCCGGCGAATCTCTTCCCTCTCGGGGGGCCAAAGGATATAATCTCCGGGGGGTGTGGGCCATTAGTAAGTAATTAAGATTGTAACTACGAATTAGGAATAAGATGTTGAGAATTTGTACAGCTAGCGAGGTATTTATTTCGGCTATTAGGAATTGACGATGTTACCCTTTTGGATGACGCCTGCTAAGTTAAGCCGACGTGGCGAACTCAAACATGCAGAGCCACGTTCTCCAAGGCCTTCAGCGTAGAGGACACGTCCAGGCCCCACAAGCTGACGTGACAGGTGGAGCGCAACGAGTGTAAATCCTGATCGAACGGTGATTAAGTTCCCACGCATCCAATGCGTACGGCTGCACTGTCGCTCGAAGGTTGGTGGTGGTTCTCTCTGAAGCGTCCTGCCTCGTGATCTGTGAGGATTCATCGATTACCGCACGCCAGCCTGGCAGCCACTTCTCAGTTCGCCAAGTTGGCGGGAGAAGACCTCTCGATCCCCATCTCTTTTTACCCGGATCCGTTTTATGGGAGATCATAATATAATGTCTTACGATGCTTCCTATCTTTTCTATTTAACGGGTAAACGGGTTTCGAGTTGATGGATTCGTTTGACCGTTTTATTTCTAACGGTTAGTTTCTTTCTCTTCTTCCGAGGAGAGGAAGCCCGAGGATAATTATAATTTAATTTTAGTCCATTTTTACGTTTATTTGATAAATTATAACTCGTATTAATAAAAAATATATATGAATTATATACTGTCCTTAATATTAAAGTACTTATTTATTAGAGAAGGCCTAGAGGAACGATCCAGATCCCCAGCCCCATCACACGGCGAATTAGCTAGTTTGACTGGCAAGTGGCAACATTCTCCAAATTCTAGAAGATCCAGGTGGAGTTTGACAATAATAATCCCTTTACCGAAGAGAATAAAATAGATACCCTTTGCTTCCGCTCGTCAATAAATCCCCATGTGAATTACCCCCGGTATGTTCTAAAGTATAGAGGGGATCGTTTACCTTTAAAGGTAATGAGACTAGGGGCTGGTTGTGAATTAGGGTATGGTGATTTATTTGATATCACGATATGTGCAATTTGATAGTGGAATTAATACAGATTGTGAGATTTATAGAATGAGAGCAAAATGGACAATGGAGATGATGACAGTGTGGGATAGATCTGTGATTTAAAAAGAAATTAAATGAAGAAGATGGTCGACCGTAAGAAAAGTGATAATCGATGGATGAAAAGGGAGGAGTTAGTCGACGGCTAAAATTTGAAAGAGGAGAGAAAAGATGGTCGACTAGTAGATTAAGGGAATTGTCAGTCAAGAAGGAAGAGAATAACATTGACTTGACAACATCGACCTTGGATTGAAGAAGAAGGTTGAGAGAGATGAGGTAGATGAAGACAGAATTGTTAATATTCGTCCCTTATCTTAAAACGGTTGTTTTTCACATATTTAGAGACTAACTAAAATTTAAAATAATTCAAATTTATCATAACATAATGACTCCAACGACAAATTTAAACATCATTAGATTGATGTTCAAACGTTGTTGGTCATCCTGTAGTCTTGGATTCAAGCGTTCGAATGTCAAAACCTGAGAGCATTATTCTTCGACTGGGCTTTGACGTTTGAATGTCGTCTAATGCCATTAAAAATCTCAATAATAACCTAGTTCGACTCGGCAAACCCAATGTCTCATATGAGGTGATTCAATCAGCCCCGATCACTTAGTAATTACCAACAATGTCTAAATGCACTAAAAGGTCATTATTGCAAGGATATATTATTTATTTACTCTTGGATCAGAGCCATCAAAACTGATGACACTCGAAGTTTAGTTCGTATTATCAGGCCCAACAAAAAGGTTGACTAGGATTTATGCTTGGGCTAAAATAGTTAGGCCCATTTAGCTCTAGCTCTTTGTATGTAAAAAAATGATGCGCACTCCATTTTTTGCCTAGTTCCTTTTTATACGGCAAAAACTATTTTTTGAACACAGAGAGAGAGAGAGAGAGAGAGAGAGAGAGAGAGAGAGAGAGAGAGAGAGAGAGAGAGAAGAGAATTTGGTGGTAACGAATGAGTATTATATTAAAAAAAATCATTGTAAGTTCTTAATATAAGATAGGTTAACTGTATTTTGAATCTTACACGAAACCATCTTTTGAGATATATTTTATTTTAAGTGAAAGTCAAAAAGGTAACTCATCGCATTTTTCTAATATCTAAAGAGATGTTGAAGTTTATATAAACAACGACTTCAAAGCTAGATGGCATGCTGCACTAGATGTAGCATTTGACCATCACTCACATGAGCCGATCCAATGCGTAAACATGACAGCCAACTCGGCACTCGTTCAATTAACACGTGAAGAAAAAGTCCCCACTCCTCTGTGTGTCTGCATGCTGTCTCAGATCTCACTGCCGTGTCATCCTCTCATGAACGGCCGAGATCGCATCTCCCCAGACATCACTAATTTCTAACCTCTAACCCCACCCACTTCTCTCCTACTTGTCCCGTCCCGTGTCACCCAGTAACCACGACCTCGCGAAAAGCCCGCCAAATTAATACTCCCATCCAATCTTCGTGCGTCCGTATTCGATCGAATATTAAATAAACGGACCTGATTTCCCCGGTTCGGTCACCGTCCTTTACTGCCTTAAATAAGAGAGCTTCGACTCTATTGTCGCATTCTTTCTCCACGACCGGTGAGCGGATCCTCTTCATTGAATGCTTTTAATCTCCCTCCTCTCCATGTCGATAAAAACGAAGAATAGAAATAGCAAATAGGAAAGAAGCAGAAGAGGAGGAAGCTAAATCGAGGTCGAGATGGAAACCTACAAGGGAGGATTGAAGGGGTACTGGAAGCAGAGAGCGTACCATGGCCTCGACGGCGCCGGATCGCGGAGGCCGCGGCGACCTCGACAGACCACGGCGGAGCTCGGCGGGGGGAGGCGGCGCCGTCGGTTCTGGAGGATCAAGATATCGCCGAAGCTGAAGTTGATCCGGTTCGTGTCGCCGCGGCGGTGGCTCGCCAAGATCCGCGACGCGTACGTGCGGATGATGCTGGGGTTCGCCTCCTCGGCGGCGCTGGGCAGCGGATTCGGGTACGGTTACGGTTACGGCGGTGATGCGCGGGTGGAGGCGTTCTCGAAGCCGAGGATCAAGGAGTACGACGAGAAGATGCTAGTTGAGATCTACAAGAGCATCATCGCGCAGGGGTCGATCGGAGGAGCTGATGCCGCTCAGATCGCGATGCGACGGTAGTGAGAAACCCCAAAGGTTTCATTTCTCCTCCTCGTTTTCGTTTAGTAGGAAATAATTATATAATTTCCATTTCCTCTTTCTATGTAAAAAATTTTAAAAAAAAACTAAATAGATCGTGCTTATTTTGAATAAGTTTACGTGATTTTTGTGATTCGTACCTGCTAGGAGTATGGGCCTGCTCTTAGTAAATATCTAAAAAGCAGGGTTTTTTTTTAAAGAAAAAAGTATTTGTTGGTCACAAGCAGCTACTGTTGTGCTAGACAAAATAACACTCACCAGTGGATAAGTTGAACAACTAGACTAACTATTAAAAAAAAAAAACTATTAAAACGAGTCTAAAATATATGCCCGTAATGCTCCATCAAAATTATTAAATATTGTGAACGAGATGATCTTCATCATGAGTTGATAAGACTCGCCACTGAGTTACAGTATGTATTAAAAGAATATGGTTCATTATTGCACATTCCTCTTATTAAATTAGTAGGATTCGTCGCTCTTGTTTCGTAATCTAACATATCTATATCGGAATCTCATAAATGATGGATTAATTAGTGAGGCACTTGCCGGGCGGTGACAACAACAGGTTGGTATATATATATATATATGTCCATTCCATTAATTAATTTAAGAGCTCTTCGTTCTTTGTATCTATCTATCTTTTCCAAGGAAGTTGATTATCTTGTGGATTGTTTTTTATATTTACTTACATATATTTTTCATTAGTTCTATACTAATGAAATCCTTTTAAATGATTAAAATACTTTTTTTAATTCATAATTTGGTGTTAGGAACCAGTAATTACGAAAATTGACTATTATAGCAGTTGCATTGGGATTAGAAAGGTTAGAGGAGTATTGAAATATTTACCTTAATTTAATGCATTAATGAAGTTTCTATGTGTCGGCTAATGATCGGTAGATGTCTCGTTATTCGTTACAATATGGAAGTAATATGCTCTCTTTCGCAAACTTGATGCTGACGCATGTCTTTATGAATTTGGATAATGGTGATGGCCCCACCGTGTTGTCCAATAGGCTGCTAGTGTTGCTCCAGTATCAAATCCCATTAACTTAGGAGATGTCAAAAAATGAACAAAAATAATAAAGCCGAAGATGATTTATGACACCGAAAGAGGATAAGGGAGGCGTCCGGAGTAACCAGAGATACATATAATTGGTCTGATGAATCCGTAGATCTTTTACCATATAAGAATATTATGCAGGAATGTTTCCAGACACTAAATTTATCTTACCTACGTGGAAGTAAACAAAACGATGCTGCTGCTAGGGTTTAGGGTATATATCACTTAATTAGTTCTCATTGGGCTATAGGAAATTAATTCTTTTTAGGACTTGGGAAGTCATCAACAAATAAGACGGTGGTTACTGCAGACGTGACAGTCTAATACATTAAAAAGTATGAAATTATAGTTAATTCATACGTGAAAGGCGGATGTATTAAAAGGACATCAATATTTTCTCCTTCACCTAAGTTGAAGAAACTGTTGGGCAGCGTAGTCTTAGTCCTGGTAATGGACTTGGAAACGATAGGTGATGAGGTGTTATTTAGCAGGACCATCGAAATAATTGAGGTAGGGTTGGGTTGGTTTGTATCTTTGTCATCTCGCAATAAGGTTGGGTCCTGTCCTCACCCCTTTCCTGTGGATTAATGTTCTATGGGCTACCTTTGAGCAATCCGCACGTCTCTTTTCCTCTTTTATTATTGGCTAACCATATTATTATTTTTACATTTCTTTTGACCTGGGACCATTGTAGGACTGTCAAAATAATCCAGCTCGGCCCTCTAAGGCTTGATCATAAGTTGCCTCAATCAAGTTATGCTCAATAAAATTAGAAAACAATTGATATCTAAAGGCCCGTGATATTATTGTATTAGTTTTTATATCTCCATCATTGAATCATGCTTTATTTCAAATTTGATTTTATTATTAGTCTTAAAAAATTAAATTTACGATGAGCGTTCCGCTCGATTACAGGACGATACTATTCAATGGACCGGTCTAAGAAAGTAATACAGGAATGCGATTATTTGCAACAGTTGGGGCGACGCTGTTCTATTTACTCCGTAATGCTCACGTCCTTCTCTGGATCTTCCGGCCGTAAGATCGACCAGTACCAACTTAATTCCTATAAATCTTCTAAGTACATTCCAGTAAACTATCACTAATCTAGTTCCAACTCAATTAATTCATATAAATCTCTCTCTCTCTCTCTCTCTCTCTATAGTAGAGAAAGATTCTTTTGGCAAGTGAGCACTACAAACAATACTAGCAGAAGTGATGAGGCGCTTCCATTGCGAGGTAAGAATATTACTCGAATTCTCTTTTTTTCACACCACTACACCACTACACCACTCCTCTCTTATTCCGACAATGGTGGAGGCCCACAGTTCACATGCGCACATCCAGCTCAGCCTGGGATTCCTTCACCCACCAACTCCCCCCACCACTTACCATCACGCCCTCACTGCAGATCTCGTCCGTCCATTTCCCTCCCACGCCTCCCATCTCTTGATATATCCTCCTCGATTCACGTGTTTGTTTTATTATCACGTCCTCCTCATTCTACGTACGCAGCTGGCGACCGCCGACCACCGCACGTCTATTACAGACTTACAGTATTAAAACTGACCCCCCCCAAAATCAATAGACTTGGGCTCTTATCTCCACTTCTCCATCCCGGCACGTGCGATCCAGTCCAGCGATCCTCCTTTTGCCACGTCATCTTGGAATTAGTTGCAAAAGGTCAACTCGCCAGCCGTAAATCATGAAAACGGGTGCTACCGAAGGCCGCCAGTAAATGACGTGGCACTATACGTGCATCTCGAGTAAAATTTAGGATAATTATACGAAAACATCCCATTTCTATATGCCTTTTTTTTTCAACAAAAAAAAAACACATTATTTTCTTCCTTTAAAATAACACTGATGGAGGGATATTTTTTGAAAAAGGCTAATAATTTAAAGGTTTTAAGTATAATTAATCCTAAAATTTACTACTACCGACATAATATAATATTATAAATAAAACAGACCCTAGGTTAATTAAAATAACACTGGGGAGGCTAAATTAAGAAGTTAAAAGACTCGCTTTATATCCGACTCGTTGCATTGTGTTGCGCTCTCCCTCACTCTCACATCTCACACGCCATCATTTTCCACTCTTTCTCTATCATCTCTCTGAGAGTGAGAAGTGTTAGGAAAACGAAAGGATCTGATGGGGAAACGTTTCTCCACTCCGTTTCCCTCGATTCCCACCCTCCTGCTGCTCCTCGCACTACTGCTACTTACATCATCCTCCTTCCCGTCGAGCGCCGCGCAGACGACCGTCACAAAAGACGGCGTCCCCTGCACAATGTGCGCCTCCTGCGACAACCCATGCCAACCCTATCCCTCTCCGCCGCCGCCGCCGCCGACCACCTCTTATTGCCCGCCGCCGCCGTCTCCCCCGAGCACCATCTACTACTGGTCTCCGCCGCCGCCGCAAGGCGGATACGCCACGCCATCTCCTCCCCCCTACGGCGGCGGCGGCGCCGGTGGGAATCCCTACTTCACCCCTCCGCCGCCCAATGTCTACTATCCTGCCCCGCCGCCGCCGAACCCCTTCCTCCCCTACTTCCCATTTTACTATTACAGCCCTCCTCCTCCCCATAAATCCAACTCGGGTCCTCCCCTCTTAAAGCCCCTCTCTTTCACCCCCCTCCTCCTCATTCTCCTCTCGTTCCTCTTATGAGAGTAGTAGATTTCCGGACATTTCCCGAAATGGGCTCCTGGCTATTCCAAAGACGCACCTCCAGTTTCCAAAGAAGGGAAAAAAGGAAGCAGCTTTCCGTGAAGACAGAAGAAGACTTCGTCTCTGCTATCATTGTCTGTAATTCTCTTCATATGTTCTGTAATAATTGTCTTTTTTTTCTTATGTTGAATTAAATTGTAATAACGATAGGAAAAACGATAAGGGGAGGGGATATTTTTGAGAAAATTAATAAGGGTAATATGTTGATGGTGGAGATTATATTATCAGTTTAATAAAAATTTCTTTATTCGACGGTGTGCCATGCAATATTACCTAAATACTTCGTTCTTCTTCTTATATATATGTATATATATATGTCCAACATTTTTAGTTTTCAAATTAAAAAATAGATAAAAGAAAAGGAAAAGGATAAGTAAAGTGTGACGGAGGTATAACGAAAAATAGTGGACGGCCATGTTTCACATGGGAGAGTTCGGTAGATAAGGTCCTCCGAGCTTGGGTGACGTGGACACATGGTATGCAATAATTGATACCACCTTTGTTTCAATGCTTGGAAGTTATAGAGTTATTTAATTTTGACCCTTCGTAATTTATAATAGCAAAGAGAAGCATGCAAATTGGAACAAAAATTACAATGAAATTAAATATTCTCCTACGTAAGAAGTTTTGATGGCACGTGCAAAAGCTTTTAATCGTCAATGGTTTTTTACTTGGATATTTTTTTATATATTATTTTTAATGCTTCATAAATTAATAGTCATTGTTGTTGTTTTTTTAAAAATAAAATATATATCCTATATTATGTATTAAAACAAAGAGGAGCAGGAAATATCGATCATTTAATCATGAAGTCGTTAACATGGAAGAGAATGATAGTACTCCATAATTAGTGGGGTCAAAAGCTTTAGTTTAGTTAGAGTCACAGCTCAAAGAGTTTAGGCAAAGAGTCAATTTATTTGTTATCATTACACATGCATATGTGTAAAGATATCAACAATATATAGTGTCCTCTCAATCTTTCATATAGAGTCAATTTTATTTGTTATGGCCATAGTTAACATTATTGCTAAGTTCTCTCTCAAAAAGAAAGAAAAATTGCTAGGTTACGTGAGGTTTTGTTTCTCTGTTTAAGATCTATTTGGATTGAGAACATGCATCTATAATAAACAAGTGCATAAAAATTCTCATAATAAGACAAGTAGTCTTCATGTGTTCCTTTACAAACTTCCTCTGTGATAATTCCCAATAATTAGTGGAATCCAAAGCCATCTTCCACTGTTCCAATTTTGTCTCTTGTCCAAATGAGACTGCAATTGCTGGCAAAAACTTAAGATTGAGCTAAACATGCAATTAATTTAAGGTTGCTTTTTAAGGAATTAAAGCCAACGCACAGCGGCGTTGGATCATTACATTCTTCATTAATTTGGCAATAATGATAGTACGCTTATTTATATACCAATTTCTGCTGCAAAGTTTTGTGAATCCATCAGTATCTTGAGGTACGTGCTCATCTTAAATTTCTCTCTAGTTTGCATATAATTCAGAGTATCTGAGTTCATGTCCTTAGTACAGTGATCAAGAGATCATAATGTTAATGTTTTATTGCAGGAAGTATAAATCTCTGGAGAGATCCTCAACAGATGGCATCTTTCAAAGTGAGTGAGAACTTCTCTGCGACGTTTAATCTGAGTTCCAGTTCCTCCAAATTCAGAGATCAGACTAGGAATTTATCTCTGCATCTAAGGGGAAATAGTACATATCCTGTACTTATTTCCAAACTACAGTCGAATGATGAAGCTAAAGGCAGAAGTTGGAGGACTTTTGTGCACAGAAACAGAATCAATGGGGCCAGTCAAAATTACATAACAGATCAGTACTCTGAGAGTATATTTTCTATTATTTCTGCCGACTGTGATTATGACTCAGAAACAAAGATGTCAGCAAATGTTTCTGCAACCATTCTCGATAAACTAAAGGCTGTTCGCTTGTGGCTTTTAGCATCAGAGAACCAGAACTTTTCTAAATTGAAGTTATGCCACAGGTATGTTTCTAATTGCACTTGTCATGTTTCGACCATAATTTTGATCTTACAATCAGTTTAAATGTTTCAGGAGTTATCAATTAAGTGCTACAAACTTGACTCATTACTTGGCATTGCAAGTTCTTAATGTTGAGCAGCTTAATGAAAGCCTCTCTTCCATTGGACTGCTGTACTTGAAATCAGCAAGTCCATGCATTCTTGAAAGCATCAACAATGGCATTCAAATGCTTCAGAATCTTGTAGACTACAAAGATATCAACAATTACGTGCCATCTATAGAATGCGATTACATGATAAGTGCGATGAGGAAGAGGGTATCCTTAAATGCAGCAGAACTATTTGGTCCATCTGATAGAAAGAAGGAAGTTAGCATCATGGCAACAGTTGGGAGAGAAGCAATGGCTAACGATGCGCTTATAACTGATCTTCTTAGAGCAGGAGCAAATGTATTACGCATCAATTGTGCGCATGATGGTCCTAATGTTTGGAGGGAGATCATCAGAATGGCAAAAAGTAGCTCCCAGATGCTAGAGAAGCCATGCCGCGTTCTTATGGACCTAGCTGGTGCAAAGCCCAGGACTGGGCCACCGATGTCCGAAACCGATGAGCTTATGGTATCTTCAGTTCAGATCTTGATGTGCTCAAATGGAAGAATTCCTGGTGACTTATCTCCAGATGGAATCATTTGCGTCGATGAGAAGCTAATTGATGGCCTCAAGATGGGTGATGTTGTACATTTCTCTGACGGTAGAGGCAAAAAGAATTCATTCAAGGTCGTCAAGAAATTTCTCCATGTTGATGGTTCTGTTTTTACGGTAGAGAGTACAAGGACTACTACTATTAGAGTTGGTACCAAACTATATCAGCAGAAGGGAAGCAAGAAAATCTCTGTTGGTCAAGTATTTAAACTGCTGAAAGCTGACAAGTTCATGGTGTTGAAAGTTGGAGACTTGCTCACTGTCTCTAGACTTTGTTGTTCATCTACCAATTCAACAACTGCAAAGCTGATAACATGCTCTTCAGATCATCTTTACGATGCCGTCAAACCTGATGAGCCAATTGCATTTGATGACGGGAGAATCCGGGGAAAGATTCAGGAGAAAAATGCAGATGAGATCATTGTTTTGATCACCCATGCAAGTCCAGTGGGGTCCAAATTGGGCACTGACAAGTCTATAAACATACCCAAGAGTGAGGTGCAGCTCAAGGGTCTGACAAAAAAAGATCTTGCAGACCTTGATTTCATTACCACTCATGCAGACATGGTAGGCCTCTCATTTGTTCGCAACGTTAACGATATCGAAAGCATTCAAGATGAACTGGAGAAGCGAAAGCAATCGCAACTTGGTATTATCTTGAAGGTAGAGACCAAGGAGGCTTTTGAGAAGTTGCCAGACTTGTTGTTCCACGCAATGCAGTATCCAAATCCATTAGGTGTGATGATCGGCAGAGGAGATCTCATGGTGGAGTGTGGATGGGAGAACATGGCTGAGCTTCAGGAGGAGATCATCACAGTTTGCGCCGCCGCTCACGTCCCGGTGATTTGGGCCACTGGAGTACTGGAATCCTTTGTCAAGTCTGGACTGCCTTCTAGAGCTGAGATCACTGATGTGGCTTCTGGAATGAGGTGAATTTAGAATGCCGAACACCTGCATCTCAATTTGGCTATGTCTTAATCCAATGAAAGATGATTTCTCTCAAAGATTTTAAAATTGTCAAAGTTAAATTCTGTGTTAACCTTTTGCTTTATTTTCACTGTATTTCTTGTGCAGGGCAAGTTGTATTATGCTGAACAAAGGAGATCATATAGCAGATGCAGTACTGGCATTAGATTCTACGTTGCACAAGGAGGAGAAGATTACACTGGCAAACCCCTTGCTGCCACCTCTGAATGGAGAAATATGAGAGATATGTTTATAATTATAGCCTGATTCTTATACCTCATTAATCTTGCATACACTGTAATTTGCTGGAAAAAAGATACATAGTTTCACTTTGTAAAAGTATTGATAAATAATAAGAAAACAATTACAAAATACTGAGTATTTAGTGATAGTCTAATAATTGTAATTTAATATATATCGAGGGAGATCTAGTGTTCACCTGAAGAGAACGGTCTTGATGACACCACGTGTTCTTTTCTACCACACTGCACAGCACGTTCTCCGTAATTCCTCCATCGTAAATAACGCCAAGTCTAGTGGTTTTTCCATCGTGGGGGGTCGAAAATATCTTGCTGAGTCGGGGCATCTGGAACCTTCATCGTGTCGTAAGACTTCCCTCTCTCGGCCATACGAATCCAGCAACAAGATATTTTTTTTTCCCCCAAACCGAAATAAAAGAGGAAGTAAATAAAATTAATTCCCCAATCTTTCCCCTCTTATATAAATCTCAACCCCCACCAACTCCAATCGGTCGTCTCTCTTAGCTCCGAAAAATTGTTGTTTCGCGGTAACGATCGAGACCTTGGAGAGCTCCGACCGTCGATGCGATTGAACCTACGGTGATGGAAGCCGACGG
Source organism: Typha latifolia (assembly GCF_019914945.1). Lineage (NCBI taxonomy): Eukaryota > Viridiplantae > Streptophyta > Magnoliopsida > Poales > Typhaceae > Typha > Typha latifolia. The sequence continues at coordinate 17,972,757 of NC_133087.1, read as the reverse complement.
AGCCAGATCCAACGGCTCCTGCTACTACTCGCTCCTCGGCGTCCGGAAGAACGCCTCTGTCGCAGATATCCGCGCCGCGTATCGCAAGCTCGCCTTGGTATCCCCTCCTCGTCTCCATTCTTCATCTCTTTCCCATATTATAGGATTTTTGTTTAGTGTTTTTTGTGTTTCTTTTCTATTTTTTGAGGTTAGAAGTGGCATCCGGACCGTTGGGCGAATGATCCGACGGCTGTAGGGGAGGCGAAGAAGCGATTTCAGCGTATCCAGGAGGCGTACTCCGGTAAGTGATCCACCCGGTGACATTACCGCCGCATGTTGATGGCGGCGCTTTCGTTGGCTGACGGGGTTTGTTCTGGTGTGCCGGCAGTTCTTTCCGACAAGGGAAAGCGCGCGATGTACGATGCGGGGCTATTCGATCCTTTGGACGACGACGATCAGGTTTGCAATCTAATTTTTAACCTCTTTTTTTCTCGTTTAACCCTAAAAAAATTCTTTACATTTGCCAGCGAGAGATTTAAAAAGACTTTGTAAAGGGCTTTTCTTTTTCTTATAAAAACGAAAAGCGTCTGAATTTTCTTCTTTTCCACTGCCAGGATTTCACTGATTTCATGGAAGAGATGCTGGCGATGATGGATAGCGTGAAATCTGAGGTAGGTGAAGTGGGAGGGCATGATCGTAATTTGATGCTTTAGATATTTTCCTCAACGAGGGTATAATCGTAATTCCACGCCCTCAACTGCAGAAGCCGGACACCCTGGAGGACTTGCAGAAGATGCTGGCGGAGATCGCCGGCGGTGACGGCGCGCGCAATGGGTTCAGAGGAGCCCGCTGAGCCACGGGTCTACGGCCGTCCATGTGGACACGTGTCGTCCCGTAATAGAGTCGGCGGCGGTGCAGGAAGGAAATTGGAAATAAGATCCGAATCCTTCAGAATGCAAATTTACCCCCTCTCTGATCTCTAATGTATGAACCATTCGATCTGTAGATTTTTGATGTACCCACAAATACCGATGTTTTAATTTTAATTTTTTGGGAAATGATATTTGTTGGACTCGGACAAAATGGCTACTTGCTGTGAAAGTTTTGTCTACTCTTCTCATGCTTTACGCTGTGATTCCGTGATAATGTCTACTCATAGGCTTCTTAAAAAAAAAAAAAACTCTCAAATTGGAGGAGAAATTTACCCCGGATAAGTAACTACTGTACAGAAAACTTTATTCATCAAAATATAAGATAATACCAATCACATGTATCTTATTAGTGATGCACCCCATCTTAGTAGATAAGCCTATAAGGTGTATATAAACACAGGGGAATGAATTAATTAATTTGCAGGCATTTCACTGTTTGAACTTTGAATAACACCCCACATGAGGTGTTTCTATAATTTAGTGAAAAGACGAGCGTTGAAATACAAAGTGTAAACAGAGAGGGTGAATAAATGAAAATAATCACATAATGTAGGGTGTGAAGTGAAAAAGTCCAAGAAAGCCTATGTTGCGTAGATCTTACGGCCATGTAGAATATATTTTTCTAAAGCCCATCTTCAACCCTAGCCCACGGGCCATTATTTTTGAGAAATCTCTGGACCCTAATCTCCGTCTCTCTTCCTCTTGCGATCGGGAAGGGTAAAACTCCTCTTTCCGTCTCACTCATGCTTCTTGCAATCTCTCTCTCTATCTGAACGAGTTTTTTGTGGCAATCTTTTCGTAATAGAGAGAGAGAGAGAGAGAGAGAGAGAGAGAGAGAGAGGTATCAATCTGGTCGAGGATCTAAGGACGACGAGCTCTAGTACTGCTCGAAGGCGCCGCTTCGAGCGAATCTTGGATGGTGGCATCGGCTAACGGAGGAGGACGCGGCCAAAGCACGCGGCCATCGAGCCTACGCCACTGGGCGCGTGCGCAGATTGCGGCCGGTTCTAGCCGGCCGGCGTATAAGGTGAGTTCTCGATTCTCTTTCTTGTTTCTTCTTTCCAGGTTTTGAATTCTGCTTATTGCTTCTTGATTCTTGTTTCTTCTTTTCTTGTTTTTGGATTCCGCTTTTCGCTTTCTTGGTTCATGAGTCGGCGTGTGAATTTTTGTTTTGGGGGTCTAATTTTTGGTTTGTTGTAGAAAGGGTGTCCAATGCACAATGCGTTGTGAAGCACACAATCCAACCCTGCTGGTGGTTAGGTTGTTTGCCTGACTTTAACCCTCAATGTTTTAGGGCCTTGTTGCTACATGTTTTTGGTTATCAAGTGCTACAAATTTATTTGCCTGACTAATGTAGCTTTCCACGGACATTTATATCCTTCTTGAGTGTTTTATCAATTTATTATATAGCGAGAACATCACTGATGTCTAATGAAACAGAATTAAATTATGGTGCCTCCAAACAACCGAACTCCAAGCATGAAAGGATCGGGCCACTTCCCAGACATAGCGAAGAAGGCCAAAGGTATTAAAGTGTTTTCTGAACTCTCTCCTTTATCCATCTGTCACGAAATTCAAAACATTTTCTTCCTTTTTGTTGTAGTTTCCTTTTGTTAAATCTCACTCTTCATTTCTTTGATCCAGATCTTCTTTCAAAGGACCATAGCTATGACCAGAAATTCAACATATCAACCTACATCCCTGCTGGAGCAGTAATTCAACCCTCTTCTTGATTTTATTATATTTGCTTTTCATATTTCTATGCCACTGAAAGTAGTTCTTGTGTGCTCTATTGGATTGAAAGGTTTCTGCCAATAGTTTCAGTTATTTTATTTTGAACTTGGACTGATGCCTGAGCTATTTATTTTAGTTGGCCTCAATAAATAGCTGGATAGCTGCTCACATTTTATAGCTGGGTCAATGCTGATGGATATAATAGACAGAGGAGGTCTTAGATATCTCAATCTTCGAGAAAAGGCTTACTTGTGTCTTTGTTGCTTTGGGATGCTTCTTTCTCTTGTTGTTGGTAGAACCTGCAATTAGTTCATTTTTCATCCTGCTCCCATTTATTACTTGCATGCATTCTTGAAGCTCATTTTCTGCTAATTGAGCTTGTTGCCGCTTACCATCTATGGCTCACTTTAGAAAACTTGACTTTGCTGATATTTAGTGGTTAAACTTGTGTTAAATTCTTCATTGAGTAAGTAGTCATGGGGTTCTATACTTATCTTTTTCCTACATTCTTCTGAATTGTATATAAGCCTACTTTTCTAGATTTTGGCATTTTGCAGTCACTGTAGAAGTATGCTAATTTTTGCCTCATCCCACTCTATTATGATGCGATTTTGATAGTATACATTTCTTGTATAGGATGGTATTGCATCTGCATTAAGGAAACATATTGAAGAGGAAGCTCGTGATCTTAGCGGTGAAGCTTTTTCTCGATTTATGGATCAGCTGTACGAACAGATTTCTAGCCTCTTAGAAAGCAACGATGTTGCTGAAAATCTTGTGGCTCTTCGCGCCATCGATGCGTTAATCGATGTGTCCTTCGGGGAAAGTGCTTCCAAGGTTTCAAAATTTTCTAGCTACCTGCGGATGGTATTCGAGGTAAAACGTGACCCTGAAATCTTGATTCTGGCAAGTACAGTGCTGGGCCATCTAGCGAAAGCTGGGGGGGCCATGACTGCAGATGAAGTGGAGCGACAGGTTGCTACTAGTATCCTCATTTTCCTGTATGTGACTTGAGTTTTGTTTTATAAACTTTTGTCCTTTTCAGATAAAAAATGCCTTGGAATGGCTTCATGCAGAAAGAGTCGAGTATCGCCGGTTTGCAGCCGTTCTTATTCTCAAAGTAAGTGCAACTTGCTGACAACCTTTAAACAAAAATTTTCTTCTCCTTTGTAACTTTTTTTTATTTGCTGAAATTCAGTTCTTAGTGGGTTAATATATCTTTGGTATTTACTTTTTGATAAATTCTTTAATTTAATGAAACACATTTTTCATGACTTGATGGATGCTTAATCTATGTTTAGTTTTGAATGGCATTGTTTTGTGAAATTGTCAATTCCGCTTATACTCCACTTATTCTTGTGTAGAAATTTTACTTGTGTAGAAATTTTACTGAATCTTCTGCGTCATATCCATAATATAGTCTGTTTCTTCCTTTGTAGTCTTGAACGGATGGCATTCTGTGAAGAAAAAATAATCTCCACTGTAACTGTATATTGATGCACATTTTCAGTAGTAGAATTTACTCTTTAATTTATGCAATGAATGGTGGTGCTCTTAAAGTTTCTTGCAGATCCTACTGGGATTTGAGGGATATCTTTTGTGATTCTTGGTAACATTGATCTTCTTTCATTTTTTCTCTTAGGAAATGGCTGAAAATGCATCCACGGTTTTCAATGTTCATGTCCCAGATTTTGTGGATGCCATATGGGTGGCATTGAGGGATCCTACACTGACTATTCGTGAACGAGCTGTGGAAGCTTTGCGGGCTTGCCTTCGTGTTATTGAGAAGCGTGAGACACGGTGGCGGGTACAATGGTATGTCTATCTATTTTTTGTGCGAGACAATTATCTATTGAGAAAATGTTTTCCCTGCTACTCCATCTTGTGAATATGGAGTTTATTTTAGTGAGTCAGCTTGTTCTAGTAGAACCTACTTTTACATCTCTTCCTGCTATTGTCTTGTTCTTGTCTTCATTTTCTATTCATAGTCTGATTATGGATCACATAATAATTTTAAGTTTGGCAATTTGTTAGTGTCAGCTAAGGGGATTTCCTTACTTTTGGTGCCTAAGCTTTTGCTTTGAAATGCTTGAGGAAATCTTTCTGGAATCTGGATGGATTTGTAGTTAAAGATCGAGCTTGTAGACAGTGGTATAACATTGTTCTTCTGGTTGGAATAGTTTAGGTCAAGAGGGTAGAAAGCAAACCTTTGATATGGGAAACTTCCGGACTTGTCCTTCTTTTCTTTTATTCGGTAAAAGCTACTTGCTGAGGATTCAAAATGGATATTATGTCTCTTTTTTCTTGTCAATGTGCTGTTTTTTTTCATATTTCCTTATTAGTCTTCACAATTATTACTACATAATAGTTTTAATTTTTTGCTTTAATACTGACTTTGCTACATGTCACTATTGTTAGGTATTATCGAATGTGTGAAGCAGCACAAGTTGGGCTTGGTAAGAATGCTTCTGTTCATAGCATTCACGGCTCACTACTTGCAGTGGGAGAACTTTTGAGGTATGTGTCTTGCAAAGATACTTTTGCTCCTTTGTATGAATATAATGTTTGCTTTTAGGTTTCTCTGACAGTGACTAGGTGATGGGAAGCATGTATTTATGGGACTTAATGTATATTATTGTTCTGGGTTTCAGCAATTACTTTTCTATTCGAACATGCGTTGAAGTTGCAATGTAGATTTAGTGATTAATGTTAGGGCTTAGCATCATTATATTGGTATTTTGTTGGTCATGCAACCAAAAGGAAAATTTCTAATTTAGGGGTGTTCCAATGTTTGTGATTTCAGCAACATATACTTATGATGCCTTGCCTTCTGACAGTAGAAGCACATCTTCAGTTGGAGCACTCCTAAGCATAGTTCCAGTTGGAAGTTGGAACGCCTTTTTTGTAATGAAAAAAGCTTTGATCTTTATGTATTGCATTTTATTAAGTCTTTCTCATGAAACATGTGTTTGGTTTTTTTTCTATCATTACATATGTGTTTTCGTTCATAAATTATCTTGTTTAATGATCTGTTCTCTTCAGGAACACTGGTGAGTTTATGATGTCCAGGTACAGAGAGGTGGCAGATATTGTTCTTAAGTACCTAGAACACCGGGATCGGCTTGTCCGGTTAAGCATAACATCATTGCTTCCTCGTATTGCTCATTTCTTGCGTGATCGCTTTGTGACGAACTATTTGAAGGTACTGATTAGTCTTTATTGTGGTGTCGTACGATTTCCCGACCACTATCTTTTCTATTGCTGCTAAACTAGACATGCTCTCTCTTGTTGTCCCAAATGATCCATTAAGTCATTTAAGAATGTTGGAACCACTAATGACATTGTACTTTCCTTTCACAGATATGCATGGATCATATTTTGGCAGTTTTACGTACACCAGCTGAACGTGCTAGTGGATTTATAGCTCTAGGAGAGATGGCTGGTGCTTTGGATGGTGAACTTGTCCCTTATTTACCAACAATTACCATTCATTTGCGAGATGCAGTATGCTACTTTGTAACACATCTTTGGGTTTGCAGTATTTACTGGTTCATCAACTACTTACTCACTCTGTAATTGCAGATTGCTCCACGGAGGGGAAGACCATCTCTTGAGGCCATCGCTTGTGTAGGAAGTTTTGCAAATGCGATGGGTTCTGCTATGGAACCTCATGTTCGTGGTCTACTAGATTCCATGTTTGCTGCTGGATTGTCTGATACCCTTGTAAAGGCTCTTGGACAGATAAGTTCGAGGTACTTCTGTATTTCCTCTCCAAATTGTCTTTGTTTTTAAGAGGAATATGAGTCCATCTGATATTATGTGTGCTTTTCAGTATCCCATCTTTGCTGCAGACAATACAAGAACGTTTGCTGGATTGTATTTCAATAGCTCTTTCAAATGCACCTTTCTCACTGGGAAAGCCGGTTGTTGCTGGTGTTCGAGCAAACATGCTGAACAATGCTCAACAGTTTCCAGATGTTAATGGTTCAGTTCTCGTACAACTTGCACTGCGTACTCTGGCTCATTTTAATTTTAAGGTTGTTATCTATGTATTGTACAATTGGTGGATTTGTGTTATGTGTACTTTCTCCACTTCTAGAAACCTGAAAGCTTGTCTTTTAGGGTCATGAGCTTCTGGAGTTTGCTAGAGATTGTGTTGTTGGTTATTTGGAGGATGAGGATGGAAATACACGAAAAGATGCCGCAGTATGTTGTTGCAGATTAGTTGCAAACTCCCTTTCCACAGTACCCTGCCCACAGTTTAGTTCAAGTAGGTCAAGTCGGATTGGCGGAGCGAAGCGGCGTCGCCTTGTAGAGGAGGTTTGCTTGAACTTTTTTATTTACGTGTGACCATACATGATAGTGATTTTTATGTTGTTTTTTTTTGTCGTAGTTCACATTTGGAAAGTTATGTTATGACCACTGTTGAATTGGTTACTCTGCCATGGTTAATTTTCCAATCAATTGGCACTTGTGTAATAGACAAGTTGTTGAGATTTCACCCAGAATAACAAAAGTGAACCATCAGTAGGCATGTTGGCCTAAACTATAGAAAGTAAATACCAATAACAACCTGTTGTTATTGAAGGACCTTTATCTAAATCAGTAGTTATATAATATCCAATGAGTTGTAAAATTAGGGTGAATAACAAAAGTGAACCATTAGTAGAGGCATGTTAGCCTAAACTATGGAAAATCAATACCAGTAACAACTTGTCATTGATGAGAATCAATACCGATGACAACCTGTCGTTGATTAAAGATCTTTAGCTAAATCAGTTGTTAGATAATATCCAATGAGTAGTAAAATTAGGGTGAGAGGTTGTACCATGAAATCTAGACCAGGCTATCTGAATTTGGTTATAGGTAATGCGTAATTGAAACCCATTATTCCTAAGTGCCAATTATTGAGTTGACTATTCTGTGTTCTCAAACCATACGATTATAGTAAAATGTTTTGAATGCACTTTATTTATTCTTTTTTGGCATGAAATGTAGTTTTCTTCAGTTTTTTCTTACTGAATATACCATAAGTTTTCAAGTAAACTCATGTTAATTTATTGCTGTACAAAATCCTATATCTATTTATTACGTATTAAATATATTTAATTACCATGTTTATTATTTATTTTCTATTCACCTGCACATCTGCATATTCTTGCCATGCTTCTGCCTTTTTTGTGCTATTGTATATTAGGCTACTTTGGCATTTATCTTTCATCCATGCTTAGTGCTATTTCTTTTCCTTGGGCTTTAAATTACTATGATAGAATCAAGACATTGTGATAGTTGCACTTGATTATTCGGTGTTCATGTCTTTGATGCAGATAATGGGCAAACTTCTTATTGCCGCAGTTGCAGATGCTGATGTTGTTGTTCGGAAGTCAGTATTTGATTCTTTGCATCACAATCCTATGTTTGATGAGTTCTTAGCCCAAGCTGATAGCTTGACTTCAATTTTTGTTGCCTTAAATGATGAGGTATTATCTGTAGATTTTACTACAGTTCACTAAAATCTGGCGGATTTTATTAGTTCTTTTGGCAAGTTGCTATTCTGTTGCATTTTTCATGGATGTATATTGGCGACTATGGAGACTCTTTGCAATTTGTTAAATCTTTATCCAGTGTTATAAATTAACATTTGCATGGCATACTGAGGAAGTTGCAAAACATAAAACTTTCACTTGTGAAAGATAGGATAGGGCTGATGGGCTCTTATTTTGAGAAGAGAGATTAGGTGTCGCTAGTAGTTAGTTCTGTTATCTATCTTTGACCTTTTACAATTATTATGAAATCATATGTGACAGAAAAGCAAGCTTCTCAATGAGGGTAGATTAAGTAGGTTTTGCATGATTGTAATTGCATGTATAGTGGCAAGTCTTTCAAGAATATATGTTCTTTTTGCATGTCAAGGATTTGAATTGGTTATATTGATTTCTTACTACCTGCATTTTATGTGTTGATAATTAGATGCTAAGACTAGCTGAAGGCAAGTCAGTCATCATTTCTGCTGTTGATCTCGGAATTTAACTAAAAGAATTACATAAACATCACCTCTGAAAGAACTCGTCTTGATTCTTACTAATATGATAGATTTTTTTATGTTATTTTTATATTGTTGTGAGGATAAGCACTTTTTCACTCATACACAACCATAAGCACATTTCCATGTGAGTTTGTGTGTGTCTGCATGTATCATAAATACACGCACCGCTTATTGAAGTAACCGCGCATGGGCCCTATTTCATTTTCCTTTTTTTAACATTTTAGGACTTTGATATCCGAGAGTTGGCGATATCAGTTGCTGGCAGATTATCTGAAAAGAACCCTGCGTATGTTCTTCCGGCACTTCGTCGCCATCTTATACAACTGCTCACATATCTGGATCAAAGGTGTTGGGAATAATATTTATTTCTCATTCTAATTGCTGCCGTTTATATTGTGCCATCCTACCTTTATGGTTAAGGCTAGCCTCTAACTATTGACCTTCTATATTCCGCTTTGTTGCAGTATGGATAGCAAGTGCAGGGAAGAAAGTGCCAGACTATTGGGTTGCTTGATACGTAACTGCGGACGACTAATACTTCCATACATTGCTCCAATTCATAAGGTATAGTACTCTGCAAGATTTGTTCTTTTTTTTATTTGTTGTGTACTTGTGTGTAGGGGGGGTGTTGGTGGCAGGCTTGGTGGTGATGGTGATGTTCTTAATTGTCTTGTCTTATTTATCTCTCTGGTTTCATATTTCAGGCACTTGTAGTTAGACTAGGTGAAGGAACTGGTGCTAATACTAATAATGCTGTTGTGACTGGAGTTCTTGCTACTGTTGGGGAGCTTGCTAAAGTGGTACGTCAGAATCCTTATTCTGGATGATGTGTCATTATTTTTTCTTGTTGTCATATACTCTTGCATTTTATAAATGTTTTCATAAGTCTGTTTGTCCCCTCAGAAATGAATGGTTTTTGTTGTATAAATTTATTTTGCTACCAAGATTTTGTGTTTATTTATTAATTTTAAGTTGTTATGTCAGTTGAACCTTATTTTGAAATTGTCACCTGCAACTGTGCTAGTATGCATATGAAAAGTTCCCAATCTGAGGCTTGCACCGTACATGTTGAGCTGCTTAGGTGTTCTGGTGGTTTACAAGATTCGGATGGAAATGTTTGCTAGGAGGACTGGTCAAGTTGGACAAAATTGTGTGTCAGGACTATTTTGATGGAAACTTAAATCACTCTTTCTAGGAATTTTTTATTTATTAGAATAGAAGCGTCATTGGCAAAATAAATTACAAAATGACATTTGTTAGAAGTATATGTACCACTACTGACAATTTTGGAATGAGTTGAAAGAAGATGCAGCAAACATCCTCTGCTTAGTTATACTTTGAAGAATAAATTATTAACATCTTCCATGATATTAGTGCAAGTAGTCAAGGACACTTGAGCATTCTCTGGTAATTTTCACTTTTCAGAGCCTGCCAAATTGAATTATGGGGATACTATCTTGGCCTCTCTTTGCCTTGCTTTTTCTTGATATTTCTAGGATTCCCATTTGTGTTACTTTTTAGCAGTACCTGCAGCCTCATCTCTTAAAGACTTGCATAGGCTGCAACTTACACATAGTGAGCAGGTGTGGATTATCTTGTACTCTTTGTCACTTACATTCTTAATTTAAAGTTACTCTAATGTTCCCGTCACATGTACAAACATTTGCAACCAAATCTGCGATCTCTCCTGCATGTAAAATTTAGTGAGTATTATGTTATGGCATTTGTCATCCATTTATTTTATATTTGGTGACAACTTATCTCACAATGTCTCTTCAGTCCTCGAAATATGTTAAAACAGAAAGGAGCTGTTGATGTGTTACTTTGATGATCTTATATGAGTAACACATGGATACTATGATAGTTATCAACACTGCTTGGCTTCTAATCTCAAGTACCTTAAATGATAAATGGAATTGTTCCTGAATGATTATTATAATCATGAAATTGGTATTTCCCGACAACTTTTCTGTCTGATTGTAAGCTATCAACTTTTTATACTGATGGAGAAGTTGCTACAGTTAAATGCTACTGAAGAGATAGCTTGTCTTTATTTATGGACATGAACTGCAGCTTGCTTCCTCTTTTTATTAGGTGCTGGTTTTCTTTGAAACAAATTCTCAATAATCCTGAAATGTGTCAATATTTGTTTGTCTTATTTGTGTTGATTTCTCTCACCATATGTCCATTTCTTTGGTCTCTAGTATCTTTGGTTTTCTTATTCTATCTTGCATAGCTACTTAAAAGTTAACCCTTTGTCAAATAGGGCGGCTTTGCGATGAGGCGGTATCTCCCTGAGCTAATGCCTCTAATTGTTGAAGCTCTTTTGGACGGAGTTGCTGCTAATAAGAGAGAAGTGGCTGTTGCAACCCTTGGTCAAGTTGTACAAAGCACAGGGTATGTTGCTATTTGCCATGTTCTAGTTAGATGTAGTATTATTATATTTATTCCATGGATATCTGACATGGCTACATTTACAAACTTTTTGCACTCTCTTAAAATTTCTCCAATTTGTGCATTTTTGATTTATCTTTGGGGTTTACGTCTCCAGCTACGTGATCTCTCCATACAATGAGTACCCCCATTTGCTTGGTTTACTCTTGAAACTGTTAAATGGCGAGTTGGCATGGTCGACTAGAAAAGAAGTATTGAAGGTACTTTTTATCGTGTATTTTGATGTCAAGAGTATTGACTCAGGAGTCAGGATGCGTTATTTTTTTTTTTCTTTGGGTGATAACATCTGTTTACAGGTTTTGGGGATTATGGGTGCACTGGACCCCCATGTTCATAAGCGCAATCAGCACAACTTGCCTGGATCACATGGAGAAGTCACACGTGCAGCCAGTGAGAGCGGTCAACATATTGTTTCTATGGAAGAGTTGCCTACTGAACTTTGGCCATCTTTCGCAGCATCGGAGGACTACTATTCCACGGTAATGTTTATTTTGTTTTTTAGTGTTGCCTTTTTCTGATGCTTATAATGTTGATCTGTGCAATGAGTAGGTAGCTATTAGTTCTCTCATGCGAATTCTTCGAGATCCCTCGCTTTCAAGTTATCACCAGAAGGTGGTAGGTTCTTTGATGTTCATATTCAAGGTATGATTTCCGTGGTACTTTAGTGACCTTTTTATCACCATTTTTGACAAACATCTTTCACTCACTCAGTTTTTTTTAATGTTTTTTAGTCAATGGTCCTTGGCTGCGTCCCATACCTACCGAAGGTGAGATTCTATTCCTATGTCTTACCAACAATCTAATACTGCCAATAGTTTTCTTTACTAATAATCTTTTATTATTAGACCTGAACAAGTTCTTATAATTGATGTTTCTTTAGCAATATTTAGTCAAAAAAGTGAATCATAATATCCATTTCAGTTGAAAGCATATTGTGAATGTTGTCACGACCCAAAATAGGAATCATGACCGGCCATGCATCTCAATATGTTTGAGATGCACGAAGCCTTATTAATACTCTCTACGTGTACGATGGCAAAATAAATAAATAAAATGAGAATGAGCTTTATTAAATTTTATAACTAATTGCAGTAAAGATAAAATAATGTTAAAGTTTTTGAGTCTCTAAACTAAATAAATAAAACTTCTAATCTAAAGCATAAAATCTAAAAGTGCGAAAAGATAAATAGGTGAATCTTAAGTGGAGGTGGAGTCTGGGTACCTCGCTCAGTCGCCCCGCTGACTATTACGTGAAATGGAGAAACAAATACAAAAAACAATAGAACCCATGAGCCAACAATTATATCTCAGTGAGTGGAATCCACTCGAAAACCAAATAAATTTTAATTCATATTAATGCTGAACAAATTAAACTAAAAGCAACAATATCCATAACAATATGCAATAGGCATGCTCTCTAAATAATAACAATGATAACAATAGAGAGATGTCACAACTTGTAACCTTGCACGTTTTCAACATATTAACATCTTTTGATATTTATACTGTCATGTGTCTCAATGGGTCTAATTCCTGTAGATCCACATCAACTAGAAGTCACCTCGAGATGGCGCTCGGTACTTTTCTTTATAGCTGATCCAGTTAGGGTCATCAGAGGGCATCACTTTGTGATCAACACACTGTCTTTTCCTCTAACCGTTGAGAAAAGTTAGAGTCACCTAGGAAATTTTCTCATTCATCCTAGGACTGTTCCCTAACCCCGCCAGAGTCACCTAAGAAAGTCACCGCAGTGATCTAATTTAGGACTTTCTTCTGGACTTCTAGATAGACTTGAGTCACCACGGAAAGTCGCAAACGATTTATACCGGGACTGTTCTCTAAGTCGTACCAATACTAGTCTCATTTTTTTTTTCACAAATTTCAATATTTGCAGGAAGAATGGTGATGCACTAAATATAATAATTAAATACACACAGAAAATATAACAATTAAATTTTCGCACGTACGGATGAAATAAATAGATTTGCACACAGAAATTGCAACAATTTAATTTTTTACACGTAAGGGTGAAATAAATAAATTGCACACAGAAAATTTACATGGTCTGACTAAGATACGAAATACAATAAAAGAAAAATATGAGTGCACCCACTTACCTGAGTCTAGCTAAGACAACCGAAATATCAAATCTCTAGCTCACGTATTAAAAATCACCACCTTAAATAATAAATAATAATCAAAATTTTAATTTGAATAATAACAATATTTTTAAAATTAAAAAAAATCAAAAAGAACTAAAATGGGTTTAAATTTACCCATTGGATTGGGCTGGGCTACTGCTGGCCCGGCCCATTCCAAAAATGAAGCTAATCGGGCTGGGCCAAAGCCCAAAGAAAATGGATTGGGCTGCGGTTTAGCCCAAACCCAACCCGAATTTAAAAGAAAAAAGGGGGTTGGCTCGGGTTAAACCCGAGCCCAACCCACTCCTCTCTCTCTCGCGTCCGACACGAGGAAGGGAGAAAGCTAGAGAGAGTGGTCGCCGGTGACTCTGCCGGCGACGGGTCACGACCGGCTCCCTCTCTCTCTCTTTCTCTCTCTCTGTCTCTCTTTCTCTCTCTCTCTCTCTCTCTCTATCTCTCTCTCTACTTCGTCGTCCTCACGAGGTGGAGAACTCACCACCGACGGCCGAAACCGAAGTCGACGTCAATCGAAGCCACGAGGGCTTCCTAGAGGACATCACCGACACTGTCTTGGAGCACGAAACTTCCGGTGACGATGCGGTTGCAACACGAAGCCGCCGGTTCGGCAGATTTGCCGACGAGGCCGAAATCCGCGAATTAGGTATTTCTGATTTACCTATTTAAATTTAAATTAAACTAGAGGGATGAGAGAGAGCTTACAGGGGAGGAGTGTGGTGGCCCTAAAATCCTCCGGTGATGCTCCGGCGATCTGATCCCACAGCGACGACTCCGACGGAGAGAAGAGAAAGAAAACGATGGAGGAAAAGAAGGCTGGGGAAGGGGTTGAGGAGAGAGGATTAGGGTTTAATTTATAGATTAGAAGAGGATCAAATCTAATCCGATTCAGATTAGAAGAAATCCCCCCTTATCAGCGCCTCGTCGCGTGCCGGAGAGGGAGAGAGGAGGGGCTACACGTGTAGAGCACGTGCACCCTCCTCTCTCAACCCCCAAATTTTTTTTTTCTGGTTCTGACAAATGTTGTAAGCAAGATTGCGCATGGGCTGACATCCTGACATGCGGCACTAAGTGGGTGGGCTCTAGCCTGCATCCCCTTCGTGTCTCCTAGATATCACGAGCAGTGGATTGCTGCCAGAAGCCTTGTCATGCTTTGTGACATGATGAGCTTGCTGGCACAACATGTGCTATCCACATGGCGGGGAGTGTACAAATTTTGTCAAGATACCTTGAATTTCGTTTTGACCCACAACCAAACTCAAATTTAGCAAATTGGGAGTTTCGCTGCAACTTTTGCCAATTACTGATTAAGATATGATTTAACTTCAATTCAACCAATATGGACAAGTTAACCCACGTAGAACCCAATTTAATCCATATTAAATTAATTGAGGTAAGATTTGACTTCCCTTAGGTGGTATGTCTATCGAACACCAATGCAACAAAAAGTCGATGCATTTGAATCGATGTTCTAATTTGGAACAGGTAGCCTCTAGTTCTAATTTATCAAAATCTTTCAGCAACGGGATACATTAGCACACAATTGGTTTCTAGCTGCACTATTCTGAAGGAAATTTGTTATTCTTTCCTATGTAGGTTCTTCCTGATCTTTTCCATGCTGTTCGCATGTGTGAAGATGGGGGATTGAAAGAGTTTATAACTTGGAAGCTTGGAACCCTTGTATCTATTGTACGGCAGGTATGATGGCCTTTCAGTGTTTGCTTGACTCATATATATAAATGTCATAGTTCTTTTATTGAGACTCTGATATAGTGATTTATATTTTATGCAGCACATACGTAAGTATTTACCAGATTTGCTCTCCTTGATCTCTGAACTGTGGTCTTCATCTTTCAGCTTGCCTGCAACAAGCCGATCTGTGCAAGGTTCACCGGTGAGAATGCTTGTCTCATTTTGCATCCTGCTTTTTTTAGTTAACTTAGAGGAATCACCTTACCCTGGTGTCCTTTGAAATCAAATGATAGATACAAGGGTCATGCGAGGTGCTTTTTTGGTATTTTATTGAAAATCTAGGGGCCAAATGTAGCAAAGGTGAAAAGACAAGGTGTAGACCACAATAAATACATAATAAAGGGTGCAAAATGAGAAAAATTCTTTGTATTTTATTTTCTTTAAATGATTTTGAGCAGTATGAGGATGTGAGTCTCTTCTTCTGACACATGTACTCCTTGCATTCTCTTGCTTCATAGTCTGTAATATTTTGAATTCTTTTAACCTATGCCACAATAGATTCCTTATTGTTGATAATTTTCTTCTTTGATTGCCTATTTCTGAAAATTATGTAGTGAGACAAATATCAATTCACTTAGCTTTAGATAGACATGCCTGCTTCATCTGGGTTTTGCCATATTTCAACAAGCAATTGCACTTGAAGTTAATTTGCTTGTTGAAGTCTGTGCTGTTTTCAAAATGGTTTTGGTTTTATGAAAAAGACCATATAAATTTTGACTTGGCAATGAAATGATTTTGCACATTCATCTAATTGCCTGCTTGGTGAAACAAATGGCATCAAACTACTTAAGTACAGATAGCTATAACAGTACATCTAATGTCTGATTCACACTATGTTTAAGGAGCTGTGGCTGTGAAGTAATCCTATTTCTAAACTCTTTTCAAAACAAATTGACGAGTTCCTATAAAAAAACTATGTTAGAAAACCTAAGATAGATTGCTCGTCCACATTAACCAAAACTAAGTTGTTAGTTAATTAATATCCTTTAAAGGATGACTTTAATCTTTTCAGTGTGAAGATTTGCCTTATCCTACCGGATGGTTAGCTATTTGTATATTTAAGATGTTGATAGAATCATAGAAGTTGCTTTTTAATAAACTCCTTCGATGCTCTTCATATAGCTTAAGAATTTGTTCCACTACTATGTATGCTCTATGCTTTTGATCATGTATCTTCAATCTGATGTCATATCTTTTAGTGTCACTCTTGATAGCAGCACATTTCTTCTACAGATTCTTCACCTTGTGGAGCAACTTTGTTTAGCTTTGAATGATGAATTTAGAGCATATCTACCGGACATTCTTCCATGCTGTATACAAGTTCTGAATGATGCTGAACGCAGCAATGACTATACCCATGTTCCTGATATATTACACACTCTTGAAGTGTTTGGTGGTTTGTAGCTCTGGTTTACCTAGTCTTTAAATATATTTTCATGTACCCTTTTGGTGATCCTGCCTGATTGAAAAGCTCTGATGCATATTTAGTGTACTATAGGAACTTTGGATGAACACATGCACTTACTTCTCCCTGCACTTATTCGGTTATTTAAAGTGGAGGCCTCTATTGGTACTAGGCATCGTGCAATTGTTACTTTGACCAAGCTCATCCCCAGGGTGCAGGTTTGTTGATGTTCTGGGCTTATCTCTGGTATACAAATATTTTTTTAATTTAGGATTACACAACTTGATAGACCTTTATATTTGTCAACTTATGAACTCTCCAATGAATTTTCATTTTTTTTATGTATCTTTCCTTGGCTTCAGGTCAGTGGTCATGTTTCAGCTCTTGTACACCATTTGAAGTTAATCTTGGATGGGTAAGAATTTCTTAAATTTTAGGTTTTTTTGTAGTAGTACATGTTAGGAGTGTTATGTTGATGACATTCATAACTAAGAGTAGTTAGGGCTTCTTTGAACTTGTTATATAGCAATTTTGTCTTAATTCGTAATAATGTTGAATCTGTAAAAAAAATGATAACTAGAATAGCAAGAACACCATCGTGGGTCTTGAAAGTTGAAAGAACCTTAGAATTTTAAAGCTCATTGTGTAGTTTGTCTTCTGGGGTGTGGAAAAGTTATAGTGAACTGAAAGGCATTAAAATCAGCATGCGATTACTTTGGAACCAAATTTAACCCTAATCAATTTCAGACTTGTATTTATGTGACAAACATGTGGAGACATGTGCCAATAGGTAATGTAAAACATGCTGGATTTTGTGAGAATACAAGTCTACTATGTGATACATTTTGCAGAGTCAAAGTTGAGTAAGCAATTTAAGATAATATCATGCATAAGTAAAATTGCACACCATATAGAAAGGATAATGTAATTCAATAGTGATCCTTGTTATCCTGTTTTCGAGTTAGTGATTGACAAAAGGAGTTATTTGATGTACACAATCGAATATTGAGCCATCTTCCAAGTGTTTGGAGTTGTCAGTTGTTTTAATTTCAGCAAAATTTTTAAACTTGAGAGGAGTTCGATGTAACATTGGGGGACCTTCATTATTGGTTATAATATCCTATTGCTGAGGATATTGATGAAGTATATGCATTTGATCTCATTTTAAGGTGGTATGTGATTGGATCTTCAATATGATTCTAGACAGACTTACAAGTATTAATTCTTGAGTTTGCCTGTCTATAATTTTGCTTTTGTTCAGTTTTGTTTGATTGTTTCCTTTTCTTTTTTCAAATTCAGTTAGAAATTCATATTTTCTTGCACTACCTGTTATGTCCTACCCAAATCAATCCTTAACTTTTCTCCCAACTCCAGAAAGAAATACTAGAAAAAGATTATGTCATGTTGTAAAAGTTAGTACCTCTGCATACTGATAATTTCTTAAAGGTTAACCGTTTGACATCTTTCTTGCATCCTAGCGTGAGGTTGCTAAAATGTGTTAATTTTTTGTCAGTGCATGTTCACTAGTTTATGTTTCTTAACGTTGTTTGTGCCATTGTAAGAATCCTGTTATTGTATTGGTTTTCCATTTTTGCATTTCTATCAAGGATTTAAATACTGTGACGCATGCTTGTGCCGGAGTATTATGTGTTACTCAGCTTGGTCTTTGCCTCCTGTTACAAGTCTTGGCATACTATTCGTAAAGTTGGGTGTGAAGTGAGTGTTTCTACCTTTTTTAACTTATTACTGTGGGAGAAAACTCTATCCCTTTATAACTTATTAGATGAGGAATGCTTTCTGGAGAGAAACCTGCTTGTGACTTGATCTTGCTTCACATCGATTTGGGTATGAAGATGAGTGGATATCATTTTGCCTTTTTTGTATTAATGAGCTTTGGTGAGGATTATAGCAGTGGTGGCAACAATGACATGACCTTGTCAGCTTGAGATATGCCGGGCAGCACCATTCTTCTTCCTGGCACTTAAAATTTGCTTCAATTTACATATGGAACCTAATAAAGGCTACTTAAATGTATCTAGTCGTGGTTATGATAAGCTCTTCTATTGTCGTTCAATTACTCTTGACGAATGGTTCATCCGAGAAGGAAACCAAGTTTCAAGAAAGAGTGAGTCATCTCACGAATACAACTATCTAGAAATTTCAGTTCCTGTCAGTCATAGTTAGAGATTGGTTCTGTTCTTCAATTCAGTTATTCTGGCTTATTGTTGCAGTTTATCTAGATTCCATTGATTCAATTTCCACTTAACACCCTTGTCAAGTAGTCAGCTCAAACTGTAAATTAATTGTTGCAAGTTGTTGGTGAATTAATGAATATAATGAAGTTTGCAAGCTGATCCTTTCTTTATGTACCATGGAGTCAATAGCCCGATATTGTCTTGCACTCTTGCTACATTGATAAGTTTTCCTTGCAGATGCTCCATTTATTTTCATATGTATGGTTTTGTATTACTTTCCTTTTATTTTGACATTGATACTACTTCACCAGAAACAATGATGAATTACGGAAAGATGCTGCAGATGCTCTCTGCTGCCTTGCACATGCTCTTGGAGAAGACTTCACGATATTCATACCATCAATCCACAAACTTCTTTTGAAGCACCATTTTCGGGTCCTTATAATTTATTCTTTTGGTTATGAAATGAACTTCTTGAACATTGAGTTTTCTAATGCTTATCTTTCTTTCAACAGCATAAAGAATTAGATGAGATTGAAAGCCGCCTACGAAGACGCGAGCCACTTATTTCTGAGCATTTATCTGTCCAAAAATATACACAGTGCCCTCCTTCAGAAGTCATTAGTGATCCTCTCAATGATTTCGATGGTGATCCATATGAGGAAGGTGATGAAATGCACAAGCAACTGATAGGCCATCAGGTAATTAACTTCCTAAACTTCGAATTTGATAGAGGAATATCGTTACCAATTTCTTTGAATGTCTTAAACCAATGTTTCTTTCTCTGACCAGCACTTGCTGTATCTTGTGAACAGATAGTTTTTATAGAGCAATAGTACTTTCGACATCTTGGTTTTGTGCACAGAGAAGCAATGTTACTATCTATAACAGTTGTACTTACTTGCAAACAATTTTTTTTTACTTATCTAAAAGTTAATGACTTAAAAGTCTTCAGTTAAGTATGCCATCAACTGAGAAGGGAGCTCCGCTCTACGGATATGCAAGAGATCATACGGTATATCATTTTGCAGATAATAGAGGCAATGTAGCATGATTTAGAATGTACTTTGAAATGCATTGACACCTGCATTTGGATGTAGTTCTCCTCTTCATTAAACATCTGGGAGATGGAATGAATTGCTAAAGGATATTTCACTCTATGTTGCATGTTAAGTGCAAGATGCTATTTTCTTTGGGTGGGAGATTGATTTGGTTTCTGAAGAATTGAAGATATTGAGTGGAGGAGTGGTTAGGGCCTGAGAGCATTCTTGTCTCCATTTAGATCACCCTAATCTCTGTTCTTGTTTGAGTAGTATGCTAGTCAACAAAACATCTCCAGGAGTTAAAGACCTAATCATTTTTTTAGAATGGAAAATTTTCTAATTATCATTTACCACGAGCTCTTATCTGTGTTGTCTTTTCATGCATTATTTGGAAGCAAACTTGTAATTCATATTATGAGGAGTATAATTGAATAAAGATTATGATCAGGAACTGGTGCGCTTAAAAATCAATGTAGTTTCATGGCAGGTTGATCTACTGTAGAAAGTAGTGTATCCTTGTTGATTGTACTTATGAGTTAATCAAGGTTTCAAAACTCGGTTTGGAGATCGGGATCGGCAGTTCGTAGAAACGATACGCATCGGCTGCTCGTATCAGATTTGACTATTTTTTAATTACGCAAAATTTGAAATATTATTTAAAAATATAGAAATTTCTAAAAATTTAGAAAAAATGATAAAAAAATAAAAAATAAAGATTATTTACATATGAAGCCTAAAAATTTATAAAATAATGCTCTCTTTCTCTCATTTTTTTAGTTTTTTTTCTTCTCTATTCCTTCTCTTCCCGCCCCCCCCCCCCCCGTCGTCCCTCTCTCAAATTCTTTACTATCCAAAAGAATATTTCTATACTTTTTTTTCTCCATTTCTTCTCTCTTTTTTTTTCCCTCTCTTTCCTCTTTCTGTTGCAGTAGGAAGATAGAGAGCAAGGGAAAGAGATGGAGAACGTTACCGGAGGTCGAGATCATTTGATCTTGGTCGTAGAACGTTACCGGAGGTTAAGGTCGCCGGTGGTGGATCCGTGGAAGAGGTGAGAAAGAAGATAAAAGAGAGAGGGAGAGTGAGAAAGAAGGGCATGCATATATGCATAAGAGAGAAAGGGCTGGGAGAGTGGGAGGGACTCGGTCGGACCCGACCCTGATCTGACCCTCCTAGCCTGTTTCGGTTTTGAATCGACCGATATGGCTGATACCTTGGTTTCGACAATTTGTACATTTTAGAAAAAGAAGGGCATGCATATATGTTTATTGCTGCAATCATGCAATCAATGGTTTCTGTGACAAATATATGATACTTAGTGGTAATAGATGTGAAACCAGTCCAGTTTTAACTTTTAATGACCAAAGTTCAATGTTAGACTGCTTTTTTTTTTGGTTGAATTTGTTATAGATATATTAACTAGAGATATCGGAAATCGGTTCTTGTAATGGATGCTGTGTAGTAATGATAATGTTTTAACAGATGAACCTGAGGAACACTTGTACTGTATGCTATGTATTGATGACATTGTTTTAATTGATGAACCTGATGAACATTTAGCTCAAAATATTATTTAGAACTAAAATTAGAAAAGATAGACATTCTAGCACAATTAGGTGAAAGATTGAGTACGAGGACTGCAAGTTTAGTATATTGAGATGTGAAAATGAAATCACCTTATCAAGGTGATACCAGCAGTCTGCTATTTAACATCAATAATTTTCTGATGAATTGTTTTTCACACTTGAGTATAAATTACTTCAAATATTCTTGAGAAACATGAAAAACCATTAGTTGAGTTGATGTAGGTTAATGATGTCCGATTAAGAACTGCTGGGGAAGCTTCACAGAGGAGTACGAGAGAAGACTGGGCTGAATGGATGAGACATTTTAGCATTGAGCTTCTAAAAGAATCACCATCGCCAGCTCTACGCACCTGTGCAAGGCTTGCACAGTTGCAGGTGCGTCAATCATTTTATATAAGGTTATTCTTTATTAAGTTTTCTTTTCTGACACACCATATGCAGCCTTCTGTTGGCCGCGAATTGTTTGCTGCTGGTTTTGCAAGTTGTTGGGCACAAATGAATGAAACTTCGCAGGAGCAACTAGTTAAGAATCTTAAGACAGCCTTCTCATCTCAAAATATTCCTCCAGAAATTCTGGCGACATTACTGAACTTGGTATTTCTTTTCTCCCTTGGATGGTAACTTTTGTTTCGTGAAAATTTTAGTAGACATCTTGCCTATCGATGAGCACTATTATGCTGATTAGGCCGAGTTTATGGAACATGATGAGAAACATCTTCCAATAGATACCAGACTGCTTGGCGCACTTGCTGAGAAGGTTGGTTCTTGTTTGGAATGCTATGTTGTTGCCTTGCTGGATTAGCTCACTTGAAGCATCTCATCTTCTGTATCATTCAATTTTTGCTTAACGTTTGCTCCAGTGTCGAGCATTTGCAAAAGCGCTTCACTACAAAGAAATAGAATTCGAAGCTGCACTTTCAAAGAAGATGGGTGCCAATCCTGTTACTGTGGTGGAGTCCCTGATTCATATCAATAATCAGTTACATCAGCATGAGGTCAGTTCAGTATTCAGTGAGGTTTTTCATTTCTTTTATACTATTTCAAATCTTTTGGTCATCTCCTACAATTCCTTCCTATCTTCGAGTTGTTTCTGCAGGCTGCTGTAGGGATATTGACATACTCACAGCAATATCTGGATGTCCAACTAAAAGAATCTTGGTATGCTTTTGGGAATGATTATTCTTGATGTTCTATATAATATGATGTTATCATTAGATACTTCTTTCAAGTAAAAGGAGATGTAAAGAAACCTAAAGAATTTCTGTTTTTAGCCTCCTTGGTTGATTAAAAGTGTTTTTCCTCATTTTCAAATGCTTTACATGTATTTGGTTTACTGAAGGTATGAAAAGTTGCAACGATGGGATGAGGCGCTCAAGGCTTATACAACAAAGGCATCTCAAGCGTCTAGTCCACATCATTTAGAAGCTACTTTAGGTTGGTATTAAGCGGAAACTCACTATATCTTCTAAGGTATTTATGGTTGCTAAGCTATTCTTTCATCTGACGATTGCTTGTTGTGTTTCATAAATGATTTCTCTTAGATGATGATTTTTTTTATTTTTTATGGTGATAAACTTTAAGATAACCTGGAAACTTGTGGTTTTATATTTAAGACTCATATATAGAGTTAAGTCAGCAACTGAACGTAAATCATAAAGTGAACTAAGTTCTAATTTTTGGTCTTCCATTGCCTTGGTTAAAGTTTAACTTGAACTTGGAGGGTTAAAGTAGAGAAGTTCTTCTAGTATGATAACTTTATAATAGTTATCCAATAGAGGTTACACGTGATGTTTAATGACTGATTTTATGCATGCTGAAGGTGTCCCTGAGTTAATTGAAGATAGTAGCTATTTGAAATTTTGAATAGAATTAGTAAATTTACAAGTCACGAACAATTTATGTATGATATGGCGCTCAGTAAGGATGACTAAAGAGTAGTGTAAACCTGCGCTGCATTTATTGAGGTCTTCCAATCAGGAACGATAATATTGTGGTTCAGATATTGCATTCCTCCTATGTATCTTAGTTTGTATGAGACGGCAACAATAAAGTGGGGAGGAGAGGGAGATAAGGGGAGGGGAGATTTAAATTTTGAAGTGGAATAGAAGCTAGTGTGATAAGCTGCATAACTCCGAGCTCATACCCTTAAATTTTGGTATAATTTTCAATTAAATGTTCTATAAAATGTAGTCTTTGCCCTCCTGTGTTCTTTTATTATAGATGGGAGTCCCTGAAAATGTCAAACATGGTGTTAACTGTTCAACAGTTTCACCTATCGCATTGGAATCCCCAAAAATAATTTTCAGGATATCTCATATGGGGGCCAGCTGTTTAAAGAAGGGGAATTCCGGAGTTACTCAATATTTCTGCCTTTGAACCAAAATGACTTCCATTTATTTTACCCTTTGTAGCATGAAAGTTAGTGATTTTAGTCCTTCATATGTTGCAGTGCCTGGCAACAGTTTGATATATTGCTTGTTTATTTTAAATGAAACAGGACCTTAGGGCTTTTGCTCAAAGAAAAAAAAAGAGATTTTACTTGTTTGTGGAACCTTTCTGTTACATGATTTTACTTTTATTGCTTTGTATGTGTGGATTTGGATTCCCTGTTTCAGTGTATCTTAACTTTTGTAATCTGCCATGTCAAATACTTTTCATGCATTGGAGGTGGCCCTTGGACCAATTATTTAATTAAGTTTTTTCTTTTAATATTAAACTGGTCATATTTCTCTTCTGTTTGACATTCTACCTAGGGCGAATGCGGTGTCTTGCGGCCCTAGCACGTTGGGAGGAGCTTAACGCCTTATGCAGAGAGCAATGGACTGCTGCAGAGCCTGCAGCTCGACTGGAAATGGCACCTATGGTTTGTGATGATACATAAGATAACAGCTATTTTTTGTTTTTTTTTCTTATGTTTATTCTAGTTGTTTATGTTGTCTTATCATCTAAGGCTGCTAATGCTGCATGGAATATGGGAGAGTGGGACCAAATGGCTGAATATGTTTCTCGTTTGGATGATGGTGATGATAGCAAGCTTAGGATTTTAGGTAGTGCAAGTACTAGCGGTGATGGGAGCAGCAATGGTGCTTTCTTTAGAGCTGTTCTTTTGGTTCGTCGTGAAAAGGTATGGATAGATTATGCTATTTCAATTGCTTCATTTCTGATAGTAGAATTTGAATATTTACTTTTCTTGGTTCTTTAGTATGATGAAGCTCGTGAGTATGTCGAGAGAGCGAGGAAGTGTTTGGCAACAGAACTAGCGGCACTGGTAAGTGTTCTTTTCTGCCCTAATCAACATTTAACTTCTTCTGCTTCGTCCTTGTAAATTATTAGAAATAAAATTTTGTCTGCTTTCATCCTTTTGCTATCTTCTATTTGCAGCTTTTTAGCTGTCTTTTGTTGATACAGAGATAATAAACTTTAGTAACTTGTGCTTAAGTGCTATAGTGCAGACTTTAGATGTATGACGTAACCATTGTATTAATTGGCATTAACAAATATTATGGTCTCCTAATTTTTTTAAAATTAGTCAACTTTTGGAATTTCACTCTCAAGTAATACTCTAAGTAGTATCATATAACATCAGCGAAAAATAATGTTTATGGTAGCTGATCTACATTCATTGCTTAATGATTCTTGTGCTAAATGATTCTGGAGAATGTGTCATATGTATCAATGATGGCCGTGCCATAGGCACGGACCGTGCTGACCATCGGCCGTCATGTGTGGCACATGCCGGCCGTGTCGTAAGAGAAGAAGAGAAAAAGATAAGGGATACTCATCTTCCCCCTCCTCTCTCCCTTCCTCTCTCTCTCTCTCTCTCTCTCTCTCTCCTCTTCTCTCTCGGGCTAGGGCATTCGACAAAGCGACGGCAACGGCGAGTGGCAATCAGCGACGAATAGCTCGACGACGAGGTCGATGATGAGCGGTGAAGCTATTAGGAGGGGTGCCGTCGGCACGGCAAGTGCCGACTGGCACGGCCATCCATGATATGTATAGCTAATGATGTTTAACAAGTTTGGTGACAATAATATATTAATGTTTGCTGCGTGATCTCATTGCTGCAAAAGTTATATCAACTTCTCTTTGTGTTTAATAGAACTAAATCATGGTCAATGCTTTATATAATCGTTGATGTAGGCTAGTGGTGGGTAGTTTCATCATATTTGATTGACAAATATGGTATATTATATAATTAAATATGATTTCTTTTAATTGACAATGTCCTATTTACAGATATCACTTGATTCATATTATTTCTGGAATTACCTCGGTGAATGAAAATTGTCACAACCCAAGATAGGAATAATGATCGGCCATGCACCTCAATATGTTTGAGATACACGAAACTTTACTAATACTTTCTAAGTGTACAATGACAAGAATAAATAAACGAAGAAAATCTGCTTTATTAAATTTAAACTAATTGCAAAAATTATAAAACAATGTCATCGTTTTTGAGTCTCTAAATGAAATAAATTTAACATTTAATCTAAAGCATAAAATTCAAAAGAGCGGAAAGGTAAATAGGTGGGTCCTAAGTGGAGGTGGGATCTAGGTACGTCTCGCTTAGTCGCCACACTGACTATTACCTGGGATAATAAATAAATAAAAAATAATAATTTATGAGCCAACAATTATAACTCAGTGAGTGGATTCCACTTGAAAACCAAATAATTTCTAAATTTTATTAATATTGAATAAAAACTATGATCAACAATATACATAACAATTTGCAATAAACATGCTCTTTAAATAATGACAATGATAACAATAGAGAGTCATAACTTGTAATCTTGCACAGTTTCAACATATTAAAATCTTTCTAATATTTATTGTCATTTGTCTCAATGAGTTTATACTCTGTGGATCCATATCAACTAGAAGTCACCTTGAGATGACACTTATGACTTTTCTTCATAGCTGATCCGGTTAGGGTCATCAGATGGTATCACTATGTGATCAACACTCCCTGTCTTTTTCACTAACCGTTGAGAGAAGTTAGAGTCATCTAAGAAATTTCTCATTCATCCTAGAACTGTTTCCTAACTCCGCTAGAGTCACCTAAGAAAGTCACCGCAATGATCTGATTTAAGACTTTCCCCTAGACTTCTAGATAGACTTGATTCACCACGGAAAACCGAAAGCGATTTATACCAGGATTGTTTTCTAAGTCGTACTAATACGAGTCTTATTTTTCTTTTCACTAAAATTTAATATTTGCACAAAGAATGACGATGCACCGAGTATAATGATTAAATGCACACAGAAAATGTAATAATTAAATTTGCACGTAAGGATGAAATAAATAAATTTGCACACATAAAATTACATGGCTGACAAGGTATGAAATGTAATAAAAATAAATTTGTGAGTAAACTCACTCACCTGAGTCTAGGCAAGACAATTGAATCTCAAATCCCTTGCTCACGTGCTAAAAATCACCACCTTTAATAATAAATAACAATAACATTTAAAAAAATATTAAAATTTTCTATAATTTAACTCAAATTAATAATTTGGGCCAAAACAAGCCCAATCAATTGGGCTGGGCTGCAGTTGGCTCACAGCCCACCCAACTAATACTTAAATGGATTGGGCCCAAGGCCCAATCCAATTAAGCTAATGGAACCGGGTCGGGTCCCTTGGATTCGGATCCAACCCAAACGGAATCCAAGACTTAAAGGGAGAAGGCTAGACTCGGGCTGCCCAAGTCTGCCACCTCCAAATCGAAGGGGAACTGAAGGGCGAGAGAGAGAGAAAGAGAAAGAGAAAGAGAAAGAGAGAAACGCCGACGGCCACCGCGGGCGATGGTTCGTCGGTTGCGCCCTAAGCTCTCCGACACCCACGCGATGCCACTGTCCTCGTGAGGTGGAGGAGAAACCGCGTACGGTGATCTACTTCATGGTCGACGATGACCGGAGCCACGAGGGCTCCAAAGGTGAACGCCCACGGCACGAGGCTAACAACAAGAGGCTTCCAGTGATGGAGCGGCAATGACCCGAAGCCGCCGGCCGGCGTGACTCGCCGACGAAGCCAAAATCTCACGAATTAGGTATTTTTATTTTAACCTATTAAACTGAAATTAAAATTGAGAGGTGGGAGAGGGCTTACTAAGGAGTCACGTGGTGGTCTCCGATGGCTCCGACGGGCACTCCGGCAGGCTGATTCCACTGCGTGACTCCGACAGTGAAAAAGAAGAAAGCGAAGGAGGAGGGGAAGAAGAAAAGGAAACGGCTTTGGGGGGGGGGAGGGGTTGAGGAGAGAGAAAAATTAGGGTTTAATTTATAGATTAAAAAAATTTCGAATCTAATTTGATTCGAATTTGGCGAGATCTCCGTTGCGCCTCGTCGCGTGTCGGAGAGGGAGAGGGGAGGGGGTTGTACGTGTAGAGCACGTGCACCATCCTCTCTCAACCTTTTTTTTATTTTTTTCCGGTTCTCACAAAAATGATGTTCACAGATGGTTTATAATTTTATATTGTCATCTCCAATCTTTTAGTGTAAATCATGATCTTTGAAAGGCAAATAATCAATACAGAGAAGATGATTTGAGTAAAGGCTCTTTTTTTTTCGTGCTTTCTACGAAATGAATAAGTTGGCCATGAATTGCCGCAATGATGGAATAATATCTCTCTTCACGGTGAATGAGTTAGATTGCTAGAAAAGATACCAGAATGGAATGTTTGACTTAGACATAAGAGGTAGCACCCATAGTGAATAAGCTAGGGAAGATTTGATTAATATGTGTGGAAATGTAAGAGAAAGGTCGCATAGTGAATCAGTGTGGAGGAGTAATTTATATCCAATAGATAGTTCCTTCGGAATTTATGACTAAAACTGACATGGAAGTAGTAGAAAGAGATATGGTGCACTTCATTTGGTACAAAATATTGCACCACATATGGAGCAAAAGTCTCTATATGGCGACAACAGACAGTTTAAACTGAATGCTTGGTACTTATTTCTGATTTCACGAAGTATATTGCTGTCACATGGAGTAATGGATTTCAATGCTTCTGTTCTTTTGACAAAAGGATAATGCTTGTTTTGATGCATACTCCTTTGAAAGTTTATTCTCATTTTCTTTCTTTTGAAGTTTATGTTACTTCGTGATCAGGTCCTTGAGAGTTATGATCGTGCTTATAGTAACATGGTCCGGGTTCAACAGCTGTCAGAACTAGAAGAGGTAGTTCCAATGCTGTAATGTTTTTCATGCATTTTTAGTGGTCTATTGGACATGAATGTGACTTTCTCTCTAATACAGGTGATCGATTATTGTACTCTTCCAATGGGGAATCCCATTGCAGATGGTAGGAAGGAACTTATTCGCAATATGTGGAATGAGCGCATTCAAGGAACAAAACGCAATGTTGAGGTGAGCATACTTACTATGTCTCATATTTTGCCTCGCATATTCCATAAATTGGTTTCACTTGTTTTCCAACTTCCTAAATTAGTGAGTCTTATTTCAGCCTTATGGTGCTAAGAAATTGAACGTTGTGATTCATGATACCATTTAAGTTCAATATCATTATTCTACCTTTGGTTGCCATATTTAATTTACATCCTTCTAGTGCCTTATTTGTTACCTACATGCGTAATAGACACAAATTCTATTTTGCCTTTGTAATAATTTTTTTTTGTAATGATGTTGAAATTTCGGGGGAGATGAGAATCTTAGTTAAACTAAGTTTAGATAGATATGGAAAGATAAAAAAAATGAAAACCGCGTGATAAAGGGAAACCAAAATAGAGTACTAGATCAATTTCTTAGTCCGTAGAGAGAAAAACCTCACGGATCCACTCAAACCAGATGTACATCCAAGTGTTTAAGCTTTGTCTCATGCTTGCGGTCCATTCTAGTTAACTACTCTATGAATAGATTGACTTCGTGTCTGATACACTCAAGACTTCTCGTGCCTATTGGTGTCGATGTCGACATAACGGTTCAACTCTTCTGATGTTTTAGATCATTTGCTGTTGTAGAATAAACACTCAGATATGTGATGATAGCTCTCCTCAGAATAATAGGTGCAATATATGCTCTGTGAGGGAATCTTGAACTCTCCAAGTGTAATACTTTGATCTCCCTTGAGTTCGGTCAAGTTGGATGATTTTCTCTAGTCCTTAGTCCTATTTTGTATGCATTGGAATCATTCCTGGTTCAGATTAGGTGATTAGACTAGGAAGCTCCAAATCCAAAAATGATTCGAAACTTTCCATGTTCAGCTCTGCGCACTCTGTGCACACTGAGCTCAGTTTCCGTAAGAAAATACACGTGTTTGCTGTGCCTCGGTATGTACCAATCCTGTGTGTGCTGAATTGATCTTTTTGACTTGATTTCGATTCCGTTTCTTTATGTTCACATATACTGTTTCGCAAGTCACATATATTGATTGTATATCATTCCTAGATTGGACAACATATTTCTTTATTATTTTGTATTTATGAACTTGTCATTATATAAATTGCACATTTATATTTTCCATTGGACAAGCTCAATCCACCATATAATATAATATAACACATATATTGAATAGTTTTATTCTAATGCTTAATGATGTTTTTGTTAGATGTCCCTATGAAACTCTGTACTATTCATACCGATATGCACTGAATAGCCCTTTTTCATTAATTAATTCTTCCACAAATCTTTAGGTTTGGCAAGCTCTCCTTGCAGTAAGAGAGCTGGTGCTTCCCCCTAACGAAGATATAGATACGTGGCTTAAATTTGCGTCACTTTGTCGGAAAAGTGGACGTATTAGTCAGGCTAGATCTACTTTGATTAAACTCTTACAGGTCAGTTGATTTTGCGGAAGTTAATCTTAGTATTTACAGTTATCCATTTATGACATACTGAAGTTGGCATAAGTATGTGCAGTATGATCCTGAATCATCGCCAGAATTTTCATTATGCTATGGACATCCTCAAGTTATGGTGGCCTACCTGAAATATCAGTGGTCTCTTGGTGATGAAATTAAACGAAAGGAATCATTTTCTAAGTTACAAGTATGTGTTAGTCACTTTCTTCATATTTGTTACTTTAAGAATGGATTTTTACAACCTAGTTTATCTTCTCTTAATACCATACATTTATTCCCAAATCCTGCTTTCTCTAGGAATTGTCTGCACAGCTTTCTGCCTCTTCAAACAATTATGGAGGAATGCTAGTAACCTCAAGTAATGCTTCAAATGTTGGAGTTCCACTTCTTGCTCGTGTCTATTTGAAACTTGGGACATGGAAGAGAGCACTTTCACCTGGATTGGATGACAGCTCCATACAAGGTAAGGAAAGCTCTGATTTTTTTTTTCTTTTCTTTTGTTCTTTCTGATTCCATATATTGATCAACTGGTGTAATTTCAGAGATTCTGATGTCACTCAAGAATGCCACTCACTATGCTAAGGATTGGGGAAAAGCATGGCATACGTGGGCTTTGTTTAATACTGCAGTCATGTCGCATTACACTTTGAGAAGCCGCCCTGATATTGCTGGGAAATATGTTGTTGCTGCAGTTACTGGGTATTTTTACTCAATAGCTTGTGCATCAAGTTCCAAAGGTGTTGATGACAGTTTACAGGTAATTTTTCCTCCATCAACGTTTTGTTCTTTGTTCTGCCCTATCTCTTGTCAGTTGATTCATATATCCCAAAATGTTGCTTATCATTTGTTTAACAATACTGTAGCTATAAATTCTTCTACAAACTGCATCTTCAATTTTAAATTAAATGCACTTGCTGGAGTTTATGCCCTACTATATCAAGCTTGAATATCTGAAAAGAAATTTTTTGTCATATGGAATTAGTTATTAATAGTTATATCAAGCCCCCCCTGCCGGGGCATCTTGCATGAAGGCTACCATGTAATGACCTCTTTCTTCAGTTTGCCAATCATCCTTTTTTATCTAAAATTTTTTCTCTCCTACACTTCGGGGATATATGGAAGAAAGAAAGAAGATATATTCAAAAGTGTATATATTAGTCTGCTTTCGTTCATATAAAATATTCATAATAACAATGAATCTCTTGATTTTATGTGACCAATTAGGAATTATTACTTTGGTTCCTTTTTTTCTTTTACCTTCGCATAGGCATCTAGAGGGCTTTCTGGAAGCATTGCTTTTAGGTTGCATGAGCCTGAAATGTGATCAACTAGGTGGACTCTATCCACTTGCCAATTGACCTTGTTTGCTTTCACAGAAGGTCCCTGCATTGTCTTACTTTTCTTTGGTCGGGATTTCGACATTGGTTTCTAGCAAGGTGATGTTAGCTTAATAGCTGATCGCGAAAATATATCTATTGTTCTGGGACCTTCTTAGTTGTGGCTTAGTATCGACACTCTCAGGAGAAGGCTTGATCTCTTTGTTCAGACTTGCTAAATTTTCTTAAACGTAATAGTACCAGAGTATATAAAATATAATGTTTAAGGAAAGGCCGATGCACAATTTCAAAAATCCCTTTAAAATTTGTTAGCTCTCATGGATGCAAATATATATATATATATTTTTTTTTTTTTCCTTCTTAGTGGAGCTTCATGGAGAGCTTCCATTAGGATGAGCACAATAAATGGAGCATAATAATAATTGATATATATGAAGAATGAAAGAAGGAAAGAAAGAAAGAAACAAACAAAAAAAGTTTTGTCATCTACTGCTTCTAATAACAAAGCCTATTAATTTCTTCCATTCTTATTGATCTTTTGGGTTGATAATGGGTCCCTAAGTTCCTTAGAAATGCAGTCCTTGGATACTTGATACACAAAGGTATTGTGTCCTGGAGGAGAATGTTCACGAGTCCATGTGCACCATTGGGTGACGGAATTATTATCTTAAAAGAAATTATAAGTGCCTTGCCCTTCCAACCCAGGTTTTATGATTTTATCACTTTATTCTTCTCTACTAAGGATTCACATACCATACCGACACACGGCATGGACATTACTAGCCCTTGCTCTCTACCTGACTATTTCCCTAATATTAGGGAGCTGTTCTCTTTTTGTGGTAAGGAAAATATTAAAAGTGGCTTTATCTTAGATCCTTATCTCTTATCCTCTGTAACCATTTAGTTGGGATGGTATAATAAGGTAGTTTAGTGATTGGTTTGCCTAAGTTACTTTTAGATATCAAATATCATCACCCTTGTGGAGAAAAAGGAGAGTATAGGTAGATGGCATGATTTCTTTTAGATATATCACAATTCTTTATCACTATTTCTCATCCCTTATCCCACCCAAAAGGTGGGATAAGAAGATGATGATATCGTTGGTTGACTAAAGTTATCACCATTTTTCATCCAAATGGTGTTTGACTAGAAAACTTGTGATGGCTTATCCTAGGATAAGCCCCCCTTATCATGAAAATAGAAGGTCCTTTATATTTCTAGTGAGAGCCATGTTATGTGACATAACTTGAGCTTTTTAATCCTTTTATTTTTTAAGAGCGACAAATGCATTCATATTAAGTATTTTGTATTACTTAAGCTAATCACTGTCAAAAATAATCTGTTCCATCCAAATACTATGAGATTGAGGCATGACATATTGAATAGCTGCTCACATTTGTATCATGCTCTGTTTCAAGTTTCAACCCATGGAAGGACTAAATTTTCTGATGAAACAGATCCGTTTCAATTGCGAGCGGTTCAAAGCCAAGGTTGAAACTAGCAATATTTTTTATTTTGGCATTGGTTTTGGACTTCTCTTGACCGGAATGGAGCAGTTTCTGCCAGAACTTTAAACTGTGATCTAAAATATTCTTTTAATTCAAAGGATCATTGTCTAAATCTTACATTTACTTCTCTTTGATGTACCGTAGGGACAGTTGCTCCTTTATAAATTTCTTTTACCACATTCTCCTGGAATCTCCATTAGTACACAAGATCTAATTGCTTTTGTTTTCAGGATATTCTTCGTCTCCTCACATTGTGGTTCAACCATGGCGCTACCTCTGAGGTTCAAATGGCATTGCAGAAAGGTTTTTCACATGTTAAGATTGAAATGTGGTTGGTCGTATTGCCCCAGATAATAGCAAGAATTCATTCAAATAACAGAATTGTGAGAGAATTGATACAATCACTATTAGTACGAATTGGAAGAGGGCATCCGCAGGTTTGTTGTCTATTTTATGCGTTTATTTTCTAGCCCGCTTGATCATGTGATGCCGAGTAGATGTTGGCATTAATAGAATATTTCAAACACGCTTCAGTTAAATGATTTAAATCTACCACATTTTCCTAAGAAGGATCATAACTTTTATTTTTGCCATTGCGCGACTTGCTATACCACTAGTGGTGATTATAGAAAGCATGTGCGTCTCCTTGTATGACTCTAAAATGACTTATGAACCAGATTTTGTGTGTCAGATCTCAGATTCCGTGTAGGAATGAGCCTTGCGCATTGTGACACCTTTTGTGTTAACAAGAATTTATTTGCCATTGGGACAAGCCGGGTGTACCAAACTTTCTACAAAGACGGATCTATGCATAAAAAGAACCAGTTGTGAAGTTTGGAAGCCTGTTTATGATTGAGATACCTTATTCTGTTTAGGATTCTGCAACCATGTAGGCTAAAAATGGAGCATGTAGTTGAGCAAAACTTGGGTATGTTTGAATGCAGAAATGAGAGATAGGTTAGTCTATCAGGGAGATCCCCTATGGTTGGAACATCTCTCCTGTTGTCATCATTCAATTCTTAGTTATAATCTGTAACATATAATTAACTTCATGCACCCTATTATCTCATCACTTCCAATTTCCCTTGCTGATTTAATTGACTATGCATATGAAACTTCAGCTTTATTGTTTGTACTCTCTCTTCAGGCTCTTATGTACCCTCTGTTGGTGGCATGCAAATCAATAAGCGTTTTGCGTAGACGTGCAGCACAGGATGTGGTTGATAAAATCCGCCAGCATAGAGGAGTTCTTGTTGATCAGGTTAATTTTATAGTTCTTGGAATTTTGCCGAACTGCTTGCCTTGCATCCTTTTCAACATTGCAGATATTTATTCTTTCAGGCTCAGCTAGTATCAAAGGAGTTGATTAGAGTTGCTATTCTGTGGCATGAGATGTGGCATGAGGCTTTAGAGGAAGCAAGCCGGTTGTATTTTGGTGAGCACAATATCGAAGGGATGCTTGCTGTACTGGAACCGCTGCATGCAATGCTTGACGGGGGGCCTGAGACAATAAAAGAGACTGCTTTCATTCAGGTATTATGCTATAGTTATTGCATACATTGTCTAGCTTCTGCATATTTTAGCTATCTAAGAGTTTCTAGTATCTCCATGAACTTGTATAACCATCTATTCTTATATTTTCAGTAATCAGATCAGTATTGATTGTTTGAAAGATAGTTAACCTGACATAATGCTTATGCTGGCTAGAGTAGTTTCTTCCATATATATTTATAGTTATTGCCCAAGGAAATGTATAGAAACATTCATTACTGATCAAATGTGATAGTAACTTGGTAAGTATGTTCCTTCTGCTATTGCACCAGTTTGTGAGCACTTGCATACTAGCCTTGCGCATAACATGTGCCTTTAAATACTTGTATCGAAATTCATTTGAACTGATTCTATTCCTATCATATGCTATACCCGTGAATGGATACCACAACAATTAATATGCTTTGAGTCAAATATAGGGGTGAACGATGAGCGGATTTAATCCAATATGACCTATTACCCGACCCGGATTAGGCCGGATACAGTTCAAAATAAGTTACTTGACTCGGATACGGGTATGGATAGGGTCACAGTTTTCAAAAAACCTAGATACGACTCCGGATACGATTATAGTCTATTCATTCAGATATGGATAGTAGATATCTGTTTACCCATATCCTATATATAATTTAGTAAAAACCCAACCTATCCTACCTAACTCATTAAAATATAACCATCATTCCCTCAGCCCTATTCATCTCTCTCGACTTTCTCTCACTCCCCTTCATCAGCTGCCGCGCGACCACCCATCTCCATCTCTCTCACTCACTCTTTCCGACCACTTCAGCCTTAACTTGTTGGTTGTCGCCACCATCGGGCGCCGCCTCCATCATGCCGGATCGGGTTGCTTTGGATCCGGCTCTGTGTTTAGATCCTTCGCTGGGGGTTCGTCCTCCTTCTCTTGCCACTGGCAGTGAGGGTTTCAGAACAGAGATATGGATCTGGTCCTCCGGTGGATGGATTCACTTCTTATCCTTGGACCACAACCTCCCATGGCGGGTTCCTCGTCTTCCTCCTCTCAATCGAGATCTAGGAGAGGAACAAAGGATTGTGGACATTGGAGGTGGGAAGATAGCTTCATTGGTCAGGTCTGCCCATTGAAGATCTCGTTGGTGGATACCATTGATCCGACAACGCTGCCGCTAGAGGAGGTGTACCTCACTTAGAACTCGAAATGCATCATATGTTATAAGTTAATGTTGTTGAAGATGTTTTATGAACTTGTTCTTAGCTTGTTTGAAGATTGAAAGAATGTGTATTTTAGGTTGTTTTAATAATTTCATGTGGTAATGTAATGTAACCGAGAAATACATCATAACCTTATAAGTTTATGTAGCTGAAGATGTTGAATGAATAGAGTTTCTATTTAATTGCATGTATATATGAATTGTGCAGAATATGGCTTAAGAGTGTTTAATTGCATGTATAGACGAACTGTGTAGGATTTGGTTCATATTTGTATTTGGTTAATATTTGATTTGCATTCAATTAATTTCCAATTCGCATATGATTTGTTTCCATATTCGTTTAAAATTTGATTCATATTTGTATCCGTTTAAAATTTAATATGTATCAGGTAAATATTCGTATCTATTTTATTAAGATATCATTTTAAATTTTGCTATCTGTCTAATATCCATATCCGTATTCAAATAAAAAATTTGGATCCGGATGTGAGTTGAGCACTCTTCAACTCGTATTCGATCCATTTCACCCCTAGTCCGCTAGCATCCAGCTTCTCAAGGGATTTATTAGTTGTTGTCATTACATGGTCTGTGTACGTGGCAAGGATTGTCGTGCCACAAACACGAGCCATGCCAGCCACTCATCGGGACGTCATGTGCCAGCCGTGCTGCAATCCTTGCTTTGTCCGCCTCTGCCTCACTTCATTGCTGTGACCTCCTTTGTCTCCCTTCTATCAAACTGAATCTGGCCTAGGCAACTTAATTATGCTCTATTTATAAGAAGCTATCCATCATCTAACCATAGATCATATAAGCCACTTAGCAGTCCATGTATTTGTGAGCAATCTCATAACAACTTTTGATATTAGTAGAGAAAGTTCTTCACCATTTCTTGCTTTTTTTCTAAGGGGATACCGTTTGTAAGAAAGGTATTCTTCCTAAATCCATGTCAGTTGGTATCACAGCAAAAGAGGGGAAAAACACTCAATCTGAATTCGTTGGAGTGTTGTCTATGGACGGTGGTCTAATGAGTTTGGTTAAGTGTGGCGGATGAGAGAATTGAGTGTGAAAGAATTAAAAGTTGAAAATTATAAAAAAGGCCATTTTGTCCCTAGGGTTGAATTTATTTTGGATACCACTTATCAAGTCCTAGTGAAGCTACAATCCCAGCAATTCAAAGCCGGCAAGGTCCATAATATTCACAAATATGAAAGCCCATCCGCATATTCAAGAAAGTGGGCAAGGTGGCATACAAATTGCAATTGCTCGCTAACTTGAAGATTCATGTGATTTTTCATGAGTTATATAAAGCCATGCCATAAAGACAAGACCCAAGTCAAGGTGTGTCACAACGTGCACCAGCCACGATGATCACATCATTCAACAAGGAAGTTGAGGCCATGCTAGACACTGGCACACTTCCTTGACATGGAGGCCCACCAACTATCGAGTACTTGGTGCAATGGAATGGTCTACCGCAGGGTGAGGCAAATTGGGAAAATGCAGACAATATATGGAAGTATGAGACACTCATTGAAGATTTCAACTGCCAATGCGTGACATGGACATATACTCATTAGGTGGGGGAGAATGTAAGGAACTTGGGCATTTTTGCCCTCAGCTCTTTCAAAATTATAGAAACACCCCACAAACTCGTGGTTTGTTGCAGCACACCATTGCACTCTCAAGGCAGTCCACCCTCAATGCTGCTCACCTTTGATGCAGTGCACTCACAAGGCAGTCCCTCGTTCAAGGCTGTACTCACCCTAGGCAACTTAATTAGGGTCTGTTTGTTAGTTGTCTACTACCTAAACATGGTGCATGTAAGCTAACT
This sequence comes from Typha latifolia, assembly GCF_019914945.1. Classification (NCBI taxonomy): domain Eukaryota; kingdom Viridiplantae; phylum Streptophyta; class Magnoliopsida; order Poales; family Typhaceae; genus Typha; species Typha latifolia. The sequence continues at coordinate 17,935,239 of NC_133087.1, read as the reverse complement.
TGGTCGTCATGTATAGAGTTGGAGTCTCTCAATATAAGGAAGGAACTTCTGTGAGCAATCTTGTAGCAACTTTTGAGATCAATAGAGAAATAGTTATACACTATGAAGCACGGACACTTAAAATAACATGCCGTATCCGTGTCTGACACTTGATGAATACCGACACTCATTGGACACGTGTAAGATTTATCATATGCTATCAAAGTTGATAATATGAATTATCTATTTTAGGAATTTCCTGCATATGTTGTAGAAATATTATACAACAATCACAAGTTAGTGCACACAAGAAAATTAATGTTAATGCAAATTATTGTAAAATCGTAGATTTGTCTATGCCATCCACTGTAGTTAAGTAATGACAGTTAGTTATTTATTCTCATAATATTGAATTGTATTGCCATATATTAGCGTTATCATTTTTAACTTGGTGGTATGGTGTATATTTTATTTTTCTCTCACGAATAATTTATCTATGCTTGTGTATTTATCCTATAACATATATAATGCTTTTATTTATTTATTTTGCCATGTCCTAAACGTATCGTGTCCTATTTTTCCAAAATTTATTGTATCCCTGTGTTCGTTTTGTGTTGAATTTGTGTCTCATATTCATGTCTGTGCTTCTTAAGTCGTCCACCATCTCTTGCTTTCTTTTGTTGCTGTGGTTGCAAAAGCTAAGAAGAAACTGAGTGTAACTTTTGAGATCAATAGAGAAAGAGTTATCCACCATCTCTTGTTTTCTTTTGTTTTTGTGATTACAAAGGCTAACCTAGTTTCGTCGAGGAGATTGAGTGTCGTATGGGGTGAAAGAAGGGACCAACGACACTGCCCTTGCCCCATGCCAGCCAGCACAACAATCTCTAGTATTGTGGCATGTAGTGCCTAATGGTGTGTTATTGGCACGCTAGCATTGTGTGGCATCTTTATGGTTGACGCTGCAGTGAAATATGCAATTGATATTAGCTATACAGATGTATTTTGAGAAGTATCTTAGAAGTTTCCCAAAAGAATTGGAATTTGGAATTCTGCATAATTTTTTTCAAGAAATGTCTTGATTGTGACTGTAGTTACAACTTGTGCGATGTAATCCTTTTAGGCATATGGTCGCGAATTATTGGAAGCTCGTGATTGTTGCTTAAAATATAAGAATACTGGGAAGGATGCTGAGCTCACTCAGGTACTTGAAATCATTTCATTCTACTTTATTCTTTTGCTATGCAGAACTATCTTTGAAGTTTTCCTTATTTTGCTTTTCTTTTCAGGCATGGGATCTGTATTATCATGTCTTCAGAAGAATAGACAAGCAGCTTCCGAGTCTCACTACCCTCGACTTACAGGTAAGAATCACATATATTTTTGACTTGTGGATTTGTTTGTTTTTCTTATGATGCTTTTGACTATATTCCTACTTTTCTGTTTTCAGTCTGTCTCACCAGAGTTGCTCAAATGTCGTGATTTGGAGCTTGCTGTTCCTGGAACTTATTGTGCAGGTAATGATGTTATGTACAAACACATGGATAAGCTTAGCTAATGTGAAAGATGCCCTCAATTAGCTGATAGAAGATTCTGTAGACTATATAATAAGATTTTTTTAACTTATAAAATTATTTCATCGTCCACATCCTCTAATCTTCTTTTTCCTTTTCTTCTCATCTGTTCATTCATATATCTCAATTCTTTTTTTCCCTTTTGCATCGAATTTATTTCTACTCTGGAAATATCTGAAAATTTCATTTGATCTTAATGCTATCTAACTAAACGTCCCTAGTCTAATCTAGTTTGTTCACTAATTTTTCATCAGTTCTGTAGTTTAAAAGGTTTTATTATCAATGAGAACTGCATCATTAACTTTACATTTTAATGCTTCTCAGCAAATCCTGGTAACACCGTTTAAGTTTCCTGCTACATGCTTGATGTGTTACCCCATATGATATGTACAATACTTTTTTTATTTATCACATTCTTAACTTCTTTGCCTTAATTGTACCTTAGAGATGAAATCATGTTTGTAAATTAAAGTTTATTATCTTTCTCCTTTGTCTAGATTATTTTCATGTTTAGATTTTAGAGCACTTCCTAGAGGGGTAATCCTGACTTATCTGAGCTTAAACTACAACCAAGAGGCTAGATAGTTCTTTATCTTATGGTAAAGTTAAGCTGAAAATCAAAGTGAAAAATCCATGACACATAATTTCCCATTTTAAAGTCGCTCGCTGGTAATTTTTAATTAAGTCCAAACTTCATTAATTCTTTAACTGAAAAAATTCTTGATTCATATGTTTATTTTCTATTCTTACATGCCATTTTTGCAATAAAAAGGTTCTGATAGAATTTAGAATAGTACTTTGTATTTGAGCCTCCTTTAGAATTGCTTAAATTGCACGGTTCTTATGAAAGAATTTTATCTGTTGTTATAGTTTCTTGCTTTAGTAAATTGCATTCCAATTTTGCTTGTTAAATTATCTTTGTCATTTCAGATACACCAGTGGTGACTATTGCAAATTTCGCACCGCAACTTGTTGTAATCACATCCAAGCAGCGACCCAGAAAATTGACAATTCATGGAAGTGATGGCAAGGACTATACCTTCTTGCTGAAAGGCCATGAAGATTTGCGCCAAGATGAACGTGTCATGCAGGTTCTTATTGTTGTCAACCTTGCTGTACATATATTTTTTGCCCATTTGGTTTTAGATAAATTAAAGTAGAAATGTTTCAAGTTCCATAAAATTATGTAGCAATGTTTTTCTATGACAGAGGACATGATCAGTTTTTCTCATTTTCTAACATGAACTTTTTGACTACAGTTGAGTTCAACTCTGTCTTCTTGGAGTCATCATATTCAGTTGTGATCATATTCTTTACTAGCTCATGGCTTTGAGTTGCTCCTTATGCATTCTTTTATTGTTCCTGATTGGATAACTTTTAGGACTATCATATCCCAATTCCCGATGTCTGTATGAATACTTGAATAGTTTCTAGCCAAGTACAGTTTTGATGTAATGCACACTAATTTAAAATGCGTTTTGGCTGCCCTACAACTTTTCTGGTCTTATTATGAGGTTGGGCTGCATAGGCGCATTTTGGCCGATAAGATAGAGGCGGCCCAATAGCGGTTCGTGGAGCGAGTTAGTTGGCCGATTGGACGTGGGCTTTGGTGTATTAGGGCAAGTTTAACTATTAGCTGATAAAATAAAATGAAAAGTTATCCATAGAAAACCTGAATCCCCAAATCAGAAATTTCCTACCTCTAACTTGCGAGATCATGTTGCTGACCTGTTGTCGACAACTTGATGGTGAGGTTAGTCTCTCTCTCTCTCTCTCTCTCTCTCTCTCTCTCTCTTCAAATCTGCACGACTCTGGCCACAATTGCCACCTTTCTCCTCCTCACCAACTGCCACCTTTCTCCTGCTCATCAGCTGCCACTTTTCTCCACTCAGCGCCGTCGCCTTCTCCTCTTGCATGCCTTGTTTGCATTTTTCACTATAACTAACTTGCTGCCAGTTTTTGTGATCATGAGTTTAATTTGTTTTGTATGGTTGTTGAGGTTGAGGGCTTGCTCATGCGGTCATGCCAAAATTTTCTAGTTGTGTTGTATGAGCACATAGTTTCAATAAATGTGATCAAATCATGACATAGAATTAGTTTATTACTAATAAAATTTGATATATACTATATGATAGATATAATTATTTTTTATATATTAGAAATGCTAGACCACTTAGGTGCTTGTATATATGGTTGCATTCAGCCTAGGCGCTATGCAGTGGGGTGACTGTCTGCATTATTAGTATCTTCAATGAAAAGCAAATATTTAGTTCCATTGCATATGCTTTCTCAAGGATAAGAATAGTCGATAGAAGTCTTTGAACTTGTCAATGTTAATTCTGCATCTGTATTTATTTGGGGAGACATTTTACTGTTGAACAGGATTACCACACTCATAGTCACCAACTATTGGAGTGGTAGCTTTTTATCAGAATCTTTCTTAGTTATGAGTTATTAACTCTCTAGCTGCACTGATATTTGTTAATTATTTCTGAATTACAACTTCAACTCAGCCTTCTAATATCAGTTTGATATGATTTTTTACCTCCACTAGACTTAGCATCCGCATCTTAACTTCAAGCATATTTAGAAACACCAGTAGTAGGCCCCTCATGAGTAGCACAAACACTAATATTAGCTAGTAACGAAAGGAAGATCCTAGTTGCTAACGAAGAAAGTGTACATTCTGATATTTGGTACTTCTTTCTTTGTTTACTTCACTTATGTTGGTTCTACATTTCTAGTTTCAACTATTCAGCACTATCTCCTGCAGGTGTCCTTTCAATCTTGTCATGGCATTGTCTTTTACTACCTATTTTAGATTCTTAAATTTTTACAAATAGAACTAACTCACTTGTTTTGCTGTCTTAACCCGTGTTATTTATCAAACTATTTCTCTTGGCATAAAAAGTCATTGAATATGCTAGTTGCTTCATTAATTGATTAAATAGTAGTTTTGAATCAATTTGCTGTGCCAAAGTTGTATGCCTTATACATCATACATTTTGATCTTCTTGTAGCTTTTTGGTCTGGTGAACACTCTTTTAGAGAACTCAAGAAAAACTGCAGAGAAAGATCTCTCCATTCAACGTTATGCAGTCATTCCTTTATCTCCAAACAGTGGGTTAATCGGATGGGTTCCAAACTGTGACACCTTGCACCATCTGATTCGTGAATATAGAGATGCCAGAAAGGTCTGCTCGTTATACTCATTAGTTATCAGTTGCCACCTTTACTTATATCGTTGCCCTCTCTTTTGTAGATGTTCTTAAATCAGGAACACAGACTTATGTTGGCTTTTGCACCTGACTATGATCACCTACCCCTCATTGCGAAGGTGGAAGTATTTGAGCATGCTTTGCAGAATACTGAGGGAAACGATCTTGAAAAGGTATAAATTGCCTGGTGTTAATACGACAACTGAATCCCAAATTATCATTATCCTTGCTACATAGAAATTGGCCGTACACAGATAATTTTATTATAATTCCTTTTTCACCTGAAAATGCTTTAAACGTATGGTAGGTTCTATGGCTAAAGAGCCGAACTTCTGAAATTTGGCTTGAACGCCGGACAAATTACACGAGAAGCCTAGCTGTGATGAGCATGGTATGGCATTTAATTGATTGCAGTCTAAGTAATGTATCAGTCAAAACCTTTCTTCTCCTACAGAAAGGGTGTTAAACTTGAGTATTTACATTTTCCAGGTCGGTTATCTTCTTGGATTAGGGGATCGGCATCCTAGTAATCTAATGCTGCATCGTTATAGGTATTATGCAATATTTTCCTTTTTGAATCCAGTTCACCAATATCATATTAATGCTCTTAAGCTGAACTCTTTGTGGTTTTCTTTTCAGTGGAAAGATACTGCATATTGATTTTGGAGACTGCTTTGAGGCTTCAATGAATCGAGAAAAATTCCCTGAAAAAGTAAGTATACTGTCTTAATGTTTTCATTTTTTTTAAAATAATTTCTTGTTTAATTCTTAGTTTATTTTAGTTCAATATTGCAACCTACTGCAATTTATCTGGAAACTCATGACTCAAAAACCATATGAGACAGGTTCCATTCCGTTTGACTAGAATGCTTGTGAAGGCTATGGAAGTCAGTGGTATCGAAGGCAACTTCAGATCAACTTGTGAAAATGTGATGCAAGTTCTCCGGACAAATAAGGATAGTGTAATGGCCATGATGGAGGTAAAAGGAGCATGATGGTTGGACTTTTCTTCTTATTTTCAAAATTTTTATCATCTGGAGAACCATCCTCTGATAAGAAGATCTAGACTCAATATCAAATTGAATCCAGTATGAAAGTTGCTTGGCGAGTATGCTGGTGCAGTTTAAACCAAGTTTATATTTGTTGCAGAATTTATTAATATGGATGAATATGTGAAATATGGATTTGATTTATATCTTATAATTCCATTCAAATTTCCAGACCGACTTCTGACTAATTTTAAAAGCATATCCTGGTGCATATTCAAACCTATTGGAATTTATTGAAGCAATAGCTTTTGAAAGTAGTTCTTAATTCCTTATGTATCTATTGTTGTTGCTGGTCTTTCATGTTAAGCAAGTGCATCTTTTCACATGGATATTTTCAAATGTCCAAGTACTGTTTTTGTGCTTGTTTCATACATGTTTCGTGCTTTAAAAAATGCAAATGGAATTGAATCCCACAATGAAGAAAAAGAAGAAAAGCAGTGTTAATTGTTAAGAGTTGGACAAGGATACCTCTACCTTGGACTGTCATAGCATTCTCCTTTTGATGTTTAGTCATTCTTCATGTGCAACAGTTAGGCATCTGCTTGAACGACAAACAGCAGAAAATTACCAAGGTGCATTAATGAGGTTGATCCTCTAAAAAAGAAAAGAGTTAAATGACACAGGAGGTTGTTTAACCAGCTGGCTTGTTTCCAAATGACCATGTTTTGTGAAAAGAAAAATGAGAAAGAAAAACTGAAATTGTGCTCGTCATGGGAAGGTTAAGTTAATAAAGTATTACTGTACCATCGCTTCAGGGTTAATTATCAACTGAAAACCAAAAAGAGGATGTTAGTTATTCCACTCTTTCTAGTTCTTTTATCTTTTTCTGTGAAGGATTCTTAATTTGTTAGTTATTTTAATATATGTTGCATAGTTTCTTTCAATACCTCAAACTTCTGATCTTATTGCTACTTACTACTAAAGAACAATCATTATTATTTTGTTTGTGTTACTTAGCTAAAATTGTCCTTACGTTTTTCTTCTTTTCAGGCCTTTGTGCATGACCCACTGATCAATTGGCGTTTGTTCAATTTTAATGAAGTTCCACAAATGTCGAACTTCGTAAATGCCCATGCTCAGCCAGTTGTCAATAGTGATGAGTCTGCATCCAATAGAGATCTGCCACAACCTCTTCGTGGGGCTCGTGAGAAGGAGCTTCTACAGGTGGTTTATAATTTCCATCATTCCTACCTTCATATTTTGTAATACTGAATATCCTACTCCAGTCCAACATATGATTGTCTGCCTACAGGCTGTCAATCAACTTGGTGATGCTAATGAGGTTCTAAATGAGCGTGCTGTGGTTGTTATGGCTCGGATGAGTAATAAACTTACTGGTCGTGACTTTTCTTCTGGGTCATCAATGTCTGGGGCTGTCAGCTCCGTTCAGCATGTAGCTGAACATAGCAACTTAATTTCTGGAGATGCACGTGAAGTTGATCCTGGTTTATCAGTGAAACTTCAGGTGCAGAAGCTTATACTACAAGCAACTTCACATGAGAACTTGTGCCAGAACTATGTTGGGTATGTATTTAAATTTTTTTTATCTGTATGTTCAATCCTATTTTCCTAAAGGATTCAGTGTTTTATTGTTGAGGGTGAAAATACAGTAATAGTTATAAATAAATAGGGAGCTTAGAGCAGAAACCTATGGCGTGCACTTATTTGTACAAATATAGTTGGACAAAAGTTCGATCCTTAATAGCATGGTGGAAAGTCTCTAAGAAATCCATGCTTGTATCACTGAAAGCTAACGAAAGATACTTCAAGATAAATGTTACACCAGTTAAACTTTTAGTATACATAATCCTTTGTTCACCGTTGACTAGATTAGTGATGATAGCTCTTTTTCTAGTTAGGAGATTCCTCACTTTCTTTTCTATTTTATATATTCTCAGCCAATATTTCTGCAGCCATTACATGAAAGATTCATATCCGTAGTAATAGGACAGACACCATCCAAACATCTGTCTTTTTCAAGAAGAAGCTTTATAGCAAAGTATTTCGCTTCAATCAATATTCTTATTCAGAGATATGTCAGAACTTCTCTAGCAGATGCTGCTGGTTTCATTTCAATGTCCATGTCTAGTAACTCTTGTAATTCACAAAATAAAATGCTGTTCGTACTATTTCTTTCCAAAACTTTGCTTTCCATTTGAATGACCATACTTTTCCCAAAAAGATAGTTAGCATATTACATTTGATGGTATTGTCCAATCTATAGTAGAAAGGTAAAATTAGATGGCTATATTCATCCAGAATCAGATGTTGATGAATAATTTTAACTAAACACTACTATTGGGTTTGCAATTTTTGTGCACTATCATTAACCATAATTTCATGTGCTTGTTTCTTCTTTTTTTTCCTCAGGTGGTGTCCATTTTGGTGAGCTGCCGTGAATCTGTATATACTGTACATATGTTGTACATATTTATTCCTTCTTTTGATCATTCTGTTTTATCTTTGATATTGTGTAATCATGTTGAGAATCTGAACATTGTACTTACTGTTTATATATGTTGTAACTATCTTGTTTTCCAGCTTTAAAATACTTCAGGTGATTTCTTTCTTTAATGATAATGAATCAGCAGTCTTTCCAACTGACGACTTTTTTAAGGAGCGTTTGCAGAGCTTTCGTTGTTTGTCTCATCCCCCTGATAATGCTTTCTTCTGGCACCGGTCATTGAAAGCAGCAGTTTTGCTGCATCGTTTGTCGTAAAGTCGTCACATTTGATTACCTTGCCAAACGAGTGGACAGGGGATTCCATTGATAATTTGGGGATTAAAATGTTTTGAGCTATCGAACCAGACAGTTTTATGTTAGTCTGCGATTTTTTGCGAATTTTGTTTCTGTTTTTACATGTTTCTATTAAAAAATATTCAGATTGTACAAACCTGCATCAGCTGGAAATGTTTATTACTTTATCCCCTGTAGTGCTTTCGTTGTCTTCGTCGACATTTTACTGTGTATTACTGTAAGAAACCGCGGTTCAATGTTTTTTTTTGATTGTCAATGAGCTGTGCCCAGTTATTTATTAATGGACTGTCGATACGTAACTGCGTCGACAGCTTACAAAGTTCTGGGGAGCGTTGCTTGGCCGCTCGAAAGAGCAGTAGCCAAAGGCCACGCTTGCCTTAGCTGCTGCCCAGTCAGCAACAGTATTTGCTTCTCTCTCTACTTGAGAGAGCCTAACTTCTACAAACTCTTTTACGAGCTCAACACACTCTTGCATCAGGTTACGAACGTGCCCCGGTTCAATGTTACATGTGAGACTATTCGTACCGAAAAAAAGAAAAAAAGAAACGGTACATGTGAGGCTGTCCCAAGTCCCAACTTGGTTGCGGGTGAATATTTTCACGACAAACGTTTATATTGCGATCTAAAAATTGTGGACTCTTGTAAGTTGTTCTTTACATCACTGTTCAAGACATTGGTCTTCGTGCGGTTAACGTAACGGAAATCAGAAGCAGCTAAGCAATCACACCAGAGATATAAGATTAATTACTTCATCCTCGGTTAACAAACTTGCGTCTCGTTCGATCTCTTCGTGCGGTGGGCGTACAATGGAAGCCGTAGCAAATGCTTCATTTGAGCTGTAAAAGCTAACGGGTCATACGTTGCTGGATGGGAACGAAGAAGAAATCAATCTTTCTTCGAAGTCCTGGTGAAATTTACAAAGGGCAAACGAGAGTTGAAAATTTTGACAAAGGCTTCAGGAATCACGAATGGTTCTCGTTGTGTTCGCTTTCCTTCAAATCTGTACTTGTGTAATGTTACCACGTAGAATAAGGTGTGCTTAGACAACTCAACAGCTAGCTCTAAAAAGAAGTTAACCTTTTTGTGTACAAATCAAACAAGAGCACACGAATAGGTCCCCCCCCAGGCCGTGGTGGACTTTGAAGCGGTCCCCATCTTCAACTCTTATTTAGCGAGGAAAAGGAAAGCGCAATCAACGGTACAGAATTCAATCCAAACAAAAAGTATCATTTTAGAATCCCAGCTCTTAAAATATAAATATCTTCCATGCATATCATCATCTCTCTCCTCAATTCATACTTCATACCTCTCCACAAGAACCATACTTTCCTTCGGCATGAGAGATTCCCAAGGAGTGGATATCCTCCTCCTCCGAAAGCTTTTCTGATCTCTTTTGACCGAGGAGTTCTCATCATGTTTGCTTTAATCTTCTATGGTCGGCCGGGATATTCTACTCACGTTTCAATCATTGGTGAGTATACCAAAGTTAAATTCCATGTTGTATGCTAAATCCAAAAAAACTTGGCCCACCCTTAGAGATGTGATAACGATCTAAGACACAAAAATTAAAGGAAAAGGAAAAAGCAAAGATGAGAGAACACGAGTTGTTTTCAGTTAAACAACCTCCTTATCACTTTCTTCACTTTCCTATATCCCTTACCCCCTACAATGATTCTCTAGGTATACCCCACACCTTTTGGCCTTCAATATTCCATTCCCCCCAGTACAAATTAACGTTCTCCTGCACGATTCTTCCATCGTCCTCGATCTCTCTTCCTAGCTTCCGAATTATAAGTTCTTGGTATAAAACCGCAAGCCCACCAATCCAAAATTTTCTGGTGAGATACCCTCCAATTAATCCAAAGTAGAGACATGGAAGTAGAGGTATGTCAATTTTTTAACAGTTTCACTTCATATGTCATGGTGCTTTATTACAGCAGAGAGAGGACTTTAATTCTTCTTCCACATTCTTATATATAAATATACATGCAGAAAGCTCGAGTGACAGAGTTACACGTCCGAATGGATTGCAACGGCTGCGTGCATAAGATCAAGAAGGCACTTCATAACATCGATGGTAAGCAACTGGCGATTGCCATATATTAGTTACATTAATCTCTAGCTAGGTTTCAAACTTTTAAAACCTTGAGTTGTGTAGCTACTAACGCGAATAATTATGGTTCACTTAGGGGTTTATGATGTATACGTAGATTTCGCACAACAAAAGTTGACGGTGATTGGTCGGGCAGATCCCGAAAACATAGTGAAGGCAATCAAGAAGACAAAAAAGATCGCCACCATTTGCTCACACACTGAGCCTGAGCCCGCTGAGCAGGCGGCCGCCGCCCCTGAGCAACCGCCGGCGGAGGTCCCTGAGCAACCTCCAAGTGAGGCGCCACCTGCCCCGCCAGAAGAACCCCCGAAAGATCCTCCGACAGAAGCCGATGTGAATCCGACACCGGAAGCCAAGCCATCATCCGAGCCGAACGTCGTGGAAGAGATCCATATGGTGCATAACTATCCAAGCAGCAATTTATACAAGGAGCATTGGCACCACTATCCGGATCACTATCCACAACACTATCCTGCGAGTGCATACTATGTCACCCAAAGCTATAACAACTATCGGCCATCTCCATACGTATCAGAATACCAAGATGTTCGATACAATGAAGGTGGAAGTTATTCTCACGATGGTTACCATCGGAACCAAGGAAATGGAGATGGAAGCCAAATCACGTCTATGTTTAGTGACGAGAACCCAAATGCATGCAGGATAGTTTGAGATCGATCACACCTTAAAAATCTACTTTTACTCACAAGCTAAAGGTGGCAAAAGGTGATGTAAAATAGCAAGTATTAAAGGAGAGAGAGAATAAGATGCTTAGCTTGTAGTCGGAGGTAATTTCCCATTTCCTTGGACTGCCATTTGTCATAAGAATCTAATAAAGTAGTGATGTGTAATATATAATAATAAAATTCTGAGGAAATTTTCATTCCACAGCCTCAGGTTTCGCTCTTTATAAATCTACTCTTAAAAAATATCTTGCGGTAATTCATATCAGGTTGTTAATTTTTCAATAAATAATAAACGTTAAAAGTCCACCAATTGAAACCCAATTATAAAATTAGAGCCCACTATGTTTAACCCATTTAGATTGGGCCGGTCCGGCCCGTTGAGTTGTGTTAGTCTAACCGTTATGGGGACTGGTTGCCGCCGGTGTTGGTCCTCTTTTGAATGAGTCAGTCGGTGACTATTTTTTCGCCGGAGATCTAATTGGAGGACACTGCGAAGGTCTTTGAATGAGCTCTACCAAGTCGAGACCTTGGTTTGGCTCGCTACCCTCTATCAGAAAAATAGATGAGTCAAAAAATAAAAATAAAAAATAAAAATAAAAATAAATAGAGGAGTTGTGGGGAATTTTGACCGGATGAGTTCGTTAGTTTTTCTCTCCAAATATCTCTCGGAATCTTATCTACTCTAACAAACTCTTTTAACACCTATCTCTTTCCTAATAATCCCATTTTAATCTTAACATCTCACATCCTCTCAAAAGTCTTTACCGAGAGAAGTACGAGACATGGGTGGTGTGCAACTCCCTCTCAAGCTCTCCACTTCGTACTACCTCTCCATCTCAACAACCTCGAACCAAAAGGATGAGAAGGCCACTTGCAAAGATTCCGACGACCATCTCTTCTCCTTCTCCAAGCCTTCTTTCAAGTCCTTCAAGCCCAAATCCTCCAACGAGAAGAAGATCCCAAGCAAGCAACGCACCAAGAAGAAGGTAGTCGTCAAGCTAGACTGGCCTTTCTTTAGTGTAGTGAAATGCAAGGAGGCAGACGTCGGTTCTTCTTCAACTTGCAAAGATAGCATCAATGACACAGACGAGGATCCCAAGGATTATTCCTCATTAGATGAGAAGGAAGAGGAGATCGTAGACGATGATTGTGACATGCCCAGGTGGGATGTTTCTGAATCTTTTCATAGTTGTGACTTCAAGATTGTGAAAGAAGGTTGCGAGGAAAGCGATCTAGATTATGCAATTGATGAATTCAGTTGCACAGATATCATCAAGGCAGAACCAGAGAATGTGATCAAAGCAGAGGAGATAACATGGTATGGCTTTGAATCTATTGCTAGTCCTTCTGGTGGTTCAGAAGTAACAATTGAGATTGCGCCAAGCTTGCGAGGAACCATGACGGCATTGAGTACTAGAGCAAATCCACACTCTTCTCTACAACTACTTGAGAGGTTTTGGATGCCAAATTTATTCAGCGGTTTCGTCGGGAGGATGGTACATTCCATCGAGTACTCGCATCACCTTTTCTCGATGATGTTATGGATGAATTTTAAGAGAAGAATGTTGTACCAGGCAGAGAAGATGAACGTAAAGATGAAAGCCCTGAAGGGTAAAATTGGTGCAGGGAGAAGTAAAGAAGAGCAGGAGTTGTGGAAGAAGAGGATTCTGATGGGAAACCGATGCCAAAGAGCGCATTTCGCCGACTCCTTTTATGATGCTGAGGGAAAGCAGATTGTAGAATATGGCAAAGATCATATAGAGCTTGATATTGGAGGAGGAGAAGAGGGCATGATGGTGGAGGCTAGAATTATCAGGAACTTGGAGTACTATCTTTCAAAATAATTGAGGCCATGTTGGTTGTCATTACTACTGCAAGTGTATTATATACTGATGTACTTCCAGTTTTCTTGTGCTCTTCTTCCTTTAAGTAATTTGCCAATTGGATGCAGTCTTAAGAGTTCACTTTGGTGTTCAAATAAGCATGGCACAAAGTACACATTGAAAGATTTACTTTCCTTCTAATATAGATTGCTTTAAATGCTAACACTTTTTTTTTATTTGAAGCATCAAGTGTGAATTATTGCTTACTTATTTTCTTAGTACCTGCAAGCAGAAATTCATCCTTTTAGCATAAATTTTTGTTGACGTTCAGAATATTCCGTAGCCGAAATTATTCTATCACCTTGTCGATGAAACAACAAAGGGAAAAATAGTCTATTGTCTTACAAGATTATTTACATGCATCATGCGATTTCAGTAATCAGAGTAGTATGTCTGCTAATGTCTCTCACTGTCGGCTTTATCAATTGTTTTCTTAGTTCTCATCAGTAATGAATGCAAATAAAAGGATTTGTTAAGGGAATGTGAGAGAGATGCTTCTGTTGTTTTCTTCAAAGATTAGTTTTATAGGGCAGCTCCTGCACAGATTTTTCTTGCATTAGAGCGAACTTTTTTCGAAGAGGGAGAAACAAGAGGGGCTAGAGCCGCCCTTCAATATGATTGCATTAAGAGAATTATACATGATCATTAGGAAAATTGTTTGTCTTCTGCTATATCACATTGGAGCAGAAGAACTACACTGGTTAGCATAGTTCAACTTGATTTGGTTTAGGATTTATCACCAACCAACCAGTATACAAAGGAATAACTTTTACAAGAAAATTTTCAAGTAACAAAATCCAATAAAGAAAAAATCGAACTGTACATATAATTCAGAACCAGAAACCAAAGCTTCTTCTTCTTCTTCTTGTCTGGTTTTCTGACCCAATCTCATAGATAGGTGATTCGCATCTAACTCCTTTTCTCCGATGGTTAATAGTATCAGTCGTGTGGAAGTTTCCTAGGCCCTTAGGATTCTCAAACACCGGCATCCTGTAATGTGGATAGCCAGGTGACGATAGAAGCTGCTCGGATGGATCAAAGAGCGGCGATTCTTTCCTATGTGCTGCATTGGCTCTTAAAGAATTCTCTACAACTCCACATTCTTCTTTAAGTCTATTCTGTATATCTATCAGAACAGACAGCATTTTATCTGACTTTGTTTGGGCCTTTGGATTTGAAGCTTTTTGTTTGTAGACATTAGTACAGCTCGCATGAGGTCGGGATTTGGATTTCTTGTAGCATTGCATGCAGAAATTCTTTAACCTCTCAGAGTTGAAAGCTCTCCTATTGGCTTTGTCAGATAGACATGCATATGCCTGCTACCAGAACAACAAATCCACAAAAGGATAAAGTCATAATCTTTAATCTAAACAACACCAAATCTTTATTACCTCTGAGACAAGCTTGAATGCAACATCGGCCTTGGGATGCTTGTTCTTATCTGGATGAAGCTGCAGTGCTGCACTAATTCACAAATCCATGAATCAAAACTTATCTTCGTGAGTATAATTAAAATTGAGCATTACCCAGTTGACGATATCTCTTTCGAACGGCATCAATCCCCTCATCTTCATCAACCTGTACATAAATTTCACCACAGGCACAAATAAATTGAAGTAGTAGGATTAAAAACAACAAGATCATCAACAGTAGTACATCATTACATTGAGAACTAAGTACCAGTCGATAAAGACTGTCTTCCGAGGACTGCGACGGCGATGAGTACATGAGGAGAAGGCAGATGAGATGGAGCAAATCTCCACCACTAACTGTGATTTGGATTCCATTTCCTCTCCCGTTGACCTTCTTCCCGTTGTGTTGAAATTTTGAAAGTAGTACTAGCACAAAAAAAAGAAGAGAGTATGTGATTAATGATTGCTTGCTTTTATGAGTACATTTGCTGTTATGATAGGAGATTTGGGGGCGTGCGTCAATTGGGAGAGTGCGAGGTTTTCTGCTAACGGTAGGCGAGTTTGGTGGGAAATTTGAGTGCGGTGCGGAGAGATTACCGTTGGGTTGGACTCCTAACGGGTCGCGGATCCTATGCAGCCATGGTTGCAGTACTTTTCTGCAATGGGGTACTAGGCAGCCTGTGATTAGCTTCCATGCACTATATTCAAGTGACGGCCAGGAACAGGATTTTATGCAATTTGAAACTAGAAAAGAAAACAAAAAACGCACACCTTTTTATTCAAAATATACAGCTCACGGGTTGTAGTTTCCGTATACAACCACTTGTGCACAGAAACATACACTCAAGTCACAGCAGTAAATAAAAAGACTTGAGCTTCAACTGATTGTCTTCGTGCACTAAAAAAAAAAAAATTCAACTGATTGTCTTCACCAACCAACTCTACTAGAGTTCGTAGATATCTTGCTCATGACCAAGGTGGTCATGAGTTCAACTCCAACCCTAAATAATATTGTGGAGAAATTGTTTGGTGGTTAATGGTTTGGTGGCTTGGCTCGATTCGATTGATGGCTCAGCAGTATGATTAGCTTGGAAGAACAGCTTAGTAATGCAACGACTTGAAGCAGGTCTCGACGGCGTTTGATTCGTAGCCTTTGGGCCTTGAAGAGATTGCTCTTGTTGTTGGTGTGTAAGGCCATGTGAAAATGGAACCGTAAAGAAATAAGCAATTGTGATGAGGGGAAGAAGCATTGCTATGGCAATCTTAGTAATTGTAACCTACTTACTGTGGCCTTGGGGGTTTGTTGTTTATATAGATGGATCATGGCAGTTGAATATTATTGGATGATGTGAATGGATCACCAATAAGATCATAGCGGGGAAAGAAATATTGTGATACTATAGTAGTATTACATCTTTTGCATTTATATTGGTCATGTACTGATCATAATTGTAGGTATAATTGTGATTCATGAAACAAGATTTAGGGAGAATATTTAGAAGTGAAGTGATCAATGAGAAGAGGGTGTGATTTTGTGAGAATCTAACTCCCGTGAAGGTACTTTTGGCCTTATGGTCCCGCTAAACTTCATAAGAGATTTGTGGAAAGACTAACCACAGGAAAAATAATATTCTCTTCCCTAGAGACTAAAGATTAATAACCTTGGATAAATTATATTTTGCATGATATTTATAGAGGTGATGTTTGACTTTATTCATCACAAAATGGGGTCTATGTATCTAGTTAAACCCTCATAAACATTGAACCAAACACTCTAAATTCAAAAAGTAGAAACCACTACCACTCTATGATTCTATCTATCAGATTAGTGTTTGATTTATTGCTGGCCCATACAAAATCATCTCAAATCTAAACTTCTAATCTCATAACATGACAAACAACTCAATTAGTAACCATTACCCCTTCAAGTCTGTGATTCTGTGATTAGATATTGACTAATGATGGCCCAAATCTTTGCTTAACAAAGAACTTTGTCCAAGTTCATGTGATCATCCATGAAGGCTATTCCAATATATAAATACTAATCTTTTGCAAACAAATCATTTCATTAATTCTTAAACCAGACTAAAACATAGTATGGTTCCTTGACTACTTTACCAATAAGAAACAACTATCCAAATGGGTCCCCATGCAGCACTGCTTCACACAAATTGGCACCCCTTGCAATAGTTCACCAAATAAATGTGATAGTGTGTCAAAATTATGGCACCAATCCAAGTTTCTAGTTAGACTGTCAAGTATATGGTGTAGTTTTTTTTTTCCATCATAGCTCATCTGGACCTCCAAGAAATAGTTAAGACTATGTGATATCTATTGTTAATTTGTCATAGTTTTTGGGGCCCATGATACCTATATCTAAACAGTTAATACTACTCATCATTGAATATATACTTCATCAGTCACCCTCATTTAGGTATTAATATTTGCTAAAGAAATATTGAAATGCTCTGCAAATCTAGAAGTAATTAATTATCTTACTCAATTTTCCATTTACTTTTTACCCTTTTGTAGTATAAAATTGTTATTGCTTTTCAAATAAATAACTAAATATTCAAATTAACCATTAAGAGATTTCACATTGGTTATTTTATTATATAGTACTGTAAACAACTATTGCCTCCATTAGTTTAGAATTGTTAGCTTACCTACTTGTTGAAGATGTTTTGTTTGCTAGAAGAATCAAAAACATTTATTCCATGCTTTATTATTGACTCAAGATAATGTTAGATGAGAGAGTAACACCTTAAAATATGGCAGCCAATCACAGACTGCCAAGCATCCAACTATACAGGAATTCCCTGCATTCCAGGTTGCAGGCATTAATGAGATGGTGGAGGTTGAGCTTTCCCATCGAAATTATTGTCTACTTTTAAATTAAATTATATTTTTTATCTACTTCATTATAAACTAATGGCAATTGGAGAGGCTTCATAAATACTTCTTATAGTGTATACAAACTTCGGAAACGTTATCCAAACAAAAAAAGTACCAACACAAGCTTATCTTATTTGTACCAAGTGAACTGTAACCTTACATTGTGGTGGGCCCTGCCAGCATCAATTCAGAAACACCCAATTGGAGCCGGCACCACGGATTGGGTTAAAAAGTAGGGTAACTTTATGAAGTGGGTGCGCTTATTGGAGTGCATAGTTTTTAGTTTAATAAGTTTTAACTCGTGACGACTGACGAGCTTTTGAAACGGAACGGCGCGATGCATTACGTTACGTTACGTTACGTTGTTTTATTCTTCGAGGAAGACAAGAAGTAACTTGTCGGTGTTAAGGGGTAACCCAATTACATAATTCCCGTCCAGCAACCGAAGTGGAGGGGAAATTTGCAGAAAGGTCCTCGTTATTTTTTCACCGAGGCATCGCGCTTTTGTACAAATTACACGATCCACCCGTCGCTCGACGTAGGCAATTTATACTGGAAGAACCTTATTTTCGCGAATAAATAAAGTTGAGGGGCTTCCTGCAAAACTTTGTTTCACCTAAAGCACGCAACAGGGCGAGGAGGAAGGGGGAGGGAGGGGAAGCGTAGTAGCTTCGTTAATGTCGAAAATTAGCGACTTAAATACTCGAGAAAATCGAGATTAGTCTCGAGATTGGAGTCTGGGGTTTCTCTTCTTTCGTCGATCCGTCTCCGATTGAGATCTAGATGGCGACGGTGACGATGGCGACGGCGGCGGGGATGGCGATGCTGCTCTACTTCGTACTTAGTCGAAGAATAGCGGCGAAGGAGGCGGAGGAGGAGCGGATCTCCGGCGACGATGGCGATCTCTCGAAGCTAGGAAGGCCGGGGAGGAGGAGGATCGCCCGGAGGCCCGCCCAGCCGCCGGCGACGTGGCGAGAGGCGGTGGCGACGCTGGCTGAGGCGCTCCGGTTTACCTACTCGGAGACCCTAGGGAAGTGGCCGATCGGGGATCTGGCGTTTGGGATCAAATATCTAATGAGGCAGCAGGTGAGAATTGGATGCGGCTCGTTTGTATTTATTTGTCCGGTTTATAGTACGAATTTGTTATGTTACGATGAAATTTGGTTTTCCGTGGCGATTGAATCTGCAGAAGAATGAATAACGGGATATTATCTGTTACAATTAATGCAAAAAAAAAAAAATTCTCATTTGCTCTTAGTAAACCTTCCTCTGTTATCTACAAAGTAAGTTGGGATTGTGAATAATGTGATATAGCCTGGCAAAATATTTCTTTTGGGCAAATGGAATTTTCCATGGGTTGTGATTGTATATGCTGCATTTGTTAATTTGATAATGATGTGAGGTAATATTGGAATTTTTGGCAAGTTCATATTTGTCTCCTTCGTGATAGATATAGTTTCTCATACTATCAGTGCTATGCTCATCCTGGAGTAGTGGGTATAAGAAAGATAGAGAATAACCTTTTTAAAACTTTGCCAATGCCATATCAGACGAAAACAGGACTTTATGAAGGTAAACCTAAGTGTTAACAATACTGCTTCCTTAGATATTTTGTTTGCTGAATCGTTAGTGAAGGACAAACTGGTATAGATCAAACTGTTTGTGGTACAATCTGCCATAGTACGATGAGAGGAGTCTATCATTCTCAAACTCAAAGCATATTAGCATTGAATCTCTACATGCTTAATATCTTGTTTAAGTTTTAAATTCGCTTCAAACAAGGTTTTATATAATTTATCAAATTGATCTGTTCTATCAACAAAGCATTATAAATTGTAAATTATTATTGTTCTTAGGTTTTTTTTACTTAATATATATACAAGAGAATTTAACTCCATGGAGAAGTCAAATTATGAATTTCTATCTTGGACTCAGAACAAGTGAATGATCTAATGGGGCAATAGAGATTGCCTTGTCATTTACTTCCTTCAGCATGTCGAACTGTCAAGCGTCTGATACTTTTTCAGAGAGCTCCATTGATCTAGAATACTATTGTCTTGCTGGACTGGTTGATTTTCTATATGATATTCTTCTAACTGTTTTTTATTATAACTCTACCAAATTTTTTCAGGGTAACTTGCACGTTGCAAGTGTATATGCTGGAAGTAATTGTGAGCAATTGAAAGGCTCTGAGATTATGTCTGAGTTGATTTATTCGCTAAGGTTATTAAACTTTTGCATGCTTTTCTCTAAGAAACCATTCCCAGTATTCTTGAAGTCTGCTGGATTTTCCCAAGAAGATGTTCTCCTTCAAGAGCCTAAGGCAGGGGTGAGTGGTTACTAATAGACCTTGCAAATATCTTAATTTTTGCAGTAGAATCGTATTGGGATGTTGATTGAGTTACTAGCTATAGTAAACACAAACTGATTCCTTGATTTGTTTTTTCCTAACGTGCTTTTATACTCTTTGCAGCTTTTGAAGCCTGCTTTCACAATTTTATGTGATAAAAGCTCCAAAACTTTTCTTCTTTTGGTTCGAGGCACTCATAGTATTAAAGATACATTGACCGCTGTGACTGGTGCTGTGGTTCCTTTCCACCATTCACTTTTAGATGAAGGTGGAGTCAGCAAATTAGTATTAGGTTATGCACACTGTGGAATGGTTGCTGCAGCCCGTTGGATTGCAAAATGTACTACTCCATGTCTCCTTAGTGCTGTTAGTCAATATCCTGATTACAAAATCAAGGTACTTCTAGATGTTCTAGTTAAACTGCATAGAGTGCTGCTCCGTGTTTTTAGTTATATAGATGCTTATATGTATCTCTTTTACAAATTAATAACTGATCATCTTTCCGTATTATCATTAGATTGTTGGACATTCATTAGGTGGTGGGACAGCTGCACTCTTGACATACATTCTGCGGGAACATAAAGAATTATTTTCAACCACCTGTGTTGCATTTGCACCAGGTATCATCTAAACCTTTTCAGTAATTTTTTATACTTTTTATTGCCCTTATAGGAGAGGTCAGTGTATTATCTTCTACTTGTCAGCTGCATGCATGACATGGGACTTGGCAGAATCAGGGAAGCACTTTATTACTACCATTGTCAATGGTGCTGACCTGGTTCCAACATTTTCAACTGCATCTATTGATGATCTTCGTGCTGAGGTACTGCATATTCTCAATCAATGTTTCATTTTCTGCTGATTCTTCTTTGTACTATGCCTTTTTTTTCCCCATTTGTAATGTGGATTATTTGTATTACAAGTATGATCTCTCGTGTAATACTGGTTACCAATTCTACCTGAAACTTTAATGTAAAAAAAAAAAGACTATTAGTTAGTTAGTTTTCTGAGTTTCGATAACAATAATAGCAATTAAGCGTGTTGCTATTCAATCTTCCAGCTATTTGGTTTGTTGTCTTAGTTAATGCGACAATCTGTTATTGTTGCCTTGCTATTTACACTAAAAATAACTTTTGCATCCAAATTGCTGTGATAATGTTCATAGTGCAGAATTTTAGAAGCTGCAGGTCTACATGGCTACGCATGCATATACTGAGTAGCTGTCTCCACACATGTTATGCATGTCATATTAGCTAGAGCTGTTGTGAATTTAAGTAGTCATTCACTTCTTTATCTGGTTTATTAACTTTGAGCATGAGCTTGATCTTAACCAAAAAGACAGCGGCAAAGCTTTTTCACAGATTAAAGAGTGGTTAATTGTCATTCTTGCAAATATCAAGTTGAAACGAAGTTTTTTTTTGTCATAAATTACATTACCCTTTTATTGTGTCAAATGGTTAGATCTAAAAGCCAATTTACACCAAATAACTCATCTGGTGATTTCACTTGTCACCCCTGTCCAGGGTGACCAATCTCCAATGGGAGAAATGGCCCTTAAAACTACCACAGCTTGGCTAGAAATATGGAATCCAACAGTCTATACATAGCCTGAGAGGAGGTCTGATTAGTTTAGACTTTCTGTCAGGTGTTCTGTATATTGATAACATTGATCACATCATGCACTTCCAAAATCTAGATTGATCAATAAATATCATTTCAGCAGACATGATTTACTGTATAAATAATTTTAGAATACTGGATATGCTTATATCACATCAATGACTCTAATGTTGTTATTGATTTCACGTTTGTAATTATCCTTCATATCCTCTTATTCAGGTGACAGCATCTTCATGGCTAAATGATCTGAGGGATCAAGTGCAACAGACACGTTTTCTGAATGTTGTTTACCGGTCTGCAACTGCATTAGGTTCTCGTCTACCATCTATTTCTAGTGCACGAGATAGGGTTGCAGGTGCTGGCGCGCTATTACATCCTGTGTCCAGTAAAACTCGGGTAAAAAATTGCTCAAAAAATGGGGCCGACTTGCATTTCAGATTAATAACTTCATTAACCAATCAAGTATTGGTTGTTTGAAGTTTTAGTTTTAGTTGCATTCTTCTACCTCGATCTTCGAATTTTGAGTTTGGGTTCTTCTTTCATGATATTGCAGGTTGTGATGAAAGGTGCGCAGAATGTTGCACAAGCTGTTGTTAGGAGTCGATCGGCACTCTCTTCTTGGTCCTGCATGGGAGCACGTCGTCGAGCTGTGGGCTCATTTCTAATCCCTAAAGATGAGACGATTGTTGAAACTCACTCCGCATCTCTACTGGAAAACTCTTTTACAGACGAACAAGCAGACTCTGATGTACGACTGGATAAACAGCAATTTGATAGTTCTAGTGGTCTAGACCACGAGGAAACAGATGAAAATGCACTTGTACAGGCAAATGGAGGTACTAGGGTGTCTACTGCAGAGGAGATGACTGAAGGTGATTTGTGGATTGAGTTGGAAAAAGAACTCCACCGGCAAGATGAAGATGATGAACGCGCTCGAGAAGAAGAAGCCGCTGCGGTAAAAGAAATCATGGATGAAGAAAATGCTGTCCTACAAACAGTAGAAGACAAGCAGCCAATCTCATCAGATGCCTTGGGACATCAATTCTATCCACCAGGTAAGATTATGCACATGGTTGCTTTGCCGCCTTCAGAGGATGACGCTGATGATGATGTTGCAAACGATGAATATAGCATTGGTATCTATAGGACCCCCAGAGAACTGTACAGCAAGATTCGTCTCTCCAAAACCATGATTAATGATCATTATATGCCTATGTATAAGAAGATAATGGAGTTACTGATAGACAAGCTTGCAAAGGAGGATGATGGGTGTAAAGATTTATTTATGTGAATGATTTAATAAATTTATAGGGGCAAATGCAGCAAGTTTCTTCTGATTCTGAGTCTTGTCTATATTCGTGATCATTTTCAGACTTTTTAGCAGAACATTTCAACTAACTAGTTTTCCAATAAACTTTTCAGATATTTATCAATAACAAGTTAATCATCAGATTAAGTAAAATTCGCCTAAAATAATTAATAATTTTTTGCTGTAATGTTATGTAGTAGGCCCTCTCAGAGGAGGTAACCTTCCAAAAATTGGCGGGCGAGCCGCACCCAAAGTAAGGGGCGAACTCACTCGCACACAAAGACGTGTTCGCTTCGTAGGGTGTCGGCACGACTCGCCGTCTCTATCCGATCATTGACGAGTCGCCTCTCACCCCCGACAGGACGAGTTAGGTATAAATAAGTAGCCCTCCTCCTCCTTTTATAAACCTCTCTGACTCTAATAACATT
Source organism: Typha latifolia (assembly GCF_019914945.1). Classification (NCBI taxonomy): domain Eukaryota; kingdom Viridiplantae; phylum Streptophyta; class Magnoliopsida; order Poales; family Typhaceae; genus Typha; species Typha latifolia. The sequence continues at coordinate 17,911,968 of NC_133087.1, read as the reverse complement.
CGGACTTCCGATGTGGGACTAAATTAAAAACTCACGCGCCCCGTTACCAAAATTTCCCAAACCCCCCGTAATTCGAGGGTTTAGGGTTTAGAAGACTCTCCGTCTCTCGGCACGGAGGTACGGGAGCCCTAATTCTTCTCTTATTTGCTCTTTTTATGGGGGAATTATTGCGATTTTTCTTGATTAAGCCCTTCTTGCTTGGATGTATGATCCAAAGGTGCGTCTCTTTTTAGGTTTCGGGAGTGGAACTCTACAAAACGCGAAGAAGGATGGGCTCGAGATTGGGGGATCATAGTCAGTCTTTGGATGCCACTGTTGCACTCTTGGAACCAGATGCTATTCAAGACGGATTGGAGTAAGATTTATTCATTTGATTATTTAGTTTATTTGATTCGTATTTAAGTTATGGAAGTTTTAAGTTGGAATTGATGATCTTGTAATTATTTTCTCTACGTTGCAGTTCTAATGGGGATGGAAGCAACGCAATTATTTTGTTTGACAAGAAAAAGAGCAAATTGAAAGGAGAAGGCGAGGTATTTCTAGATTATATATGGGTACTTTTTGATATTTTTAACAAATTGGGTAATGATAGTCATTGCCTTTAGAGATTTTCCATCTTTCTGTCAGGTATCTAAGAAGAGCAAGAATAAAGAAGCTCCAGCCATGTGCAAAAGCATGCAAAGGAAGTTAAAGAAGTTGGAGGTATGTGCTTGTCTCCTTTTTTGGACTTCAGAGTTTTTTTTTTTTTTTGTTGGTTATATCTTATTAAATTTGTGTGCGATCCTTTTATTCAGGAGGAGAAGCAAAGTAAGTTGCTGCAAGCCAAAAGTATTAAGCTTCTGGGGTATGCTGCATTGTTTTGTTTCAGCCTAATTGTACTCTTGATTGTGGTGCCGATTTTGTGATAACTTCTCTGAATGATCCATCACTTTTTTCTGGTCCTGCTGCAGGAAGTATAAAATAGGGGATGGTGCATATTCTCTTCTCCATTCTTCAGGGACTATTGGTCAAGTATGTAACATTTAGTAGGATTTCTTGACTAGATTATGTTGTTGGTTTTGATCTTGTTTTGATATATGGATAATTGTGATCTAGGCCGAGACTTTGAAGGAAAAACGGAGGCGTGCTGTACAGTTGTCTAAGGCAGGATTGGAGGTACCTGATGAAGTCTCACCTTTCAAAAAGATCAGTCAGAAAGATTCTGAGGAGACTGATGTCACACAGAAATTTGATTCTGTTCTTCCGATGAAACGGAAGGAGCAAGAGAATAAGACTCTTAGCATTTCTCTTGGAACTGAAGCAGAGGCAACTGGTAAGAGCCAACCAGTTATGGATATTGGATTAAGTGTGCCACCCCCATTAGCAGAAACAGATGAAGACATTGGTATTAAAAAGCCAGAAGATCAGAAGAACTCCACATCCACTTTAAGACCTTGTCAGATGGAACAAGGGATTAATTCACAGGTGTGGCATAATATTTATACGAATAATTGTATTAGCTAATACAGGCTATATATGTTAGTTTTTATGGTCACATATTAACCACTTATTATACCTTTTTTTGTGCCCAAAACTCTGAGCAACTGCCTTGTGGAGTATATCTTTCTTCAGTCATTGTGGAGTATGAATCTCCCTTCAGTCCACATTATTAATTATTGATTCTTTTGCACTACCAAAGAATGCTCCTCCACTCCACTAACCTGAATCTCATTCATTGTTGCTCTAAGACAATATGATATATCTAGAACATACAGCATTGTATTTGATTATTCTGCACTATTATCAACATGATCACAAAGTTGCACCAGTCTCTTTCTAATGTCCATGGCTTGTTATTTCTGTTTTTTTTTTTACATTGTTGAACTTCTTAGATGGCTTGTTTTTTCATTTGCTTTTTCAAACTCCAGGCCAGAGGGGTAGATCTTATGATCCAGGAACATGTGAATGTTGCCCCAACTTTAGTGCATGTATCAAGGCCACATGAGATTGAGGAGAAAAGGAAGGATCTCCCTATAGTAATGATGGAACAGGAAATAATGGAAGCTATCAATGAACATTCTATTGTAATTTTATGTGGAGAAACAGGATGTGGGAAAACTACACAGGTTCCTCAGGTACATGTCCACTAGGTATTTCTTGTTTATCATTCGATTTGCCATGTAATACTTATTGCTCTTTGTTTAAATTTCGTGTTACAGTTCTTATATGAAGCTGGTTTCGGTTCAAGTGACCATTTTGATAGAAAAGGAATCATAGGCGTGACACAACCACGTCGTGTTGCGGTTCTTGCCACTGCCAAGCGAGTATCCTTTGAGTTAGGACTCCGTCTTGGAAAGGAGGTTGGTTTTCAAGTTAGGCATGATAAAATGATAGGCCAAAGCTGCTCCATCAAGTTCATGACTGACGGAATTTTACTTCGAGAAGTCCAGGTTCTCTGCTAAAATTTTGCCCATGTACTTTTTTTGATACACAACTGTCTTTTCCATCATGATCGTTACTTACTAAATGGAAAATAGCACGTATAGTAAAGAATTTTATAATTGAATATAAACTTCACATTTGGTATGGGTGAACAATGATCTTGTGCAACATCCTTCCCTAGTTCAATTAGTTCTTCTCGGCTCTTGGAGAGGGAAAATGAAAGCTCCCCATGGGTAAAATAATATCGTTCTAGCGTAGCTACGGTATCAACGACAAGAATGATTGGTGTTGTAAATTCAAATCTTCTAGAAGTTTTTTTTTTCTTGACTAATTACAAAGGTTTTATTCACTGGGCTTCTGTGATTTTTTAATTGAACTTATTCATAATACTGTCATCTGCTGGGAAAGACCTGTGTTGATCCTCCAAGCCCCTTTCTCCTTTTAAAGAAGCTTTATCTAAACGATACCAAAATGGTTCAGGATATTCACTAAATTAGTAAATTGGCTCCTCCGCAGAGTGATTTTCTGTTGAAGCGCTATTCTGTGGTCATCTTGGATGAAGCCCATGAAAGGAGCTTGAACACAGATATACTACTTGGCATGCTATCACGAGTAATAAGACTTCGCAAGGTATATATCCGTTAACTTGTCTTTCCATCTATCTTGATAAAGAATCTTTGCGCTGATTAACCTGAATGCGCATGGCAGAAATTATATATGGAACAGCAGGAGAAGATACTGTCTGGAGTGAGCATCAGTCAAGAAAATATGGTCAGTCAGTTGAAAGTTGTGCTAATGAGTGCTACCTTGCGAGTTGAGGACTTCATTTCAAACAGGAAACTGTTCTCCGATATCCCGCCAGTTCTAGAGGTTCCTGTAAGACAGTTTCCCGTGACAATTTACTTCTCAAAAAAGACACAAGAAGATTATATAGGTCAAGCTTATAAGAAGGTCATGTCAATCCACAAGAGACTCCCACCTGGTGGAATACTTGTGTTTGTTACTGGACAGAGGGAAGTGGAATTCTTGTGTAAGAAGTTACGGAAAGCATCACGGTGGCCTACTGAACAAAGATCCTTGGGACAAGCAGGTAATGAGATCACTGCAAGCTCAGAGATGGAAATGAAGGATATTTCTGAAGCATATGAGATAGGAAGCAATTCACCCCATCAGCAAACTGACAGATTTAACTCATACAATGAGGACGACAGCATTCCAGAGACGAGTTATGATTCATCCGACTTCGAAACACAGAGTGAGGCTGAAGATGATAGTGATGATGAAGATTCTATCACTTGTGAAGCCCCAGAAAAGGATGGTTTGGTGTTAGATTTTCTAAGAGATGTTGAGAGTGTCTCTTTACTGAAAGCTTCTTTTGAGGCTCTAGCTGGAAAGCCAAGAGATCAAAATTGCAAAGACGAATCAAGTCGTCTCGTTGCTCCTGCTGCAGATAAGAGCACAGAATCTACTCCTGTTTCTGCTGGTCCACTCTATGTTTTGCCACTTTATTCAATGCTACCTGCTTCTGCTCAGCTCCGTGTATTTGAAAATGTACCTGAAGGGGAAAGACTTGTTGTAGTAGCAACTAATGTTGCTGAGACTTCGTTAACTATTCCCGGAATAAAATATGTAGTTGATACTGGCAAAGAAAAGGTCAAAAACTATAATTACACCAACGGAATAGCAGCATATGAAGTCCAGTGGATAAGCAAAGCATCAGCTGCTCAGCGTGCAGGAAGAGCTGGAAGGACAGGACCTGGGCACTGTTATCGCCTCTACTCTTCTGCAGCCTACAGTAAAAATAATTTATTTCCTGAGTTCTCCTTTCCTGAGATTTCCATGATTCCAGTTGATGGTGTTGTACTCCTGATGAAGTTTATGGGTATTGACAAGGTGCAAAAAGCTTCTTACAAATTTCTGTCTCCTTTGCTTTGTTTCCTTGTCAGTTTTTTTGACTTATACTCAGATATTCTTTGTGTTGCCTAGGTTGCAAACTTTCCATTCCCAACCCCTCCTGAGGTCGAAGCTTTGGTGGAAGCTGAGCGCTGCTTAAAGGCCCTTGAGGCACTTGATAGCCAAGGTGGACTTACACCTATAGGGAGGGCCATGGCACAATATCCTATGAGTCCTCGTCATTCTCGTATGCTTTTGACAGTTATTCAGATCATGAAGCATCAGCAAGGCTATAGCCGTTCAAATTTGGTACTTGGATATGCTATTGCTGCTGCCTCAGCTTTAAGTTTTTCTAGTCCTTTACTTGTGCAGTTTGGGAAGGAGCATGAAATAAATGATCAGATGGATCAGGAAGAGAAACTTGATGTTGATAACTTGAAGGACCTACAGGAAAAGAATAGACAGAAGAAAATAAAAGCTATGGCAAGAGAGGCACGAACAAGATTTCGTAATCCCAGCAGTGATGCACTGACAATTGCTTATGCTTTGCAGTTATTTGAACTGGCAGAGAACTCTGTGGAGTTCTGCAGAAGCAACTCGCTTCACTTGAAGACGATGGAAGAGATGTCGAAGTTGAGAAAACAACTGCTGCAGCTGACATTCCATCATAGCAAGTTTTGTGAGGAATTTGCATGGAATCATGGAAATGCTGAGGATGTAGAGCGCTCTTGGAGGGTACACTCTAGTAAGCAGCCTTTACAAATGAATGAAGAGGAGATTTTAGGGCAAGCTATATGCGCTGGATGGGCTGACAGAGTTGCAAAGCGTGTTCGTTCATTTCGTCAATCAGCAGAAAACAATACAAAGGCCAGAGCTGTTCGTTATCAATCTTGTGCTCATAAAGATACTGTGTATCTCCATCGTTGGTCTTCTGTTTCTCAGACTGCACCGGACTATCTAGTTTATTCGGAACTTCTTCACACAAAGAGGCCTTATATGCATGGAGTAACAAGTGTTAAGTCAGATTGGCTTCTCAAGTATGCTAGTTCTCTTTGCACCTTTTCATCCCCGTTGACAGACCCTAAACCATATTATGAACCTCTAAGTGACAAGGTCTTTTGTTGGGTCAGTCCCACTTTTGGCCAGCATAATTGGCAGCTTCCATTACATAGTTTATTTATAAAGAATGGAGTCCTTCGGATGTCTGTATTTTCATGTTCTTTGCTAGAGGGGGATGTCTTGCCATGTTTAAGGTCCTTTCAGAAATTCCTGGCAGCACCTCCATCTACTGTACTGAAACCTGCGGCATTGGGTCAAAGAAGGGTTGGGGATCTTCTATACAAAATGAAGATTGGCTCAAGAGTGATTGATAGCCGTGCAATGCTAAGAAATGCATGGAGTGAAAATCCTGATTTCCTTTATCCTGAGATTCGACAATGGTTCCAGGAGGGATTTCATAATCGTTTCAGAGAAGTCTGGGAACAGATGCACCATGAGGTTCTTCTTGAGGGCCATGAGCTGTTTCCCAAGAGGGCAAAGAAAGGAAGAAAGTAGATGATGCAGACTATTATGAAGTCGAGATGGCACATTCTGGTGATTGTTCTGCCTTTTGGTACCCGATCACCATTTTCCAGTCTGTCTGACGATTGATGCCTATGTGGGCTCCCCAAAGGCTGAAACTTCTGTGATGAGGTACGATGTATGAATTATAATTATTTTTTCATTGCTTGTAATCGAAGACAAAAAAAAAATGAGGGTGATATTCGGAGCACAATGAACGTGAAACGAATTACATTTATGTGTATTATTTCCTGACATTTGCTTTAACCTTCTCATTAGTTTCTTGTCATATGCATGCCCAAATGCAGTTACTGTGGGTGACATCACAATCAGTATAATGATTCGTACAAAACAATTTTCTTCTCATATGGACGAATTGGAAATGTCAACTAGCGGCAGTAACGGCATTCAGTGATGAGAGATGGTCCGGTAACAATGAACAGTGGATATTGGTGGTAATGGAGGTGCACAAGAGTTTGAGGGTTCAGTGGGGCTTCAGACTTTAGCCTTTGTCGATCTGCCGCCAACTTCAATAGTGAAATGCAGCACTGGCATTCGAGCTCTGGCTATTTGGGTCAGTAGGACACCGGACACGCCATCTCAGAATTCACTTGTATGTTTCATTGGGAAATTATGTGCATGTTCTATTTTTTAAGTTTATTTATTTTGTCTTGAAAAGAGTTCCATCTCTGTATTATATTTATATAGGAGAACCATGATAGTCCTGGATGTCTATTGTATTATAGTACATGCACTCTATTTGGAAGTTTTCAGAGCACAAAATCTTGGAGTTGGTTCTCGTATTTCTAAACTGACACATCCCAATATGTAGGACATTATTTCCAGGTGATATGTAACCATTCAACTTCCAAAATACAAACGTAGAATCTGAGTAGCAAAAAGAAAACGAGAGCTGCTGATACATGCAAGTCATGCATCAAAGCACCACAAATTTGCAAATCCCATTCATAAGATGATTGCACGAGAATACAGTTTTCCTTCAGATTCACGTGAATATAATGAGAGTCGATTTGTGGAGTTATTTATACAAAACCAAGTGCAGTTCCAAAAGTAGTGCATTTTCAATCCCATCCATTTTAAAGCTGTCAAATTACCCTCCATAACGGCTCTTGAGCGAGTCTGGAGGCTCTTCCTCCATGATGCCTGATCCAGCTGAGGCCAAGTATTCACGAATAGTTGTTCTACGATCACTGATGAAGGTGTGATCTAAGAAGTTATCATAAGCTAGGTTCCCAAGATTTTTTGCTGCCAAAACACTGCAGAACTACGTTAGGCGTAACTACATGAAAACAAAAGCAATATGCAAATTCGTCTTAACAAACTACCATTGTAACTTGACATATAACTATCAATAATGGTTGGAATGGAAAATATTATGTATCTTTCAGATTTATGTAAAAAAATTTCATCAGACATATAGTTATCAAGATGCAGTTAGTGATTGGAGAATTACATACAACATTCTAATGGATTTCTGACTGATGATTGTAATAAAATTTAACGTAAATGACTGAATATTGCTACACTTACCAATGTCTAAGATATATGCGACATGGTAGAATATCATCTCGCCATATCTTATGGATGTTGTATCGTCCATAATTCTGGAAAAATATTTCCTTGCTACCTGCAGAAGATGATGTAGGATCACTAAAAAGATCTGCAGAAATAAATTGAACTCTCAATTCCAACATGCAACACAAGGAGAAAATCCTGGCCTATCGGAAATAACAATTTCATTTGGATACAACAAATAGAGGAGTGAAACAAAATTTCACAACGCTCTCTAACCTAGTGTTGTTCCAATAGTGAATCTATCCAATCTGCTCATGTCTGAATATGGTCATAAAAGCACAATCAAATAAAAATGCATCAAAATGTCCAGAAGATCAGGTTGATTTCTTCATGCAATGTGAATTCTTCATGCTATACTAAATGAACGATTATAGAATCCAAAAATAAGCTTCAATTTTACCTTGGCATCTCACTTGAAAATACTCTTCATCAGTATATCTAGCACACACCACCTGAACAAGTTCCCAAGAGGTACAATCTGTTACCATAACTACTAAACCACAGAAAAAAAAAATTAGAACCAACAAAAGCTGCAATGCTACACCCAGCAAGAACAAGCACTTACTGCTGGATTTGGAAAAGGAGATCCATCAAGTTCTTCAGGAATTACCTGCAAGTTAAGACATGCATATATACAAATGCAAAGAAGTAAGATACAAGCAAAATTAGCGCACATCAGAGCAACAAAGTAAAGCTCAGACACTCACAGCTAGAAACCTGAACTCGTTCTCCCTCTCAATAAATGAAGGAACCTGTACGATTCAACCATCAACCTAAGTCAAAAATGAAACCTTTACAACTTTTATCTGAGATCACAATCCAAACGCTGAAGCAATATAGAAAGTTGCAATCTTTGCCGCTAAATCCTCATACCCTAACCAAAACAACAGCTATACCTCTTCTTTCTTGATCTCAAACACGGTCACCAAAAGATATCCCCCTTCGCAGGGCTCCACGCTCAAGCTCGACACCTCCTGAAAACTTCCCAAGTCGCGAATGAGTTCCATCATTCCCAAAATAATTCAAATGCAGAGACCTAATAATGGATTCGAATCGAACCCCGGTTTCCTCGTTGGCGATCCCCCGGTCAAAGAAGATTGGGGCAACATGTGCAAATACGCGGCGGAACCCGCGCAATACTCCGACCCTAAAGTTCTTGAGATCAGGAAACGTGCTCCTCGAGCTCTTTTCTGGAACCAAAAGAGATCCGCTAATGGAGTTAAGGTTTCAGTTTTGAGGAGAAGAAGGTGAAGCAGTAACCTTACCGGATAGGAGCGAGCCGAAGCCGCAGATGGATATATAGCCGTCGGGTGACGCGACGGCCTCGAAGTCGACGGCGGTGTCCAGCTCGGTGAGGTCACCGCGGGGAGAGGTGGAGTTCGGAAGTGCCATCAGGAGATGGGAGTGATGACGGCGGAGAGGGGGAGGTGAGTATACCGGCCGTGATCGGATGGCACGGGAGGAAGGGAGAGGATCGTTGGAGCGAGGAGGGAGGAAGGATGAGGGAGTTGGGTGAGCGTTGGATCTTGATCGGACGGTCGTTGATGAGGTGATGTAGGATTTGGAGGAGTAATTGGCTTGCATTGGTGATTGGTGGGTGGAGATGGGAAAGAAGTGGCGTGGGATTTGTGGAAATTGGCATTTTAAGGCCAGGCTAAAGTGGGCTTAGTTGGGCCTAAGCCCAGATTTATCGAACATTAATTAGTAAATATGCTAAGCCTAATAATAGCCCAAATGATCAACTAATAAAACCCTTGAGCATTATTTTATAGCACTTTTCAGCTTGTTTGGTTTTTGTTCTTCTATTTGTATGTTAATAGCATGGATCTGAGCGCAGTACCCGAGCCGGGGATTACGTGGTCTGGGTTAACGCAGCTTGGCGGTGTTGGCATACTGGTTGCCCGTCACCCAAACAAGCATATCCTGGGAAAAACGCTATTCTTAGAGCAATGCTCCAACGCCATTCATGGCGAGGCGTTAGCAGTATTGGCCGGCATTGGCATTGCTTCCACATGCTGCCCGGACAAAACCTATTGGATTTTCAATGACTCAGCCAAAGTAGTTAAGGCCATCAATGATGATCATGAAGATATCCATTGGTCTATTAGACCAATCATATGGAAATGCTCGAGGTGAATCTCTTTGCATCCTTCTCATAGGGTGTGCTATACTAGTAGGGTCAACAACATGAAGGTCCACTTGCTAGCCAACCTAGCAATTCAGAATTGTATGACAAAGGAGTGGACTGTTCCGCCCTTTGGCCCCGCGGTTGTTTGAATGAAATTTGGAATTTGAACTTAAAAAGAAAAAGGGACATTCTACTTGTAATCTCATTTTTAGGTAGTGGATAGATTGATAAAAGTACTTTCTCAAATCTCAGTTTTCAAGGCTTCAGCTCAAATCAACATACAAGCAGTGAAAGATCCAAAAAGTGAATACTGATGAGAAGGAAACAATTAGCAATTTAAGAATTTATTGATGTTATAATCGGGTTTTGGATTGTTGATGAGAGTTCAACATGATAAGGGTGAGAAGGAATGAAAGAAGAGACATATTGCAGAGCAATCATCAACTGCTATGCCCTTCCTTTTGCGCTTCCATGCACGAACAGCGCACTCCACAAGCCGTTTTGCAGACTTCTCTTTTTCCTTGGTTGATGAAACAATTTGCACTGCTTCTTCGTTTGAAATCACATCCCATACCTGAAAAAAAGAAGAGTAGAGATGGCATATAGCAAGATAAAATTCTATAGAAGTACAACTATTTGTATCAACTCTTCATAAATTTCACTGAAATGGATAGCCAACTGTTTTGGTATAGAGGGACAACTGAAAGTCTGAAACAGTTCAGAGATACTAGGCTGCAAATGATTTCATTCTGGGTGAATGTAAAGATGTTTCGAGTTTTGCAACCCGCCCCCCCCCCCCCAAAAAAAAAAATCACGTCTTCTTCTTTCAATAAAAAAGTTTTCAATCAAGTAAAAGTAACAAATAAAGCCCTAAGCTAGATCCTGAAGAAAAGACTGAAGGATAACAGACATAGCATCATATGAGTTTAGGTCAATTTGCACATACCCCATCGGTTGCAAGAATGACGAACTGATCTTTATTGTTGTTAATTCTCCTTTGAGTCACTTCAGGCACAGATATAAGTCCATGATCCTTGACGCAATAATCTCCAAATGCTCTTGACATTGCCAATCCTGGTGTCTCCTTGTTTGGCAACCATAACCTATGTACGCCAGGTTCATCGCTCAAACAGAATACACGCCCATTGCATTGCGTTATGCGCTCTGCCTCCTCTGAGATCAGCAAGTAGGGGTATCACAACCATGATGGTGTAACTTTGCTATTCTAGATGTGCCTAAAGAATTCATGTCATTGATCATTCTTCATATGCATTGGAAATATGTAAAGCTGCAGACTCACGTGGCAAATTTGGTTTACAGTCAACAGTAAGCTGGACAGGGACTAAGTTCCCATTGTGAGAAATGGTAGCCAAGACCGCACGAGAGTCGCCAACATTTGCAATTACTATTAGGTCATCCTAAGACAAATCAACAGTTAACATATGAGTTTAATTACATTTGAAGTATATAAAATAGCAAGCTATCACATTGATATTGCTCTTTGACTAGAATTACTACAACTTCAAGTACAACAACTGACAAGGGCATACTTCAATTCCTAATTGCTTTCTGTTCTTTTTCAAACACTGCAGTTTAGAATCTAGAATCCATTCATGATTATGCATGGGAATTTTATGATAAAAACTCTACGAACTCCATTCAGGAGAAATTGCTTTTAAATAGAAACTAGCACAGTAATTTCTGAAAAGAGCTATTAGAATGATATTAGACGAGGCGATGCCATTTTACCCGTTAATTTAGTAGTGTATCTCCCTTTGCAAAAGAAGTTTAGATCAACTAGATAGTTTCATGATCATCCAACAAAAGAAAATTACTTGTTTGACAACTGACAGTGCAGTGGTGCCACTGTAAAAGGCATCGATCCCTCGGTGCTGCTCGAGCTCCTTATCGACTGTTGCACAAGTTATTACATACGATTGCTTCCATATGTCAAATGGGCAAAATTTTTCATCAGCTACCGCTGAAGCCAGAGCAAGAGTCTCTTGCCAATTGCAAAGCAGAGATGGAGGAAGGGTCTCTCTGACCATTTTCGCAACATAGTGGCCCCAAGGACCATGGCCATCAAATATTCCACAGTAGACCATGTCTTCTTGGCATCCAAATTCCTACAAACCAAAAGGAGTTCAGAAACCTTTTAAAAATATTTATCTATAATTAAATTATACAGAAATCATAGCTCCAAAATGCACATCAGGCACCAATTCTTTCAACTATACTCAGAACGAGATCATTCTTATCATGAGAAGCAACTAAACATCAATTATAAGATCCTATTGGAGCAGAACTGGTACCTCCCAGACAATAGAGCAATCCTGATTCGAACCCTTCTCCCCTCGCTGCGAGAACACCGAAGCGAAGCACATCGACCTCTCGCACCTCATCGTGCCCGAAGACCTCAAAATCGTCTCCTTCTTCTTCGCCTCCCTCGCGAACTCATCTGCCACCTCCCTTCCCCCTTCCTTTGCCTTAACCTTCCCCTTTCCAGTATAAATAGACTTCGCCAATCCATTCAGAAACGACGAGAACTGCCGCATTAGGCCCGAACCGAGAACCCAATCACGACCCAACAAGAGGAACTAGCTTGCTAAGCCAGCAGCATAGCTTCTATCTCCCCAGATGGAGGTTTGGGTCGAGAAAAAGAGGAGCTTTCGGTGTAAAGGAGCAAGTTTTGGATTGGATTGAAGGAATTGTGAAGAAGAGGCTTGAAGGAATGCTAAATTTGGCGAAAGAAATCATGGCTACCATGAGAGAGAGAGCAGCTTGTGCCGCGGTTTAAAGGGATGACTACTCTCAATTGCTTGCACTCCATTTCTAGTGCTCTCTGCGAGTCTTATCTCCTAGGTACTCTTTTTTTCTTTTCTTTTTCTTTTTTGGGTTGAGAAAACCGTGAAGTACTCTATTCCACCTTTCTATACTTTGTTCGTACTCGTGCCGCTGGTGTACGGGATCATTTGGTAGTTTATTACGGTTATATCCCGTGAACAGTTGATGGAGGCGGGAAGAATGGAGGGCATTCTGGGGATTTCCACGTGTCGCTTGGATGCAGGTCCCCATCATTTGATCGTGCGGTCCCAATCGCATGCAACTCAACGGTTGGCTGGAGACACTCGGATTAGTTATTAGAGCTCCTCTTGTGCTTTGATTTGTTTTGGTAGGTGTAATTTTAATTTGTTATTTGATTGTTATCCTTAAACCACCTAATTTTTAGTGTTAATTTTGTCTTTGATGGGTTCTGGAACTTAATTATTGCGTTAATATCATAGTTTTATGTAATTATTGGTTAGAAACCCAACCTAACAAGTAACAACTCCATCTATATTTTTATGCCCGAGTCTCCAATGAGGTGGCTAATATTCTTATGCTGGATCTTCTTGACCTTTTCATCCCAAAATACTATTGAGGATAGAGAAATATAACCTATTTATATATATCTTGAATTGTGGTCCTGATAGATTAGAAAACTAAAAGGCCATTTTTATATGAATGAATAGTCTCTATTCAATCAGGGTCTTAGATTATAATAAATAACATATTAAGTCATGGGGGAGATGTATTTGATAGTATTCAGATACAAATCAAATGGAAATTTAACTGACAATTCTGATAGTAGCTTTGAAGTATTTTAGGTAGCCTCTTATATATAAAATAATATGCAGAACTTCATATATGTTATCCACGCAATATATTATATTACCTTACTTTGAAACAAAACCTTCATTATCTGTTTACTTTACTGCATATTTTAATTTCCTCTTCTTCCATTGAGCCTTTATTTAATCAGTTTGAATGTTGCGTATTGATTTTTCTGATGACAATGACGAAGTCCAAGAACATGTTTGATGTCCTTATCATGGTGGTGTCCGAAAGGGAATGATTCACCTATTTGTTAAGAGAGATACACATACCCATCAGCACCTAAAATGACATGCACTCATGGCTACCAATCTAATAATAAGACTTTACCAAAAGGAAAAGGAAAGATGGCACTCATGGCTAGGAATCAATGGCAGATTTCTAACTACTCTAAGGTTGAATAGCCCATTATAGGCAATAGAGAAGTGTCTCCAAAGTCATGTGGTAGATGAATGCATGCACACGACATTGTGACTCAGAAAGATAACAGCCCTGCAGGACAATAAAAAAAGTTGTCATTTAAATTTAATTCTAAGTAGGTAACTAGTTTTGTCTGTACAATCAAAAAGTTTGTCGTTCAAATTTAATTCTAAGTAGGTAACTAGTTTTGTCTGAACATATAGAAAGATAGGTTTGAATCAATCCGATGTTATCAAGGATTTCTCATTTGACCTCTTTGCTCGAAGAATGGCTTCCAAAAAACTAAAAAGTACTTTATGAAGGAATTTTACACTAACTGTAAAAGAAGGAAGGAAGGAAAGAAAGAAAGAAAGGAAGAAATTAGAAGTTGAAAGAATAAAATTACTCAGTGGGAGATACGTCCAAATGATAAGTTGGGCACCAGAAAACTTTATCCTAAGTGGACTTCCACCAGATCCCACAATATCCATCCACACCTCCACTATGCATCCACTTTGTCATGTCAGATCTTTGATTCAAAGAGATGAATAGATTCACATCCAAGAGAATACAAATTTAAACACGGGCACAAATTTGGATGTTTCAAGAGGACAAGATTCACATGGCTGACCTGCACCTTGAAAAAAAGGAGAAATGGACGGTGCACGAGAGAGTGGTGAGTCATCTCATTTTCACCTCAGTGGTGGGCAAGAGTGTGATCCAATTCCCTTGAAGGGAATCCAAGAAAGTGCTCAGAAATTAACCACCATTGTCCTTGTCTTGTGTACAAGGACATCCAAGTATGGGCATATCCAAGCATCACATAGTAGTAGTATCATGACCCCATGTTTTCGCAATATCTTCCACCACTTTTGTGTCTATGAATTGTGACAGATACCTAAAGATTTTTTTTTTCCTTCAGAACAAGCAATAACACTATTAACAACAAAAAATAGTGGAGTCTACTATAGTATTACAAGCAAAGGATTATGAGTAGGATAGCTGTTTCATAAGGCACAAGATTTTCATTCTGATCAGGTGGACATAGTGAAAAATATTGACATCATTTCTACTACTTGTGTTGGAATTTAGCCATCAAATAGCAAAACTTTATATTGATACCTCTGACACAGAGGAGTAGATCAAGTTCTTCTTCTGGAACTCAAGAGCTCGGATTCAAATTGCCGACGAAGCTGTAGAGATTGCTTGTAGAGGTTGAGGTCCATTCCATCCACATTTCTCCCCACACGTGCCTGCAAGGTTGCCTGAGGGACCAAAATAGAAAATTAGTACCAAATTTGAGAGAGAAAGGGGCTTAAGTGAATGATGATTTATGACTAACATGGTTATCTGGTTGAATAAGGAGTTCCCCAATGAACTGATAGATGGAGCCAAGACGGAAACCTTTGTCCCTTAAGTGGTGCGTATCAATCATGAGGCTCGCACCACCATCAGTGATAACAGCAATGGCAGTATCCACACTATATGATTGAAGCCTGAAAATCATCAAGCATCATCCAAGTGTGCTTCAGATCACAAGAAACACCAAATAAACTTATATGAAGCTATTCCCACTTAACCGACTTGTTTGCATATTTATATATCGAATAGGAATAAGCATGTCAGTTACAACTGCTTTGTTCATTACTCATGCTTCACATTTAGACATCAAGACAATAATGAGAGGTAATATTCAGGAACGGTTTAGTAACAACGTGAAGAACATTTTCCATATTGTAGATTATTGTTATCATTCCCTTTCTAGGGAAACGGGAACCAAACTAAAGGTCTTGTTTTACAGCTCAGTGTCATTAAAGAGAGATGTTTTGATCTTCAAGATCATATATTAATGCAGTCTTCTAATAGAGTATGAAATTTACATGAACAATAAATAATTGATTGCATATAAATACAAATTTTCTACCAACAAGAAAAATTAAGAATAACATTTGAAAGCTTTGCATTTGCTGTTTGAGACAAAAGCATAGATTCATCAAATAGCATCAACCAGCAGAACTAGAAGACAACTACCTGCTGTATACTCAACACTGATACTGGAGGTCCAGGTGAGCTGAAAAGATCAAAATTTTCTAACTAGTATTGTTCATGATTTCTTCCAAGGTTAACATACAGAACTATGACAGTAAATTTCACGCTCGGATGCATCAAAGATTTGAGGTCATCCTATTAAAGGTTAGTTGTCACTTACTTTCCAGCAACTCGAAGAGATGCACCTTGCTTAAACATTGGAGATGAGGATAACTCCTTGAGACTGACAGGTATGCCAGGTTTTATTTCAGATGATGAGGCCATGAAACTGCCAACAGAAGATGGCAGACCTGATTACAGATAACAAGTCAAAGTTTATTTATATGCAGTTAGCAAATAAGATCTAACAGTACGTATAGAAGGAAGAATGTAGTAAAAGGATGAATCAAAATTGCAGTTTTAGGAGAGGACATATTCTTATAAAAAAATTCCATTGTGTTCCTGTCTAGCCAACTCAAAGAATGCCCAGAAAAGCTTACCTTTTCCATTGAACACAGAAAACCTTTTGTGTTTTAACAATTAATCTATTATCTAAAGTCATATCTGTTATATTAGATGTGCATTCAACTATACATAACTCAATGGCACACTAAAGTTGTGTGCACCATCTAATTCCTCAATGCTCTGGCCCCTTCAAGTTGTTGACCTTTTCGTCCGGTAAAGCTTCCCCAACAAGTTTAGGAACTTGTCTACTGTGGTCCAGAATATACATAACATAGTAATTGAAGCCAAGCTGTAGATTGAGTTGATCAATACCACCACATGCATATTGTTTTGTACTATGCAATGCCACATCTTCAGTAGTTAGTTGGTTCTTTTATCCAAGTTAGTTAATATTCTTTATATTAATCATTATTTTGTAGTAAATGTGAAACATACTATAGATAGGTTATTTTATGTCATCTACTTCATTAGGTCAATTAGTTTCTTGTAATTTCAGATAATATGAGTAGATATGGTTGAGATGTCTCAGTCTTACAATAAGAAGAAATTGACTCGAAACTCTAGGTCAATCCTATGAGATAAAATCGTCCAGCTAACGTGTGGTAATCTACAAACACGGATAAACAAGAATGTTCGAACCAACTAAAGAATTCACGACACTCAGATTGCCAAATACTAATTAATAAAGTCTGCAATATAAGGGTCAGATGATGCTGATGCTAACCAGTGGCTAAATCAATTTGCCAAAATTTCAACCAGAACTTTAAACCCTAAACCCACATAACATAGAACAACAAAAAACGTTTATGAAGAATTAAAGTATATGTGTTTGGTCAAGAACAAAACATCATTCTACAACGAAAAGATGAATGTACCCTAAAATTTGAGATGGGTCACCTATAAATCGTCGCAGGAAATTTTAAATCGCTAAGGGGACATCTGCCCACATGATGGCTCAAACATTATGGATTTTTTTGTTTGCAGCAAATGATCGAACAAGTGGTGGGCGAACAGAAGACGGTAATGAAGGGAAGGAAGCCAAGCTTTTTAATGGTAACGAGGAAAGGGGTGGGTTCGGGCCGGCAGTGAGTGGAAGCAGAGGAGAGGGTTAGGTTTGCCGGGTCGGACGGAGGAGATGGCGACGGCGGCGTATCGAGCTATGTAACTACGGGAATACAAGGATTGGGTGTGGGGGAAGGTGGGGTTATGTTTTGAGACGCGTGCGAGCGGTCCGGTTTAATTTTTTCAAAATTAAAAATAAAAGCCTCTCAAGAAGAGTTGTTTGTACGAAATCTTATATAAATATACACCAAGTATTATCTTAAATGTATTTTTGCATCATTTTTTTTCGTTGTTGTGATTAATGGAACTTCTTTTCTAACAAAAAAAAAAACCAGCTAATTTCTTCTTAGGACAAAAAGAAAAGGAAAGGAAAAACGAACAGTTTATAGAGGTCAGCTAGATGACACCCGAAGAGGTTTACCAGTAGAACTTATAGGCATATGCAAGAATACAGATCAATGAATCATACAATGGAAACATGATTACAAGTACTAATTACAATTGATAAGGAATGAATGAATGAATCGAATCACTACTCGAGCTATCTAACTAAAAAATTCAATGTTGTCACACTAGCTGTTCTTGCAAAGGCCTGAACTCTCTTAAAGAATCACCACTCGAGCTATCCAATTTATGTACGGCCCTTGCAATATGTATAACTTTGATCAGTAGAAGGAAATTGCTCTAAGAATCAGGAGAGGTCTAGTGAAAAACTTGGGGAGCTACATAGAACTCGGTTTCGCCGAAAAATGGTCTCAGATTCTCCTGCTCCATGAACTCCAACGGAAAACAAACGACACGGCCTCTAAGTGATTGTAGTCTCTCCATTGGATCAGTGCCTTCGGCCTCCAACTTCTCAGGAGCGATCCCCAAGTCCATGGTCGTGTGCCCGATTTTATCCTTCCAGTAGGCAGTGCTTTGTCGAAGTGCATATCTGCTAATTCTCAACGTTGTTCAAAAGATGTATTTTCAACTTACGAGGAGCAGAATACAATTAGGAAAAGAAAGATGAAAATTTTGAATTCTCATGATACCTGGAGTGGATATGATCATTGGGAACACAAGAAAATACATCCTGATAGATCATCTTATTCATCTGCCAAAGGAAGGGATGGATGAAGTCATTCAGAGATGAGAAAAGAAAGAATCTTGTACCACAAAATATGAATTAAAGCATATTTAGAGAGATGTGTGGGGGGTGTCTGCGTGTATAGATTTTTGCAATTTTTTACTTGAAAGTTTCTTACAAGATCACAAGTTTATATTTAATTTGAAAGAAGCATAACGAAATTCTAGTATGTCAATAAGATAATTATATAAAAGAAACAACAAATATACTAGTAACAACTTCACAGTATGTTCTGCTAGACGCAAAAAGAAAATAGTAAAGAACCTTAAAAGTAACACAATAAAGTTACCCAGCTGCCTAACATGGAGGAAGCTAAAAAAAAGTTGCTTACTGATCCATTCATCTCACCTTAGAATTGGCGATCCAAATCTCCTTGTATGTAGCATCATCAACAGGATCTGTTATCAGACTGATCTGCAGAGATTGCAAGAAACTCATTTATTAATTAATAAGGGTTCACTAAATACCTCTTATACCCTAGATTCCCATTTTAATAGGAGTTAAACTCATTTTGCAGAAAGTAACATAATCAACAGCTGCCGAGTTATCTAACTACTAAATAAAAGCTTTAGTCTTCTAAATTTAAGAAAAGAGATGTATTGCTTGTTGATTGTTCATAGCCTAATTCTCAAAGTCCCATATAAAGGTTCAGATTGGAATTGTGGCATAAAAAGGTTGCACAAAATATATGAAATTAAAAAGAATAAGTTAGAAAAAAGCAGCAGGAGTAGAAAAAGGAAACAGATTGCACATGTGAAAATGGGTACGCTGTCTCAACACAGAACAACTCAGACAAGTACAAAAGCTTTCTAAGTGACCAGGAGAGATGCTATTCTAAAATAAACTAATAAAAGGACATTCTTGGTAAGTTGGCAGACTGGTTAAAAGAACTCAATTTTAAATTTATAAACAGAAGATACAGCAATGTCAATTGATACATAAAATGGCTTAGAAGGCAGTCGGGTGTGCAACTTGAATCTGTTATCTTACATGACCACACCCACAAAGACAACTATCATACAAGACCAAGGGCTAGGTATCAAATGACACCAAATTAAAAAAGGTGCTATTACAGAAAAGCTACATATATTCATACCTCTCCTGGACGAAGACCCAAGTGTTCAGACCATAGGGAGAGACGAAGGCTAAGAGAAAACTTTCCAGCTTTCCAAGGCCTTCCATTCATATGTGAAGTCACAAATTCCTTGTCTTCAATAAGTACACCAATCTGAGCACGCAGTAGGAGATAAAGATTATGAAAAGATGAAATAAACAAACCATAGAAGAGCAACGAAATAAAGGAAAAGGCTATAGTGCAATCTGCAAAAAAAATCAGTTTGTTTGCTTCAGATAATACGATTAAAAAAATCTAGGAAACAAATTAAAACCAGCAATTTATGAAAGCTATTCCTGACCATTATCTTCCATGACATCTTAGATGTTAATAATTAATGTACTGTTATGTTTTCCCCTTTCATCTTTTAAGGGAACTGCAGTAAAATGTGCATTTAACTGGAATTTAAAAGGTGATTGGTACACTAAACCATGTGGGGAACCATTCTTTTGTCATACAAAAGAAAAGAATGCAATTGAAGAATATAAAGGAAATCTGAACTTTCTCGTGAGCTACAAAAGAATCTCTCTGACATGCTTAATTCACTGTCCTGCAACGATGGGATTCCCATCCCAGAAAAGCCAATCTGCCTAAAGGGGTGAAAAATAAACTGGTACAACTCGGAAGATTAAGTAATTGGTTGGAGCATGGGTCAACTAATCTAACCTGAGACTAAGCAGGCCGAGTTTCACTTCATCAGTCCCTACCAGGCCACCAGATGTATTCCATTAGGCAGACAACCCTAATTTGTAGCTAAGTTTTAAGACCACAAATCAAGGACAGACAGAGGAGGGACCTAAGTTAAGTAAAATGGTCAGTTCAAAAAAAGAAACAAAAGAGTCTCACCAGAGAAGTCATTTAATGAAAGCCCTACTACTTTTTATATTACATCATAAAACTCCTTTCCCTTTTTCCTTCTTTTACTTTTCTCCTACTTTTGTTTGGTTGTTCTCATTTCACCAAAGGTCCGAGCGGCTCATTCATTCTTTGAAAAAGTCAATCATAGATAAATGCATGTTGAGGATCTTCAAACCGAACTAAACTGAACTCATTGCCACCTGTAGCTTCTCAAAATCAAAAACTGTAAACAGTAATTTACTAGGAAAATTGCACAATAGGGTCAAAAGAATATCTATTTTGTAACTGATTTCTAGAGTTATAATCTGACAAACTAAATTCTCTATCTTAAGGACATATTGCAAGACCTAAGCAATAGAGTAGGATGACCAACAAATTCCTAGTGCCATGCAGAAGGAAAAACAGGATGCCACATTCTAGGAACTGAGATAAATTGACTAGAGGCCAAGCCTTCGGGTAGCTTTACTATGCTCCCATGTGTTTTTCTGGGTTGCAATAAGGACAAAAAAGAACTTGTAAACAAATGTTCTTTAATATAGCAAAATATTACAATTGGACCAAAAGGAGACATAATTCATAGAACGGGAAAATCAATAAATAAACAAAAGGAACACATCCTCTAGTAAGCAAATATGCTGTGCATATAAGTGCCCCTTACAAGATGGATATCTGTATATGCTTGTGTTTTTCAATGTAAATATTAAGAATGTGTCAAGTGTTTCTTATATTTGACTTCCTTACAAGTAGAACAATTAGAAATGGTCTGAAAACACGTGCAGACCACATAGTTGAAGTATTCTATGCTAAGTAGTTACCATATTATTGTGCTGTTGAGGACGTCATTGTCTTAGAGAAAAAATAGAAGGTGAGTTGTATAACGAAACAATACCTCAGAGTCCCTCAATCCTAGCAAGCTTCTGTCATTTATATTAGCTGAACCAATCAATGCTATACGATCATCAACAATCATCAACTTGCTGTGCACATATATCTGGAGACATAATCCGTCAGTTAGCAAAAGATGGTGACATGGTAATATGGTATACCATGGTATATCAGAAAAGAGAAAAAGAAAAAAAAAAAAACTGAAATGGGCTTCACCTGATTGGTGACCAAAGGACCTCCATCATAAAGTCTACCATATGTTCGAAGACCATGGAAGGAGATATAATCATGTGCTTTAGGGCCCATTATTTCATAAAGCTTCTGTAGTATCGAATTTGGCCCTCTACAGATGGTTCGGTATTGCCAATGCATTATTGCTCTCACAGATGCAGCACCACCATCATCAATGCCTCCCTGCAGTAAAGGACGATTGAGTAAACAGCTACCTGGATACATGGTGCACCATGCAATACTGATAAAGCATACTACCTGAAACCCAGGTAAAAGGGGTATGACTATAATAACCCTGAAACACTTCTTCTCTTTTTCTGCTCTCATTATACGCCTGTAGAGTGAGTCTAATACACGGTTCTTTATTGTGTCATCCCCTGAAAGACCTGATATAAAAATTGATTCTGCAAAGTATGCAAGTGAGAAAGCAGCTGCTAATATATGTAAAGTAGACTTGTTACTTCCAATCATTAGTTAAACAATTTACGAATAGTAAGGTGCAAATATATTTGTCAATATATAGAAAGCATTAAAATATGGCAAGATTCACATCATATGACAAGAGGATTACTGTAGAAAATTCATTAGTCTGACAGTAAACTCATACAGCTCTCTATCACTATCTTATGTGCAAGACTGCCTTATGACATTTCCATCTCAATATTTCGTGCCTTACCCATCTTAGACAAATGATATATTTCCCCAAGTAACACATGAAAACATAGAGAATGAATCACAAGTATATAGGACATATGAGATCTTGAAATTTTGATAACCATGGAAAGTTCTCAAGGTTAAATATACTGAAAGTCTGAAATAATAAAATTGAGGCACCATCAGTGTGTGTGTGTGTGTGTGTGTGTGCAAACATGTCTTCTTTTTCTTTTTCTTTTTTTGCAAGCTTAATAACTTTAGCTTCTGTTTAAGTGGAGGAAATGGTTTGTCACTCCTGCCCATAAAAGAATGGACTAATAGGGGCAGTTATCAAATTCATGAAATAACAAGAGGATTTCTTGTTCTCGTCTCAGAATCATGGCGCAGTTTTGCAGAGCGAACCATATATGTCTTTCACCGCAAATCTAAATGCTCAACTAGGTTCATTCTAAAGAACAGGCTTCAAAAGTATTTCTGAAAATAGAGATGCTTAATGTATATACAACTAAACTTGGGAAAAGAAAATCATACCTCAATGTATATAAAGTGCTCTGATTTCTCAATAAGAGAGATATAAGCATTGTGAATGCTCTCTTCTGTTTGACTTGTCCCAGCAGACCATTGACCGACGCTCCTAATAACCTACATTAGAAAGGTAAGTACTACATAAATAAGATTAAAAGAATGTAACAAGTCAGAAGCTACTTACATTATGCACCTTTGACATCTCTTAAAGTTATTCCAGAACTTAACATGATGCATGGTATATTCAAATTGAAAACACTAGTATTAGAGAAAACATGTTTTAACCCCTATATGCAAGCTACAACCATAAGCAATAGAAGGCCAAAGTAACATTGCACAACATTTTAACTTCTTTTACTTTCAGTGCAAAATTAATGTGAAGAGAAAACTAAATACCCAAAAAGACAAGTCGATTTATCAGATAATCATAAACCCTAAATTGATCAAGAAAAGACCTTGTACATAAATCACACTAATCTTCCATTGAAAAGAAGAGTAAACTAACCTGACAATGACATGGTGTCCTGGGACCAACCTGTCCAAATTCATCTGCCGAGAAAACTTGATCACCTCGCTCTTGTGTCTCCCACCAATCTTTATCTGGCTCTTGTTGTGAGGTCACATCAAAATGTGCTTCCCTTGAAGGCGGTGGTGAACCAAGATCATCCACGAAAGCATTCATCTGTAAATCTTGAATTGCATGCTCAACTTTTGTCTTCCGGAAAGATTTGTGCTGATTCCAACCGCTCCTATTTGGCTGATCTGAAGGACCATGATTCGTGTCTAACCCATTTACCTCTATATTTCTGCTGGGTAAGGTTAGTCGATCAGGCTCTTGAGGTAAAAGCAATGGGATGTCTTGGCATGAGGAACGAGAGGCAAAGGAGTCATTCTTAGGATCAGCATCTTGTTGCTTACTCTCTGAGCTCATTTCCTTGCTTTTTCCCATGTAATGTGGAATTACCATGTGCTGTTGAGGCATTAATAACGGAATCGCTTGCTCATTTGGAGCTTTATTTCTCTGGCAAAGACTAGATATTCAGGATCCAGAAGAAAGAAGTATTAAAACTAAATAGAAGTAGATAAATAACTAAACCTTTGCATAATTCCAGCGCTGAACAAAATGTCTTGCTACATCACGACAAGGTGGTCCCCAGAGAGCACATTGGACATCATGCCAGGGCATGCGTGGATATTTTGCACGGTCCAGCTTATCTTTCATGGTATCTTCCCAAGAATTTGGCTCAGATTCCCTAGGATACAGTTATGATCATAACTAGACTGATGTACAATATATGTCAAATCGAACTGATGTCAAATCCATGCCCCACTCTGACCTAGTCCTGAATATATACATAAAGTTACCTGGGATTGTAGTAGTCCTTTCCTGGCCAAATCAGAGGAGGTAAGTCACCAACTTTATGTTCCCAGTTGTCATAACGACCAAAACACAAATCAAGCCCACCGATATAGCATACTTGATTATCAATAATCACAATTTTCTCATGATGGGACCTTGGATGTAAGAAGAAAAAAAAAGCCTCAAGTTAAAATAAATAAATAAGTAAAATTTTAAAATATAGCAGTCAAGTGGACAAGTCAATCTTAGCATAGTGAATTAGTGACTCCCGTACCATAAATATACGCCTGTGGAGACATGATCAGGATAACGCAGAACTTTCACGTTCTCATGAATGTTGAGAAGTCTTCGCTTACTATAAACACTGTTTATTTTCAATGCAATAGCAACTTCTTTGTAAAGAAGGATGTAAATCTGCAATATTTCACAAGATGTTATTCCCAACTAAAGCAATAAACTGGCCATCTCCTTACTCTGAATTTACAATTAATATAACATTAATAAGCTAAAGAAAGAATGAACTAAAACTCCAAAAAAAAGAGAGGTGCATAAATATGTCATGATTAGTAATCGCATCATCTCACATATTCGAAAAATAAAAATCAACATAAGTCAGATATAATTATTTTATCCTATGCAAGTACGCGTAAGTAATATATACAAAGATGTCCAAGAAACACAGAACTTTTTGTATAGATAAATACACTTATCAAAATCATACCGCAAATAAAATGAGCAAATAAGGAACGGTTATTACTCATGACATGTATATGTATGTGTCCACGCAATTCACTTCTGAAAATTGCTGTATTTACTATTTAGTATTTATATAATAACCATATACCCGCAATAGACCAAAGCAGCAGATCAAACTGTACTAAGACCACCCCAAGTAAGCAGAAAATACCTGTACACCTTGCTTAGCCCTTGCCTCCAGCAGAGCATCAAGCCTAGAGGACCTATGAACATGAAAAGGACGTCTGAGATATAATTCTGGGCACAGCCACCAGTCAGTAATGAATATCTGCATTGAACTTTTTCTCTTTTCAGACTTCTGTAGTTTGATAAAAAAACCTGATTCTTCTTCTAGAATAAATAAAGGAGAAAACAGACCTCTGATTTGGCTTCTTCAATTGAAGAAGCCATTGCTTCAAATGCAGCTTGGCCATCAACAAACCACTGAACCAAACTTCCGTCTTCAATCAAACCTCTAGGAGGTGCAAAAGAACCATATCTGTGAGGATAACACCAGCCCTCTGGAGGTCGTAGCACAGCATCATTTATTGCAGCAACCCATTCTTTGACTTTAGCATTACTTCTCAGCCTTAACCTTATTGTCCGACTCCCAGAAGATAGCTTTTAAAATAAATAAAAACAAGAGAATAAGTTTGAGACAGCACTATCTCTAGGATCCCAAAAGAAAACTAAAATATGGTAGCTTTTCACTGGAAAAGTTTTAAGGTACATGCTGGAGTGGCAATGGAATATAGTTCTGTAGACTGCAAAACTAACCATGTAAAAGATTTACAAGATAAATGATGAAGAGAAATCTCTAGTGAAGTGACTATGGATCATGGTGGAGGAAAAAAATAGTAAGACTTAAGGTACACAAGATTCTATAAGAAAAGGTGGGACAGTAGCATATGCATGAAGAGCCACACAGTTCTATACGTTCCTAGGATCTTATGATAACTACTATCAAGGATTCCGTAGGCCTCTTGATTAGATGGACTACCTGTATGACCCAGATATTGTCTTAAATTAGCTGTTGTGTTATTGTACTAATGGAGTAAAAAAACAAAATCAGAATGAAAGGTATTGATGTCAAAATAAAACATGTCAACTTAGAAGAATAAAAATTCTTCAACATACCTGGAACCCAAAACGCAAAGGATTGCGTTCCTTTGTCTCCCTTGCTAGAAGAACACGGCCTTCTGTATTTCCATCTGAGGTTGGTAATACATCAAAAACAATTATATCTAGAAGGTTGGTATCAAGTGGATCTTGCAGTAAAGCCAAGAATCCTGGCTTCAATACTGCCCAGACCTGCAAAGGAGTATTCGACTAACTCGTCAGCCCAAATCTCAAGTGTCATCAAAACTGAGAAACATGAGTACATTAAATTGAGTATCAATTATATGTAACACATTAGTTATGATAACTCAGTGAAACCTATCAAATATGATGCCAGCTCGACCATCAACAATAGTTGCAATTAATTTGATAAAATGATCTCAAGAAAGCCTTTTATTAGAAGATATATAGCAAGGGAAATGCCAAATATGTATCTAACTCAACTACATCTAACTGTCAAATCCAATCTTTTCTTCATCATGCTTCTTATTTACTATAGTTGCATTTGCTACACTCAGTCCTGGCCTCCCGGGGATATACTTACTCCAAATTCTGCATATATAAGGCTTTTCTCGTTCTAGTTCAGAGATCAGAATTAAGAATTCCATCGGTAAAAAGAAACTGAGAACTTGTAGCTATAACTTGTATTATTCTATACTTTATCTGACAGAAAATGTACCTTCTGCCAGTTGCCATTACAACAACCGGACCAGCTACATGGACAACATCTTCTATCATCATCCATTTGAATTCTTGGCAAATGTCTCACTGTAACATAATCTTCTTTTAGCTTAGGCCCATACTCAGTCACGAATGATAGCCGTGAGACCTCCAAAAACTTGCAAACCTGCAGCTTATAGGAGTTGGTTTGGTCCAAAAGTTATAATCAAACTAGGTGAAAATTTCAACTGGGCATGTCACACCATTAAATTTATGATGTTCTCAATACCACAACTTTTCTCATTTGCAGCTTAAACAACAGATGGGAGTAAAGTATTGCCAATCAAATCATTGGGTGGAAGAAAGTAAGGTCCAACCATCATTTAGAATGTATAAAGAAGAAACATTGAGCCAAGCAAAGAGTACACATGCCCCACATTACACGAGAGAAAGGGCATGCATGTACTATAAGAGAAACTTTCTCTTAGAGAAAGGCTGGCTTAGTATGATTGCATCTTGCATAATTCCACCTTCCTTGGAGGTTATATTTCCCTAACAATTAAAGAGGAAACCTAATATAACATTGTCTGAGTTAAGCAGAAGACAACGTACCTCCTGAGAGTTTACAATATCCAAGTTACCCAAGAAGTGGCTTAAATACCCCTGCATAGCTATCTTTGCCCTGTCAGAAATGGACTGCTGCCTCCCAATTGCTGGTCGAATGACAGGCAATACAGCACTAGAAGGAACATTTCTGCAAAAGTAGTAAAACTTTTAACTCACTAAAAGCAAGTAGCAAGGATACTGATCAATAAGGATATAACTGTATCGTGGAAACTCTAATAGGTAATCATGCATATCCTAATAATTTTCATCACAATGTGACCAACTTGCCTCATTGCCTGCGTGAAAACCACATATAGTTTAACGATTCAATTACTCACAACTGTCTTCTAGGATGAGAAATACATATATGACATGGAAGTACAGGATGATGAAAAACTATTTCCTTATAGTTTAGTCACAGGAACAACATTTACAGTTTAGCTTAACAATACACCATTGTATATGTATATTAGCAGGTTGTTTGGATTTAATGACTATCTATGATACTTGTCTTCTGTATATGAGACAGTCTATTGAACAATCATACATCTATATCAGAAAAAAGTGTCAGGATATCAAGTTTGAATGGTACTTACCTATTTCTGTTTCACAATATAAAGAAACTAGGAAGAATCCTATAGAGCAGATGATGTGATCTTACCTGATATATCCAGTTTCACAATCTGAACCTAATCCTGGAAACATGCCAATATGATCAGGTTTGAACGGTTCTTACCTATTTCTAGTAGAGTTTTCATCATGTTGTGAAAGAATATGGTCATCCTCTGCTTCATCATCGTCTTGTATAATTTGAGTATGCTCTCCAAGCCCAAGGTTTTGAATCCATTCTTTTACCTTTAGTGCATGATATCAAACAAAAGAGAACTCATTAACTTACATACCAAGATAAAGCATTCCTACTCCTATGCCATACCAAATGCATAATCTATGTCCAGAAAAAAAAAATTAAATAGCAACTCAAAGGTGGTAAATGGCATTGAACCTACATGAGAAACAAGAAAAGAGACACGAGGGACCACAGCATGGCAAAAGGGAACAAAACATGGAATTCCTCAACATATTACATGAGATTCATATGACAAACGTTTGATGAACTTACTAAGAATAAAAAATATAACTTGGCACAAAAACAAAAAAAAAAAACGAGCTTGTAAAAATCTTGAAACAAAGCAAATATATATATTTATAATGGTTAACTTGAGATAAGATGAAATGTTGGAGACTGAAGCACGAAAAGATTAAATGGTGAAAAGAAAATTATGAATGAATTGACAGAGGCGAGTGAAGGCTGAAGAACTAATGTAGAAAACTGTGTCAGTACAAAACAGAGAAGAAAAGCTATGCTAAATAAGTGAAAATATTTAAAAATCCACTGCACAGAGTTTATAATATGACTGGGCAAAAGCAAACCTGCTCTTGTTTCTCATGAATTTCCTCAATAATTGCACGTTTCTTCAATGCAAAATGCAGATAGAGAACCTGCCGGGCTTTCTTCACTAAGCGCCACCTAAACTGATAAAAAAAATGGAATATTTAATCAAGGTAGGAATTGACGAACCTAAATTTAAGCAATACAACAGTCGATAAATGTGCACACATACACACATATGACAATAATAAGAATATAAGATGAAAATAACAAAAGAATATTCTTACTAATCTTATATACATTATGTGCTCTTCAACTCAGTAAGGTCTCTCATGTACTGAAAGTACTGTAAAGCATCAAAACCCAACTCAATACATCTTTCTGGGAAACCGAAGAAGGAAGAGAACCTCACTCTGCTAACACTAACTTCATATGTAAAGAGCTCAAGGTTGCCAAACTGGCTCCTAAAACCAGAACTCTAAACAGATTCGCCCGACATGCAAGAAACCAAATTTCTGTCAGAAATCCCACCCTAAATCTCAAAACTAACCCCTTCATCAAATTCCTCCCTAATTCACATAACCCTCTAAAATACCGCATCAAGATTCAGAATTTCTAACAAAACTCGAATGCCCAAACCATGAAAAAAGAAAACGCAAATTACACCGAATAAGACTCAAGAACCACCCTAAATCACCTGTTTGTACTGGAACTCGATGGTATAGGAGAAAGGCACGGGCGTGAAGTCGTTTGCGTCGGGCCTTGACACCGACAAGATGCTTGCGTTCGGCAATTCGTCAAAAATCCTCACCGGCTCAGACACCTGGAGCCCAAACGAGTTCGACGGCTCCGATGGCATCTTGGCATAGCGGTGGCCCCCTTCCCAGGTGAACTGCTCCGAGGACATGGAAGCAGATCAAATGAGCAATAAAGCCGTCTTTAATGAGCGATCTAAGCGCAAAATCGAGTGGAAGAGATTGGATTTGGGGAGAAAGATTGGTTTTTCAGTCTACCCGTTTTCTCTTCTTGGAATATGCCAGTGTGCGGATCTCCGGAGGCTATTTATAACAAAGAGAGGGGAGGCCGTTGGTGATTAGTTCCATTTGTGCTATGAGATGGGAATTCAATTGGATCTGGGGGGTAATTAGGGAAATGGGGCAAAAGACCATGCGGTGCTTTAGGTGTTATTAGAGAAATTATCTGGTACCCTTGATGAAAAATGTACGGTTAGTTTACAAGAATGCCCCTGTCAACTTTCACTGCTTCTTGGGGCCTCTCTCGGCTTCTGTCCCCCAGGAATATTCCTAATTTGGTGCTCAAATTCATTCTACGATACCATCCCGCTTCTTTAATAATATGGTAGGATGTGCACGTGGCAGCATCCTGGAGGTCCGTCGAGGATGTCACCGTTTACCGTTTACGTGAAGGATTCAAAGACATCCATCCATGTGTGGATCCGATCCTGATGCAGCTGATCCTTTATTCCGGACGATTGAGATGGTGTATTCATTAGAGAGTGGTACTTTATGCCCTCGAGACGTAATCCTACTGTTTCTTTCTAAATAAAGGGGATTAAATGTTCATGAGTGAGATGGTTTACCACGTTTTGTGATGTAAAAATAATCTTCCAAGTTGACTACTATTTTGAGTCTATAACTTTGTTTCCTAGGTATTTTCAAAAAAAAAAAACCTTTGTTTCATAAAAGTTCTTATATATATATAACTACTTTAAAAGCTATTTTTTTATTTATCGGGCCCAGCCCATCAAACTTGGGCCCCAAGTAACTACAAGAACCCTAAACCATTACCCTCAGAATATAAAATCCCTCGTCGTCTGCCGCATTAGCAAGAGCGCGAAGAGGCGAGAGAGAGAGAAAGGAAGAAGGCGACGGCAATGGTGTCGCTTAAACTGCAGAAGCGGCTGGCCGCAAGCGTCCTCGATTGCGGGAGAGGGAAGGTCTGGCTCGATCCCAATGAGGTCAACGAGATCTCCATGGCCAACTCCCGTAAGATCTCTATCCCCTCTCGATCGATCGATGTTGGATATTTTTGCTTTGTTGCATGATGTGTGTTGTTGTATTGCTTTTATTGAGGAATCACATGTAAATATCGTCACCCTGTCAAATTTGTGTCAAAACGACCGTAAAAATTTGTTGGTGGATTTAATGGCAACCTTGATAAGCACGGTCGTATGGTAGAAGTTTCTTTTGACAACTGGCTGTGGAACATTTTTTATTCAACTATTTTTAAAAAATAAAGGGAATTTTGGCCTATTGAATAAAGATGGTTTTTTTAATTCAACTATGTCTTTTGGTTGACTTGAAGTAACGATGCAACAATTGTAACACCTCTATGATGTTCTTATTATCACAAATGCTACTCGCTGCAAGCAAGTATATTTTAAATACTTGAAACAGGGTTTTAGGTGGAAGTTTTCACTCCCTCCCTGATGTTCCATGATTGCAAGGCTGATGTTAATGTGTGTTGATTCTTTGTCACCTCAATTTGTTATAGCAGGATTTAAAAGCTGTCATGAGTTATGAATCTTTTCATGTACTGGTTTAACTCTTAATCTTAGGAATCCTTCTTGGGATTTCATTCTTGATCCTTTAAGACATTAGACATGCACCTGCCTACCACCCATCTTTTTGTTCATTTAGTGATGTTATCTCTCATGGGACCCTCTTTGTACATTAAAATATTCAATATTGTTATCCGTGCATCAAATGAAGGTTTGTTTTCTACGAATTTCAGGGCAAAACATAAGGAAGTTAGTGAAAGATGGATTCATAATCAAGAAGCCTATGAAAATCCACTCGCGGTCCCGTGCACGAAGAGCATTGGAAGCGAAGAGGAAGGGGCGACATTCTGGATATGGTACATTTATGCTATGATATGTAAAGCTTAATTTGTCAAAATCCGTTTAAGTTGCTTATTTAGTTTGCCTATCTTTCATTGATCAGGTAAACGTAGGGGTACTAGGGAGGCTAGACTTCCTACTAAGGTTCTGTGGATGAGGAGGATGAGAGTTCTCAGACGTTTGCTGCGGAAGTACCGAGAATCAAAGAAGATAGACAAGCATATGTATCATGATATGTATATGAAAGTAAAGGGTAACGTCTTTAAGAACAAGAGGGTGCTTATGGAGAGTATTCACAAGTCTAAGGCTGAGAAGGCAAGAGAGAAAACTCTGTCTGATCAGTTTGAAGCTAAACGGGCAAAGAGCAAGGCAAGCAGAGAAAGGAAAATTGCTCGGAGGGAGGAGCGACTAGCTCAAGTAAGTTGATCTACTTTACTATATAGGTTTAGCTGTTCATCTGTTGCCTATGGTCTTATATTATTCATTGCAAAGTGTGGATGCTCTTTTAATAGTGAACTACATTTTAAGATACCACCAGTGTTGATTCACATCTTTCTCTTGGTTTCTCAAAACAGGGTCCAGGGGAGCGAGCAGCACCCCCTACCCAAGTACAAGAGTAAAGATCTTTGTTATGCATTATACTGTTTATTTTATGAAAAATATGACAGCCGCTGATTATAGGATAATTGTTGATAACTTGTTTCCTCTAATGTGTAGGGTATCTAAGAAAGGGAAGAAGTGAGCCAATCTTACACAACTATATGACCGGACGGAGAGTAACTTCCTGATAATCTAAACTTGTGTTTCTAATCTAATATCTTTTATTCATAGTCGAGTATATTCAGTTAGAATAGAAGGTCTCCCGAGACTGATGTAATCTGTTTTCCAAGTTTGTGTTTTTTAATCAATACGGGGTATGTCGAATGGATTTTGTTGGTATTTACTTGATATTAAGAAGAATCAATGTTTCCATCTACTTCTATCTTGAATCAGCTAATTCAAGGCCTATGATTGGATGTAATCAAACAGTTTATGAATATGGCTTCTCCTAATCAAATAATTTATGAATACGAAGCCATAACGATCGAGTTATTATTGGCCCGTTGGCCCATTTCAACCAAAAACAAAGAGGCATGTTCATATGATAACGGCTAGTTTTACCATGCAAGGCCCAGCAGAAGTGCCCAACTCTTTTCAAAACACAGACAACTAACTTAAAACAAAAACAAGACACGGAAGCACGTCACGTGACGAGGTAGATTGGCGCGGGCGGAGGAGCGACAGCGGCGGCGGCGGGGTCGAAGTGCCGTAGGCTAACATAAGGGATCCCCCCTGAGCCGTGGCGGCTGGATGGGCGCAGCGGCGCCGACTCGCCTCCGTCGGTCAGGTAAAGCGGTTGTGACACCGCGGGGTAAGGATGCCGAGCGTAGTAGGACGGGGAGACGGGGGGCTTCTCCGGGCGGTCCCGAAACAGAAGGGCGGCGGAAGTGGTGGTTTTCCACCAAGAGCGTCGCTTCCTGTTCCTGGACTTGAGCTCGTCCTTGGAGGAGATGGGTCTGTGGAGCTTGAGGTGATGGGCCTTGCCATGGCTTTGGGTCTCAATATTTGAAGACTTTGGACAGTAGAGGAATGGATCCGGGATTGGGAATATTGGGGATTCCTTGCTCATCTTTACTTCCAGCTTTGAACAAAAACGAGAAAGCTAGAGGGATTTATATATGACACCATTGTGTATGATGTCTAAAGAATGCCCACTAGTTTGGGTCAGTGACCGTTGCGGAATATATATATATATGGTAAATACTTTAATGCTTGAGAATAAATTATAAGTATGATTTGACGGCTGTAACAGCTGATTTTACTTGTAAAACTGACGCCCTAACAAATCTTCCCAGCCCAGCCCAGCCTAGCTCGCCAATGAACAGGGCAGAGGAGAAGAGGAAAATGAAAATGATAGACTAGCTCAAAAAGAAAGAGGAAAAAGAAGAAGAAAGGGAGAGGGGGGAAGAAGATAGAATGGGATCAAAATTAGGAGCTTTAAAGAGAGAAACACCTCTCTCCCCTCCCCTACCACATGGGTTAAAAGAAAGGAGGGGAGAAAAGTGCAAGCAATAGCGATGAAAAGGCTTTCTAAAGAGAGAAAGATAAGCCATTGAAACTCTAGCAGAGCAAGTGCCATTAATCTATACTCAATTTGATGTCAACCAATATGTCTGGATCGATTTGAGTAGGCCAATATGTATGGATCTATTTGAGTAGGCTGAAGGATACACTCGGATACATTAAACAAGATGAATGGAATAAAAACAAAAAAACAAAAGGGCCTTTCTATTTGTCAGCAAGTTCTTAATCAACAATATAACTTAATTGACGATTATCATCTCCATTTCTCTAATTTTTTTATTAACAATGAAAAATGAGAGTCACCAACCCACTTCCGACGATAATCGTCATTTTCTTTGTGATTTATTTGATTCAAATTTGAAGCATATAAACCAAAGAGAAATTGTGTCCGTTGATTAGCTAAATCTAATACCTCTTAATCCAATCCATTGACTAACATTAATTATCTAAGCCGAGTTATTTTTTTAACCCAGCAGGAGTGAGTAAACCCACCACGCCACCATCGACATCACAAGCCTCCAAGTCAGCTCCTAAAATAAAGCAACCCCATCCGACGTGTCCATCTCCCAAGGCCCTACTCGATTATTCAATCGATTATTTAATGTCTGACGTGTCGATATCCCAATGGCCCCATTGCATAAATAATCCGATTCAGCCAAAAGAATATTATTCTCCTCACCAAGTTGGTCACTATTTAATGCCATGTCATGCACCCTGCTGCCATCTCAAATAAATTTTACTCAAAAATATTATAAAGAATTAGTCAATATCAAGTTCTATTAGTCGGATTCGGGCTTGACCTTCGATTGACCAAGCGGTGTCAATAGTATAATTATAATTGAATTTTTGACTTGGATGCACAAAGCTGGCAAATAGCAAAAATATCTCTTTAAAATTATTATATTTATCTCTCTCTCTCTCTCTCTCTCTCTCTCTCTCTCTCTCTCTATATATATATATATATATATAAACAAATTGCATGGGCAAGGCCAATCTGTTGGCTTAATTCAGTAGATCCCTACTCAGGGGGAGGTCATATCTGCAATCTCACAAGTCACAATCATTGTTCAATTAAATTAATAGCCACAAAATTCAATCTCGAGTAGTTTCAATGTGACATGAGGATATTTAATTAATTAAAATACTAATTGTATATAATTTCGACATCACTTTAATATTTCTTTCGACCATAGAGGTAAGCGCATCTTGTTATCATCCTCCCAACTTGTCATATTATATTAACCACCAATAGTTTCTTATTCCTCTAAACTATATATATATGTGTGTGTGTGTATGTAAAATTTATAAATCGGCCAAACGAGCAACAAAATGCCAAAATTCCAGAGTCAACTATAGCAAAAGGCCAATTAAAATCAATTAATCCTTCCAATTAATCTACTTATTCTATTCCATTCTCCTACACTATAAACTGAGAACCTCTGTCTCTCTCTTTTCTACATTCCACGAAGAGATCAAAGATGACAGTCCCAAGCCCAATTGGATCACCTCCGGCCGGACCACCCAGTTGGGTCCATCACGGCCATGGCCGTTGGCTAACAGCTTTTCTCGTTACACTTAACATAGCCGTCATCCTTCTCATCTACTTCTTATTTTGGAGATTCTTCTGGAATAAGAAGAGTACTCCAGGTGATGAGAATAATACCAACGCTTCCTCAGCCACCACCTCGCCTCCCAATTCACCGAGAGCTCGCAGAGTCGACAGTCACGTCGTCGCGTCGCTGCCGGTGTCGGTACACGAGGGGACGACCGACGCAGACAAGCTCGAATGCGCCGTCTGCTTGTCGGAGGTCAAGAACGGCGACAGGTGTCGGGTACTACCGAGGTGTAGCCATAAGTTCCACGTCGAATGCGTCGACATGTGGTTCCAGTTCCACAGCACTTGCCCGCTTTGCCGCGCTGCCGTCGAAAGCAAGGCTCCGGCGCCACCGGGTTCGGATGGTGATCAGGTTGGCATTGCAACAACTGGGGATGCGTTGGTTTGATCGATGGCTGAAATATTTTAGCTACATAGTAGTAGTTGTTTCACTCTGTTATCATAATAATTAAGGTGAGAAGTGGGATAATATTAGGTCTTTGTAGGGTTTGGGTAATATGTCAAACACCTTGTGGGCTATCATGCATGCAGCCAGGAATCATTTTTATGTGATGGTTTTTAACACACGTTAGATAATCTCTCGACGAGCTAGACTTGAGAAAGTATACGGTGACCAATGAGGATTGGATTCTCCTAATTGCAAGAATTTGCTGCGAGAGTTCTAAGTTCCCGATTACCGAGATTATAAGAAACATCTGCAACCTCGGCTGTGGAAGATCTTTTCTTTTTCTTTTTGTAAATAAAAGTGTGCCACTTTTTAGTGACCAGAATGTCACATATCAAAATTGTATACTTGATGTGGTTTATGGAAGCCGACCGTGGATGTCAATAGACCGTGCAAATATTGCTTCTATTATTTAGACTTATTTCACTGTATATTAACTTGATTCGACTAAGCAATTTGGTGCGAGCTCGGCGGTGCAGCAGTGAAGAAGATCAGTTCAGCAACGTGGTAATTTTGAGCATCGGCTCAGCGATATTTAGCTTGAAAATCTGATTCAGTAAGCTTAGTATAGTAATTTGATAAGATAAACGACTCATATGTGACTTGTTTAATAAGATGTTGGCCTAGTTGTCCCGTGAGGTCCGAGTGCGTTTGTCTTTAGAGAGTTCGGGCTAATTTTTTGTCCAACTCATATCTAACCTTTAAGCTCTTGAATGATAAATACAAAAAAAATTAAGCCCATAAATTTAAAGTGGCGTCTTTCTATCACTTTCAAGCGTTAGGAGTGTTATTCTTGTCCCAATACACAAAAGTATTCTTGCATACCTATTTCACCACAAAAGTTACCTAATAATGTGAATTTATTACGACCGTCTTAGAGCAATTATTATTGAGTGTGCGTCAATATATGATTCATACATATATCCATAACTAGTTATCATCAAAAGAGAACACTAAAGGACTACTAGATTTGGATGGGTGTAACTTTTTTTCTTTGATAAGTGAGTTCATAGACTCAAATTTCATTGATGGCCATGGGAACATATAAGAATCATTGTTGGGTCGGTCCATTCGTGATTTGCACCCAGAGTTACAGCAAGACTAGCTAGTGAGTGGGACATTGAGTTGTTCCAACGACTTGTGAAACAAACCTTAACGAAGTCGAGGCCGGCGAGAACATTTTTGCAGTCATGAATAATGGGTTTCACTGCCCGATAGTTTGTAGTATTGGTTTATGGCTTTCTTCAAGTTCTTAGAGGTCATCTACAAACATAATGTGGGTAAGGGTTGGAGGTCTTCTAGCCAATTTGATGCCCTTCAGACTTTTGACTCTTTGCTCCTTTTCTAATATTAGTGAGAGATTGGAGCCTAAGATAAAAATAAATAAAAAATAAAAAAAGATATGCACTTAGAGGGCATCCTTGACACAATCCTTTTGAGGGATCGAAGGAGCCTTCATACTGACCATTGATGTCCATCGTGAGAGATGTAGTAGGCTAGTAGCTATGCAAAGGAGCACTCGATCTTAAAAATCATCCAGGAAACCATATATTCTTAAGCAATCCTTGAGGAAACACCACTCCATCCGATTGAATGCTTTTGAAAGATCTACTTTGATCATGAATTCACCTTGTTTGGATTTGGAGGCTTTTAGATTATTGATCTCTTGGCAAAGACTTTGGTTGTGCAAGATTTATCTGCCATAGATGAAAGCATTCTGGGCTTGGTTGATAAGCTCATTCAATATTGGCTTGATTCTGCTAGCTATGAGCTTAGAGATGATTTTGTAGCTTGTGTTGCAAAGGTTTACTAGTCGTTAATTTGTAACAGTCGAATGAGAGTTTTTCTTTAGAATGAGGACTATACTAGATCTATTCAGAGCCTTATCCAACTGCCCCATGGCAAAATAATACCTTGGTACAAACGATAGACTTTAAATCTGGCCAGAGAAGGTGATAGAAGCGTGCGATTAGACCGTCTAGTCCAGGGGAATGATTTGGATTGAGAAGTATCTACCAGCTCGAAGTTCAAGAGGATGTCTGGATGCAACACTCAAACCGCATTAGAGAGGCTTTTCATGAGCTCTTTAAGCTCCTATTCACATCCCGTTGAAGCTTCATTTCCGGGTGATCCATGCTGAAGTTGCCAATGAGTTGATGAAGATTCCTTCGGATGAGGGGATTGAATCTCTAACTAAAACTATTAGATGCATGGAATCAATATATTAACATGATGTGATCAGCATGCATAGAATCGGATCTCACCTAATCCCAATCTTCTAAATACACTCGTTTCTAACCGGGTCTATGTGGATCTAATGCAAGAGATGCTATACTCGTTGGAATTTATTCTGGGTGACTACCAGACGCTATCAAATTATTAATAATCTACCCAAAATGACATCTCTCTGCATATGGAGGAGATTGATAAAATTAAGTTGAGGCGATGCCAAACATAGTTATCAACTCCAACGTCTGTCTGAGCCCAACCAAAGCAACTGCAAGTCAGCACAATTGCTTCGTCTTGGAATCCACTGTTTTGGTCCAACTAGATTTTGATCCGGCCCAACTAGCTACTTCATGGAAATACAAGGTCAAGATTTGGGAGTTTGTAATTAAGTCTATTACATAACTAGCAACTTTGAAGATGTCAACCATAAAGATTCTAGCAAAGTCAATTGAAAGCAACATAGCAAGGTCAACCCCCCTCTTGAATTGAGTATGTTCTGTTAACTCTCTTTTTTCTTCCTTCAGCAAGGTCGGTCTCCTCTCTCTCTCTCTCTAATATTACAATTCCAATCCCTAAATCCTTTGAACTCAACTCCCATGTCTTCAAAGGAAGTTGTCTCTATTGATGTTTACTCAGGCCCACCATCTCCCCCATACGATGGCCCCTTCACCACACAATCCAAGATAATATTCGCCATCTTGATGGTCCTTTTTGGTTTCATCATCCTAACATTCTGCTGCTACATCAGGAAAATCGAAGGCCAGATTCGGCGCAACCGAGCCGTCGTTGCCGCAAGCTCGTCGGCCGGCGATGCTAGGCTTGATATGGAAGTCCTCTCATCACTTCCAATCTTTGTCTACTCTTCTATCGCCCATGAGGAGAGACTCGAGTGCACAATATGTACAATGGAGTTTGAAGAGGGCGAGCAAGGACGTCTCCTACCGAATTGTTACCATACTTACCACGTCGAATGCATTGACATGTGGTTCAGCTCGCATTCGACTTGCCCGCTTTGCCGAGTCAACGTTAGGTCGGAGAACGACGAGTTAGCCGGGTGAGGGGGAGGTGGATCGACCTTATTAATTATTCGTGATCAGCTTGTTGATATAATTTGATTCTTGTATATATTTGCGATTTTTTTATTTAAACGAAGCATTTGAATAAGAGGTATTCGATCTCAAAGTTGAACATTTCTATGAAAATGGAAGTTTCTTAGCACTCCCAGCCGAATTGAACTTCTATAATATAATTCTATTTATCTATTGTTAAGATGCAACATATATGGATAATGAAATGACGTAGAAAGCCCGCTTCCTTGCCTATATTCTTCTTCCTGTTTAATTATCTCCTAACTGGCACGAGGTAGGCAGTTCGGACGTCGTTTTCTCTAATTCCCTTCAATAAAACCGATAAATGTACTACGCTATATATCCCTATCTCCAAGCTATGGCGAATTATGACCTCTCGCCGAGCTCCGGTAGCTCTCACCGTCTCCATCTCAATTCCGCCGACGTGATAATCATCACCGCCTTCGTGACCTCCTTCTCGCTCCTCTCCTGCCTCTACTGCTACCGTTGCCTGCTCTCCTCGCGCGAAGACAG
This sequence comes from Typha latifolia, assembly GCF_019914945.1. Taxonomy (NCBI): domain Eukaryota; kingdom Viridiplantae; phylum Streptophyta; class Magnoliopsida; order Poales; family Typhaceae; genus Typha; species Typha latifolia. The sequence goes on along the minus strand of NC_133087.1, from coordinate 17,872,622 downwards.
CAGCAGCAACGACAGTCGACCCGACAACAATCTAACATCATTAGGTGATGGCAATCGGAAATTGGAGATCCTCGCGAGTCTGCCGGTCTTCGAGTTCTCCCGTCCGGCGACGACGAGCGAGGAGAAGAAGATGGATTGTGCTATATGCCAAGGGGAGTTGGAAGAAGGGGAGAGATGCAGGCTGCTTCCAAGATGTAACCATTGGTTTCATAAATGTTGCATTGATATGTGGTTAGACAAGAGACTGACCTGCCCCTTGTGCCGTGATACAATAATATCACAACAATGCTAATTGGGAGGGAAAATTAAGTCTTGCAATTGTTATTTCTCTACCAAAATTTCCCCCTTTTTGTGCAGTCTAATTAATCTCATCGCTTCTCTTTATTTTAGCCCCTTCTCCATCTTCTATAACTATTCTTTTCAGTTCACTCTATATATATATTTTTTTTTTATCATATCTTTACTGTAAACACTTTGGGTCGTATTTAACACGTTGCAAGAGTATCAATAAAAAATTATTCCGCTAAAATAACTAAAGGCCAATAATTGAGTAATGATTAGATAGAGAAATTGGGATCTATATTCCACAGTGGGGAGTAATGATAACATGCAAAACAACATAGAAAAATTAATAGTCATATTGTAAGCGCGTTCTGGTTCGGATATATAGCTAAAAGATGAGAAGAACGTCATTAACAAATAAGTACCAACTCCTGCGTACTAATTATACTATGGATAATTCTTGGAGACCACGTAATGTCCTCCGAGATATAACTATTAATTTTTGTTAATAAACATAGACCAACTTTTAGTTTATCATTACCTCTGTCACGTAGTTAACTAAGACTCTTCTTTTTTAAACAAAATAATTGGGACCACCACTGCACACACACACAAAAAAAAGAGACAATTTAACATTATCCAATATATAAATATAATAACTACTGCTATTATTATTATTATTACTTGGTTAACTCGAAACTACAAATATCACATAATAACAACATTAACTCAAAGTCCAACAACATGGAGCCCACCTTCTTCTCTGTCCCTCTCCTCCAGCATCCTCGCGAGGGCCCTCGAGTGCGGCCATTCCGGATCCCCCCTCTGGGCCTTCTCACGGAACATCGACTCCGCCCTCGCCAGCGCATCATCCATCGTCTCCTCCGCCATCACCCCCATCCCCTCCTCCCCCGCCATCGCCCGGTCGCTCGCGCTCCCGTCCGTCGACCTCGTGATAGGCTTGCGCGTGTCCGCCATCTCGATCTCCGACAGCGGCGACGGCTTGTGATCCTCATAGTACCTCCTGTATTCCTCCACGTCATCGTCTACCTCTTCTACCGACGCGCCGACGCGTGTCAGCGAGGACCCATCTGCCCCGACGCATGACACGTCATCTAGCGCAGCCACGTGAGAGAGTCTCCTTCTCTTCTGCTGGAATGAGGCAGCATCCGGAGGTATCACTTCGTGGGACTCGAGTTTTTGGGAGGGGGAAAAGGGTGAGGCGTTCTCCTTCGCGTCCTTGGTAGTTGGTAATGGTGGGGTGCTGGGGGATGGAGGGGCGTTTTGGTCTTTCTGCTGGTGCGCCTCGGCGCCGGAGAACTTTGCCGGTTTGTCGGGGTAACTATCCTCGGGCGGTTCGCCGGAGTGTACGGCTGGGTCTCCTGCTCCGGCGGCTTCGCAATTGGTTGTGTTGATGGTGGTGGCGGACGTGGAGGAGGCACGTACGAGGGGGAGGAGGGACGTCCGCGTAGTGGCGGAGTAGAGGCGCAGAGATCGGAGCGTCACTGCTATGGATTGCATCTTTTTATCATTGCTGAGATTACTTTGAGATCTCAGTCGGTTTATATATATATATATAGAATAAATCTATATTCTAGAGAAGACTAGAGCGGTGGAAGTGAGAAATGCGTGACACGTGGTGATTCGAGAATGTGGTGGATGAAAGAGGCGGTAGTCTCCAGACTCCAGAGTCTAGACTTAATTTAGAGTGGAGTAGTGAAAAGTGAAAATGGAGTTGGATTCCACAATTATTACATCTTTATTGTTCAAATTATTCAAATCAATCCCTCCAATATAAGAACTTTCAAAGCAGTGCACTTGAATAAGCCACTCCATTCTCCCCAGTGTTACCATACTCGGCATAGTACAAAGTACTCAATCCAAAGTCTCCGGACCACGCGACCACACTAATGGATTGTTCAATCTATCCATGTACGACTAGCTGTACGCTGACAGTCCCCGAGTTCATCCTCCCCGGCTGCGGTGGCTATGACGTGAAGGTGCCGGTGGGGCGCGGTGGTGGAGATGGCTGGTCGGAGCAGAGAGAGACAACGGGGGCGAGTGTTGACGACCCTAAAAGACTAGAGGGATAGTCAGTGACTAGAGCTCAAGGGAAGTTGGTTAGGTTTAGAAGGGGGGAAATAAACCCAAATCAGTTAAGAAAATAAGACCCACAACTAATTAATTAAATAACTTAAGTCATAATAAGCTGAAATAGAAATTGATCTAACTGAAATAGAAATCTACTAAGCTAAGATAATGGACTCGACCTAATAAGTCCAATGCCTCTAATGTGATTTGACCTAACCGAATTCACATCAAAGCTCTAAATTCTCATTCGATATATGGCCATGCTTCACCATCACTATCATGCTCTGCTTCAAATTGAACTCATTTTGCCTCGTCCTTAGAAGATAAAAACGAAGCGCCATCAATATGGCTGATCTCTTCCACTCTTTACCGAAACCCTAGAATCTCTTTTGGAAGTCCACTCTTCGCTTCCTATGTGGATGTACTGACAAAAGTGCTGCCAATGTCTTCAGCTGGAAGTAGAGGTAAATTTATTAAAGCTTTGTTATTGTTGATGTTCTTTCTTAGAAGTTAGAACTATCGTTCTACCTGAGATATTCAGCTTTGTCTAATATTCCTCTTATAGCAAATAAAAGTATATTATGTTCATAAATATCTGGGCATGGACAGTCTACTCTTTTAAAAGGAAGTGGAGATTGAATCAACCAAAATCTGTTTGTTTTGTTACTAGCTAGACCTACTCTGGGGTGCTTATTTATGTCCTTTTGCTTTGTAAATGCTGGATTGCTTCGAGTAAACTAGTAAGTTGTGTTATCATCGATTTCTTTGTAAATACTTCCATGTCATTCTTTTTCTCTTTGACTTTGCTTTAATGTATGTCGAAATGTTACATCAGATGCCCTTTAGTTTTATGACTTCATCGATTTCTGATATTTTTGTCAGGTGAGGAGCACATGTTTTCAGATATACTGTCGCAGCAACTTTTTTATTTTCTCCTCAAGAAACTGGTGAATTACATTGATGATTTGGAGGGATACTGTATGAGAATTTCACAGGAAGTTCTAGAGAAGTTAGCAATAGACGAGCCTTTGGACAGTTTATTGGAACAGTTTGGAGATGATCTTGAAAACTTTCTAAAGACATTGACAGCGAAATGCAGAGCTTCAACTGAGAATTTTGTGCAATATATGAATGTTCTTGACCAATCTCTACTAATTGTGTTTCAGACACATACATTTCTTAGTATGCTTGCTGATAACATGACTGATGTATACTTATATATGGAGACAGATGCATGTTATAGAGATTTCAGGAGCATTGGGTGGCAAGCTGTGGATGCACTCTCTCTTTTAGGTTCTGGCGAGTCATTTGTTCTAAAATGGATTTTCTACCTGCAATTCTCTTTTAATATATTATAATATGTCTCAGTCTCAAAATATGTTATGCTTGTTTCGTATATTGTTTCATGGCCTTATGGTCTTAAAAGTGCTGAGCCTTGGAGCAGGGTCAGGACCTAGAATTGATCAATGAAGACTTGAAGAGTCGTAGGCTGAGTGGAGTATGATTTGTAGGGGAAACAAGAAAAAGAAGGTTTAAAATGGTCTATATTTCTTTGATATCTTGTAAAAGCAACCATCATCCTGTAATAGGAGTAAATAGGAACATAGCAAACTGTGCTTGAATATCATGCCACCATAAGTGGAAGATGATTTCTATGCTCTACTTTCACTGTCATTCTTGTATGTGTTACTCTGCAGTATGTTGGTTGCTTCGCTCTTATGTAAATGTTTGTGTGACATCAAGTGCTGTTGAAACTAGGTGGTAAATATTGCGGTTTTAGTGCCTATATTGTGTGATTGCTAATTCTGATATTGGTATGGCGTTAAAATTGTGATATTGTCCCTTTTTCACTATAACTTGATGTTTTTATGCTTCCCTCCTTTGTGCAGTTTCTGCCAACTTTGAAGCTGAGTCTAAGATAGATAACAATGCTGTAGCTTCCAAAGAATGCGAAAGTAATGCAGGAATATTGGAGAGTATCTTAAGAGTCTTGGAAGATATTGGAAGTTCAGATGTCTATGCTCCACCAAATGCTGAAGAGACCAAACTTCTTGAGAAAATTTTGCAACATGTCTCACTGTCTATTGACTTCTTCATCTGCGCAAAGGCATATGACCAAAAAAGAACCCTTAGAAACAGCCAAGAATCTGCAGGTTGAAGCGTGTCTGCTTCGATTACAGATTCATTTCTGCATGTTGCTTTCTTGTTGTGGATGCTTGTGATGAAGATGTGCTGAGCCACTTATAAAATTTTATGCCCATGCTTTGCAGTTAAGAAGGTGAAACAACTGACTGGGTGCAATGTGATATCTATCAACGGCTGTATCCGTGTGTTGGATGGGCATGACAAGTTCTGCAGCTTTGGCGTAAAGTTTGAAGCTCTCACGGCCTTTCTGAAATCTTACAAAAATGCGCTAAGATTTTGAAGGTACTCTCCCTCTGTTGTCATTCATGGGCTATGCCAAATTTGATGAATTCTGAGAATCTTATGGTTGTAGTCTTTGATTATAAAATAATTACCGTTGACTCTTCCTCTCTGATGCAGGGAATCTATAAAAAGGGAAGAAGTGAAAACATAGCTTTCTCGACTATAAAATCAAATCAGGTGGAGTATCTTTTTGAAAAATCCAAACTGTGTTTTCTTCTTATCTTGTAGCTTTTAGTCATAGTCGAGTGTTCAGATGAAGTTTGTTTTCTAAGTTGGTGTTTTTCTGAATCTATGCTTCCATCTACTTCCTGCTAGTTTCGGATCTGTTTAGTAATCCTGAATCGCCTAAATCACATGAATCAGCTAATTCATGTATCTGCAATGCAATGAGTGATCCTACAAAATTATCAAACATTTTATGAATAAACTTGAAACTTCTAATACAATATGAAGCTTATAGGCTCATTAAAAACAAAGGTAATAAAGGTAAAATAATTGTAAAGTTCACTGAAATCGATCGTTGCTTATACGTGGGGTGAAATAATAAAGGAAAGTTCTCCCACACAGCTAAATAAATCCTGAGACCAGCTATATATATGTATGTATAATTATCGTTTTCCTGTTTCTATGGTGCAGGAAAGTGATCAGGACACCGTCGTGAAGAAACCCGTGCATGGATGTAATTTAATAATTCCAAGCCTCTCGCTTGGAAAACGAGTCCGTCCTCAAGAGTGGCTGTCGCAAGAGAAGGTGTGCTTTAGAAAATAGAACAAGAAAAAGGTCATATGATTTGTAGAATTAACATTAATTAGAAGTTAGACTGCTATTCCATCTGTAATTATTTGTAATTAAGGCATGATCATTGTGATTAGATCGAAATGCCTGGGGGGCTTGGATTACCATGGCCCCTGTTAAATTCGTCCATTACAATCCAACGACTATTATTGAATCGTAAACAAAACCCCAGATTACAATCCAACGACTATTATTGAGTCTATAACTCTCAGTATATTTAACTTTTTTCTATTCTTTTACTAAAACCATTTCGCAAGCACATCAAGCTCACTCTCCACGTAGTGATGGGCCATCCATTAATTGGCTAAAAGATATCGATCATGCACTTACTCTTCTACACTGTCTCCATCTACGAAAATCAATTTTAACGAACAAAAAGAAAAATACAATCTACTTATTCAAATCAGCCGTGAAAGCTACTCCGGTTGCCGGCAACCACGAGAGCCCATCAATAAAACGGCGGACGGTAAAGAAGCCAGCCACCGATGCATCCCTAATGACATGGTATCCCGGCCACCGGACTCGACCGGCGAGCCCGGCACCCGGCCCGTAATTCATGTACTCCCCATAGTAAAGTGTGTTTAGCCCAAAATTCCCGGCCCACTCGAGCCAGCCCGTTGGCTGGACTTGTGATCCCAGGTAAGACTGCATGACCACCGTTCTTGAGTATGCCTTCCACGGACGGCCCAGATACGTCGGAGTCGTAGCATCAATGATGCAATTGTGGATCGAAAAGCCGGTGTTCTGATTTGGGTCCTTTCGCCCTTGGGCCGTGATGGTGACCTTCTGGTATGGCAATGGCCTTCTAGTGTGAATGTTGCAGTGTTGTAGCACAACGAGGCCATTGCCAAAGATGAAGTCTATGGTGCCGTAGATGTTACAGTCACGGTAGAATTGCCTTAGGGAGTGAGCGTAGAGTGTGTCCTGATAGCCCTCGATGCTGCATCGGAAGAAGGCGGAGCGATCGGAGTCGACGCGGAGCGCCACCGCCTGGAAGTTCTGCGGCCCGGCGGTGTTGCGGAAGGTTATGTCCCTGGCGATGAATCCACGGCCGGAGACCGCTGCACGATCACCGAGAAAGTATTAGCTTACATATCATCATACTCTCCATGACCTGAGGAAGGTCTTAGTGCGAAAAACTTCCTCATAACATGCATGTATATATATGCCAAAAATCCACTTTAATGGATTCATAGGAAATGTTTGTTTGCTAGTTTAGATGGAGGTATTTCTCAACAAGTCTTAAACTAATGTAAGGGGTTATAACTTAGCTAGATAATCGTCATGAAATGTATGCGATTTTTTTTTTTTTGGGGTTAAATTAGAGAAAAACACATACAGAACTTTGTAAAACGTAAGATAACTAGTAGCAATCTAAGGAGACATGCAGCATTTTCTTACCAAAAGTAGCTGTTCTAAATGTAGTCCACCCATCCATGAAGCTCCTACTCCCAGAGATCACGGTCACCCCCATCCCCTCCCCAACAAGCATAATATTAGTATACTTCTTCTTCAACTCCACATTCTCTCGGTACTCCCCCTTCTTCACAAGTATCACATACCTTCTCGAGCTATGGTTAGGCGCTCGGCTCATCGCCTGGTTGATCGACCGGAATCCTCCGCTCCCGTCCAATGCCACCACCGCGTCGACGTGCATAGCCTTCACGTCGGCACGCATCGGCCTTAACTCTTCTTCTGTCAACCATGGAGGTAAGTCTTTCTTCCAGCTACCTCCGGTGATGTTATGTGGTATGTGAGGTATTATACTCCTCAACCTCTTGTGCATGGCCAACAGGTTGCTCACGAGTTGGTTCATTTGACTCAGACTCTGTTCGACGTAATGCCTCAGCCTACCATCCGTGCCATCGAAGCCTTCCAAGCATGTGTCTTGGTTAGTCAGCGCGGCGCTTAGCCATGCACGTAAGTTACCTTCTTGATGCATGTTACTGCCGCCTAATTCCATGTCTGCCATCTCGGCTAAGGACCAGCCGAGCTCGTCGACGGAGTAGCCGAGGAGCTCGACGCAGTCGTGGATCGCCATCTCCTCCCGCGGGCTCCTGGATAATCCCGTGAGGTCCGACATGGTGTCGACGGCGCGTATCGCCTCGTTGATCGTGCCGCGGATGGCGGCGTGGAGGATCGGGAGCGGGCCTTTGCCTTGGCGTTCGACGTGGAGGCGAGAGATGCATGCGTCGTGGTTGATGGTGTTTAGGCAAGCTTGGTGCAATAAAGATGATTCAAAGGCCTGTGCCTGTTCTTGAGAGGCGAATGCTTGGTTTAGGTGTAATGCATCAATGGTGGGTAGTAGGAAGAGGAGAAGTGCAAAGATGCCTTCAGTTAATGCCATGGGAGTATGCATGGCTAGGTATTAAAGGTGTGGTTGGTTTTCTCTTATAATTGTTCGCTCTCCGTGTGATAGACGAAGGGTATAGTTTGGAGGGGAAGAAAGGTTTCTTTCTTTCTTCTCCTTTATATATACCTTTAATCTCCATATCAAGGTTGTTAGCCTCTAAATTAATGGCAACGTTGAAATGGGCATATGCCATGCTTAATTTAGAAGCAAGGTGGGTTTATTCTTTGTTTGCTTGCAACGATTAGCCTGTGGATTCTAGTGAGATTGATTAAGGAATAAATTGGGATACAAGTTAATATAAAAGAGAGAGAGAGAGAGAGAGAGAGAGAGAGAGAGAGAGCATCTATGTTCTTGTGGTCGAGTTCTGAGAATATTTTCTTTCTACAAGGTGATAGTTTCAACTGCAAGGTCCAATTTCGCCAAGTAATCTCTTAAGGTTTTATAGTATTCCTTTTTAGATATATCGACTTTGTGAATATTCTTTACCTCCAGGGACGGGCTACGGCACATTCTTAGCACGTGACTTGTGCGATGCACGTGATCTAACTATCGACATTAATTACTAGATCCTAATGTTTATGGGGCTCAAAATTTTCTTACTATATATATGTCGTCTATTTTAACTAATTAATTTCCAATAAACTATCTACAGCGATGGGTTTAGCACGTGCTTGTTTGCATGCTTAACTGGACACTTTCGAGAATTAATTTAAGGTAAATACTTCAATACCCGTGAATAAATTGTAAGTATGATTTGACGGCTGTAAGAGCCGATTTTACCGGTTAAATTCATCCGGTACCGATTTCAACCCGTGAACGTTTATCTCTTTTAGCACTCCCTCACTCTCTTTACACGTAGCCCATTTGAAAAATTAAGAATGAGAATTTATTTTTTACGTTTAAGAAAAAATTAGACACAAAACCCAACCTGATTTAGTATGTTTCGTCTTTAAAGTTAGAATATTTTTCAATATATTTTATATATTTTAAAATAAACTTCTTATTGGTATATTCTTTAAATTAAGACATCAAAAATATATAAAAAATGATATATTTCATTCATTAAAATTTTACTTTAAAAATAAATGCCTATTGAACCGTCATCCTTCTTAATTCTTTTATATTCTCATTATAGAATTTTTAATTAAGATACCTACTAGTGGGGCATGGAAGAAAAGCTCTTAATTTAATCCAAAGTCTCAATCATTGTGGCAAAGGCAAGGGAGCGTCTCAGTGCATGATGTAGTATTTATGTGCATGGATTAATGGCCATCGGCCGTCTACGTGATACATGCTTCACATGCATTCACATGTGATCATCAAGAGTTAGCTATTTCAAGTTGGACTTCTGACAAGTTGATGTGCGTACATACATGTGGGCATGAAGAGTATATCGATCTTTCTTTGCCATACTTGTGGACATAACTACGTACGTGGGGGGAAATTGGAGGGCCAAGAGTACAGTGGAGCATGCAGTTTCCACCATGCACGGACAGTAGAGGATCCACTAGTCGGTCAAAGCCGCAACTTGCCACGTTCTCCGTGGACCTTCTATGTTAAGATGCAAGACTATCACATCGGTCATTTAATTTTCTGTAACTGTACACAATTAAATAGACTGCTCATCTCATACTGCCAGCTATACTTATTAAGTCCACTTTCAAGTAAATCAGGTCAACTACAACGCCTCGTGCATGCCTCCCTCTTCACAAGTGTAGTTATTGTGCGTAGAATGTTAGATCCGATCTGTAGTATAGATAGTAGTATTTAGATAGATAGATAGATAGATAGATAGATAGGCAGGTAGATAGAAGATGTGCATTATATATCCTTAGCTACCTCTAGTATCACTACTACTGCATTACTTCTAACACCAATTACACCATGTTACATTTAACCCAAAGAACCACATTCTTCTCATCCACCTTCATTATAGCACTCCTTCTCTTCCTCCTAATTACAACAAAACCCACCTCTGCTACCAAATCCAACTATATCTACCACGTAAACTCCACGGCCGCCGCCGCTGCCAGCCACTGCAACGGCACCCTCTACCCTGACCTCTGCGCGACCACTCTCTCCTCCCTCTCCGTTGACCTCACTCAAACCCCCCTCGTTGATGTCATCTGCGCCTCCGTCAACGCCACCGCCGCCGTCGTCAGGTCCTCGGTAGCCAAGTGCTCCTCATTCCTCCGACTCCGCCGGTACCTCCACCACCGCGACCTCCTCGCCGTCACCGACTGCCTCGAGCTCTTCGACCACACCCTCGACTTCCTCCGCGCCGCAGAAATTGACGTCAGCGCCAACTCGCCGTCCCACGTCAGCTACGTCCAGACGGTGCTCTCCGCCGCCATCACCAACCAGTACACGTGCCTCGACGGCTTCGCCTTCGTCTCCGGTGGCAGCAAGGTCCGGCCCTACATCGAGCAACGGCTCACACGCGTGTCGCGCCTCGTCAGCAACTCCCTGGCGCTGGTCAATAAGCTGCAACGTCATCGGCACCAGCCGCGGAGGGAGGTGTTCGAGGGTTACGGCGACGTGTCCGGGGGGTTTCCGAGGTGGTTGTCGGCTGGGGACCGGAGAATTCTGCAATCGCCACCGAGTGCGATTAAAGCTGACGTGGTGGTGGCGAAGGATGGTTCAGGGAAATTTACAACAATCGGGGCAGCGGTGGCGGCGGCACCGAGTAAAAGCGCCCGGAGATTCGTGATATACATCAAGGCCGGCGCGTACTTTGAGAACGTCGAGGTAGGGAAGAGTATGACAAATATAATGTTCATCGGTGACGGCATCGGAAAGACAGTGATCAAGGCCGGCCGGAATGTCGTGGACGGATGGACTACCTTCAGATCTGCGACCGTAGGTGAGTACTCTAAACGCTCAGTACAAGTTAGACCACACTAAACTTGACAATGCTATGACTAACTATAGATGGTAAATAGCAATTCGTAGTTCAAACATGCAACGAGATGGTATTTTCACCGACTTTGCATCAGAATTTTTTCCAATTACGGTTGAAAGATAAAATATATATATATATATATATTTTAGTTGGTTGGGTCTCTAGCTTTGAGGTTCCATCATATATTTTTTCCTATTGACTCAAACGATTGTTGGAGATGGGAGGAGGGTTTATTATTATTGATCGAAGGCATGGTTTTTATAAGGAAGGAAGTCGAATATATATTTAGTTAACTAAATATGGCTGCAATAAGTAAATTAGCGTGATCTAGGCTAAATGACAGTCCATGTATACTATATTACGATCTATGAATTGTTTTATATTAATTTGAACAATATACATATCAGTGATCAGTTAGCACGTGGGAGCGTATGCTGCGATCCACTACCCATCCATGACTCTTTAGTCAACCGCTATATATTAAGCTATGAACGTACTTTGAGAAAAGGAACTAAATCAAGCGTTGACATATAGTGAGCATCACATATTAGACAAACATAGATGCCTGCATACAGATCGAAATCTTTAAATTTGAATCAAGCTCGCATGTTATAGTAAGGAGACACACTAACAATTAATCCTGCGTACAGCCGTAGTCGGCAATGGATTCATAGCCCGAGACATCACCATCGAGAACTCGGCCGGGCCGTCGAAGTTCCAAGCCGTGGCCCTGCGAACCGGAGCCGATCTCTCGGCCTTCTACCGCTGCAGCTTCGTGGGCTACCAAGACACCCTCTACGTCCACTCCCTTCGCCAATTCTACCGCGAATGCAACATCTACGGAACCATAGACTTCATCTTCGGAAACGCAGCAGTCGTCTTCCAGAAGTGCAACCTCTACGCTCGGAAGCCCCTGCCCAACCAAATGAACGTCTTCACAGCCCAAGGCAGAGAAGACCCAAACCAAAACACCGGCATCTCGATCCAAAACTGCAAAGTTACTGCAGCCTCGGATCTAATCCCGGTGCAGTCGAGCTTCTCCACGTACCTTGGTAGGCCATGGAAGCAGTACTCGAGAACTGTATACATGCAGTCTTTGCTGGATAGTCTGATTCATCCAAAGGGTTGGTTAGAGTGGGATGGCACGTTTGGGTTGAGTACGTTGTACTACGGGGAGTATAAGAATAGAGGACTTGGGTCGAACACAAGCAAGAGGGTGAATTGGGAAGGGTTTCATGTTATTAGTGGCGTGGCTGAGGCGAGTAAGTTTACAGTGGGTTCATTCATACAAGGAGACCAGTGGTTGGGTCCGAGTCAAATCCCATTTAGTGCAGGGTTGAATTGATCGTAGGAAGTTTCTTATTCTTGGTCTAATTAATCTTTTGGAATGAAAATTAATGGTTAGTTTTTTTTTTCTTAGAAGTATTGGCTAGTTTTTTTTTTCTTCTTTTCCGTCCTTTCGCGTAGTTTCCGGCTGAATTCGGCGAGGAAAAAGTGAAACGCTGCCGACCCCACTTCAGACGGAACCCAATGCAGCTATCTACGGATTCTCAGTTTTTGCATATACGCCCCTGAAAGATGTTAATTTTCGTAGTTCTAAAGCTTGAGGATGTGGCTCTGACATCTGACCCACGCTTCTTTACCTCTTTCCGTTACTCCACTGAATCACGACATAGGATTCTCTCTCTCTCTCTCTCTCTCTCTCTCTCTGAGTGTTAAAGAGAACGTTTTCACCAATATTTCTACCGTTAATACTGTTGCAATAGGTGACCGTTAGGAACCTATAAAGCCTAAAGAGATTGAAGCCTAGACTAAGATGGTTATTATTATGCTTATCTCGCTCTGATATAGTTTTGCCTGCCAACATGGTAAATGTGGACAAGGGGGCTACTCAACGATGCCATTACTATATTCCAAGGAGGGCATTTTTTGGCCCACCAATGAGAACAACAGGGAGAATTTAGTTTGGGCTTCAGCTCTCATGTGACTCCCTTAGGACACAACGAAAGGAGTTAATAAATGAGCAAGGTGAAAGCTTTTTAAATGCTTTCCTAATGGTGACCATAATAGCAGGGCAAGGGGGGTTTGCAGAGGGGAGATAGCTTTCAGCTCTATAAATAGAGCTCTCTTCTCTAGAGCTCCTTGCCCTGGTTGTAGCTCAAAATGGCCCTCCTCTTCCCTTCTCCTCTTGTCCTCTGCTTCTTGGTTGGTCTTTTCCTCGCCAATGGCTTTAGTTTCGAAACCCAACGGCAGAGGAACCACCCACACCATGGCTTTGCAAGTCACAACTACAGAGATGCCCTCTCCAAGTCCATACTCTTCTTTGAAGGGCAGAGGTCAGGGAAGCTTCCCGGTAACCAAAGGATGACTTGGAGGAGGGACTCTGGCCTCTCCGATGGCTCAACGATGCATGCAAGAGCTCTAAATCTCATGCTTTTGTTGTTGTTGTTGTTGTTGATGTTGTTGATTTGAATCGTTTTGGGTGAATAATGTGATGTGGGTCTGTTGGTAAAATGCAGGTGGACCTGGTTGGTGGGTACTATGATGCAGGGGATAATGTGAAGTTTGGGTTCCCCATGGCTTTCACCACCACCATGCTCTCCTGGAGTGTGATTGAGTTTGGTGGGCAAATGAAGGGGGAGCTAGAGAATGCAAGGGAGGCCATTCGTTGGGGCACTGACTACCTTCTCAAAGCCACTGCCCATCCTGATACCATCTATGTTCAGGTTTGCCATCCTCTATTTCCTTTCTCTCCCTTTATTTAAGGTAAAAGATGGCAACTTTGGGGCATTTTACCTACATTGGAAGTGATTACAGGTGGGAGATGCAAACAAAGACCACGCTTGTTGGGAGAGGCCAGAGGACATGGATACCCCAAGAACTGTGTACAAAATAGACAGCAGCAACCCAGGCTCTGAAGTAGCTGCAGAGACTGCAGCTGCTCTGGCTGCTGCTTCTCTTGTCTTCAGGAAGTCTGACCCATCCTACGCCAAACGCCTCCTTCAAACCGCCATCAGAGTAATACTACTCCAAGACCAACAACTTGCACTTAATTTTCTTCAAACATCTCATTCTTTACTTTTCTCTAAGCTTCTTTTTGCATTTCTTAAAGGTGTTTGAGTTTGCTGACAAGCACAGAGGCTCATATAGTGATAGGCTACACAATATTGTATGCCCCTTCTACTGCTCTTATTCTGGGTACCAGGTAACAAGGAATCACACACATCTCTTCCTTCTTATCTCTTTCATTAATAAGTTTCTTTCTGTTAAACAAACACTTAAAACACTTGTACGTACGTTGTTGACTTAAATGCTCTGTTGGTTTGCTGAAGGATGAGTTACTCTGGGGAGCAGCATGGCTACATAGAGCCACAAAGAGACCAACTTACTTAAACTACATCCAAGTAAATGGTCAAACCCTTGGAGCTGATGAATCCGACAATACTTTTGGCTGGGACAACAAGCATGTGGGTGCCAGAATCCTACTCTCTAAGGTTGGTTCAACTTCTTTTTTTACATTTAGCCCCCTTCTAGTTGGTGATATTCTCAAGGGCTTTTATGACTAGCTATATCTATCTATCTATACAGGCGTTTCTGGTCCAAAATGTGAGGTCTCTTCATGACTACAAGGGGCATGCTGATAGCTTCATCTGCTCTTTGATACCAGGGACTTCTTTCTCTCAAACCCAATACACTCCAGGTACTAAGAAAAGACACGAATAGCTAAAATATTAGTGTGTATCTACTAATTAACTCTTTTTTTTTTAAAATTTTCACAGGGGGTTTATTGTTTAAGTTGAGTGATAGTAATATGCAATACGTGACGTCCACCTCCTTCCTCCTCCTCACTTACGCTAAATACCTCACCTTCTCCAAACAAGTCGTCACCTGCGGTGGGGTTACCGTGACCCCAAAGAAGCTGCGCTCCATTGCCAAGCGACAAGTAAGGCCACTTTTTTGCATTTATATACTCCTCTAAACTGCTACATTCACATAGAGAGATCCCCTGAAGTCGTTCAATATGATATATTTTGGGTGGCCCAGGTGGACTATTTACTCGGAGACAACCCGTTAAGGATGTCATACATGGTGGGCTACGGCCCGAAATACCCGGAGAGGATCCACCACAGGGGCTCATCTCTGCCGTCGGTTTCCGCCCACCCGGCCCGCATCGCCTGCTCGGCCGGGTTCGCCGCATTGAGCGCGGCGGCGCCGAACCCGAATGTTCTAACCGGCGCCGTCATCGGTGGACCGGACGCGATGGACCGGTTCCCCGATCAACGGTCCGATTACGAGCAATCCGAGCCTGCCACGTACATCAATGCGCCACTTGTTGGCTCTCTTGCATATCTGGCTCACTCCTTTGGCCAACTCTAATTATAATTAGGTTAAGTTTAAGATGTAGCAGTAGTAATCTGACGTGGAGGTTAGGACCCCAATGCAGCTAAAGGAGTGCATGGGAGGGTCTTTGTTTAGGGTTTGCATGATGATGTGGATTTCTTTCTTTTTATGTCCGTAATGAATGAATGTAGTTTGGAATCAATTGAATGATTTGGATTAGTTATCACTTATCAGACATCGATATCGTCTAAAGCAGCACCTCGAGCTTCCCAAAAATGTTATAATCACAGCACGGTGACACGAATCACGAGGTGATTCGGATTCGGATTCGGATTCGGATCCGGATGGAGATCCAATTCCGAAAATGCATCAGAAATCGTGCGGGAGAAGGCTCGCATTAAAATTAAAATTGGAAGGGATAGATATCGAGCATGGGAAATAACTTATAATATTTAATGCTATTTAATATTTATTGAACGCCGGGCTCTGCGATGCATCGGGAGAGGCCAAATATTTGTATCAGCCTTTGTTATCAGAAGAATATGTTGACCTTGACCTTGACCTTGACCGTGACCATGGAGCTTTCTCTCCCCCCTCTTAGGGAAACTGGAATATTATTCCACCGTACTTAAGAATATTTGTCCCCTAATTAAGGTAGCTCACATATTTGGGAGCACTAATAATAGTCTAAGACTGCCTCTCTAATGATTATTGTAATAATTAGTGAAAATTATGCTGCAAAAAAATAACTAGTATGACAGTGGTGCTTACCTGGGACTCTGGGAGGCGGTAATAGAGCTGGAAGAACAGTATAGATCGAGCTGGACTTCATTTTCTATACTCTAATAATATAATACACCATGTTAGTTTCAGAAACATATGATTGAGCTGTAAAGGGGGAACCAACCGGTTCTTGGCCATCTCCACATGGAGCTTTGTTGGTAATCACTCAAAATATTGGATGCAAGTTTGCACTTCTCTCATGGAGAAAAAGTTGACAAAGATTCTGACCAATTGATGCATCTGCTACATCCATCCATGAGTCAGAGAAGTACTAGAGAGATGTAAATGTGAGACATGTGACTTTGGCCACATGTTTGACCATTGATGGTGACAAGATGTGGGTAAGAGAAAGAGGAGTGAGCCGTATCATATGGTAATGGGCATGCATGCATTATATCATCCATGGATGGATGGATGGATGGATGGATGTGGGGCAGTCCAATGGAGTGTGAGCAGCAGCAATGTGTGCAGATGTGCATGTGGAGCTGAACTCAAAGAACATGAGCAGAAGTAAGAACATGGGCTCTCTGTTCCAATCCATCAGAAATGGCAGACCATGAGACATTCCATTCTAATAATTTATTGTGCCATCAACTTTAGTTGTATTATTTTTCATATAAGCATTAACAAGACATATGGTTATTAAAAAGCTAAGGTGACTTTTGGACTGGAAAGGACTCAAAGGGTTTAGACAGGCACGGAGAGAGAGCAGGCTTTTTGCAGTTAAAGCCATAAATCCTAACCAATGTTTGAGATCTCAACTTTAGCTTTTAAAAGGAGAAAAGAGGATCCAGGAAGAGGTGAAGTATATGCCAAAAGGTCTGGTAGATTTTTTTTTTTTTTTCAAAATAAAAAAAACACTCAGAAGCCAGCTCTTTGGTGCCAGAGGATAAGAATCCTAGAGTCTCTATTCGTGGTATTCATGGATGCAAGATTCTTCACCCATTGGTCCAGAGTAGATTCTTGGATGTAAGAATCCTAAAGTGTCTCATATTCTACAAGTCCAACTTGAGATTTCTTTTCTTTAATTTGTAGAACATTATTAGCAGTAGTGCGAAGAAGACAAATTTGGAATGCAAGATTGTCATAATTGGCAGCCAATCATGGCCTGCCAAGTACTGTGATGGCAGGGATTTCCTGGTCGACTAGCCTGCAGAGAATCCCCTGCTCTCATCCATACTCCTATCCTAAAGCCAAAGCCAAAGCCAGCCGAAGCATTTGTTCAGTAGTACAGCCATTGGCTGCCATTGCCCATAAACTGCAGCTTGGCACACCGAAAGAGAGAAAAAGTTTGACTTAGTAACATGGAAGAAAGAATCACGTACTACGTTGTTTAACATTTCACTTAAAAGCTTGCTAATAATTCCCCTTCAAATGCATATGGTACAAAGAAAGCATCCATATAGTATCAAACAGCTGTTAGCATTTAATGATCCTCATGAACATGGTATCAAAGATGGCATTGCTTTGCAATGTATTGTATCTTTTCCTTCCAAAGCATCCAAGAAGGTGCAATCATATAAGATGTATCAAATTCCAATCTGAGGCAAGGTAATGAACCTAAAGTACATTTCCTAATCCCGCATTGCCAATTCAGGAAGCTTCAGTCGTCTCTTGCCCCAAATTGTCTTATTTTCCCTATTTACTGTATAACTTGTATATATATACCCTTCTCATTCTTCTCCAAGGTATATCAGAAGTGAAAAACTCTAAAACTCTATAGCTTGGCTCTACGCAGTTCTAACTTGGCTATGGTACCAAGATGAACTTCGTCAGGGCCATCTGCGATCCTCAATGTCCTTGCTGTAGCCCATAAGTGGGCGAGAACGGTGTCTGATGATAAACCAGCACCACCATGAACTTGCATTGCCAAGTCAAGCACCTTCAGGGCCATATTTGGTGCCGCTACCTGGCAGAGGACCATGGAGTCACTTCTTGCTCATTGGAGGAACAAAATCTTTGGAAAAAAACTGCATCTTAATTTACCTTGGCCATGGCGATAATTCCACGAGCTTCCTTGTTCCCAAGTCGATCAAGTTGATCAGCTGCTTCCAAAACTAATAGTCTTGCCTGTTCCAATTCTATCCGGCTCTGAAAAGTCACACCAAAATTATATGAATTCTGAACTCAACAGGTGTCTAGCAATAGAAACTAACATTAAACAATAAACCACCAACATAATACAACTAATTGTATCCAAAGTAAAATTAACATGGTCTTCTTATAAGGATATCACATTATTGTTTCTACTTGCGCTTTCACCCATATCCATAAAAGATTATAAGCATAAGGGTGCGTATGAACTTGCTTACAATTGTGAAGATCAAGCATAATAGTATTAACTACTTCAGTCTATGAAGGTGGTTCATTTGTTTTGAGCATCAAAATCTCTTTATGATGTCAAGGGAGGTACCTTAGCAAGGTCAGACAAAAAGGAGCCTTGTTCAGCAATCATCTTTCCAAAGACCCTTCTTCTGAGAGCTCTTTCCACCATCATGTGCATGCCACGTTCAGCTGCTCCAATAAGTCTCATGCAATGATGTAATCTGCCAGGACCTAGCCTACCCTTCAAAAGCAAAAGTGTTCAAATGTAAACTCTTTTGGTCAATTTAGGTCACAATAATTATAGGCATCTGCTACCCTTATTTGATGCATTGGTTTATGCCTATTGAGGCATTTTGCTTTTCTCATTTATAGATTTTCAGTTTATCAAAAAAGAAAAAGAGAAAAAGAAAGTTCTGTAAGAAGAAAAACATGTAACACCTACTTGAGCTATCTCAAAGCCCCGGCCTTCTCCAAGCAGGATATTCCCCACTGGAACACGTACATTGTTGAAACTAATCTCTGCATGCCCATGAGGTGCATCATCAAAACCAAAGACCAATAATGGTCTTTTTATATGCACACCAGGTGTATTGATGTCAACTAAAATCATTGACTGCTGCTTATGTTTAGGAGCAGTAAAATCCGTTTTTCCCTGCATAAGTATTCCATAATCATAAGACCAGAAAGAAAGCATTTACATTAAGCACCAAATGATTAGAGGAATATAACTTACCATTAGTATCAGGATTTTGCACCTAGGATCCATCGCTCCACTTGTCCACCACTTTGTGCCATTTATTATATAAAAATCTCCCTGCCTGTATCAAGTTTAACAACAGAAACACCTGGGTTGAAATAATTTTACTCATTGGGAAATATTAAGAGTACAAAAAGGGTTTCAACCTGATGAAAAATGACTCAGGATGACAAATGACGCTAGCAACAACTATAACAGGGAAACAAAACTATGCCATATTTCAATACATCAAATTCAGATCAACAGGCAAAAACATTTGTTTTAAAATCAAGATGTGGTTACTAAGTTTATTAAATCAAATTTATGTGAGGCAAAAGGATGCAGGGATACTTAACTCCGATGGGAAGTGAAATGGATTTGTCTGTGAGAGAAGAGCAACAAGGGCATGTAATGGAAGAAAATTGCATGAAAACCAACTTACTCCAAGCATATTATGTGGTGACTTCACAACATGCTTGCATTTAATTAATTGTTTACTAAACCTGCTTTCATTTCTTACTTGGTAATTGAACACTCAATGTTGGTAGCATCAGAGGATGCAACTTGTGGCTCTGTCATTGCAAATCCAGACCGAATTGTCCCTTCCAGCAAAGGAATGAGCCACCGTCTTTGTTGCTCCTTAGTTCCATATCTTAGCAGTACCTAACCAAAGAAAAATAGTACAGCACAGAATCAAAGAATATGGTTAAAACTGCACAGACTGACAAGGAGCCTAGCTAAGATAACAAATCATTGTGCAAGAACTCCACCTAAGACAGTGCAGAAATCATTGCATGCTAATTTTACTTCACGGACCTATTATCTTTCCCCAATGAAATAGATAAATAAAAGTGAAGAATCTCGACCATTTAACCTCCAGTTAGTAACTAATTTGTGGATTCAGGTGATATATATAAGAGGCTCTAGCAGTGCAGAAGATTATTTTCCACAGTATAAACGTCAATAGCATACATTAGTGTGTATATATATATATATATGAAGATGACAGCTTACCTCCATATTACCAGTGTCTGGTGCACCGCAGTTAAATATTTGTGGGGCCCAAACTGAACGACCCATAATTTCACACAAATATCCATATTCAAGATTCGAAAGTCCCGCACCAAGCAAGAGATCATTCGAATTGTGAGAAGTATAATCTTCGCCATCAAGTAGCTTTTTTGCCCTAGCAGCACTATCAAACTGCAAATGAACCAGTCAAGAAATTATTTGTAGATACTCTTTATGTAACATTATGATCGAGAACAGAAATTCAAAACAAAAGGTTGTATAATAAAAATCAAATGAAGAAATAAACATGCAACTCAACAAAATCAAAATGTACTCTGACTGACTTTGGAATGAAGTTAATGGAAAAAAGAATCAAGTAAAAACTTACAGGAATCCACAGGTTCCATAGGCCCTCTCTCTTTGCTAATGCTTTTAGTTTCCCTTCTTCTGGATGAACCGTCCAGCGTGCATTTGATTGTGCAAGTTTGTAGAATTCATTCTCCATCGGATAAATATGATTTTCCATAAACTTAATTAATTTAGTTCGGAGTTCCAAAATCTTCTGACTTGGAACAAACTTTCCCTGATCCTTTGTGACATATGAGATATTCTTTTCTTTCTCTAACACTTTCTGAGAAACATTGGATTCAAACACACCTATACAAATTATATGAAAAGGTCAATTGGTGCAAATCTTTGCAACATTCAAAGTCAAGAGTTGGAAAAGAATCAAAGATACTTTTGAAAAGACCTGCAGAAAGAAATATATTTAGTTTGATCCAAAGTAAAGCATTCTTGTTAACAACTCACAATTGTACTGGAAACTGAAAACAATTCAGCTAAGGTAATAAACTTCTCATATCTACAGCAGTTATGTATTCCAAATGTATCTACTCTTTTATTTTTATTTCACACCCTACATTATGCAGTTATTTTGTTCACACCCTGTCTTTTCACTAATTTTAATTCCCCCTGTTAAAGCGCCAAAAACCACCTGAAGCAGGGTATCTTCTATGATTTAATGAAAAGAACAAGTACCAAATTATATATATGTGGTGCATACAAGTCCAACATAAGGTAAACTAGTTGCCTAATAGATCAAACCAGTTACCAAGTGGAGGTTGGTCTGGAAGCACAGTTTTCTGACTTATAAACATCCAAGCATAATCCACCAGAGTGTTAGCTAGCTTTCCAGCATACTTAGCAAGGTCGCCTCCCGAAGCATTACCCTGCATTTATGTGGAAAAACATCAGATATTTGAAATAAAGCATTTAATCTTGCACAAGAGAAGGCAAGTACCAAAATCCATCTGTGATATACTCCTGCATAAATAGATGCCCCACGAAATAAAGAAAAGGAAACATAGAATTTCCAGTCTGCAACTGGCCATGATTTTCCCTGCAAAAAAATGATAAACAAAAGAAGCACATACAGATATCATAGATCAAGGAATGAGGTAAATAACTAGACCTGATCAACTTTTAGAAAATGTAGTTAGAAAACAACTGTAAAGTAAGCTTACAGCTGCATGGCAGTAAACAGCCAGGTATTCTTCTAGTGAAGGGATTCCTTCTGGAGTGCCATTATATTTGAAACCTCCATGAGATGTCATGTCACTTAGCGTCACATCCACAATATAAGGCTGTGAAAAGAAGACAAAAATGGCTGACTAATGTATCATCTACTAAATATCTCTGACTGTTACTGCATGCTCTTTAGCCTAATTTTCATTTCTCAAGCAAGTCCTGATATTAAAGTTGCAAAATATATAAATGAAAGGTGTCACACTGCACAATGACATTCATTTCTCCTGAAATTTTAACCATAATGTCAGAGAATATGTTGTTTGATTAGTTACTTTTACTGCCAAGTGCCAAAGTATTTAATCTGATGTAAATACTGAAAATGCAACAACCCGCTTTGTTAAGTTCTTAGCTAAGAGAAAATTTCCCTATCAAATAAATTCTATATTAAACATTGCCTTGGGAAACATATCGTTCTTCCTACATCTCTTCCAAGTAAGAAAAACATCTAAATATGGAAGCACAGACTATGTCAAGCTATACCTCAAGTAAGAAGCACATCTAAATAGCCCAAGCTATACTAAGACGAAGCTTGCTAGAGATGGATGGAGCTTGCTAGAGATTGAAGCACAGACTATGTCAACCAACTCTGGCTTCACACAAAATCTGCAATCATTTTTTTTTGTTTTTTGTTTATGAACATGCTAGGAATAGCTTTAACATATACGCTTTTCTGAAGAAATTTAAAGAGAACCAAGCTATAAAATAGAGATGAGTAATAATGGAAAAAGAAGCTGTATGACTGAACCAAAATACTGAGGACCAAAGCTGTATACCAGACAACTCCCTAACCTAGACTATTTGGATTCAAACAGATAACCAAATCCAAGAAAGGAATGCAGGTTAGCAAAGAGTAAATCTAGAAAATTCATGTTAAATTTCAGATGCACTTATGATAGCATTCTTAAGCTAAGACACCTACATGCTATAGTAGTGTCCATGCTTGGTTGCGACAACTTTTGGTAATTAAAACTCACAATCTGAACCATGTTGCCAGAAATTCACGAGCAATTGAGTAAAAACAAAACAGTATATATTCTGACTGAAATCAAACAGGATAAACAGATGGAATCTAGTGCGCCTTGACTGCATCTCATAATTATATATAATACAAAAAACAATTACCAAGCAGCTGTATGCAACATCACACATCTGGTTCCCCAATGTTGATAGTTCCCAATCAAGTATACCAATCACTTTATCCTGCAGCAAGACAGAAGCAACTTTTCAGCCCTGCTATATGCATAACGCAATACAGCTATCATCATAAATATATTATAAACTTGGATTCCCAATATCTTATGCAGCTGCAATCAAAGGACTACTAACTTCAGTCGGATGGAAGACCAGATTATCTATCCGAAAGTCCCCGTGCACAAGGCCAGTGCCTGATCCACTAGAAGAATCATCTTGCGGAGTATGCTTTTTCAGCCACCCAGCCAGCTCAAGCATCTTAACATACCGATCAGGTTTCCCTTCACCAGTTGAAGCAAGATATTGTCTCTCCCATCTTTCCACCTAAGTAACAGACAAATAAGTAGCTCAGGAAAGTATGCCCCTTTTCAGTGGCTTGACCTATATAGTAACACATTTTAAGAGATGCGAGTACTCTAGGGAAATCAGATTAGACTTCCTAAAAAGTAAGTTGCAAATTCTATTATTTAACCCCCATTATTCAAATAACCCAAATGGAAGAAACATGTCCTTAAGGCAGCAAAACTGATGAGTAGGGAGTACATAAAGATTGCTGCTAACAAGGAATGCATTCTCATAAGTTCAACTAATGTCAAAAAGTGGATTTAGTATTATATCAGATAAATCAGAGACAATAATCAGATGTCACAGGAAGATTCATATCCCAAGTGTGAACAACCAAATGCCAAATTTAAGCAGTGAAAAAAGAATACCAACCATACTGTATTGCTATCACACTGAGAAACATACCAAATCACTTGATATCATCATTTTCAATTGATATATTGAAGATATAGTTAACCATTCAATTTAAGTAACTTTAACGCACCTGTCTCTTGCAATAGTTGTCCCTCCGGCCAAACTTTTGCAGCCCTACTGAATCCACATCAACTCTGTGCAAATCAGCCAAAGTTTTGGCAGCGGCCAGATATATAGCCTTCCTTTTCTCTGGGGTGCTTCCCTGTACACACAGAAATGCATTAATTACTTAAAATAAGAATGTGGATTAGTGTAAGTACATTTAAAATTAAAATGAGCTGATATGCTCAGTCCTGACAAAGAAGGCATTTCTTCAAATATAGTCATCTGGCAAACAAGAAAGCTGTTTTCCAAGCAGAAACAAATAAGAATGTCCAAATAATATGTCTTACGGGTAGTTTGTTGTCTGAATATATCCATCCCTCCAAATACTCCATAATATAGAAAGCTGTTCCAATTATGGATGTATCAGTGCATAGACAAAACACTGTGGGAACAGGAAGCCCTGTACCAACACCTAAGGCCTTCAGAACCTGTTGGACACCAAATTAGTACATGGAGTAAGATAAATACAAGTAATAGATACGGAAGAAAATCTGTCAATTTTTTGGTGTCCTTACTTTGAGATTTGCTCTAGCTGGCCCATATTAGTAGGAAAATGATTGTAACAGGCCAAGCAATGCAACAATCAAAGTATGGGTACATAAAATTAAGAAGTACGAATATAATTGCAGATAAGTATGCAAGAACACTACCTCTCAAAACATCTCCCCCAATAAATACACAGAAAAAAAAGGAAAGACTAACTAAACATAAGCAAACACCAGAACCAGGCCTGAAGCCCTACACAACAGAACATCTACCATCAGATGTATAATGCTCAGAGTTGGATTATTAGACTGATATAGACAAGTAATTCAAATTTTAAGAGAACTTAGTGTGACCAAGAATTAAGCCCTTCTGCTACTCAAGTTGCAGTGGAAGAATTAAACAATAAAGATTCTGTTTCAGACTATACAAATCCAATTTCTTTACCTTGAATAACAATAACGAATATTTCATATAATCTTACAACCGAAGAAAAGATATACCGCGACATGACCAAAGCTCTAAAACCGGTTAACTATAATTCTAATCTGACAGAAAAAATTCTATCTTTTCTTCTTCCACATAAATGGATCAATTAACTCCTATAGGCCATTCGATCAAACGCCTCATTTTGCGAAAATAAACTTAAATCCAACCCAATTCAAATTGAGAAAACAAACCTGAAACTCCCTCTCGACCGCGTGCGCGGACTGGAGTAGAAAACCGGGAGGCTTCTTCCTCAGCACATAGCGCTTGACGACCCCCGGAGTCCCATGGGCGACGGCCTCGAGACAAAAAGTAGGATTGGACTGGCCATGGCCGAACTGGGTGACGGTAAACCTTGCAAGAGGAGAGGGAAAACCCTCAACGTTGACCGTCGCGTACCGGAGCAGCGCCGCCTCGTCGAAGCGTTGCGCCGGATGCACTGCGCGGAGGAGGTTAGACGTCAACTTCGCCATGGATCACGGAGAAAACCCTATCTCGAGATCACAGAAATCCTAGAGAGAAGACGGGATCGGATACATCGAAGTGTGCTATCATAGTACTTAGATAGATGACGGGAGATATATCCGGAACTGAAGATTACCGAGTTGGAAAGTTTCTTAAGATGTGGAGTGTGACGTGGAAATTTTCCATTGGGAGATAAACCCAATTATCTGTTCCTCAGTAACTATCTCAACTAAGACCGTCTTCTGTTATTATAGTGACATCTATTATCTAAACCCAAGTATGTGACTGATGTGATCTTGGGCCATTGATGGGCTCATCATATCTTAGCCCACGTATTAGTTTCTCTCTGTTTGGCATTTTCGATTCCTTCCCTTTTCCAAAGTCCCAGAACCATGGCGGCGGTAACCCGAAGAAGCCTCTCCTCTCTCCTCTCCCGAGCTCTCATCTCCTCCTCCTCTCCTCCTCTATCCTCCCGCGTCATCGCTTCTTTGTCCAACCACTTTCCCTTCCCCTCCTCGTCCTCTCCGTTTACCATCCCGTCTCGCCCAAAGACGACCTCTGGTTCAGGCTACTCCCCCCTCAATGACCCTTCACCGAACTGGAGCAACCGCCCACCGAAAGAAACGATTCTTCTCGATGGCTGCGATTATGAGCACTGGCTCATCGTCATGGAGTTCCCCCAGGACCCCAAACCCACCGAGGACGAGATGGTCGCTGCCTACGTCAAGACCCTTACCGCCGTCGTCGGAAGGTAGTCAAGGGCCCTTCTTATTCTTTTCTCTTTTTTTGCCCCCAATTTATTGGGTTTTAGTCGATCTGGGGTTTAAGGGTTTCTGGGTTTCATTAGTGAGGAGGAGGCGAAGAAGAAGATATACTCAGTTTGCACTACGACCTACACCGGATTCGGCGCATTGATCTCGGAGGAGCTTTCTTATAAAGTTAAAGGTGATTCGGTTGATGGGTTTCTGTTGATTCGAGGGATGAGAGTAGTTTTTTGGTGGAAATTTTGTATCTTTGACTCTTCTGTTCCTGTTTGTAGGATTGCCTGGTGTTCTTTGGGTGCTGCCTGATTCGTATTTAGATGTGCCTAACAAGGACTATGGAGGTCAGTGATATGTTGGTTGCTCTTTTGTTTCCCTATTATTTTCATGGATTTTAGGGCATTATCCAATCATTTTACTTACATCCAACAGGGGATCTTTTCGTTGATGGTAAGGTCATCCATAGACCACAGTTTCGATTCAATGAGAGGCAGCCGACAAGGAACAGACCTCGTCCTCGGTATGATAGACGACGCGAAACTATGCAAGTTGAAAGGAGAGAACCAATGCAGCGAGGTGCATGGATGCAAGAACAGAGACCGCCTGCTTCACAGCAAGTATCTGATAACCCGCAGCAAGGGCATCAAAGTGGTTCACCAGGAGAAGGGAATTAAGGTCTTCTTAAATTCTTGATGCAGCTTAGAAGCTGGTTAGCTATTATGATCATACTAAATGATTTGTAGAAAAGTAGATACTCCAGTGTCTAATTTGATGAAGAGACTGCAATACTGTGAGTAAGGTACTATCATTTGTGTCACCGTACGTTTAGGTCATTGTAGTATGATCTGTTGAAGGGGTTCTTTCTTCATTTTTAAGTGACTGCTTTTAACAATGGTACATCTTTCATGTGATTTTGCTGGTATATGAAAGGTTGCTCCAACCTAAACAACTTAGTTACAAAAGTAACTTTATGCAGTTTTGTTCAATTTTCAATTGCTTTGGCTGGATGCTTAGTTATTTGTCTAGGCAATTCTGTGGTAATAGGCATTTGTATAGATACTTACATGTTTAGATGGCAACATACAATACAGGCAGCTGTATCTTAACCACATAAATAATAACATATATAGACTTTTAATTAGTTTTGAATTGGCGTTCCATTTGACATTCTTCACATGCTGTCATCCCTACTTAGTACAGATAAAGGCACTGTGTCCTTTATTCGTATTCTATTATATCTGCAAGATACTCTAGAGTAATTCCTTTGTTCCTTCAACAACTTAACAAGTGGACCAAAAATGACATTAAATACTTCCATAGTCTATGTGATTTGAGGCCTGTTAATGTATTAGCTTACTGATGCCACTGAGAATCTAATGTCATATCTTATTTAGACACATCTTAGGATGATCTGGGACTTATAAGCTATGTCAGAGTCATTCCTGGTCACCTTGATTTTCAAGTATCAAGATGCTATTGTATTTGCCCATTACCTAGGGTTGCTTGAATGGTTTCATAACCGACATATTCAGAAACATGTATCAAAACAAAGAACTAATGATTCAATTATGCTATACCATAGTTGTGCGTTTGATGATTAATTCTATCTGAAGCTTTATTGAATATATCTTTGGTTTACAATATTTGGTATAAGGGTATCAACATTGTGGTTGAGATAATGCCAATTATTCTACAGGTAAAATAAGTACTAGTTATTTGGGGGATTAACCAAGTCAAAAGGGTGAATTGGGAAGTAGTACCTTCTATGGATGATTACGCAGAAATAGAAGTGATCGGTAACATAATAGTTCTGACCACCAGGAGATGTTATGAGTTACAGGTGCGTCATTTCAAGTTGGATTGTTACTGTTTTGATGAATTAGCTTCTGCAGTAATAGTTCTCAAATGTGGCTCTGCCTCTAGGAGATGTGAAACAAAAAGATGGGTGGGTGAAAAAAGTGAAAAAGATGTTAGCAGGTGGAATGTTAGAAGTCATTACTTGGGAGAATGATTGTTATCAGTTCAGTGCTCAAATTCCATCCTATTGTGAGATAGATGCATGCTCTCTGGCAGAGAAATGGATAAGTGCAACATTACTTGCAACTCTCTAGTGGAGGATCTGCAGGCTGATGAAATCAGATTAAGAAATGTGGGCCAAGGTGATCATACCAAGGTATTGCCATAGATCAAGATTACTAGGATTTGAAGTTGAAAGGATCAGAAAAGGATTTCTCGTTTTGGATTCTTTGAATCCTGAAGTATTAGTCTACGGTAAAGGCGAAAGCCTTCCATTTTTGGATGGATATGTGGATAGCTAAGTTCAAGCAAATTGTATCTCCAAACTTATACGTTAATATAGGACGATGGAAGAATGATAGCTTCCAAGCTAATTGTTATTCAAAAATCTGTTGATAGAAAGGAATGTAAGAGTATTCTGTGTTTTCTTAACATAAAAAATCTACTTGTAATGCTGGGCATGACTCCAAATTACGTCTTGGTTCTTTTTTATTCATACGGTTGTGGATTTCCTTCTATGATCTTATTGTATAGTAGGAAAGTAGATGACACTGCGACAGGAATATGAATGCTTCCTACTATGAGTTTATTTTGGACTAAACTAGAACTTTTTTTTATTAAAGTAAAATTATTTCTTAAATTTATTATCGAATGAGATTTAATTTACTATAGTCATAGTAAAAATATTTAATTAATTAATATTTTTAAAAATATTAATTAGTTTAGTATTTTTATTACTAAATATATTTTTTTAGATTAAGTTAAAGAGATTTACATACATAAAATATTGATTAGTTCAATTCAATATTTTAGGATCAGATAAAAATATTAAATTAATTAGTATTTTTATTTAGAGATCAAATGCTAATTAGTTCCAGTATTTTTTTTAGAGTTATAATAAATTCGGATAAATTGTATATCTTTCTTTTCTACTGTGTCTACAAACCTCGCTCCTTATCCGGTCCATGAATAATCGTACAGAGAAGGGACGACCCATATCGAACTAATTTTCGTCCTCTTCCCAGTTGGCCGAAACGGAAAGGCGAAGGTATTACGTCGTCTCTCTCCGTTCCGTCTGCGGTACACCGAACTTCCTCTGTACTATCAACATCATGGCTGTCTGATTATAGGCCCCCCCCCCGGACCCACATTGCTCCAAGATTCCCAACCCACTTCCACTCCCAAGTCGCAAGTCGCAAAGTGGGTTGCAATTCGTCACACCGATGGCATCGCCTTGTAATTAATCACCTCCTCCTAGGGTAATTTCTGCACGGGCTCGTAGTGTACGTTACTAGCGTCACCCCACGTCTTACCCTCCCACCAATGACAACACTGCACGCGGACCTGACGCTCGTAGTCAGCACCAGCCCTTTCCATCTCTTCGAGGATTTATGTCACGTGGCCGGCATGATTCTTCTCTCACTTCGTCACCTTACCCTCCACCCCCCTCCCCCCCCCCTCCTCTCTTTTTTTTTCAAAAGTTCGCTTTAAAACGCTCGCCAGTTTACTACCTTTTTTTACTCCAATACCCCGTACCTCGGAAACAAATTACAACAAAGGAGAGCGCCTTAGAATGGCTATATAAGGGAGGGGGAGAAGGTGGGGTTGAGATGCGCAATTAGCTTTATCTTATCCCTCCTCGTATAAAAAAGAAGAAGAAAAAGAAGAAGAAGAGGAGGAGGAAGAGATGTGCGGTGGAGCGATCATCTCGGACATCGTGGCCTTCAAGAACGGCCGTGATCTCACCACCTCGCGTGAACTTGGGCCGTCGGATCCTGTGGCACTCGCGGATTCCGTCAGCTCTAAGCCCACGGCCACGGGTGAGCTACGAAAATTATAACCTTATCATGTGAATTATGTGAATAAGAACAAGAGCTCCCATGCAAAACTAAGGTTATTATGCGTTTTCCGATCGGCAGGGGAAAGGACGAAAAGGCCCCTGAGGGGAGGAGACAAGGGCAAGGGTCGGAAGACGGCGTACCGCGGGATCCGACGGCGCCCGTGGGGGAAGTGGGCGGCGGAGATTCGAGACCCGCGAAAGGGGATGCGGGTATGGCTGGGGACGTACGGGTCCGCGGAGGAGGCGGCCAAGGCTTACGACGTGGCCGCGCGCGAGATACGAGGCAGCAAAGCCAAGCTCAACTTCCCGGACTCTCCCCCTCTAACCCGCAACCCGGAACCGAAAACCGAGGGGAAGTCGGCCTTGGAGGAGAGCTCGGCGTCGAGTTCGGTTTATTCGTCAGAGACTTCGGCGCTGGAGTGGGGACTAAAGGAGCAGATCTCGAGCCTGGAGTCTCTTCTTGGACTCCCGCACGAGGGTGGTGGTGGTGGTGGTGGCGGTGCTAAGGATTTAGAGATTTGGGATGATGTCCACGATATCATGATGGACGGCTGAGATGCCACGTTGGGACCTTTTCATTTTATTTATCTACTAGTAGGTTAATCTCGTTTATATATATATATATAATTTTAAGAGTAAATAAATATTTAATAAGTGCTCTTTTAAAAGAAATGATGTTGACGGTTCTCTTAATTAATGTAATTTATGAGTCAAAACGGAGTACTAATTCAATCATGTGACAAATTTGCAGTGCAAACTCGCCCACGGTTTACTGAAGAGACAAGACGTGAACTAATTATTTTGTTACTAGAAAAATCTTCAGCTTAAGTTTTAGCTTTGGGATCATGACCAAATGTTTCTAGAAAGCCATAAGATATACTACCTACCCACATAAAATTACGGAAGCTAATTATATATCTCGGTTAATTAGGAGACAATAGTACATCTCAAGTCAGAGCAATCAACTAAACTGCTAAAGATTAATAATATCACATACCGTGTTACTAGAAATTACCATGGATGCATGCGATTATTTCTCGTAGTTCACAAAGGTGGGGCCTTATAATAATTATATATCTTTTTTTTTTCTTTTTCTCTATGTGAGAAAAATAATAAGAAGCTGAGCTTATTAGAGATTATTGATTCCATTCCACCCTAGAAGTTAGGGTTGATGTTTAACTAAAATATTATATATGTATGATTTCAGTTTGTTGTCTAATCTCTATATAAAAAAAAAATTATTAGATTTATTTTTTTTGGGTTTTGTTTATAATTAGTATGCAGACTCATAATCAATAACAAAAAAATAATAAGATGCTTCTTTTGCAAGTGAAGCTAGCAATGGTTTGTCAACAAAAAAAAAAAAGATCCTAGTAATCAATCATGATCAAACCTAACATGAGACAAATTCCGGTCACCGTTTGACTTGCCATCTACTTGCAAGTAAGACTTGCACTTGCTTTTTATAAGCACTCAATCAGTGGGGATATAAAGTTGTTTGGAAATTAATTACTATTGGGCCTTACATGAATTGGGCTTCTCTAACATTTGCTATTGGGCTACCTCTGTTGGTGTTCTAAAGGGTTCAGGGTTCAAGAACAGTTAAGTTGTCTTCTTCTTCTTTCTTTTTCTTCTCCTTGAGATATGAGAGCTAAAAGTAGTTAGTTGGATGTTTGGCACGACTATTATGACCAGATGCAGTGACCCACGTCTCCATGGAGCTTCCTACCCTCTTTCCCCCATGTCGGAAAGATTCTAAAATAAGCATTAAACTATCTACGATTCTGGTCCCCCAGAAAGAAAAGAAAAAATATCTCATTACCTCTGACCGCCGCAGGCAAAGCCCACAGATTTAAAAAGAAAGAAAGAGAAAGATGTTCTAGACTTCTTCCATTGTGCCAATAGCTCTCTTCATATGTTTCATTATATATTCTTGTCTACATAAAAGTGACGGTTAATATTATAATGTTATTCATATATATATATATATATATATACATATACATATGAAAACTGTATAGCTTTCGTATACGGTACATGGGTATAACTACCAAAATTTAAGTTTGAACTTTGAGAGGGATCTTATTATAGTTAATCCTCAATCAACGTACAATAATCTTATAGTAAATAGAGGGGAAATCTTAAACCAAACGTCAAATTTGGAGGTCAATTGAGACTTTAGACGTACTTTTGTGTACGATAAAAATGTGTTATCGACTTAGTCCTCAAAGATAATATCGTAAGCGCTTCAGTCAACAAATATATATCCTTTGTTGGATGAAAACATATCGTTACGTAAACATAATTAATTATAACATCTCAAATCTTAATAATATTATATATGATGTATATAAATTGGCACTAACCCAAGTGGAATATAGCTTTGCATTCTTTTAACTTCTCTCATAAGTTCTCCCTCTTTGCAGGTAAAATATTATACTCTAATAAATATCTTGATATATATAAATTTTGGCATCATATCACCTTAATTTGCAAGAGAAGGATTGTCAACAGAACTATCTATTTTTTACTCGGTAACGGAGGCTCACCTAAGCACGAAGAGCGGATCATCTGCGTCGCCGTATGCATGAAGTTTTTGTAGTCCAGACTACGTGAGGTTCGACGGAAGAAGATGACCGTAGGAAATTCATACGCTCGGAGGCAGCAGACGATCCTGCTACGCCGTTTAAAAGAGTTTGATTACGTCTACCCTTCCGTGGGAAAACTGGGGGCTAAAATACAATGTGCTGACTCCACTTTTATTCTTTGGTCCTCCATCTATTATTTATTTCTTTCTTTGTTTATTTTATATAATTGGGTTTGGTGTCGACTGTCGGACCCCCCAAAAGTGATTGCTTACAGCCGACCTCTGGCTGGTGGATGTACAAAAAATTACGCACATCCTTCTAGTTTATCTTGGCATCTTTCAACATTTGCCCATGCCTTTCGTGATATTTACAATTAACAACACAATGTACCCCACTAAATCTTATGTTTTCTTCGTAGGTTAATTATTATAAATAAAGGGTATGAAATAACCGTTGACTCGATGAGAAAAAAATAAAATAAAAATTAATTTTAAAATTCGGGACGCTTAATTGAGCAGCTAGTGACACATCTTGGAAAGATTGAAATGACAATTGACCAATAACATCCCGAGATTTATCACTGATTGAGACGTTGTTCGATGTTAAAGCCAGACTTCGACCAAAAGATCTTTAGTAAAAATTATCTATCTTGCATTGACCAAAATGGAAAATTTATCGATGTTAGCACTGTAAATATGTGCAACTCTGAAGTCAAGAAGGCACGCGAACGAGAGAGTTTACGCGGTTCTGACCACACGCATCCACGTCACACCACGCCGAAGAAAATAATCGTATCCGCTGTAAATTTTACTTCTATCCTTACAGCTAAGCACTTTGCTTTTGCGTTTCTAGAGGAGAGAAGACGTACCTCTATATAAATCCGCTTCTAGTTCACCATTTCTTTCCCATAGTTTCCTTGTTCGGTCTCTTTCTCTCTTCTAAGTCTGATATTTTCTCTATTCCACACCATTTTCTTTCGTCTTCGTCGTCGTCTTCTTCTCGTTGATCTAAAGTAGAAAGGAGGGCAAAAGAGCAAGTAAAGAAACCTCGCAGCCATGTGTGGCGGCGCTATCATCTCCGACTTCATCCCTCCTCGCAATCGCTCTAATCGTTGCCTCTCCGGCTCGGACCTCTGGCCGGACGCCTCCTTCTCCTATTCCTACAACCGTGATTCCGACCTCGAGTCCCACCCATCTCCCCCCGAGAAAGGTACTCATTTTCCCTTTTTCTCTTCTCTGCTTCTCTTTTCTTTGCCCTTAAAAAGATGAGATTTTGAGAGATGGGTCTTGTTGTTTCGTAGGAAAAGATGAAATCTTTGTAAAAAAAGAAGAGATTTTGATATGAGTTTTTTTTTTTTTCTTCTTTTTGTTTTCAGTGACGAGGAAGAGGGAGCGAAAGAATCTCTACCGGGGAATCCGCCAGCGCCCATGGGGGAAATGGGCGGCCGAGATCCGTGATCCCATGAAGGGGGTAAGGGTATGGCTCGGCACCTTCGCCACCGCCGAGGAGGCGGCACGCGCCTACGACCGCGAAGCCCGCCGCATCCGAGGGAAGAAAGCCAAGGTCAACTTCCCCAACGAAGACCCCATTCCGGAGCCCCAACAATTCCAGCATCAGACGATTTCCCCTGTTCCATCTCTCTACCTCTCCTCCTCCACCCAGGAAACCAAGAATCCCTCCCCTGTCCCAGTTGCAAAGAATTGCGGAGATGTTCGTGAAGTACGAGAGCTGTCCGAGGAGTTGATGGCGTATGAGAACTATATGAACTTCTTTGGGATTCCATACATGGAAGGTGGAGGCGTGCCGCCGCCGGAGAAGGAGGTTGAGGAGGTGGTAGTGGTTGGACCCGTGGGAGTGGCCCAAGAGGTTGGAGCAACTGACTGCAATCAACACTTGACTACAGAGATACTGTGGAGCTTTGATGACATAGCTACTTCCATTGCTCTCTAATAAACGATGCTGCTGTTCTTGTACAGAGTTAAATTTTGCTCCACATCATCTCTTCTTTTCCCGATGCGAGTCTCGAATTCTAAGATAGTTGTTTATCAGGTTCTAGGAAAAGATTATCTTGTTGTGTCCCTCGTTAAATCCACTGTTGAAGTTTGGACGTTGTAAGCCTTAGTTTTCCCACATTTAAAATTTTATTCTGCTACTTTTCTCAAGAGAAAGGTAATTTGTAATCTGACAATTTATTGTAGTGAAATTCCCTTTACAATTCAAGTCTTACTTTATTCTAATCTGGCCTATTTATGTTTGGGCCTTAAAAGGGTCAAGCCCAAGTGCCTTAATGGAATAAAGGCAGAAAGGGATGGCCTACCAACTTCATATTAGCCTTCCAGCCGTGCGAATAGAACAAAGAATAAGGGCCAAAACACATGATGCTTATCATAATTCATTTACTATTAGACATTTGTGTGGTACCTACAAACTAATGTTCTATGAACTTGTTTATCTCTTGGATCTTAGGGTAGAAGCAAGATGTTAGAATAGATATTTTTCTTATGAAACACTTCACGATCAGGTTTCATTTGCCATCTATACTTCCACTAGTTGTTGTTGTCCAAAAGCAAAAAGGACGAAGGAGTATTAGAGGAAGCGAAGCATAAGCCTCTCTCTCTCCCCCCCACCCCACCCTCCCCTTATCTACGTTTGATTGGAGAGAGAATGTAATGACATCTATGATCTATCTAAATAAATGTTAGATTGCATCAAAACCCTCTGCTGCTGCTGCTGCTGCTGCTTATACTCTCCCAAGCCTGAGACCACCAAGACCCCAACGCCGGAGATGGACGGAGGAGGGCTAGAGGGGATCGCGCATCGGACGGTGGAGGTGAACGGGATCCGCATCCACGTGGCGGAGAAGGGGAGGGACCCGTCGTCCTGCTGATCCACGGCTTCCCGGAACTCTGGTACACGTGGCGCCACCAGATTCACGGGTTGGCAGCCCGCGGCTACCGCGCCGTCGCACCGGATCTCCGAGGGTACGGTGACTCCGACGCGCCGCTGGGAGCCGCCGCCTATTCCGTCTTCCACGTCGTCGGCGACCTCGTGGCCCTCATCGACGCCCTCGGCCAGGACAAGGTATTCGTGAACTTAAAAATAATAATTAGCTGAAAAGAAAGGGTGTTTGCTGCAAATCGCCACACACACTAAATTATGTCCGTTTTGTTTCTTTGTACACCATACAAAAGCACACGAAGGCATGTTTAATTATAAAAGGGCATGTATTAAAGAAAACTAATGGGAAAAAAAGAAGGAAAGATCGAAAAATAAAAAATTGGGGTTGCTTTTGCATTAATCGTCTTAACCTAATGGGTAGGTGTTTGTGGTGGGGCACGACTGGGGGGCGATGACGGCGTGGAGTCTGTGTATGTTTCGGCCGGAGAAGGTGAAGGCGTTGGTCAACCTTAGCGTACCGTTCTCGCCTCGGAATCCAACCAGGAAGCCGGTGGAGTTCTTAAGGTCTGTATACGGCGACGACTACTACATCTGCCGATTTCAGGTAATCTACCACAAGACCGAACACGTTGCAGACTTCTAAATCCATTTTGAAATGTTGCAATTCGGACCTTGAATTTTCAATATTTTATATATGAGCGTTTCTTACCTGTCTATTTTCAACTCAATTAAACGGGCCAAAGTTGGACTGGACTCGGATCATAAAATTTAAACATAGTCTGAGTCCGGTCCGAGTGCGAGTCCGATTTTACACACGTAAGATAAGCAAATGTCAACAAGGAAATATATATATATATATAATTCACACATATATTGGAGTTTGTTCTTAGAAAAAAAAAAAATTTAAAGTAGGGCGTGAATCTTTAAATAAATGGCAGTAATAATGCTATAACTTTGTATGAAAATGGTAGGAACCGGGAGAAGTAGAAGAAGAGTTTGGACGTCTCGGAACTACATGGGTGCTGAAGAAGTTTTTGACATATTACACTCCTGGTCCTCTATACATCCCCAAAGAAGGTTGGGGCTCACCAGATGACCAAATCCTTCTTCCTCCTTGGCTCTCAGAAGATGACATCAAATACTATGCAAGCAAATTCGACAAGACTGGCTTTACTGGACCATTGAACTACTATAGATCTTTAAACCTGTAAGTTAAATATATATATATACAAATGTTGTATATTAGCAACTTATGCTATTCATTTCTTCAGGGAAAAGAAAAAGTTCCTAATGATGTGAATTACTACTAACTGCTGGCAGGAACTGGGAGTTTACAGAGCCATGGACTGGAGCACATATAATGCTTCCAACTAAGTTTATTATGGGAGATAAAGACCTAACTTATAATGCTCCTGGGATGAAAGACTTCATAGACAAAGGGGGTTTCAAGAAATATGTTCCTCACCTGGAAGAAGTGGTTGTGATGAAAGGAGTAGGCCACTTCATCAATGAGGAGAAACCCAATGAGATCACTGATCACATTTATAATTTTATCAAGAAATTTTAGTATGTAATCTCAAGACAAAGCTATATGATTATTTAATACTCCTTTATATCGTATAATATTTCTGGCAGAATCAGTATATATATATATATATATATACCTTTAATACTAGTTGCATTGTGCACCATCGAAATGAGATAGATGCATGGGAAGGTTGGCATTTAAGGCTTTGGAAAGCTCCACCCGTGACAGAGTAAGAAGAAATCATTCCACCTACCACCGACCCTGACAAAAGAATTAATTCAACGCGTAACATTTCATCTGATCTTCACATTCCAAAGCAGCTTTACAAACTGGCTCCACCTTCTCATAATTAGAAGCTAGTAGAGTACCAAACTTCTCAACATTGTACTTAAGTGTCCTCTACAAGCAAGCAACAAGCGAGAAATTTTTTTTCCAAAAATGGAGGGGGAGATAAATCACAGGAGTCTACTTGTTAATGGCATTAACATGCACGTAGCTGAGAAGGGTGAAGGCGACGTAGTACTTCTCATTCATGGCTTCCCTGAGCTCTGGTACTCGTGGCGTCACCAGATCAAATCCCTCGCCGCCCGCGGCTACCGTGCCGTCGCTCCCGATCTCCGAGGCTTCGGCGATTCCGACGCCCCGGCCGACGCCGAAGCCTACACTATGCTTCACGTCGTCGGCGATCTCGTGGCTCTTATCGATGCCTTGGGGCAAGACAAGGTTGCGTGTACATCTCTCAAAACATATTAATTACTTTAAATTAATTACACTTGCACTCTTTCAACCATATATAGCTCATTTTCAGATAGACTTCTTTGAAGTAGTTTAAGAAACTTTATGGAATGTAAGAAGAATGAAAAATATATGCACTAATTTTTATTTTTTTTTGGGTAAATATTTTGGTGGAGAGAAGGTGTTTGTGGTGGGGCATGACTGGGGAGCAATAGCAGCGTGGAATCTGTGCATGTTTAGGCCGGACAAAGTGAAGGCATTAGTTAATCTAAGTGTGGCTTTTATGCCTCGGAATTCGCACCTGAAGCCAGTGAAGACGCTTAGAGCCGTCTATGGAGATGATTACTATGTTTGTGCCTTCCAGGTCTGTTAATTAATTATTAGCTAATCTCCAGCTCATGGATAAGCTTTATCATCTCTCTTTTGATATCATAAGCATCTTAGAAACCTTTCAAACGATGTGATCAATGTAACGAATGCAGGAACCTGGAAGAATGGAAGCTGAGTTTGCTCAAACTAAGACAGCATTACTAATGAGGAAGTTCTTAACATTCCATGATTCAAGCCCAATTTATGGAATTGGTTCGCCACCCACCAAGGAGATTGTTCTTCCATCCTGGCTGTCAGAGGAGGACATCAACTATTTTGCTAGCAAATTTGATAAGTCTGGCTTCACTGGAGGATTAAACTACTACAGAGCTTTAGACTTGTATGTACTCAATTAATGCACTAATCTATCTCATTATAATTCATATGAAGAGATATTATAATTTACCCTCCCGTAAAAATATAGTCTGATTTATAAATAGATAGGTAGTTTGGTCATTCTGTTATTTATTCATGGCAGAAAATCTTGGCATCAATAAAACATTGTTAATCTTGGACGAAAAACCTAATTGGATCATATAAAATTTAAGTACGTAAATTTTAAAGCAGAAGAAGTAAGTTAAAACTAAGCTAAATCATGGAGTTGTGAAGTACAATTTGCTCTTCATAACAATAAATTTTACATGCAGAAACTGGGAGCTCACATCACCATGGACAGGAGTGCAGATCAAAGTGCCAGTCAAGTTTATTGTGGGAGATCAAGATTTAACATACAATTTCCCAGGTGTCAAAGATTATATACACAAGGGTGGATTCAAAAAGGATGTTCCTCTCTTAAATGATGTTATCATCATGGAAGGAGTTGGCCACTTCATCAACCAAGAGAAACCACAGGAGATTGCTGATCATATCTATGACTTCATCCAGAAATTTTAGTCAAATTCCACTCAGATGACTCCCTCTTAATTCTAATCTGGATCATATGGCTGTCACTTAGTCTGCTCTTGGTCGTATTGCAATCTAATCTTACAGAGAGGTTCTGTACTTTAGTATGCTACTTACGACATGGTATGCTATGCTACTAATGAGAGATCTCTCAATAAGATATATAAAATAACTCAGAAGCTTATCTTATTAGGCAGTGGAATAGCAACGTTGTTCTAAATTTTCCAAGGAATAGATTGGATGACATTAGTCTAAGTTCCACCTAATAAAGATAGATTTCTATTCTCACCTTGGAAATTGCAACCAACTTTGTAAATAAAGCATAACAGTCAAGCCATCTTTTAGGACGAGCTACAAATAAACTAAACGCAATTCTTTGTCCCAATTAGTCAAGCAAACTTTTGGACTAGTTATAATTATCAGGACCGGATCGAATTGATGAACCAACCACGGTCCGAATTGGTTCAGTTTTGTTATCATATCAGATAAGCAATGATTGGATAAAAAAACATATTTAATTATTCTATTTCATATCTAATGGTATTTTAGGCCTAAAATTTTAAAAATATTTAGTTTATAACATATTTGAAGTTTTTTAATTAGTTTTTTTTATTATAAATATACCCTTATCTCAAAATACATAATTTTTGTAACTACGTCTTTAAAAAGACTTTATTTTTATTTAAAACTACCATTAAAATTTAAACAATTTAGATATTAAAAAAAAAGTTAAAAAAATATATTTTTTATTATTTTATATTAAACTACTTAGTTTAAAAATTAATCACGAGGGTTTCAATATAAATAACATAAGTTTTGAAAGATATACATACAATTATACTATTTCAATAGATATTTTTTACTTCTAAAATATTTAAGTTTGTATATTATTTAAATATTTTTTAAGAATTAGCTAACGAACCAGGTGAACTACCGAGACCGGTAAGCACGGGATCCGACTTCTGACCGGTTCGGTAGGAGACTAATTTACAAACAAACAAAAAGCATTTCTTTGCCATTTCCGACCAACAGCAATGTGGATAAACCATATTTTAGACTATATATATATATATATATATATATCCCTTTTGAAAAGAGAAGCAGAGCACACAGAGGCGGGGGAGAGAGCGAGATGGAGACCATCACCCATCGCACCGTAGCAGTGAACGGCATCAACCTGCACATAGCTGAGAAGGGAGAAGGCCCAGTAGTCCTATTCCTTCATGGCTTCCCGGAGCTCTGGTACTCATGGCGCCACCAGATAATCTCCCTTGCCGCCCGTGGATA
Source organism: Typha latifolia (assembly GCF_019914945.1). Taxonomy (NCBI): domain Eukaryota; kingdom Viridiplantae; phylum Streptophyta; class Magnoliopsida; order Poales; family Typhaceae; genus Typha; species Typha latifolia. The sequence continues at coordinate 17,832,575 of NC_133087.1, read as the reverse complement.
CCGCGCCGTCGCTCCTGACCTCCGCGGCTACGGTGACTCCGACGCCCCTCCTTCCGTCTCCTCTTACACCGTCTTACACGTCATCGGCGACCTCGTCGCCCTCATCGAACTCCTTGGCCAAGAGAAAGTAACTCTTTCCCCTTATGAAAGACCAATCTTGTTTCACTTGTTATGGTTTCTGCCCGCAAATGTTAAAAAAAGAAAAGAGAAAAAGCGATCTTGGTCTCTAATTTTTACTTCCTGGTTGACTTGTTTTGTGCCCACCAGGTGTTTGTGGTGGCCCAGGCGGTAATAGCGTGGTACCTCTGCTTGCTACGGCCGGATAAGGTGAAGGCTTTCGTTAATTTGAGCGTGCCATTCAAGGCTAGGCAGCCGGATAGGAAACCCTTGGATGCGATAAGGGCTACCTTTGGTGACGACCACTATGCCTGTAGGTTCCAGGTACGTCAACCTTTTACTTATAACAAATTAGATAACTAACCTTTTGCAACTCACAAGGACAGTACTAAATTCTGGTCTCTAAGATTGAAAATCCCATTCATTTGCCTCAGAGGATGTCTTTTGTGACCCCTTCAATAGTTCACATATGCCTGGATGTATAATTAAGTGTATTAGGACAGAGAGACTCGTCGGTCAGGAGCATATCGTTAAGGCTTAATGTTTGTTATTATTGGTTTCTATCAGATGTTGCCGAATAGGCATCCAATCTTATTTATTGTTGAATATAAAAAAAAGAAATACTTGTAGTTACTCAGTTCATGCCTTATACTTTCCTTTATTTGTCCAACAAAGTTGTTACATGCATACATATATGATGTTTTCTAGGATCCTGGAACGGTAGAAGCTGAATTTGCTCAAATCGGTACTCCACTGATACTGAAGAAATTCTTAACTTATCGCAAGCCAGAAGTACTTATTGTGCCCAAGGAGAAAGGATTTGGAGGAACCCTTGGTACAGTGACCAGCTTGCCTTCTTGGCTGTCAGAAGAAGATATAAGCTACTTTGCCAGCAAATTCGAGAAGTCGGGCTTTACCGGAGGATTGAACTACTATCGGTGCATGAACTTGTACGCTTTCTTGCACTCTACTTTTTCTTTCAAGTCTCAACATAACATCTTATGGTTAAGTATCAAACTCAGAGAAGTCAGGCAGAGTACTAATACTTTAGTTCATAGTGACATCTTCCGATTTGATCTGATCATAATAATAATTTAAAGCACGAGAATATGAATAACATACCGGGGTAAGCATCGGTCTGCCAGCTCTTTCTCCTAATCATCAAGAATGTTAATTGCTTTCATGTGGGACTATAAGTTATGAAAAAACTATGATACAAAATTCCCTTTAATAAGTATGAAATCATTAAGCACTACCAAGTGATGTTCATAATTTTTTACACCTTATCTTCTGAAAATTGAAATGCTTAAATTGCTTGTTGCTTGGTATGCAGGAACTGGGAGCTGACAGCACCATGGACTGGAGTTCCAATAAAAGTACCAGTGAAGTTTATTGTTGGTGATCTGGACGTGACATATCATATGCCAGGAATTCAAAACTACATACACAATGGTGGCTTCAACAAGGAAGTTCCATTTCTTCAGGAAGTTGTTGTTATGGAAGGAGTAGGTCACTTCATCAACCAGGAGAAGCCGCATGAGATCTCTGATCACATATATGAGTTCATTCAGAAGTTCTGATCTTATCGTTCCAGAATTCGTGTAATACTGACCTTGTTTGGGTTGCCTGCTGTTACTACATTACTACAAATAAGAGCTGCTGACCTGCTTCTCATGAAACTTCTCAAAATTGTGACCTAAATATCTTCTGTTTAATATTAGAGCTGATAAACGTATGTTAATTACTACTACATAAAATATCGAGTCCTCAAAGTTTGGTAGTAATAAAGCAGAAGTCTAGAAGCATATATTCAAATAAAACTAAGAGTTCACATTTATTACAAGATCATAGCAAATGGATGAAAGCTGTAAATTGAGAAAGTTTGACATCACTGTTATAATGAACAAACTATGTACAAGTAGATAGATGTAAGACTCCAAAACAAAAAGGTCGGAATAACAACCACCTAACTCTAGAGAAGAGTATGTTTCATTCTACAACACTTAATTTTATCAGCCAAAAGGACAAGCTGAGCTAAAATACCCGGAAAACGAGGCCTGACTCAAGTACATAAAAGTCATAAGCCAGACCACATATGTAAGGTTTACAACTCAACTTACTTGAATCATAAACAGTAGCCAGCTTGAGCATTAAACCAAGACAAGCATCAGCATAGTACTATAGATTGAAAACGTTAATGATAATGGGAAATAAGGAAGGAAAAAAACAAAGACCACCTTTATAGAATTTGAAAGTGGTACTGCCTACACTGGTTAAGAAGCAAATATAATTCAAATTATACTTCAAAACTGTTACATAGCTTGGGAAGTACAACTTTTACATGCAGAAACTGGGAGCTCACATCTCCATGGACAGGAGTGCAGATCAAAGTGCCAGTCAAGTTTATTGTGGGAGATCGAGATTTAACATACAATTTCCCAGGTGTCAAAGATTATTATATACACAAGGGTGGATTCAAAAAGGATGTTCGTTCCTCTCTTAAATGATGTTATCATCATGGAAGGAGTTAACCACTTCATCAACCAAGAGAAAAGCCACAGGAGATTGCTGATCATATATCTATGACTTCATCCCAGAAATTTTAGTCAAATTCCACTCAGATGACTCCCCTCTTAATTCTAACCGGGATCATATGGCTGTCACTTAGTCTGCTCTTGGTCGTATTGCAATCTAATCTTACAGAGAGGTTCTGTACTTTAGTATGCTACTTACGACATGGTATGCTATGCTACTAATGAGAGATCTCTCAATAAGATATATAAAATAACTCAGAAGCTTATCTTATTAGGCAGTGGAATAGCAACGTTGTTCGAAATCTTCCAAGGAGAAAAATTAGTAATTTGCACAGGAGATTGGATGACATTATAGTCTAAGTTCCACCTGATAAAGATTGATTTGTATTGGGATCGTTCAGAAATCCTCACCTTGAAAATTGCAACCAACTTAGTAAACAGGTCAAGCTATCTTTTGGGAGTAAAAAATCAAATAAAAAAATGAATTTTTTGTCCCAATTAGTCAACCTGCCCTTTTGGACTAATTACAAAAAATAAAAAATAAAACGCATTACTTCCGACCACACAGGCACAGCAATTTGAATGAACTATTTTTAGATAATTTTTATATAATTCACAAAAAGAGTTTGAGGTCCAATAATGAAATTTATAAATAATAAATTTGAGAAGGGTATTAATGCAAAAGAAACACACATCGCGAATAAGAAACTGAAAAGAGAAGCAAAAGACGCCTCTTGGAGAGAGAGAGAGAGAGAGAGAGAGAGAGAGATGGAGACCATCACCCACCGCACCGTAGCAGTCAACGGCATCAATCTGCACATAGCCGAGAAGGGAGAAGGGCCAGTAGTCCTCTTCCTTCATGGCTTCCCGGAGCTCTGGTACTCATGGCGCCACCAAATACTCTCCCTTGCTGGCCGTGGCTACCGCGCCGTCGCCCCGGACCTTCGAGGCTACGGTGACTCCGACGCCCCTCCTTCGATCTCCTCTTACACCGCCTTACACATCATCGGCGACCTCGTCGCCCTCATCGAACTCCTTGGCCAAGATAAAGTAACTCTTTCCCCTTATAAAAGACCAATCTTTCTCTCCAATTTTTAAGTTTCACTTGATATAGTTTCTGTCCGCAAACCCTTAGATAATGTAAAAAGAGCGATCTTGGTCTCTATTTTTTAGTTCTTAGTTGATTTGTTTTGTGCCGACCAGGTGTTCGTGGTGGGGCACGATTGGGGGGCGGCAATAGCGTGGTACCTCTGCTTGCTACGGCCGGATAAGGTGAAGGCTTTGGTTAATTTGAGCGTATCATTCACAGCTAGGCGGCCGGATAGGAAACCCCTGGATACGATAAGGGCTATCTTTGGTGACGACCACTATATCTGCAGGTTCCAGGTACGTCAAGCTTCCAGCGAAAAAGAAATTAGATAACTAATTTTTTGTAACACACGTGGAGTGTACTAAAGTCTGATCTCTAAGATTGAAAATCCCATTAATTTGCCTCAGAGGATGTCTTTTGTGACCCCTTAATAGTTCACATATGCCTGGAAGTATAATTAAGGCATTGATTTGCAGGCCCTACACTTTATAGTGCCTGATTTCCACTATGAAGTTCCGGCAAAGACATGTGGTCGTTCTCACAAATGAGACAGTATTGTTAAATTTTATTTCTAAGTCCTCTTCTTACTATGAGTTTATTTTTCTATTATACTGCCACAAAATAACTGTAAGTGGACCATAAGGTCTTCCTTTTAAAGTCTGTACAATGAGGAACAAGGATAAAGGAATTGCATTTGTTACTTGTAAAACAAATTGGAAGCGAGTGATCCTTGAACCTCTGGTTCAGCACAAAATAGATAGACTGATTTAGCACCCAAAATAAGCGCTAGGTTTTGAGAAGCAGTAGGAGAGGAACCTACTCTGTATTAGGAAAGAGAGGCTCGTCAAGAGCATATCGTTAAGGCTCATTGGTTTCTATCAAATGTTGCCGAATAGGCATCCAATCTTATTTATTGTGGAAATATAAACCAAACATAGGTATGCATCAAAATATTACCTACTCATTAGTTTTTATTGAATAATCATTGTCTAAATCTACTTTGAGGTTTGGACTTTATGCACAAATCGAAAATTATGCCTTTGAACTTCAGAGTGAAAGCTTTGACCAGGACTCTCTTTTAGATCAGTACATGTTTAATTGTTTATTACAATCCCAGTTATAGTTGCATATAATTATCATGGATATAATGTTATTCTAAATGAAATTCACTTCTATCCCTCTGTCTGGATTGTTTTAGCACTTCGGTGACATCTTCCCTTGAAAGGAATTTAAGACTATCTGCTTCTTTTACCATGTTACAGCTGCTTGGTTTCCTTTTAGGCTGAAGTTGATGTAAAACTTCCATCTAACAGATGATTTGACTTTCCTCAACAAAAATAAAAACTTGTAGTTACTCAGTTCATGCCTTACCCGTCCCCTTATTTGTCCAATAAAGTTGTTACATGCATATATGATGTTTTGTAGGAACCTGGAACGGTAGAGGCTGAATTTGCTCGTATCGGTACTCCACTGTTACTGAAGAAATTCTTAACGTATCGCAAGCCAAAAGCAATTATTGTACCCAAGGAGAAAGGATTTGGAGGAAGCCTTGATACAGTGATCAGCTTGCCTTCTTGGCTGTCAGAAGAGGATATAAGCTACTTTGCCAGCAAATTCGAGAAGTCAGGCTTTACTGGAGGATTGAACTACTATCGGTGCATGGACTTGTACGTTTCTTGCACTTTACTTTTTCTTCCAAGTCCCAACATAACATCTTATGGTTAAGCTATCAAACTCAAAGGAGTCAGGCAGAGTACTAATACTTTAGTTCAAAATGACATCTTCGGATTTGATCTGATCATATAATTTAAAGCGCGCGGATATGAGTAAAACACTGGGGTAAGCATCGGTGTGCCAGCTCTTTCTCATAATTATCAAGAATGTTAATTGCTCTCATTTGGGATTATAAGTTATGAAAAAACTATGATCCGAGATTCCCTTTAATATGTATGATATCAGTAAGCACTACCAAGTGAAGTTCATAAGTTTACACCTTATCTTCTTAAAATTGAAATGCTTAAATTGCTTGGTGCTTGGTATGCAGGAATTGGGAGCTGACAGCACCATGGACTGGAGTTCCAATAAAAGTACCAGTGAAATTTATCGTTGGTGATTTGGACTTAACATATCATACGCCAGGAATCCAAAACTACATACACAATGGTGGCTTCAACAAGGATGTTCCATATCTTCAGGACGTTGTTGTTATGGAAGGAGTAGGTCACTTCATCAACCAGGAGAAGCCGCATGAGATCTCTGATCACATATATGAGTTCATTCAGAAGTTCTGATCCTACCGTTCCAGAACTCTTTGTAATAATACTGCCCTTTTATAGGACTCTACGTGATCACCTGCTGCTCATGAAACTCCTCAAAACTTGACGAAATAAGCTTCTGATTGATAATGGCGGTGATAAAAGTTTAACTACTATTATGAGCTACGAGTCCGCATTGTTGTTCCATTCTAGTGTAATAGCACCCCGGAAGTACGATTTCTTCTTACGAAGTGGTGTACCAAAGGTTTAGAATCCGTAAAATTTAGTATTAGTGAAGCAGAAGTCTAGAAGCATTCAATCAGAAGTAAGAATTCACATTTATTACAAGACATAGCAAATGGATGAAAGCTGTAAAATAGAGAGTTTGACATCACAATGATCAAAGATATCAAAATTCATACCATCCAATACAAATGACATTTCTGCCAAAATTTGGAAAGCAGTTGTAAACAATGGAGGGAGATCCTTAGCACAAACAAAGTAGCACTTTTAGTTCCTTGAGCTATAACATTAAAATAAACCATCTCAAACCCTAAATCCCCTGCTGTTTCTCCTTCCTCTGGCCTTTTCAAATTTCCTTCCCTTTGCTCGTACGTAGGGCTTTGTGTGGCTGTGTGGAACTCCAGGTGCCTTACCAAAGTGCCTCACAGCTTCCCTAGCATTCTTTGGACCCCTTAGAAGAACCTACAAAATTGGACAGAGAGTTGTAATGAGCAGGATACAAAATACAAATTGTGTACAAGTAGATGTAGGACTCTAAACCAAAAGTCTGGAGAAGAGTGTGCTTCATTCTACAACACTTGATTTTATCAGCGAAAAGGACAAGCTGAGCTAAAATATCCGAAAAACAAGGCCCGACTCGAGTACATAAAAGTCATAACCCTCTATTATATACATCATATAGTTTCCCTCGAAATATTTTTAGTAGAAAAACAGAGCAGCTTTACAGAATTTGAAAATGCTACATATACTGGTTAAGAGGCAAATATAATTCAAATTATACATCAAAAATGTTTGCTCAGATAATGTTCTAGTTCGATCTCTGATATTCCTCTGAAAGGAAAATCTCATAGTGAGCTGGGATTGAAATATATCGTCATCGCAACAAGCTTTAGAAGTGAAACATCACAAAACTGGGGAAAAATGAAGGTAGAACTTGCCCCAAAAAAAAAACCCAATGAAACATGAAAACCACAACTGCAAGTTCATAGAAAAATGGCCCAATCACTGATATCATAGAAAAATGGCCCAACCACAGGATGGGTCATATTATGTAAAACCATTCACCAAGTGACATCAAAGAAATAGTCCAATCAAATTACATTAAACATAAAACATCAAATTTGACAAAAAGCGAGTTTTCTTGCACCAACTCCGCCAATATAATTTAAAAACTTGATATTATCCAAACTATCACAAAATTATAAGATAACAGAAGAAACAGCTCAGCTCAACTAAAACTGATTGATTCCCTCAGGCCAATAAGAAGTGTGTCGTCATAAAATCAGAATTAGCATGGTATTGATCAAACATCATCGGGAACCAAACTTACATAAGTGCATCTACAAGAAAACGGATGAAAGTCCGTTACTTTTCAGTTCCACTACTAAAAGGACAAAAGGTGATCGCATACTTCATAAGAATTACCAAAAATAAAACATTCGGGAAAGAAACAAGTCATCTTACATAAATGTAAGAGGTATTATACGACCTAAAATGGCATACCTTCACATTGAATGTAACGAAACCTAGACTACATGTAAAGTTTTACCAAGAAAATGGCCATGTTTTGAAAACCATCCTTACCGTATTCTGTCCAAGAGGAGCAGAAAGAGCGAGCTGGTCAAAGGTCAGGCACTCTCCTCCAGCATTGACAATCCGAGCTCTCGCCGTCTCCGTAAACCTCAGTGCGGTCACCTTCATCGCTGGAACCTCGTACACCCTCTTGTCATCAGTCACCGACCCAACAATGACTGCGATCTTGCCCTCCGGCTGCCACCATAATATGCAACTCATAACACCGAACATGAAGAGACCGGGGGAAAGATTTATAGCATTAATCCATAGATATTAAACCTTTCCGTCCATGAAGGTGACAAGTCTCTTGAGGGAGATCGGAGGACGATTAGTCCTGCTCATGAAGAGCCGCTTCAAGATCACCGCGTTAAACTTGCTACCAGTCCTCCTAACCAGAAACCTATAGAGCTGATCCGAGAACGGAAGAAGAGAACACCTTTACCTCAAGGCAAAGTAGGTCGAATCGATTCCAAAATCAAAGAGATCCGATCAGTTCTCACCTTGACGAGAAGCTTGAGGTAGACATCATCGGATCTGGGCGCCGTGCGCTTCACCTTCTTGCTCCTTCCTCCGGCAACGAGATCGATACCCTACGAAGAAGGAATAAGAAAGAATGAGATACAAATTGAAGGATTAAGCTTCCGTTTGGGTTTCGAAGGAAGAAGGTCACCATGTCTGCTGATCCGCGGCGGCTCTGGTCCTAGGGTTTTAGAATCGTAACCCTCGACTAACATCGTGGACTCGCGTTTAGTATTTAAAGGAAAAATGGGGTACAGTGTGCTTGCGGTTCACGGGAATTAATTAGCCAGACTCCTTACGATAGGTTCCGGGAGATCCTAGCGGTTCGTTTAGTTATAGTTAACGGTTACGATTGATGAACTGTGACGAACATTTTCGTCTAATGCCTTGTATTCGGTACAGTCGGCCACTCGGGCATCAACCTATGGCACGATCCGCAAAAGGTGGACCCGAATCCGACATGAACTTAATGGGCTGGGCCTACATTAGGCGACAATTTGATTTAATCTACAACGATTTTTATAAATCACACCCTACATTTTGCCTATTTTATAATTCGCACGCCGTCTTTGAGGATTTTATAACACTACCCATCATTTTCCTTATATTGTTCATTTAACACTCTGAGTTAACTTAACCTAACTATAAACTGAATAATACTAGAAAAAGAATATTCTGTTATAATCCACTATGTAATTTATAACATTCTTAAATTACTCTTCTACTTTAACTCTAATTTTATTCATAACATGAACATCCATATTTGTTGCTTTTTTTCAAACCACGGAGAATATCATCTAAATGCCAAGCCAATCTTAGAGCAGATGGGGAGGGAGATGAAATAAAATTAGAAAAAGATGGAAAAAAATAGGTAAAGTTGGGGAAAGCTTCTGAGGCTTATATGTGGTAGAGATTTTAGAGGATTCTTATGCGTTGTGGGTTTTGATATTATAATTTTGTGAGGTAGGATTTAATTATAGATAAAAGGATTTAGGTTTTATAGAGTTAGGATTTAATTCGGGGAAAAATGATTTATAAGAATTTAGGTTATGTCATAACTTTTTAAGAGTATTTTAATAATTTTTGAACTAAAGTCACATAAACTATATGACATGGTTAATATCAGTTAACTAAAGTAACGTTAGGGTGTTAAATAAACATTATAGAAAAAATAAGGGTCGCGTTATAAAATAAAATTCTCATAGACAGAATGCAAATCATAAAATAAGCAAAAATAGGCAAAATATAGAATGTGATTTGTAAAAATTCCTAATCTACAAATAGACTTGAGAAGAGCATATAACCTAGAAGAATGGATTTCTAAATGGCAGCATATATATATATATATATATATATATATATATATATATATATAAACACATCTCACTTTGATATCCATAAAAGTTAAATTTAGAGATGCCCTTTGAGAAATCTTTTACCTGCACTACATAGCCAAATGTATACATATCACAAAAGATTGCAGCATAAGCAACTCAACATGGAGTAGCATAGCATCACAATGAAGGGGGAGATGAAGAATAACATTACAGTCTGTCTTGAAAATAGTGAAATGGAGTGCAAAGCCCATTGATGTTCCTTTTTAATACATTGAAACGAAAGCCTCAAACACAACATTTACAGTGATATTTTACAATATCATCTGCAGTTTAGAGACAGTTAAGTTAAAATGCTAGATCTTGGACATGGTGAAGCTTCTCGAACAGATTGTAAACCTAAGCCACTCCTAACCAACCTCAACTCCATGCAACCTGTACAAATAGACATGAAATGTCGCCTCGCTATTACTAGGCAGTTTACAAACTAAAAGAAAAGGGCCACCAATTTTGAAATATTGGCAGAACAAACTTATAGACAAACAAAAAATCTTGCCAACAAAATCTTTTCAAAAGGCTTTCCACTCTGACCATCTTAGTGCATGCTACTTATTCGAGCCGTTCCATCTGAAGAAAGAAGATAGTTAGTTGCATCACCAAGAGTAAGCAAAAAAAGCTATACAGAAGAAAATAGCTTGGAGGCATAAAGGGATTCGACCATTATATCAGAAAACCGTAATAGCTTTTTAATCCAACAAACTAAATTATGTCATTAGTAAAAATATCCAGACACCTTTGGGGAGGAAAACCACTATTTGTCACTTGTCAGTCTAGCTGACTGCTGAACTCCAGCATTTGTTCTAATATGAAAATATCGCCAAGTGAAAATTATGCCAGGGGTTTCTCATGCTCAAATCACCAAATTACTTGAAAATAAATATTACAAAGGAGGACATATATAAATTTAACCAAGCTGCGTCTTGCATTACAAAATCCTCAAGTTTCTTATGAAAACAGTAGTGATTTCAAATTACTATTTCTCAAACAATATTAAAAGTTATTGATACATGGATTTAGATGTTCAGAAAGCTTCTAATCTTAGAGCAAGTGACCTGAATGAATAAAGTGTCTTTAGTTATGGTTGTTTAGAAAATGAAACATCAACGCTAAGTATTTTATATTTACATTTGTTAACAATTGAAAAGATGAATCTGAATCAATATTTCATCGGAAAATTAAGAAAATAAAAGGATACATACCTTCCAAAGGCCATCATTAAGGTAGTGCATGTTATCAACCCCAATTCCCTTATTGATAGTCCTACTGCAATAGTTTCAAAGGAGAACTCCTCAAAACAAAGCGCCCAAAATAAGAAAGTAAGAAGACATGATATGAAATGAAGAAACTAATCCTGACTTGAGCTGGTGTATTAATGGTAAAGTACAAAAGTGAAGAGAATAGGACAAGACAGATCAGCCACATGCACAACAAACATAAAAATAGTAAGAATTTGAAAAGAATATGAAGCACGAGGTATAACTTACATATCCTTTGCTGACATTTTTGTGAATCCAATAGCCAATGCATGTTGCTTTCCTTCTGCCATTATGGCCTGTAAATTATAAAGGTAATAAGCCATTCATCACATTAGAATAATAGATCACACCATGCCACTCAAAAGAACAAATCTCCCTGTCCTGCCCCTCTGTCTATTCTCTCCCTCTACACTGCATCTCATCTTCTCCTCATTCAAAATTAGATTACTGCCTAATCTAAAGATACAATTTATGGGTTATAGTATTCTAGAATGACAAATATGTGAATCGAAGCCATAAGATGTGAGAGAGTGTTACCACAGGTGTTTCCTCCAACACTTCGTCATCCAAATTACCACCAGGAGATGTGAGACCAGGACACATTATGTTTGCACCAGCAAGAACAAACTTGATGGCACCCCTATCCACTTGAAACTTTTTCATTATATCCGGGTCTGATAGAATGCGGAAACAGTTAATAAAAAGGAGATCAGCAATAGAAAATTCATGATGTCTACAGTATCCTTCAAAGTAAGAACTCACTGGGGCTTTCAAGAAAGAACTTTCCAGAATTCATGTCTATATCTCTGATAGAGGATACCATAGAGATGTACAAAATATTTAGTACATGAGGAAGAGAAGTCAAAAGGATTACATTGATGAAGAAGGCGCAGTGTTGGCATGTAAGGACCATCACGAACATTGAAAAAAAGTGGCACATTGTTGACCACAACAAGATTTAGATGATTTTGACTGCAAAGAGAAGCAAAAGCAACTTAGATAATTCAACCCCATCAAGAATGTCAAATAACTATAAAATGGAAGCAAACCTCCTGCAAAAATTTCAACTTTCACGAAAACAAAGAAACCCTCGACGGAGGGGGTTTGGACTTTGGACTAACCATTTCGTAACAATTAGAGGCGACTTCTTCGGAAGCAAGTCATCTAATAGAGGTTCAAGACCAGGGTACTGCAACATCGCAAACAAAATCTCATCAAATTTTTCGCAATCACGAACCGGGAAGTAAGCGAACAATTAACAAATCAAAGATCATCCCCAGGCGCATCACCAAAAACCTCATCAGCGATGCTCTGTCTAATCTTCCGTTGGACAGATGCCTTCACTTGATTCTGCCCAGATATATCCTCGAGGGAGAACCTTCATATGCAAAAATTTAGGAAAAAGAGAGAGTAAAGATCGAATCCAAGAGCTTGAAAGAGGAAAGAAAGATAGGATAGAGACAAAGCTCACTTCCTGAACATTCTTGAGAGCGAAAGGACGGAGATCGAGAGGGCGAGTTAAGAACTCGGGGAGGGAAGAAAGAGAAGTAGAAGAAGTAATGCGTATGGAATCGCGTGGAGAAGAAGCGCATCGTGATTCGCGTATCGCGGATCTCGAGGTTAGAAACATCTGCCATCGTTGGGCCAGTTTGGCCCAATAGCGGCCCATATTTGGAACCCAAACTCTTGCATTAAATAGAGATTTAGATAGTTTGACTGGATTATGTCCTTAAGGATAGGAACAATTCTAATATCAAGATTACAAACATCATATTATTTAAAATTGAAAGTATGTAGTTAATATTAAGAAACCGAGAACTGTAGAGACAAAGGAAATTTTGTCTCAAAAGGATCGTAGGGTTTATATTTAATAGAAATGGGTCTTTTTTTTTTAACATGCAAACTTTTTAAACTAAATGCACCTAATTTAGACGGCACCCAAAAGATGATCAAACAAACACGACTTTGATCTTAGATTAGGCCATGTCAAACCTTCATGCTTGTACTACACGTTCAGAATGGACTTAACATGTAACCCGTTAACATCTTGTCTTCTTCTTCTTCTTCTTCTTCTTAAACAAACCCCTCCCTAAAATTTTCTCCATAACAATATCTCATCTCTCCCATGGAAACGTTACTCTTCTTCATTGGAGTTATAGGTGAGCTTATTTTCTTTGTCCTCTCTCTCTCTCTCTCTCTCTCTTCTCTCTCTTATCGTTTTGATTCTATAACGCAGGCAACGTTACCTCGCTGCTAGTGTTTGTTTCTCCCATGTAAGTAAACCTATATCAAAGGATCACTTATACCACCTTTATATGTACATATGTGTGTGTGTGTGTGTGTGTGCAGCAAAACATTTTGGAGAGTAGTTCAGAATCAATCAACAGAAGACTTCGAACCTGCTCCCTATGTCATCACCCTCTTGAATTCCTCTCTATGGGTTTATTATGGTGTCACAAAGCCTGATGGCTTCCTAGTTGCCACTGTTAATGGAGTTGGCATAGTCTTGGAGGCTATCTATGCCATCTTGTTCCTCATCTATGCCTCTCCTCCTCTAAGGGTGAGGACCTAATTCATTATCCAAGTGATCATTTTAAGTACTTCTAATTAACTACTAGTCTTCTATGTTTTGATGATATATTTTCTTTCTTTTTTTCAAGGCTAAGACAGCCATCTTGGTGGGTGTATTGGATGTGGGCGTCTTTGGAGTAGTGTTCTTGGTGACAAGGCTGGCTATAGATGGAGACCTGAGGTTATGGATCATAGGAGGCATATGTGCATGCCTTAGTGTCTTCATGTATGGATCTCCTCTTGCAGCTATGGTAAGGCTTTGTCTTTATTTCAATTCTTTAATTTGTTAAGCTAGCTTTTAAGTTGATTTAGGATTAATCTTCTTTGATTAGGGAAGAACATATATATCTAGTGATCATATGTCTCACGTAACAACTATTAAATTGACAAAGTGTGTGGTACTCTTTGCTTGGCACAATGTTTGTAGGACATCTGGACATAGAAAGTTTAATGGTATAATTACTACCTGAAAAGTACGTGAATAAGAAACACAACTACTATTTTAGACATTGACGTGCCATAAATTTGTATAAAAATATTAATATTTTTTACGTAGTTTCCAAAAAAAATATACAAAGAACTTGCCACTAACCAACTAAATCTAAGATTTATAGTTACTTAGTAATCCCATGGGTAATTTCTAAATAATAAGACGACTAGATTATTAACTTACAATAACTATGTATTGCTTATTATTATCCTAATAAATATTGTTCATTCGTGATGCCAAATATAGAAGCATGAAACAGCTTATGCCCTTAATTAGATATAATACATGAATCTATGATGATGAATATACAATTATTTCAGTGTCCGCCGTTTATTTAGATGCTTAATAATTTTTTAATTAACATTGATTATAATTTGGGATTATACGATAGAAAACAGTGATCACGACGAAGAGCGTAGAGTACATGCCCTTCTTCCTCTCTTTCTTTCTCTTCCTCAACGGCGGAATTTGGACAATATATGCTATTATTGATAGAGATATCTTCATCGGGGTAAGTTTTAATTTGTGCCATCCATAAATTAAACAACATTATATAGTATTAATTTGCAAAGTGTTTATACTTATTATAATTTTATAATTTTGCAGATACCAAATGGAATAGGTTTCATTTTAGGAACAATTCAATTGATTCTCTACAAGATCTACATGAACGCTAAAGTTTCAAGGCAATTAGATGAGAATAGTGCACCTCTAATTGCACCAAGTAGTCCACAAGATCATGGCCAAGCATCCAACCACCAAATTTGAAGTGCTCCACAAATCATCCAGAATTTCAAAATATATTTTTCATACCAAAGTTTGATTAAATTTTTTTTTTATTGCTGTGATAGAGTTTGAACTATGTGACCAATATTTATTGATCTGAAATATAAACATTAATTCTCATAGTTGTTTGGAATCAAATCCAAATGGATATTATGGATGAGAGGTGAAAACTGTTCGTTCGGATTAATAATCTATTTAAATATAGATATGGATTAAAAAATTAATATATAAATTAATATCTATGTATTATTTAGTTTAAAATATCAATAAATGGTAATATAAAAGAATTTTTAATATTTTTATACGAATATTTTGTTTATAAACTCCCCCAATAAAAATTTCCCTTCCACCGACCTTAACCTTTTGTACTTCCGATGTACATTTTATTCGTGTACAGTTTCGCTTCTCTCCACGTGCTTCACGCCACTCCTCTACCCCACAACTACCCCCCCACAATTTCCAGAGGGATAGCCTCATAGTTATAAGTATCCGTCCGAAAACTCCCCCAAGTTTACCCCAGCATTATGTCTTCCATCTACTTCCTCCTCTTCCTCTTCTTCTTCTTCTTCCGGACATCCGCCGTAACCTCACCGCCCGATTCGAACCCCACGGCGTACGAGGCCCTCGAGTCGTATCACCTCCCCGTCGGCCTCCTCCCCAAGGGGGCGGTCGGCTACGACCTCGACCCCGACACCGGTAAATTCAGCGTCTACCTCAACGGCACGTGCTCCTTCTCCCTCGAGGGATCGTACCAGCTCCGTTACCAGCCGACCATCTCCGGCCGGATCGTGCACGACCGCCTCTTTGATCTCCGGGGGGTCAGCGTCAAGGTGCTCTTTTTATGGGTCAACATCGTTGAGGTCGATCGCCGCGGCGACCAGCTCGAGTTCTCAGTCGGGATCGCGTCGGCGGACTTCCCGATCGATAACTTCTACGAGTGCCCGCAATGCGGTTGTGGAGTGGACTGTGTGAATCTCGCGCTTCCCGTGGAGAAAGATCGACCGGAGGAGGAGGAGGAACGAGGGTTTGATATTACGAGAGATTTCAATCTTCCCTGGTGGTAAAATTAGTTGCATAATTTTTTAGTTATCCATGATCAAGGAATTGAGAACTATTCGCGTTACTTTATGGTACTCTGAAGTTATTGGAGAAAAATCTAATTGATGTTTTTATCTTTTTGTCGACAAATTCTTTTCTGCTGCATCATGTGATTTGGATTAGTTAGGGCTTTCTACATATGTTGCCCTTTTTATTATGAGAATTAGGTTTCTGATGACTAAAATGTTCGAGCATTGAAAGAAATTTCCTTTGAAATTCGTACTTTATTTTGCTGGGGATCATTTAATATTTTGTGAAACTTGTGATTTCTGAATCATTTGATTAAAATGTGTTGTCTTTTGGGAGTGGGACCTCTCTTCTGGTAGTTTTGGTGGTTAAGCTACTTTAAAGATGGGAGAAAGGGGTGGGGAAGGAGCGAGTTTGATAAGAGAGTATGATAAAACCTTGTATAGAATCTGCTGATTTGTTCAGATAACCATAATATAGATATTATCATTTTCTGTTGACAGAGTTTGGTCTTAGTGCAAGATAAATGTTAATGATTAGAAGATACTAGGGTTCTATTTAAAGATTAGAGACAGATGAAGCATACCAAGGAGCTAAATTGTCTTATATATGACCTAGACTTCATAAAAGGTGAGAAACGTTAGGGAAAAGTAAACTTCTGTGGATTCCAAGCTAGGTCTTTATTGATTTTTTTTCTTGCTGATTGTTGCTATAGATTTCAATTAAGTCTTTGATAAAGGTGGTAAGAGTTTGGGAAAATAGTTGAAATCAATTAAAGTGTACACTGTGGAATGCTTGACTGCCTTAAGACTTATGGATGATGGTTAGATCATCATTCATAGGAAATATGTCGGAAACTGCAACTCTTCGTGATATTAGTACGAGGAAGATGTTCGCCAAAAGTAAGGCCTCTCTCACCTTCTATCTGTTAATACACTTAGTTTGCAACTCTTACATAGGAGCAGAACCACTATCAAACAATTAAATATACCACTAAAGAATACAAAGTAGTGTGATCAATGCGTGCAAATAAGGCTTTGAGCTGGCAGAAAGCTTCCATGACAGTTTTACCATGAATTTAGCGCTCATTTGGCATTTCACTTTTGTTATGGTGTACCTTATTTTTTCTTCTGTAGTGTTGCTCGCTTGTGATTCTAGTCCTTTATGTTTAGGGGCTTGGCCTTTTGATATGCCAAAAGATGAACAAGGGTGAACTTGCTACTGCTATTAAAAAGAGTTGATATGTGAAGTAGAACAGTGACTGAGTGCCGTTGACACGAATTCTAGATTAAGTTTGCCTTATGATTACAGATTCTTGGACTAGCAGGTTAGTTCGCCAGTTATTATGTTAAATATTGCTTTGGGGGGGTGGGTGGGAGGCATGGATTAAGCACCCTAAATGTTTAAATAGCTTTTTGGTCCTTAATAGTCTCAGTTTGCTTATTTACATGACATGCTAAGCATCTTCATGCATCAGAAGGAAATATTTTTCTGGCCAGTTTTCTTGCCTAAAAGTTTGAAGATCCATAGAATTATTGATGGGTATTCCTCAAATTTCTAGGGAAAAGATTGTAAGTAAACCTGTATGTATGTGATTCAAGCCAAATAGTTGAAGGTTAGTTGTAGACGAGTGTACCATTTGATAGCTATACCTTTGTAGATGTCACTATTTGAACCATGGAATTGTAGGTAGATAGAACATGTGATTCAGAAGAAATATAAGTTTACTGTATGCTCACATAGCCATCGTGCGATAAAAGGATAAAAGGATGGATATTGCTTACTTTTAAAGCACATATGTGTAGGCATGAATGATTTTCCAATTTCATGCCATGGAACCAATATAAAGTCCTGAATATTCAGCCTACATCCAGTGTGAAATAAGTTCTCATAACCTGGTTCTGGGACATGTCTCCTTTTTATTCTTTGATTCCTTGATCCTTTTCTCTTCTATACGTGAATCTGTAACATTTGATGATCTTGGTGTTATTGTTCTTATCTGAAGTTACCTAGGTAAAAAAAGGGGACTTATGTGTTGCAGAACAGAGTCTAGAGATTGCTTTTTTGCATCAATAGTAATGTTTCGGATGAACACGCTCGACCAAGTTTCTCATAAAATCTTGTAGAACATTTGATGAACTTTTCTTGCCGACACTGAGTAGCTGTTTCTCTACTGTGCATGTGCCTGTGCATGGGCATGTCGAGCATAAATTTCGAATACTTGATTAAATATCTGGATGCAGAACTGCTGTAGTATAATCGTCAGTGCGAAGGTTTCAAATCTCCTACATGAATGATATGAGTACTGGTAAGATGATACAATCTATGCAGTTTGTTTCTCCATTAGTTTCTCTCGTCCTTTCCTGTTTATTTCTTGGTAAAAATCTGGCTGGTTAATTAATATGCAATCCTCTGCTCACCAATAGTGTACAGCCCTTTAATATCGTCTCCCTTACTATCCCATGCTTCTTCTAATTACTTGAAATATTACTCATTACCTACCCTCATCTTGCTATTATGCTTGCATCTTGATGAATGTTAAGTTTGTAATTTTTGCTAATCAATCATTAGATTTGAAAGTGTCCATCGATCAAAGTGCTTCCTTATCCTTATCCATATCATAAACAATCACATTAACCATATTCTCACGTAAATGTTATTTATAATAAAATAAAGGGAGAATTCCAGGGACTATAAGAAAGTACTTATTAAACTATAACTTCAAACGTCAACAAAACTACGGTGATACAGCATACACACTACGCTATAAACCCCCACTGGGGCATTAACACAAACAGGTGATAGACTAACAAGGAAACTAGTAACTAGAACAGAGGAAGAATAAAAGAGATCTTTTTCTTTAGAAACGCCTCAGACTCGACTCTTTTGGTTCAGCAGCAACGCCCGGAGTTCAGCCGCATCGATCTCCCCGGTCCCAGTCGCCGGCCGGTAGTAGCCGGTCACCGGATCCGGCACCCAAGAAGTCGCCGCCGCCGTATCCCCTGCCAAGTCTCTCTTCCCTCCCATGAACGCTACCTTCTCCTCCACTCTCCGCCCCGTTCCCATCACCGCCGCCACCGCCGCCGCGGAGTATCCTCTCCTGCACCATCACGAGTCCGCAGCCAGCCATCAGATTAGTTAAAGTGTTCCGACGAACGATAGAAGGATGATGTGATGTAGCACTTACCGGTTTACTAGGACGGCGATGCCGTTTGAGAGGACGCGAGCCATCTGGTTGAAATCGAACGGCTGGTATCCGCGCTACAGCAAAAGAAGAGCTCTAGATCTCTCTCTCGCTCCCCGGCGCTGTAGCGGTGGAAACGGCCTCGTTTCCTTCCCTCTGTAACCCGTTCCCCCCTCAACGTCTAAGCTTCGAGGAGGAAGAAGACGAAGCGAGCGGTGTATACTTATAGACGGGAGAAGTACACGGGGGAAACGGAGAGGGACACCAGTTCGAAATGTATGGGTCCCATCGGAGAGTAAACGTGGCTAGGGGAGGTGCATTATATAATCTACAATTTTATAACATATATACTAAATGACAATATAAATTACGCCACCCAGCTGGGTCGGTCAAGAGATTTGGATAAGCTTTGGACTCGATCTCCATTTAATTTTATAACATCCGTATTGCATCATATGATGTATCAAATTTGCTTAAAAGGAGTTTCTACTTCAAAGAAAATCTAATTGGGCTTAGTAACTGTCCTTTTAAGATGACTCTCAAATTGGGCTTTATGGGCCTGAGCACGGCCCGTTGCTTGGGCTACAATAATTTTAAAAGAAGAAGAAGGAGAAGAAAAAGAAAAGAATAGAAACAAACAATTACAATCACACTTTTACGGAGAAACCCCCACAGTTTGACCATTTTGAAACATTTGAAGAGAAGTCCTTTAAATAGATGGGTTGAATTCAAATGGTCAAAAGGGGTTGACCATCCCACTTGTTTTGTCACACGTACACACCCACCTTCATGATGCAGAGAGATCTACGAGTGTCCTCTCTCATAATCTTTCAAAGCAAAAGCATCCAATTCAAAGAGGTTGAGTGTTTCCAAGCAGGAAGAATAGTATCCGTCCACAATCCAAAGGTCAGCAGAGGCATCAATTGCTTAAGGCATTCTGGTGCTCAACAATGATTTTGCTTTGAGCTTTCCCTATGTTTCTATAACCAAATGTGGTATCCCAAATCCAGTGTATATGATAACCTCTTTAACTACTCCTCTACTCAAATGATGGCAAAACCCTAGAGATATGAATGCACACCACCAAACCTTAGTATTAAATATATATATATATATATATATGTATGTGCTATTAGATGTCATATGAGGTTATACTCCTCCATCTTGTCTAGCGAGGCTATTAATGCTTGTGTACAGTTGTAGACTTGTAGTGATTGCATGCACTC
This sequence comes from Typha latifolia, assembly GCF_019914945.1. Classification (NCBI taxonomy): domain Eukaryota; kingdom Viridiplantae; phylum Streptophyta; class Magnoliopsida; order Poales; family Typhaceae; genus Typha; species Typha latifolia. The sequence continues at coordinate 17,812,270 of NC_133087.1, read as the reverse complement.
TATGCTTTTAAATATATGTAGCTTGACTATTTTGTCTCATCAAGAAGCTAACTTAGTTATTGAAACTAGTCATGTCATGTTAGTTTTGTTCAGTGGATCAAGTTACTATGGATTAGATTAGTATTCCAAATGCTGCTAGGCTTGGAAAATGGAACGAGCATTTAGGATAAGGCTTGCTGAATGCATCTTGCATCTCTCTATCTCGGTGTGAGTTCATATATGGTCTTAGTGTTCTTATGGCAATTATTAAATTAAAATATGGAGTCCAAGGAAGTACAACTTGACACTAAATTATAACTTAAATTATGCATTAACCCCGATTTGCAAAGTTGAAGAGTCTAGCTAAAATCCCTTTCGAGTAGAAAAAAAGTAATTCAAATGTTTGCACTTTAATTAGAATTAATTCTCCTGTTGCAAAAACAACAAGACTCGGGATAAATATATGAAATCATATAGTATTTGGTTGGGATAGATGACTAGATGAGACAATCTAGTCAAGGGACAAAAAAGATTAAATTAATCTTATTGCAACTTTCAAAGTTTAATATAAATAAATATCTTTAACAATAAGAAACACGTTTAAAATTAAATAGAAATTATAGTTTTTATTTTACAATTATTCTATTATTATATTGTGATTATCTTTCGAATTTATGGCTACAAATAACTTAAACTTAATTCACCATAATTTACATGATATAGACATCATCTCAAAAAGCATCACAGAACATCCATTCAATACAAGTAAATTCTAATATACTATATTATATTCATATTATAATTTGGTAATATAATCTAATATATTATAGGCATTACAGATATATATATTACAACCATATTACAATTTGGTAATTAGTTTCTTGGGAAGGACAATTTAATAATTTTAAAAGTTGAGATAAATGGGAGAGATATTCCAATTTTCTTATCCAGTTAGGATAAAAATATCTATATAAGTGCAGTTTATCCTCATCTTTTTATCCTATTATTTTATCTCCTATTTGAAGAAAAAAAAATCGAGATAAGGATAATTAAATATTCCCAACATGCCAAAACGACGCATGCGATAGGCAATTAAAACTTAACCAAAGAAACATAACAAGTGAGACCAAAACAAAATAGAAATAATATCTACTAGTTAGACTACATTATACATACGTCTTAGAGGTAATAAACTAGTAGTTGCTTCACACTTGTGGTAAATTTTTTTAAATTCTGTAGTGTTACTATGACATATATGATGTGATGTCAATCGTCCCTCCGGTATGGAAACAGCCATAATTTTAGGGGGATCAAATCAGCATGGGACCCTCTCTTTCTCGATCTCTAGCTACATAGTAACAAAATAATTTAAATTTAATAAATATAAAATCTTATATATATATATATATAGCTATGTATATTTATCTTTCTCTATCGATCTATCCATCTATCTATCCATCTATCTATCCATCTATCATTCTATCTGTCCATCTACCATCCTTTCCCTCCAAAAAAAAAAAACTTGTGATTTACGCAACCCACCACCATGGGCGTATCACTTACAAAATTTTCCACAATCCAATCCACATATCACCATTAACCATCAAAGAAGGATAGAGAGAGAAAAGAAGAAGAGATTTAAAGATATATCGAGAGAGAGAGAGAGAGAGTTGTGCCCCCACCTATACCCCTTTCTTCTGGCTTTCTCTTGTCCTCATCCCTTCTGTCGCCATGATTCGTGCAAGTCTCACGTATGCAAACCAAAACTAGAACCCCACACACAATATACATAATAGAGATATAAGAAATAGACCATCTCTAAACTTGATCGTTTGCAACCGTACCTGGGAGTGTATATTTTAATCCATATAAACTAAGCAATATATAGCAGGCAAGTGTACGTGCCATATCACTAACGATGATCATTAAGTAGTTAATCCACATATAATTAAATAATTAAAGAAGCAAGTAAATTTAATAATATATATAGTACATGCATGCGCAGTAAGTAGTACTTAGAAAAGGTTGGCATAGTGGCAGAAGAGGGCCGACAAGGGCGGGGTCTTCTGCTGTCTTTTAATTCTTATCAAAATTAGAAGCTTTTAATTTTTTCCCCCTCAACTCCCAGCACTCGATTGCTCCACGCCTCTCCTGGAAGCAAACCCACTCCAAGACTCCACCTCTCTCTCTCTCTCTCTCTCTCTCTCTCTCTCTCTCTCTCTCTCCTCTCTGTGTTGCTATATAAAGGACGCACCCCTCTCCATCTAGAGCTCGCACACTACTACTCATCATCAATGGAGTTTTTTGGGTGAAGAGGCCCTTGTTGGAGAAGCAGGGCACGTGCAAAGTAGAAGAAGAAGAAGATCATAATTCTATCTCTCTCTCTCTCTCTTTCTTTCTACTGCCTTTGCACGTGCTCCCCTTCTCCAACATGGACTTCTCAACCTTTGACAGATAGAGATCGTTGCCTCCAGGACCAAGTTGCCTTGCATGCATCCAGCTAGCTAGGTAATTACTGTTTTCTAATTTTCTCTTCTAACTTCAAAATGCGTTCCTAATGACTATTAATTCTCTACTTTGATTTGTGGCTATGCAGGTAAGACGTAGCATCGAATTATGTTAATATATTATTTCATGTGCATGGGCCATTTTATTAGGTCAATAGGGAGATCTAGCTAGCTAGGATCCTCTGCAGCCCCAAGTGCATGCAATTGTGAACGAAGTGAAAGACTAGTATACTTTTTAACCTTTCTCTTCCACCTTCCTAGACTCCCTAGTGCTTACGTAAAGTAACAAAAGAGTGGGCCCCATGTCTATCGATCTCGTTTAATTACTCTAATAATTAACGCATCTTACGTAGACGAGCCAAAGATATATGCTATCTATCATACTCTCGTTTTTTTCTGAAGAAAGGAATCCCATCCACATGTCTGAAACAACGACCGGTGGAAAAGAAGATATCGAGTTTGAATAGGAGATTCATACCTGTATTAATTCTATTCAAAGCGTTTGCAGGCAGGGCCTTCTGGAGTAGGAGAGAGACAACAAGGATGGATGGCAACCCACGCAATGCACGCAGCTCGAGGCCACCAGGGAGTGTTTCACGGGGGCTCTCGCTCTCTCTCCCTATTTCCAACGAAAAGCACGAGAGATTCATGGGGGAGAGCCGGAGAGGGGGATTTCTGGTGGAAACTGGCAGTCCTGAACAGAGAATAGGAGACCAAGTCAAATCGAAAGATTAGATTAGATTCATAATCTAATCCCAACGCGGGACCCACGTAGATAAGAAAAAAATTACCAAACGTTTGTTAGATTCGTTACTAGTGTGATGCATCACAAGCAAATTGAAAAGTAAATAAGCTCGATTAATTATACAAACTTAGCTTTGCTAATCATCTACTATGTCTTGGAATACATCTACGTGCTCTGCTAGTCGTATTCGGGCGGTAATCTCATCAAGCATCAGATAAATCTGTCTCGTTGCTGGATGCGATTGGTCGCCTGCAAAGAACTCGTGCAGGCAGCCATCCACCTCAAGAGAAGTGCTTCCAGGAACCTTCTTCACGCCCACTTCGTCATCCATGACGCTTCTCACTCTTCTCACCTCGTCGAACCTACCCATTTTTGCATACGAGTTGGAGAGGAGGACGTATGCCGCGGTGTTAGTCGGCTCCAACTCTGTAAGCTGCTCGACGGCGGCCGCGCAGGTCTCCGTGTCGCCGTGCGTCTGTGAGCCGCTCAGAAGAGCTCCCCAGATGAGGACGTCGGGTTTCGTTGGCATGGAGAGTACTAAGTCCCATGCCTTGTGGATAAGCCCAGCTCTGGCGTAGAGATCCACCATGCAACCGTAGTGTTTGATAGAGGGCTCAATGGCGAAGTCCTCCCTCATTTGGTCAAAGTACTCCTCGCCCGCAGTTACGAGACCACCGTGGACGCAGCTGCACAACACTCCCAAGAATGTGACGTCGTTCGGCTCGATCCCGGATCGCATCATTCTCTTGAACAGATTCAGACACAACTGCACGAGCCCGTGCATTGCAAGGGCGGAGATCATCGCGCTCCAGACCATGACATCGTTGCGGTCGGGCAAATCATCGAACACCTTCATCGCTCTCTCGATACTCCCGCACTTGGCGTACATATCGATCAAAGCCGTCCCTAGCACCGCGTTGACATCCAGCCCGCACCTTCCGATAAATGCATGAGCCCATTTCCCCTGCTCGAGCGCTCCCATTTTGCCGCAAATTGATAACACGCTCGACATCGTGAAGTGGTTTGGCTCGACACCCGCGTCTCCCATGTGACGGAACAACCGGAGGGCCTCCTTGTACTCCCCGCACTTTGCAAAGCCATCGATCATGCAGCTCCAAGTGACAACATTTCTATCAGGCATTTGGCCAAACAGTTGGAGGGCATCGTCGAGGAGAGAGGATTTAACATAGGAGGCGATGATAGCGTTCCGAGAAGGGAGATCGGGGAGTTGGATCTCGTCAAAGACGCGACGAGCGAGGAGTAGAGAGCCGCAGTTGGAGTAGGAGGTGATGAGGGAGGTGGCGACGAAGGGGAGGGAAGAGAGTCCAAAGAGGAGGATGTGGGCGTGGAGAGATAGGAGAAGTGGGAGGTGGGAGGAGGAAGAGAAGGAGGAGAGGAGGAAGGGGAAGGTGTAGAGGTCAGGGCGGACGCCGTGTAGAAGCATGCGGTTGTAGATGGAGAGAGGAGGGAGAGAGGGAGGATGGGCGCGGATTAGGGTGTTATAGACAGAGGAGGGAGGAGTGGGATGGGAGAGGTGGAAGGAAGGGTGGTTGGGAGAGAGGAGCTTCAATTTGGCGGCTGCCCGCCGCATAGTCGATCGAGGGACAGTGGTAACGCCAACGACCATCGTTAACACAGCAGAGAGATGATGATTATTATTTTCAAGTAATAATTAATCATAACTGTTGGTCATAAAATTAAAAAAAAAATGTGTAGAACCCTGAATAAACACGAGCTAATCACATGGCGATTTGCAAAGCAAAGCAATCCAAAGTATTATATAGAATTCGAAGAAGTTATCTGATAAGCACCAATATCATTCATGTCTATTACTCGATATGAGAAAGAGATGATGCCTGTAACAAAATCCCTGTCTTGAAACTAACGAAACAGCACTTGATAACAAAGAAGCAAACTCAAAGGGGCAACAAACATAGATAAAAAGAGCTAAACATTTAATCTTCTTCCTCGCCCTCATTTTCTGCGATGTTGAAGTATCGCAGCTCGTAAACACTTCTGTCCTTGTCGGAAGAAATCACCCGCAGCCAATCCCGGACATTGTGCTTCTTCAAATACTTCTTCGTTAGATACTTCAAGTACCTAATATACATGAAAGCACAAAGGGAAGACAGTCAGATAAAAAGCATGCATCAAGATTATGCACAACTGTTCAAATATCAAATTCCAGTACGTGAAATAATGCAAATCTAGTGCCTTCGAAGGTCATGTGGATTCAAATAGGTAAAAACTTACTTAACTACTGGCAAGTTTACTTGCACTCTGTTCAATGTACAAACTGCTCGAATACCATTTAAAACTTTAATCATTTCCAAAATCAAGGACATCCTATGATTTCATTCCAAGTCCAGCCTTATAGAGAAACAAAATGACAAACTTACAACACAAACAAACGTGGCAGACTAAAGTTGGTAAATAGAACATATTTGTCAGCACAAGAAAGAAGTGTTTCCAATAATTACGTCTATAAGCTATGGCGAATATTTATTGCGTACAGTGACAATCTATTCTCAGATATTCCAAATCAAACACTAAATCAGGCACATCTAGAGGAGAGTAAATCCAAAAGACTTAATAAAGGCAGCATCAATATACCAGTCGCACTTTAACAGAACTTTGAGTGACAAACTTTTTCTGGTCAGACACAGAAGGGAGATAGAAATGATAAGGCCTCTTATCAAGTCAAGATGCAATGTCAGCTCAGATGGACATCAAGATCATCGGAGTGATAGTTCATCCCCTAGCGAGTTGATTAATTGCAGCTTAGTCCCATATTATTAAAATATAAAATATAAGTTTTATCATTTTTTAATAACTTAAGCTTTTCCAGTAGTTAGTGGTTAAATATGAAAACAGAACAAAGATCCTAAATTTGAATCATACCACATCTATCATTTAAATATAAAACCTTCGGCCATTTCAATAAGTTCACTTCTTAGACCCATCAAAATATCTTAGCAAAGAAATAAGATAGAATATTAGAATATAACAGAAAAAAAAAATCATGGATTTCTAATAGCTTAAGCTTGCTCTCTAATATATCTTAAGCTTTTAGAGTTTGTGACTACACATATTGAGCCAAGAAAAATGATAAATTGTAACATAGTTCTGTAAATCTGTCTAATTCTGACAATTAAGTAAAATCTTGCCAAAATCCCATCTTTAAGATGAGCACAATGAGTTATAATTAACTGTATCAGTAATCAATTAAGAGAAGAACATAAAAGTTAAGTTATCCGTGGAACATCAAACCTACAGCTACTTATACCAGCGATCAACATTGCCTAAAATAATTATCCAACAGACTTCATAAACTGAGCTTTTGTTCTTTCCCAAACCCCAATTACCAAATAGTATACCTATAGGCATTAATTAACAACCAACCAGTGTTCTTTCATTATGCATACTATTCCTTAAAATCTTGCATATACTTGCATTCCAAACCAATTGAAACATTTATATGCGCAATTATAACCGACAAACATTAAGCTAAACTCTTGAAGAGTGATAAAATATGGATGTAAGTATCAGATCTACCAACAACATAGACTTTCACACAACATTAATAAAAATCTAATCGAGAAGAAGGTTAAGGCCTCGAAATCACCTCTTGGAGAAGGGCCCCTCGGATGTGACGGTGATCTTGCTCTTCTCGCGGGTGACGGTGACGGCGTCTCCGAAGGCGCCTGCTTTGCCTCCGGCGACCTTGATCCGCTCCTGGAGAAACTTCTCGAGTGAGGCAATGTCCATGATCTTGTCTTCCACCGGCTTCCCGCAGTCGATGACGAAGGTCGATCCCTTCTTCTTCCCTCCCTTCGTCGCCGCGGCGCTACCTCCTCGGCTCATCTTTGCCTTCGTCTTCTCCTCTCCTACTCTTCGACAGCGGCTACGATTAGGGTTTTGGGCGAGGGGATTGCGATGCCTTTATTAACAGGAGGCTAGTTATATTACTCCGCGGGTTGAGTATAAACGATAATGCTTTATTGGATCGAACGGTGTGTGTTTGTTTGATGTGGTTGGATGATGGAGTAATAGCGTAATGCTCTACTTTACGCTATTCCGCGTCGATATGAGAACCCCAACTTCCACCGTACCATTTGGGCCAGCTACTTGGGTTTGATTTCAGCCTTGGGCCCAATAGGATATTGTTTTCTTCCCTTAGGCCCGTTTGATTATGGAATATGAAAAAAAAAATTGAAATTGAGATAAAATGAAAACTTAATTCAGAATAAATAAAATATAATACAGTTTGAATAAAAATATGGGATTATATAATGTTTGATTGTGATAGTTAGAATAAAGGATAAAAAATAATAAAATTGAAATAGATATTTATTATTAAGATATGAAATAGGTTTAAAATTTTTTAAAAAAATCATTTTTTGCAACTATTATATCATCTTCTCTATAATTCTTAGTCAAAATATAATTTAATTATAATTTACACAATTGAAATACTATCACAAATAACACCACATATAGACATCACACGTTAAAAAGATTTTTATAAACCACACTCTACATTTGTTTATTTTATGTTACGCACATTATTTTTAAAATTTTATGATGTGACCTATTTTTTTAATATTTATTTAACATTCTAACATTACTTTAACTAATTGATATTAATCATGTTATATTGTTTACTTTACTTTAGTTCAAAGATTACTAAAATTACTTTAAAAAGTCCCGACTTAACCCATACCCTATAAAATCCTCTTTCGAAACTAAACTATATTTCCCCAAAATTAAAACCTACCCCTAATAGATCTAGATCATTTTTCATAAAACTAAACGCTACTCTACAAAATAAAAATATTAAACCCCACTGTAAACCCACTCTCCCAAAATGTCCTGGGACATGTAATATGTAGAAGCTTTCCCTAGCTTTATACATTTTTCTCCGTCTGTCTGCAACTCAAGATATCGACTTCCTCATTTTATACCAAATTTTCTCCACCTCTTTTCTTGTCTTTGAGATGACAAGCAATAAAGCCAAGGTTCCATTTTTCTTTCCGTATTCTTTACACAATCAAATGTTCCTTTCTTGAGGAAGAAAAGCTCAAACAAGTTTTGTTATTTACCTTTAGTTTTCTTTTATCTTTTATTATATGTTTACTGATTTCTATTATAGTTTGTGGAGAGATATTTTTATTTATGTTAAGGATTTATATTGTGAAAGATTTTTAAGTAAAATTCCCTATGTTCTTATGTATTTTTGTTAAGATTTTCTCAATGTAATTGGTTTCAGAGTTATGTGTCCTTATGTGATTGAATTTTCAGTAATATAAGTTCTTATGATTATATTGTAGATAGAAACTAGCTTGTTGATGTAAGAATTTATTCTTGAGATACATGGAGGATAAATCAATATATATTACTAACGAAATATGTAAAATGGAGACAACTTAACTACATAATGGAAAGAGATTACTCTAATTTTAAGAATATGTATGAATATGTGTCACTTTGTCCATAAATTATGATGTACTCGATATGATTGATGAATGTGAAGCTAATTTTTTTTTAACATGTATGTTGTGGCTAATGAGAAATATAATACTTCTTATTGTAATAATGGATAGCAAGGTGAGCATCCTCACTATTATGATGATGACCCGAGTTATTCTTGAGAGATTGATGTGTTTATCTCTTGATAGTGATGTGGATATAGTAGACAATATTGCAAAAGAGTCTTTGAAGGCATTGCAGAAGAGGACATACATGAATATATAGATGAAGATGATAGTTCATCTCAAGATGTAGATAGTTTTATGATTCACATTTATGACATAGAGAAATAGAAATTCTCTAGTTACTCTATATGATAATGTGTATATATTCAAAGATATTATCTAGGATTAGGCAATATGTAACTATTTTAAAACATATTATATCTATAATGAGAAATATAGAGTAACAGTTAGATGTGCTAAGCTTGATTGTAGTTGGAGGTTGCATACTTCAAATGTACAATGTGACCTAGTTATATAAGTAAAGATAATTAAAGACGAACATACACATGAAGCTACTAATGTCTTTGGGAACAAATGGACTATATCTAGTTTGATATGCAACAAAATAGTTGACAAAATAAGAATGAAATCCAACCTTTCAAAGCTATTAGTGTAAGAATCAGGGATGTACATCATGTACAAATGCATTATGCTGAGTATGAAGAGGAAGGAATTGGTATTTGAGAAGCTTTATGGAAATGTAGATAAATTATTTGAGTTATCTCATGCTCTTTATAAAGAGCTTAAAGACAAAATTATGGCAGTGTAATTAAGTTGGATATAAACCCAGATGACAATATATCCAGAAGATTTTTTGTTTGTTTCAAAGCATGCAATGATGGTTTATGCAATAAACTGGGATGCAAATTGGGATGCAAATTATGTAAGAAGATTTTTTGTTTGTTTTAAAAAAGAAATATCTTAGTGATCATTTTTATAGCAATAAATTGGGATGCAAATTATGATTTTTTTTCATTAGCATTTGCTGTCGTCGATATTAAGACAAAGTATATATGAAAGTGGTATTTGGACAACATTAGAGATGAAATCTAATCATAATTTCATATAGGCAAAAGGGTCTAGATGTACTTTAAACAATTTTATGAAAGTGGTATACATAGTCGTTGAGGTATTTCTAAGAGCTAAACATAAGGTGTACTTTAAACAATTTTATGAGAATTAAAAAAAAAAATTCTTAGAAAGCAGTGGAAAAAATATATGTACGAAATTGCCAAAGTATACATTCACCTAAAATGGGAAGATGAAATGAAATTATTAGAAGAATTATCTAAACATGCTAGAAAATGGGTAGAGCACAAAATGGAAAGGTAATCATGTTTCACTTTTTCATTAATTTACTTTTGATTACTGTTTTATTTTTTTATTACTGTTTCACATTTTTACTATAGAGAATGTAATTATTTATTGTTTCATTTTTTAATGTTAGATAATATAATTATTTATTGATGGAGAATACTTTTGATTACTGTTTTATTTTTATTTTAATTACTATTTCACATTTTTATCGCTAGAGAATGACAATTTTTTACTGTTTCATTTTGTTTTTTCCACTGCCGCACTTTTTTAAAATAATACAAAGAAGTCATTTTTGGATCACTTCAAATACTAAAGAGAGCAACTTGATCACTCTCTGTTTTAGAATAAATCGATAAATTATTTTAAAATTTTAATCTTAACAAAACCCTAAAAAATAAGATAGGTAAAATAAGGGGTTTATTCTATTTTCTCATTTCAAAACCTCATCCTATATTTAATATAATTTTTTTAAAAATAAAACTAATTTTTTTTTAAAAAAAAAATTTATCTAATAAACGGTGCCTTAGATAACTAGAAAGTATGAGTATAAATTTTGAAAAATATTGGTCAAAAAAGTTGAGACGTACACCCAACCATCAATAACCAACTTGGATTGGATTGGATTGGATTGAATTGGTGTTCTTTTTAATCGAAGTTGAAAATAACACTAAAATTGCAATTGACGGCACATTCTACCAATTCTTCATTTTAATAATGAACAAAATAACATTGAAGTCGTCCGTCATGGCCTCATACTGCTTCTTTTTCTTTCTTTTTTTTTAAAATTTGATATAAAGTAATAAAACCCCCACCCCATCATCCCCCCCATACTGCTTCAATTTAATGTATCCAAAGTATATAAACGCCGAGAGATAACTAGCACATGAAAAAAATTATTATTATTATTATTATTATTATATATATATATATATATATATAAAAAAAAAAGAACTAAATCTTCTCGGGGTTGAGAGAAGGGTGTGGATTGGGAGCACTTCACGGCTGCTGACCTCCTCTCTTCTCTGGATGCGTGACCGACACGTGTCCGCCGACCTGCACGCGCCCCATTGCCCTTTTTAACCTACTCCTCCTGCTCTCTCTTTCTCTCATCCCTGAGCCCTCTCGTCTGGCAATCTCCAGTGGTTGCTTGAGATAGTAACAATGGAGGTGGAATACCAAGAGGTGAGCGATGCTCTCTTCTCTTTGATCCCGTTAATGGCCATCTCTTTAATCTTTTGTCTCATCTTTTCTTCTCCTCTTTCTTCGATGATAGGAATATATTAAGAATAAAAGAGGGGTGCCGCTATTCACATGTAGATGGTTACCACTTTCCTCATCACCCAAAGCTCTCGTCTTCCTTTGCCATGGTTCGTTCTCATCTATCTTATTAATTCATTATATTGTTGGTAGTTATATAACAATAGTTATTTATTATTATTCCTCCATCTTGGTCGCAGGGTATGGCATGGAGTGCAGTGGCTTCATGAAAGGTAACTTCGTTTCCCATCCGTTGCTTATATCATACCATCGTGATCTTAATTATTCTGAAGGCACCTTCACATATTGTTTGTCTAAATTTCAAGGGAACTTCTTTTCCTCTTCATATGCATATATGCTATTTTACAGAGGATTTTAGAAGCCCTGGAAAGTTTTTCTATTTCATTCAATTTTCGTAGTGCATGGTGACCAATTCCTATAATTTCTTTGTGTGGAATAGTAATTGAATAGGCCAAGCAAATTTATTTGGAGTACTTTAGTTGAAATTGTCAGAAGTAATAGTCTCTCTAGAGCTTTTGCTCTCTCTCTCTCTCTCTCTTCTTTCTCCTTTTGTTCTATGTGGGCATTAAACACTATAATTATGTTCCCCACTCAAAGTTGGGATAAGATATATAGAGATAGTACTCAGCAACCAACCACCGCATTGTAAAGTTAGAGCATTTAAGCAACTTGTTGTGTATACATGTGATGCATATCAATACAGTGTTCCGTAAGAGAAAGATTCTCTTACATCTCTCATCTTTCTTAATGGAATATTTTTGGAGGTGGTCTCCAAAATGACATATAATTTGGTTGCATTAAAAAAAAAAATGTAATTCAACAATGAGCTTATTTATAGAAATCGAACCATTATTGTTTCTTAGGTATGATGATGAATGGACCATTGAAGTTTAATTCTGAGTTTATGATACATCATACTTATGCTCTACAACTTGATTAATTTCTTCTTCTTGTTTTTCCTACTGACTTTTGGTCAATGTTTTGTATGATTCTTGTTAGGTGAGCTAACAATAAACCTTCCTCACCACCTCTCCACGATCCTCTCATAATATTAGCAGATTCTTGTATGTGAAATTTAATGCGCAAGTTGGCCTCATTCTTGGATCTTGGCAACCTAGCACTTCACACCCTAACTTGCACTTTCTATTTTCCAGTAGGTCCAACTGTTAGGATCACAGCCATGAAGAGACACTGCCGATAATGGGAAGGAAAAGACAATATCATGGGGCCCATAATAGTAGTCCAGGCTCAAGTGGCCCATCTTAGTGTGTAAACCCATCATCATCTAGACCAGTAAACCGGTGAACCGACCACTAAACTGATTTAATTTTCTTATCAGATTAGGTAAGCAATCGATTCGGTAAAATCTAACTAATCCGATGGTTGAACCAGTAACTTGTGCAACCTGACTGATATTTGGCAAAGAACCGAGTCTAACTCTTTTTACAAAGTTACGCAATTATTCTTAATATTTAATTATTTTATTCTATTTTTGGCAAAAAGGCTAGGGTAGTTGGCTTCTTTGAGCTCATTTATTAGTTTTCATCTCAAGAAACATTTTCAAATGTACTATTGCTCATTTTTTTTGATGAATTGGTGTGCAATAGGCTCTATAGAACTATTTCAGTTTCATGCCACTCTCACATCAATCCAAACTGTATCGGTTATAACTCGAAGAAGATATTCTTTGTGGTTGATGTGATCTGATGATGAAAATGTTTGTGATATTAGGGTGTGGAAATAGACTTGCCGGCGCAGGTTATGGAGTGTATGGCATTGATTACGAGGGGCATGGAAGGTCGCAGGGTGCTAGATGCTACATCAGAAAATTTGACCACATTGTCACCGACTGTGACCACTTCTTCAAATCTATATGCGGTAATGTCACTATCAATTCCTTCAATCTTTACAAATTGTTGTATATTTAAAGGTTCTTTCTGAATTGCGCATTTATTATCTACATGGATTTATAACCTTCCAACTTTAAACATCTAGTGGTATATTACTCCAATAATTAATAAGTTACACAAGTGGATGCTCGGCCCATTTTGGAAGGTCATTTCTGTAGCTCATTTCACACCTTGATATGATTGCTTATTTGAATAAGATGTTGTATTCACACTAGTAAAATAGAGGACTGGATACAAATTGGTGTAGATTTCTTTCAATCATATGATTTATCAAAAAATGATATAATTGATCACATTATTCTGTGAACAGAGCTAGAAGGGTACAGGGATAAGAGTAGGTTTCTCTATGGGGAATCAATGGGAGGTGCGGTGGCTCTTCTCCTCCATAGGAAGGATCCTACCTTTTGGGATGGTGCTGTTCTTGTGGCACCCATGTGTAAGGTAGCACTCACATCTTAATCATAATAATTTCAACCATAGAATTTTAAATTTTATGTCATTAGGCATGTTATATTCAATTAACAGTCGGCTTAAAAGTTTATGTTATTAAGGAATACGGCCGAAAAGAAGAAAAAGGAATGTTGATAGATAACCTATATTTAAATGTTTTGCTGTTAATCAAGTTTGTTAGTCCTTTATTTTTATCTCAATTATAATTTATGGATAGATATCGGAGAAGGTGAAACCCCACCCAGTGGTGATCAACCTGTTGACCCGGGTGGAAGAGATCATCCCCAAGTGGAAGATAGTTCCCACCAAGGACGTCATAAACTCTGCTTTCAAAGACCCCGTCAAACGTGAAAAGGTTAGCTATTGGGTCCCTCCCGCCCCCTCCCTTATTCCTTCTCATATCTACACTTATCCGGATTCGCTATCCAAGTGAAAAGTTTCGATTCTTGAGCAGATACGACGCAACAAGCTAATCTACCAGGATAAACCCCGGCTGAAGACTGCATTGGAGTTGCTTCGAACCAGCATGGACGTCGAGGATAGCTTATCCGAGGTGTATATCTCTTGTTAATCCTAGTAGTTAGCCATATATGTATTTATGTTGTGAAGTAGTAGTAAAGTACGAAGGATGGCAAAACTTGTCAGGTGAAATTGCCGTTCTTTGTACTGCATGGCGAGGCTGACACAGTGACTGATCCGGAGGTGAGCCGAGCGTTATACGAGCGCGCCGGGAGCGCTGACAAGACGATTAAGCTCTACCCGGGGATGTGGCATGGACTAACTTCCGGTGAACCTGACGAAAACATTGATGCCGTCTTCGCTGACATCGTCTCATGGCTCGAGCATCGGAGCTGCAGCTGGTCGGGCGACAGGGATCACCGGACTTCTTCTGCCGAGATAGTTAGGATCGGTAGCGATAGCTCAATGTCGCCGTCTAAGCCTAGGACTTTATTCTGTGGGTGGAAGGGTCGGACACAGCACCACTCTGCTATGTAAAGAGGTGAATAATAGAGGTCAAGGCATTTCAACAAACACATAATAAGAATAAAAGAAAGGGGTTAATGGCACTGTAATTCTGTTTATTTTTCCCAAGTAATCCATCTGAAAGATTCATAAATAAGACATGCTGTTGGTCTACGGATTTTTATCCAGAAAAAGAAAAAGAATCTATCTGCATTATATATCTATGTGTCGCTTATATACACACCATTAGATGTTTCAAGACATTTAGTACATGATGTGGAACCATCAATCATTTAAGTGTTAGTTAAGAGCAACTCCAACCGATCTTAGTTGCAGTTTAAATATCAAAATTCCCGATAAGGCACTCAAGTTCCTGGTTATCTTGGGAGGGCACACAAAGAACCACATA
The DNA here is from genome assembly GCF_019914945.1 of Typha latifolia. Lineage (NCBI taxonomy): Eukaryota > Viridiplantae > Streptophyta > Magnoliopsida > Poales > Typhaceae > Typha > Typha latifolia. The sequence goes on along the minus strand of NC_133087.1, from coordinate 17,797,178 downwards.
ATAACACAGATATCCTAAAGAGAACAAAGCAAGCATCATACCAAAAAGTAAGTACCTACTAATAGCATCAGTCGAAAGAATAGAACATCCATTTCTATCATAGACAACAACAACAATAAAGACCACCCATTTTAACAATCCATTAAACAAAAAATGTACTAGTAGTTGGAAAAAAGATAAAAGAATAGGGGAGGAGGGCAAAAGAGCAAGATAACAACAACAAACTATCTGATACTAACTGCTATAAAGCTACTCCTCAAGTTCCAGCAGTAGTAGCTAAGGCATAGAAATAGATAATGAGCTGGGTCATCACTTATCAAAACACTAAAAAGTAAACCAAGAGGTCCTCTTTTTTGCTTCTTTTTTTTCTCTCTTCTTCTTTCTTTGTGTGTAAATATGGATCCATTAATTCTATTAAGAGGATCCTGCGCCGGCAGCACCGGAGTCAGAGTGGTCGCCAAAGACGCGCTTGCGGAAGTCAGAGACCATGAGAGGAAGACCCTGGCGGAGCGAGATCTTCGGCTCCCAGCCCAGGAGCTCCTTGGCCCGGGTGATGTCGGGCTTGCGCTTGTGGGGGTCATCCTCGGTGTTGGGCCGGAACTCGATCCGGGCATTGGGATCAATTGTGTCCTGGACCACCTTCGCCAGCTCCAGCATGGTGAATTCACCAGGGTTCCCCAGGTTGAATGGCCCTACATGCTCTCCTTCCATCAACCTCATCAACCCTTCCACCTATCGTTTTAAATATCATAACAATGGAAAGTAAGTACCAAACAATTTATAATCCAATCCTTATTTTACCATATACTCAGAACAATTATAAAACTTCAGGATTTTAAGATACCACTATATCTCTGTGAGCAACTCAAAAGATAAGTAAAGCCTTACCCACAAGGGGAATCAAATGATATGTAAAGCCTTACTTGCAAACATTTTATAATCACTCTACAAACACTTTTGACAAGGCACCATCGAATCAAACGTGTTTGTAATCATAGCACTACTCTTCCTGGAACTAAAATAAGATTCACTTGACATATGCTAGTTGGCAAACAAAGACCCTTATCTGAGACTGAGAACAGTTAGACCACTAAGAGTGTTCTTTTTTTCTTACATTATTCCCACATTGCTACACCACATATAAGATCAAGAAAAAGAACAAAAAGATTAAAAAAAAATTGAATAGATATAATAAAAGACACTCACTAGATCAGAGACATATTGGAAGCTCCTGGTTTGCTTCCCATCACCATAAACTGTCAGGGGCTCCTTCCTTAAAGCCTGAGCCATTAATTATAACAAGAGAAAAAAAAAATCAATATACTCTCCTAATTATATTATTAATACAATAATTAATTTTTCACATTAGTCCTAATAAGAAAGGTGAGGAATTAAAAAGGGAGGGTTGTACCTGGGCCACAAAGTTACTGACGACTCGGCCATCATCGATGCACATGCGTGGGCCGTATGTGTTAAAGATCCGAGCAATTCTCACCTATTACCCAGCATTATAACCAGATTAATCACAAGATTAACTTAAACATATGGAATTAGGCTTTAATTAATCGATTAATCACCGACCTCAACTTGGGCGCCACGATGGTAGTCCATGGTCAACGTCTCGGCCGTGCGCTTCCCCTCATCGTAGCAACTCCTAACACCTGTGGGTCCACAAAGTGTCCAATAACTACCCAGAAATCGTCTGAAGGAAAAAAATTTAAATAAAAAAAAAAGGATTCTAATCCAATTAAAAAATGTGGTAGTTGTTAGATGCCTTAGAAGTGTTCCCAAGTCCCAACAACCTCATTTGTTTCTTTCCTAAGGAAAGAATGAGGACACTTTCCAATCTTTGTAGCAATCTGGAAAACTACTCATATTTCTCTTCCAATTTCTATAACAAAGAGCGTCGTCATAGAGATTCAAATCCTAACCCAAATTTGCATATAGAAATCTAGAGAGAAATATAGAGAGAGGAATACCAATTGGGTTAACATTGCCCCAGTAGGTTTCGACCTGGGGATGTTGCAGAGGATCACCGTAGACCTCGCTGGTGCTGGTGAGAAGAAATCTAGCTCCCACCCTCTTAGCCAATCCCAGCATGTTGAGAGTTCCGACAACATTGGTCTTGTGTCTCCAGGAAGCTACAAGAGTTAAGTCTCTCCAAATCCAAAAGCAAACACCTTGCCAAATTATACCAAGCAACAAAATAACAGCATAAAAGATGACAAATTTACGAAAAACCACGAAAGATTCGAGGTACCCAATGACTGAAATTTTTATCTTTAGTGCAAGAATTCGTTAAAAATCGAATTTTGATGATGAAAAGGATATGATAGTCTTGACGGGATTGAACTTGTAGTGGACAGGGGAAGCCGGGCAAGCAAGGTGGTAGATCTGATCGACCTCGAGGAGGATCGGCTCGACGACATCGTGGCGGATGAGCTCGAAGTTTGGATTCCCAAAGTGGTGCATCACGTTCTCCTTCCTCCCCGTGAAGAAGTTATCCACCACGATAACGCTATCCCCCCTCGCCATAAGCCTATCCACCAAATGGCTCCCCACGAATCCAGCCCCTCCGGTGACAACGATCCTTAGCCCCTTTCTCTTCAACCCTAAGGGCACCTTCCCTCCCACGAATCCCCTCGCCCCCCTCTCCTCATACGCGGCTCGGTGGCCATGAAACCCACCTCCAACTATCGAGCTCTGGGCTAATCCCACCATTAGGTGGGTACCCACCTTGGATCCCATCTCCGGAGAAGCTTTAGGGACCAAGGAGAAGACGACCCAAGTGAGAACCATACCCAAGAGAGCAAAGGCGAGGCGTTGCTCTCCGAGTACGTACCTCACCGGCCGCGAGATCCAGGGGAGCCTCTTGGGGGCCTTCGGGGAGTAGCCGGACGCCTCCTGGGGCTGCGATTCGTGCCCTCGGTAGATTAGCTCCGAACCCATCGCGAGATCGGAACGAGGAGAAGGCCGCGGCGGAGGGCTAAACTGAGAAATTTCCAGGGGCTCTTTTGTAAAGAAATAGAAAGTGGGAGGACCTTATACAAAATTTCCACCCGGAGATCGGAGCCCGGCACGCACCTGATGCGAGCTGCCTAAAAAGCAAGGAGGGGGGTATTAATAAGTAAAAGAGGGGGGGGGGGGGGTTCATGTTCTAATGCCTCTGCGGAACACTTAACTAACCTACACCACCCATCTTTTAGCCGCCCACGTGTGTCCCCGGGATCTCCAGCGACGTGATGGCGACTTTTCTACCGTAATCTCTCAATATAAAATGCACCCCACTTTGACCAACCCGGTTCACCCGAAATGACGCATTTGCCCTCCTAATGTATGTGATCTCTTCTTAATAGGGAAGCATTAATGGAGGATTAGCGTCCGGAATCTCGCGGTTAGCGCGGTGTGATTAAGACGTCGTCAGAGGCACAAATGGACGGCCCAGATGATCCAATAACATGACGTGTTTTCTATTATTGATTTAAATCCAACGGCTATAAAATCAACGGGCCCACAAAGTTGGTAGACGTATCATGTATGCCCATGCCCCATGCACCATGCACCATGCACCATGCACCATGCACCATGCACCATGCACCATGCACCATGCCCTCAACTAATTATTATTTCATGGTACAAAATGTCTAACTTCTTATAGTGCTAAGTTTTATCGTTACTCTATATATGGGAGCATAAATGGTGACATATAGTTTGTTAGGACTCGGTCTATTTTTTAGCTCAGAGACTTTTAGTTTTGACTAGTCAAATTAGGCGACACAAGTGAAAGAATTAAATTAATTTTAAATATATATATATAGTTTTTATGTGGTAGAATTTATATTGTTGAGTTTTTAAAACGAAATATGGTATGAATGATAATTAATTTAATCGTTCTCATCCTGCATTACGTTGTCATCATAATTGATAGAAGTTGGTAGTTAGTCGCAGTCTCTGAGACTAGAGGCAGACGATTCCCAAAACTAAACTCTCTTCCAAAACTTGGTACGTACTACTGTGGGTGAATTCAAATGAGATAATATAATTTCATGGTTTTGCTCTTGTTTAGGTGGAGATAGGTAGTGTGTGAGTAGTAGTCGTTCATATGATGGAAAATGTGTTACAATTAATCTTGAATCCTTAGTGACAGGAGTTACCTTAATTATTTAGTAATTCGTTGTTAAGAGAGTACTTATATCTAAGCCAATTATATACCCAAGGAATGTTATATAACATTGCTATAGTTTGCACATGTCAACCCACCTAAGAAGCATAAGTTTGATTATAGAACGTCTTTGGTGTTCTTTAATCTTAATTTTTTTTTAAGATGACAGCAATTTTTTTGTATAAGCACCTGCAAAAGCATACCATTTCTCTGGAGTTAAGCATGTGCTCCTGTTTGCTACACAAATTAATAATCAATATGTGGAAAGAAAAGGTCGTTAATTCACTGTTAGAAGTCTTAATTATAAACAAAATTTGTTCGGATTCTTTTGTTGGTTGTATTAGAAATCAGAGACAAGAAGAAGAATATGAGCTAAAAGGAGGTGAATATTGAATGATTAATATTGAGAACAGCTTGAATGAGAGAAATTGATAGTGATTTAAGAAGACTCTCATGGGTATGAACTGGCACTCCAATGATTGCCATAATGGTATATGTACGTTTGACTATCTTCAATGTAGTAGGTGAAGTTTCATATGAGACATCCTAAAGACTATCTCTTGGTGCAAAGTTGCTATCCTCTAACAATCTTATTTTATGTTTATGAGGTAATAGTAGAGATTAGGATGATGAATAAGTTATTATTAGTGTGATATTAGTTGTGTTAGAAGCCATCTACCAATATCTCCAGTTTTGGCCCATTTCAGCAAATATATTACAAAGGTATTCTTTGTAGAGTTCACTCCAAGCTAAGAAGCTGTTCTCTATGAGTGAATATTTTTCCCTTTCAATGAAAAGAGATGCAGTTCAAAGCAAGAAAGAGACATGGGCAATGTTCTGCAAAACTTTTTTGCACCATGATTGTCCATAGAATACTACATGGCAACTAACGGTTTGTTTTTGGGCTTATTTGTTTGCTGTTAAAGTTTAAGGTGAAAAGTTTATTATTCTCCTTCTTAAGACATGCTTTTCCTTGTGTGCAGGGGAAAAGATGCCGATTGAAACAGGAACAAAACAGGTTTTTAAAATCGATTAGACAATGGGTAATCGGGGCCTGTTTATGGGGGGGGTGGGGGGCCAATTAGATTTGAAGCTAGTTTGCAAGATTCATAACATGAGCTGGGCCCACTTTGTCCAAGTTGCAGTGAAGGAAGAGATGTCTAAAATTGAAGCAACGTCGATGTTTCACCATGAATGTTGCACGTTGAATCAATTATTTCTCAATAGAGGAGTGATGGTTGGGGAAAGACTTTGGGATGCAAAATGATAGGCTTTAAGAAGCTTCATTGAAGTGGGGCCGCCGGAGAAAGCTTGCGTGGTATCTGGTGGAATGCTCCAACTAACCGACCATATTCTTGTACAGAAGCTAGAGACAGCTTTTTATTTATTTTAAGTGAAAAGCTCAAATATTTTATTAATTTATTGAAGACTGACTTGATACACAAAAATAGGAGGACACATCCTTTAACATAAGTCTTGTACTTAGTTCCAAGATATTATACCCCAGAGTATGAATAAATACAGAAAAGAGTACAACCATGAAAATTTCACAATTTGTGAATCTCCAAAAGAGACTAAAGAAGAATCCCTAACTAACAATACAAAACTTTAGAATAGAAATACAAGAAAAAACTAGTACTAATAAATACAATTGAAGAACAAGAACGGGTGTCAAGGAGGAGTTAAACAATGTAGATGAGGAGACTTGAGGGCAAAGACAGAGAAAGCTTTAGAAGAGTGGAGAAAAAGAAAAAAGAGGAAAATAAATAGAAGGGGGAGGGATCTAATCTAACCATTCGGATGAGAGAGAGTATGAACATGCAGCCATTGAGGGGGAAAAAAAAGAAGTGGTGTCTAAGATTCACACAACGTGGCTAAACAAACGTGACAACCTTGACAAGAGAGCTAATTTTCATACAACAGGACCCATTTGTCTCATCTGGGTCTTGATATGAATAGAGTCGGATTTTTATACTTCAACCAGTAATGTGGCTTGTGGACATAATAGAGGCAAAATACACAGCCATTCATTGGATTCACAATACATGAACCAGCAAAAAGAACCATAGATCAGCTAAATCATAGGGCAAGCAACTTTTTACTAGCTCAGGTAGCAGCCTATTTACAATGGTCCAGAACTGGTGTTCGTTTTCTTCAGATAAGCAGTTCACAATTGTCTGGTGGTGTGAATCGATTCCCACCGAAAATGAGTGTTGCCTAAGTTGAGATTTCAAAATGTCACTTGAGACGTTTAGTTGTCCTCCCAGTGGAGGTATTATTCACCACTCATGCTTCTTCCGCCTGCATCTGTGATGACTCTTTTGCTCAGCAAATTTGTTCTCACCAACAATGTCCATCAAATCTGTATCTGACAACCGAAAACAGCATAAGTAAAACTTCAAAATAAACAACTAAAGCATTCAGACTGCAACAAAATCACTATGCTGTGACAAGTGTTACAAAGAATTTACAAATTATTAAAGACATCAGACTACATAAATACATTTGGCTAATAAGCATATTGAAAGGTCTTGTTAGACACTAGAAGCAACAGCCAAAAAATTGCCAATTTTTGTTAGCAGATTCTTTCATTTTATTCTGTGCACTTAATGCAGGTGAGCTTTTGGCATTATAACTTCACAACTATACAAGCATCATCTGATCCATCCACTAGATACATAAGCGCATACAGAAGGAAGACTTAATTCTGCCTCCATTTGAAATAACCTACCAGAGCCACTCACAAGCTGTAAAGAGATTTTCTTTAGGTGGATAAAAAATGCCTAGCCACTTCAACAAATAACTTGTCTCTTAATTTTACTAACACTGCAATTAACATAGGCACTCAGAGCACTGACCAAGGAATTATGCTTAATTTCATTTTCTGGCAAGGCAAATCCTACCTTATTTGTTGTAACTCTAGATATTATGCCAACGGAGACAGAGATGCAGACACAACACAGGGTTCACATATACTGTAAACCATTAAAAGTAAGTGTACAATAGTCTATGACTTTGACCTTATGGATGCTACTCTGTTTCTAATAGTTATAGACTAAGATGAAATACAAATTTCATACAGAATTTAGTAATTGAATTAAGTTTTAGGTAATGTATGGATGCAAGTTAAACATGTCAGTATGAGGTATAATAGTTGCTGTGTATCTTTCTCAAATAAAAATAAAAGCATGGATATGACTTCGATGCATCTTTCGTTCTACTTAAAACTCTTGTTTGAGGACTCGTGATATTTATAAATGAAGAATATATATTAACATGAAATTGTCCTTTTCATTTGAGGAAAGAGGCATTTCAGTGGGCGGGGGAGTCCCTTTTTTTATTAATGTTGACCTTATAAATATTTTGCAGTTTGTGATATAAGGATTTCAACTTTTCAAGGAGGTTTAAATGTGGTGCTAAAGTTACAGAACTAAAAGATACTATCAGATGCCTCTTCACCAAATTCTTTCATCATATAAATCATGTACATTTTGTCGTTGTTCTTTCTTCTCCAGCAGACAATCTGAACATATCCTTTTTCTCCTTTCAGCATACTTTCTTAATAGGACATCTGACATAAGTCTACATAACTTCTTAAAATGCACCAAAGTTTCCAGAGGTAAACCCCTTGTAGCATCTCGTATCACGCACCATGTTACCACAAGTTCAACCTCAGACAACTACTACAAGAAACAAGTTTAGAAATACAGAAAACAAGACTACAGATAGGTAAATACTCCTCTAGACTACACAAAGAAAAGACCTTCGCAAGATCTAAGGCTCGATGACAACAAATTATTCACATGTAATATTCTTGTTGCCCTTTTGCGAGCTATAAGAGCTAATTAAGACTAGGAATACTTACGGAAACATCTTCTAATTCCTTATGAAGGAGGAAATATATTAAAGCAACAAGATTGGCAATAAAGTTTATATAATTTACCACATTTCATCAAAGAATAAAACAACTAAAGGAAGAGAAAGGATCAAAACTCCATTACCTCCAACACGTTCACCCCAGAACAGCACCCTTCCATCGTCGTCCTCCTCATCAAACTCATCATCATAACCAAGCTCTCCATCCCCTCGATACCCCGGCTCGCTCCCATACCCCGACTCGTTCCCCACCAAATCCAACCCCGCACCTCCTGCTCCTCCTCCTTGGAACGACCCGAATCCCGAGACTTCCCTCTCCAACACCGGCCCTCCGATCTCCCTCCCCTCCCGCCTCGAGATCCGTGCTTCGCTAACGTCCGATCCCCAACTCACCTCCCCGTTGGCGAACATCTCCCCGCTCGAATCCGTGCCCCCCGCCGCCAACGGGAAGTCGGAGCACGTGGCGTACGCCGCAGACGCGCCGCCCCGGCGCCGAGTCCCGCTCCGATCGCTGCTTCGGCCGGAGACCGATCGCGACCCGCACCGCCGCCGCTTGCGCGCGAACCACCGGAATCCCTCTTCCCGAGGCTTCGGGGGGTCGTCGAGTAGGGAAAGCTTGGACAGATCGATCGCGTCGGGAGTAGGACATGGAGCGGTGGATCGATCAGATCGGCAGGGCTTCTTGGAGTGGAAGGAGTATGGTTTTGACGGATCAAGCGTTAGGGTTTGGAGCTGGAAGGGTTTCCATGAGTGGAGCTGATGGGCGATGGATTCGACCAAGCTATGGCGCGAATTGACGGCTCGGGGCGTCATCGCATCTTCCTCCTCCTTCTCCTCGCAGGAGAAGAAGAAAAAGGACGGACGGATTAGGATTCCTTGCGAGGGGAGGGGAGGGGAGGAGATTGAGGGCGTCTTCCGAGAGGTTGCACTTGCCGGGAAGGGGAGAAGGTGAGAGGGGAAAGGGACCGAAGTTGACGTAAACGCCACAAATTTATAGCTAAATTCACGAAATTGCCAAGGCGAGAGAAAAGAGACCGCGGGAAGTGACTCGCTCAATGGGACCGATAACACTAGGTCTCAGATGCAGATAACTTCACTGAACAGTGACTAGTCCAAAATTGTGGTACTGGGGGGCCCACACAATAAGGATATCTTGGTACCTCTCTTTGGATATTTTTAACAAAGTTAATTTTTGACAAATATTTAGCGAATTTTTCTATTAGAACTTTATATTAAGTATAATTTACACCCATTGGAGTCTTGTTATTAAGAGGTTTAATGGGCTAGCTCTTTTTATTTAACCCAAGGACTCATGACAAGCTGGGCAATCCATGATAGGTCCTTAATAAGTTAATTACAAATTCGTCCTATCGATAACAACAATAATATCCTCGTCACGGAGGAAACCAAGCTCTGAGCTTGTGCTGAGAAATGCATGCAAAAGTTCATCATTTGCCCTGTAGTGTGAAAATTATGTTCAACAAATTGAAACCAACTCAACCATACCAAGTATGCACTAGAATTTCTAGCTGCACTGATAGGAACAGGAAAAAAAGAGGAAATTTTCCAACTGAACTTGAAAGGAGGAATAACATTTCCAACAAGCTGGAATTTTCAGGAGAAGAGCTTCAACTAAGAGATCCATATGGAATGTTCAAGACATCATTTAGCACTAAAATTTCTCCTCCTAAGTTTTCCTGTGCAAAATATCTTGTGCAGAAAAAACTCCTCATCGTTGTGACTGTTAACCACAGTCAATCAGTATTTATGAGGTCCAAACTACTCATAGGATCATTGGAGAAATTGAGACCCAGTCTCATCTAATCTTGCATAATTCCAGGTACGATACTGCAGTCATCAAACTATGCATCTGGGGAATGTAGAGACATTACATAACACACAACTTCCCAAAGCTTGAATTATCAACTAACTCAGTGAGAAATTAAAATAGAATCTCTCACCATTTCATGACTGAGAACTTCTACCTGAAAAGGTGTCGATCTAATAACTAGTCAGACATTGAACCCTGAAACTGAAACTGATAAATAAAAAAGATTCTGAAGCACATAAAACATATAAGAACTTAATGTTGCAAAGTAACAGCCAAAGTGATCAAACAAAAGCCAGATAACACTATAAAAATGGATGAAGAAAAATAATCAATCTTGAAATCTATGCGTAGCAGTATCATCATTCTAGATGTGGTGTATCTTCGACTATCTATTTCTTGGGATCTTTCTTCTCCTTACCTCTCCATTAAAACAATACATAAAATCTTGTGCAATTCAGATCTGGCTTCACTTTCATAACCATAAATCCTTTTGCTTCACATCAATACTAGAGATAAATTATTTATAAATTGGTGTTCGGTTTATAACTAACCCATAACTTATAATAATTACATGGTCAAACATTTAAATTACTATATCTACGTTTAAATAGTTCACAACAATAGAGGCATAGACTAACAGAGTCTTTCTACTCTTGCTAACAGAATGCTAGTGTTATATGCCGTAGAGGTAATAAGACATTTAAAAAAAAAACAAAGTATAGCTTACTAATGCCTTTCTGTCTTAGACTTTTAGACTGTCACACTTAAAGGAACCACCATGTAATCCTGCACCAGCTAGGCACACCAACCATGCTATTATGAAACTATGATGTACACCCACACAAACAAGCACACAGCAAAATCATTCAATCATCAAATCTCCCATTGCCCATACATAGAAGACAAACCAAGAATGTGCCATGTGGAATATTTTGCATTGAGCATGATCTATGCATATTTGCATACCTACATGTGCCAAAACATGTACAATATTATAACTATAGGAATGTGCCGAGTCCATAAAATGGTTAGAAAAGGAAGATACAAAACACAAGGAAATGGAACAGAAATCACCTTAGAAACAAGTATCATGCCACAGCAAGACTCCTCAGCTTATCACAATGAGGTGTAGGATAATTTTTGGCCCAGTGGCGCCTTTGCAATTCCATATGGCAGTATCGACCAAGTATGCTCTTATAATCACTCAAAACATTATGTTCAAGATTATTTCTAGAGGAACTTCCTTGTGGAAACTGCTGATCAAAATCTTCCTTCTTGACAAAGTACTCCACTCCATGTTTCTCTGTGACCTTTGGAATCTGATATGTATAAGTCTTCTGAAGGGAATATTCAGGCTCCCATAAAGGAAGGAAAGCAAATAGGAAGAAAAGCAAGATCGGCACTATCTGCAGTAACTTTATGAAGCCATACCCTACATCACCCTGCAAATTATGCTCCCTTTGATGCCCACCCATTCCTCTTGCCCTGTGAACTTGTGCACGAAAAACATCACCCTGGGAGCCGAAGAAGAAGGACCTGAATATATCATCAGCGTCAAAGTCATCATCGAAAAAGTCATTTCTAGTAGCCCTTCTCCTTCTTCTCATCACATTAACATGTTGCTGGTTGAAGTCATAATCTTCAGCAATACCGACTTGATCATAATGCCGCCTCGATTGCTCATCGCTCAAGCATTTGAAAGCCTTGCAGACAGACTTAAATGCTTCCTCTGCTCCAGGAGCTTTGTTCTTATCCGGATGCACCTTAAGCGACAATTTCCTGTAGGCCTTTCGAATTTCCTCGACAGAGCAACTCTTCTCAACCCCAAGAATCGCATAATAATCCTTGTTCTTCTTAATCTCCCGAATCAGTCTAACATGCTCCTCAGTGTAACTCGGATCCCCATTTGAAGCCCCTGACTCTTTTGACGATTTAGTCTCCCTGTAAACTCGATCTAGTTCAATGTCATCTTGGCTGGAAGTGAAATTAGAGCTGTCAAGATTCTCAGATGCAGTTAAAATGTCATCAATTGGAAGATTAGGGTCCAATCGTTGTGCGATTTTGATGAATTTTAAGGCCCTTCGTTTATCTCCGGATGCCAAAGCCGATTCAGCTATTTTAACACATCTTGCAGCCTCATCCTTGTTACCCTCCATGACTAGTCACCCATCTAAGTATTCTAAAACCCCAACATAGAGAATCCCTCCAATGGCCGAATTCTTGGATGAAATCAATAGATCCTCTCGGCAAAGATTCCAAATTCCAAATTATCTATCTGAATCAGGGCTGGATGGATGAATCCGAGTAAAAGAATTACACATCAGAGATGCTAAAATCAGGAAATCCAGGTATTCCAATAGATGATCTACGAATATTAGGGCTAGTGACATATCCATATAAAATGCGTAGACAAAATTTGAACAAAAGTATAATAATTGCACGATATTCGGATGCGATCAAAGAGAGAAACGTAAAGAATTAACAAAGAACGCATTGGAGGATCGAACACTAACCCGAGATGGAGGAGATCGCTACGAGGGAGAGATGGAGTTCATGGAAGGAGGCACGACTAACACAAGGACTTTTCTCGGTTTTGACGTACTCTCTTATAATCGGACGGTAGATGGAACAAGTCGAGGAGACCACCGCCGTCCGATCGTTTAGTCGGTACTGATATTTCGTAGATTATTGGAATAAAGTTTTGATAATATTGAGCTCTTAAAAACTAAAATAGACTCTATTTTCTAAACTGATGCGCATCTGAGTACGTACAATTTATTATAAAAAATACACATAAAAATAAAATATTATTATTTACAAAGTTTAGAAATTATTTTTAGTGCAAATAACATAAAAAACTTATCGTGGTGTTAAAACAATTTTATTGAGTATAGTCCATCTAAACATTCATAATTCAATTAAAGCTTGATTTGAAATAGGCTTTAATTTATTTTATCAAGCTATTTAAAATAAGCTTGAACTGAGTTTAATTCAATTCGAACTTGATAGTTTATGTTAGGCTTAAAATACTCTTTTCATTAGCTTAAGTTTCATTATGAAACGACATGCCTGCCTTCTTTTTCGTTAGTCATTTGTTAATTTTTATATTAAAATTTTTTGCAATTATTATTTGATTTATTTTATGGCATTTATGCTCTATAGACTATTTTATATCTTATAAAAATAAAATATAAATAAAAAAAGAGTTAAGAAAAGATCATTTGATAACACCGTGAGAGGATGAAAGTTTTGAATTGAAACAAAATAAAATGATAAAAAACTTAAATACTTGGAAAGATTGAAGTGTCATAAAGTAAAAAAAATAAAATTGAGTTCTTATTTGTTGAGTAAAAAAGTCATTCATTAACCATTAATAGAGTATAAAAGAGTTTTTAGGAATTCGATGAGACTATAAAGATTGGGTTCTCTTTTAGTTAGCTAACTTTTTAATAACTAAATTTATTTTACAAGAAAATAATAATATTTAAAATATATATGTGCCCATCGATAATTAGGAGTGTAAATGAACTAGCTTTTGTATAGGCTTAGCTCGAAATTAATTTTGAACTCAGTTTGATATTTAGGTTCAGCTCAAGCCGAGCTCAAACTAAGTCAGCCCCAACCCTAAATCTAAGAGAGAAGGAAGAGGCGGTAGAGGAAACTTGTGGAAAGAGGCGGTAGACTGATTACACTACACGGCCGTCTTTCACAAAACAAAACAGAGGTTTGTATCTACAATTTATTCAATTTTATTAATTTTATATGTGCGAATTTAAAGCCAACCGTTCAGATACCAAATGCGAATCTCAGCGCAATGCGCCTCTTTCTATAAAATGCCTCCGTTGATCTAGCCTTCGAATAGTCCGAGAAAGCCCCTCCTTGGCTCCTTCCTTCACAGAGGTGGGGCCACGATCTTCTCTGACCCCTATCGCTCAAGACTTCGAAACCCTATATCATCACTACAGTCCACTGGGAGAGTAACCTAATCTCTCGATCTTTTCCTTCAAATCTTTGGAGGTTTTTGCGTACAATGATTCGATCGTTCCTCGTTTTTCTTTCGCATGTTTCTACTCGTCATATCGCGTACGTTTGATTACTAGGTTTTGGTAATGGTAGCTTTCTTGAATTCTTTGTCTTGGGATTTTGATGCTACTACTTCGATCTTTTCTATTTCTAGTTGATTTGGCAGTGGTATTCTTCTTTGAATCTAGTCGAACCCTCCATGTCAACGATCTGCCAGGCGATCGATATCCGCGAAAGACAGGTGAAAGATCTTCTCTGCAAGGTACGAGATTTCCAATCTTCTCTCCGATCGCCACAAGATTATATATATATATTCTTCGTAAGCTCTCTGTTTTCTTTGAAGTTTCCATCTGAGTTCTTTGGCAAATGCACTTGTGATTTTTGAATCTTTGTATGACTCAAGATGGCAAGAAGGTGCTGCGAGGACAGTACGAATTAATATACAATTGTGTTTCACACGGTGATCGATGCTATCTATTATTATTTGAACTTCTACAGTATTATTCTAATTATTCTTTGCACATTTATGGATGCATGAAATACATGATAAGATAAAAATATTTAGCATGCTTCTGTAGATCTGTTAGTAGGAGAACACGGGAGCCACTGTGAGAAGGTTCTCCCTGCAGAATATTAATTTACTTATGCCCACCAAATAGAACTTCCATTTCTTCTGTACTCGGATCAACATCGTTACTTAGGCCCAGACGGGCGCCACCTTGCCTCTCGCGACAGGAGAAGCGAAGCATATTCTATTTACGAAATTAGAATCAGGCTGCACTGAAGGGCTAAAAATAACATTATGAAAGAGGAAAAATTTAATAAAAACACGTCGAGGGAAAAATATATATATGTATCCGTTCACTTATAGAATAAAAATAGATTTATTCTAAAATAAATCTTCTTATACTAGTATAATAACTAAATAATATCTTATGAAATAATTATTTATCTGTCGATTTGAGAATTTAATAGTTAGAACTTTAAATAGTATAATAAAAATGTATAAAAATTAAAGAATATTACCGGTTCTTTAGGTAATATTTTACTAAAAATATAATTTTAATATTTATATTTTTGGGAATGGGTTTTTTTTTACTCGAGGCTTCTTTTCGCTCTTCTTCCCTTTTTTTATATTTTCTTCTGTCAGGGTAAGAGAGTGACAGTAGTAGACTAGTTATAGATTATCTTTTCCTAGTGAGCTCTTCCTACAAGAGAGATCTCTCTCTACCCTTCTCTTCTCTCCCCTCTCTCTCTCTCTCTTTTTACTATGGTGGGTAACGGAGGACTCATTTTGTGATATCCATGAGCTCATTAGCTCAAGCCCCAAGGAGATGGTCCATGCATCGACAATCGTGCAAGTATTTTTCTTTCCTCTTATCATTTTGGAGAAATAGAGTGAGGATTTAATGAGTTGAGAGAGAGAGGATTTGCGGTTATCTTCCATTAGAGTAAAAGCTGCTCCTCCTAGTCCTTTGGCCTCCTCCGTCGGCAAACTGTTGCCACCGTCTCCTCCTCCTCCTTTGGCAAGCCGCCACCGCTTCCTCCTCTTTCCTGAGCCAGAGCAGGCTCGAAAGAATTATGATATAAAAAGATTGATAGAAGCTTTTGAGTCAGCCTACTATTTTGGGTTACGAGCCAAGCCCTCGGATTTTTGCCTTTTGGTCAGGCGAGACGAGAGAGCCAAGCCCAATGCCGACCAAAGTGGCATCAGGTTGGGCTTGGACAGGCTTTGGGCCAGATGAGCAGCCCTAGTTAGGCTCTAAATTAAATTTAAATTGAGCTTGATTACAGATAGGGGTGCTCAGATCCGGTTGCTAAAGCTTAAGATATAAATATAGATATCTTAAGGTCCATCTCTTTGATTTAGTGCAAGTTTAAATTAGTTTAAATTGAAATATACTTCACTTTGCTCATCGAGTAGCTCTCAGACGAGGTCGGCTCAATTAAAGCTAAGAGTTGAAACAAAATGACCTGGCTCGAAGTTGAATTTTTACAGGAGGTTGAGTAGAGAACAACAGCTCTCGATAAAGCTCGGCTGAGGCTAGAGCGGGTGGAGGTGATCATTCGACGAGCAGGGTTGGATTTGGGTTGAGCTAAGATAATTCAACCCGATCTCACCTACCAGCCCATAAAAGAGTGGGTTTGGGCCTGGTCGAGCCGAATTTAATAGGTAGATTGTGCTCTACTGGGTACACAACAGTGAAAGAGCTATTACAGGTCTACAAGACTACAACTATGGAAGACGAGAATGAATAAGCATCCAAATAGGAACCCTTCTCCACTCCTCTAACCTCCAAATTCGATCATGATGGCAACCGTCGAAAGCAGATGCAGCAAGGCTGGATGAGGAGAGGGAGAGAAGGAACTGAAGCTAAGACTACTACGAGGAGGATTGTCAGAGGATAATAAGATGTCGGGAATATGTCACTCCAGAACTTTTCAGCACATCTGAATTTTGGAGGGTTGGGCTAATTGATAACATCTAATGGTTATGGTGCTGAAACACAGCTCGAGTCTTGCACTGTTCAATGATTCGCTGTAGCGGGGGCGGGGCATTATCTTTTCCGGGGTTGCAACTAAGCATGCATTTTCCCTGCGACACGCCTCTTCGTGACTTGTGAACCATCCCTTCCTACATCATTATTTCAAGGGCCCGCCGCTCCCATCTCCTTTGTCAGCTGGACCATTTCCTCTCCACAAGTCTTTTCCTAATCCCCTCCCACCAAAACAGAGGAAAAATAATTAGAAAGAGAATAAAAGCATAGTATGCTCTCTCTCTCTCTCTCCCCTTGCTCTAAATTAGAAAGAGTCCTTTTCTTTTATTTAATTTTTTTACCATGAGCAAAATCTTAAGCCATTCTCCCATCTCCCTCCTCTCCGACGACATCGTCCTCAACATCTTGAGCAAGCTCGAGGCCGACCCCCGTGATTGGGCTCGCCTTTCCTGCGTCTCTCTCCGCCTATCCTTCCTCATCCGCACCATCTGCTTCCCCTCTCTCTGCTGTCGATCCCTCCCTTCCGATCTCCTCCCTCCCGGAGACGGAGCCGAAGGGGATGTCTGGGCTTCTCTCCACAAGCTCTCTGTCTGCTGCCCCGGCCTCCTCCACGCTGGCGTTCTCCTCGAGAACTCCGACTTCGGCCTCGAGCGCGAGATCGGCCCCGATCACTCCCTCCACCCCTCATCGTCCTCCGATTCCCCAAGCCCACCTCCCATCTCCTCCATTTCTTCCGATCCATCTCTCATTTCCACTAGCTCGCAAGACCAACTTTCCGTTTCCTCCGGATCTTGCTGGTCTCTGTTCGATGACCTCTACTTTGACACGGTTTATGACCACTCCGAAGCTCAAAATCACACCTTTTCTGCTCCAACCATGGATCCCGGCGGTGCCCGCGTTAGGCTTGGGCGAGGATCTTGCAAGAAAAGGAAAAAGCAGTCGGTCGGGCCCGTCGACGCTCATTTGGCATCTGGGTCTTGGAATCTTAGCCGTGAGCAGGGGAATAAGCTGCTCGCCAGCCGATTCAGAGGAGACTGCTTGTATATTTGTAACTGGCCTGGGTGCGTTCATGCCGAGGAGAAACGAAAGTATATGTTGTTTAGGGGGGTGTTCAAGAATTTCAAGCGGTCGAGGGTGTGGCGGACGATAAGCGACTCGAATAGAGGAACGATTGGGTTGGATTGTGCATTCTGCGCGTGTAGGGAGACATGGGATCTCAACTCTTCATTTTGTTTGAGGAGCTTCTTTGGGTTCCATGACGATGGGGAGCCGGTAGTCCGGGCATATGTTTGTGAGAATGGGCATGTTTCGGGGGCGTGGACCGAGAGGCCCATGTATGCCTGAAGTTGTTCCATTATCGCATGTTTTCCTTAGCATCGATGAACTGGATATCAAATTAATTGTTACTGATCAACTAGAATTATGTGCTGCTAGAGCTGATGTTATTTCCATTTTGCTGATTGTTGTTTTAAACTCGCATAGGAAGCAGGTACTTGTGGATTCCAATGATTTTTGCAAGTTCTGGTTGATGTGTAATGGATAATAATATCCTATTTATTGGAGAATATCATCTTTCTAATCTTTGCAGTGCATGCTATTGTTTAATTTGAAACTGACTGGAATTAGTGGTCTTTTTTACCCTGCTGTATGGGGAAATTTAGGCAATGGCTTACGTGGTCTCTACATAGAACTCAAAGCCTAGTAATGATGCAGCACTGTTCCTGTATATGGCTGTCTGGTTTCCCATAAATTATGAATCACAATGTGGATGTACTAATTGCAGGAAACATTTAAGCTTGATGTGATTGAATATTTTAGTTTTAGCTATTGTTAGAATGGCTCTGTATTTGCTCCAGATCAGAAGTCGCATCATACACTATTATAAAGATAATATCAGGATCGATCTGATCTTGGCTACATAATCTGCTGGTTCATGGTTGTGAATGTTGGAACAGCTTATTTCTTACATATATTGAAGGGTGGCAACCTAAACTGCATGAATACTTGAAGAATTTTTTGCTGTGCTGTTATCGGCGAATTCGGTACCCTTTATGCTATTGAAAGGTGGTCTTATTGTGTTGTAAGAGAAGCATTTCATGATAATAGCATTCATTAGGTCAGCATCTGTCTCCTCTCTTAATTATATGTCATATGCTAAATTAACATATGATGATTTAAAGAGTGTAATTTATTCCACTTGACAGTATTTTAGAAAGTTTAACTAGGATCAGAACTTGTAAATAAACGAGAGCCAAGTTCTTATACTCATTTATGATCCCAGCTCAAATGATTCTTACTACTGTGGAACGCATGCACTTCATTGTATGTTTCTTTCGTGTCAGGAAATTTCACTTAATTGTCGGATACAGACAGTAGCTTTGCGCATCATCAAGTATACTTGTAAAATGCAATCCTGTGCTAATCTTGCTTTTTATCATTTCCATTCCTCTAGCTTGTTGTCTTCCACTTACTATGAAAGATCTGAACTTTTGAGGTACCTCATAAACTTCTTTTGATAGTTTTGACATATTTTCCGTGTTTAACTGACTACCTCAATGGGAAAATTATTGCTTAGTCACTCCTTGATCAGAGGTTATAATACTTATGCTGGTCATGTCGCCCTAATCAAGGTTTAAACTGAAGTTCTGAAAGCTTGTTTTTGCTGAATAAAGATGATGATCTCAGAGTGGACTATTTTTAAATGAGTTTTTCTTTTGTGAAAATTTGTGTGCTGTGCAATGAGTATGATGAATCAAGCAATGAGTACGCATAACGTATCTGTATCAGCATTCTCGTATGTATTTTGTTTACTCCTTTCCTGAACTCGTTTAGTTAATGAATTTAGAATTTTAGATATGTTCATCGAGTGCTTGAAACATGATTCTCCACTTGCTCGTTGACATGTATTTTCACTTCTCACTCCTTAGTGAGACAGACTGTCTTGGAGTGAGGATGAATTTTGGGGTAGAAATCACAATGTTTCTATATCTACTTATTTAACTTTCCATCATGTAGATACCTTTTAGAGTGTTATACAGCTCGCACCATATATTCTTCTGGCTGTAATGGCAGCGAGAGCATCATTTCCCCCTTATCAGATAGTATTTGCAATAGTGTTTGGTCCTCAATCCTGTCTGACTTGTTAAAATGCCATGTCTTGGCATGTACATCTATGACCAACCAGTCACTACCCAACAGTAATAATCAAGTGTGTGACCATTCTTTTAAGCTATTTATTAAAAAAAAAACCTTAGATTTTAATAATAGTTAGAGTGAGTTTTTAAAACTGAATACGTTCTTTTTTTTTTATTTTATATTTTACTCAAATGCCTCCTTTCTTTTCTCTTTGGTCTTTGTGTTGAAATGGTACTTTTGTCTGCATGCTTTTGTGTTAATTCACAGAGTTGCATTACTTTTCCATGTAAAGCCATAGATATTTACTACGATTTTATTTCGACGGTCTTCCAATTCAAAGGTTGTTGCTAGCGTTGTCGCAATCCAACTATCTAATTCCTAGCACTTCCCTCATCTCCGTGGAAGTTTTTTTTAACAGAAGAATTACCTGCCTCGCGTCTTTTGGTTACGTCAACCTTTGAAGTTAACGTAGATGTTAATTTTTTTATTTTTAACTTGTTCGCAGTAACGTTGCGTACTAAAACTAAACTCACGAAGTTCTGCGGAGACTTTTTCTTCTAGATGTCTCCTGTAGAGATGCTTCTCCAGGCATCTATAAAATAAAAGGAGGCTTAGGAAGTTAAAACAGAGAGAGAGAGAGAGAGAGGGAGAGAGATGTGGAGCATGGAGTCGTGCTTGTTGGTGTTATTAGTGCTGCTTGGCCAAGCTGCTGCTGCTTTGGACTTCACAAGGGATGACTTCCCTGCAGAGGACTTCGTATTTGGAGCTGGGACCTCGGCTTATCAGGTAATTTAATTTAATAATTTGGATTAGCTATATATTAAGCCTCGTTACGTGGGGTCAAGAAATATTTAATAAATTTGCAGGTAGAGGGAGCTGTAGCTGAGGATGGGAGGAGTCCATGTATTTGGGATACGTTTACTCATGCAGGTCATTATTTGCATTTCTTTTCTGCATGCTCTGAATCCACCTTATCATATATATGTTATCCATTTGGCCAGGGCCAATCAAAGCTACTCCACAGCAGTGCAAATCCTGCTGTCAACATTGCAAACTATCCTCCTCCTCCCGGCTTCTATCGTTCACATCTTCTTTCCTGCAGTTATCGCAGCCTTTAATCACAAATAAGCCTTTTTATGTTGATTTGGATTGGCCAACATCTAGAGTAGGCTATTACCATGTGAATCCAGTGCTATCATAACTTTTTTTTTTCTTTTGTTCTATGTATAATTCTTTTCAATACGTATATATACGGCAAAGATAATGTAAAACATAATTAAGCTTCAAAGCTCTCATACTTCGAGTGGCTGTGTTGTGTTTGTCAGGGAGGATGCCGGACAAGAGCAACGGCGACGTAGCGTCGGATGGGTACCACAAGTATAAGGTTTTCTTTTTTCCTATTTCACCTTTTTGTCCTCTGCTTTCGTCACTGGTGACGCGCATGGATTAATACTTCCAAGTTCCCACTACGTTACTTTGATGATACGAGACGAGAAAAACTATATGTCGTTATGTATACTTTTCTCTCACAGCTAATTTGTTTGGATATTCAAAAAGAGAAAGACAAACACACACACACACACACACATATATATATATATATATGCAACTTTACTTTCTTTCCTTGCGATCTTTCAGGAAGATGTCAAGCTGATGAGTGATACAAACCTGGAAGCATATAGGTTTTCCATCTCTTGGGCAAGGCTCATTCCAAGTACATTTATTTGGCAAACTCAGACTAATTATCATTAATTGTAAACAAAAGCTAATTCCTTTTCTCATGATAAAAGTTTGTCATATATCTTAGATGGGAGAGGAGCTGTCAATCCGAAAGGGCTGGCATATTACAACAACCTCATCAATGAGCTAGTAAAGCACGGTTTGTCTATTTTCATACTTACCCAAGATATATATATATATATATATATATATAAAACAGATGATATTAAACATAAGTTTGTACCTCATCATCTCAATTTACTTTGGTAGGAATTCAAGTACATATTACACTCTATCATTTAGATCTTCCTCAAGTACTTGAAGATGAATATGAAGGATGGTTGAGCCCTAGGATTGTGTAAGTCTTAAAGGTTCTTCTTGGTCTTTTTAGATCATTCAATTAAGCCCTCCTTTTTCTGATCCTTTGTTATTAACTGTGATGATTCAGGGAAGACTTCACAGCGTATGCAGACGTGTGTTTCCGGGAGTTCGGTGACAGGGTATCTCATTGGACCACTGTCGTGGAGCCCAATGTCATTGGGGTGGCAGCCTATGACAGCGGAGCATTTCCACCCAATCGTTGCTCGTATCCATTTGGAGTCAATTGCACAGTTGGCAATTCCACGGTGGAGCCATATATTGCAGTTCACAATTACCTGTTAGCCCATGCATCAGCCGTTAGATTATACAGGCAAAAATATCAAGTAAGTCAATTAGTTTCCTCTACCGATCTACTCAATGTCACTATATCTTCAACTGAAGGGATAAGTCTTATTATCTCACACCAAGTGATGCAGTCACTTAGTAAGTTCATGTCTTGACATTAAGGGTATTTATATATATGTATCATTTCTAATTGTTGGATGCAGGCTGTGCAAAATGGAGGTGTAGGCATAAATGTGTACTCCTTCTGGTCTTATCCATTTTCAAACTCGACTGCAGACATCAAAGCAACCAAAAGAGCAATGGACTTCATGATTGGTTGGTAAGTTTCAGTTCAATATTACAAAGATTTTGATGCTTTAACTAGTAGACCAAATTAATTACTATAGTTCGACAACTGACGAGCCAACTTCAGGATCATACACCCAGTAGTTTTCGGGGACTATCCAGAAGTCATGAAGAAGATTGCAGCCTCGCGAATTCCATCCTTCACCAAAGGCCAATCTGAGCTAGTAAAGGGTGCATTTGATTTTATTGGTATAAACCACTACACTTCTGTGTACGTGAGTGACAACTCCAATGGCCCAAAGGCAGGCCTGAGAGACTACAATGCAGACATGTTTGCTACATTCAGAGGTACTTCTTTTCAGTCTTGTCTTCAGTGGTGATATAAAATATGGGAAACCAATCTTAACTGATCACTGTCTGATGCTGTGGTGCAGTTACAAGGGACTCGCCGCCGGCAGGCCAGGTAAAGATTGAATTCTATGAATCCACCTGCTTCTTTTTCTTCTTACAAGTATTATGTCGTATAGTTAGCTAACTGTTGGTGGTTGATTCTAGTTTGTCCCAGTAGACCTGCGATCTGATCCTGCTGGATTGCAGCATATGCTGGAGTATTTCAAAGACGTCTATGGAAATCCTCCTGTTTATGTCCAAGAAAATGGCAAGTCCACACACAGCTTCACAAACCAGTAGAATTCATTTCCTGGAGTATTGCAGTCATATATCACCTAGCTTAATTAAGTTTGAAGTGCAAGGTTAATGATCTCGCCACTACTCTTCCCTTTTCTTCTTTATTTATTTCCATTTGCGTCAGCAGGTCTTGCACAGTACAATGACACCCTCAATGATGAAGAAAGGATCGATTACTTGAGCGGTTTCATGAGAGGCGCCCTGCAGTCTATCAGGTAATTGATACTTCTTGTGACCGACTCAATGCCATTGATTCAAATGATTTAATCGCCTTTAGTTTGTTCCTTTGATTGCAGGAATGGAGTAAATCTGAAAGGATACTTTGTTTGGGCATTCATGGATGTTTTTGAATTTTTGGCGGGGTATAAAGCACGTTATGGTCTCTATTTTGTTGATTTTAAAGACGACGATCGCAAACGAGTGCCAAAGCGTTCAGCTCTTTGGTACTCCAACTTTTTGAGGAAAAAGGGGATGAACATAAACAGGAGTTATTCACCCGCAGTCTCCCATGATCAGCAATGAGTTTGCAGCGGGACATCCTCATTTGATTAATGAAGCAGGACGGCATATAATATTTGTGATACTTTATAGGTGACCCTACATCCTCACTTACGCTCTTGGAATATCACAATAATTATAGCTTCTTTGTTTGTATAAGATCAAGGTATCACCATAGAGTGGCCCAACTGTTCCTTTCTATAAGAGAGTGAGTTCTGAGCCAAGAATCTCGAGATGATGAAAAATTGATACGTAGTAGCACATAAATTCTCGCCATATTTGGGCCTTACAGGCATTAGATGATTAGTAACATACGCAGCAAATCTCATTCATGCACGGTGTAAAGTCGCAATAAGACATCTAAGTGATGCACCATTCGTAAAGTAAAGCAAAGAAACCAAACCAACCTCTTAATTATTGCAGAGGTGGAGGCACATACTAAACAGATTAAACCGCAGACATATCCCTCCAACGAAAAATGAATACAATGAAGAAATATCATTCCGATGATTGTGCTCAGTATGGAAGAAATTGAGCTGCAGGGTGTTGTGCAAAATACTCAAATGGGTGAAGGAAGCGGAAGCAAAACCCTTCACCCTCAAACAAATCCAAGTGGAATAGCAATAATTTGGGGCAAACCAAATATTAGCAAAGCTAATATCAATATCTATGTGAGAACTTCAAATGCAAGATGCTAATTGTAGAGAACTTTAAATACCCAAGGTAATCACAAACATGAACACCAAATCAATGCAAACCATGAAGAGAAAAGAGGGAGAGACACGATTTACGTGGTTCGGCGATGTGCCTACGTCCACGGGCGGAGCAATCTTCAATCCACTATGCAAATCTTCAAATACAAAGAGATTACAACTCTAATATCTCTCTAAACAATGGTGGCTCTCCCCTACAAGATTTTCTCTCTTGCAAAATGCCTACACCTAACCCTAAAACCCAACATTTCTATTTATAGGCCCAGTTCAGAATTGGGTTTTTTCCGTGTCGTGTTCGAACGCCCTCGGGGCGCGTTCGAACGCGCCTAGTGCAAATGCAGACTGGCGTTCGAACAGCCAAAGCCCCGTTCGAACGCTTGCAGAAACTGTTGCTCTTGGGTTGGCTCGCATTTGAATGCGGCTAGGGCCGTTCGAACGTCTGCATCACAGACTGCTCTCTGTCTGGAGCCCGCGTTCGAACGCCCCCAGGGCCCGTTCGAACGCGGCACAGAAATGCTGATATTTTGCTGAAACTGAATTTGAGCCAATTTTTAACACAGGGGAATAGAGGTTAACCAAATGGCCAACGAAGAGTTAAGCCTCCTGCATTAGGAAGTAGCTAGGAAGAATTTTCTTATAGAGGATTCCTTTCTTCCTCAGAATTCAAACTAACTCCAGGGACTGTCTCGACCTCTACCCTGTTGTATCCTGCCGCAATCAGCAGAGTTTTAAAGCGTTCCCTTCAGCCAGCAGCGCCGCCTTGGTGTTCTCACCAGGTGTGGCCATAAGAGCCATGCATGCCATGTGCTCCGTCCGGTCATCACTCTAGTGCTCGATTGTTTCTCTATGGATACCGCAGGAGCTGCGGTTGTCGTCCGGCCCAACCCGAATGGCATGTCGGTGGGCTCTCGTCGGAAGCCTGCCCCAAAGGAGTTTCCAAGCGAACAGCCTCACCCTCAGTGGCCATCGGCAGGTGCCAAAGGGTCCGCCACCCCTCCCAGCCCTCTTGACTGCTTGGGTGAAGGAAGGCATAAATGGCTTTGGCCTTCGGCTCACCGGCTGTATTCGGCCACCAGACCCAGATGTCGTGTCCGGCCTCCCCGGCCAGCTCAGTGGCATTGATCTCTAAGCTAGGTTGAGTCCAGCATCCATCACCAGCCTTTCCGTCTATCACCGGGATCCCTCAATCAGCTCACTAACTGTAGATTATTGACTACAACTTCAAGGCCCTCCCAATTCAAAAGTTGTTGCTATCGCTGTTGCCATCTTAGTTCGTGTTTGCCCCTCATCTCCATCACGTCAACCTTTGAAGATAACGCACTTTTTTTAATATAAAACAAAACTTATTCACAGTAACTGATCACGAAGTTCTTCGGAGACTTTTCTTCCAGATGTCTCCCGTAGAGTTGCGTAGATCTGCAAGCATCTCTATAAAAATAAAAACGAGGCTTAGGAAGTTAAAACAGAGAGAGAGAGAGAGAGAGAGAGAGAGAGAGAGAGTGTGTCATGGAGTCGTGCTTGTTGGTGCTATTTGTGTTGCTTGGCCAAACTGTTGCTGCTTTGGACTTCACAAGGGAAGACTTCCCAGCAGAGGACTTCGTATTTGGAGCTGGGACCTCGGCTTATCAGGTAATTTAATTTTGATTAGCTATATATTAAGCCTCGTTATGCTGGTTCAAGAAATATCTAATAAATTTGCAGGTAGAGGGGGCTGTAGCTGAGGATGGGAGGAGTCCATGTATTTGGGATACTTTCACTCATGCAGGTCATTATTTGCCTTTCTTTTCTGCATGCTCTGAATCCACCTTATTATATATACGTTATCCATTTGGCCAGGTCAAATCCTGCTGTCAACATTCCAGACTATCATCCTCCTCCACCTCCTCTCTGCTTCTATCACTCACGTCTTCTTTCCTGCAGTTACGGCAGCCTTTAATCACAAAAAAAGCCTTTTAAGTTGATTTGGATTTTGGATTGGCCAACATCTAGAGTAGGCTATTGTCATGCGAATCCAGTGCTATCATAATCTTCTTTTTTTTGTTCTATGTATATTTCTCTTCAATAATTTAGCTTCAAAGCTTTCATATTTCGAGTGGCTGGCTGTGTTGGGTTTGCCAGGGAGGATGCCGGACATGAGCAACGGCGACATGGCGTCGGATGGGTACCACAAATATAAGGTTTTTTTATTTCCCTTTCCAATTCACCTTTTTGCCCTCTGCTTTCGTCATTGGTGACCCGCATGGATAAAACTTCCAATTACTCTTTTGTTTTGTCTTTTTGGAAAGATACGTTCAACTACTTTTATTTTCTTATAAGATGATATCAACTACTATGCTCGATGACACAAGGCAAAAGAAAACTTGTGTCATATTTGACATATCGTCATGATATATATATATGCACTTGAAATATACGCTTTTCTCTGTTTTTGGGATCTTTCAGGAAGATGTCAAGCTGATGAGTGATACAAACCTGGAAGCATATAGATTTTCCATCTCTTGGTCAAGGCTCATCCCAAGTACATATATATTTAGCAAGCTCACACTAATTATCATTAATTGTAAAGAAAAGCTAATTCCTTTTCTCATGATAAAAATTTGTCATATATCTTAGATGGGAGAGGAGCTGTCAATCCGAAAGGGCTGGCATATTACAACAACCTCATCAATGAGCTAGTAAAGCATGGTTAGTCTATTTCCAATATTTACCCAAGATATATATATATATATATATATATATATATATATATATATATATATATATATATATATATATATACAGATGAAATTAAACGTAATTTACTTTGGTAGGAATTCAAGTACATATTACGCTCTATCATTTAGATCTTCCTCAAGTACTTGAAGATGAATATGAAGGATGGTTGAGCCCTAGGATTGTGTAAGTCTTAAAGGTTCTTCTTGGTCTTTTTAGATCATTCAATTAAGTCCTCCTTTTTCTGATCCTTTGTTATTAACTGTGATGATTCAGGGAAGACTTCACAGCGTATGCAGACGTGTGTTTCCGGGAGTTCGGTGACAGGGTATCTCATTGGACCACTGTTGTGGAGCCCAATGCCGTCGGCGGGGCAGCCTATGACAGCGGAGCATTTCCACCCAATCGTTGCTCGTATCCATTTGGAGTCAACTGCACAGTTGGCAATTCCACGGTGGAGCCATATATTGCAGTTCACAATTACCTGTTAGCCCATGCATCAGCCGTTAGATTATACAGGCAAAAGTATCAAGTAAAGTGAAAAAGTTTCCTCTACTCAATGTTACATTTACTTTCGAAGTCATCACAATGATCTTTCTTTAGTGCACATGGTTTTGTTTTCGCGTACAAGATATAATAGAGATATATAGTAGAGATATAATAGACTCATATGTCGCTTTGATTCCATCGTATTGGACTCCCTTTATTTCCTTCAATCCCGTACTCTGTTCCTACTGCGAATTGTGTTGGATTTCTTGCACGCGATGTGTTCGACGGAATGAGGCTGAAAAACTTCAGCTATATTGTGCTGTACTGGGCTTATTCAAGGCCAGTAATGAGACCCAAATAGTGAAACTGGAGTCGGTCCATTGGAATCATGTTACTAGAAGCAATCCCCGACAAAATACCTTGAAAGTTTGTTGTAGATCAGAACTCTTACTGTTACGAGGATTAGTAAATCCATATCCATGTCACTAAGGATGAGTATATATATATATATATATATATATATCATGTCCTATTGTTTGGATGCAGGCTGTCCAAAATGGAGATGTAGGCATAAATGTGTACACCTTCTGGCCTTATCCAATTTCAAACTCTACAACAGACATCGAAGCAACGCAACGAGTTATGGACTTCAATTTTGGTTGGTAAGTCTCAGTTCAATATTACAAAGATTTGGATGCTTTAACTAGTAGACCAAATTAATTACTATAGTTTGACAACTGAAGAGCTGACTTCAGGATCATACACCCAGTAGTTTTTGGGGACTACCCAGAAATCATGAAGAAGATTGCAGCCTCGCGAATTCCATCCTTCACCAAAGGCCAATCTGAGCTAGTCAAGGGTTCATTTGATTTTATTGGTATCAACCACTACACTTCTGTGTACGTGAGTGACAACTCCAATGGCCCAAAGGCAGGCCTGAGAGACTACAATGCAGACATGTTTGCTGCATTCAGAGGTGCTCCTCTTCTGTCTTCTCTTCAGTGATGATATAGACTATGTACAACCAATCTCGACTGATCATTGTCTGATGCTGTGGTGCAGTTAACAGGGACTCGCCGTCGTCAGGTCAGGTAAAAGATGGAATGCTATGAATCCACCTGCATCTTCTTCTTCTTACTGTTGGTGCTTGAACTCAGTTTGTCCCAGTAGACCTGCAGCCTGATCCTGCTGGACTGCAGCATATGCTGGAGTATTTCAAAGAAGTCTATGGAAATCCTCCTGTCTATGTCCAAGAAAATGGCAAGCATACACATGGCTTCACAAGCTAGTAGAATTCATTTGTTGGAGTGTTGCATTCATGAATCACCTAGCTTAATTTTGAAGTGCAAAGTTATTGATCTCGCTACTTCTTCTCTTTTCTTCTTTATTTATTTCTATTTGCATCAACAGGTCTTGCGCAGTACAATGACACCCTCAACGATGAAGAAAGGATCGATTGCTTGAGCGGTTACATGAGAAGCGCCCTGCAAGCTATCAGGTAATTAATACTTGTTGTGACTGATTTCAAAGCCATTGATTCAAAAGATTTAATCACCTTCTGTTTGTTCCTTTGATTGCAGGAAGGGAGTAAATCTGAAAGGATACTTTGTTTGGGCATTCATGGATGTTTTTGAATTGTTGGCGGGGTATGAAGCACGTTTTGGTCTCTATTTTGTTGATTTTAAAGACGATGATCGCAAACGAGTGCCAAAGCGTTCAGCTATCTGGTACTCTAACTTTTTGAGGAAAAAAAGGAATGAGCATAAAGACGAGTTATTCTCCTGCATTCTCCCATGATCAGCAATGAGTTTGCAGCAGGATATCCTCATTTGGATGATAAATCACTGGCGGCATAGAATATTTGTGATCCTTTGTAGCTGACTCTACATGCTCAATTCATATACAGGCATGGAATATCACAATAAGTATCACAATAATTATGCACTCTGCTTCTTCTTTTTTCTTTTTTAATAATGGCGTGATGGCTGAATTTTCTTTTGACCATAAAGTAGGGATCCAATTGTTTCATTTTGATGTTTCCTTCCCTTTTAAAAGAGTGAGTTCTGAGCCAAGAAGCTCATGAAGATCAATTGATACGTAGTAGCAGCACATAAATTCACGTAACATCCTCGCCTTAAGATGATTAGTAACATTCGCAGCAAATCTCATTCATGCATGGTGTACAGTGTAATAAGAATAAGAAGGACAGACATCTAAGTGATGCATCATTCGTAAAGCAAAGAAACCTAACCAATCTCTTAATTGCAGAGGTAGAGCAACAAAATAAACAGACTAAACCGCAGATATATGCCTCCAACAAAATATGAATACAACAATGATATATCTCCACTTTTGGATGTTGAAGCTATACAAACAAGCACCTGTCAACACAAGCATTATTATATCTATTACACAAAATCACGATTAAGTTCAGAAGACTACAGATTACCACTCAAAAAACAATCATATTTGTTGGCTAACCGCTTCATGTAAACACATCAAAGCTGTGGAGCTCAAGAAAGACATGCTAAGAACATGTATTCGAGCATACTATCGCAATCTTTTCATTCTTGAATAGCTGAAGAAAATTTGTGTTAATTCTTTTTCCAATTTATTCAGCTCTTAACCTCAAAATCTCTTTTGCAGTCCTCATCCTGAAATAATTCATGTGATCCTATAAACAATAACAGATCAGTTGTCATGATAGACCAATAAATAGTTTTATAACCTTAAAGCATATTTTCATTGCCCTATTTATGCTACATATGCCAGATAAAGATTACATCAAAATGAAGAAATCTCAAGATAAGTTTCAACCATCACAGTACCACCAAAATGATATAATGCCAGTTAGGATAAGTACATATGACTAGAAAAACATGGTGCTTGTCTGACTGATAACATGTGAGATCAAATATGGTCAATTGCTGAACTAATCTAAATACAACTTAACATGTTATAAAAAAATTACATAAACCGCACTGACCTGGCTAAAAGAAAGCTGCAAACCTCTGCTGTAGAAGTCAATGTACTTGAGCATAAACATACCACAGTCCGACCTGTTATGATTAGAAAGCATTCAATATCTCAATAAAGGAGAAGTTATAACCAACAGCCCAAATTCCTAGAAGGATTTCTGTATTTACTAGAAGGAAGATTGCTAAAAGTAGAAAAGAAGTCAAAAGGAAGACATCAATACAATTCTGATCAGCAATATGATATGTCTTACATCAAAATAGGGCATCTAATATTCTGCGCATATAGCTGTCCAAATAAGTCGCAGAAAATATGTATCCAAAAAGGGTATAGATAGGTTGGTTAGCAGATAATGCAGTTTGTTACTTTAACAAGCTTAGAAGCTTGCGGAAGTAATACAAGGATATTATCAACTAAATAAAGTTTTGTCACAAGAAGGATGCATATGAGAGGACAACAAAGAGGAAGAAAAATACCCGTTCGTTTGTAAGGGAAGGCCATCAACTGATTCTTGCTTCCAAGACCTCGTGTTTATTTCTTTATCACTTTTGTCTTTCACTTCATCCTCGAGATATTCCGCCTGATATAAGCAAAAGATTGTAACCTTCTATATATAGTATTCCTGAATGTTAGCCAAAATCCTAAAAGAAATGATTTACCCTAGGGCTCCCATGCATGTACCAAAACAATCAAGACAGGAGAGTTGTGCAGTTTCAGCATATATAAATTCTAGAGATCATTGAGCAGTTACCAAGTTTTTCACGAAAATAAAGACCTATTTAGCTTTAATATCTCTTGCACGGCTGCCAAAAAC
This sequence comes from Typha latifolia, assembly GCF_019914945.1. Classification (NCBI taxonomy): domain Eukaryota; kingdom Viridiplantae; phylum Streptophyta; class Magnoliopsida; order Poales; family Typhaceae; genus Typha; species Typha latifolia. Next base: position 17,766,094 of record NC_133087.1, on the reverse strand, counting down.
ACAAACACCCTTGACATACATCTCATTCACAGGCTCTGAATTTGGGTGAAAGGTCTAACCAAATTGGAGAGGCAGGCATCTTACCTTGAAATTAGAAAAAAAAAGTCCAAAAATAATTGCACACATCATACTTATATAGTTCTCCCAATAAAAGGCAGGCATCATGGATGCTAACAAAATAAAAGATAGGCATCATGGATGCCAATAATCCAAATACAGACGTCAGGCAACGTGCAAGAGTCGATATGCATGCAGTCCATCTTCATTCAAAAAGTTTATTAGAATTAAATTCCCCATCGACCTATATGCATAAAAAGATTTGCTTGTGGCTCCAAAATTTGGTTACTTTTGGGTCGTAAGTTCATCATTGTTGTCCTTTAAACTGCATTGTTTGCTTGCTCATAAACTGAGTTCATTCATAAATTGTTGAAAATCAACCTATTCCTTGTTCCTTTTACCAACTTATGCAGTACATCTTTCAATGATATTGTATCTCTATCCACTGTTGCTATCAGTTTGATCTTTTTGAAATGTTACATAGTGTTGCTGCATAAGTTACAACTTCAAAGAGTCAGTTAATGGTCAGCCAAAATCATGCATGTTTAGAATAATTTATTGCACTAATCATTATGACTATATTAACTGTAAATCTGGTGCACATTACCAGCCTTATGTAAAATCTAAATTGTGCAACAGAAGTAACTAGAGCTTACCAGTACACTTAGAACATTTGGATCCATGCCACCAAGTGAATCAAGATATTGGAATGTCATAGTATCTATATTAATAACTGCTAAACACCAATGTGCACCTTGATGTATAGGAACAAAGATCTGCACGAAAAATTCTGGGAATTAGCTGGATATGACATATTCACTTGTTAATTTAAAAAAAAAAAAGTCAGTGACAACATCTAGGGTCATAAAGACTTTACTTTGCGACATTCAATAAGCCCATACCCTAACTTCTTATGGCTTGTCCATTTTCTTACAGCTTTATAGTCATAATTATTCCTCCCAGCGGTTAGCTAAAAAATAAAGAAAGAAGAACTTAGGTTCACAATACAGTATGTCATATCATAATCAGAATATTTTCAAAAGAGGAGCATAGAATAGTATGCGTCATAGAATTCATATGATGCAACTTGGTAGGTCGAAGTAGATGATGTAAATTAGCTACCTTCTTGTAGAAAAATGTATTAAAGAAATGGCATTTATGGAATTTTTCGGGTTCTCTTATTTCCCTCTGTTTCAATAATGCAAGATACAAATTGATGACCTGAAAAGAATATAGCATAGGTGTTAGAGAAATTTTAATACTATAATTTGCTTCCTCTGATGTAGTATACAGAAGAGGTGAAGAAATCAAAATCCAGGGAAAAGAATTAAAAGAGAATCACCTCGTCGTTCAACCAACCACCGACTCTCAAGCACTGAAAGATCTTTCTAGTAATTTCTATGTTGGACTCCTCATGCATGACTAGAACTCTATGACAGCATAGAGAAAAATAAGCTGATACTCTAATACTTGCTGCTCAATATTCAAAACTAAAAACAATGCCATGATATGCATAGAGCTTAGGACTAAGGTACCATGTCCAACTATACCTGCTGCCACCACAAAAAGCATCATGGACCTCTCTTTCTTCTTCATCACTGAGAGGAGAAAAAGGTCTATGCAGATCCTGAAATTATTACAGGTCATAACAATCATAAACTAAGAGGTTAGTAAGATAATACAAAGTAGAAATATAAAACGCATAGCATTCCAAAATCACATCAGACATCTAATCCACATCCAATACCTAGTCAGTAGCTCAACTATGGATGTTCCAGATCAGAACCATAGTCATCACTAAATGTTAATGTATCTTGTGACATAAACTCATGAAAAGTAAAATTGTACAATTGCACAATACCCTTGAACTATCTAAAATGTTAAATTTTCCAACTTATGTAACGTTGCAATTTTTAACATTTTCAGAGTATAAGGGGCAAATTGTACAATTTAATTATTTAAGGGTGTAATATAATATTCAGTCATGGTACTAGGGGTGAAGGTGCAATTTAGCCAAATAAGAATTAGCAATAGTAACTGGGAAACCTAATTCATATGTCAATGTAGAAAAGGAAAGCTACAGACGTGGAAATAAATAGGCAAGATAGAACAGCTACCTCATCTGGTTCCTCCTCCACTTCCTCGTTTTCTAATCCGATGTCAGATAGCTTCTCCTCATGTTCCAGTGCAGAAAACTCGTCATCATGCCGCTTCGACTCTTCAAGGAATAGCTTATACAAAGTATCATTCTTATCCAATGCAGTCTCACAGTACGTCGAGCCCAGTGCAACACTTCTTGCATCGTCCACCTTCCTCTGATTCACAATATGCAAATCTGACAAATTCGTAGTTGACCGCATTGCAATCCTCAGACCAGACACACCCGCAACAATTAATTTAGGCACGCGGACCTTCTTCTTCTCTCTCTTCAGAAAACTCCAGAAAGAACTCGAAATCCCTTTAATATCCTCAGAGAACTCTGATACGTAGTTGCCCAGCAAATGGGTCGCGTTTTTGAATTTCTCTCTGATACGATTCCCATCATGCGAATCCGGCACATTCCCCGTTGCCCGCCTCCCGGTCCTCACATCAGACTCACCCTTACAAAATGATGTATGCGAACAAACCTCGGAACCTTCAGAATCCTTACTTGCTCTCCTCCTCGAAGAGGTCGAATCCGCTTTAAAGTTCTTCAAGTACCGCGATACCTGGTTGTCCATCGCAAAGGTCCGATCTTTTCCACGAATTAAAGAATTCCGAGCAGCGCCGAGGCCGAAAGCCTTGAGAATCCGCTGGGGCGCGTGGACCAAGCGGGGAAGAGGCGGCAAGGAGCGACTTGGAGTGGAAAGGGGGGGATTTAGAAACTTGGATTTCTTCGAGGGAGGGCTAACCGAGGGGGATAAATCGTAGAAGGGGTGGGGCAAAGAGATATCGAGTACGCCGCGCTTGCGATGGTCGGTCACCGCTCCCATGGAGGAGAGTGGAGAGAGGAGAGAGAAACGCTACGATCGAGATCCATCAGAGGAAGATGACGCGAACGACTGGGTGGGTATTTGAGGGGATGGGGAGGGGGTGAAGAGAGAGGAGAAGGTTGGGGATGTTTTGGAAATGGAGAGGGAAACAGAGAAGATACAAAGGGAGGGAGTTGAAGGGAAAGGCGGGATGAAAACGATACTGTGTGCTTGTGTTTGACTCGCGGAAACTGGCAAGGAGGGATGTAAGGGAAGGGAGAGAAGAGGAAGCATTCTTCTTTTTCGAAGTAGACTTTTTTTTTTTTGGATGATCCAACAATGAGAAAAGCCCCGATGGAATCACTATTAAAAAAGACCAAAAAAAAATGACAAATAATTTTATTATTAACACCCTGTCTTTAAGCTATTTATAATCCAATTCTAACTTTGATATTTTCAAAGCTAACTCCACACTAATCAAAATTACTAAATTATCATTCAGAAAAATAATAGTTTGCTAACAGAAGCGTGAGATCATGCCTGCATCAACAATTCGTGAACCAATTGAAATGGAAATATATGACATCAGAATCATTGAACAAACTTGGTAGGATATCAGGTATAAGTATCAAACGCTGGAAAGGAAATCAGGAACAACTAAAATAAATGCACCTTGAACAAGAAGGGTACAAAATGGTTGCATTTCTGTAAACCAAAAAGAGTGGTTAAGGTTATGGGTATCAACAGATGGTTACATTAATTGAAAATCAATCACACTGTATTATATTATATTACTGGATGTCACTTCAAGTGGAAAACAATACATATAAAGGTGATAAAGCCTGAAGGGGCCATATCATTCCCAATAGAACAGGAGCTTATAGATAATGGTAACAACTTCAATTAACAGATAAAAGATTTTTATACACTATAGTTTCCAGTACACACCCAACCGATGAAGAAAGCCAGCAATTAGTGCCCAAAACAATATTTGAGCAAAGATAACATAAAGGAGAACGCCTACCCTTGTTGAATGCCACACTTTGACGAATATGTGCTTTTGAATCCAATAAACCTGTCAGTGGATATTTTTTTTTAAAACATAATATTGTAGGGAGGGACAAAGGAAAGAGGGATTTAAATACTAGAATATGGAAGAAACTATTATGAATCTTTTTATCAATGGTCCAAAGAAAATAATAATATATAACACAATATGTAAAGCAGAAGTATACCAGTGTATTGTTGGTGCTCTCATAGTACCACCCGTTGAGGAACCCTTCAAATATGCCTTCGGCAGCCATCACAAAAACCAGCATTGCATTCATGCCAATCCACTCCAACGGCAGAAAGAAATTACACAAACCCAAAATGTCAACCTGGTGGAAAGAAATAGCTATATAGTATCACATATAACATGCTTTACTGCTGGCAGGAGAAGGAAAGAAGAAAATTCCATGAATTAGCTAGGTAGTATCACATATAACATGATGGTATGATCTACCAAGCATAGATCAGTACCTGTTTCTGCTCAGGAAAAGTAATAGCACAACAGAGGAAGTTTTTTTTAAGAAAAGAAAAAAAAACACAATAGAGCAAGCTTAAAACAACATTGGGACTGTCACACCACTCATTCGGTGTGGATATATGTTTTCACATATAGCCGTATCCAGTACTTCTGAAGAATCTGAACAATTATTAGATAGTGTTGAATCAAGACAACTACTGACTACAATAAGGAATTCAATAAAATTCACCCCCCAAATGGTATATTCAACTGATCGGAACTCTTGGGGAAGCTAACATGAGTATATATCAACGTATCAAAAATGCTAAGGTTGGAAAAGGTGTATAGTTAATTGAAGTGTGAGACTTCAAGAAATTCTCAATTGGCCGATAAAATAATAAGATAAGAGATTCAGGATCATTAGTGATGTAGAAATCACTGTACCAGGAAATAGATGGTACAAAACACTAATGCACCAGCTCCAGAAGTAACGCAAATATAGCTGAAAGTGTATAATTGCTTGTTAAGTGGAATTGCTGCAAACAAATGGCAAAAGATCCAGTAAATCTTCATGAACAAGAGACCATAACTGATTGTATTAGAACTATGTCAAACAGAGGAAATAGATACTTGGACTTTACCATTAGTGAAATGCAGAACAATTCCCAAAATGAGGAGAACTAGGCCAAGACCAACCCACTGCTTTAGTCTATCTAGATGACTCTGGTGCAAGAAATTATAGAATTGAGATGAAAAAGTAAAACCAAGAAGAGGATTACCATCTTTTGGAAGATAAAAAAGATGGAATGAAGTGAATACTGTAACTAAATTATACCTTCATGTGCACAAGAACATGTCCGTAATGCACTCCGATGATTGTGCTCAGTATTGAAGAAATTGAGCTGCGGAGAACAGGGGTTAAGCATAATGTCCAATGAAGAGTCAAGCATCATGCAACAGGAACTAGGAAGAATCTTCTTATCGAGGATTCCTGTGGATTAACTTTACTATGATGTTGAGGTTTTATTTTCTTACAATTACATAATTCTAGCAGAACATACCTTAGGATTCCTTCAGGTTCAAATGGGGCGAGGCACCAAGCTGGAGCATCCTTCCGAAAAGGCCCCGCATAGGGTGAGTTATCAGTACATTCCTGCATTACTTCAAAACATATTAAAACATCACAAATAGCACGAAGAAAATTTTGTTAATACAAAGCGAAGGAAAATAATTCAAGTGAATGGTTGTAATTTGCAAGAAAACAACCTTTGATCTCTTCCACGCAGGATGCTGATACATGTGGTTGATTCCCAGGACTTGTCGATCAATAAATCCTACAGCATTACAAGGAGGATTTAATTTTCCCCTTGTACCACATTTTACCTAAAACATTGTGAACACTATAAATTTATAACCCAAGAAAAGGATTGCTTGGCAAGTATGGGAATAACAAAGTTAGACTGCATACTGATGCTGATGATGGGAAAATTATTCAGTAATGTGCTATCACATCCCACAAGTACATGATATAACAAAGTTAATTTACGACATAACTTTCGTCATGTGTTATTTTATGTCACACTATTCAGTACTGACCAACAAATACTCATACCAGCTATTTGGATGTCTCTTGGAAATTAATTTATCTAATTTTTAAATTAATTATTAGCTACTAGTAGTTTGACAGAAATTATTCACATTAAAGAATAAAACTTCACACTATTTAAGAACCAAAATAATTTTTGCATTGAACTCACTTGTTCTGCAAATTATTCCGGTAGCATGTTAGTATGTAACTATTTGCAAACAAACAAAGTGCATCTATGCAAAGATTTGCCTTCAGGAAGGAAAGTTGAAAAATCAGATTCATGAGGTCAGTGGAAAATTGCTTACTGTGTAAACCTTCCCATAGTCCGGGCTATCGACATATTGCACTCTAAACTCCCAGTCAGGAACATAAATCCCATAAATTACTGCCAGGTAGACAACTAGAATACAAGCAGCAAGAAGCCTGATAAATTTAACGACAAGAAAATTGGCTGGAGTTATTACTGTGAAAACGAATACAGAGAACTGTCAGATTATACAAATACATTTACTGCAAAATGAATTGTATGTTTCAAAAAAAATCAATTTCCTTCTCATCAAAGAATAATATAGGGAATCTCGCCTTGTAATACTTTCTCAAAATAAATAAATAATCAATCTCGGCTTGTGGTAATTTAAATCTATATAATGTGGTCCTTCACAATGTCACAATGTACTATTATTTTAGAATCTGGCCTGTTTTTCTGTTAGAAAGCATGTAATCTTCTTTGCACTTAGAGCAGGAAGAGATAAGAAATGATACAAGGGAACTACCAGTGAAGCAGCATTGGTTACTGAAAATGTGAATATTTTAGCAGAAAAATGGTGGAAATACATGGAATAAGATGTTATGAATACTCACGGACAACAACAGTTGATGAGTTAAGGAAATCACATGATAATAACAAGTTTAAACTAAGTTTATTTTCAATTTAATCAGATATATTTGCCTAATGCATAACACACCATGGACTTAAAAAAAACCAACACCAGGCTTTCATAGCAATTCACAGATTAAACAACGCAGACAAGCTTCAACATCTAAAAGGCCACAGCAAATGTATGAGAGAAGGAAGAGTTGTCAATTGGCAATACCACTGCCAACAATATAGCCTGAATATGGAGCATTTTGCAAATTGCTGATCCTCGAGCTTTCCATCCTTCATTAGTATTTCGAAGATTGCTACTACCAAGTATGCAAGAGCAATTCTCTGAAGAAGCAAAGAAGAAGTGTTCTCATAAGATTTTCCCATTTGTTTAAGTAGAAAAAAAAATTATTCTTTACCTGGAGGATGCCACACCATCTTATCTGCTTCATGTCAACTCCATATGTGAGATCTCCAGGAGCATGTGAGTACCCACCTACAAAATAGTAAAAAACCAACATCAAATTCTCCATTGGCTATCTTTAGTGGTATATTTTATCTTTTTGTTTAACATCAATCTAAATTCAAAATAGAACAACAAAATTAAATAATTCGAAAAAATTTATTAAATTTTTTCTTCCAAACAAACCTTGCAATATGATCCCCCAGAAGAGCAACTTGAGCGTCCTAACAACCACCCTCCTCACAGCCCGACACCGGTCCGGTATCCTCTACACCGAGATAAGAGCAATTGCCAATTCAGTGTATGGTGTCGCTAAACTAATTAAAAGGTGGAGGAAGAGAAAAAAGGATAGAGAAGGAGACCTTGAGAGAGAGCGGAATCGCCATCCCCACGATGAAGAGAAAGAAGGGCATCACGAAGTCGGCGAGGTTGCACCCATACCATGGCGCATGGCCGATCACCGGCCATTCACCTCCGGCGCCGTCCACCAGTATCATCAGCTGTGGAACACGAAATCGAGAACCATCAGAACCGTCCGATCCATAATCATGTAAAGATACAGCTTTTTCGACCGTCCGATTCCTCACTTCGCTTTTCTTGCTTTCAAGTTTGAATGAGAGAGAGAGAGAGAGAGAGAGGCGGGAGATGAGATTACCGCGACGGTGAGGCCCCGAAAGATGTCGAGCGCCGCGACTCGCTTCGTACGGCGGGGTTTCTTGTCGTCGTCGTCCGCCGCGGCGACGGCGAAGCTCGGAGGGCGGTGGTCCTCCGGGTCCTCTTCGGCGGCGGTTCGACGGACGAGATCTTGGCTCGCCATGTGTGAACCGGAGATGAGAGATAGAATGCGCGCGCGTAGCGTCCCACTTCTCGGTAGCAATGGAGTATGGGCTTCAGATAAAAGATTCCATTTCTTGCATGATTAGTTTCTTTAGAAATGGATCCTCTGCAGCTCCGTCTGAAAGAAATTCGTGCAACTTTTGTTTATTCAACAGACAACTTTGGTTCAGATTAGATAATAATTTTGGTTATTTGATGGAATTTGATGTGCTATTTGGATCCAACCAGTTGCTATATCAAATTATCCATCTCCAAACAGAAGTGTACAAAGATAAAAGGCATTTGACAGAGACTAATGTCTAGTGGAACGAAAAGATTCCAAAAGTTGGATGCATATCTTGTAAATTTTATTGTGTTCGGTCGAATGACTGTGAAAGATGGATAAGGACTACAAGTTGGGCCCCCTTTTTGTTATAACAGAAGCAATTGGGTACAAAGCCTTGTGCTTGGCCACCCTGTTAGAAAATTGTCCTACTTGACAATGGGATAAAGCTGGACTCGTATAACAACTCTGGATTCTTTAGAACCCCTGTACCATTTCTTGTTGAAATTGCTACCTTCACCATAAAACTTTGTTATGCATAGTGCCACTTCAAGAAAATGCTGGTTAATTTCACATATCTATACACTGATAGCAAGAACTAGAGAGATGTTAGTAGTTTAAAAATTCTAATAGGGGGGCGTCTAATTAACATAAAACAGGCAGCATATTATTCATCAATAAATAGCACCTCCAGTGGCACCTGTAGTAAAGATATTTCTGTCCTTTTGCTAATGTTTGATATGAGAGGTATAAATGATCTACGATCGCAGGTGCCAAAATTGGAACTGATCATTCAAGAGGACATCAGTGGAAAACTTGAAGAAATATACAGGGATATGAATCTAACTACAAAGGGGAAATCTCTCCAAATAAAGAGCCCACACAATAAAGACTCCTGATATCCTGCTTTGCAGAACAAGGTCAGGTGCTGTTCCATTGGGGGAAAATATTCCCCTCAAGGAACTGCCTCCAGGCATTCAGTGGACTGAGTCTTTGAACTTCCTGATGGCTTTCATCCATTAGCCTGCCATTCATGAACAAGCCTCTAGCAGCAAACCCCATGAACTCAGTAGGGTTCATGTAGCCACGAATTCGGGATACAATGCCGCGTTCATAAGACAATGTCATCCTGACTGTTTGAGAAGGGTTGGGCTTCTGAGGCTGGGCATGGCTTAGTGTTGCTTGCTCCTCTACCTTCTTAATGATCAGGGAGTCTTCCTCTGATGACAATAGATTCCCCATGCCAAAAGCTTCCCAATCAACCTGCTGCCAAAGTGCATACCCATATTCTGTCTTACCTGTATATAAATATTGTACTTCTGATGGCTGTTCGAGTGCCAATCTGTCAACCTGGGTTTTTAGCTCTTGTAATCGTTGGCTTATCCTTGATGATACAGCATCATATAAAGTTCCAACAGAAATATCTCGAGTATCATCATTGTTATGGAGCAGATCATCAAATTTGATGGGATCACCAACCATCACTATTACCTATCAAACACGCAACCCAAAGTTAATCAATATGTAAATGTAGATATACTTCAAATAAGAACATGATAAGTCCTGCCTTTTGTTCCTAAATATGTAATAATTAACATATAATAATAATTGGCAAGGCGATAATCAAGGGAAGTGGGTGTTAGCGTACTCTTTGGCCAATTTTCGGAAATCGTGCCCCTATAGGCATGATATCTTGCATTCCTGTATGGACAAAAGGAACAACCATTGGAATACTGTCTGCATCCATCACCAACCTATAATCCCAAATGAATAAATAAATCAACATCCAGAGAAAATGTTAATGAAAAAAAAAACACAGGGTATAAAATATCAAAGTAACAAAAAGAGTATGCAGGTCATACGGAAAAAGTATACCCATAAATAATCTGCAAACTGTTTTAATCTTGTAGAATATTAGGTGATAATACAGAAAATCATTCAAGAAAATTTTCTAATAATACAACTACAAAAAAGACCATGTCCCAAAACCATTTAGTAAGGAAGAACACTGAATGGCATGACTGTAAACCTACAGAAAAGTTCAGTCCAGCAATATATATTTATCATTAAGAAGATACCATCTGGTATATCAAAATTCTCAACTACCAGAAATTTACTCTTTCATTATGGTGCAAATTCTATAAAAGTGATCACATGCTTGTGTTTCCTCACCTTCCAACTCCTCTTTTGGCAGAACCTATGGTTCTCCCACCATCCCTGGAGCGACTTCCTTCTGGGAATATATGAACCCACCCACCATCATTTAGCTTCTTTAGAGCCATATCCATTCCCTAGGACAACAATCAAAAGAAAAAGTTCATCAGCCATCAGAACCTTACACTACGGCTCTTTCACACAATTGCACATCATGGCTGAACCTTTTCCCTTATTTCCTTTTTCATCATATGCCAATTGTCATGAATATATATATACACACACTACACACACCACAGATGGAAGGTGAGTGCTTTAGATTTAGACTAGCAAAATATAGGATTAACACTAAAATGACTACTGCATGGTGCTTCAGTTGAACTAGTCAAACTGCGTGCGAGGATAAAGGATCCTATAACTCCTACACTACACAAACCTCATGCAAAAACAATACAAAGAGAATTGCGGAAAAGAGTCTGTTGTCAATAATTAAGAAGCATTTAAGAAGTTGTACTTAAACAATACAGAAAAATACCTTTTGATAAATGCCGTCACCTCGAGAAACAGGTAAAACCTTAACACACCGGAAGAAAGAAGACATCATGGGATTAGTAAAGCAACGATCACTTGCACAGAGAGTCCATCTTATGTTGCGAGCATCCAACATTACACTCGGTGGAAGAAGAGATGCAATCACTAGCGGGTCATCTACAGAGGCCACGTGATTGCTAACCTAAAAAAACCTCGAAATATGAGAAGAACACAGATCCAACTAAGAACTTACATGTAAGCACCAGAAGTAGTGCACTAAAAACCAACAGATTAAGTATTCACAAACAAGAAAGTCTTCTGCAAGAAAAGAAAACGAAGACCAAATTCATTGATCCACCAATTTTACAACTATCTAGTCAATGGAATTTCGAATTTGCAATTTGCCCTAGGTAGTGCTAGATATAGCAATAAAAATAAAGCAGATAATGAGTTGTCTACTTTAAAGTTTAAATTGATGAAAATCATACAGATAGCTAGTCTGAATTCCTAGAAGGTTCAAGATATGATATAACTATGCAACAAGCATATATGAAAGTAAATACAAAATTAGTAAATAGAAGTTACATCCACAAAGGACATAGACAATGCTGGCTTAATAATAAAGCAACCACTACAACTTACAGTTACAAGGGATGTGCCTTTAGGTCTTTCTAACAGTGCCTGATGTAATTTTTCAGCGCCATATATCTGCAAAACTTGACCATAAACAAGGATGTTGGAAACAATAAAATTCCGTAGGGAGATATTCAACTAGGTCCATGAAGTACCTGAACACAGTTGAGACCATGCATAAACACATGACAAGCATTGCCAATAATAGGAACAGCCAGACCTTGGAGAAACCGGACTATGAGTGAGTCATCAATTGCATCAACATCCTTGTCCACTGCAGTTGTTAAATAAGTTTAATGCCTTATCAATTATCATTACATGAGGACAATCTAAGATTAAGAAACAAAAACTCAAAAAGAACCTAGTTTCCAGATATTACTTCAAAAGACAGTAAAGTAACAATTTTTCCAGCGACTCTAAATTTCACAAAAACAATCGGTGAAAAGTACATCATACCAATTAGCTAATTCATCAAAAGTTGTTCAGGGCCAATCACAGATCAAATTGGTCACTTTTGTTCCAATCGACAATATTTAGACCTTGTATCTATACTAAGCTATTCATGTCCAAATATCATGCCGTTCAAATCACAACGATTATATAAGGCAAAAAAAGGATCAAATACAGATCCAAGATGTCAACTTTAAACGGCTCCAGATAAACATAACACCCTACACTATCCAAACAACCAATGTCTACTTGGAGAAGAGAAGCCGACCTTTCTTGCGATAGAATCTAAAAGTAGTGGAAGAAGAATCAGAAGAAATCGTCGGAGAAGGATCGCTCCATAGGCTACGGACACGAAGGGCCCATCGCCGGAGCGCTACCGAGTAATCGGACTCGGCTTGCCGGTAGAGGTGCCGATCCACCGCAACTCGGAACCGATCTCGGATTCGGATCTGCAGCTCCCGAGCTCGATCTTTCCACGGGCCGACGCTGTGTTCGATCCACTGTCCCGCCATCGACCGCGACGAACGATCTCGATCGACCACACCGCCACAAGGGATCGACGAAGAAGGAGAAGAAATGGAAGACTAGAGTTGGAGTTTCTGGCTTCTGCTAGGGTTTACTCGGAGAGATGGATTGGAGAGGTAACGGTGGCAAGGGGGCAGGGGCGGTAAAGTTAGGGAGAAGGGTAAGGGGGTGTTTGTGTGTGAAGAGGGGCCCAGAGTACGGTGAGAAGGTTCAACTTTCGGGTGCCGTTTTGGGTGAGGATAGGTGCTCCTGATACCGGAATAAATATCCGGATTGGATAGTGAGATATTAGTATCGAAATAAGGTATTCGTCAGTGGTGACGTCATAAACAGTATAATTATTCTAGATTCAAGTCAACGATTTGAATCCAAAATCAAAATTTCCAATTTTGACGTTATAAATCCGCTAGCTTCTTTTATTTTTCCACTAATTTGAGTAGTTCTCTCCTTTTCCTTTTTCATTACATAAGCTGCAAGATCTCCAAAAACATATCAAAACATCAGGTTATCCTTCTGTAACATCTCTCTACTATGGGCCTATGGCCTATTCCAACCTTCAAGGAACATCTTAAACCAAATGATACTTTCCATTCTACCAGAAATAGGGGTGAAAACGGATCGGATACGGATCGGATAGTGCTCAACTCATATTCGAATTCATATTTTTAGTCCGGATAAGAATTCAGATACAGATATTAGACGGATAGCAAAATTTAAAACCATATCCTAACTAAATGGATACGGATAATTTTCGGATAGAGGATCGGATCTTAAACGAATATTAATTGAATTTAAAATAATTATAATATTTTATTTATATATAATTAACACAAAATTATTAAGAGTTTTAGGCTAAATAATTTTTTTATATGTCAAATTTATAAAATTAGAGAAATTAATCTCTATAAATAATATATAATGTATTATTAGTAATAATATTAATATTTACTATTTAAATAAGGAAATTAAAAACTGTAAATCATTTTAAAAAAATATGCGGATAAACGGATATCCGAATCCGAAAAATATATCCGACCCGTATCAAAATCCGAATCCGATTTTTTTTCAAAAATTCTATCCGTATCCGTATCCGAATCGGATAGAAAATTTTTATCCGAATCGGGTCGGATAGCGGGTCGGGTCGGAGTTAATCCGACCCGTTTTCACCCCTAACCAGAAGGATAACGCCATATTCTATAAGTGGAAACATCTTTCACTTAAAAACTTTAATATGTCGACTGTGTTCTCGAATGTGAATATAACATTTCTTTCTGAGAGTAAGCTTCCATTTCCAGGAGGTAATATAACATGGATAAAGTAACACAAGGACATGAATTGGAGGCTTCAAGATCCGATATATGAATTCCTCGGAGAAAGATGCCCCCTTCAAAGAATCTTAACAAATGAAAATTCTATCAGCCGGTACCGCATTGTTCACATTCAAGTAATTGACATCAACTGCAACCTCTCCAAAATCATCTGAGAAGGAAAAACACAAAATTCTCAGCCTGTCTGTAAGATGGTACTAAAACAACTAAGGGATCAAAGGGAATAGAATATAACCTTCATAAACAGTTCTGACAAACTGCACATACTCTGGTATAAGTTTCTTATAAATTATGCCATCAGGATGAGCATCCAGGATTACCATGACTCCTAGATCATCATCAGAATTATTCAGAGAAGGAAATGGTTTAATTTATGCACACAAAAAAAACTTAAAAAAGAATTAAGTAAAAAAAAAAATTTGCAGCGCCTTATTGCACGTTTTCTATTAAGCGGGGAGCCATCACCGTAAGAAGCAAGATTGTGAGAGGTTAATGATTTAAAGAATAAGTAACATGTGCATAGCGAGCAGGGTAAAATATAACATTGAATTGCCTGTCAAACTAGTGCACTACCTTATATTCTAGGTACAGATATATTTTATTCAGTTTTGTTTGTTTGCTCTCTCGCAGGAGCAAAGAGACCCAAGTATACACAGATAATTCAGAGAGGCATAAAAAGTACTGTGTAGGAGAATTTGAGTGACAGAGAGAACAAAGCAACTGTTGGTCCTACATGAGTAGAAACATGCAACTAGTGAGTGTTAAGGCATTTGCAGAACATAGAGTGGAATGAAGCAACAGTCACTGAACAATTTACAGCTTTGCGCAATTTAGAAATTATAAGACATACCAGGTGCCTCCCAACTTCTTGTGACAGTAGAAGGCATTGGTGCCAGCCAAAGGATATTCCTCAAATTCATAGAATCATCATAAACTACATTAGATCCTGACAAGATATATAATTCCAGAACAATTGCATAAGATAAATATTCTTATGCAAACTGGCATTGAAAACTATATGACTTGACAAAATCTGTATTTATAGAGCCCCATAGAAGATCACCTCTTTGACAATACCCCATATTAAAAGGAAACACTTTTTCCTCATATGCTGGATACTCTTTGGCATGAAACCTGCATGATATAATGAATAAATAAAAATGGTCACCTTTCAAGATACGTGTCAGCTTTTTAATTTAATATCTTTCTAGAGCAAATGAATCCTCAATTCGTGAGAAAATTGCAAATGATCAACCAAGTTATCCAAAATTTGGCTCAATCACATGTTTGTTCCAAAAATAAAAGTGAAATGTCGAATTATAGCAATTCAATTCCTCTTTCAATCTAATATATGCCATGGAAAAAGATGAGATGCAGAGTACATAGCTAATTCGCCCAAAACACTTTTCCGAATACTTTGCAATAAAAAGTTCTAAAGCACTTATAAGGAGATATAAATCCCCACTTTCTTTACAATTGCTAATTTATTAGGACCCAAATTTGCAATAGTTAAAAAAGTTTAGCAAGATCAATCAAATCCTGTGAGCAATTCTTACAGTATGCCAAGTCTTCCCGTGCCAGTGGCAAGGAAAAGATGCCCGTGAAACAAATCATACCGACTGAGCGACACATTCAATCCAATGGATGGCCCCCTCATAACAATCAATTCGAATAAAAATGCAAGATAAGAGTTGAGATCCTGCACACAAAATTTAAGTATCTGAATTTATCACTCAAATCACCAAACAATGAACAAGAAAAAAAAAAAGGTTCAGAACTGGGTTTGCAGTGAAAAACCTCATTAGCAAAGCGCCGTCCATAGGGTGTCCGGGTTAGTTCACACTTATCCTTCTTCAATCCCTCTATATCCGGCACCTAGTGGTATCATTTGAACTTCAATTTAGACTAACAGTTTAATATTTCCAGCAAAACTTCATTCCCAATAAGTAAAACTTCGAATTTTCTTTTTTCTCTTGGCAAAATTGCTTTGTTTGAAACAAATATTGTAAAATCTAGATTACCTAGTGCTATACTAGCTACTCACAGGCAACATTGTCGGATCTAACGCCCGCTGGATCGCAGCTGGATCGCCACCGGAATCCACCGCCAGCCGAGCGAGCTCCAACACCGGCTCCGGCGGCCACCACACCATCTCAGCAGCGGCGTCGCATCCAACGGCCATAAGATCCCGCCTTGGGATCTTGTGCAAGGGTCGGGAGTAGGAACCATTGGGAGGGGAGAAGGGGACGAGGAAGCGGAGGCAGGAAAGGAGGTCACGTGCTTCGGCGGAGGGGAGAGCGGCGGCCTCGCGTGGGCTCCCGAGGAGGGCGATGAGGTCGGTGGCGAGAGATTGGGAGGGAGAGGGGGAAGTGGAGGAACGGATAGAGGAGGAAGATTTGAGGGAGAGAGGGGAGGAGAGTCTGGAATGAAAGGAGAGAGATGGAAAGGAGGAGGAGGAGATAGTTAAGGAGGAGAAGGAGAAGGAGAAGGCGAAGGAAATGGAGAAGGCGAGCTTGAGGGAGAGGGAGGAGGGAGTTCCCATCTTCCTGGATCAATCACCACCACCTCTCGCCGACTTTATTAGTCAACTCTCGGCTTAGCTTATTTACTCACATACTCTATGTTAACTGGTTCGTGGAGATATATATATATATATATATATATATATATATATATATATATATATATATATATATATATATAATTCAATTAACAAGGAGAAAATTGCAATTACAAGCTGCAATTAATTTATTTAATGTTGCCGGACTGTCAACTTCTACCATTATCTAAATAGATTCTTATTGAGAAATTGGGGAGATATTTACAGGGTACAGATTGAATTGCAAATTCTGATCGTTGATTACCCAAGTGCTTTTTCCAGGAAAAAAAGAATAGATCAAGTGCAAGTGTTCAACAATTTATTTTGTTTTAAAAAAAAAAGTCTATCCTGTAGGAATAAGGAAAGCAATAACAAATTTAATGTCACAAGAAAAAGAAGAAACATGATATCATGACTAAAAACATCGATACAAACTTGATGGCTTACAACATGATATATTATAAAAGCCATCAGAGAATCATAAATTCATGCTTAAATGCAGATGTATCCGATAGTGAAACCTCAACTTTTATTCAAAATTAATAAATGCCTTTTATGCAGGAAAAAAATGGTAACAACAAGAACAAAATCTATTCATTTGTCTTTCTGATAGATATTGTCCACAGGAGGTCTGAATCAGAACGAACTGTAATCTTCTCCTCTTTCACAAGATTTGAAGTGCTTATCAAACCACCAAAGCCCATTTCAGACTCAGCTGAAAATAAGATGGAGGAAATTCTTGCAGTAAATAATAACATTGTGTTGCCAAACAAAATGTACTCAAATCAAAAAGATCATAAGATGATGTACTGACTCAGATTCCATTGCAGACCAGTGGTCGTGGTTCGCATGGATGGTGCACCAGCTGGAATCAGTCCGCAGTGCGGGCCTTCAACCGTCGCCTGGATGAGGATCTCATGACAATGTGTTTTAGGAAGAAGATATATCAAGCAATCATCAGATAGAAGAACAATCCGGATGTTTGAGAAGCGATACAGCACGTTGATGTTTCCCATCTCATGGTCAAATCTTCCCCCAAGCGCCCCGGAGGCAAGAATGCATAACTGCAGCTAAAGCATGCAAGTATGAGCACTATAGCATGGAAATCTGGTTACTATAGCAGAATGTGCAATGATAAGAATGTAAATTGAGAAAGGGATCTCTGGTAGTCCAATGGCCCAGAAAAACCCTGCTAGTTGTGTATTGATTCATATGGAAAGAGCTGGTTAAGGGCAAGCAGAAAATCAAGGACAGTGACGTTAATTGGCAAAGACAGGATCATAGTTGAGGGTTGCTAGAGAAAATAGAAGACATCATAGACTGACGAAAACAAGGTTTGTTACTAAATGGTTAGTGAGAATGAACAACTTAAGAATTCATAGTCCTCATCTTGCTTACATCAGATTTGCCAAAGGCAGGTGTGCGGTCACAAATGAAAGTTATACATTTGTGTAGATCTGTGGTGTCCTGATCACTCGATTCATCCACTATCATAACACCCTGAAACACGTGAAACAAAAAGAAATCATATTGGTACCCATTTGCATGATGCATACAATTTTTTCATATATGTCATGAAGAAGAACATAACTATAAAAGCAAGATGTTTTTAGCTGTTGCTTTTATGTCATGTATATGCTGATCAGGCAGACATTCAAAAACCATGTATCTGCTTGTTCCCATAATTAATAAATGCCATCAAAATGTAATCAAATTTCTATTCTTAGTAAGGTCAGCAACAAAAACACTAGGAAACAGTTCTTAGAGTAATTAAAGGATATTTTGAAAGTTCTATATCTAAGTTTTAGATCTAAATGGAACCTGCACTTAAAAGTAGTTCTTCTAAAAACAAGAAGTTAAATCAACACCAAATGAGCTGTTCAGATATTTGCATTATATTGCATATAGAACACTATTTCCCTTTACCTGTGTATACTAAACTTATGCTCCCATGCTTGCCGTCAACCATTTCAATCAGATCGAATAAAGATCACCAATCAAGTGCAAATTATCTTGATAATGTCTAGCAGACTTTTTCATGTCTAAAGGAACTACAGTAAGCGGTACCAAGGGAACAGTATGCTTTTCAAGTTTGAAAAAATAAGCAAGAAAAGCTATATAAAGATACCAAATTAGAATAGAACTCCTTCACTTCCGCTCTTATCGAGTCCATATCTCCTTTAATTACATCTGGCTTGTACCTGTGATAGTTAAAAGAGAAGATGGAGTAAGTCGGTCAAATATCTGGCAGTTCTTGCAACAAATAAGCAACACATCAAAATACAGCAGAAATAGGACTTAAACTTGTAGTCATGTCCATGATGTCCAAATGAAAGTTATCTTCTCGTCGTTCATCATGTGATATATGCAGATTGTTGTGTCATAATTTGTTGATAATTTTCGGCACACGCATCAAACTTAATATTGTCATTAATCATGTTATCATATGTGAAGGGTCAAGATGTTCA
The DNA here is from genome assembly GCF_019914945.1 of Typha latifolia. Lineage (NCBI taxonomy): Eukaryota > Viridiplantae > Streptophyta > Magnoliopsida > Poales > Typhaceae > Typha > Typha latifolia. Next base: position 17,747,095 of record NC_133087.1, on the reverse strand, counting down.
GTCCTCCTACTTGAATGTTTTATCTAAATCTCGTTCTTGTTCTTTATATTCTGCCATTATTCATTTTTTTTCTTTTTCTTTTCTTTTATTTAGGATCTGCTTGAAAAAAGCATACACTTAAGAATGAAAGTTTAAGACAAGAAAGCAAACCCATTTTACAAGAAGCTGACATCATGATTCCCTGATACACTTAACTCATAGATACCCAAATCAGGCCAATACAACACATCTTCCAACCAATACAAAGTTCAGATTCAACAGAAGTATAGTAATCATGACAAAGCCCAAACCCAAACATTTTGCCTCTTTTTTTATTTATTTTAAACACTGTTGAGTAGAATGCTAAAATCTCCATGCTATTTATTGCAGGTGGATACATAGGAAAGTACTAGCGCAATTTGAGGTCACAAATGCAACTCATCGACAAGCCTACTTGACATGAAAATTAGGCAGATATAGTTCAACAGCTTAACTAAACAAAACAAAGAAAAAGTAGGTTGTTTAATTTTAATACTGTCAGTTATCTCATCCACACCACCAAACTCCTTGCATAGCACCCAACACTTTCATACTTGTCCTTTCCATTCAATCTTCCTACACTCACTGTATGAAAGATTCCCCTTCGTTGGCATATCCATCTCCGTTTGCACATCTGACATCACTTTCCTAAGCCGGGGCCAAGACATCCACCTTTCGGGAAAAGGGAAAAAAATTATCTTGCCCTTACTCCAATCTACAAAGTTTCTACTCAAGGAACACTTACGAGCCCTTAATTCTTCAAAATATTTTACCAAATAAAAAACGATTCTAAATCAAGACAAACTAATCCCAAGGTAAAATAAAAAAAAACCAAACAGAAAGAATAAAGCATGCACCTGAGTCGAACATCGTGAGGATCTTGCTCCGGGAACAGCTCCGGCATCTCGTCGTAGATCCGATTCGCTCCTCCGTCCGCACAAACCCGCAGCCGTGCTGCTCTACATCACATCCCCACCCCCAACAGTTAGCCATGTATCGATCCGCAAGCATAAACCCTAGAAGAAACCCTAGAAAGAGAGCACATAAGAAGGGTTTACCGTGGCTCCAGAGCAGAGGAGAGAAGCGGGGCAGACTCTGGTTGAGCACCACGAGGGAGTACGTTAGCGGAGGGCCGTCGACCTCGCCGGAAGCGGTCGGAGGTAGAAGGAAAGCGGAAGCATGCCTCATCACCCCCATCCCTACGCTCCTTGCTAACGTGCGCCGCGGCGGCAAAGAGAAACAAAACCCGGTAAGGAGGGAGGCAGGCCCAATAAATACAGGATGAAGAGTCGATCAACGAAATATCCTTGGAAGGACACGTGTCGATCTTCATAGCTGTTGTTTAAATAGACCTGCTCTCCTTGTACCGAATCCGAAAAGGGGCACCGGGCACTGGACACTGGGCACTAGGAGAGGAGCGCGCGTTCCTCTCCGCAGGAAAGGGATTTGATGCAAGGAGGAGATATTTGGTTGGCTGTCGTGCTGCCACGTCGTCATAAAGTAGACGTCCGAACGCAATTTACTAGATTACAGGCTATTTATAGCTGTGGCTTGACTTCCTCTTCTGTTTTTTCTTAAATAATATTTTTAAGGGATTTTTACAAATCACACCCTATATTTTAGCAATTTTGTGATGCACACCTCGTCTTTTGGGGAATTTTATAACGCGACTCTACTTTTTCCTATAATATTTATTTAACACCCTGAGTTAATTTAACATAATTATAATGAAACTAAAAGATACCATAAAGAGAATATTCTGTTATAATCTACTATATAATTTATAATATTCCTAAATTACTCTTGTACTCATCTCTAATTTTATTCATAACTTAAATATCTATACTTATTGTTTACAGAGAACATGGTCTAAATGCCAAGCCAATCTTAGAGCTTTCAAACTCTAAGTCATGGAGATCTTAGAGCTCCCAAAATGCTAAGCCGACTTTGTTGCTTATTTATAATTTTATGAGATAAAGTTTAGTTTTAGAAAAAAGAATTTAGATTTTGTGAGGTAGAGTTTAATTTGAGAAAGAAGTATTTTGTGGGGATTTAGGTTAGGTCAAGATTTTTTAAGGGTATTTTAGTAATATTTGAACTAGAGTCACATAAACTATATAACATGGTTAATATCAGTTAGCTAAAGTCACTTATACATCCTTCCTATAATAAGCATGCGGGAGGATGTTACCGGGTCGGTATCACCAAATATTGGATCTGATTTCCAAGAGGAGGTTTATTTGTTTGTTTAATTGCTATTGCGAGCTTGCAAATTATAGGAAAAATAATAGGTCGCGTTATAAAATTACTAAAGATGGGGTGCGAATCACAAAATAGATAAAATATAGAGTGTAATTTGTAAAAAAATGTATTCTTAAATATACGGTATTATTTAAAAAAAATAGTGTTTTTCGAAAGTCCAAACGTAATAAATGTCATAAATGATTCTCATAAGAATAAGCGTCACTCTAATACTCTATTGCTCATTTTGGATGGCAATATTATTGAAGACCTATAAGTGCCTTAGATTCTCAATGAAAGAATAGTGCTATAGCACTACTTGGAACATTAGATCTATGCAATTATTGTGCTCCTAAAAAAGTAGATGTCAACTCATGCCCTCCTTCGTCAACCCTGCCATCTGGAAGAGCATTAGGTTTTAACAACAGCTGTTCGGCGACTAAAAAGTAGAATCTCATTTTTTTATATATGTAATTGCATAAAATAAAAATTAATTTGTTTATTTATTAAAATTAGTTTCAATTTTGTTCTTTTGACTTTCTTCGTAAAAAAAAAAGAGTGGAGTCTAATCAGTTCTTTAAACTCAACTCAGTTCATGTATTGATTGCACGTATCTAACGGTCTTTAGACAGTTGTTGATTTCTTGATCTATATGAGAAAGAGAGGAGGATGACAACAAGTTCGTTCTCTTTGGGCCAAGCCCCAAAGGCTGTTAGAAATTATCAAGAAGGATGATGTCATCTCTTATTAAGCTGCTTAGATTAACTCTCTAATCACCTTTTTAATTAGAAAAGGTAGCTAAAGTGCTTTGACTAATTCAAAAAGGGCAGCAGAAACATGGCCCACAACATAATATTATTTTCATGAAACATATATCTCTTATCAACCTGTGGGACATATCAGCTTGACAGAAACTTTGTTTAGTGCCAATGGGAAGAGTTTGAAGACTTTGAAAAGGTGAACTTTTTCAAACAAATTTAAAACTCAAACCATGTGATCAGTAATACAAAATGTAATGAGACTACCATATGATTATAGTACTATGACATACTGCTGTTGATGTTGAAGGATTCAATGACATCACCTGTTAGGAGAAGAGCTAGAGGGATTAATTAGATAGCAGAGCTTGTTACATCATAATTGCCAAGATTAATTAATTAATTAATTAATTATATAGTAGTTATAAGAAATAGAGCTCACCTTGTCTTCTAAAGATAAATTCAAGTGCATTTATAAAACTGATGTTAGTCTGATAGCTGATATCAAATCTTATGCAGGAAACTTTCCTACTTGAAAATGGATAAGTAAGTAAAATTGAATACCTTACAATCTCTTCAATATTGAATGGCGAAGAAAGTAGAATAATATCCTTGTCATCAGCAGCTAGGGAAACGTGAAAAATGATATCTGAAAAGCAACAGGAAAAGGGAGAGAAGCAACTCCAAGTCATTCTCGCAAAGTCGTCAACAACTCTAGCTCTGAACAAATTCTTAGCTACTCTTGGTAGTGACTCCTAAATAGTCATCATTATTGAACCAGATAGATAAGCATGGAAGGATGAACATATGAGCATTTTTGTCATCAAGCTTTCTATTCAATTAGGTGAAAAGACTATTAATCAAGTGCATATATTCCTCTCATTGGCCTGGAAGTCACTCTAATTTATTGTGTTTTTGCTATGTGTCGCTTTGACAGCATTTGGGTGGCTTATTTATATCATTAAAGGGTTCTATTAAGTCATCAGCAATTACTTTAATTTGTTTCCATCTAATCTGGTTTATTGCACCTAGTTTAATACTATTTTCACAGTAAATTAGGCCTAGAATTTAAAGAATGTGCATCACCTGGAAAAATTTGTTGTCCTATGTAAGAGATTTAGCTGTCAATTTCAAGGATGCTGTATGAGAACAGGGAAAGTGAATAAAGGGCTAAGAAGATAAGTTTGCCTACATGATGAATTATGTGACATTTTTGTGTTTAAATATCTGAAAATATCTTAACTGAGTTGGAAAAGTTTTCTTTCTTTCTTTCTTTTTTTCGAAAATTATTCAGATTAAATTAGGAGTAACTCTGAGGTTACTGTAACTTTAACTCCTTTGCTCTCCTATCTCTACCTAACAAACTATACATATATATATATACAGACACTTGCATAACATTGCGTAATGAAGCAACTTGCTCTACTCCTCTAATGGCGAAAGTATATCCTTCTTCTTCCTCTTTAGCTGCAATACCTTCTATTCCTTCTTCATGTCACTTGAGCTCAGAGAAGGAAGTTTTTACTCTATGGATGAAGTCGCTCGTCTTGCATAGCAATGGTTGCACTGTCTATAACTCATACGGCCAAATCATTTTCCGCGTCGATAACTACGATTGCAAGTGCAGTCGGAAGGTCTATCTCATGGATTCTGGTGGCAAGGCATTGTTCAAGATACTAAAGAAGGTAAGCTGTGTCTTAAAGTAGTAGTACAGTTATCTGAAACAGCTTAATTGTAAAAGTTTTACCTGAATCATTTCAACTTTTTGTTGTTGTTGTTGTTGCAGAAACTTGTGTCTGGAAGATGGGAGGGATATAGATGGAATGGCCAACATCAAGAGCCAAAGCCATGGTTCAAGGTCAAGCAATCTAGAATTTTCAGATGTGACCATGCATCCTGTGAATTTTTCAGTGACAGTGGCCATATCATCTGTTACAAGCTGCAAGGGTCTGCCAAGAAATCATCTTACAAGATTGTCGACAACTCCTGCGGTCTCGTCGTCGCAGAGGTAAAAAGAAACCATGAATCTTTTGACATCAAGGATATGCTGTTTGTGTTAATGGACTCATTTAAATCGTGCTTGCTGCACTGTTCTTGGACAGGTAAAGAGGAAGCAGACATCCTCAGGGGTTCTACTGGGAGATGATGTCTTCAGCCTGGTAGTAGAACCTAATGTTGACCACGCACTTATCATGGGACTAGTAGTTGTATCAGGGCTAATGAATCACAGCATGTGAAGCATGAGAAGAATTCATCATCATAAGATAATTTCTGAAGTCATGTAGATAGTACTACTTATCTCTGGACCCTTTTGAGTAGAAACCTTCAAGAGTTTTCGTTTCTTTTTTATTTTTCCTTTGCTTGGAGGAACAAATGCAGAATAACTTTTTGGTAGAACTTGTAACTTGTTGTATGAAGACCAAAGGGTTAATATTTCTTATTAGGCTTCTTCTTGTGCTTGTTTTGGCAAAAGCAACAGTAACTTGTGCATGTGGTGTTTAAATGTAAAAGAGAGAGGTTGAAGTGCAAATACAAAATTTCCTACAGGAAAAAGAGAAAAAGGTGAAGTTAATCATAAGAAATTTCTTAATGAACATGAGAAAATTTTCATTACATAAAAAATTAAAAAAATTAAAAAAAATGTCTACTAGGAAAATGAGAGAAAATTCAAAAATTCTATGTTAAAATTAGTTGTTGTTGGTCACCTACTAACTCTGCCTCGTGACCAAGAAGGTCATAGGACCGACTCTAACCCTAAATAATTATTGTAGAGAAAATTATTTGGTAGCCGGTTTAGAGCATGTCTCGGCGGCATTTAGTTCGAAGCAATTATTCGATGGTACAAATAGCTTGAAGCCTAGATTATACAACTTATTATATTGGCTAAAGCTTAGTGGGGTTTAAGTGTCTCTGTATCTAGAGAGAGTTGATTATTTATTCAGCCTATATATAGCCTTAGAGCTCATAAATAATAAAAAAAAATAGTTGTTGTTAGTCTTGTTCCTAATGAACTTGATCAAGTCTAATTCCACGTACTCACTAGTTAATTCTGGGACGCTTTACACATCATTAAGGGAATCTAATTATCATAATGATCACATGAGGATTAGATAAATTGAAGGGTTCTTCCTAGACAAAGAGTGTTGGTTCCTCTGATTGGATTTCCTTGCATGCTGATCCAGATTAATCAACTATAAAGAGTGTCATTAAAGAAACACTTTCAACCATTGATTCAATAATTTCCATTGCTTTAACCCTTATGCTTCTATCCTAAGATAAAGAAATATACGTCCAGATAAATCCCAATCAGAAGAGTTCAAATTCCATCAAGAATCCTATGAAGTGGTCCCTTGAATACAAATATGGTCGAATATGATCTTAATTATTCTATTCTATTGACCCACATTTAGCAGCAGCATTAGCAAAGAAATTTACTTAAAAAATCACAATCATCAAGAGGATTGATAGAGACTTGATGCACTTAGAAGTACACCACATGATACGGCCTGCAGAAAGAAGAAGTTGGACATAGCATTCAATCAAAAAAAAATTACCTCTAAAGTTCAAAACTTAATTATAAGTATGATATTTTACTTCAATCAAACACAACCTATTCATTCACGCATAAGTTATAGATATACCAAGTTCACAGAAGGCTATTAATACTAAATCCATGACATAAACGTGTGCATATAAACCGGAACAGCTATAAAGAAAAACAAATAATAGCGAGAGTATTTTATTATCCCTTGTGAGGCATCTCCTCAATAATGTAACTCTTTATTATTTGTTATATTAGAAAAAAAAAATATATATATATATATATATTAAGATAGCATGTAGGCTAGTTCATATGGAGTATTCACACAAGCGACACGTAATCCTACGCGATTCAACCACGGATATAAAAGGAGAAGAGCACAACCCTCATGAAGCAAATTCTAGTTGCCTCAAATGGCTAAGATCCATCCTCTCTTCTTCTTCTTCTTCTTCTTCTTCTTCTTCTTCTTCTTCTTATATGAGCCTCGTAACAACAAGAGAAATCTACACAGTATGGATGAAATCATTGGTTTTCAATAGTAATGGCTGCACCATCTACGATTCTGATGGTCGAATCGCTTATCGTGTCGATAACTACGATTGCAAGTGTAGCGACGAAGTCTACTTCATGGATCATAGTGGCAAAACACTGCTCAAAGTACTTCGAAAGGTATGAGGAATACATCAATTCTATTGCAAACTAAGTGATGAACTATGTAGCTAATTAGCTTCTTCTCAACTACTTGTGCAGAAGTTTAGATTGTTTCGAAGATGGGAAGGTTTTCGATACAATAGTGCAAAGATTGAAGAGGAGAAGCCATGGTTTAGAGTCGAGAAATCTTGTAGAATCCCAAGGACAGGCCATTCTAGTGAAATCACAGTTGAAGCTGGGTGTGGGAAATGCTACAAGATTGTTAGATGGGCAAACAAGTTGGAGTACAGGATTGAAGACAAGGATGGAAGAATTGTAGCAGAGATAAAGAGGAAGCAAACAGCATCCGGGATTGCACTCGGAGAAGATGTTTTAACCCTTGTTCTGGAACCCAATGTGGACCATTTGCTCATCATGGGTTTGGTGGTTGTGTGTGGCCTTATCAACCATATCATGTGAAAGCTTGCATGTCCTTTTCCTTTTGGCTTTTGTGAGTGTGTTCTATAAATATTCTTGGCAAATGAACAGATTTTTTTTCTCAAGATATTAAGGTGGTTGTCTTCTTTAGATTCCTATTCCGAGGTGGGTGTGGAGACAAATCTATCACCACTAGATAGATTGGGAGGATTCTTGGATGCCCAAGGGGTGTTTGTGAAAAGGCCCACACGAGGATTAAGAAGAGTTGTATAATGTCAATGACATGATTTGACTGCGTCCAGGTTGTTGCATCAAATTTGGAAAAGAGGACAAGTAGCGGTGATAAATCATTTGAAATCATGCGAAAAAGGTGATTTTAATTAACTCTTAATAAACTCTATCTCCACTCATTAATCTTCCTACCAAATTCTTCAATCCCTCATCCCATCATTAACTACAAATAATAATAATAATAATAATAATAATAAGGTCTCTCGGTAAGACTGAAAGAGAGGAGTATATTTAAATGCTATCAAACTACGAGGACGGGTATGTAAAATTTAAAATGTTGGAATGATATATGTCAAAAGGCATAACATAGTAATATGTGTATAAAATAATAAACTGCAAAAAGTTTAGAATTAGATAGCAATAATCAGCAAAGCATCAAGTAAAAAGTTACACAAGAGATCAAACAAGCAGAGCTATGTAAAGAAAGTCTGCACAAAATATAAATTTGATCAGAAGAATATAAGATCATAACACCTTGAGCAAAGTCAAACTAAAACTAACAAAGCATTAATCTTTCAGTTAACTATAAATTTGATCTTGGACGTGTAAAGGATAAGCAACCAAGCCACTGGACATCCTAACCATCCTGTCCTCTGTCCAATAAAATCATGCAGCAATGTGAATTCCATAACAGGTAGAAATCTAAAGAAGGATAGCAGTTTAACAAAACGAAATGTATGATCAGTTGAACAAATTGTAGCCACAATCCAACTTCAAATACACTTCTTCCCTGTCTCCTTCCAGCGTTGTTTCACCTTGGGGAGAGAGCACTGTGTATTTACATGCTAATAGGCCTCCAGGAAGAGTGCCAAATTATGAAATAAATACGAAATTATCTATTAAAAACAAAGTTCTGCAGTTAACATGACAATTGACTCAACATGTATATCTTACATGAAAAACCCCAAAAGGGAGTAACCTATATTGATTGTCGATCTTCCCGCAAATTTGCCAAGGGGCTCTGAAAGCTGTACAAAAAAGATATATGCTACATGAAGTAGCTGAGTGCTTTTTTCTTCCTGGATCCACCTTCCCCATATAGCTCATTCCACTGGAGAAGCTCACCCATATTTGAGGAATCGGATGATACACTAGCACACACCTAGTTATGATAAACATGTTGAAATCAGCATCTCTCCTTGGGAATAAGGTTGCCATCTCAATGAAACATCAGTTTGCTCAAAGAGCACCAAGCTTACACAGACTTAAATGGAAGAAATTAGACAGAAAGGAGCATAGCAGAAATTTCGGTTTTGCAGCTATGAAAATCTACCTGTTCATGTGCATATCGCAAGTCATCCATGCTTAGTGACCGAATGTCCTCGCTACCACGCAGAGGAGGTAAAGATCTACCTTCTGCAAGTGCTAAAATTCTCTCCTGCAAATAGACCAATGAACCAAGTTAACTGATGATGGTCAACAGAAGTACACAGCATCACTTGACCGATTAAGAATAAGTTCCAACCATGTCTCTTAAGACTTTAGTGTTTCATATGTTAGCGATTTATAGAAAATTCTAGCAAAATTCCTTAAGAGCCTAAATAATCTAAGATCCTTCCCATGAATTGAAGATAAATATGAAAAATAACATGGTTTAATATTCGACCTGCTAGAGATTATTTTGCATTTATTCTCTATTGCCCTATCCTCTAATTAACTCGCTCTATTCCTCGCTGTGCACACTGTTTGTGAAAAGGTCTTCAGCTGCAAGTGACCAAAACCCAATGTTTTTCAACACTAAGAGATAAATGTGTGTGTCAGCACCAAAGAGGAATAGCTTTTGATGACCATATACGAGCTAATATTCTTGGCACAAGGTGAGGCTCACAATCCCAATGACAATAAGATTTTTTTTTTAAAAAAAAATTCTCCGAGCCCCTCAAACATCTTCATTCCTTCCTGGTGCCCATAGTCCCTCCCCCTATCCTCTACACCCTTCCTCATTTATCCCATGCATTGGTAGTCCCCATCCTAGCAATCTGTCTAATCTATAGAAACAAAGATAGTAGCATCTTGGCAATTGGATGGTCCGATCTATAAATAGAAAGATTAGATTAGATCATATCAAATTGTGTGTGGGTAATATTGGAATCAAGCACTAAAGTGCCAGCCAAAGGTCAAAAGGTTAGACTATATCTTCGTATCAGAAGTAAAATATGAGAACCGGACAAGTTGCTAATCAGCCATTTTGCCCTTATACTACTTACTTTACCCTGAAGCCAACTATTTTTTATTTTTTATTTTACTAATAAAGTAGATGAGATAAAGCCTGAATGTTGGTCTCAGATTTAGCATTTCAAGATCAAGCTCAAATCTACACTCCCAAATGTAACTTCCTCAAAAGGCCACCCAACAAGAACAACACATTTAGTTCGTAATCAAGAAGTTCAAGTTGACAAGGTACTAATACCTTCTTCTCCTTCTCCAATATTTCTCTGATGGGACGGTGTGCAGCAGTAACACAAAGATTCTGCACACGGATGGCAGAAATCCAAATGCAAATTTGCAGTCATTGATAAAGCATCATTTAACAACTACCAACAAGAAAACAAAACTAAGCAAACCTTTAGGTCGCTTCCTGAATATCCATCCGTCATGTTTGCTATTGCTTCCAAATCTACATCGTTAGCCAAATCCTCTTTGGCCAATATTACTCTGAGAATCTTTTCCCTATTTGATGCATCTGGCAGATTCACCATCAATCTGAAGGACAAATTTAAAATAAACAAAATCTCACATACATATTCGGTGTGCAGATTTACAAGCCAGTCCCCCCTCCCCCCACCCCAAAAAAAATTTAAAAAAAATCAGATGAATGAATAGGTACCTCCGAGGAAGCCTCCTTATGACGGCCTCATCAAGATCAAATGGCCTATTGGTAGCCGCAAGCACCAATACTCGTTCTTTATCTTTTGTTCGTAACCCATCCCAATTGACCATAAATTCATTTTTCATCTTGCGCATGGCTTCATGCTCGCCTGGATTCTCACGCCTCCCCAACATACTATCGACCTGCAAAAAGGAACTCCTATCAACTGAAGCAGCTCACCTAAAGGAGGATAACATTTTGAGTACCAGGATACAAAGTACTCTGATTATATTGTAAGATAATCATTATGAACTACTTGCTTAAGATGATATCAACAGCTATTAACTAACCTCATCAACGAAAACAACGCTAGGAGCAATTTTACTCGCTAATGAAAAGACTGCCTTGACATATTTTTCCCCTTCACCAAACCACTGTTTAATTCAAGGCTTAGATCAGGAAAAAGAGGGAACAGAAAAGGAAAAGTGAGTGAGAGAGAAAGAGAACCTTCGATGTAATGCTCGACATTGATATATTGATAAAATTTGCACCTGCCTCTGTTGCAACAGCTTTGGCAAGCATCGTTTTTCCTGTACCAGGAGGACCAAAGAGCAATATTCCCTTGCAAGGCTGAAGACCAAAATAAATCAAATATATAAAGACCAAAATAAATCAAATATATAAAGTCCAAAAACTTAAGCAAAGCACTACAATTGTCAACTTGCATGACATAAACCATATTGAAATTACAGGAGGACTAATATACTAGTATCTATGAGTTTTGCCTTCTTTAGAACTTCAAAACATGATTGATCATAAGAAATACAACATGCACATGCCTAAAAAGGATTTCTTCCCTCTGACAAAGGATAAACGGTGTGTACCTTTGTTAATTGTCCTTTACAGAACAATTCAGGCCTTTGCAACGGAAGCATCACCAACTCCTTTAATGTTTCCTTGACATTTTCTAAAGCTCCTATGTCAGTAAAAGTAACCCCAATCTCATTTGGAGGAATGACATCAGCAAGAAGCCGCTTCTCAAATTCATTCTCAGTAACCACATCCTACAAATGGTGAGAAAAGAATCAATTAATGGTTTGAGATGAGTAGCAAAGAAATAAAAAAGTTGGAATTACAACATCCATAGGAAAATATTCTACTAGCATGTGTAACTTGCAATAGAAGTAAAACCACTTATATAGATACACAATCACTTAAACATCCTGATTATTACAGCATATTCGTCAGCATAAGAGATTGTGCATATCACCTTGAGCGACTTTTTTGTACTCTTAGCATCATTATGGATGTTTTTTAAGATGTCAAGCCCGTGTCTAATGCTGCAATGGCCATCAACACTAGCATTAGCATTCAAGGAAATGGAGCAGCCAAAAGTTTCTAGAAGAAAATGTGAAAGCAGCTAGGGCAACCTTTCACTAGAAAGGACAAGCTTAGTGTCCTTTGCTGGAGCCTGAATTTCACCTTTCTTGAGATGATGACTGAAAGCAAAACCAACAACTTTGTCCACACCTAAAAATCAACCCAAGATCAGAAAAGAGATAGTACTAAGCAGAATAATCAAGAGGAATTCCAAACACAGCTAAGGAATATACTCACTTTCATTTGTAAGTGTTTGATCTTTAATGCATATATTCTCAAGATCACCGCACTCCAAACCAACGCGGTTCAGAAACTGAAAAACATATAGTGCAGATATTAACAAAGTTGCAGACATTCAATTTCTAAAAATTAGCAATTACAAAATTGATGGAAAACCAACAGAAAAGTGTAATACATATACGGTAACATCTCTAATATCATATAATCACAAAAAAACATTTAGTAATCTACTCTACTTAATTGTGTGGAGGCATGAACGGAGAGAACCAAACGCCATGCTTTTATCAAGCTCAAGTGGCAGGTACAGATAAACTTCTATCAAAAAGCACGCCTACACCTTATAGGGGAAAACTGATGGAAGGGCTAATGCATTTGTTCAATCTATAACAGTTCTTCAGTATTATACAATATACAGTAAGTGTGTTAAATTCCTGATTGATAAAGCATGTAGTGTCCTAAACTACTAAGTCTCACTGAAGGAAGCAGCACAACAACAATAACAACAGATAAATCTTCAGCTCGGGTTACTTTCATTGAGCTATATGGACCTTTTCCTCTATTCAGCACACAATGCTGCAACATTCTACATCAAACAAGTTATATCATCTATTTTTTAACTACTTCCTGCAGGTTAGTTCTAGTCCTTTCTATTAAAAATATCTTAAAGTTGAATCATTGAAATGGGAGCCAAAATGTCAGGATAATGAGATTTGGTGATTTGCATAAGAAAAGAAAAATCAAGTACTAGTTTAATGCTGCATTACATGGGATTGAAAGATCTAGAGGTTCTTGTAAACTGAAACAATCTTAAGGTCAAAAGAGTTCCTTGACAGAAGAGATTTGTGCTTCTAAACTACATATATGTATATATATATATATACAAACATGTGCATAAACAATAAGTTATAAACAGTGGAGCACACTTAAGATGATGCACAAGATTAGCACTCAAGCTTCAGCCAAGCCAGTGATATCATATAGGATGGGCATGGCAAGCAATTCTGCAGTCATATTGCACAAACATAAAACACTAGAAAGCACCCAAAAGAATAGCAAATTTCACCTTAAGTGTTGAAGGATAGGTGAAAAAAAAAATGTATATATACATATATATATATATATATATATATATAGAGAGAGAGAGAGAGAGAGAGAGAGAGAGAGAGAGAGAGATAACAAATATCCATCTAAAGATACTTCTTTCCCAAGTAAGAACCAGATTATCAGGTTTATTTTGATCATACAGAATATCACAACTTACAGAACGCAAGTTCAGAATGTTGGATTTTGCTTTAATGGTTTCAACATCACGATCCAAAAGTTGTTTCCAGTCTGAAAGTTGGGCCTCATCCTGTAATACTAAATCACAATTTATATTTTATACAAGCACAAATGTCATATAGGTATACTTACCATGCTGCATATGCCAAGGACTTACCTGTGGTAGTTGAATAGTAACTTTATTCGGAAATAGTTTAGTCAGTTGCTTCATTGTCTTGTGAGTTTCTTTACTTCTTTCATGCAGCCTGCTAAAGTTATCCTGCTTCACCATATATTTATAAATTATAACTTTACTTCAGGAAACAAGGAAAGTGATGTATGGAGGACATATAAATCAAAATTAATTGACCGGATAACACTACTGTCAAATATGGTGGGAAACTAAGAAGAATCATGGATTACCGATAAATCATTCCTTGAACAAGATGAAAAGAACCTAGTTCATGTCAAACAAACACAAACAACTTGCCAATGAAAAAGATTCATTTGTTCTTGTTGGAAAACTAGAGATTACCTGGAAAGCAAAGTCAAGTAGAGCTTGGTTGCACCCAAATTTTGTAAGAAAGAGACTGCCAGGATGTGACTGCAGATAGAATACAGATGAAAAATTATCCAATTTCTACAAACAACAAACAAAAGTTTAAATGAAAATAACAGAAGTCCTGAATGTTACCTTCTCTTTGCGATTGTCTGCCTGGGTATGGGAGCCAATGACAAAAGTGCCTGCTGGAATACATTCAAGCTTACCCTTCATAGTTTGATATGAATCTGTTGTGCCAGCCAAACATTTTTCTATGTCCTTCAGAAAGAGTACTAAAGGACCATGTTTGCTCTCTTCAGAGACAACCTGAGTAACAAGTTTGGTAAGTAATAATGACAGAAACCGAAGACCGATATACATGTGAAGAAACAACAGACCAACCTCAAGTAGTTCACTGAAGGCAAGTTTTTCGGTATCTTCCCATCCAGGAATGTCGGGATGAAGAGAATCCACTGATCAGAGATAAAAAAGAAAAGGAAAGAAGGAGGTCAACAAGATCAGTAATGGAGAAGAAAAATTATAAAACCAGAAAGAAGAACATAGCTCTTCTTATTTTCTCCAGGAAAATTTTGAGAAAGGTATGGATGGATAAGAGAGTCACCAGAACAAAAGAAACCATGATCTTCCTCACAAAGACCTCCAAGATCAGTACCTTCAGAAATCTGCTTATCAAATCTAACTCCAACCTTCGAGGAGCCATTTTCTTCAAAAGCAAGGAGTACTTTCCCCTTATAACCATAACTTGGACCTCTGTAAATCACCAAAGCAAGACATTAGATAGCATTAGGAAAAACAATTAACTTAACAAAGTCACAAGATCCTGTAGAACATAGACAAATAAAGGATAATCATATTAGAAAATTAGCAATATTGGTTAGGTCATACCTCTGACCCTGAAGTGAAATTCCTGCTGACTGTAGAGGATCAACATATCTTACCTTGTCACCTAATTAACCAAGCACTAGATCAATAAAATGCATCATGAAATTTTACTAGCAAAAGAGAGCACAGAGGCACAAGAGAGCACAAGCAAAAGACTTCAGTAAGAAAATGCTGAGATATATTTTATGGAGACATAAAATCTCTTCTTTAAAGAGGCAGGCATTTGAGTATATGTTGATAGTCCTTATTCTGCATTCAAAGGTGAAAGCGGGATAAAGTATGTAGATGTCTCCACAATTTACACAGCATCCATAAAAGAAGATGGTCTTTTAATTTGTGAAAAATGAGGTAGTGCAGGCCCTTCATTACAAAAGAGACATAATTTATCTTTCCACATACCTTCTTTGTAGGGCTCAGACTCCTTTGAAGGTTGTCCCTAAAACATTGTCAAGAAGAATATGATTGTGAATTTGACTTCAGTTATATCTTTAAATCAGCATTCCAAACAAGCAAAACAATCTAAAATGATGCATCATTGCATACTAGAGTAGTCGTATAGCAGAAAAAACACCAACTTAAACCAGTAATCAAGGGAAAAAAGCATACACCCGGTAGCAGGAGGGAATCTATTATAAGCAATCTAGCACCAAAGTGCTTTGCAAGTGCCTTCACCAAAGTTTCCTGATAGATTTCAGATCCTATAAAAATGTTAGCAGAAGTAAATTTGTCATCAGGTCGCATTCAAAATGGGATGAACATAATAGCATTAAATTAGAAAAACAAAGTAGATACCTGCTGGACCAGATAATAGCACACGATGGCTTAAAGATGAAATGTCTTTGGTAAATTTAAGAGATTCCTTGCATTTCAGGTGAACAAATGCACATGATAAAAGCACATTTTTTGTACTTTCACTGGATAGGAGACAAAATGTTAAAGAAGATTGATGCATCAGAAAAATTTTATGCTCCAACTTAGAGAAATCTAGTGCAATGGAAATACAGTTCTAGGAAAATAAGCAATATAGCAGAACACGTATACCGAAACATCAATGACAAGGATAAAAAGAGCAGAGACATATCACAATTATATTAGTCTAAACTCTAAAATACACTTTTAAAGTGAGAATGATATTCCGATTTCATGGAACAAAATGAAACAATGCAAGCTACCATATATTTTGGGCAATTATGAAATTAGCAGAACAATCAATTCTCATCCTAAGAACAAATAAGTCCATGTGTTTGTGGTTTTGTGCCTGCATTAACCACTAATCATACTGCAGATGGAAGTGATTGCATGTAGACATGCAAGTCACCTAGAGAACAGCCTAGCTTTCAATACATGCAATGTAAACCAAGCAATATGTGCATAATGGCAGCCAAAAACATTATTTAAGACAAAATCCTGCTAACAAACTTGGAAAATTGCCCAGAGCAAACCTTTTAACACAAAATCCTGCTAGAAGAACTTTCGAAATTAACCAGAAAATATTTTGACTTAAAACAAAAATAACTTATAATATAGAATTACAACAATGGCCCGTCAGCTTTGTGCAATTGAACTCATAAAGTACAAATATGTCTCATGCGAAAGCATAATGCAACGGAAGCTTATACAATCAAAAATTTTGACATCATCCTAGCACTAGAATAGCTTCAATTGACAGTCTTATCATACATATCCGAATACCTAACTGAAATAAGGCTATGTATGGCAAATTTGACTGATCCAACTCTAGCACCTACAAAAGGACAAATAGACAATATGTAACTGTCTGATTTGCGTCAAACTACCACAGCAATGACATCAGTAATAAGTGATCACAGAAAATCAAAAAAGAAAAATGCTAAGAAACCTCTTAACTGATCTGATCCTTAATCTCTGTCGCTCCCTTTCAAAGTAACATTGGTTAGTGGGTTTAAACTTTAAAGGGTCTAATGGAGTTAATTGGTTGAGTCAACTTTAGTCATGCACATTGAATGTTAAGATTAAGTTTGCATTCATATATCTGACATAAGGTAACTAGGTAAATTTCCAATGCAAGGTTAACTCTAACCCCCGGTCAGGGTCTGTCTGCTAAAGCACCGGTGTGGTTGCTTTACAGAATCTAATGATGCAGATTCAAACCATAAGAAAGCGAAAATGTAAAGTGTTATTTACAAAATCTAATGATGCAGGTTCGAACCATAAGAAAGTGAAAATGTAAAGTGTTATTTGCGGAGTTCCATTTAAAATAAAAGCCATACCTCAGATAATAAGGAAAACTATCAAAAGAAACTTGGGTGTCACTGGGATCAACAATAGCCTGTTTTAGACCATCCTTAAAGGCTTGACATCTAACAGAGGATGAAGTTGCTGGGCAGTCAAAATAGTCAGGGGATTGCATCTGATCTTCTAACATATGGTAAGCATTCCCAGCCAACTCTAGGTCAGTTGAAGGTCCTGCAAACATCACAAGGCAACTCAAAATCATAATTTTACAAGTCATATTCTAAGGTAAGCAACTAAAAAACTGTTTATTAAGTGAAAACTTTCTTCTACATAACTAATAAAACCAGTGCCAGAAGAACCCAAGCTAGCATCATTTCAGTTACTACACTTTCTGGTGATCGATTGTCCACTCTGGATTAGAGCTCCCTAATGCACCTTACTAAAAGGAAGGAAAGTTCTTGTTGGGTAATCTTACCATTAGGTGCCTGAGGAGGAAGAGCTGAACGATCTTTTCTAAAAGTTGACAAAGATGCCAGTATTGATGCTCCAGCAGTGGCTGAATTGTCTCCAGATCTGGCCTCAAAATGTAATCCTTTGGGAGGGGCATGCTGTCCCTCCAGGATATTGCATGGAGAAGACAAAGCAGCTTTACTCGATTTTTCCTCAGGAAGTTGCTGAAAAATCTAATCGACATATCAAGGAGTTCAATTACCAATGAATTAATAGGCATACAATATTTATCCTCCTTATCCAAAATATAGATAACCCGAACCCCTCAAATTATCTGGGGCCAGCTGCTTCATAGTTCATAATCATGTAAACTCAAAATCTAACGCAAACAGCTCATCAAATTTATATGACCTTATAATTTGACACGCCATGAAAAGGGAAGAAAGGACCATCTGTTAGAAGGGAGAGACGCAGAGACATTTGACTCATAAAATAGCACACCAAAAAAGCCTAAAATTTTTCAAAATCACAAGTGCAGAGGAAATGCAAGACACTAGTGCACACATTTGAGAAGGATACATAAGCATGTCTTCTTGATGAACTAAAAACAACTTCATCTCCTGCAGTCAATATAACATTAGAATTTTTCTCGACGATCTTCCCATTTACATGTACAACTCCTCTAGGGCCCAAGTTTTCAAGTAATACAACCGATGCGCCACCATTCTGTCATAGAAGGAAAAAGACAAACAACAAAAAGTTAAAAGCCAAATTGGCTTAACATTGAAATTAGTGCATGTAATTTTGTAAGGACCAAATCAGTTCTATAAAAGAAATGAATAAGATCATACCTCAGATTGGCTCAATCTACATATAGTCGTACCAACAGACGAATCGCTCAATTGCAAATCACATTTCCGACTATGACCAACAGTGAAATTAGACCCACAGATAGGAAGATGAGGATTCTAGACAAAATAAGTCATTGTTAAGATTTCATTAGGAAAATAAGAACACATTAAAAAAGGTAGACCATTTAAGAAAAATGATTACTTGGGGAGGAGGATTTATATTTCATAATTGAGAGCTAAAGATGGTAGCAGCTTCTAATGCTCTAAACCAAGCTAACTAAGACAAGCAATGTTTACTAGGCTCTTCGTCGACCATTCTTATGGCAGAACATCTTTCAATTATTGCATGGATTTTCAACAAAAACTGACAAGATAAGAAGGTAAATTAGGGGTGGGAATGGACAGGAATTTGGGTAAGATACAAGTCATGTCAAATTTGGATCAGGTTCGAAGTCCTTCAACCCAGTAAAGACCTATTTGTAATCTGGTTTAAGCAAGGAAAATTAAACAACCAATGTTATACTTTATGGATCCATACCAAACACATCAAATCAATTCAACAAAGGAGGAAAATATTGCAATAGTACTTGTTTTAATGGAAGAATATAGAAGAAAGACAAATCAAGTTATTGAATGAACGCACTATGTTTGAATAACTAATCTAGTCAAACTATCACTATTAGAGCTCTTTAAATAAGAAATAAAATCAACTTAAATATAAATTGCATTAAAGAACCAGTTACAAGTGTAACACTTATCACTGCAAATTTGACTCTTTACTAGGAAGAGAAAAAATTAGAGTTCCTACAAGAAATAGGAGAAAGAATCCATCTTTAAATCAAATTATACTCACTTCCTAATCCAATGACTGAGCTAGATCTAGCATTTAATTCCAGTTGGCATGTACATTCCTAACACTAACACTTAGGGTGACTCAAATGGAATTATGGAAGTGAGTTTACCAGATTTAAATCTAAAAGACGTAAGAGTTCACGCCTATATTAACTCGCCTGGGGCAAGAGACCTCAATTATGTTCCAATCATACACATGTGATACAAACTGGCTTGATCTCTTGAATTGACTAAGGAACACCTACACCTACATTAACTTGCCTGTGGTGAGAAATCTCAACTATGTTCCAAATCATGCACATGTGGTATAAATTGGCTTGATAGTTGATACCATCCCAATCTATCATGAATCAAGTAATGGGGTCCTCATAATTTGTGATGTAGGCCAACATGACGTTTCTTGCAATCAAATGTTTCAGTAGTGATTATAGAATCCTTGTCCACTGCTCAGAAATATTTCGAACAATGCATTTCACAATTTTTGGGTGAATCTAGAATGCGTAGAAGCATATCTTCGTATTGACCACATTATCTGCCGGAGTGTTCCATGTCTGAGTTTTACTGATACTACTTCAGTTGAGAGTTGAGACCATCATTGAGAATTACCAAAGGCATACCTTCAAGAGCAAAATCTGCAATCGGTGCTGCTTCTAGTACATCTAGGTATGAAACTTAGGAAAAGATCAAAAAATTTGACATGAAAGTATACAAATAACTGAATTCTGAACACCCATTACCGGAAAATAGTAGGTCCGCAAGAAGCCTAATAAAAAACCATAAATACTTATTCCCGACCAACCTGAGAGCACTGCGAGAGAAGCTTGCCCCATGCAACGGTAGAAGGCCGACCTTTCCCGGCCCGCTTCTTTGGAAAGTCCACTGGCTCAAGAATCTTCACGGCATGCTCCGTCTCTCCCGGCAGGCCTTCTGCAAAACCCCATAAACAAAAAAGAAAAAAAAATGCATCAAGAACTCAATAAATCTAAAATTGACACCGCCCAAGAAAATTCTCAAGCAAAAACAAGATGCTTAAACCCACCTGGAGGAGAAGAAATCCCAAGAACGGTGCTTTGCTCCAATTCCTCCACCGGCGCAGCGGCAGCCGGCTCCTCAGCCAAATTGGCAGCGGAAGCCAGATCGGAAGGAACCCCTTGAGGCTCTTGATTCGAATTCAAAGAATCCTCTCTCGGCGATGCCACCCCTGCCTCCACCTGAGGACTCCAACAATCCACCCGAAAACCCAAAATCAGAATTCCCACAAAACAATCACTACCCAGAAGCTTAAACCCCAAGACACTCCCCAAAGAGAGGGAAAGATCCGACCTTGGAGCGCTTAGACCCTCGCGGTGTGGTGGAAGAACCGGTCGGCGGCGTCGGCGGTCGCTTCGACGAAGCCGCGGCTGAGCTCCGCCGCGTCTCCACCATCTCTACGCTGTTCCCTTTCTCCTTCCTCGCGAGATAGGTTTTCGGATCGGCAGAGGAGGAAAAGGGGAGAAAGGAAGCAGAGAGAGAGAGAGAGAAAAGAGGGAGAGGAAGGTAGGAGGAATAGATTACTATATAGGCTACTCTGGTTTTATTATCATTATTGGCATATATCAAAAAATGTGAGAGCGAAATAATAAATATTTTTGGGTGGTTTATTTATTGGTTTGGTGTGGGTGGTATAAGTCCATTCGGAAGAGAGGGAATAAAAGTTGGGAAAGGAATTATGTGTGAGGGCTCAAAATTATATTATATAGAATGAGGGATGTAAAATGAAGAAAATTTTATACCAAATTTAAATTTACCCCCGGTCCTTTTATTATACAGTATAATACTTTATTTCAGAATAATAATTAAATATTAAAATAGCTCTATTCTAGAATATAAATAAATTTTTATTAAAATTACATCTTATATCCAATAAGAATTTACTTACCAATTTACTCTCCATGTCTATCGTATCAATCACTTACCAGTATTTCATAAATAAAAAAAAGTATTTATTCCTTCATTTTATATTACATTAATAATAATTATTACACTTATTTCACAATACTAATAAATATAAAAATGATAATTTCTATAATAAATTTCTTATTTTGTTAATAATAAATATGAATTGCTATTTTTATTTCAACCCCAATTTAATACATGGACCAACCTTAAAATTTAAAATTTAAAAAAAATATTGGATAAAGCTACACTGCTTATTCTGAAAACAAGCAGTGGGCAACTGGCAACTGCCACGCAGAGTGAATGTTTTTAGTACTTGCAATATATCCTATATCTGGAAAAAGAAACTCCACTCCCTACCTATGTTCATACTTTAACCCAAAATTTTGATGCATTTTTCATGTATTGTATTCAGTATATCAGTTGCATGCAGGCATTTCAGTATGTTTGACAGAGGATTTGGACCTTACATGCCATTTATTTATTTTATTTATATTCTTTATTTTACCATCTTCGCATGCCAATATTGACTACCAATTGAGGGATTAATAAATATATCGGAAAAAAGGTTAGAAATATTTTAAAGAAAAAAAAATTTTCTTTCTCCAACCACGAGATACCAGTGAGATGGGAGCACAGGAGGCATGATTAGGTTTGAGTCAACCCTCAAATGAGTTGAAAATTTTACTCATGTCGACTAAGATTTGGAGGGTGGTTTATTTTGTGGGTGTGCGATGGAATCGAGAGACACGATAACGACCAAAAGTACGTACACAATATTTGGTAAGCAAAAATAGAAAGCTCAACAAATAAAAGAGCTTTACCTTTTATACGCATTTATTTGGATTGAACATATCCGGTAGCATCTGTCTCTTTTGTTGTCGGGTCCCCCATATGTATATATATTTCTCATTTACACTGTTTATCATAATTGGTAACGTAATTATGGATCGATTTTAGCCATTAATGGGTTGCAAACTTTAAATTTGCTCTCATGGAGAAACTATTGTCGGTCAAATAGACTTCGTAGACCAGATTAAATGAATGGAGGTTTCCCTTCTATCCCAATCAAAATTAATCTTAAATTTATTGATAATCTTAATCAAGTGGTTCTCATGCAAGTTAATCTAGCACAGGATAGCTCATTAAGAAGCATGGTCCACCAGAACTCCACATACCAAATGTCTGATCTAATCTCTAGTATCACTCCTTTTATATGGTTTTTTTTTCAAGAGATTAGGAAATATTTCCTTACTATATACTCTCTTCTTTTTTTTGGCCTGCAGAAGACATGTTAAAAGGGGAAAAATAGAAGAAGCAATGATACTTTAAATAGCAGTGAAACAATTCCAAGTTCCTGTTTCAAACTACTATTCAAATAGCATTGATTAGTAAGTGGTCCACTCAGAGTCAACCAAACTAAACGTCTTCAAGATCATAAGTAGATAAGGCTCATTTACTATCGAAAAATGAAAGGACAAGACTCCGTATGCATCATTATATTGAGGTAAAAAAGATTGCAGATAGTCTCAGACCACATACGTAGAATTGATTGACTACCATAAAGTTTCAGAGTTGCATTCATCTATCAAAAGAATCAAAACCCTTCACATCCACTTTTAAAGGTGTTATGATTCCATACTTACAGGCCTGTCATGATATAATTGAACTAACCTACATGGACAAACTAACAGGCCGGCATTCTCCGAAGACCTCTCTACATGGTTGCAGTGATGTCGATTACATGCATGTGAAACCAAGATTATGTATGTAATGTTGATTATCAAATGCGCTTACTGTTGACTAAATGGTTCCGAAGAGATCATATCCCATCAACAACTTTGATGCCAGCACGTCGATCCCATTCCTCGGGAGAAAGAGCATCATCCATGATCTTCTCCTGACCACGCCAAAGGATCTGTGCACGATAGAATAAACAACATCCATTAAATATCACCATAATATGGCGCCTTCAAATCTTAATTAAGTACATTATCTGCAAAGTGAGGAATCTTCATGAACATTTTGCTAACTTGGGCCTTAAGTTGGTAGAGCAGGACCAATTAAGAGGAGAGAGAGTACCTTGTCAATAACCCCAAACTCTTTAGCCTTTATTGAGTCCATGTAAAACGGCCTCCGCATAACCTTCGATACTGTCTCCACCGACTGATAAACAAATTAAATCAGATTTGTAGTGTTATTAATAGTGATGAAAGAATAAGTTTCTGTCTACTCACATTCCCAGTGTGCTTAGCCAAAAGCTTGACGAGTGTGTCTCTATTAGCTATGACCTGAGGAAAACAACCAGATATTCTTAAACAAGGATACAGAAAGGAAAGGAACTGCCAAAAGTCGAGCAAGAAAAGTACAGGATCCGAGAACAAATTATTCAAAAGTCAAAATTTTGCCAGGTTATTTAGTTTTCAATGAGAAATTCAGCTATTCTGTTAACAAGAAGTTGCCACAATTACTTTCAGCTATGACTGTCACTCGGTGAGAAGGCAGTGGCAGGCTGGAGGAGGTGTTTGTGATAGAGGGAGGAGAAGGGTGGTGAATGGTGATAGGGAAAGGAGAGGGAAGGGTGGGGAGGAGAGAGTGAGGGGAAGAGAGTAGGGGAAATTTTTTTTGACAGGAGTGAATTATTTTTCCTCAGGAAATAGGTGTTTCCTAAGGAGAATATTCTTTCGAAATTTTGTCCAAAACACTCTCAGGGAAAATTTTGAACAAATGCACTCTTAGGGTTGATCAAGTCGTTAAGGTTTTCTTTTATTCTTTTATTCTCAAAAGTGCAATCTATATACCATCATCTTATAACAATGGCAAATCTTCAACCCAATCTTCTTTCAGCATGCAAGTGAACTGGTGAACTAAATCTTCACAATCTTAGGCCCTACTTAATTTTCCTACCATACTTCTAAATTTAACAGATACTATATTCTATCCTTGAAAAACAATATTGCAGAACCTATCTCCTATATTGGTAACTTTTCAATCCCATATACTTCTCTCCATTAAAAGCTTTTTTGCAAATAAAAATACACAATTGCAAGTGGTAACAAGGATATGTTATGAAGTCATTTTACAACCAAAGTGTTAAGGAAGCTACTTGCAAATATACAAATCTGTACTCTGTTTAAGAAGTGAATCAAGTATCAGATGTCAGAATAATCAAATAAATAACTCAGACCTCTTTTGCCCGAATAAGCACATCACTTGCTGCCATCTGCCCAGATGATGGAACACGAGGTTGTTGAATCATAGCTGACATAAATGAGCACTTCTGGCATGTCAATCATATACTAACTAAATGAAAATTAAGGGGTTTCTGCCACCAACAGACAAACTTCACTAACCTTTGGAATGGGGCATCATAAATCTTCTACCCTTCTTTCCTGCAGCAAGAAGTAGACAAGCCTGACCTATTGCAGCTCCAACAGCTACAGTTTGGATCTGCATCAGCAGCAACAAATTTATTATAAGGATGAGATATGCAAAGATGCAAACAGAAGATAGAAAGTTAGAAACTGTTCTTCATGCTAAGAAAAGGTTAATAGGGCAGATGTTTCTTGAGCAATAGTATTGTCTACAGAAGGAATTACAGAAAAACCTTTTCATGAATATCCAACATTGATATGTCGAGGTCACAAAGGAAATTAAATCACACAAGGAGCAGAAACCAAGATGTGTAAAACTTTATATTTCAAATGAGAAGACCCAAAATCATGTGCAGCACATTTAAGAATTTAGACCAATTACCATCATAAAATCACTATGATGCTGCCATCACATTGCAAACAGGACAAATTAAAGGGAAAATAGCAATGCTTCTAGCAACTTCTACGATCCCCTTTGGAGTAAAAATAGTGGCAAGCAGATTGCTTCACGCCACATATCATGGCCATTTTGTACATGGTAGTGAGTTGAGGCATCACCTTAACATCTAATTGCCACAATAGGATTACGTGAAGTAAGAAACACACCTCATTTTTCAACTGCATCAAAGCATCATAAATAGCAAAACCTTCTGATTCCATCCCAACCTGAAACACATGAGTACATTGAAGAATATGAGAGAGTTAAATGATACAAAATAATCAATGTTATTATCTCAAATATTCAGCTCTAAAATGAAAGGATAGTAAAAACAAGTCATGTAAGGTGGTACTGATAAAAGTTAAAATAGTCCCACAACTTGTGAACCAACATAGGACCTGTAGCAACAAAAGCATCTACTAGATCTCAGTTGTATTCCCGTAAAACCACAGATTGAACAAGCAACCATGTACAGCAGTTCTCCAGGAAAAGTATGTCCATGACATAAGTTATGAAATATCTAGGTGACAGGTGTTCTTTTAGTTATCACGCAAACTATAATCTTGATGAGTTGGTCAAGTAAATGGCACAAAAATTTTAATCACATTTAAAAGGAAAGTAGAGGCCCACAGAGAATACGAGACACAAAATAGAACTGTCTTGAAATGTGATAACAAAGTTCCAGCTATAACTAGTAGGGGAAACTAAAACCACTTACAGTTTCACCGTCATCACGAGTTGTTCCGGTTGAGTTGATGTAGAGATAAATCGGCTGTTTTGGATCCATCCATTGCAGGTAAAGCAATTCCGCAATCACAAGCTCTGTGACTGCTGGCACCAACTAATCAAAACAGAAAACAGGTTATTCTTGTAACAATATGGATATTGTCATAAAAAGAAATTGAACAACATTGCTGTTACGTTAGTAGATAGAAGACTAAAGCATCAAATATTAGGTGCAACAAAACTATCAAAATAGTATTTTATTTATGTATTAGACAAACTTCTAAATGGTCGGTCACTAAAGAGATTGATCAATATGCTTCTCTTCAAATTGTCAGTAAAAGACCACTCTACAAGAAAATTCATGTCGGTTACCTAATATCCAATATTTTTCATGGACTATGTTATAGAAAAATTCAATCAAGTGGATCATCCTTTATGTGAGCAATCACAACCTTTAAGCATTTAAAAAGATTCAATAGTCGAGAAATACATGAAAATAATAGGTACCAACACTTACCGGCATGCCAATATAAACGATGCGCCCATTGAGAAGCAAAGATGGCAAATCCGGAGGTGGCTTTCTCGGCCTGTGTTCATTGTAAGAAACCGAGCGTTCCACCTATTCAGAAAAATGATCAGCTAAAAGCGATATAAAGAGGGAAAAGTATAATACATAAGAACACAATCAATAGCCATTTCATTGGAACTAGATAACAGAGAAATAGAAAATAGGAATCATCAACTCTTTACACTTCATCTCCTATCTTCATATATGCTACAAATTAACACTTCCCAACCATACAAATTAATTAACAATCGAATTAAAAGAGGATACCGAACAAAATAAGCTATGAGAATTAGTGTGTTCCAAGATAGGAAAAAGGCGAGTCGTATTTTCACCTGTGCGGGAGTGGCCATGAGCTTGGGGGTATCGAATAGATCAAGATAAGGCGGGAGATCAGAATCGTGCGAACGGGGAAGCTCGAGGCCTTCGGGATAGGTGGCAGCAGCGGACGCCAGCTTCTTGAGGAAAGGGTCACGTGGGTTCAACGGAGGCATGGGCACTGCTGCCGCCGCCGCCGCCGCCATCCGCCGACCAATCACCACTCTCCTCGGAGCCGCCAAGGAAGGAGAAGCCAAAGAAGAAGAAGAAGAAGAAGGGGTCGAAGAGGAAGAGGGAAAAGAAGCGACCGCCATGAGAGTTTGAGAGCACAAGGCCATTCTCGACTCTTCGACCCTCCTGGGACTCTGTGGATTTGGGTGAGCAAGAGAGATCTGTCAGCGGATGGCAAAGATTAGCCCAGAGCTAGCGAACTCCAGCTCAACTTAACACCATAATAGATCATAGATCCGGAACCCGACCAAGTACCCCGAAGTAGGGTGGCCATGGACTGATGGACCGGTCAGAGACGGGCCGGAATCAGATCAGAATTATTGGGCTAGGCCCGCACCAAAATCAAACGCCCTTTGGGCCGGTCTTTGGAGTGGGGAAACCGGGGCCGGACTGTGATCGGAAAAGTGGGACGGAGAAGAATAGAGAGCATAGCATCTATAGATGATATGCATATATCAAGGATGAGTGAGTTAAGGCTAAAATAATTGGGGGTGTCCAAATTGGAACTTAGCTACGTAGACATAGCAGTTAAACACTAGATCAAGCTAACTGTACACGAACCACACCCAGAGACCAATTGCAAAACAACTTCACTCAGGTATATATGCTTATCACAAGGTCCAACATCATTAAACCAGGCTCCAGTCACTGTCAACCTTTCTAACTCCTAATACTCCAGCAATTATATATTAAGCCGCGGTATCTATCAACAGTCGGTTCTAAAGCATTCCCTTTCCCTCGACAGAAGAGAAAAGAAAAAAGCAGGTTCTAAAGCTCTCTCCCACCCATTAAACCACCTGCTCTCTCTCTCTAATTCTGTGGTTGCCACTAAATCCTATCTACTAGTCTCACATATCAAATATCAAAATCTAGGGAAGATACACGGAATTCAAACTGTGGCCTGCATTATAAAGTTTATGATAAAGACTAAAACCACAGATTAAAAATTAAAATTAAAATCTAAGAAATGAAACGAAACCTCTGTTGAGGAACAGTGGTTTAATTACTTTTTTCCCTATAAACTGGTGAAACAAGTGGGAATTTTTTTAATATATATATAAATATGAGTCAAACTACAAGGACTGCGTTACTATTATTTGACACTTCATATGTAATATTTAAGGATAGTTTTTTCTTTTTACAAAAAGAAGAGTTCACACAGAATTAAGACAAATATTCACATTAAAAAAAAACATCGCCCCGTTCTAAAACACCAAACCATAAATAAATAAAAAAACGATCAACTATTCCCTTTTTATTCGCCAGATTTCTACATCAACGTCGTCATCCATCACCATCATCATCACTTACTCCACGCCGTCCCCATTCACCTTCGTCTCGTTGCCCGCCGCCGTAGTTTCCTCACCATCACCCCGGAACACCTTGGCGATCTTCTCCGTGGGAACCACCGGCAAGTACTCCGCCACGTGGTACCCACGCGCTGCCGCAGAGCCAACGGCGCAGTTGTACTTCTCCGCACAGTACGCAGCGGTGGGGACAACGATCCCCGCCGCCTGAGGGAACATCGGCAGCCGATTGAGCGACCGCCACGCGGCAACGGCGTGCCGCTCCGCCACTGGCTCGTAGCGGTCGTACATCTCCCGCGCCGTCGGTTCGCACCGCTCGTACGCCGCCTTCGCGGCCCCGGAGACACCTGAGCGCTGCACCTCCCCAGCGAGGGAGCGTGCCACCCCGGGTGCGCACTGCGCGGCGACGTACGCTTGCGATGTGGCTGACTTCATCAGCGCCGGCACGTACCGCCCCACCTCCCGCAGCGACTCGTCTACCTGCGACGTCCAAAGTACGACAACCAGACAAACCATTAAAACATCCATGCGCTAAAGCGCGCCAGATCTCATGTGATAACCTGCGACAGAGCAATCTAAGGCAACGCACTCCAACCACACAGGCATGCCGAAGAAAAAGAGGAACGGAAAGGTAGTTTCTTTCACGAACCTTGCGATCGACGAAGTTGAGGAGCTCGAAGGGTATATCGTGGAATCTCTCATAGACGGGTCGGATCACGGCCTTGACAGTGCTCTCCACGGTCTCGACGCCAGGCTTTAGCGGCCCGGAGTTCTGCTTGGCGAAGTCGTAGACGCTCGCAAAGCACACCACCGCTTGCATCGCCGCCACCTGCACGAACTCCAGATACCTGAGCCTCGTCTCTGCTTTCTCCTCGATCTACAACAAAACCAGATCAGAAACCCTATCAAAAGTATAGAACGAAAAGATTCCGTGAGGAATTCTTACGATTTGATCAGATTGGGAATTGGATTCGGCCATCTTTGAGAGAGAGAGAGAGAGAGAGAGAGAAAAGGAGGATTCGAGAATGGGGGCTGAAATTGGTGAAGTCGGTTTGAAGATAGAGGAGAGGAGAGGAAAGAGAACCGCTTTCGTCCTTTAAAGCGCCGCAGCGCCGGTTCGCTATCGGACGCTCGATCTACGGTTTGATCGGACGGCTACCGATGAATGTTTCTTTGCCGAGTTATGCTCGCTCGAACGAAGAAACTCCGGTTAGGACCGTCCTATCTGGCGCTCTTATTGCCTCAGAATTCATCTCGCCCCACGTATAGTCAAACCCGAGAGTTCGACGCGTGAGTCGACTCATCGTTACACGTGGCGACTTTCAGATGTTCGAAACCCACTCGAATACTGAACATTGTTGGAAAACCATGGATGTCGGCAGTCATGTCGCTAGTCTCGAGAAGGCATTATCTATATTTAAACAAAAATAATTAATCTAATATTTTTGTAATGTACGAAAATATTTTCGATATATTTGGATATGTTACATAGTTAAAATAATATAAAAAAAGCGATGACCTCGTCACTTCACGACTAGTCCAGAGCCCATCACAAGTCCAAAGCAAGAAAGCTATAACAAATCCTTATCAATAAAGGCAGTGATATGGAGTCTAGTCAAGGGCTTGTAAGCTCAAAAAAATTTGAACCCCAACACACTAGATGTAGGCCAATCGTTGGTCTGATCCAGATAGGCTAGGTCACACCTGAAGACATCAAAGTGTATCTAATCACCTCGGCACCATTAACTAGATCGTTTTAAATATGACTAGTCAGTACTTGATTGGGCCGGATGTAGGAATTCCTAAAGTCGGAGCTGCAGACGATCAACGAATACGATCCACAATTCGATCGACCGTCTCTTATTGCTATACTTCATCTACAAAGTCAACTCCTCCACGTAGTAACGTAAAGGCTGATATTAGCGTTAATCAACTTTCCAAGAAGCCTCCTTCCTCCCTAACTCTTCCACGATGTTTCTTGGGAAATTGATGAGAAAATAGACGCACATCCTACGTGTCAGCAAGGATTACCGCCCAATAAAATCTTACCGCAATACACATCCATCTCGGCATGTGTCCTAATTTCGGGCGTCGCGTACCATTTTTTCCCACACCATCGCATGGAGCAAAACCAGTCGTGATGGAAGTTGATTAGATTTTTCATGGTTTGCTTTTTTAAAAAGCTCTCTCTCAACGAGCATTTCTAACCCAGAAGATCGATTACTTCCCGAGAAAACTAAAAATGGGGTGCAGCTGCAGCAAGGGCGAGGATGCGACGGCGCCGTTCGCGGCGAGGACCGAGCTCACCACCTTATGTAAGGAGCTCGAAAGCCGACTAGCTTCAGAGGCCTCGCCGAACTCCACTAGCCTCGCCGCAATCCTGCAACCCGAGATCACGCAAGTAGTCCTAAAAAACCCTAAAACATCCTCCCTCGTGATCGACTTTTTTAACCACAATATGTTTGCCACTTTGGGCTTCCTCGGTGAGCTTAAGCAATGCCTGAAGAAGGGCCGACGCTACCAGGAGACTTTACGCCACGTTCTCCGCGGCTTCGACATGGAGAACAGAACCAAGAAATCGAACAAGAAGAAGTACAAGAAGAAGAAGTACTCGGCGACTGTAGCTAATCTGAAGGCCACGAAGCACGGGGGGAATCTCTTCGACGGGATGGACGTCGAAAAGCTGCAAGAAGTCTATGACCGGCAGCAGTTGCTGCTGAGAGATTTGCTCAAGAGGAAGCGTGAGATCAAGAAGAAGCTGAGTTCGTCTAAGAAGTGGAGGAAGTTTTTCAACGTGGCGTACATGATCGCCTTCATAGCCATCTTGACTGGCTCGGTGGCGCTGGCTGCCGTGGCAGCTCCCTCTGCGGCTACCACTGCGGCCACCGTCGCTGCCACAGCAATGAAGGCGGTCGAGCCGTGGTTCATCACCTCGTGGGACGAGCAAAACGGCGAGCTAGAAAACGAGAAAGAAGTGGTCAAGGTGATGCGCCAAGGCAGTACTGCGGCAGTGCATGAGCTGGAGAGCATCCGATCGCTTGTTCAGAAGCTAAGGAACGATGTCAACTCGATGAGGAAGAGCGTGGAGTTTGCGATCGGAGGAGGGGAAGAGGATGAGGCGGTCGCCCTCGAACTCGGAGTTGCAGAGATAAGGAGGAAGATGGAGGAGGTGCAGAAGGGCATGGATGAGCTGCAAGAGAAGATGGAGTGGTGCGAAGGCCAATTCCGGAAGGCGGCCGGAGAATTCTTAAAGAGTCTCACCAATGAGACGTAGAACTTTTAATCCTCTCGGGTCTATTCTCACGTGCATTTTCCTTGTACATTCCAACTCTGCATGCATGCATAGCTCTTCAAATAGGATGGGGATTCAGTTTTTGGTTCATCTATGATGATATACCACTCCCACGATGCCACGATGCATCTTTTTTACGTATGTAATCACTAAGTATGCAATGAGATCGTGGGTATATGTCTATATATACTTAAGTAAGTTGGTTAACTATACCACTAATCGAAGATGAACACTTTTTATGAACGTAGATATTTGGAAAACACAGCTCTTCTGGGGGAAAGAAGGTATGATCATTGTCCATTTTCTGGGTCCTTTTAGCTCATGCTACAATGAATTAAAGCAGCCTAGCTATCAGAGAATTATGTTATTGGGAATGAAGTTAATTATTTAAGGGACAAGTAATACTGTAATTAATAATATTCCCATTTAACGACTAATAAATTAGAAATCGGCCCTGGTTGCGGCCTAATCATGTTTGTCGCGGGCCACGAAAGTTTAGCACTCGAACAATCTTGGTTTGAAGCCTAGTCAATAGATGGGCTAAATCATAGAGCTTAGGCCCAAATCGAACTTGATCAGCTCTAATCTTGTTTTTAGTTTTATTTTTTACTTTTGTTGAGGTAAGCTGAATCACTAGGCATAAAGAGTTTATATAAAGTTAATTTAGTAAAAAAATCCAAAGATTTAACTGCAACCATGAATGCGGTCAAGGGTGTAATTGAGCTGAGCTTTGTTCATGCTTGGGTTGAAAATAATTTCGATCCTACCTTAAAAGTAGTAAGCTAGAACTAGTTATATTTAATTAAAGCCTAATCTAGCCAACTTAAAAATCAAGTCAAGCTAGAGTTACTTGAGAAGCATATTTTGTTAAAATTTGGCTTAAATTCAGACTTTTCAGATTTGCTATGCCGACGCATTCGAATAGACCCTTAGAGCGTTCAAACATAATTTTCTCAGAGGATTTACACTATGTAGGCATTCAAGCGAGCCCTTGGGGTGTTCAGACACAAAATTCCAAGAGGCTTTGCACCTTGCAGTCGTTCAAACAGCTCCACAGAGGTTCAAATGCCCTTTTGCGCTCCAGATTAGAGTTTTCTAGCGTTCGAACGACCCCACGAGCATTCGAACGCTAGACGGGATTTTCAACAGCTTTTAGTCAACCCTAAATATAGAAATGTTTAGGTTTCGGGTTGAGAATGGAGCAATGTAGAGAGAGGGGTTTTGTAAGGAGGCAAGGGGCTTTCAGAGGGCACACCTCTATTTGCATCTCTATTAGATAACAAACTTGAAAACCCTTATATTAGATATTACAATAGTGAGCATTTTGCATGAGGAAAATATTAGAGATGAGAGCCACCATTGTTTAGAGTGATATTAGAGGCGAAAACTCTTTGTATTTAATGATTTGCATAGTAGGTTAAAAATTGCTTCACTCGTTGATGTAGTCACATTGTCAAACCATATAAATCTTGTCTCTCTCTCTCTCTCTCTCTTTCTTTTGTGGTTTTTAGTTGGAGTTCTTGTTTGTGATTATGATGGGCACTTTAGAAGTTCTATATATTTACCACATTGGTTAAAGATTTCCCTTTGGTATTAATATTAGTTTTACTAATATTTAATTTACCCAATCTATTGCTATCACATTGGTACTATTTTGGGGAATTGAAAATCGCTTATGCTAACGTCCACCAATTTGACATTTTAGCACAGCAAATTAGTATGAGATCACAACATATTTGGGCCTGAATTAAATATGAATTAGGCTTGAGTTAAATCCGGTATGAATTGAATCTACTTAATCAATTTAACTCAAATCATATATCTAAAATAAAATTGATTTATTATTAATAATATATATGAAAAATCTAAATTGGCTTGGAATTAATTTGAGTACGATTCAATTGATTAAGTTTGACTCATAGTCTTGTCAAGCCAAGCTCGAGTTGGTTTAATTATTTTGACAGCCCTAACAGCAGTAATTCCCACGATTCAGCCCATGACAACCGGATAGATCTTCTCCGGTCCACGTCGAACACCATCTCGGAAAATTTGGTGAATGTTCCATGTTAATATCGCGTAAATTTGCTGAGGTTAGCCACTCACTTCTCAGATTAGTAGTATGAGATTTCGGGGAAGCTTCCTATTACGAAGTTTCTCGGGAAGCGTGTAAGAGAATACCACAAATTAGACTAATATCTCCTTTTCATATGTATTAATAATAATAGAAGTACTCCAGTTCAGACGTATCCTAATGTAATCCTTGCAGCAAATCCGACCATTACGGAAGTTGTGCAGGCTTTTCATGCACTGCACTATAAATACGCTCCTTTGCAAGCTTGCATCTATATCTTCTCCACTCGATCGATGGAGATCGCTTGTTATTATATATAGCTAGGGTTTCGTTCAATCTCTGGGCAGTTTAGATTAGCTCCGTGAGCTGAGAAATCTTAGAAATGGGTTGCTGCCTCAGCAGGGGGAATGATCCGACGGCCGCCAACCTGACCGACTTATGCGAGGAGCTCGAAAGGCGACTCGCTTCCGAGGGCTCGCCGCACTCCACCGTTGAAACCCCTCCGGAGATCAGGGAAGAACTCTTGAAGAACCCTAAGACCACCACCCTCACAGTTGACTACATAAAGAAGACCATGTTTGCCTCTTTGGACTTCCTTGCCAAGGTTAAGCAATCCCTTGACAAAGGCCGGCGTTCCCAGGAGTCGTTGCGTGACATCCTCCCCTGCTTCGACATGGAGAACTGCGCAGAGACTTTGGCTAAGCTAATGGAGTGGAAGACGGCGGGGAATCTCTTCGACGAGATAGACACCGAGGAGTTGCACGAAGTCTATAACCAGCAAAAGTTGCTTGTGAACAGGTTGCTCTCGCGGAAGAATGAGATCAAGACGAAGCTGGGTTCATCTAAGAAGTGGAGGAAACTTTGGAAGGCAACCTATACGATTGCCTTCATGGCGGTCTTAACTTGCTCGGTTCTGTTGGGGGCACTGACTTTACCCCCCGCCGCCATCACCGCGGCCACCGTGTCTGCCACCGCCATGAAGGCGATCGAGCCCTTCTTCGACAGCTTGTGGGATGAGCGAGAAGGGGATTTGGAAAGCGAGAAGAAGGTGATCAAAGCGATGCGCCAAAGCTGCTCTTTGGCGGTGCGTGATATGGAGAGCATCCGACCACTTGTTGAGAAGCTAAAGATCGATGTCGGCGCAGTGATGAAGAGCGTGGAGTTTATGGTTAGAGAGGAGGCGGCGGCGGCGGCGGCGGTCGCGGTGCAGCTCGGAGTGGTGGAGACAAGGAGGAAGATGGAGGACGTGAACAAGGGCATGGATGACCTGCAGGAGAAGATGGATACGTTCAAAGACCAAGCTCGGAGAGCAGCCGCAGAGTTCTTGAAGGATATTTCCCAAGAGACGTAGAACCGGCTAATCCTCCAGGATCTTCTCTCTTGTTCATTTTCCTTCTACGTTCCCACTTTCTGCATGCATGTGATTCAGTGGAAGTCGGTATATGCCGGTCGAATAGTATCGATTGCACATCCCACGGCCATGATCGCTCTCGCTCAAAATCTTCTTCTTCCCGGCACGTCACCCAATTCAATGGGTCTGCAATTCCATCCGAGAGTGCACTCGGATGGATTAGCAACACGGGATCCCTTACCCCTCGAATATAGATGTTGTTTGTATTAATCACTACCACACCATGATGTCTTTTTACTTTTGTAATTAGCTTTATGTTGTTCTTTCCTACAATTAACCATGTGAGTATAGAATGAGACTTATGAGATCGCGGGTGTTGACATTGCTAACCGGAGATGAACCCTTCTCTCCAACGACTGCTTTTGCTACCAGTGCGGAAAGATTCTTCTCTCTGCTATGCTACTTTCTTCTTTCTGTCCGGCAAGGAATCTTTTCGATCATCAATACTACACTAAAACAATTTGAATAAATCCGCAAAATAAAGTAGGTATTGGAATAAAGATCGCTTGTTTAAGTGCTGACAGTTCTTCCTAGGAAAAGCTAGCTATACATGATCGTTTGCCATTTCTTAGATTGTTTAGTTCATGCTATGATGAATTAAAGGACACAGAAAGGTAGTTGGGGAAGTTATTGGGAAGCTAATTAATAAAGGACAAGTAATAGTACTAAAACAGTATCTTGAATTCCCTTCTCGTTCTTTAGTATATAAATACCCAACTCCTAGGACAGTGTGTATACAAAACAAAGATTTGCTGTTTGACTCGTTTTAGACTGAACTACTAACGTCCAAACTAATGAGTGCGTCATTTTGACCACAATAAAGTTGTTTTATGTTGTTCATATCACGTCCAATATATATATATATTTCAATCACATAATTATTTTGATATATTTGTATATGAACATATATACACTCCTCGTTTTCATGTATGCAGACCGCAAGAAGTTCTTGCCAACTTACCGAGAAGTTATGAAGAAAGTAAAATTCAAACGAGAAGTGCTTCTCGATTTACCAAGAAATTATAGGGAAAATATTGAATTCCATTTGAATTATTAGTCCGATCCGAGTATAAACAAGTTATCTCGGATTCTTCTCAAACCTTGTACAAAAGTTAAAAGGTTCTAAATCCGATAATCTGCGACGTCGGATTCAGATCGGACGATGGTCAATGAGTTTAGAAGTAAACACCAATCTTCTTTCGCCTACCTTGGAATTTACGAAGCATCTGCATGCAACGACATAAGTAGACATCGTTATTGGCCGTTAGAACACCTCTTCTATAAACTTACAACATTAAACAGAAGCTTCCTCGTGATCCCTTCCGTATCTTTTCTTGGAAATGGAAGCAGTAGAGATAATGAGGAAGATGGAGACGTGCAGAATCTTTGTGCATTTTATTTGTAGATCCCAGCTTTGTGTGGATGTATAGCTCTTTGAATATGTGTATGTACTTCGTATGTGTGAAATTATAGACGTTATTCTCTTTAGAAAAGAGTCGAACAGTATGTGAGCTAGTTAATAACGATAATCGGAAGGATAACCACGCAAAATTTGGAGCTTCTAATCGGAGCTTTTACTGCGAATGGAGAATTTAAACCATCTTGTTTAAGTGCTGGCAGCTAGTGAAGATTAATTATATGACTTTATATAGCCAGAATTGAGCTCTTCTTAAGAAAAGCTATGATCATAAATTTGCCATTTCTGGGGGGGTTGTTCTAGCTCATGCTACAATGAATTGATGAAAGGAGCCCAAGGTAGTTGAGAAAGTTATTCAGAAACTTAGATGGAAAACTAGTACTAAAGCCGTACGGCACTATCTTTTTTCCCCCTGAAGTTGATCCGACAACAAGTGTGTCAGACTAATTATGGTTAAAGGACGTAAAGGAAATCTTTCCACACAATTAATTTGATATTTTTGTAGACACGCTTCTCCAGTCTCATATGCATGAAGGCAGCCGATCCCCGGCTCTTTACAAAAGAATCTGAGTTTCTGAACATATATATATATATATATATATATTTTACGAAGAAGTTATACATAAAACAAGTCAAATTTCAAGTAAGAAGTTCTTTCCAACGTACGAAGAAATTACACACAAGAAGTCTGAGTTCAAGTTCTTTTTCTTCTTTTCTTTTTCCAAACACTTCATCTGTTCAAGATCATTTCAAGATCATCGGCTCAACATAATATTGATTCCCTCCATCTGTCAAACGTCTGTTTGAGTTTACGAAGCATCTGCATATAACCGCGTGACATATCGTTGTCGGCGGCTAAAACACTTGCTAGCTCTAGAAGACCAGAAACGTAAGAATCTCTTCCTTGTCTTCTCTCGGAACAGTCCGAGAAAACACTCATGCATGCGCCGACCTACCCGGTTTACGGCTCCCAATCTAATGGGAATCTAACACAGATACATAACTGGATACAACTCATTCGAATCCGCTTGAGAATTTACTCAGTAAGTTCACTCTGGGCCCATTCGTAGGGTATATAACAGAGCGGCTTTCTTCTCTTTGAGAAACACACCCTTCTCGACCTCTTGAATGAAGAAAGACGATATTAGGGTTTTCGTGGCAAGCTAGGGTTTTATTTAGTTGCAGTGGTGCAATTAATTTTGCCCCTCGGATCTATCCGATGGGCTGCAGCTGTAGCAAAGGCAACCGTGTGGCGGAGGCGGCGGTCGGCGAGGCCTCAGACGTGTTGATGGCTGAACTTAATGAGTTTTACAAGAAGGCCTGTCGACATGTGTCAGAGTTCGGACCACCGAGCACGGCCAAGGAGCTACCAACTAGCGGCGAAACCCCCCTTCGCTTTGCGAGTGCTATCGAGTTCAACCAGGTAGTTTTGGAGAACCCTACCACCCTCTCTTTTGTAGTCAACTACCTAAAGCATCTCATCACCATTTTCAACTCCATCGCAACTCTCAAACAATGCCTCGATGAGGCCGCGCAATGCCAAGTCACCATGCGCGGTGCCATGCAATGCTACGACATGGAGAACAACAACAACAACTACTACTACTACTACTACAACAAGAACAGGAAGAAGAAGTACAGAAAGATTTTGGCTAAACTGAAAGACCAATCAAAGACAGCGAGGAGCCTTCTCGCCGACATAAACACAGCAGAGCTGCAAGCAGTGTGCAGCCAACAGCGGTCGCTTATCAAGGCGTTACATGAGAGGAAGCATGAGATCAAGAAGAAGCTTAAAATAACAAAAAAGTGGAGGAAAGTTTGGAGCGTAGCCTATACTATCGCCTTCATGTTGTTCTTAACTGGCTCGGTTGTGTTCGCGGCTTTGACTGCACCTCCGGCAGTCATCGCCGCAGCCACTGCGTTCGCCGGTGTCATGAAGGCGATCGAGCCGTTCTTCAACACCTTGTGGGATGAACGAGAGGTCGACTTGGAAAGCGAGAAGGAGGTGATCAAGGCGATGCGCCGAGGCGGTTCCACGGAGTGTGAGCTTGAGAGCATTCGAATGCTTGTAGACAAGGTAAGAATCAACATCGTCTCGTTAACGGAGGGAATGGAGTTTGCGGTCGGGGAGAAGAATGATGTCGGATCGAAGCTCGGAACTATGGAGATGATGATGAAAAATATTGAGGAGACCAAGGAGGGCATGGAGGAACTCCAAAAGAAGGTCGATTGCTACGAAAGTGAATCTCTTAAGGCGGCCACGGAGTTCTTGAAGATTATAGCATATGAAATGTAGAGCTTGTTCTTCTTAATTAACGCGTAGTACTCTCTTCCGTTAGTTAAGGGTAGCTAGGTGGTGTTCTGTATCAATATGCATACATACATACATGCATAAATACATACATACATACAAGAGAGAATAGATTAGAAATGTATGAGGATATATATATATATACACTTTCTAATTGTAGTTTGTAATTAGTGATCTGGACTAAGTTTATTGTGAATCTTCACCCTTGCTGCAAGGAAGTTGGTTGGAATTTTGGATGTGGGTCCTGGAAATAGTTTCTGTATTTTATATTATATATCTGGTATTTTAATATAAATTAAATATAGATGGAAACATAAGTATTAACTCATTAGTAATCCTAATTGCTTCTGGGGCTGAGATAGTTAGTGGGCTCGAACTTAATTCTCTACTATAAAATAATGTCGACTCAATTAAAGTTAAATTAATAGATAACTAAAATTTTAATATTTTATGTTTAACAATAAGAACTACTACTGAAAATATTCTTGGAAAGTCTCACTTGGAAATTTTCTATTACTTCTAGCTGCACGAATCAATTAATATTTATAATAAAATAAAGAAAATTTTGTATATAATATCCTACTATTTAGTTAAATTTGTATTTACATCTTATATTTTTATTATTTATAAATCGAGTTCTATGATATAGAGAATATATATATATAAACATCCTGTATTATTTGTGTTACTTTTTTTTTTCTTTAAATCATCTTATCATCTCGTGCACATTGCGGTAACGCGAGTAGTAGTAGTCCTCAAGATGTTTCTTGATTCGTCGGAGATCACTGCTGTACCGATCCACCTTCTCCTCCAACCTCACTTTGACCTCGAAGACGGCTGCGACTCGTAGGCGGAGGGGGTAGGAGAGATTTATTTGCCGTCGCAACAAAAGTATTAAAGAATTTGTAGAAGAAAAAAAAAACAGAGCCTCAGCTCTTAATTAGATGTATAATTCTACCAAAATTAGATGTACCTCCTCCCTTAATTGCTGCAAGAGATCAACAGCCAATGAAAGACGAGTATAAGTGCCATTTCAAACTTACACGTACTTCATCACATTAGTAAGCCTTACAGATTATTTATTGGTAACGGAGTGGTAATTTTAGGGTTACAACCAAAGGTACAGCAGATAGCTTAATTTGAGCCCGTTTTCTACTACTCGCTGGATTTAGTGACGCGTTTTATTTAGATTAGCGCTATAATGGGTCGGATTCGTCTTTGGTCTAACCGGCCCGTTTAAACTCGAAACCAGCTCGGGCCCAGCTTACGGACCCCTAAAGGTACAAGCCCATTCAATCCGTGCTTAGATAACCTTTTATTTTAACATGCTTAGATAACACTATTAACTACTAATGGAAGCTTTTTTGTGATTAGGGAGTCTAATATAGAGTTACCAAGAAACCCATTTTAGTACATCCCTAATCCACATGAGACTCTTGTACAATTAAAAGTCCAGCTTCTCTGGAATTCATGCATCTCATGTGCCCCAGTAAAGACCTCACACAAATTTACTGCACCCCAGTTGCCCACCCAATCAAGAGAGGATAGTTACTGAGAGTACTATCCAATCTAATAAATGTAAAAAAAAAGGATTAATTTTCTAATCCTCCTCTTTATTCTAACAAGTCCTTAATAGTATAATAAAAACTTAAAAATTTTCCTTTCTTAAAGAGTACTTCTCCCCATGTTCCTTCTTCAACCCCTGCTATTTCCTGAAACCTCCCCTTAGACTCTTGTACAAGGAAGACGACAATTGGACTGAACACAGAGAGATCCCACAGCATAACCCCAAGGGGGAAGATTTAATCTCTTTTATACTTTGTTTATATATATATATATAAATTTTATTCTCAAAGCCAAGAGAAGAGATCCGATACCCATCAAGATCACTGTTTCAAAATCCCTCTTTTTTTTTAACAAGGAGAAAACAATAATAGTAAGAAGACATAAGTTTGAGCAATCTTAAGAAAATTCTTTTAGATTAATCTGAAAGAGAACACCAGCAACTTAGCTGCGGAACTTGGTGATGTGTTTTGGAAAAAACCGAGATCCCACAGCAAACTGTCGAAGAGATCCAGAAAGCAACGAAAGATAGCAGTAGCTAAAAAATTGCTCCGTTTTATACTCCAAGGCTAGAGAAATCCAAATCATTTTGCACAGAAACAGTTTACTCCACGTATAACAAAAGACGATCACAAATAACAATAAGAGTACATCAAATTACACCAAGCCCGAAGGTCTTAAACCCCAACACGACCAAATTAATCCACTTTAATCTTAAAAAGAAAGAAAAAAAAAACTGGGAAAATAAAGGAGGATTTAGGATCTGCACTGAGTGATGGCGGAGCAGCCGCGGGAGTAGGGATTAGCCGATGCACCAGGTTGGCAGTTGTAGTACGAGGCGCCGCGCTGGGAGCAGGGCACACTGTTGCGGCGCAGCGCGTCGTAGCTGATGTAGCCCGAAGAGGCTAGGATGCGCCGGCTCGACTCTGATACGAGGTCGAACTCGGAGTCGACTCCGAGGCACTCACCGACGGTGCCGCGGCACGTCGCCGACGACTTCCGAGCCGGTATCCACCCATAATCCACGCCGCCGGAGGCGGATCCGACGGACGAGATCAGCGCGAGGGTAGCGAAGAGGAGGACGAGGACCGCCGTTAGTCCTGGGGTTGCCATTACCGCGTCCTCTCTCGAAGTTTTGTCTCTTTAAGATGGGGATTTGGGAATGGTGTGTTAGGAAGAAGAGAAAGGGGGGAGAAAGATTTAAATAAGGGAAGGGAGATGAGATAGAGAAATAAACGGTGATGGTTTTGGATGGAATTACGAGAATGGTATTTGACTTGTTGAAGCGTTATTACCAATGGTGATGAGCGGTTAAATTAGAAACTCAAATTTTTTTAAAGATTTTTTAACCACCGTAAATTCTTCTCTCAAAATTATTTCCAGTATTATTTGAGTTCTAATCCACATGGATGCCGGTTGAAAAATTATAATGTGAGTCACTAATTTTACTTAAAATAATATGCTTTCTAATTTATTAGGAATATATACTAAAAAAATGCTCACCGTGTTAGTGATTCTAATTGAATAAGTTGATAGTAGAGTTATCTACGTTTGCAATTAAACCATCTCTTTTTCAAAGTTGGCGTAGCATCATATTCTTTCTCTCTCTCTCTCTCTCTCTACCTACCACCCACTCTGCAAACTTCCATAACTTCTCGTAATTAAGCATTCATGATGCATGCATGACCAATGTCTACACTGATAAAAAGAAATCAATCTTTTGCAGAAGAAAACGATTTATTTCACGTATAAGTTTATGACGAAGACGACGACAAGAATAAAAATACATGCATCGATCAAACTGAAACCTATTTTAGTATTTATAAAAAGAAAGGGATTTTTTTTTGTGTGCGGTTAAAATGTGAACTTTTTAAGAACCCCTGCACTGGGTGATGGCGGAGCAGCCGCGTGAGTAGGGATTGGAGGAGGCGCCGGGCTGGCAGTTGTAGTACGAGGCGCCGCGCTGGGAGCAGGGGACGCTGTCCTGGCGCAGCGCGTCGTAGCCGATGCTGCTTCCGGCGGCCAGGATGCGCCGGTTCGACTCCGCGACGAGGTCGAACTCGGCGTCGAGTCCGAGGCACTCGCCGACCGTGCCGCGGCACGTCGCTGACGACTTCCGGGCGGGAATCCAGCCGAAGTCCACGCCGCTGGTGGCGGATCCGACGGCCGAGATGAGCGCGAGGGAGGCCAAGAGGAGGAGGACGACGGACGTTACCCTTGGCCTCGCCATTACTTATCAGCTCTCTCTCTCTCTTTCTCTCACTCTCTAAGTTTCCTATACGGCTATACGAGGAGGAGGGAGAGGGATTTAAATAGAGATTCCCTTCACCTACCGTGTGATTCATAAAGAATATACTTGCAATCTTACTCGATATTTTCTAAATATTTTTATCATAGAGCACTATACATGATTTGATCCCATTATAATCCGTTGATTGATATGGTAATAGTGATAAAATGAAGCTGTTGCTTGTAATAATAATCTGTGCACTCGTGGAAAAGTACACGCACAACCACCATGTTATCTGAGATTAAGTTTGACTTAGACATCTTGATTACGTTTTATTTAGGTCAAACAACTCGCTCAACGGTAGCAATGCACCAACTAACATTGAGGAACCAACCTTTAGCAATTGTTTGATGGTAGATATAAAATAATATTTTGAGTCTAAATTAGAGCATAAAAATGGTATAATGCTAATAATTTTTTGCCCTTGGTAACACGCATGAATAAATATATATAATAGAATTAGGTCGATGCGTGTTATAGTTGTTGGATTCCAATGCATAAGAAGTCGAAGGGGGGGAATAAGTCTTCCATTGTTTTCTTGGTTAAAAAGACTGAGGGCAATATCGTGATTAGAAGCAAAAGAATGGGTATTTAACGTAGCCAATCATAATGGACAAGGTCATACGTTTCATAGCTTCGGACTATTGGTTGGTTGGGAAACTAATTAAGAAAAAGAATCGCCTCCTCAAATGGCAGAGATGAATTTGCTTCCATATCCGTCTAAGAATCGCCACGTCAGCAACTCACGGAGTAAGAAGAATCGCCGTTTAAGGTTAGTCCACATCACATGGGCCTTGTATTCACATCAAGGGCCCATCTGCAAAATATGATCAAATATTGTCCTCAATGTGTAAAAGTCACTGTAAAGAAAATTGGAAGGGCAACCTTCAGGACTCAAAACATTAATTAATTACAATTTACCCCCTCATCTAACTACCCCAAATTACACCTACCGGGCCTTCAAAGGCCCAGCCCGGCCCGGCCCAACCAGGAAAGTTCCGTCGCCGTTTGCCACGTCATCCGGCCACGCGGAGACGAGCGGCTGAGGCGTCCCCATCTCGCGGGGCCCACTGGGAGGAGCCTATGAACGGGTCGGGAGCATCCGCACCTCAAGTCTCGCCTCGCCAGCTGTCGTGACGCCATCGCTTTTATCGCTATTATGCTTCGTCTCGCCTCCGATGTTTCCTTTTACCCAATCAAAGGCTACAGTCTCTTTCCCTGCTTGTCCCTCAATTTTGACCAATTTCTACTGCATATTCCCAAAATGCCCCTTCCACACAAAAAAGAGAGAGTTCCTTTTAGATGTTTGTCCTAATGCAATATGAATATGACTATGTATAGCTCAACAGCCACCACCAACTAAACCAAACACACCTCTCTCTCTCTCTCTCTCTC
This sequence comes from Typha latifolia, assembly GCF_019914945.1. NCBI lineage: Eukaryota > Viridiplantae > Streptophyta > Magnoliopsida > Poales > Typhaceae > Typha > Typha latifolia. The sequence goes on along the minus strand of NC_133087.1, from coordinate 17,703,033 downwards.
TCTCTCTCTCTCTCTCTCTCTCTCTCTCTCATGAGATCTCTTTTAAGGTACATATCTTATATTCTCTCTCCTCTCATGGCTACTGTACAAACTGGAAAAATATATATATAAACATGAATAGGAGTTTGGAACAAATATTAAAAGAAGATTTCTGACACATTCAAGACCAAACCTTGGTTGAGAGATGCTTAATATAATAGAGGCATAGCAGATCTCCAACACTCACATGGAAAATACTGCAGGAAAAGATCCACAAGTGGTTAAAATTTAACAGTGATGCTAATGATAGGATACCAGAGACAGTAGAGCTCTGCACTACCAGGTAGTTAAGTAGAAGCAACAAAAGATTGTAAGGCCTGCCCATCTATTATGTATTTCTTGTAATATTTGGTGAGATGAGACTAGCAGACAGTGCGTTTGTCCATTTATTTGTGAAAATGATTCACTTGGAAGCAAACAAAGACAAGAAACATGTAACTTTCTCAAGGAAAGAGAAGTTATTGGAGGTTGACAAAATGGATCAAAACTGGTGTGCTGACGAGGATAGGGCAACTTTACTGACTCTGTGTCGCATCGATTGATGGTAAATTCCACCAAATGGATAAAGATGACTTAAAGCATTTATTTAAACAATAAACTATTGCTGATAAAAGACAAGACACTTATGTACAGTTCAAGCGCACCAATTATATCAAGTAAGAACGATTTAGAAAATTTCATGGTTGGTATGATGTGAGATATCATTTTCATTTAATCATGAGGGAGTTGTGATCCTTACCTTTTGTGGCTTCTGCTGTTTCTGTAGTTTTGATTTGCATCAGACTCTAGTTGTGCAAACCAAACTGAGATATCCAACAAATATTAGTAGAAAAAGCTTTATAACATGTTATTCGAGTAGTTTCTCCAATATGTTATTTCAATACATGGTAAGACTATCACGACTCAGGAGTATAGAAGCAGCTCCTTGCACAATATAAAATTGTAAATGCTAAAACACTTGGGCAATCAATTGATCAACAAATTCCCACCAAACTAGAACAAAAGTTGCTTTAATGTTGACAAAAATGTGTCACAATAAACCAAATAGATAACCTAAAGCAATTTGTTTCCAAAATCACTTGTCAGTTTTATAATGAACAACCCTATCATTAAGATCATGATGATGAAATTACTGCAGCAACAGCATGACCACAGATCAACAGCAGATCTGCTGAAGCTTCACCTAGAATTATCAAGTCAAGCTGCATAACTGAAGAACAAGGCTTAGTCTGTCAGGCTAGGCAGATTGGCTGTAGAGTTCCTATTTCAATATTAACTCCCAACCAAGTACGAAGTTCCTCAGAGATGTAAGAGTACTTCAGAAGTTATCTTTTGCTTTTTTTGAGCTCCTTTATGTGAGTAACCATTTTAACCAAGCAGCTTATGCTCAAATCATCTCTCATGCTCTTACCACCACTAGAAATTGAGAACATCTTATTAGCTTTACCCAACTGCCTAGCAAAATAATCTTTCAACCTCTAATTTCTACAAGGATACCTACTCTATATTATCTAATAGTGACTTGTACCAGGTGACTTCCTCCACCAGTGACAAGCGGAGATTGTAGGTGACCAATGTGACGCTTGATGATTGCTCATTTCACTTAGGAACTCGCTGATCTCCAGAACTTGCTCACAGGACTGGCTGTCATTTATACATGTCCTTATAAGCAAAATTACAAGATCAACACAATCGATATTTGACATAGACACAATAACACAGTTTCTCTAGAGTTTAGAATTAAAAACCTAAAAGATATATATTTTAAAACAGTACTTTGTATTTGTTCTGAGAACTGAATGAGCTACTTGCATATAAATAAGCTGCTCTTGCACAAACTTTCACTAAAAAGCCTGACTTACTAAACAGGTACTACTTATCCGGAGTGACAGCTTAAGATTTCAAGTCAGTAAATTTTAAAATACCAATCCTTCTTCAATCATAGAAGTGAGGTGTTGACTGGACATATAATTCATCTTCATCTTCCTCGTCGTCATCATCATCAGCGCCTATCCAGTTGCTTGGGTGATGCTGTGAATGAGGGTCACCATTTAATTCAGCTCCTGTGTATAAAAGAAGCAAAATAAAAGACTTAGTAGTGCATCAAATTCTTCAGAATCCCAGATTTTGAGTACATGATAATCAAACCTGGAGGTTCACCCAGACGATCCATTTCCACAGCTTGCTGTCTATGATATTAGTCAGGGAAAAATATTTCTTTGAAAGAACCAATCAACCTCTTATACAAAGTGAACGGAAATTAAGTCTGCATAGATATCTAAACAAACAACATGCAAAAACTCAAGCATAAAAATGTTATACAATCTACTTAAACAGAGTTCAAGATTTGGTACCACTAGTTTTTAACCATTCTGCTGGCAAGCAAGTCTACATTAAATGACCTTGTACTCAGGAAGCATTAAAAAAAACAGAAAATGGAAGCTGCACTATGTAATGATAATAGAGGAAATACACAACAACGGCCAGCAAATACTTACTCTCTTGCGGCACGTGCCGTGCCGGCCAGTGGTCGACACAATCTGTGCTTGTGGCATGGCCATTTTTGATACCCAATGATTCTTTTCAGTCTGGCTTACAGAGTCAGCAGATGGTTCTCAATAGTGTTTGTAAATTGCCTACTAAAAGATGATGTACGGAGTAGGTACTTAGAAATGAATATTACCAGGAAGCATCTAATAAAGATAATGTTGATAAATCTGGAGCAATAAGACAGGATACACATTAGATGCATCCACTTGTGGTAATAGCTTCCCATGTGCATTCATTGTATTCGACATTTGTATAACATTTTGTACACTAGAACTTGGATTTCCTTCCAGCTGGACCTGTTTCCGTTTGTTACCTTCACTGCTTTTGGCAGCACTACCTGTTTGAGAAAGGGCATATATCTGAGACTACCTTGGTGAACTATTGTGGTAGTAACAAGCCGTGAAGTAGATAAAGATGGCAACCTGAAAGCTCTGACCAGATTTTAGTGTGTAAAGAGGGATGCTCAGGAACAGATGATGCATTTGGAGCTCTAGCATCTTCTGGCTCTTGTGCTGGAGCAGCACATGGGTTGTCTGCAGTGTTTCCCTCAGTAAGTTGTGATACAAGCATAGTCGCAAGAACTAAGTTTGCATCAAAGTCCGAATTGCACCCGTCATCCAATCCAAATCTTGGTGCCATAAGGATAGGTCTGCCCATCCAGAACACAAGCCAGAAGTGCATCACAACCAATGCAAGATATGGAATATAATGACCATGTAAACATACTCGCCAGCTTTTTCAAAAAATAGGTGGATGTCAACCTCACAACCTTCACAAAATGTTAGGAAGGCCTGCTTTGGAAAAAGAAAAGAGAAAAGAGAAAAATTAGATTGTTAGAAACAAGTGATACAGATTTTGGAGTGTAACAGCTCCATATGCAGCAAAGTTTCTTCTCAGCAAGAAACAATTGAAAGCTATCACATTCGCCACAAAACCACATTAACTAGACCTGTCCACCATTAAGAGTGGAAGACACCCATTACATGTAGCAATGCACTTTGCAAAATTTACAACTATTGAATTCATATCCTCCTTTGTTCTCATTCAGCTTTCTTAGATTGAAAACAATCAGTACACCATAATTTTTATAAAAAAATCCACTTATGAGGGCTTTTCTAGCCAACAGGAGCATCAATATCATATCTTAAAAAATTACAAAAAAAAATCTCTGAGAAAGAAGGTTATTTGAAACCACTGGTAAAGTAGGAAGTGCCAAAGTAAAGGCCATAAGATCAATCATGGGAAAATTACGAACTATATCATGGAGGTGACTATCTGACAGCACAGCAAACAAGATTATGACATAAACATGAGAACTAGCATGTCAGTGAGGGATGGAATTTCAAAGCAAAATAATCTTCAAAATCTAGGATTACTCAAAGAATACTGAATAGAGAGACTCAAGGACATTCCCGCTCATGTGCGCCTCTAGTTGACATCTTTCCAAAAGTCTGCTCTTTGGACATGTGGGACCAGGAAACTATGTCATCACATTGAACAAACTCTACTATATTGGTAGGCATTGAAAATTTGATACCAGATCATTCCTCACCATAACAAATACCATATAGATGCAAACCTACATGTATCACCACCTTGAGGACTTTTTCATTAAACAAAGAACATGTTGGTAGAAAGAAACATCACATACAGAATTACTTAAGCAATGAAGTACTATATATATGATGAGCAGATAACCAGGGAACCCAGGATAACCAAAAACAACTTACATTATCATAATCAGTCATTCATGCAGAGATATTACTAATTACCCAGATACCCCTACTTTAGATTCTACCAAACAAATTGTTTTCTATGTTTCCCAAATATGACCACCTTCAATTCCTTCACGCCAAAAGTGACATCGACGGGATCACCAACATGGTTATACTGCACAAACTCCTCTGTAGGGTCTATCCAGAGCTGCGTGTGCAATGTGGTATCACTATCATCTGCACCCATAAACACCAAAAAGAGTTACGCCTACAGCAATTCCCCCCCTAAAATAAACTAAATTCCATTCATACACCTTTAGTAGGATCAATATAACTCCTCAGCTCAACAGCCTTCCCCCCAATCTCACTCTCTGCATCACCCATTCCAATCGCAGGCTCCGTCGCAATGACCGTGATCTCCTGGAGCGACGACTGGAAATTCGCGAGCAGTCGCGTCATATCACGTGGCCGCACGACAAGGCTGCTCGGGAATCGCCGCCTGTCGAGCGTAAGGTGTTCGATGTCGGGCTCGACGTTGCAACTAATCCAGTAACTCTTCTTAACACCTGGAAAAGGGGAAAACGATGAAAACCCAATTCAAAGACAACCAAGATATGGATAAAGAGGAGGCCAATTGAGTCGGTAGAGAAGAGTACCGTTGAGGCAATGGAGGGTCCATTGGAGCTTGGAGGAGTCCGGAGAGGGGAGGAGAGCGACGAGGCGGTCGAGGGAGCTGAAGGGAGTGCGGAGAATGGCGGTGATGGATTTGAGGAGGAAGCTGCATTGGATTGGGAAGGAGGTGGAAGAGGAGGAATTGGAGACCGAGAAGCGGTCGAAGAAGTCTGGGGTGAAGAAGATGGTTTGGTACGCGGAGCGAGAGGAGTTGAGGGTGTGGAGCTGCAACTGCGAGGAAGAGAAGGAGAGAGAAGACGAGAGGTGAGTTTAGAGAGAGAGAGAGAGAGAGAGAGAGAGAGAGAGAGAGAGAGAGAGAGAGAGAGAGAGAGAGAGAGAGGGGAGACCTTGGAAGCGGAGGCTTGGAGGACGAGCTCGGAACCGACGCGTGCGAGGCACGTGATGGAGCGGATGAACGTCTTGAGGGCGTTCCCGCTTAGGGAGAGCTCCATTTCGATGAGAAAAAGAGAAGGCAAGCTCTCTCAAAACCTCTATAGAGAGAGAAGAAAAGAGGGAGGTGCGGGAGAGATCAGACGGCTGTGGTTTGTCTAATTAACTCTGATGGTGTTAATCTAAATGGATTTAACACTCCGAATTGAGTAATAACATGGAAATCTTTTTCAGTGTTAGTGGGATTTTTATTTGTATTTTATTTTCTATAGCTGCTGCTCATGGATCCAGTATTCCAGCTTCATTCTATATCTTTTTTTTTCTTTTTCTTTTTTCAATTTTTATTTATAGAAAAGATGCTTACAACAAAAAGCTTGTTTGCAACCCTTACGTCAGAGTTTTTTTTTTTATTTTAAAAGAAAGAAATTATTTCATTAATCCCCTCTGTTACAAATCCTACCCATGTAGTGTCGTAGCTCATTAGTTGGTAGATATAATTTACAAACAAAAGATAATAAGAGGACATTAAGTGTGTATAATGTTTAGAATTTTTAGGTAGGGAGGGGAAATATTTGTCGAAGTACTCACATGCAAGAGCCACGTCCGTCTAACGAGCTGCAGACAGGTTGCGTGATATAAAGGGCCAATAACAGCACATAAGTTGATTTTAAAATATAGTAGCAAAATTATATAGAAATATAAATTAAAATGGTTTGTAAGTCTATTTTCTTGCATGATGTAATAAACAAAGACCCATAAAATGTGTTGGGTCTGTAGCACAAAATTCCAAATAGAAATCAATAAAAAAAAAAAACCCCTGCAAAGAAGTATTAATTTGTTTTTTTTTTCTTCCATTCACTACTTTAGCAACATAGCTATGGGACAAATGATTTCTGGATTACAGGCATTTTTAAGTAATCTATATCATGATGAATAGTTTTGATAAATTAAATTATGTCCTGTATTGGTACCATTAGAACTATTAAAATCAACATCAGATTCGTCGAGAAGATGGTGAAATGAACATGCCGAGGCCACAGCATCCTCCACAAGTCCAGACCAAAGAAATTAAACCGCCTGAGAGAAAAATCCAAAAGCTTGCCAGCGAACTCACTCGATCCCGTGGAATGAAGGAAGAACAGCAACAAGTGGATCTCCATAGCCAACTGCTTCTGTACATTGAAGAAATGAGAACACGAATGAGCTTGGATATGCTAATAGTACAGAATCTAGCAACATGAGCTGGTATGAACGAGAACAATAGAGTTCTAAAATCATCAAAGTAAAAGAAAACTGCAGCATGTTATATCAAATATTGCTGCTTAACTAGGTTTATCACTGCATCGCTTGGCTCTGCATGAAACCATGTATTAGTATCAAGAAAATAGAAAAAAAAAAATCTTCAAGAACTAAATGGTATCAGAAGTTATTTCATTGCATTACTTAAATTCCCAAAAAGTAATCAGATGTCTATTTTTAAATAACAGAAATGAAAAATTGTCAGTTGAAAGTTGTAAGCTAGTTATATGAAAGCAACTTTAGATTCACTAATCATTTGACTTAAATCAAATTATACTACTAGTTTGAAAAGCTAGCTAAAAGAGTCAACTAATTCCATTCAACATCAGCACATCTTGCCACCTTCAACAAAACATGCAGTTGAGAACTGCTTACTTATGTCATGGTATGGGACAAAAATCACCAAGTATGAGAGTCAATGGGTAGTCTAGTAGTGATGATAAGATACAGTAGGGAAAAGTGGGATCTGAAAAATGGGAATCAAATGGTTGTAGGCAATTATAACATAAAGTAGCAAGGAGATGGAACCAACTATGAAAGCTATATTCGATCTTTACCCACTTCTTAGTTGTTGCCTACATAGAGTAGATTGGGATATCCAGCACCAAGAAGTATACCTATTCATCATCTCCATGAAGGCAGGAGAATTGGTGTGTGGAGGGAAGATAGAGAGATATTTACTGTTAACTGAGAGGGTGTTGTTTGAAGATTAAAAAATTACCTCCATCCTTGTAGAGGACCATCAATATTTCTCCAGCCACATCTGACTGATCAAGGAAAGGATGGTACCCATAAGAAATGCAAGGATATAATTAAGGTGACAAGACATAGGTGAATAATGGAAGTATAACTCACTCTAACAGGTAGTTCATTGCCAAATTGATCCAGGAACCCAATGGTCTGTCCTTCTTTAATAAGGTCGCCCTGTTTTTGCCATTAACTTAGTATTTGGTTCAAGAATGAAGAAGTTCCAAATGCAAAATTGTTGTTGCATAAGGTCGCCCTGTTTTTGCCATTACCTCTTTACAGCTTGGAGGTTGTTTCTTTCCTTTTAATGTTCTTCCCCTTCGAAATGTACCAACCTGGAAAGGGTGTGGGAGCTCAAATGTACACTGTTTCACTATCCTAATTAATGAAACAACATACTTGGATCATACATACCGTAGGAGATGATACAATCACATATGCATTTGATCCAGAAGCCTCTAGAGAAGCAAGCTTTGATGCCTTTGCAGAAGAAACATTTGCAAATGGACTGGTTTCTGCAGCAGGGGATTTTGGTGGCACAACTGGTTGTGCAGCAGGGGAGGACTCATTCATAGGCTCACTTGGAATAGGAGGTGCCATAGTGGGTGAGACAATTGGAGGTGTAGGAGGAGGTGAATCATTGGGAATTCCCATGCCTCTTTTCAGATGCAATTCGAAATTGCCGATCTGAACTATCCAGAAATGTATCAGTTAAGTAAATTTTGCATAAAAAGCATATAAATAACTAAACAGAGAAAGACCTAGCACATCCGAGATCACGATAGTTAGACAAGAGACCGTCTAAATTATTAAGCTTCACCAAGTATTTTGCAATGGTTGCTACATCAACAAGTTCGTAGCTAAAAACTTACCCTGCAATTCATCTAAGAAATTGACGTGGTTACATGGTTACTTAAATGTGAATGATCAAGATCCAGGTGAAGATGGCAATCGTACTGTAGCATAGCTCCAAGAAAGTTTGAGTGAAGTGCACCTCCAAAAATAGAAGTGGGAACAAATAAAACTCTGAGCACTGGAAGTAAAGTTTGAAAAATATATTGCTCCCTAGGAAGCCGACAGGAGGAAAAGAAAAGGGAAAAGAAAAACCAAATCCAAGGTCCAAAAAGCTAAGATTGCATGCCCGCTATGCAGCTACATACAACCCATCTGACTTGAACTCAAAGAGTCTGACAAAATGTCAACATATTTGCACATCTGGCTATTACTCTAAACTCTAAAGTATTCTATCAAAATCGGTCTCAGAAATGATCATGAAACATAGATATCATTCTCTCATAAATTCAATTTTATAATAATCCTAGGAATAGGCTGCTAGAACAATCTAACAGCATTCATCAAATGATGTTGAATATCTTATGATTAGATAAATTTATTTGCTTACTCAGCTGTAACAATACCTTCAATTTTAGCTCAGCTATGCTGGTTTCATCACAGACTTCTGATACCAATGCCTGCAAGTAAAACAGAAAACTGCGTCAAAAGTTAAGTCAAGTTACCATGTGAATGTTGCATTCACAAATTATGTGGACCCCTCACTTAGAATAGAAAAATAAACGATGTTCAATTAGTCTTCAATCAGAAAACGTGAAAACTTGCATGGCCACTAATTTTCACCTACTTCAATCATTGTCATCATTGACTTATTATTAACTATTTTCTGTTGAGAAACATACAAGGAGGGATTTTAACTGAGATAGTCAAAAGATGTTTAGCCTCCTGAGCACTTTCTTATTTATTAACTGAAACAACTCTATGATCCTATTACCCTTGGGTGAGATGCCTTCTTAATTCTTACTGCTTGCAGTCGTGTCACATGGGAAATGTATTATATACCTTTTAGTCTCATCTTTATTTTTCTCTAAATGAACAAAAACATCAAAATATTATGTGTCACTCCATATCTGACCACATAACCAAAATGTATCATGACCATAAACCGAAGGTATATGATAAAACCAAATCATAAAGCAAAAGTTGACCTCAAAGCCACTAGGAAAAGTTGATTTCTGCACACTTTGGGACTCCAATGGTGTATCTGAAATCTTATCTGAAGTGACTGCTGCATCCAAGGAAGATATCCATCAGTTTGCACATAGAATGGGAATGCTCACAGCTCAGTATGTATAATGCAATGGGTTTAAAAAAAAAAAAAAACTTGCAGCTGGAGCATATCTTGATAAATTAATAATAATGAGAAGCGATTTCTAGAAGGCAAAATAACTACTCCAAAAAAATAATTTTTGTTACATAAGCTAAGATTGATGTATGGAACAAATTGCATCTTTCCTTCTTTTCTTTTATAATCTCTCAAATTTACATCAGATTCCACAAATTCCAGCTTGCCAGCTTATGCAATTTGAGCAACAAGAGCGTAACTTCTAGAAAATAAGGTCATTTATAACAAAATAGCTGCATACGTGATAAAGATAATGTATTAGATAAGAATATGCCAAGTAATATAACAACAATTTTTGTGTTTTTAGAGGATCTCATTATTTTATCCATTCCTTGAAACTTGAAAGCTTTTTTCTGGTCTAGTACAAAAGGCAAGGGTACTAAAAATAATATAATTTATAAATAAGGTCAGGCAAGTCATAGAAACAATCTCCTACATCATCTTTAGAAACTTAAAGTAAATGATCTAAAAAACTTTTGGTGCACTTCTGGCTTGCCTTTTGTATCGATATTAAATTGACCATAGTTTTCACCTTTGCATCAAGGTCATATCTACCATTTCGTTATTCTGATAATACTGAACCAATTTCATTCCACCATTATTTTCAACTAGCTGGATTGTGTATCTAGAAATGCAAAAGCAGCTTTACAACTGTCTCATTTTCAACAAATTATAATGATCCAAGAAAATTGCTCTTGGATAATTAAAAGTTGTAAACAGTGAGTAACGTGCCGCTGAAGACTGATATACTGCTTCAATTCGTATAAAAAAGATTTATTATATAGTATCCCTCAAAGAAATTTCTACAGATAAGCCTTAGAAAGACAAGAATGAGAGGAAAAGGTGAGTCAAAATAATGAAATAAAAGTCTATTAAACTGATACCATAAATTCCTAATAAGAGTGCAATGATATTAATCAGAAGAAAAGGAACTAAAACTGAAAGAAATATGACTAATCAACTAACCATTAGATGCCAGAACAGATGTACTCTGAGAGGCGTTTAGAAATGGTAAAAATGATCCTTTTCTAGTCAATCTCACCGCTGGAGCTCGAGAAAACAAGTGTGTTTTACTTCTGGATAGATGAGCAAAACCAGGCTTCTCCAAGAAAGACTCCGAATGTTGCGTTCCCACTATAGCACCAGAGAAGTAAGAATTGCCGTATTTCAAACATCGTAAACCAAGCAAAAATTTCAAATTAAATCCCAGAACAGTGTTACAAACAAACTAAAGTACATTCATCAACCCACTAATCTGCTGTATTTCCAATTTAAAAACCGAAACAACTGAGCAAAAACAGCTCGATTTCTAATGGTACCCCCCCACCATAAAGCGATTCGGACCAAGTAGAACAATTGTTGTAGTCGTGCAGGAATCAAGGACTATAATAGATCCAAACCATCAAATTGTATGAGTCTGAGCAGCTAAAAATGGAGGAAAAGATACTACCATGGATAGGACGGAGGAAGGCAGCGGCTTCCATGGAGGCGGCGGATCTGGAGAAGAGAAGTGCGGAAGGAGATGGAGAGATTAAAGGAGAGAGAGTTGATGCGATGGTAGTTGCATAGGATTAAGAAGAGTGCATTCGGATCGCGGGGCGCCCTCGACTCCTCGAGGTTTCCGCCAATGTCATAAATTTCTCCGTATGTGTTTGAATCGTGGCGTCCTCTCGGCTCTCGTTTTGGTCGGACGGTCGGACGAAATCTCTCCTACGATTGCTGCTGTTGATTCTGACAGGCCCAAGCTTAGTGGGCTAGATTCGTAGGCCCAATTACGGCCTGGATCCGCTAATATTTAAATTTATTCTCTCACGTACGGATCCCCCAACCCCCTGCCCAATGCGGTAAGAGATTAAAATAGACTAATCTTTATATTTAGCCTATAATTAGCCTACGGCTTGATTTTGATTCTAACATGCCCAAATCTTGGAATGCTAGAATTTTAACCTCGTTAAGCTAATAAAAAAAATATAGATTAAATTACATGGGCACTCTCTAAACAATAGTATAATATCACACTATTCGCGTTTTTTTTTAGAAAAAAAACCGATAGTAATACCTCTAGACTATTGAAAAGAAAATGATTAGATTATTTTATTTTATTCTGGATTATTTTGAATTGAACCTAAAATTTCGAATAAAAAGTATATAATATTAACATTTTATTTTATTTAAAATAAAAAAATTATATATTAATAATATATTTTAAGTTAGAGATAATCAACCTACTTTAAAGTAATAATTAAAGTTATTTGTTTTCTTTATTAAGTATAATGATGTAATTTTGTATAGTTAGCCCATTCATAAAACGACCCACTAAAATATTAGGGTTTTGTGTGATTGATTCACTATAAATACGACTTTAGGCGCCTCTCTCTTCTCTCCGCCGTAGCCGTTCTACTCTCTTCACGATACTAAGGTACTCTCTATTTCTTCACAGATCTTAATAACTTGATGCTAAGATTCCTGCGGCTAACTCACTTGGATGATAACTGTATTTGCTATATTCGAGAATAGAATTTAAGTTCTTAACCCTAGGATTGTAAAGTAGGGAGTAAGATTTCTATGGATAGGTCTTTTTTTTTATATTATCCATCTCTCACGGTGTTAATCTCTGAGGTGTTGATGTTTGATGGAAGATCTAAGTATGGAAACAAATTAGTGTCTACCGATTAAATTTGCGCTGATAGATGGCACTTTGTTGGTTAATTTGATCTCCTCGGAGTCGCGAGAAAATTGTGCATATTGATATGAATATTAAATAGATTTTTTCTGAACCAGCAGAATCGAACTAAATTGGGGAAAATTGGTTTGTATTGATTTCAACTTGAAATAAGTTTCTTTCTGTACTCCAGGCTTTATTGAAATCCTTGGCTAGGGTTTGCACTACGCTGACAAGATGCAGAACGAAGAGGGTCAGATGATGGATCTCTACATTCCCAGGAAGTGGTATGATCTATGTAGTGTATTGGTGCATATGCTATTGTTATCCTTTTTTCGCTATTAACGGTAGATGATGTCTTATCTAATATCTGTTCAATCATTGGACTGCAGTTCGGCCACAAACAGGATCATTACTGCAAAGGACCATGCCTCGGTTCAGGTCAATGTTGGGCATTTGGATGAGAGTGGAGTGTACAATGGCCAGTTCACCACCTTTGCTCTCTGCGGTTTCATTCGTGCTCAGGTCTGTCTTTGGTGTTCTTCTTTTGCAGTATCTCGATATTTTATTTTAGTAGTTCTTAGAGCCTTAGCAAAATTATACATGTTCCCCATTGTTTAGCCTCACAAGCTCCATTGATCTTTTGTTAGTTGTTCTTGTTGAAACATAGACTTATTTTTTTATAATATTGTAATATTCATGGTGCTTGAAAAGTGCATCCTTGTGCGTAAGTGCTGAATGGCTTTTCTAATATGAAAGCTAATTTAAGGAATAAGAGTAGATCAGCTTATAGGAGAAATTGTACCTCATTTGAATGCATAGCAACTTGTCAATTGGGTTCACACGTAAGGTCGATCAAATATTGTGCAAGTTAATTCTACCTCATCAGATTGGAGTTGATGGTTTTGGCTATATGAGAAACTTTCTTGTAGCTTAGGTGAACCTTCTAAGTCAGGGTGTCTTGCATTTGATATGATAGCTCCCAACCTTCAGCTCTGCATTATTCAGAAGATATTTTAGGTAGTAGTAGATTGTTGGACTGACCTACTTGCTTTAGTATCTCTTTATACTACCATATATTTCACAATTTTTGACTCTCATGATCTATGTGGTACTCATTCACCAGGTTTCTCTATTTCGTCTGAAAAATTAGAACATATTTGCATTATGTGCCCAAGTTTTATAGAGGCTGATTTCTATGATCTTCATGTTCTTTTTCCTCTCTTATGTCATATTCTTTGGACCAATTTTGTTATGTTCTATATACATATACATACACACACACACACACACACACGCACGCATATCATGTTGAGGAATATTGTTATTGTATTAATGTTTCCTCTTTTTCATTGGACAAGCTCCTAAACCACCCTCAAATGCTAAGTTTTCACTTCTATAATTTCTCAGTTAGTTTCAGCACTGGACCTTACTTGATTGTATCATTCAATTTAGCCTATTTTTTGTGCTAAATCTCACTTTTGGATGTCTTGCAGGGTGATGCTGACAGTGCTATTGACAGGCTGTGGCAGAAGAAGAAAGTTGAAGCCCGACAGCAGTAAGATGTCACTGGCGGAATGAGTTCGATTACACTTCCTAGATATCATCCTCCAGCCATGGATCTGTTCTGGTTTTTGAAGTTATTAGTGATTGTTGCAAGTTGAAAGTTTCAGCTTTGAGCTGCTTCTCTGGTTCTCATTTGTAGTTTGGAGTTTAGGACTTGTTATCCATGCTATGTTCCTACTTTTGGACATGTTTCATTTATTTTTAAATGCAGTTTGATTCATTTTGAATCAACCTCTCCAAAGATTGGCTTACACACTCATTCTGATCGGTTCTTGTGTCATCCTGCAATGTGAATGCGTTTTAAAGAAGCTTAAAATTTGATAAGCGTGCGGTTGAATTTTGTTTTTGCTTGAAAGGAGTAGTCACTTGTAGACTAAACCATTCAAATTACTTGTTCCGAGAGCAGATGCCTGTTTTTTTGTCCATTTTAATTTCCTTTCTAAGAGGTTCTACATATGGAGAAAGGAACAACCAATTGACCAAATGGTTGTTTACTTATTTATGTTGCATCTTTTAATTAGTAAAAATTATGCCTCTGTACATGGGAAAACTAATAGAACTAATAGGTAGAGCCACCTTCTCGGGAAAATAAAGTTCTTGGCATGGAAATTAGGTGAAAATTCAAATGCATTATCCCAGTATCTATCCGATTCCGATAGCATATAAACAGGGATACTTCTATGATTGTATCAAACTTTTTCTTAATACGTGATTATTGACAAAATTATTACTAATTTACTCTAACTTTCGATCTATTTACTAAATCACTGCACATTTCTTTTTAAAAAACATTACTTCAACTTTTGTAAAGTATCCCAAGCTGTATTCACCAAACTTCAGGCTAGTTCTAAACAGGCCTTAGAACTTAGAAGGCAGTGAACAAAAAATATATATAAAAAAAGTTTAAGAGAAATATTATGAATATCTATGCAGTTGTATTTGTATTACGATTGACAATGCTTATATTTTCAGAAGGCCGTAATAGTGCGGTCGATAATATTGATAAGATTTCGTTGACCTACATATTTCTTTTGTTGTGTCCAACAATATGAATTGAGTTGAAAAAGGCTATAATTACTAGTAAAATTTAATTTTTTTTCTTCCTCCATTGCTGCCTAGTTAATCAGGATTATTGAGAAAGATTACTGAATGACTCTTCTATTGACATAATTGTAATGGATCGGCCCAATCCAAATGATTTGGGCCTCATACTACCGAAATCTAACTGTTAAGGTTCGGCCCATTAACTATACCAGTGGGTGAAAGTGTTACGAAGCCCATGAAGTGGTGGATGTTAATCTGAACCGTTAATCTCTATTCCAACAGCTGTGGATCTTCGAGTTAATCTCGTCAGCGGAGAGTGAGGGGATAAAACCCTAGGTATCTCCGCCGTCGCTCTTCTTTTTTAGGGTTTTCGCTTAAGCCTTGATCCCGAACTCTCCTGCCGTGGCGAAGAAGTCCGAGATTTAGAGCAGAATGGTTTGATCTAAATCCCTTCTGCATTACAGATGATGTTCTTTTATGCGCTTTCGTAAATTAGTCTCGCAGTTGTTCTCGATCTCTTGGTTTCAATCTACGAGTTTAATTTTTGCGAGCTCTGGACTGTTTTAGGATATTTATATACTACTTATTTGTTGGTTTAGTTAATTGATCTCTATGTTAGTGATGTAGAAATCCAATTATAGTTTATTTTTGGGGCGTGCATACGATTTTTCTGCAGAAAGCTTAGTCTTGATGCGCGTACTTTCAAGCAGCTTAATTGATTTAGATGCGTTGAAGTTTATTTTGTTTGTTTACTTTTGGAGCTGGCTTCAAGGTTTCACTTGATTTAGGGGGGAAAATTGGGATTTTGGGAGACCGATATGTATAATTGTGCATACGAGAGCGAGCCTAAGTTCAAGATGTTGGAAAGCTCTACAAATTCTATATTTGTTGAGTTATTGGGACATAATTTGTGGTGGGTTGGAGTTCATGGTGCTTGGCTTAGATGTTGGATGTCATTAGATGGGATAAATTTGCCCTGAGGCTGTAGATTTGTCTGGTGCAAAATTGCAAATTCGATGTGAACAAGGCTTTGTGGGATGATCATGATTTCCGCATCCTTACTCGCATCATTGGCTTTCCTACTTATTGTGTTAGTTTTGGATCATCCTGATGTGGGAATTGCAAACAATCTGGACATAAGGTGGGAAGAGATTTTCATTGATGCAGGTTCATGATTTTTTATTTTCTTAGAGTTAACATTGAATTGTTTGACTTCTGTATCGAGAATGTGTTGCTATTTTGTTTGGTGTGGAAGATTATATTGCATTATCGTGTCATGTATGTAGATGGGATTAATTGTGTATATAACCACAAGGAGTTGGCAGGCCCTTGTCATTAGGAGAGCAAATGATACAGTCCGTCAATTTTTCTCTGACCATTTCATTCCTTTTTTCTTGAAGTATTCTATGGAAAGCCCCTTATCGTTGGCCTTCAGTCTACTTTCCTTATTCCTTATTTAATTGAGAAGGTGAATATCAGAGTATCAGTGATTGCTCACTCAACTTTCAAATGTTTTTTTCTTCAGGCTAGGGGATTAAAGAAGCATCTAAAGAGGCTTAATGCCCCAAAACACTGGATGCTTGATAAGCTTGGTGGTGCATTTGTAAGTTCAGAAATGCTTGGTTTTATGTAATTATGCAATTTATGATTATTCTTCTACATTTCCTCTTACTTGATCATCTGTGTATTTATTAGGCTCCTAAGCCTTCTTCAGGACCCCATAAAGCTAGGGAGTGCCTGCCTTTGATCCTTATTCTGAGGAACAAGTTGAAGTATGCTCTCACTTACCGTGAAGTTATTGCGATCTTGATGCAACGGCATGTCATGGTCGATGGAAAGGTCAGGACTGACAAGACCTATCCAGCTGGATTCATGGGTATGTTTGTCTTTTGGTAACATTTTGACATACAGTTCTGCAATGTACTTGTGATATCAGCACCTTATGTCCTAATTTCGTGTTAATCTAGCAATTAATTGTATCTGAAGTTCTTACAAATACAATATTGTTGTACTGTGTTAACCTTCAGATGTTGTATCAATTCCCAAGACTAATGAGAACTTTCGACTTCTCTATGACACCAAGGGTCGGTTCCGTCTCCACTCAATCAGGGATGAAGAAGCCAAGGTAGGTTTGTTTTATCAAATTTTCCTCCATAGCACCCAAACCCCTGTCCCGCAGGAAAAAGGAAAATAAAAGGAGTGATAAAGAGATATTCACATGTAGCATATGTGACAAGTAATCTGCTTACTTAGGTAGCATATTCACGATGAATATTCTTGCTTATTTAGATATTTTGTTTCCTGAGAGCTCTTCTTTCTTTAAATATCTATTATCTAAAATTTCATGCAGTTCAAGCTCTGCAAAGTCCGTTCAGTACAGTTTGGGCAGAAAGGCATTCCTTATCTTAATACCTATGATGGTCGCACAATCCGCTACCCAGACCCTCTTATCAAAGCCAATGACACCATTAAGATTGACCTGGAGACCAACAAGATTGTGGACTTCATCAAGTTTGACGTTGGGAATATTGTCATGGTGACCGGTGGAAGGAACACAGGTCGTGTTGGTGTGATCAAGAACAGGGAGAAGCACAAGGGAAGCTTCGAAACCATCCATGTCCAAGATGCCACCGGTCACGAGTTTGCTACTCGCCTCGGCAATGTGTTCACAATTGGCAAGGGAACCAAGCCATGGGTATCACTACCCAAAGGCAAGGGTATCAAACTCAGCATTATTGAAGAGGCCAGGAAGCGTCTTGCTGCTGCTGCATCTGCAACTGCCTGATCGATCGGCGTCTAAAAGAATCTTGGTTCGAGGAGTTATGAATTTGCTTATGTGTTTCTTGTGTGGTTTAATCAGGGAGGTTGAACTGTAATTTTGGTCCCGCTGAGCAGTCTAGAGATATCGACAATTGATACTGCTTTTTAGAACTTAGAAATCTGTTTACATGCATGTAGCTCTAACTGAAAGATCTTGCTTTCTTCTGTTGGTCGCCTTCGGAGTTTACCTGTTATATTTACATAATAAGGCTTATGGGTTCAAAAGACGAGTATATCATTCTAATTGTTTGTTTCATCCATAGATTGGAAGCTAGGATATTAGCCTCGCAATTATTTCTGCTGATTATAGCCTCCAAAGGCCCAAATCCACTGTCCATCACTATTTGTTTTGCTTCAATAATTTCAGATAATTCATCTTTCGCTTCACTCGGTTCCCATTAGACTCCCCGCCATTATTGGGTTAAAAATAAAGATATCACGATGTCGGAAGTGCTATTTATATGTGTAGCTACAAACTGAAGCAAGTTGTTTTGTAGTAGATGATGGTAACGTTCGATGGAAACGTGCACGCAAAGTGTTTGATAGTATTCTCATATCAGTCTCTTGAGCGATTGGTTGAGCGTAGGATGGATAATTCTGAAGGATTTCAGTAGAGAGCTCTTGTAGCAACTCGTTAGTTCACGTTGAAAAGCTTATGCTGCCCACCAATTGCTTCTTAATTAAGATTTGTAACCAATATCTAACTCATCACTCTTGATGGCCCAGGAAATCTCTTTTCAAATTGACTTTTCCTTTCCTTTCTAAAGATGCCATTTCCCTTTCACAGTCTACTCACCTCCATGTCAGCCTTGTGCTTTCTCGCATTAGCCATCACTAATTCCAGCCCTTGTTTGACAAACGTCCAGTGACTCCCGGCGCATCATCTCTCGTTTGTTTATTTCTCATCCAACTCCTTATTTTGTCATTAAATCAGATGTTGTTGGTTATTGTTTTCATCGTGATATCAATCATAATAAGAAAGAGAACAAAGTTTTTTTTTTATGGAACCATAATCCATAGAATTCATAATGACAGAGACAAGTATATTAATTTTAAGCTCTCTTATCTATTCCTTTTACCCTCTACTTAACAACCACCAAGTTGCCTCAATTATTGAATCCTGAAGTGAAAACAATGGAACAGTAGTCATCTTCTCTGCCCGGCCAGCTTACCTTGTGCATTCAATAAAGAGTTTGCTTCAATTAGTTTGGCCTCACATGAGAAGAGAGCTTATTCTTGCACAAGTTTAGCTGTAAACTGCCAGGCCCACATTGGGCACATAACTTTATGATTAGCCTCATGGGGCCCACTTCATTACACCTACTCTCCTTATGCCTAACTTGACTATTTATTTAACCAACCCTACCCCTTTTGCCTATTACCCCTTATATTGCAGTCAATTGGGGATTCAGCACTTGCAGTGAGGACTGAGGAGTGGCAGGCTTTGCTCCTAGTATCACACTTCTCCAGAGTGGTCAAACTGAGCCAACAGATAGTGTCAGCTTAATAAATTCAAATTTGGAACTCATGGATAGAGCAAGGCTGATTCGGAATGTAAAATGACAAATATGCCCTCATTCTGTCTTTATAGTTTATAGTAGTGCCTCAACTCCTTCCATCTTTGTAAGGGTATATTTGTCAATCTGGAAAAGTTGGTCTGTAAATTGTAACTTTTGCTCAGTTACAGTTCCTTGTTAGGTTTTAAAGCACTTTAGCCTCATGGGGGCCAACTAAAAAATATATATATTTAAAGGCACCACTAGTGTTAGTCCTTCCTTTGGCTCCTTAAATAATATATTAAAGAGAATATAAGCATCACAGATCACTACACATGAACAGATCCAAATCTGCAGTATAAAAAAATAGAAGCCTTGAGGACAAACCAACCAGCATGGCATGGCCAATGCCTTTCTAAAGTTCCATTAAACAATCACATATAGGTTAAGACTCTTCAAGTAGTCTTAAATAATTCAATTTCCTTGTTTTCTCATGCCAAGGTCTTCTATTTTGTTTCTTTCTTGTGAAAACAACCTCTTTCTTTCTGAATTCTGAACATATTTGCAAATTAAAAGTACAACTTTCACTTGCAAAACTAGAACGAACCTGATCTTATTGCTTGCTTCGCTCTAAAATAGAGAATAGAGAGATCTACAATTACTACTCTTAATATATCACTTGGGGGTTCACAAAATGGTCTCTTTTTTTTTAACCAAATTCTCCACCATCCCTCACTCATACGAGTAGTATAAGCTTAGGCATCTAACATTCATACATACATCTACATACATATAATCTCTTGAAACTAATTTCTCAATGAAGCCTTCACATAATAGAACAGGAATTGGCATTCTCATCATTGAACATATCATACGAATCTTGCTGCGGTGGCTCCGACGGTGGCCCGTAGTAGTAGTATTCCGGCGGCGGAGGAGGAGCATATGGGGTATACATGTATTCCTGAGACGGAGGATACGGGGAATGCATGTATCCCTGCGACGCCGGCGGCATTGGAGCGGTGGCGTAGAGTGCTCTGCTTGTGCTGGGCTGCACCATGTTGTAGCTCATCACGTATGCCGGCGGCTGCGGATATGGATGCATCGGAGATGGGTACATGTTGTGCGGCTCGTGCGCCTGTTCGACGTCTACTTTCCTCTCTTTGGTCTTCTCCTTTTGCTCACTCTTGCCCTTCTCACTGTCTCCGCTACCACTAGATTCCTCTTTGGGTGCGGGTGCTCCCGCCTTCTTGGTATCATCAACTTTTGGGATCTCAGGAGGTGGGTTGGAATTTTCTGCACTCTTTTGAGTCGCTTTCGAATCGTTCTCCTTTGTGCCCGTCTTCTGTTCGACGGTGGGTTTCAATGACGTCTCTGCGGATTTCGCGTCGGCTTCAGGGGCTTTGGTGGCGTCGGCGTCGGCGTTGGCTTTGGCGTTGGCGTTGGCGTTGGCGTTGGCGTTGGCGTTGGCGTTGGCGTTGGCGTCCGTGGGCTTAGCCGCGACGGGGGCATCTGACGGCTTCTTCTCAGAGCTTTCTGGGGGCTCTTTGGGTTCTTTGTTTTGCTTCTCTTTGTTGCCGCTATTAGCGCCAGGATTTTGGTTCGCGGGCTTATTCTTCTTCTCCGGCGGCCACAGCTCGGCTTGCTTGTTGGATTTGAGTAGTTTCTTGACTAGGATACCGGCATCGACATTTCCTTGGAGCGTCACCGTCACCTTGTTCTGTCGCGCGTCGACATCGCAATCGAACACCCCTTTTCAGGTATTCGACAATTAGACTAACAGACTGAAGGAAGAGAAGAGGAGAGAAGAGGAGAGAGGGAGAATTTACCTGGAATGCTTTTGAGGACCTTCTTCACCTTTTTCTTGCATCCTTCGCAGTGAATGGAGACTCTTAGCACCACAGTCTGAAGAACCCAAGAGGAAATGAGTGGGATAGTGAGATAAAAACTAAAACAAGAAAACTATCAACCAAAAGAGAGGAGAGAGATGCGGGTGAGATGAGAATTGTGTGAGTACCTTGCTTTGTAATGGCTCTGGTGGTGGTGCTCCTGATGCCATAGCAGAAGCTTTTATGTTTTATAATATATAGCTAGAGAAAGAAAGAGAGAGAGAAGGGAAGGGAAGGGAAGGGAAGGGAAGAGAAAGCGAGAGAAAGAGAAAGAGAAGGTTGGTCTTTGAGATTGGAGATGATGAGAGTTTGGTGGTAGTAGTACTAGTGTTGTGTGGAGAGAATTAAAAGCCGAGAAGAGATAAAAGAGAGGTGGGTTTAGTGGGCTTTGGGTGTAGTTTGGTGGGTTATGACTGTTGAAGCAAACTTAGAAGGTATGAGAAGGAGGAGGGTTCGGGAAGCCCCTCGGATAGATCGGATCGTCTCCAGATCTGACTGCACGAACTGGGTCCAGACGATCAGGCGCTGCAACGGTGGGGATCGCAGGGGATCCCGTCCCAGTCGGAGCGGGCCCACGCTTTTGCGCGCCAATCAGAGACGCCGGTGCGGAGTGAAAGAGACCCGGGGCCCGCATTCCCGTCGTGGTAGGATGAGGATCATCGCACTTCAATGCTTCGAATTATTTATCTCGATAAGGCTTGTCAGGAGATTAGAAATCTGGCTGCTTTCTAAATTTCTGAATCAACGAGAGTATAATTATTTGTGGGACATATGTGATAGTGCTATATCGGTTTTTGAAAATATCACCGTATATTTTTTTTTTCTTAATTTGATTTTTGTTCCTATCATTTTGTCGTGATCATTTTAGTATTAAGAGATATATATTTAAATAAACTTTTTGTTATATCCATTAACTAAATTTAATCAAAATTTATATTAAACTAAATAAAGTAAGGATAGTGTTGATATCGTTCAAGAGCATAAAGGCAAGATATAGATTGAATACTAAGTCAACTCTCTTTTAATGCAAATGTAGGTTAATTTTATCAAACATATAAAACCGTCTTTAGTCTAGGGTTTAATTAGTTTCACTGCACTGTCGAGCTATTAAATCGAATTGAACAGAACCGTTGAGCTAAACCATTACATCAAATTATTAAATAATTTTTTCTGCACTAATTATTTGGATTATAATCGATCATGCTTACCTACCAACTTTTATAAAATATCTTATATAAAATTGATCGGTTCTCCGTAACAGCATCTCCCCTACCACCTCCTCTCTCTCTCTCTCTCTCTCTCTCTCTCTCTCTCTCTCTCTCTCTCTCTCTCTCTCTCTCTCTCTCAAAAGATAAAAAAAATCCCCACCACTCTTCTCTAAAAACTCTAAGATCACTTCCACCACCCTATTTGGTTTTAGGTTTAAAGTTTATCTATCCTTACAATGATTCTTTCTCCAGTGAATATTGAACTCAAGACTTAATATGCTGTCTTTTCACTCTCCTAGAATTAAGATTTGCGGCCCACAAAATAAGAGAGGAATATAACATTTTAAGCATTTTAGTAGATTGATTATATATATATATATATATATATACATGTCATCTACCATATTAATCTAATTTAATGTGTTTTGCAAGTATGATAATATTATCACTAAATGCATGGTGCAAACTGCATATATGTAAAGGTCCAAGTATTCCCTTAGCAGTCAGTTGGTTAAATTAATAGGCTCAGCCCTCATCAATATACTTGCCAAGGATGATTTGCACCTACATCATTGTATGTCAAGATAATCTCTTACAATGTAGTCAATTATCTTTTTTCTTACTGCTTACCCCTGAACTATTCAATGCAACATTTGAACCATTTTTGTTTTTGTTTCTGTTTTTATTGTTGAGAATGTTAGAATATAAAATAGTTGGCGAATTAATCTGGTCCGATCGTTCTCTTATAGAGAACGGTTGAAGCCTTGAAGTTAGTAACGAAAACCTGAATCAAATATGATAATATTCATGGTGCAAGATAATAATAAAAGACAAGTTCTTTCCCAAAAACAAAATAAAAAGATAATAAAAGACGAGTTGTTTTAAGACTCAAGAGGAAGAACCCAGTGGTCCCTAAATCCCTTCCTTAACTTGTAGGGAAGGGCCCTAATAAAGGAATGCAAATCCTTACCTAGTGAAAAAGTCACAGAAAATGAGAGAAGATCTACACATCTCATGGTCCCCAGTAGACTGCAAGGTTTAACATATCACATAGATAATGTAACACCTTTTTCTATGACTGCCACAGCGACAAATTATCATGATCATTCTAAAGTTGATTCATTGTCCATCAAAAGTAGCAGATCTTAATGTGCATTCTATGTATCCAGTGATGTTCAAACACGTAATACCACTTGGAAGCTTCAAAGAGAAGCATCTCATTGACCCCACGGCGCATTTAGTAATATTGCGAGGGATAAAACAGCACCAACCTCTTTGATAGAGGTAATTATTCTTGTGCTTTTGCCTTACATAGATACGAGATAAACTACACCAAGTTAAATATCTCTCTTAATAATGGTATTAACTTTGCAGTATTAATATTTATCCTGAAAGCAGTACATAGAAGAAGAATAATAATAGCAACAAAGACGGACAACATAAGGGATATATTGTGAGATAGTAAGTGCTTAAGACTAATAGTATGTTGATATAAGTTCTGGAACCCATTAGACTATTGAACTCATTATAATTAACAGTACAATAGTCTTCAAAGAACATCCACCACTAGGAGATCGATACTTACAGCACGAAGATAAAAATAGCAGATATACTTTTATGGAGTAAAAACGAAACAAAAGATGTACCTTGCCTTATCCTGTTTTATGGTCATTCTGAGAGATGCTCTGCTGCACTGTAAATATCAGGATCAGGTAGTAATAATAATTTGGGACCACCTGGTCATCCATCAGTAGTAAAATATTTCGTAAGTTCAAAATGTACTGTTTCAACGGTGGATTATTGCTGATATTGTACCAGCCAAAATATAATTATATAAAAAAAAATTATACTTCGTGCCTCACTTGAATGTCTGCTTTAGTCACCAAGTAGTTGATAAAAAAGAGAGGCAAGAGATTAGAAGGCCAAGGTGGCAAGGTGCTTTAAAACCTTCTCCAGTTCTCTTCTCAGAAAGAGCTTCCTGCAAGGCATTAAATACTCTGTTAAAGCAAAAGAAAAGGCAAAGGATAAGAGAACATTTGTTTCTTAATTAGGCTACCAATTCTAATTCTCGCTCTAGTTCATTTTATGAGCTCAAGTACCTGTATTCGGTATTCCTCCTTGGTCCCTTCAGCAAGTTTTTGTTGTCAAATACTCAAATGGAATATTCCAACATCCTACGACCTGAATTATTTTGTCTTGTGATACATCTTTTTCTTATTAAAATTGTGACATAGAAGAGTTGCAAAGGAAATTTATGTGGGACTAGCAGAAATGGAGTACCCTGGAATGTCTCCCCTTTGACTAAGAGGTACAAAGTATTGTCCATATCTGATCGAATGACCTTTCTGCTCACCACTAGATACGAGGGTGGTCTTTCACTTTCACTTTCAAACTCTCACTATACTGGGCCCATAACCTACAACTACAAGCTTTTGGCTTAGAATTTTGCTTAGCCCTACTTGCAAGGCACAAACAAGAAAAACCTTGGGTTCTAGAAATAACAAAAGAGAGGAGAGAAACCTTAATTTAAGAGGTTAAATCATACTTCTGAATGATACAGAAAGGCTTCGCCACCATGATGGAACCAAAGAACAGGCACTTACCAAAGGCATTGTGTTAGGTCAGAAGCCCACTTTTCTGCAAGTAAAAGTGGAAGTAGTTAGCTCCCCCAATACTTGAAACGCTGCAACGAAATGGATGATGAACTGCTTTCCTGCATTTAATCATGAATCCAAAAGGTACACCACAATTGAGTCAATAAATATATCCAATAGATAACCAAAATCTGTGAGATATTTTCTGAAGGCACCATTTCTAAAACATCAAAGAGGATCCTTAACTGTTTGGTGTTGTAAGAAAATAGATAAAACCCAGTCTTACTTTTAATTTACTTTTGAGTACTTGAGAGCAGTTCCAACTAATATTACAGCCTTGGCCAAAAATGCACTCTTCTTCGTTAACTTCTCGTGTCTCCTCACGACCGACCACCGATTATATTCTTTTTCATCATTTCATAGTTCTTGATTTGCTGTACAGTTATGCATGAGGAGACATTAAGTTCATGCATGATTTCCTATTAGGTAAAAAGATGTTCTATTCTTAAATTTGGAATATAAATCAAAGTATTATTATCGTAGCTCATAGACAAGTATAAATTAGTAATCTATCAATACAAAATGTGTCATGCACACTGTAGCTGCAGGGTGGTTCTCACTATCAAAATTTTGGAGCATTGTTCTTTAGTTCCACCTGTCTTTACTGCTGTGCTAGAAAAGATAAAGGTGAACCAAAAGTCTTTGATTTGGAAGAAGATATGCTTACACCTATTATTGAACGCAACATATCTAAATAAGTACTGTAGATCCTGCATTTTGATATCCCCAGCCATCAATTGAAAGATCACAGGGAGAAGAGAAGATATTGATAACTAACTGATCCTCTTTGCAAAAAAGAATGCTCCTAATACTGAAGATATAATTTTTCTAATACCAAGCTAATGCCATCCTTCAAAGTGGAGCACTAGACATATTGGTTTCCACTTTGGCAAGCTTTATGTTTTATCTTTTAATATCACAGCCATGCTGGATGACTTTAGGTCACCTTTGTTGGCTGTAGGTACTCTGCAGTTGGCATGAATGTGTTTTTCATATAAATAATGTTCATAAAGTGGTTTTATATCCTCACATGTGCATTTGTAGATAGTTTAATACAAATTGTCTCTGTAAATAAGTTCCAGAATAGGTGATACCTCAAAGTACTTTTCAGATTAAGTGTCCTGAATGCTTAATATTTGTATAGACCACACAAAAGTTATCAGCAGTAAACAATTTTGCTGTTGTTTGATTGCAACACTTGACAGCATCACTATACACCAATGTTGGCAGGATTTTTCTGCCCACCAACTGCCCAATGCTAATGTGGTGTGCTAACATCTCTCTAATGAATATTTGAATGTCACTAATCTCAAAAAATTAATTTTAAGGGGAAAATTTAAATGAAAATTGAAAACAACTAGCTCTCTCTTGAAAATGGTGTGACATGTTCTATATCCACAACAAGTGGTTTTGCCCTTCTGTATTATTTTGCAAATCATGCACACAACAATGAGAACCACTGGAGTTCTTTTTGGTTTTTCTTCGCCTTCTGAATAACAATTGTTTAGAAGTCATAATATGAATGTGATTGTGATCTAACAACTACTCTAAAAGCCAAACTACATCTCTATAATTTATGATCATAAAGTGGATTTACATCCTCCTCACTGGTGCCTACTGATATCAAGGTCAACCAGGAGAGTCTCGAGAGAACCATCTCCTTTTGGGTCACGGCCATAGGATGGACGTGCTCGTCCAGGAAGCTGTGGGAGGGTCTCTTCTTTGTCTACTTACTCGAAATAGCTACTCCCTAGAAGACAACCTGGAGCGGAACCCTGCATGCGGATGGAGAAAAGTCCCTCATCCAAGTATGAAGTGTTTACCAGGGAGCCTTCGAGGTCTCCCTGAAATACTAGGCAGTGAAGAAAACTCAATCAAGAAACAGTAAAGAAGATATGTAGAGAGCAAGGTAACAGAGAGCCCTAGAAAAGAACCTCTAAATTGGAAAATGTAACAATAGAATTGCATGGAAACTGTATATTGTCATCTTATATATAAGAATCATAAAGATAGAAATCAAACAGGTAAACAAGAAATAAAATTGCAATAACATAAAAAAAATTAAATAATAATGAATGAAAAGAAAAGGAAATGAGAAAGGTTATGAACTTTGCTTGATTCAATAACTCTGACAATAAATTCCAATCATCAATACAGATGCAAAAAATACTTCAATAGCAAAGCAGCAAGATATTGAGTTTGGAAAACTAATACAGTAGTGAAGATGACTATTGGATTAACGAATTCAATCATTAGTAAACAAAAACAGACTAACCAATTAAATTTACAATTATCAAAAGGAAAATTATTCAATAAGATTTAAGAATACTAAAACAATAAAAAAAACATATTAGCAGTCAAACCTAAGAAAAGAAAGATCAAATAAATTAAATGACAAATTTTGCTTAAACATTTCTAGGGACTATAACTAAACAATAACGCCTGTATGGAAAAGTATATCCCACACATCTTGACAGAGAACAAAACATTTACAAATCATAAAAAAAGAAGAAGAAGATACCAAAAGTAAGAGGAAATTGAGATGACAAAATGAGAAGAAAGTAATAAATTACTAGAAAAGGAAATCTTTCTTACTAAAACAAATAAAAGCTGATCATCAGAAAAAGAGAGTTTTCTTCTTTTTTTTTGAATGAATGCCCTTTAGGCTCAGTTTAATTATAAAACCCACAAAAACATCAATCAATACAGGAGACTACACACAGTGTATAGCTTCAGCTAAAACAACCCCAAAAGACTAGTAGGGCACCTGACATCAGAGCTCAAGCCAAAAACAACACAATTAGACCAACCACCTATTCACAACACATTCAACACAAACTCTAACTATAATACAGAGAAACAACTACACAAGCAAATAACCTCCTAACCAGCAGACTCGCAAACCACAAAAGACAGTTTAGCAAATATTCTGTTTAAAAACCACTCCAAAAAGCATTGCAATTTGCAACTAGAGTCCTTCAAGACTCCTCTCCTCCTGATCATCCTCTCAAATTATCAATCAGATGAAGAGAGAGTGTTAACGACACTTTAAGAACATGTGAAAACTATAAATGAATTTCAAGAAAATCAAGATAAAAATAAGAAAATTAGAGTAATGAGCAAAACTTAAGTTAAAAAATACATAGAAAAAATATAACACAAAAAGTGATCACATAATTGGAAGTGTACTACAAAGAGAAGAAAACTAAAAGCAAAAAAACTAAAAAAAAAAAAGAGGAGGAAAGTGAAAAGGAACATAAAGCCCCATAAAAGTAACTTAAAATGGAAAATGTTACAAAAACATTATAAGCAAAATTATATGTCCTTTAATATAAGAAGCACGAGAATAGAACCAAAAGGATAAATAAGAAAGGAAATAAATAAATATCACTAAAAAGAAGAAATCATAATGAAAGAAACAAAAAGTAGGAAGAAAAGGTAGTTTCCTTATAAATTTGCTTTATTATGCTTTATTCAAGAACTGTAATATCAAATTCCAATTAACTAGAAAAACATATAGGCAAGCTGGAAGATGGTTCAGTATGGAAAATATGAACAATGATGACAATAGAAAATGATAACAACATATTAACAAACAAAAAGATTAATTTAATAAATATCAAATAGTAAAATACCCCAAAGAAGGAAGATGAAGTCCACAAAAACACGTATATCGATACAAAAGTAATAATGCCCATATATAAGGGAAATTAAACTAAAAAAGTAAAGAAGATGAAGGGCAAAAAAGAATAAGCAAAAAACTAGGATGATGCAAGAAAAATGAAACAAGATAATGGAAAAAAATGGAAAACAAAATAATAATAAAAAAAAAAACAAATTTTCAAAGTAGAAAACGTAAAAGATAAAAATGATGGAGCAATTAAATTAGAAGTTACATAAAAATAGAAAAAGATAGGTCAAAGAGATAAAGGGAAAGATAATGGAAGTGATATTTTCAGTATTTTTAGTCAGTTCTGTCATTCATGTAAAACTGTCGAAATTAAATAATGAAGATCCAGAATAGCAGAATGTACTCTAACTGATGATCTATAGGGGTCTAATGTTCTCTTTGTGAATCTCATCCAGACTTTCTAAAACATGGAATAACATCAGCCAGATGAAATTGTAAAAACATAGTTGACATGTCAACTAAACTCTTGAATTACCTGAGAGGTCAGAAAGAAATTCAATTTTTATGTTGTCAATTGCACTCTCAGTATAAAAGTGACTAAATCCATTGCATGAGCAAAAGTAGCCAAAATGTTGTAGTTTGCAACGGCCAGTTCTGATCAATCAGCTATACCAGAAAAGGTTTATAATTACCTTATGAGAAAAAGTGACTTCAGCTTTGAAATCCAGTCGCATTACGAAATGAAGACCCTATCAATTACAAATAACAACCTAAATAAAGACAAACAGAACCAGAACAACGGTGATAAATACTACATAATAAGTTTAAAAACTTACCGTAAGTAGAATTAGCCCAAAATCAATTAAGATTTGGTGATTTGGTCAGTCTAACCAAGTTGAAGTATGCAGCAACTTAAACGTCATCCAAAAGGCTCATTAGACGCTTTATCAATATCAAATGCTTGACGGAAAAAGGATAACTTTTGCTAGAATTGAAGTGATAAAAAGTTACAGTATATCCTTACTCTTATAAGGCAGAGGATGGCATCCTGGATTCTGTGGTAAGTACAATCCTTTTTGCTTTCACATTGGATTTCCTATTATTTACATAAGTTGCGACGAAAAGAAGAGGCCTTGAAGTCCACAAATACAAAACTTACAAAACCAGCAAATGATCTGATGAAACACTTCTAAGCTTTTTTGGCATTAAAACAGGTCAGTAATGTTTTAAGAATACAGCTTTGCAATCTTAAAGATGTAAAATAAGATAAACTGGTTATAAATAATCACCAAAATAGACCTAGTGTGCGTTGATGTTCCGGTTCTTACAGCAGGTATATTAACTAAATACCTAGTTCTCCGCATTTCTCGTGTCTCTGAATGAGTTTTGCAACATTAAGAAAAGAAGGAATAGCAGAATCCACCATAGGATGAATCCAACCCTCTATCAATCCTTTTATTAGTAATCACTATTGAATATGAACAGGACGCTCTTGTTAAATGCAAGAGTCAATTAGTTCATCTACACCAACAAGACCTACAATTAATTATAGACATCCAATGCCAACGAAGAACTGTACCATATACTTCTATAATAATAACACAAAGAAGCCTCCTCTATATAAATCTATCATCACATAACTCATCTCTTACCTATCCCTCTCATCCAAGGTGTCCGCCGGAGCATCGCCGGACCAAATCGACCTCATCGTTCACTTCGCCGGTGAGTCAACTCCCCCTCCTCGAGTTTAGTTTGGTGTTCTTTTAAGTATCCAGCCTTTCGCCTTCGTTTCCTTGTTTTGCTTTCTCGTTGTTCCCCATCCCGTAGTACCTTTCTCTAGGTTAGACATTGCTTGGTTGGTCACCATGGAGCTCGTCTTTGCGTGCCATTCCATTACACTCATCTCCTACTGCTCTCTTTGACGACGCCTCTCCCGCTTTCTTTCTCCCTCCTCCTTCCTCCTTTTTCTTTTGACTGCTAGATATGTGCGAGTAGTTGGGCCCTTGCGGCCCAACTCGTAGATTATCTGCGGCCCAAACTTTTGGGTTTCCACTTTAATTTAGTTAATTTGATTTTTATTATTATTTAATACTTGTTAATTGGCTGATTTAGGACTCAGTTTGGCTGAGGTGGCGTTTGTTTGGTGTATTTTTATTTTTTATTTTTTATAAAATAACAACAACTATTCTAATAGCGAAGAAAAAAATATATATATTTAATTAGATAATTATTTCATCTCTCTTTATACATATTAAATGTATTATTTAATTCTTATGATTAGTTACATGTATTTTTATCTTATTGCTCTAATTTTTCGATCACTAATCTATGATCATAAAAATTGAGTTGCGATAAATACATAATTTGAATCATTGGATGAAAGTAATACAAATAGAGGTACAGAGGGTGCACCTTTTAATTTATCCAATTTGGTTTATTTTTAAAATTGCTGGGTTTAGTCAATTCTAACAAATCTTCGGCATGAGTCCGCACTCGAGCTTTAAATGAGGCAAGCGATCAAGCTGAATTGAGTTAGACTCAGTTCTCACGAACTTGGTTCGAATTAGCTTAATATATATATATATTTAATATATTATAATATATATTTATCTATTTAAAATTTTATACTAATATATTATAGCATAATTAGTAATACACTTAGGATCAAATAGGATGATAAAGTTGGATGAAATTTAACACAGAATTATAGTTTCGAAAAATGAAGAGTTATATATATATACCCAACTCTCAAAAGGTTATATTATTATAGCTAGAAAGTAAATATATAATAGAAAAAATTTAAAACTGAGCTAGCCTGTTAATATTATCAAGTGGAGCTAAACTAAACTCACTCAAGCTTGGGATGTATACACTCCTAATTACATAGCATGAAAAAAAAAATGAGTTTGACATTCAAAAAATCTCCAAATCCTTGATTAATTATTAGAGTATTTGACCATCACCAAGATTTACAACATGAAATTAGGAAATAATATTTGCAAATGGGCCAATGTCAGTTTATTATTCATTAAATTTTTTTTTTTGAAGATAAGATTCCTCCCTTGTAGACTCTACAAGAAGCTGAATACTTGAATAGAAGCAAGTTCTAGTATCTTGATAGATGGTCTACAAGTTATAATTCTCATCTAATATTTTCTTCTCCTATTAACTTGTAAATCAAGCATATTACCTTGTAAAGTTGCAAGAGATCATTATAGACACTGGAAAGTATACATAAACGAAAAGAGTGTGCTGTGCTGTGCGTCTTCTACAATTAACGATTCCTTACGGTAGAATCTGCTAGTGTTTGTGGGCATCTTGTGAAAGAGGAGCTCTAATTTTCTTTTAAGAACATATGCCTTCCTTTTATATTGGTGTAGCCAAATGTGTACTAATGCGTAGAAAAGAAATTAATTAGGGAGCACTTTCTTTGTTTAATCTTTCTTTATTTAATCATTTAATATCTCTTTTTTTCTTATATTCTCCCTGTTATTCCTCTCGAAGGACCACTAATTAAAGGCTATATAAGCCAGGCAGCTTAGTGCTTCTTCACCAACTAAGCACAATGTTTTAATGAAGCTTTTTCGATAAGCTTCTCTAAGAAAAATCACAAGTAATTTATAGACTAATGATCTCCAGCAAGATTTTATACAAAGAGAATAATGTAACATTGCTATAAAGTTTTTGTCTGCTTGATCGTTATGTCACAGCGATATGTGTTGAAAGGCACAACTGCTATCATCAAAAAGTAGGATTGTAAGTTTCAAGTTCTACTCATCTGCTAAGCAAAATAAGAGCTAAAAAAATATTAGACTGTTTTCGAAATTTTACGTAGAAATATGAGCTATACTATCTTATATATTCACCTAGATCCACTTGCAAAAGGAAGAAGAAGCCACCACAATCCATTTGAACAAAGCCTCAAATCCCTACAAGTAATTCTGGACTCCCATGCTTGAGGACAGGGTGGTGCTTGTCTTCTCTGTAGATACCTTTGGAAGAGGATTTTATGACTGCTGATCATAATCACAAAAGGTTGGAGATATCTCCAGCTTTATAGGAATGGGTCTTAAGGTGACACCCAGAAAGGACATTTGTACCATAGATCGATCCAAATTGATATAAAGAAAACAACAGGACAAGATAGGATATCAGATCAACTTTGGAACTTGTATGAGATGTGTAATGAAGTAATTCATGAGAATAACTGTCATAGTTGTCATTAATTAATAGGATGGCTATTTGGATATGTTTAGTTTGCAAGCAAGAAGGTAGGAATCAATATGATTGCAGGAAAAAGGTGAATTTTTACTATAAACTTCCTGTTCTGCATGGATTCCTTTCATGTATCTTTTTTCTGTCAACATAAAATACTAAGTAAGTTTTGTCAGTTTGGTAATTATTCCACAGAAGCTCCTCTCTGCATATATTCCTTTGATCTTTTTATCTTCACTGATGTCGGAAAAGAAGAAAAAGCCGCGCATAATTAATATAATAGCATTATGGTTGAAAGATGAGGTGTGTCCTTGCGTGAGCTTGCTAATTTTTAATTGATTTACTTCCCACAGGTTTACTTCAGAAAAGAAAAAAAAGATACTTTCCCACAGGAAATAATTTGAATATGACATAAGTATATCAATTAGTCTCTGTGGTGTTAAAATGATTAGTTAAAAGAAAATTTCTTAAGTAAATTATCCTGACTCTTCTGAATTATATGTGGCCTATTTTGCGTTCTTTCAATCCTTCGAACTTATCATTTCAAGTATATATAAGTTCTTTAATAGAATAGTCACTAATAAGTGGACCACAACTCTTCTTCTTCTTCTTCTTCTTCTTCTTCTTCTTCTTCTTCTTCTTCTTCTTTTCAGGATATATAAAGAGAAAAGTAATTCCCTTCTGGATAATTAATCTGCCATCTTACTTGAAGCACTTATTGGAAAACAATCTTCCACTGAAGCTAGAATTCCTATCTGGGGGGCCAGCAGTGGAAGAAAGCAGCAGAGTACTTTACAAAGTTTGTAAATTCTAATTCTCAGAATAATAGTTAGCATTTGGCACCCCCTGCAGGATACTAATCCAAGTATAAATGCCATCTATCTCTATGAACCTTTGGTCCTTTTCTTTGTTCTTCTCCTTTAGTTTATACTACTGGCTTATATATATATATATATATAGAAACATTCTGAAGAAGAGCAGAGTTTTGATGCTTCCAGGAATAACTTTGTGGAGTATGAAACCATTAGGTTTGTTCTCCCAGGCAGTACACGTGTCATCTCATGAAAAGCCTATTCACTAATTTAGATTTTGTCTATGATCTATCTATTACGAAAAAGATCCTCTGCAGCACTTGTTGCAGGAATTTCCTGTTGTTGTAGTACTTGCAGTTAAAAGTAGATTCTTTTACATCTGCAGTTATGCTGCAGGTTGTCTGCTGTCATTGGCGAGTTGCACTCCTCTTCATCCATTCACTGATTTCCAAACAAAACTAGATCCATTTAAAACAGCTTAGTAGG
Source organism: Typha latifolia (assembly GCF_019914945.1). Taxonomy (NCBI): domain Eukaryota; kingdom Viridiplantae; phylum Streptophyta; class Magnoliopsida; order Poales; family Typhaceae; genus Typha; species Typha latifolia. The sequence goes on along the minus strand of NC_133087.1, from coordinate 17,668,944 downwards.
ATGTTATCTTTATCTCTTATATCATATGCACTCTAATACCACAAACAGGAGAAAGTAGAAGGAAAGATATTGCTTTCTAGCTTTATACAATCTTACTGCACAAAATACTCTCCAATTTTCACACCATTTCAACATAGTACACAAGCAATCTATACTTCAGTTTCTCTATCACCACACAATGAAGACATACAACAAACAAACTCAAAGCCCACACCAACTGTATAATATCCAAACATTATCTCACCATATTGATGCTTCTACGCTTTAGGCATCTATAACCCTGAAGGACTCGCGGTTTTTGACGACAATGTCATACATGTGCATGGACTTGAACTGCCTGAAGTCCTTGGGCAGGGAGATGAGGTCGACCGAGGAGCGCTTGTGGAATTGGAGGAGATCAGGATCTTCGTAGTATCTCTCCCATCCTAGTCTGGTGAGCTTACTCTCTAGGGAAGCATATGAGTTGATGACTTCATTGGTAGGGGTGTGGAGCAAAGCCTTTCGTCGAATGGTGGACGCTTGCTCGTTCGCAGGGTTCTCCACGAGCCGTACCACGCCATTCTTGAACACCCAGACTCCAGACATCCTTGATTCCAATAAAGAGAGAGAGAGAGAGAGAGAGAGAGAGAGAGAGAGAGAGAGAGAGAGAGAGAGAGAAGATGTAGGTGATGGCTTTGGAATGAGGTGCATGAGGTGTATAAATAGATGAAGTCAGGAGTTCAGAAATGGCAGTAGGACATTAGGTGGGGCAGAGAAGAGGGCCACATTTGAACTTATATATATTGGCTGTGGAAATGGCAAGTTCTTATATGTGGGGTCTAAGTGCTGGTGAGGTCCATCCTTATTAAGATTCGAAGGCCCTCTCTCCTTCCAAAAGTTTTATTCCATGTAGAAGAGAAACTTAATGTGAAATTGGAAAATTGGAAATTGTTTGTGAAAGTCTTTTGACTAAACAGCTTGTGGCTTGTGTTGTGTTACAGAGAATCTCATATGCTCGCGAGGGTCATAGCAGAGATGGCATCTTAATTCATTAGGCGAAGTGAAGATTTTGACCAACAAGAGTTAGATGATTTTGTGAGAGTTTTATGAGACATAATAGTATGTTTCTTTTCGTTAATTCGACAGTAAGCAATCTCTTATACATTAGGAGGCATGTTCAATAAATTTTGCTGGAAAGAATACAACAAAATATTTGATGGTCAGGCTTATGATATAAGATTGGACACTATATAGTGGTAGAATCCATCAATAAGCTGCTGTTACCTCATTGAAAACGACTGTGTTGCAGTACTGATCCAAATTTTGTTTTCACTATCTACAACTTTTAAGATGATGCTGCTGCACTTGACTGTACTTTTTATTAGTTGCTAGGGAATACTAGAATACTAGCATTGTGCTTGTGAATGAGTTCAAAATGTTTCCAGTCTACATTCAAAGATTGGTTGATTTTAAGACTCACATATATCGCCCCATTGGCATGATTCATATACTCTTCAATTATAGCGACCCACTAAGTGATAATTCAATGAACATGACAATTCCTTTTATATGTTGGATTTGATAGTGTTACAATGTCTTAGTAGTAGAAATTGTGTTGCAATTGTGTGGTAACTTAACAAGTAAACCCACTTCTTTTGACAGTAGTAAAACAGTTAAAAAAGTTTACATATGCTCTTTTACACTAATACATTAATTACTTCACAAATGGGAATTCTCTTATTATTTTTTTTGAATCTAGAAATGGTTTCCTGCAATGCAACTGTAGAGTTAGTGGAAGGGGAATCTATGCTTACTTTATAATAAATTCAAGTTTAGGTTTAGTGCTTGCAGAAGTCATTAACTTTTAAGGAAAGCCTGCCTAACTACTTTGAAACTTTCAGCCTGCCAGCTTATCTAGAAATCCAATACTTGCTTGGATCCTTCCATCCTTTTCTCTCTTTTGTAGGAAGAACAAAATTTTAAGTCTTGGAATGGTAAAAGCAAGTGAGATTCCAACTTACCATCAATTGCATTAAACATAAGCCAATCGAAGGGATCATGCATCAAAGTTGATCCCTGTTTCACATTGCCATTTTGAGCTCTTGTCTTCTGAATAAAAAGCATGTCTCATATGAAGGTCAGGTAACTGTAGCATTGCATCTTCCTCTCCTTTCACTTCGCACGTTTACTAATCGAATTCCATGAATTAGCTTCGTGACATCTATTTGAATGATTGGACCTAACCCGAGCATGTTGATAAAATAAAATTAATCGAAAGGAGAGTTCATACATTTAGCTAGTCTCTTATGCACAATTGCATGGTTTAAGAACCAGTACAACTTTATGGTAGACAAAAGTATACACCTGACTCTTCCTCAGATTAATTACACTTTATTGTTCTACAGAATCCAACAGCAAGTAACAATACAAACCTCACAGATTTAAGAAGGCTACAAGCTCTTCTCTCGTACAATGGACATGAACATATATATGAAACACAACCATACATCACATACCAAACACTAAAGAAAAGGCACTACTAACAAGTATTTTGCACGTCAATAACCCTAAAGGATTCGCGATTCTTGACGACGATATCGTACATATGCATGGATTTGAATCGAGAGAAGTCCTTGGGGAGAGAGATGAGGTCTAGAGAAGGGCGTTTATGGAACTGGAGGAGGTCAGGGTCCTCATAGTAACGCTCCCAGCCTAAGCTTGTGAGCTTGCGTTCAAGGGAAGCGTAGGAGGCGATGACTTCATTTGTTGGAGTGTGGAGCAATGCCTTGCGGCGAACGGTCGACGACTGCTCGTCCGCAGGATTCTTGACGAGACGAAGGACGCCATTCTTGAACACCCAAACACCAGACATTAGTGCTTACCAAGTCTTTCTATCTTATGCCTGACGGAATGCAATGAAGAGTAGTAGTAGTAGTAGTACATGGGGGGCCGGGGTATGTATGTGTATATATAGATGTGTTTTGAGTATTTTAAAAGAGGAAAGAGGAGGAGAGAATAACATGTGGGGTTATCTCATTAATGAACATATTTATCTGATGTTTTGCATTGGGTATAAATGATGCTGCGATGACTGTGGGCAATGGAGAAAGTTTTATGCTTCAGTTTAGAGAATAGATAAAAGACATAAAGAGTTACTATGGTTGAGACAATTTGCATATTAAAAAAGTGAGAATAAATTTTGGGGCATTGAATAAATTCTCTCACCGAAGTGGCGAAGAGGATTCGTAAAAGGCTTTATTTTTTGGGAAGGAGGGATATGATATCAATACCTTACCGATTAAATTAGATAAGAATCCTTGAGTAGCCATCGCACGTGAATATCACACGGCAATTCATGAGGGAAAAAAAAAAAGTTTTAAAGAAAGGGAAGTAAAAATTTTAGTAACGCACTGCGCATCCGGGGAATCGAACCCCGGTCAGTACCGTGGGAGGGTACTATGATACCACTACACCAGATGCGCGTGTTGCAGTAATTTCAGACGAGATAATATAAACTCAATATTAGTAAGTAATATGAAAGAATGCAATTGCTGAAGAGAAACAAATTTTGAGTTGTTCCTAATATGAGAGCAGTACATAATGTGGTGAATTTTCACTCAGTAGTCAGTAATGTGAAAGAATGCACTGCAATGATTTACATTATAATTGCTGAAGAGAAACAAACAGTTCAGATTTGCTGCATATAAGGAAAAGAAATAGTGAAATACATCCAGATGATCCTATTGATGTCTTCCACACACCACTTCAGTAAGTACAGGATACATATTCAAGAGTAGTACACAAATCACAGTTTTCTTTATCATTGTACGAGGAAGAGAACAAACGAGTTGCTATTGCAATGAATTGTTTGTAGATAACAATACTAAAAGAAAATTAGGACCCCTCACTGCCCAGGCACAAAGAGACCCGCTTTTAAGGTATTGCAACAAAACTATAGTTTCAGCAACACAGTTACTACTAATCTGTCGGGAAACCACATAATCCTCAAGTTGCACGAGAGGGGTTGGAACCACCCATTGCTTGTTTAAGATATCTGCAAAATATAACATGAGAACTCAAGTCATCCAAGTGAAAAAGAAATTTTCCAAGACCGCAGAAAATATAAAAAGGTCCCAGAAGGTTTTCGAGCGTTACGATCAAGTTTACATGAAAGCATAATGATGTTTGTACAGTACCTCTATCCACGCAGTTCTTAAGGAACTAATCTTACTGCTTTAGTTATCTCATGATCGCAAAACATCGGTGCTCTAAAAATATTGGTACGCATGTCATTAATCCAAGATAAAGAAAAATGCAATTAAATTACTAAAAGCTGCAACCGACCAGTTTGACAATTAAAGCTGATAACAAGCACATGAACATCAAGTATTATTTCTACAAATGAGAAAAATATCGATGTTCCCTGATTGATCACTTCACTTTCGGGTCCAAGTTATCTATCACTAAAACAATCTCCACTAGTCCAATCTTCATAAATTGGATACACATCATCATATCTGGAGACTTAAGACATGACATCACAACAAGCTCATAGCCACCAAAAGCAACCTAATCTCACTTTACCCACTGTATAATGACTCCATTCAACCTTCTTTGTTGTTTGGTGATCTTCTTTAGTGACTACATATACTGATTCATATAGTTCATCTCATTATACACTGTAATCTAACATCTTGTGCTCCGAAGTAAATGTTAACATATTTCTTTAAAGTCTAATGACATTTCGGAAATAAAGTTCTTCAAATCAAGTTGGTTTCGAGCCAAATCAAATTGATCTTGGTTTGGCAATTCAAATTTTTCTGCTCCAATTTGGTTAAAATCAAATGCTAAACGAAACTAAAAACTACTAGAACATAAGGGTAACGAGCAGGTGTGATCTGAAGAATATAAAATTGCTAACGAAATTAAAAGAGAAGCGTGTAAATAAATCAAAGACACAAACTTTACCGGGAAAAATCACGCGAGCTCCTCCTCTGATCGCAGGTACTGCCCGGTATCCGCCTGGTGATGCACGACGACCGCATTCGTATCCGCCTTGCGGCAATCCTGTGCCGACCTCGCCGCGACCCCGAAACCCAGCGGCAAATCCGACATGGATAAAACCACAACCCCATCCCCCGCCTTGGTGTTCTCCGTGATCCTCGCAAGCATCGACTTGGTTACCGAGTTGCCATAGAGGAATGTCATCTCCGACGCAGGCTTGAGCCAAACTTTGTGGCGGGCATGGGCGGCGAGGAGGTCGAGGCAGTGGACAGTGAGGTGGAAGGCGCCGGACTTGGTGAGCTTACCGATGGGTGTCCCGAGCGAGGCAAGGCGGGGGCGGGAGACGGAGATGGCGCGGCGTACGAGGGACTCGGAGGCATAATAGACGCGGTTCTTGTGGAGGCGGAAGCAGTAGCGTCCGGGTGTCGGGTCGGGGCCCTCGACGGCTGGGCGCTCGATGAGGTGCTTGAGGTTGGGACCGGTGAACTTGAACAGCTTCTCGAACACCGCCGTAGTCTCCTTCTCGTCCAAGGGCCGCATCGTTGCGAGGCTGCGACTTTGGGAGAAGGATTAGGGTTTTTCTTGCAGGGGGTTTGGGAGGAAGAGCCGAAGAGGAGATAAAAAAAAAAGGACGGGAGGTAGGAATGGGCTTTAGTTTGGGCCTAGTCCAAGCTTATGAAGGTACGTGTGAGGCTGCCCATGGCCCTTGATGACCTGGATTATTTCACCCGATTTGGGTTCAGATTCGAGCCGGGCCGGGCTGGCCTTCGCGTCGAGTGCTTTTTAGGCAACCTAAGTACAAGCCTAGACCCTAGAGTAAACATAGCAACTGATATGAAATTGCAATAATACCTTACAGAGAGATGTTTGCTTCCGTTCATGAATAATTTTTTTTAAATATAATTTTTTATTTTAGAATAACAACTAAACATCATAATAGACTCATTTTAAAATATAAATATTGTTCATCAAAATTATATCTTATACCACACACTAACTCAATTACTAATTTATCCTAATATCCCATCAACCTACTTTATATTAAATAAAAGAGTATTCATAGTAATCTTATAAAAAATAAAAAAAATTATTTATTTTTCTCTTACACTTTATATCAGATGAATAATTACTTATGAAATAAAAATCTCATTTTAAAACTAATAAAAAACAGAATACGTATTTTTAAATTAAACTCGTTCTTGAAATAAACCAGCCCTTAGTTTTTTAGTACATACTATGAGATAGAAAAGAAATGCTTATTAATGCCATTGGGCACTATCGTCCTTTGGATTTATTACTTTTAAGCTGTGCAACGCTCCACCTTTGCGTTGTGCACTTGTGCTTATTAGAGTGATATTCTTTTTCTTTTTTTAAAATTAGAGTGATATTTAAAAAAAAATTAAAGTGATATTCCTGTAGTGTGAAAGACAACCACACTCCAGAATATATAAATATAATAAATGCACGCACTTCACATTGCCGCATTATAATATTATACAACTTTCAATTAACTATATATATATAAATAAATAATGAAATCGAAAGTAAACATCACCAATTTATTTCATTAATCAAAGGTCGACTCTCCATCATGAGAGAGAGAGAGAGAGAGAGAGAGAGAGACGGATACACTTCTAGATAAGATCAAACCCAAAAAAAGGTAGGTGAACTCAGATGGGGATGCCCGCCGCGGTCTTCTTCCACGCCGGCCTGGACGACACGTCATCCCACCATGCCTTCACGTGAGGGCGGGAGGTGATCAGATCCGCCTTGGGCGTCTTCAAGAGGTAGTTGGCGTACGCCATGTGGTTCAGGTCCGCGAGGGTGAAGGCATCGCCGGCGAAGTACTTGTTCTTGGCCAGGTGGGCCTCGTACACGTCCAACACCGAGGCGAGCTTCGCCGATTGCTTCTCCACGACCGTCTGATCTGTCGTCCCGCCGAGCATCGGCTTGATCAGGAGCTCGAACACGACGGCCGAGATTGCCGGCGCGAACTGCTGGGCTTCGACCTCGAGCCACACCTCGACCGTTGCTGAACCGGCCGGGAGGAGGTCCGGCCCGGTTCCTTTGTACTTGCTCGCGATGTACCGGTTTATGGCACGCGATTCTGGACGGTTGGATTAGGAAGGAGAAGAAACCATTATTAATTGCACATTTACCCTTTAGAAAGAGGGAAATGTAACCAACAAACAATCGTTTATTTATTTAATCAATTTACAACCTACATCATTTTGTTTATTTAATTTACACCCTATACTTTTAATATTTCTAATTGGGCTCTTTTACTCTCTTTTTTTCCCTCGAATCTTAAGGGATAAAGATCTGAATAAGAGATTGTAGAGGGGTCTAAAATGATAAAGATAAAGAAAAGGGAGTTAATTACCAAAGAGAACGTCGCCTCCGTCCTCTAGCACAGGGATCTGACCAAATGGCTGCAAAAGAGTATGCAAAATTAGAGAGAGTCAACACCTCCTCGCTTGAAGAAAAAAAGAGAGATAGTAGTAGTAGGAGGAGGAGGAGGAGTAGATCTGATACGTTGAGGGCGAGGAAATCGGGGTGCTTGTGAGCGCCAGTGCGGAGATCGACAACAGCGAACTCGTAATCCAACCCCTTCTCGTTGAGAGCGGCGCTGCATCGCACGGTGTTTGTGGACATAGGCATCCCGTAGAGCTTGATCCCCATCTCTTCTCCCTCTTTTGCTCTCTTCTTCTTCTTTCTTTGATTTGAGATGTGCTGCTCTGGGTAGAGAGGGAGTGCTTTAAAAGAGCACCGAAGGGTCTAGAAATAATGTGACGCGGACCACGCGGTAGTAGGTAAGAATGGCTAATTGAGTTATGAGAGAGAGGGGCGATTGATTAAGAGTCAATTGGCCAATTTTTTTTAAAAAAAAAGGACAGGGAAGAAATGAAACGAAAGAACAAAAAGAAAAAAAATAGTCTCTAATAATTACTCTTTCTTTTCTCCAAGACGAGAGAAGAAAGAAGAGCTCATATACCCAAATAAAAGGAGAACAAAAAGATTCTCTTTCTCTCTATTGTTGTAATTTTCTCTTCCTTCGTCTCTCCAGATGACCACGTGCGGATAAGTCTAACATATGCCACTTGATTTTTTTGAGCTAACGTGGCCCCGTCATTGTCCCAAGATGTGAGAGCTAACGATTTTGAAGGCCCCAACGCCATTTTTCTTTTCCAAAACCTTTCTCTTTCACGTTCTATCTTTAATGTCGTGATTCCCGTGAACGTGGGAATGGTGTATGAAACCACTTATTTTCGTACAAATACTGATGAGCTATCATCATCCTCTTTTGTTGTTTTTCTCTTTTACTTCCTTCCTTGTAGGACTTTTACTAGTTTATTACCGATCTTCGCATGCTCATACTGACAGGTTATATCCATACTGGGGGAGTATGAATCAGTTTTATATGCCAAGACCCGACGTTGCTAGATGAGAGAAACATGAACAAGGAAAAGATAAGATGGGCAGTTGTGCTAATTCCTTGAAATGAAGTATTTACTTTGTCAAGGAAATATGAAAACATACACACCCATCAATGAACATTCACATCACTAGTCTAACTTGTGAGACTAGTATTTATACAAAACCTCAAGATATATTTACAAATTATTGGTTTTCTGCTGCTGCTTCTATTTTTTTTTTTTTTTTTTTTTGGGCAGACTTAACAATGATATTGGACAATAAGAACATAACATAACACAAGAGCGAAACATGTTGTCCAATTGCTAGATCGCATCCTCACGTTTTAGGAAATTGTAGCATTCCAACTGCGTCATCTCGCCAGCTATGACGGGATTAAATTGGCATCTATAGAAGCTGCATATCAAGCATTTACAAGTTTTAGGTGCAAAACATTAGCCAACATAATTAGGAAGAAATGAAGACAAAACTGAGGCTTTTTATTTCTGCGCAACCAATTGCAACATTTCGACATGTAAATATTGAAACTACATTTATGTTTAAATGAAAGAAGGTTGCAGCCTTTCTGTCAATATATATATATATATATATATTGAAGTTAAAAGTTGGCGACACGTACCTTCCATCCATCCCAACAATCACTGCAGTATTTTTCTGGTGTCCAAATGCAACAATGTATTGTGTGCCCTCATGCAACCTGAATTGGGCTACTGACCATTCAGAATTGAAGTACTTTGGTAGAACACCTGAAGAAGAAAATTATTGGCATAAATGATTTCTCCCAGGCTAACTTAGTTGCTTCCACAGAATGGAACAAGCAATTGTCTTATATGTGATTTCTCAAAGAAACCTGCAGATCGGCGAGAACTTTTTCGTCCGGTATGAACACAAAAGCATAAGATCTATAATATTAAACCCTAAAATATCAAATTGCAATATTAATAAATTAAACGCTTTTAAAGATCTTAGTCACATGCTAGATCCAACTATGACCATCAGGGACTACGAGTGTACCAATGTGGCCCTGTAGACATGATAAAAAAATGTTTCACATCATCTTCTCTCAGCAATTCAAACTCAAAATGAAGCAAGAAACTTGCAACTGATATTGCCACAGGATGACTTGCTCGATGATGCAAGCAAGACGATGCAGTTAACAACAGGTTGCCCCAAGCCAAGAGTGAACAACAAGACCAGTGATAAATGCATTAGATGTTATTTGTAACGAGCACTTTAGCTGGTTGGTTAATTGGCAACATTTTATTCATGAACTGGGTTATATTGGTATTATTAAGTTGAATTCAAAGTTTGCAATTTGACAAAAGAATTGAGTTTTAAGGGGAAAAAACTAGAGAGTTCTTTAGCCTAAAGATAACAAATTGTCAACTAGGCATCAAAATGTTCCATTCATGCACCAAAATATTTCAGACAAAATAATAAAAAGTGGTACATTTACATAAAAATGTTGTCAAGATATAAAAAGCCTCTGGCTCCCTGAGTTGGAACATAATAAGAGAAAATTCAGGAAAAGAAAAAAATATATAACACCGTGAATTTAAGTTAAGAGTATGTCTTTCTGCTGAGACAAGATGCACATGAGTTACTGTCAGACTGGAATGTAAGATACATATTTATCAGAGATAGCTGTTTATTCTAGTAAGACGGAAAAGCTAATTAAACTAAACACACTATGATTTACTTAAGGAGAACTATAATTAGTCCATTCAGGGAGATGGAGTCCTGCCTGATCTTTAAAGTTAGTACTACAAATTTATCGCACTATCTTCACACCTACAATTATTCTATTAATGAAAAAAAAATCAGGAGAAGGACAAGTCCAAATTAAAAGCTAAGCAGGAAGGCAGTATAGGCCTGCCTTAGATGAAGAGATACTGATCATGTTGCAATCAATTTGAATACGAATTTACTACACCTTACAAGTTGTAGTATATTTACCCTTGATAAATGAAAGAGATGAACCAATATGCGGAACATTGGGTTCTGGTGTGGGGCGAGGTTTATCACTTGCTGTCAATCCCAAATTAACTTTCAGACTGAACACATGAACTGTTCCCTTGTCACTTGAGACAGCCAACCACTGCATGTCTGCAGAGAAAGCCAAACTAAATATCTCCGCTCTATCAGCACCTCTTCTTACCTACAAATAATGCAAATGCCAAAATCAGATTTAGCCATTTAGGCTTCTTAACAGATACATAAGATATGTTCTTAAAATGAAACAACAATAATCTGAAACAGAACTAAAAAAAATAAAGAAAATAGTGATAAAAACATTAAAGCACACAAATCAGTGAAGATGAACTAGCCATATGAAATGGCCTGTCGAGTTTCTTGATTATTACAGAAGACTATTTCTCCTTTCCATTTCCATAACCTTAACTTAGTTGCCAAGGAGAAACATGCAGGACAACATATGAAATACTATAAATTTCTATCAGCTCATAATTAAATGCTGAAGAAGTACAAAACCTTTGGAATGAGCATAGTTTCGATATGGGTCAGTCCAAATGTCCATTGGATGTGCATTTCATGCACATCCAACGGCTCTAATCGTGTCCAAAAGGGAAATCAGAGAATTGTAGGATTTGCGCATCTGACAGCTCAATCGACGTGCTTGGACAAACCCCCATGAAGTCGGCTCATATCGAATCTCAAACCCTTTGGAATGTTGAAAGCAAATATCTAACAAACCAATGGAAAAATTCCCAAAATTTATGCGGTCGCATAAGGACATTTAGTTATCTACTAAATCTTGAGAAACAACATAATATATAGGTACACCTATATCCTTGAGGTATTGATGGCTTCTTAGATCTATATGGTTGTTTGCAACAAATCTGAGTCCCATAGATATAAATTAATAAGTCTCAAATTACATAAAAAAAGTATAAACGCCAGTAAACAAAATAAACACAGAACATTTTAATTTTCAAAATTCATGTGAATCAGGTAGGTCAAGAGGTGATTATCGGGCAAGCTGAGCTGAGCTAGCCAATACCGCCCACTGGCACGTGAGATATCGAGTTCGAACCAAGCTTATTAAAAATATTTTAGTAATATTACTATACCGCTGACACATTTTCATTAGCTTTCATAAAGAAATGCTAATATAGTAGTCTTCCATAACATAAACTTCCAAACTGGGATGAAATAACTATAGGAAATAAACATATAAGCTTGCAGGCGAGCTTGACAGACCGGGCTACGATTGGGCTAGATGGGTTAGGCTTTTGGGCTTTCTAGCAGGGTGGGCAAAGATAGCTCATATCGCCTATTACTAAACCAAGCTCGGCTGCCTTTGAGTAGGGCAGGCCATTTGATCAGCCCTAGGTAGGTGTGGGAAGGTGTATGTCATATTTCATGAAATCTAAAGGGAATTTAATAACTTTGACCCCAAGCCCCCAGCACTACGCTCTCGACTAAATTCCAAACTTGCACAAGGTAGGAACTAGAGAGCAAGTTTGATATGTTAAGATCATACTCTACATGAAATCCATCCAATTGGATCAAGTTTTGATTATTATTTCGTACTTTATGAATTATATTTTTAGTTGTAACAAATAGCAGTTTTTAGAAGGTGGTGATGATATCTTAAGCAGTCGCATATCTAAGATTCCGAAATTGGTGCATTCCGAACTCATAGAGACTAGTTTTGCAACACATATTTTTTCAATTTTAGAAAGTGTTGATGTGTCTCAAAAACTAGAACGTTAAGCCTAATTTATAAGTCATACCAATAATGAACAAAGAATAGAGCAGATTAACATGAAAGCATTTCATATCATTAACATGGCATGTACCAGAAGACTTGAACATCTATGACCAATTGACTAGTAAACAAGACCATCTAATGAAAGAAACAAGACTTATAAATGAGTGAATGCAGACAGTCAAAATGGTAAGAAGTACCAAGATTAAGAAAGCTACAAAAATTTCACTTATGAATTTATGATGTTATATACATACAACACATAACACATAAAAACAGTTTTTCGATAATTAACACATAAAAACATAAGGTTTGGTAATATGTACTCAGTCTGGACCAGATCAAAGATCTATAAAAAATTAAGCTAGCAACTTTAGGCTAGGAAATATAGTAAAAGATGCTTAATATCAGCCAACAATCATAGTGTGCCTTCTTCTAAACTTCCAAAAAATTAAGAATGACTAATGAAAACAAATGGAAACTGGAAAAATGAATATGCTAGACAAAAACTTTCCCCCATATTAACAGGGCATAGAATCTTCATTGGATGCAGCCAGACATTATATGTTAGCTTAAAATGGACTTTCTCAGGTATCATCATTAACCACCATGTAGAACACTAAGATGCAGTCCACACTTAAATTAGAATCTTCTTTCCAGATAGTGAGATAAATAGTTAAACCAGACTCTTGAAGTCTTTTGCTCCAAGTTGTGAAATTTAAATTGTCTGGTGTTGGGTATGGTTTGCTGATAGTACATTTGTGAATCATGTTTTGCGGTAACTCCCCCTGTGGTGTTTTCTGGTTTTCTCAAGCAGGGAGCAGTGTTTTGGTGCTTACTTGTTTAGGACCAAAAGCCTTTTTAAGTTTCTAATGAAACAGGATCATTTTGACATTTACTCCACAAAGAAGAAAAGTTAATGCAACCAGAAGACAGATACAAAAAAGAAAAAAAAAACTGTTATTTATCAGAACTATTTTATTGTTCCATATTTTGAAGATTGACTATCAAGCAACAGAGATTTCTACATGAAAAGGTGGCTAGGCATAAAGTCTTCATCATAGTAGTAAATTCAATATCACCTTAAGCAATTTTAAGAAACTTAACGAAGAAAGAAAAGCTAATGCCAGAAAGCACCATAATTTCTTAGGGGGGGAAGTACTGGCCATGCATCTCTTACTTCTTGAAGCAGTGTTCCATCATGTGTGCTGAAAATCCTAATGAGGGTACCCTTCGTGCTTGCTGTGGCGATCAGCCGCCCGTCCTGAGAGAGTGCGAAGCACGCAATCCTCGAATCATGAGCCATGACAAACTTGGTTCGCCGCGCTCCGTAATGCTCGATCCGTACTTGCCCCTTCTGGCCCCCAGGACAGACGAGCACGAGCGATCCCTGCTGCTGCGACACAGCGCAGAGCCCCTTAGGGTTCGGCACGGTCTCAATCTGGTGCACGAGCTTGAGATCCGCGAAATTGTACACAAAGATCTTATGATCAAGCACGACGACGATTCGGTCACGGCGGAGCCGGACGGCTCGCACCTCCGACCGGAACGAGAGCTCGCCGATGCACCGGCTCTGGTGATCGTCCCAGATCATGACCTTATTGGGCGGGTAGTAGGGTTGCGATCCGCCGCCGACGAGAGCGAGGATATTGCAGCGGAAGAGCATCTCGACGACGCCGATTCCCCCATCGAAATCTCGACGAAAAATCTCGCGGAAAGGGTCACAGTTGTAGATGCGGAAGCCGCCGTCGGTGCCTACGGCGAAGCAACCGTGGTCCTGGTTAAACGAGAGGTGGAGCAATGACGGGGCAGGCGCCTCCGCCGTCTCCGGCGGAGGCGGGATCGATGAGAAGGTAGGGTCCGGGTTTTGGAAGGGCGGCGAACTGACGGTGGTCTCCTCGCCGTCGCCTTGGTGTTGGGGTGCGAGTTCTTCGAAAGGAGGAGGGATGAAGGAAGAGCTAGGGCTAGGAGGAGAATTAGGACTAGGGTTAGGATCAGGACTAGGGTCTAGCCAGGAGAGAGGAGGGGAAGAGGAGGAGGAAGGAGGAACCGAGAGGGCGGCCATGGGTGGGAGAGAGAGAGAGAGATCGAGAAATTTTATGGAAATTGGAGGGTAATAGTGACCGTCTAGAAATAAAGAGGAAGGGGGTGCTGCTTAATTGCAGGCGGTGGCGGAGGCAGAGGATGTTCGTCTGCTTATGTCCTCTCAAAATGCCGCTGAATTTCAGTTTAATTACAGGAAAGCCATTCAGAACAGAACTCTATCCTCGTCTCGGGTCGTTAGGAGTGCGCAAGAGCCAAAGAGGCGAGTTTTCTTGGGAGGAAACGTATACTTGGGGTGTTTCGGCGCATTCCTTTCTTCGCGCTGATGTATATCTTAATGATAATGGAAAATAAATAAATTACATTTTTATTGGTTTTTCACAATTACCCTCTTAAAATTTAAATTTAATTATATTGCCAATTCTTTTTTTTTCTTTTTTCTTTTGCGAACTAAAACAGAAAACAGAAACGAGTTCCAATACAAACTAAATTTTAATAGATTTTAAAATAAATTAAATTTTACTGAGATTTTAGTTTTTTAAGATATGAAACCTAATAAGATGATATACTATAGGACTCATTCTCACTCCTAGTCCTCTTGATTTTATTTATATTGTAATTTTTTCTTGCATTAGTTGTCTTAACATACTAGCAACAACATAAATGATATTACTCGTGTTTGTGCATTGATGATATAACGATTCAGGTGAGATAAGCTCGATAAGAACTTAAAATTTTTATGTTTCGCTTTTCACAAAATATATTTATTTAATTATTATGTAAAATAAGTCGTATGACAAGTTATACATAAAATATTATCACTAGCAGAGGAGTCTGATATGATTACGCACGTTTTCTAAAAATAAGATTTTGACTATAATTAATATATTTATTCACAGTTAAGTAGCGGGGGCATCAATTTTTACATAAACTTTATTTAAAATAATCAGTATGTTTTACAGCTAAATAATAAAATATTAACAAAGTTATATATATATTTTTTATTTAAGAGATACACAAAATTATTATTAAAAAATATTATGCACAGAACAAACAATGCCTCAATATTTTTAGTTGAGTTGGTCACATTGGCTATTCTACTAGTAGAGCGAAAAATTAAATTATTGTTAGACTATAAAAGAGATACATGTGGAAGACCCCTCCTCTTCCTCCTTTTACGCGTCAGAAACGGCGCTGAGGAGCACCAACTCCTCTTCCTCCCCATCTGATCCAACCCAGGCTCTTCATCTCTTCCGATCTCTCCGTTGGTCTCGTCCTCGGTGGATCGCTTTCTCCTCTCGAGTATCGATTGCATCGTAAGGATATTTCCCTCCCCCCCACTTTCTTTTCGATCTCTACAAATATTCTTTGTCTTTGGTCAACAGATGTGTTGAAATCGGCGTTGTCGATGATTTCTTTGCAAAATATTGTAGATCACCTCATAGGTAGTTAGCGATCTTGGATATTTTGCTAACAATAGATCGACAACACCGATTTGAAAAGATGTAGTGATCTCGTTGCTCTTTTATTATGAATCTAGCCAAAAGACGACGATCTCGATTGTTTGTGAGTCAGACGGTCGTATGTTCATTATTTCTTGTTCTGGTAGTTCCGAAATTTCAGCTGTGGATTGTGCAAGAAATCTTGATCTAGCCATCTGAAGAGATTTATTTGAGAAGAATGGCGTCCTAGGTCGTGAGATTTAGGACATGCAAAAGGTCTAGAGAGTTAAGATGTACCGAGCCCTCCACTGGAAATCCAGTTGGGACTTATTTTGCTTACGATCCATTATCTATAAATGCTATTTAGAAGTCGGTGGTGGACTACCGACACATTTGTCGTTGCAATACGACAAATCCTAGTAATGATTATATTGCAGTGATCAGACAGCGTTATCCTTAGAAATAAGTGGTTGTTTCGGTAGTTCAGAAGCTTCAATTATGATGATCGGGCAAGAATCCTTGATCTAGCATCTGATGAAATTTCTTTGAGACTATGGCGTCCTAGATCATGAGGTTTGTGACATGCACGATCTAGAGAGTGTAATAACTATGGAGCCGTACTTTACTGGCAATTAAATTGGGATTTCTTATGATCCATTATTCATAAATGTTATTTATAAGTCCATGGACGACCGTTGGCCGTTGCAACACGATAAATCCTAGTACTGATCAGATTGCGAGAATCCTGATAACTAAGTGTTCTTATCTGAGAGCTTTCTCACTATGGCAATAATACTGATCAAAGAAGGAGGTTCTGTAGAAACTTTATAGGTATGGGGATATTAGATTTAGAGTATCAAATTTTGATGATTTGTGAGGAATATCATATGAATTCCTAGCAAGGAGAAGTCACTAATGAAGCAACTCCATCCCTTCCTTTGTTCAGTTTTTACTGTATGCCCCTAGTTCAAGGACATAGAAATTGAATTTGGAAATCTCGTAAGATCTTTGTCAGGAGATCTTGTTTGCATATAAGAAATAGGGAATAAGTTTGCAAGAACATTCTTAAGATCTTAGGCCCTTATGTGGTCCATGGTATGCTTTAATTTCGGTTGGCCATGTATGCGCCATGCTCTGCAGTTTTTGAGACATTTAGTAACTTTCCTATTAGAAACATAAACCTCCTGTCATCATTCTTTTGAATGTAGTAAAGTTACGGTTGATTTGATTTCAAAGGAGAAAAGCTTTCATATACCATGTTATTTAATATAGTTCTACCCGCTCTAGAAACTTAGACAATGTGAGACTGTTCCCACTCCATATAGTTGTCAGTGCAATGAGAGCCACAACCTGGAGAGAGTCAAATACCTCCACTCATTTATGGTAATTTTCATTCCGTAGCAGCTTCTATATATTTTATACTCCTTGGCTTTTGGCAAACCCCAACAGATTCTTTCTAAATTTTACTCCCTTTTTCTCTCTTCATGCTGTTATTCTTTCTTGTCTTATCTTTATATTTTTATCTTACTTTTACATTTACTTTTTCTTAGTCTCTTTTATATTTCTTTCTTTTGTAGTTTCCATTTTTGAAATTCTTATATTCTTCTATTCTGGGCTTGTATATGTGTTATTTGTGGTCGTTCTCTATGGAACATTATGTTGTTTACCAAGTGATGCCAAGGATGGGTAGTGACACCTTCACTGTGGTAATTAACTTTTACCTTAACATCCCTAATCTCTGTTTTTGATGCTGTACCCATAATTGGTGAACTTATTTTGCTGATATCACCGTAAAATTGGTAAAAATAACTTTTTCTCACCTAAATCAGGAATTGCACCTCACAAAGTTCTATAATCTTTTGAAGAGTGATTGGATTTTTCTTTCTCTTTTTTTGCCTCAAATTGTTCGCAACTCACTAGCATTCTACTTTGTAGGTGATGGGCTTGAATCTGAATGGATGCTTTATCCATTGAGATGGAACATAACCTTAACCTTTATGAAATTAACTACTTGTAGTCTCCACTACTAATGACAATAGCCTCATAGTGTTGGTTGTTCCTGGCAAGTAGTTAGTAACCTTTTTATAGTGCTTTCCTTCCTACCTCATATGTACACTTCTTCATCATGTAAGATAGCTTGCAAAAGTAAATTGATTAAAATGTTTACATCTTTGTCATATACAGGGATGTACGACAATAAGAAAAATAAAAAGTGGAACTAAAGGTGAATTAAGTTTTACCATAAAAGGAGTATTTGAAAAGGTTGGAGCGATCATTTTGTAGTTGGAAAGAGATATTTTTAAAATTGATGGGCTTCTCCTATTTATTTCCATTATTCTTCTCCTATTCAATCATCATTCTTTTCACGCATTCTTTATGACAATTACGGATGTATCTTTAGGATATAAAAGGAATGTGCTCTTCCAAACCAGAAAGGCATAATTAACTTTTATCAAAAAATGAGAAGAAAGGCATAATTAACCATGCTAGTATATATGCCAGAAATAGATCATCATAAGTTATTGTTGATCACACAACAACCACTAGGAGATTTCTTATGCACGACTTTAATCTGACTACCCTTCCCAATTGCTCCATATCAGGAAGTTCCCTATCTATTCAAATGATGAATACATGTAGAGAATCAAATGCACCAAAAATATCCTGAGTCAGTGGGCTTTGTTGTCCGGATTTCACTCCACTTTCACTTTCATATCAGGAAGGTCGACTTGCACTTTCAATAGTGAATTATTCACTTGTAGGAATCCTTGCTCTCCTATTTGTGATACCATGGTTTGCAAGATCATCTAGAAACCACTACGAACAAGTTTCTTACCTTTTCTTTTTCCTTTTTTCCCGCCAAGCTTTTGTGTGTGTGTGCTCTGGTTACTACATTTTAAATCATGAGGAATTGATTCTTCCGATCTTTCCTTTTCTTGTCTGTGCACAGATTTTGACATCCTATAGCCAGTAGCATCAAATTTCAGTATCAAAGTCTACATCTGTTTCGCAGAACTTGGACAGCAAAAGAGAAGTTCTCCCAAGTCGTATATCTTCGCAGACGTTAAATGATAGGTACTGTAGGTTTTAGCCATTATGCAAGCAATAGTGCCTTTAATTTTCACAGGCTGATTTAAGTACGGAACCTGATCAATAGTAACAAAAGTTTGGTTTTGTTGGTTGTTCCATTATTTTTGCAATGAATACCTGCGGATTAATGCAGAAACCAGATGATGTGAAATAGTGGTGCCATAGTCAATAAGTTTCATCTTTATCTTACTTTAAGGTTTTCAATTTATGGTTATATGGTGTTTATAAATTCTATGACTTGGTTGCATTATACTACTGGGAGAGTTGAAATAGAATCAATTAAGGATTAATTATTTTTGTTACTGTATTTTCCTGTTATTATTTTAATTCCTTGTAGTTGACAAAAACAATGACGAAACCTGTTTATTATATATTTTTCTTGAGCAAGCATCATGTTCCTTCCTAGAGTGAATATCAGCTTTGTTTAAAGCTCTGGTATCAAACTAGTTTTCAAAGGATACAGGTGGAAATTAGGAATATAGTCAGAATTATTGTATAACAATATAACATAAATGGTTGCAATGCAACCAGTTGAGCATAGACAGCTCTGAACCTAAACAAAGTTAGAAATTGTTGTATTGTAATAGACTTCCTTAACTGCAGAGCGTACCTTTTGGTCTGACACCCCTCTTGCACAAGTTAAAATTTTTAATGGAAATAACCTGAGGGAAACATTAAGATCCATCATATGTTCTAGCATTTATCAAATATTTGACATTACAAATTTGATCTCTAATTGGAGCCTATTGCACAGTCATCATTACGGGACCATAGCTACTCAAGTTCTAGCTTGACATATACCACATACTGTTTAATTTTACTGCAATGCCAGCATCAGCTATCACAAACTGTCATCAGAAATTATACAGTCCACACTGCTTCCTATGGGTCATTGACATGCTTAAA
Source organism: Typha latifolia (assembly GCF_019914945.1). Lineage (NCBI taxonomy): Eukaryota > Viridiplantae > Streptophyta > Magnoliopsida > Poales > Typhaceae > Typha > Typha latifolia. The sequence goes on along the minus strand of NC_133087.1, from coordinate 17,649,315 downwards.
ATAAACTTTCAAAGCTTATGATAAGGCATGTATCCGTAGCTGGATTTGATCCTTGTGACAATGTCATTGCATTTCATTAGAAGACTCAGCATCTGAGCTGAGATGTCAATAGTAGTTGCATCATTCTTGTTATCCCCAATGTTTGCCAATTGTTCGCTCTTGTCATGTTCATTTTCCAGTGAGAATGCCACTCGTGAGATTGCTACATCACTGCCGTTCACATTAGGGCTCATTGTATTAATCGGTTTTTTTAAAATAGATTTTAGTGGGACTGAATGCTGCTTCATTTCAAGTTGAACCAAAGATGAAGTACTCATCTGGTCGCAAGAATTGTCTCCACCTCCTTCAGTTCCAGGTTTGAATGGTTTTGCATCAACAAATGAGCAAGAGCTAGCTTGTGACCGACAAATCTCCTGTGGCTCCTTAGCAGATGAGTAGAACTCCTTCAGATAGCAAGTTTTCATCTGATTCAATGAATTGCAGCAACCTCCAGTTCGAGGTTCCAATGGCTGTGCATCAATAGACGTGCAAGAGAACGCTTGGTCTTGACAGATCATTGATGGCTCCTTTGCTGGTGAGTGACACTCTTTCAGGTAGCAAGTTGCTTTGTTTGAGCCAAAGGAGCCATTGGCACTAGCATGGTATAATGCAGTTTGTGCATGGGATTTGTACATGAACTTGATTTTGCAGGTATTGCTGTCCCAGTAAACTCGAGTTGCACCAACATCAAGTGGTCCGAATCGTGCAAATTTTGCCTTTAAGAATGAAACCGATGGCAGACTCGTGTTAGGGGGGAATTTCATGACCAGGGAAGTAGGATTGGCTGGCTCATGTGGTGTGGATATTTCATTCTTACTGATATCAACCTTGCTATGTTTTACTGAAGCAGTGGGGGTGAAGAGGTTGCATCTATCTCGTCTTCTCACTCTTTCCACGTTCTTTTCACCTTCTCCAGCCTTCTTTCTGCTAGCTAATTTCTTATAGTCAGTCATGCTCCTCTGGTTCTTTATTGATAACTCTTCCTTCTGATCTGGTTTTCTTCTCTTTCCAACATTTGCGTAGTCATTGGGCTTCACTGGCATTTTGGCAGAAGATTGTGCCCTTTTCCCTCTTTCTTCCTTACGAGAACCTTTCACATTGGCAGCACCTAGGGCTTGTGCTGATTCATTGGCTGTTGATCTTTCACCTGCATCAAACTTTGGCTTTTCAATATCATTGGCTTTCAGAAGAACCAGGCTTTCATTATAGACCAGAGATTGGAACTTACATAATGTATCAGAGACCAGGGAACGTATGTTCCACTCAGATCCAAAGAGTGGATCTGTGGTGGGGGCTGACAAGTCATTCACTAGCTGTGGCAGCTTGAGCTGGGTGGATCCTGGAACCTTTGTTTGTTGTGGAGAATGTGAATGACCAGCATTCCAAGCACCTGATAGTTTCGATCCTTTTGAATCTAAAAGCCTACTTCCTTTGTGATGTCCTTTATCGACTTTGGAACCTGTCATCTTTATTTTTCTTTTTGTTGCTTCCCTGCTACCTTCAAGCTCATTGAGTATATGATTGATAGACTGGCGCTTCAGACCTTTTTCCTTCTTGTTGACTTTATCATTAACCTCCGATGCTTCTTGATTGGTTCCTCCTGAATATTTCGCAATCGTACCAACTACATTGCTGACAGAGTCACCTTGCTCATTGAACTCTCGCTGTGAAACGTTTTCCTTCAACCTTTCACTGACAACCTTATCTCGTTGCAGAACATTTTCTGTTGTCCTTACATTGATAATCTTCCGTTCCGAAGATTTATTTCCTGAGCAGATTATAGTATCATCTACTACAGCTTCAACTGTATGACTCTCTAAATTCAAATTAGCTTCTGTTTTTGACTTCTTGCCAGTGTCAACCACGACAGTGGCGTCCAGGGAACCTGAAGAGAGAAAAGCTGGCAATGAGGAGGCTGTCTCCTGAGCTTTACGAGTTGCACTTTTGCTGGGACTGAGCTCCCCACTGACACAACTGGAGAGAATTTTGGGTTTCACTAATTGTCCTTGGAAATGTCTTTGGGTGGCATGGAGCTTCAGAGGTCTAGACTGACTGATGCTGGTAGCAGAGATGGTGGAAGAAATGGCGGCAGTCTTGTCCCGTAGTTTCACCAGCCGTCTCTTTTTCGCCGTAGCAGATGGGCTTGGCCCAGTTGTGTTGGGATGATCAAGTCGATCAGATAATGCCGGAGTACCCGTAAAAGTTGCTGCAATTGAGATGTAGACAAGAGTAGTCACACGCACCCATAAATTTGAATGCCAAGAATCTATAAATAATTGCGATAACAATTTAAGCTGCTAGATCGTTAATAAATGTTCAACTTGGAAATCATAACAGGGGAAATAGCAAAAAACTATGTTACGAAGATAAAGAGATTGTTTTGGGAAATCGTTATTTTAATCTAATGATGAAACTCATCTCTGCAAACTAGCGAAAGAAAAAGAAATTGGTTTGGGCGATACCTTTGCAACATCGCCATTGACAACATATAAAAGAGAAAGATTACTGGTGGCTCGAATTTATTTTAGGTATCAACACAAGGCTGAGTAATGGGTATGTAGGATGAGACCATATTCTCATATCTGCACGAACCATAACTCGTTGAAATAGAGAGAGATTATATTCTGAGCCACAACCGAAGTATAAGATTGGATACCTCAAATATGCCTCTCTAAGTGCACAAACCAGTGAATAGAATTTTTTTGATAATTTGTCAAATCTTAATTTAAATAAGTTAGCTTAAATTGGTATAGGTTAATATAGTAGTGATATAAAAATAATTATATTTAATGGTAAAAAAATAAAAATATTTTAGCAAATGATCAAATTATTTTTTATAGTGAATTGATGAGGAGACAAGAAATAAGAGGTAAAGAAGAGAGGGAAATAAGGATTCAGGGATAAAATGTTAATTATATTTTATTGATAAATATAAAATATCTCAGGAAAGAGGAGATGATAGAGAAGTAGGTATGATTAAACTAAGTTTAAACCAACTTTCTGTTACCTCTTACGATTCTAGAATAAAGTTATACTTATTCTTTATTCATTCAAATACATCATAAGTCATAACGCACCAGGTTAGAAATGATAGATGCCAATCGAGGGGGCGAGACGTTAAAGTGATATGGGCAGCTCGTATATGTAGAGAGAAGGGGGATATGCCCCAACCTTTCAGGGACGTTGTAATTATTTTTCACAAATCTGGTACTATGGCGGCCCGTTTAACTTGAGCAATCTCTAGACTCTCCACTGCTCTTTTTCTAGACAAAGAAAAGGCCCTAAATGTAGGATGGTGTTATTATTCTTGATATGCACTTATATTTAATACTATAATTAATCTTTAAACTGTTTAAGAACGATGACGTAAAGTATGGCTATGAATTGGCTCAAAGCCAACCCAGTGGCCCCACAACCTTTAGCCCTAAGAATAAGCGTGCGAACAACACCACCACCTCCTCCAGAATGGAACGAGACTGTGAGGATAACTGTAAGCATCGACGCGTGCATGCATGCACGCACATAAGAATCACAGAATTTATTAACATAAAGCATAAATTTTAATTAAACATCAAATAATCCATTAACCAAGCAAAAAATTTAAATTGTTAACTGGACAGATGTAGCTGTCAGTATACAATAATAAGCAACAAGTAGAATACCTATTCCCAGTAGTAGGCAAGTACCAACTTTCTCAGAAATACTAAAACGCATGTAGTACCAACCTCGCGGCGGCGGATGCTCCACTGGACCCACTTCATCGTCTCGCTTAGGCGGCCTCACCGGCTGCGCACCAAATGCTTGCGCATATGTCTCGTCGAATTCCTCATACACTTCTCTCCGGTACGCCATCAACATTGGAACCCCACTGATCCGATCAGAAACCCCCATCTCTGTCCTCGAAATCGCCAATCGCCTCAAGAAATCGACCAGATCCGTAGGGACAAAGCTGGCCCTGGCCTCCTCGATCTGTTTGACCGAGTAGACCGCCTCCGGCTCGTGCCCCGGCACCTCGACCGTATAACAACCGGGGATCGAGTGCGGTTTGGGGCTTATCCAAGATCGGCGGCAGAGACACGTCGCCCCTAGAGCGGCGCGGCGGCGGATCTCGTCGATAGCGTCGTTGACGGCGGCAGCGAAGACGGGAGAGGCGGGGGTTGGGGTCTGGCCCGAGAGATCGGCGAGGTTTGGGAGGAATGGGAGGAGAAGGTTGGCGTTTTGGGGATCGAACCAGCCATAGCTGTTGTCGCCGAAGAAGGCGACGAGGATGTGGTTGGGCTTCTTTGTCGCCATGACCGCGGGGGAGGCTAAGGCTTCGGGGAAGACTTGGCCGGGCCACCATGGATGGGACTTCACCTTGCCCCAAACCATCGTCCCGATCTCCAAGGTCATTGGAGGTTTCCTCGTCTTCTTCCATGGACGAGAGCTCAAGGAAACCATAGAAGTTGCCATGGAGAATAGAGATGGACGACAAAAACCCTAGAGAGAGAGAGATATAAAAGAAATGGGACGTGCTATAGCTGTGCTATTTATAGCAACAAGAGGATTCACACACAGTCCAGCGACGTCAGTCCGCAGAGTTTTAAAACCAACCGTCCGTTTACTCCACCAGAAGCAATCGGGTCCGTCCGTGGATTAGTTTAATTCCTCTCCCTGGTTTATCCAGTGACGTAGACGTTAGACGATAGCATCTACATTGATCGTGAGGCACAGGATACACACTTCGTAACGTAGGCGAAGTCCACGAGGATGGCTTGAACACTTGGCATCGCGACGGTTCATTTGTGCAGGAAGAGGTTGGTTGTCTTCATACGCCGGATGTATTTAAGACCCCTCCTAACGCCAATGGCAACAAGAATGTGACAGATGCCACTGACTGACGTGGCAGTATCTATTTAAGAGCACTCAAAACACCAATGGCAACAAGAATGTGTCAGATCCACTGACTGACGTGGCAATCATAACATTCCAAAAACACCACCCCAAAAAACAACTGTAACATGGTGCAATTTTCACGTTTCCATCTTTAACGTAATATTTCTTTTTAAAAAAAAAACACGAGCAATTCTGGCTCGGTTTGAGCTCTGTTCAAATTGAGCCGAGTTGGACTTGGCCTTCCGACACTTTCCTTTCTCGGCGATGATGTATATCCTGATTATAATGGAAATTTAATTATAATTTTACAATTATCCTCTTATAATTTAAATTTTAATATATTGCCAATTTCTTCCCACATAATTTTGGGTATTTATAATACAATAAAAATTTTTGGGTGCAATTTAAAATATTTATAAAGTTTTAGATAAGTACTTGAAAGAAAAAACGGAAAGCCTTAGTAGTGACAGTGAGGTTGGCCGTTATAATCTAAAATTTATATTTAAAATATATGAATTTTGTTAAAATAATATTAAATAAAAAAGGTATTTTTTTAACTATAAAAGAGACCCCCCCCTCCTCTCTTTTTTTCGCGTCAGAAACGGCTCTGAGGAGGAGCACCAACTCTTCTTCCTCCCCGTCTGATCCAACCGAGGCTGCCTGAAAGAGTGTTCCTCCTCCTTTTCACGCGTCAGGAACGGCTCTTCATCTCTTCCGGTCTCTCCATTAGCCTCGTCCCCGGTGGATCGCGTTCTCTTCTAGTATCGATTGCATAGTAAGGGTGGGTAGTTCCTCTTTATTTTTTTTTATTTTTCCTTTTTTTGTTCGATCTTTACAATAATTCTTTGCTTTTGGTCAACAGATGTGTTGAAATCGGTGTCGTCGATGAATTGTTTGCAAAATATTGTAGATCACCTCATAGGTAGCTAGCGGTCTCGGATATTTTGCAAACAAAAGATCGACAACACCGATTTGAAAAGATGTAGTGATCTCGTTGCTCTTTTATTATGGATCTAGCCATGAAGACGACGATCTCGATTGTTTGTGAGTCACACGGTAGTATGTTCCTGGTAGTTCGGAAGTTTCAGCTAGGTGGATTGTGCAAGAAATCTTGATCTAGCCATCTGAAGAGATTTACTTGAGAAGAATGGCGTCCTAGATCATGAGGTTTACGACATGCAACGATGTAGAGAGTTAAGATGTGCCGAGCCTTACTGATTTCACTGGAAATCCAGTTGGGACTTATTTTGCTTATGATCCATTATCTATAAATGGTATTTAGAAGTTGGCGGCGGATTACCGTTTGTCGTTACAATACGACAAATCCTAGTAATGATCAGATTGCATTGATCAGATAGTGTTATCCTTAGAAATAAGTGGTTGCTTTGGTAGTTTGGAAGGTTCAACTGTGCCGATCGTCCAAGAATTCTTGATCTAGAATCTGAAGAAATTTCTTTGAGACTATGGCGTCCTAGATCATGACGTTTGTGACATGCAAGATCTAGAGTGTAATAAGTATTGAGCATTACTTTACTGGGAATCCAATTGGGATTTCTTATGATCCATCATCTATAAATGTTATTTACATGTCATCCAGTTATTTATTAGTCCATGGATGACCGTTGGTCGTTGCAACACGACAAATTCTAGTAATAACTAGATTGCGAGAATCCTGATAACTAAGTGCTCTCATTTGAGAGACTATGGTAATAATGCTGATCAAGGAAGCATACAAAGAAGGAGGTTTGATTAAGGAACTTCCAGTAGGAGTTATTCAAGATAGTATTTAAATCATTTCCAAGAGTAAATTTAATAGAGATACATTACTAATTTTGAGAGTTCCCTCTCCAAGTGTAAATTTGTGAGTTGCAATTCAATTTTAGGTTTGGCATGCTCATCCTATGTTAAGGGTCATGTTACTACGTTGGGGACTTAGGATACAAAATAACTTAGGAGCATCAAATATGATCATTGGCATGCAAGCTGCTCGATCTTGAGCCCTTGACTCATTTGCAGCTAGTTCCAAGCTTGCATATTTATTAAATGAGCTGATTATGAGTTGGCTTGATATCAGAACGGGTTGCTCTGGTCTGAATGTGTCTCTAGCCCAAGCTGAGCTTGTGTGGTGGTTTCTGCACTTTTGAGCCAAGAGAGTCTTGGCTCAGCTCACTCGAGCTGACTTCTTTATGCCCCTAGTTCAATGACATAGACTTTGTTACCAAATTGGATTTTGAAATCTCGTAAGATCTTTGTCAGGAGATCTTGTTTGCATATAAGAAATAGAGAATAAGTTAGCAAGAAAATTCTTAAGATCTTAAGCCCTTATGTGTTCTACGTTATGCTTTAATTTCGGTTGGCCATGCATGCGCCATCCTACATAGTTTTTGAGACATTTAATAATTCTTCTATTAGAAATATGAACCTCCTATCATCATTTTTTTGAATGTAGTAAGGTTATGGTTGATTTGGTTTCAAAAGAGAAATGCTTTCCTATACCACATTATTTAATATGGTTGTACCCGCTCAAGAAACTTAGACAATGTGAGACCATTCTGTCTCCATATAGTTGTTAGTGCAATGAGAGCCACAACTTGGAGAGAGTTGAATACCTCCACTCGCTAATAATAACTTTCATATGGTAGCAGCTTCTTTCTATATTATGGTCCTTGGCTTTTGGCACAACCCAACAATTCTTCCTATTCTTTCTCAATTTTACTCCTTTTTTCTCTTTCATTATTGTTATTTTTTTCTTGTCTTATCTTTACTTTTTTATCTTACTTCTACATTTACTTTTTCTTAGTATCTTTTATAGTTCCTTCTTTTGTAGTTTCCGTTTTTGAAAATTCTTATTTTCTTCAATTTTGGGCTTGTATACGTGTTATTTGTGGTTTTTCACTATGGAACATCATGTGCTTTACTAAGCAATGCCAAGGATGGGTAGTGGCACCTTCATTGTGGTAATTAATTACTACTTTAACATCCCTAATCTTGTTTTGATGGTGTACCCATAATTGGTGAACTTATTTTGCTGATATTACTGTAAAAGTGGTAAAAATAACTTTTTCTCACCTTACTTGCACGAAGTTCTATAATTTTTTGACCAGTGATTGGATTTCTTTTTTCCTCTTCTTTTGCCTCAAATTGTTTTGCAGCTCACGAGTATTCTTCTTTGTAAGTGATGGGTTTCAATTTGAATGGATGTTTTATCTGTTCAGATGGAACATAACCTTAACCTTTATGAAAAAGATTACTTGTAATCTCCACTACAAATGACAAAAGCCTCTTTTGGCAGTTTAAACCAAGTAGTTAGTAGCCTTTTTTATAGTGCTTTCCTTTCTAACTCATATGTACACTTCTTCATCATGTAAGATAGCTTGCAAAAGTAACTTGATTAAAACGTTTACATTTTTGTCTTACTTTTACCTTATCCTTTTCTCTCTTTCTTTCTTTCTGAAAATTTTTCAGCAAGAAAGTATCTTGGATCATGAAGAATCTGCAACCCGATTGTTGGAAATAATTTGAAGAACTTCCTAAATGATCTCATTAAGGAAGAAAAGGAATAGAAGTTGTCATCATAAAGAAATGAGTGAAGAAGGAAAGCTTCTACTTGCAGGTACACTGAATCCCTGAAATTCTCATGATTGATAAAATAGATTGAATCTTTTGGACTAAGGATGGAGAGAGAGCTAGTTCGGCCAGTCATAGACTATCTTGATGACCTGTTACAATTAGTTTATTATCAACCAATTGGATCATTATAAGAATCTTATTTCCTTGTTTGCATGTGGACTCCCATCAGGTATTGTTGATCACACAATCACTAGGAGATTTCTTATGCATGACTTTAATCTCCCATCAGGTATTGTTGATCAGGAAGTTCCCTGCCTATTCAAATGATGAATACATATAGAGAATCAAATGTGCCAACAATTTCCTGAGAAAATAATCTCCTATTTGTGATACCATCATTTTAGAGAATACTATGAACAATTTCTGTACCTTTTCTTTTTTCCTTTTGCTGCCAAGCTTTTGTGGGTGTGTGCTCTGGTTACTACATTTTTAAATCATGAGGAATTGATTCTTCCAATCTTTTCTTTTTTTGCCTGTGCACAGATTTCTACATCCTATAGCCAATTGTATCAAATCTCAGCATCAAAGTCTCCATTTGTTTTGCAGATCTTGGACAACAAAAGAGAAGCTCTAAGTCTACCTCTGTGCGGACTGCAATTGATAGGTACTCATTCTGTATACAATTTTTATACTGAGACCACTATGCAAGCAATAGTGCCTCTAAATTTCACAGGCTGATTTAATTATTCAACCTGATCACAGCAGTAAAAGTTTGGTTTTGTTAGTTGTCTCATCATTTTTGCAGTGAATACCTGCTGATTAATGCAGAAACCAGATGGCATGAAATAGTGGTGGCATATTCACTAAGTTTTGTCCTTATCTTACTTTAAGATTTTCAATTTATGGTTATATGGTGTTTATAAACACTATGTCTAGTGACTATTATTGGTTGCATTAGACTACTGGGGGACTTGAAATAGAATCAATCAAGGATTAATTATTTTTGTTACTGTAGTTTCCTGTTATTATTTTAATTCCTTGTAGTTGACAAAAACAATGATGAAACCTGTTTATTATACATTTATCTTGAGCAAGCATCAAGTACCTTCCTTAGATTGAAATCAGCTTTGTGTAAAGCTCAGGCATCAAAGTAGTTATCAAAGGCCACAGTAGGAAATTAGGAATATAGTCAGAATTATTGTATAATATAGATGGTTGCAAACTTGCAATGCAACCAGTTGAGCATAGACAGCTCTGAACCTAAACAAGTTAGAAATTGTTGTATTGTAATAGACTTCCTTAACTGTAGAGCCTACCTTTTGGTTAGACACCCCTCCTGCACAAATTAAAATATCTAATGGAAATAACCTAAGGGAAACATTAAGATCCATCTTATATTCCAGCATTTATCATGTAGTTAACATTTCCAATACATTGTTTGATCTCTAATTGATGCCTATTTTGCAGAGTCATCATTACGGGACCATAACTACTCAAGTTTCAGCTTGACATATACTATGTACTGTTTAATTTTACTGCAGTGCCAGCATCAGCTATCACAAACTGTCACTATATGCTATACAGACCACATCGTATCCTCCAAGCGATTGACATGCTTAAAGTAAACTTTCAGAGATTATAATAAGGCATTTATCCATAGGTGGACTTGATTCTTGTGACAATATCATTGCATTTCATAAGAAGGCTCAACATCTGAGCTGAGATGTCATTGGTGCTCCTGCTCCCCTCAGCCATTTGCGGTGAAGGTGCAATCTTAGGCATATTTACCTCTTGAGAAGAGACTGGGTGATGTAGGCTCTATTGTTGCAGCTGAAAGAGAACCAATTCTGAGTTGTCGCTAACAGAAATTACAAGAGATAATGTTGCAATAGTAGTTGCAGCATTTTTGTTACCCCCAATGTTTGCCAATTGTTCACTCTTATCATGATCACTTCCTAGTGAAAATTTCACTCGTGAGATTGCTCTATCATTGCCATTCACAGTAGGGCTCATTGTCTGAATTGGTTTCTTTAAAATAGATTTTTGGGGGATTGATTGCTGCGGCATATCTGATTGAAGCAAAGATGAAATCCTTATCTAGCTCGGGGAATTGTCACTACTCCTTCAGTGCCAGGTTTGAATAGCTGCACATTGATAGATAAGGAAAAACTGAACTTACTGCTGACAAATATGTGGTGGCTCCTTAGCATATGAGTTGCACTTATTTAGATAGAAAGCCACTTTATTTGACCTAATGATTCCATCCATAAGAGGAGTCGTTGTCTATATTGGTTTCTTCAAAATAGATTTTAGTGGAACTGAATGCTGCTGCATTTCAAGTCGAACCAAAGATGAAGTTCTCATCTGGTTTCAAGAATTGTCTCCACCTTCTTCGTTTCTAGGTTTGAATGGTTGCACATTAATAAACGAGCAAGAGCAAGCTTGCTGCTGACAAATCTCTGGTAGCTCATTAGCAGATGAGTGGTGCTTCTTCAGATAGCAAGATCTCACTTGATACAATGAATTGCAGTGACCTCCTCCGGTTCCAGGTTCCAATGGCTGCGCATCATCAAACGGCAAGAGAATGCTTGGTTTCATGACAAATCATTGATGGCCCCTTTGCTGGTGAGTCACACTCTTTGGGTACAAGTCGCTTTGTTTAGCCAAAGAAGCCATTGGTATTAGCATAATATAATGCAGTTTGTGCTTGGGATTTGTACATGAACTTAACTTTGCAGGTATTGTTGTCCTAATAAACTTGAGTTTCGTCAACATCAAGTGGTCTGGATCGTGCAAACTTTGCCTTCAAGAATGAAACTGATGGCAGACTCGTGTTAGGGGGGAATTTCATGACCAAAGAAGTAGGATTGGCTGGCTAAGGTGGTGTGGATATTTCATTCTTCTTACTGATATCAACCTTCCTATGCTTTACTGAAGCAGTGGGGGTGAAGAGGTTGGATCTGTCTCCTTGTCTTGTTCTTTCCACATTCTTTTCACCTTCTCTAGCCTTCTACTAGCTAATTTCTTAACATCAGTCCTATTTTCTGGTTCATTATTGATAGCTCTTCCTTCCAATCAGGTTTTCTTCTCTCTCCAACATTTGCATGGTCATTGGGCTTCTCCGGCTTTTTGGCAGAAAAGGTGCCCTTTTCTCTCTTTCTTCTTTACTAGGACCTTTAGCATTGCCAGCACCTCGGTCTTGTGCTGATTCATTGGCCTGCGTCAAACTTGGCTTTTCAATATAATTGTCATTTGGAAGAACCAGGCTTTATTTATAGACTGGAGTTTGGAACTTACCGAATGTACCAGAGACCAAGGCACCTATGTTTTTCTCAAAGGGTGGATCTATTGTGGGGGCTGGCAAGTCATTCACTAGCTGTGACAGCATGAGGGGAGGATCCTGGAACCTTTGTTTTGTTCTGGAGAATATGACTAACAAGCATTCCAGACACCTGATAATTTCGATCCTTCTGAATCTACGAGCCTACTTCCTTTGTGATGTCCTTTTATCAACTTTGGAACCTGTTATCTCTAACCACCACATCAAAGGAGCAGTCCTCTGAAATGTCCGCTGGGAGGTAACATATTCATTGTGAATTAAGGTCACTTTGTCAACAAGAAACTCTCTCTGGAGGGAGATTTGGATTATGGGAAATGAGTAATAAATAAATATCTGTTTATACATTGCTAGATTAATTATTAACTTCAGAGCCACCTCTTGTTCATTTCATAATTTTCTCTACCTTTTTCCTTTCACTTTCCTTATACACATCTTTTAATTTTCTTTTTTTTTTCCTCAGAAATTTGCAGAGGACAACATCTTGGATGGTGGAGAAGCTTGAACTGCAAAGATTGGAGAACTTCCAACTTGCTCCAATTAAGGGGAAAGTTTATCTTGAAGGAGTGGATAAAGCAGGAAACTTTTTTGACGGGTAACTTAAATCTCTCAAATTCTCATGAATGTTATGATAAATGATTCTTCTGAGTTAGAATATAGGAATGAAGGGATACAAATCTGGCTCTTCCAATCTCAGCCTATCTTTATGACCTGTTACAGACTTATAGTTATTTAGTATAGATTTGGTCACCTAAATCAGCAATCAATTGCCTGTGGCTGTGGATCCCTCAAAGTCTTGTACTTTCATTAGACTTCTTTGGGTCTTATAGTTTAGAGGCTTATAGCTGCCTGATAAGGGACATGTTTCACTTTTGTGTATGAAAATAATATGACTATGACTTATCAAAGGGGGATCAATTGAACTTCCATGGTCAATTTTCCACACCATGCACGTGACTACCTTTCCATACATAGCGTTGGATTCTTCCAGAACACTGTATTAAATTAGCTCTGAATTTTGTATCCCTTTCGGCTGATACCTCTGACCCTCATATATTGTCTGGAAGCCAGGAAAAAAAATTTGACCACATTTTTTTCTGGCTACTTTTTTCTTCTCCTTGTTATGTGAACCCATGTTTATTCGGTGCATCATCTGCTTTATAGCCATGTTTGGTGCACAACCTCTGATAGAGGGTCCTACTTGATTGCATTGTGAACAATGTGTCAGCTATCGGTTTAACCAGTTTGGCACGCCTTGTTTGATATTCTGCCTCCAATTTTAACCCCAACCCTCCCTCTGGTTTCATTGCATCAAGAGAATTCATAGTTGTGCAGGTAGACACATAGTGTCCAGGCTTGTTTAGTTATTACTTATTATATCTAGGTGGGAGCACATGCCAATTCGTGCAATTTGAATGACATTCTTTCAGAACTGTCAGTGACCTGTAGCTCGATCGTTCTCAAAATTCAACCTCCTTTTTTTTTCCATTCACTTGATCCTTTGTTATTTTAATTGCTCATCTACTAGAATAAATTGTATCCTATTTATCTAGCAAAACGAGTTTCTTGTTAGGGTGTAGGTATTATTTAAAAAAAATTTATTCTAACTTACCAATTATGTTTGAGATATATACTCTTTACTACTAGGAAGTGACATCCATGTACCTTGTCTAATTTCAGACAATATAGTAATCCTCTAAAAATGTTTGTTGAAAGTAGACAAATTTAACTTACTCTTTCAATCGGTACCATTCTTTCCGCATTGTGAGGATTTGGTCTGCATGATTTGAATAATACAGAAATATTTATTAGTACATACCCACATGAATTATTAGCACAACAACTAAAATTTTCACCTCTTGTTCAGCTAATGATATTTTTGTTATATATCTTTTGCCTTTCATTTTCTCTCTTTCTTTTTGAAGTTTATTCAGCTATAAAGTATCTTGAATCGTGAAGGTACATCATCTCTGTTAAGGAGCTACCAGAACTTTGTTGATGTACATCCATTTAAACTTGAACCAAAAGATGTGAAAATAATTCTTGGAACCGGATGAGAACTGTTCGATTTGAAACGCAGCAGCATTCAGTCTTGCTAAAATCTATTTTGAAGAAACTAATGCAGACAACAACGCCTCCTGTGGATGGTATCATTATCAAATAAAGTGACATACTATCTGAATAAGTGCAACTCATATGCGAAGGAGCCACTAGGTATTTGTCAACAACTCGTTTGCTTTTGATTATCTATTAATTTGCATCTATTCAAACTTGGAACTGAATGGGGTAGTGATAATTTTCTGAACCAGATGAGGACTTCATCTTTGCTTCAATTAGATATGCCGCAGCAATCAATCCCCCCTAAAAATCTATTTTGAAGGCATCAATTCAGAAGATGAGCCCTACTGTGAATGGCAATGCTAGAGCATCTCAGGAGTGGAGTTTCTCACTGGGAAGTGATTATGGTAAGAGTGAACAATTGGTGAAACATTGGGGTTAACAAAAATGGTGCAACTGCTATTGAAACATTATTGCTTGCAATTCATATTAGCAACAACTCAGGATTGGTTCCCTCTCAATTACAACCACGGAGCCTACCTCACCCAGTCTTTTCTCAAAGGAAAATATGTCTAACATCCTGCCTTCACCGCAAATAGGTGAGTAGGAGCACCAATGACAACTCAACTCTGATGTTGAACTTTATTGTGAAATGCATTGATATTGTCACAAAATATCAAGTCCACATATGTATACATGTCTTATCATAATCTCTGGATGTATACTTTAAGCATGTCAATGGCCTTGAGAAAACACTGCGGTAGCATATGATGGCAGTTTGTGATAACTGATGTCGGCATTACAGTGAAATTAAACAATATGTTGTATATGTCAAGCTAGAACTTGAGTACTTATGGTCTTATAATGATGATTGCAAAATAGGCTCCAATTAGAGATCAAACAGTTTGTTGTTAATGTTAAATACTAGATAAATGCTGGAATATAAGACTGGATTTTAATATATCCCTTAGGTTATTTGTGTTAAATATTTTAATTTGTGCATGAGGGGCGTCTTAATTAGTTACCGCAGTTAAGCGAAACGGAAGTTTATTAAAGTAATGTGGCCAACTTCTATAGGTAGGGAGAAGGGATTTGGGGATATGCCCCAACCAGACTTCGATATTTACTCTCTCTCTCTCTCTCTCTCTCTCTCTCTCTCTCTCTCTGCTGCATTTCTTTTCCTGGAAAAAAAATAGTATATATGTAGGACAGTGATATCAATCATTGCATTGCATTGCAAAAACGCCAAAAACCGTTCATTTTCACAAAGACTTATTTTCATGTCATACCGACTCATTTATGAAAACTTTCGAAATACCTGTTTTCTTAGTAATTTAGTATTTTTTATTAAAAAGTATTATATAAGTATAAAGTTAAATATTATTTTATATTAGGGATATTGCATAAAAAACTCTTTAGTTTTGAAATAATAAATTTGCGCTCTTTTGCACATTTACCTCTTAGTAAAAGTATACATTTAGAATTTTAAATGCATACATTAACAAAATTAAAGTGTATATTTTATATACTCTATAATTTTAAAAACTAAAGAGCTAAATCTGCCAGTACCGTAATTAAAGCGTTATATATATATATATATATATATATATTGTACTTGTTTTAGAGGGAAAAAAAATAAAACTGATGGTAAATTGATTGTTTAATATTTTATTTTAATATGGGGTGAGAATTTTTCTATGTGAATGTATATAAACATAGACAACAGTTCGAAGGGTATTAGTGTGAAAATTTAAATATAGTCAAAACTTTAACTTCCGTGTCAACGATAACATCCATTGTCAGAGGTCCGAGTCATCAACCACCTGCCTTGGATAAAGCACGAAAAATACGCAAAGAGATAACTTTATATATAAAATAAAGTAAGAAATTTGTTGCATGTTATGTTGGTTTACACAAATTTATTCTGGCTACTTTATACCGTTCCAAATTTAAATGCTAATAAATTAGTAGGATCTCACAGGGAAAGAAAATTACAATATATAAACTTGCCAAGTAGGTATTTTTATTTTAAAAAAAAGTCTTAAAAATTAGCTATCGAACGAGTAAGCTGGGAGGTATAAGTTCACAAGCAAGTATATTTAAGGTTTTTATGTAAACTTTTAAAATATTATAATTATCCTTTATTATTATTATTATTATTATTATTATAGTAAAATATTAGTTATTGTTAATGTTAAAAAAAACATATTAGATAGCTATATAACTCTTCTTCTTTCTTGAAGTTTAAAATATAAGATATTTATCAATATTTTTTTATTTTGAATAAAAAAAGATAGTTTAGTTGTACTATAATATTTGATAGTTTATGAGTTATTTTATGCAATAATATAAGGGTAAAAAATAGAAATTTTCATTTAAGTTCAATTTTAATTGTGATTGATTAATTTTTATTATTAAATTTAACTAAGAAATAGTATAATTATTTCGATGGCAATTTACGAAATTCTGAAGAATTTAGCGATATTTGTGAGTTTCAAAAGGTCTAAGGGCAACTATGTAAGAATACCTGTATTTAAATATGGAGTTAGGAGTATATTTGCAAATAGGGGGATATGGAGGGGTCTAGACGCAAAAAACAAAGACCATGTAGAAAGATAAACGAAATAAATAAATAAATTTAAAATCCAGAAAAGTAAAAAAAAAGAAAAAAAAAAAGAAAAAGAAAAAGGCAAGAAGCGGTCCTCTCCTTCGTAAACGCCTCTATCTCCGCCTCTTCCATCTTCCAAATTCCAATGTCGGCGTCTCTTCTCTTCTCGTCAAATTCCCGCTCATCTCCATCTATCCTTCAACTCGCCCTTATAGCTAATAGATAGCGACTTGTCGAAGCATAGCGTTCTCTTCTACCGCTTCTCTCGATTTCCCCTACCAGAAAACCTAGAAGACAGTACTCCAATCTCGGGATCTGACGCGGATGGAAGAGCCCGGGCAGCTAAAACGGGCGTTCATCGATTCTTTGGCGGGAGCGATCGCTGGAGGGATCTCTCGGACGGTCACGTCGCCGTTGGATGTGATCAAGATTAGGTTTCAGGTTTGCGATTTGGATTTACATGTCGTTAATGATTCTATTCTTTTGTTTCGTTTGATCTTTTTTTAACTATGTGGAAGAAGAGGTGGAGTAGGCACTCGGTTCGATTGATGTAGGTTTAAGCAGGGTACTGAATGTGGCAGAACATTATTCGTAACATAGATTTTATCTTGATCGTAGCTCATGGGATACGTGGGATACATTATGTTAACATAGAATTCGATTTTTGAACACTCCTCTTTGTAATTGTACAAACTGAACCCTGCTTATTTGGCTTATTTGGAGATTGGAGCATTCTATGCTTTCTTTCTTCTTTTACTTAGTTCTAGCACAGCCGTAAAATCACGGCCAGTAAATGCCAATGTTATGTCTTTAAATGACCTACTATTTTTGTTCACTAGTTCCTTTGGACACGCTTGAGATTTATCGTGAACCTTTTTTGAGTTATATATATCTTCGAGCTTTCATGGCCTAATAAATAGCGGGGGAAATAAAGAGTTGTTTTGCTGATTCCTTGCAGGTTCAACTGGAGCCTACATCTTCATGGGCTGTTCTCCAAAGGGAGTTGTATGCACCGTCAAAATATACTGGAATCTTGCAAGCAAGCAGAGATATTTTCCGAGAGGAAGGTTTGCCGGTATCTCTCTTCGGACCAATTTTATTGTTTACTCTCTACCTTCCTTGGATTAGCTCCTTTTTTTAATTTTTTAGGTTGATAATAGAAGTTTCTAATAAATCCTGCCCATGTTATATTGGTAGAAGTGGCTTATACTGAAAATGAAAAAGTAAAAACAACTTGCTCTCTCATATTCTATAAAAAAAGATGGTAGTTGCTTGTTTGTAGGAGGAAGCTAAGGCTTAACCATGCTGCTATTGTTACGTTTCCCACTACATATAGAACTTACTGAGGTGTTATTGGGCATTTAGAAGTTAGAACTATCTAAGCCTAGAGTTATTTCTAGAAAGCATGCCAGTGTCTCTTAGGTAGCCTGATAAAATTTCTCTATATGCCAGCTAGTCCAGCCAATTTATGGGTACCTTCTTTTTAATCTGGTAGGTTCCTGTATAAGTTTTTTAGACTTCATTTAGTTTATCCCTCCATGCTTTTGGTGTTTAAACTGATGAGTGACTATCTGGATGAGGGGAGGAGCTGTTGTAGACAAAGGAAAACTTCAGAGAAATGTAACCTCAGGAACTTTAATCTCTCTCTCTCTCTCTCTCTCTCTCTCTATCTATTTATGTATACACACTTCTCATTTTATTGCCTTTTCTTCTGTTTTTGTTCTTTTGCTCTAATTAGCTATATGATTTGTATTTTCACCTGAATATACTTTTGTTATTTTATTAGGATTCTTGGTACTTAACGAGTAACATTGTTTTGTCCTGTAATTCTACTATGGTTGCTTATATTAGCATGTAGCTTCTAGTCATCCTGCCATTTTATCTGCTTAATTACTTATTTTCATTTGTTTTATTTGTGTTTCCTTTAGTTTTTCACACAAAAACCATCGAAAGATAATTATAGGAGTAGTGGAATAAAAATTGTGGTAACTCTTTGAAGTTTTTATCTATCCAGGGTTTTTGGAGAGGAAATGTTCCTGCTCTACTCATGTACATGCCTTACACTGCTATTCAGTTCACAGTTTTACACAAGTTTAAAACTTTTGCGGCTGGTTCATCCAAGACAGGTATGGGAAATGCCTTGTATGTCATCCCTTTCCTTGACTTTTAGTTTCTAACCCTCTACTGTTTTTCGCTTATTCCTACTCAACATGCTTATCTATTATTGCTCCTTTCCAGAGGATCATCTGCACCTGAGTCCTTATTTATCTTACGTAAGTGGAGCATTAGCAGGATGTGCAGCAACATTAGGATCATATCCCTTTGATCTTTTACGGACCATTTTAGCATCACAGGGTGAACCAAAAGTATGTACTAATTTTTCTTTTCTTGTTGTCTGCTCCGGAATAATGATTAAGTTGCTAATTGCTTTCATTCATTACGAGTTGTCATTTGATGAGAATAATCTTCATATTGAAACCTTGTCGCTCATACTGTCGAACTTGATTTGATCCTACGGTTGTATATGTTCACTAAGTTTCAAGGTTTGACCTTGATATCTTAACCTCAGTTAGGAGTTCTAGCTAGGTGTTTATTTGTGCGTGAATTCTATTGTAGAAACTAGAAACATTTTCTTGAATATCAAAAGCTTGTCTACATCTACTTTGTGCAAATAGCTCTTGTTTTGATGAAATATATGAATTTCTTTATAGTATAGAAGAACCTGCTGAAATGGTTTGTGTATCATTATATTGGTATAAAGCATCATCAAAATGTTTCTCCACTATTGAATACCAATATATCATTATAATGTATCATAATGGAGAGAGAGGAAAAAGGTTTGAAATGAACTTGATGAATGAAGAGACCTGGTTTTGACAATGTGGCTCTTTTTTATATAGGTATATCCCACCATGAGATCGGCATTCATTGACATTATTAATACCCGTGGTATTCAAGGGTTATATTATGGGCTGTCACCAACACTTGTTGAAATCGTTCCTTATGCTGGTTTGCAATTTGGTTCATACGACACGTTAAAGCGATGGATGATGGTATATCTGGAACTTATATCCTTGTTAGTTTTGCTATCCTTGAAAGTTGATGATGATCTTTAATGAGAAATGCAACTGGTTACAATGTAAAGTGCATCTGTCGTTGCCTTACCGTGAAATCAATAAAACCCAATGCTTACTAATTTTAGTGGTCACACTTGTCTTTCTCTTGCTTTGCATCATGTTTAACAAGGTTATACGTTTTTGACGAGATGCTCCATATATCATGCAATTTGATGTAACTCTGCTTTTAAGCTTATTTGGTCAATGTTAACTCCAGCCATCTTCCAGTGCAACTGGACATAGTGTATATATGAAAAAGCACTTGAATCTCCATTGTATACCATACAACTGGAACTTGCTGCGTGTTCCAATGAGGCTTCATGCACATCTTTAGCTGGTCATTTTTTATGTTCCTTGCAATCTGTGATCAGACATAATTATCTTTGATTTTGTAGTCTTGAATATCATTCTCAGTAATGCTGGTGGCTGTAAACAGATATACTTATCCACTATATTTTCTTCTCCATACTTAGAATTGTCAATGACTTAACATCTTCAATCAATATTTCTGTGTCAGCCCTGTTATGTCTTTCATTATTTAAATGTATGATTACCAAATGTCAAAGATATTAATCAGGATCCAGTAGTACGTTTCCTGTGACCATATACTGAAAAATGGAAGTATAATTCAGATGCTCTGAGCTATATAGACTACTGTCTTATCAAATTTGGAGTAATTTAATATTTAATATTTAATTATGGGCTTCAGTGTCCATCCTTGAAATAAGTAATGAGAAAACCTGCAATATGGTCAGCTGTTGCAAGATCTACACCATTATTTTCTTTTCATCAAGTATGATCGTGCCACAGGCATGAACTGTGCCCTAAGAGAGAGAGAGAGAGAGAGAGAGAGAGAGAGAGATAAGGGATGACTCATTTTTACTCTTCATCGCTTGCCGAGTCGCCATCGCCACTCGCTGCCGTCCAAGCTCCTGCCGCTTGCCCCCCACCACCACCCAAATCAGGTGCCCTAGCCTAAGGAGGAAGAAAGGTTAAGAGAGAGATCTGCCACTCACAACTTATGCTTTTAATCAACCGGTCCGACCCCCCCCTCTCTCTCTCTCTCTCTCTCTCTACCTTTCTTTCTCTTTAGGCTAGGGCACCCGACTGGTGGGGGTTGCGAGCGGTGAACTGCGAAGCTATTAGGAGGGGTGCCGCGAGGCACCCCTCGTGTCATGTGCTAATACGCCACTGGCACGGCCATCGTTGTTTTTTGTATCAAAAGTAATAGTGGTATTTTTATTCATACTATTATGCCATATATTTGTAGATTGGATTGTTTACCAATATTTAGTTGAATTTGTCCTTGCAGGAATGGAATAGGCGCAGGTTGTCTGATCTTAGTGCAATTAGGCAAGACGAGTCTATCTCAAGCTTCCAGCTATTTCTCTGTGGGGTTACAGCCGGAGCATTTGCTAAGTCTGTGTGCCACCCTCTTGATGTTGTAAAGAAGAGGTTCCAGGTAACCCATATTATGTCCTAAAGAGGATCCTTCCGTTCATGTAAATTTTACAAAGTATTACAACCAAAGAGTACTTGTGTCATGACATCTTTCTCTTAGGACTACTTTATGCATGCATATAATTAAAAATTTTCTCAGTTCACAAGTATCTTAAATATTGAATGAAGATAATGTTGGATATGTCCTTGGTATAATACATTGTTTATTCCTTTTGTGGGTTCACTAACTTACATATAAGTCACACATTCATCTATTAGTCTTGTCAAAATGTGAAGATCCATAGTGGTGCCTTTAACTGAGGATACTGATGTTGACCTATCTGGTTTAAGTTTTGTGCCAATTAACCATTAAATTCAAAGTTCACAATATTGACAACTCTCATGTTAAGAGATATTGTTTAAATATTTAACCAGTAAACACTAAACACTGGTCAGGCCCTTCTGTTTTCTTTGGTGCCCTTCATAACTTTACAGAGTGGATGCTATCCTGACATCTGCTGTCAAGCTCTTTTACTAGGCTTGGCTAGGCATTAATTTTCCTGATGTGTATTATCAACTGGACAACTGAATGTATCTGATACTTTTGTTGATGCATAATGTTTGTATTTCTTATATTTTTCTGTGTTGCTTATATGATTTTATGCTACATTTGTCTTTCTTCATGACACTGCAGATTGAGGGATTACAACGACACCCGAAGTATGGGGCTAGGATTGAGAGCGAAACCTATAAGAACATGTACCATGCCCTGAAAGAGATTGTGGTGAAGGAGGGGTGGGCTGGCCTTTACAAAGGCATCTTCCCTTCTCTAGTAAAATCTGCTCCAGCTGCTGCTGTGACGTTCGTGTCCTATGAGTACATTTCAGACTGGTTAGAGTCAACATTGACGTGAAATACGTCAATTTTCTTTTTGACCCTGATATATTCTTTTGTTGTAAGTTTGCTCTATTCTTTTGGATGCCTTGTATCATGAGAGTATCAGTTAGAGTTTCAGATGGACTGTGTGGTTCTGTTAGACCCTGCAATGCAGGATTTGGCAAGCCTCCAGTTCCAACAAGCTGAATCATTCTAATAAGCTTCTGCCTGACAAAGTCTTGACATACGGTAACATGTAAACACTGCATTATGAAATCATTCCTTACTCTTTTGAATCTGGAATTTGCCACTTCTTTTGACATATTGTTGATCTCGAATAGCTGGGTCTGGGTCTGAAAGCTTGGCTATTATCATTGTTTTGAGTCCAGTCCCTTATTTTTTAAAACAGGGTTGGGCGGTGGCTATCTTTTTCTAGAACTTCTAATTTCCTTATATAGCGTGTAAGGCTATCATGTGCTGAGCTAATCAGTGGAATGACAAGGGGCAGTTTTCTGGATGATCTGAACTTGATCTTTATTGGAGTCAATGTGAATGAAATCGATGTTGCTATGGAAAAAGCTGTAATCAGTTTTGAAGTTCTTTATACAGTGTTGAATGCTTTGGAATGGAGATGCTGGTTCCCTGACATCACTCGCACTTTCCCCCATATTTAACCTGCCTTTCATTTGTTTATGTAAATTTTCTACGTGTGACAATGCATTGCTTCTTCTTGTAGATAATAGCTAGTTTAATGTAAGCTTACCATGAGTTTATCTTTCCTCGATTGTTCTTTGTGTACTTTATGCATGCTTCACCCTAGCTGGCTTTACAATTCTGATGTTACTGATTCAATTGAGTTGTCTATGAACTACATTTGATTGGAGAATGTTTCTGCCAGTAAATTTCGCTTTTTAGAAGTTGATCCTCATGCCTAAATCTGAGAGCACACACTAAGATTCAGCAGTTATCATCTTGGATATGTGGAATCTGCTCGTCAATAGATTCCATTTGCTTCTTCTCCAGGCTACCAATTCCTACAAGTTATTTATGTCTGCTAGATTGACCGAGATATGTTTGTTAGGATTGAAAGCAAGAGCCCAAGCAGACTCAGAGAAGGAAGTGAATGACTCCACTTAAGTTCACCCATTCTCAAAATTAAACCTGCAGGTATATGAGGTTAACAAAATTCTAGTCCTCCACCGCCATGAATACCACCAAGTATCCATCTGAGATCAGCCCAGCAGAGGGACTACACTACATATGAGGGCAAAAATTAAGATATGAGTAGAGTGGACTCAGGTAAACTCAATGTGTAGGTTGAGGAAATAATGGCCAATTCTTTTGCCATGTACATCTTTGATCTATTGAACAAAAATTTGCTAACGTCTCATCTAGTTAAAATTCCGCATGGTAATTCGGTTATCGGATTTATATTTCGGATCCTGCGTAGACTCAGAATCCGCTCCACTGTTGCCATCTAACGAGAAAGCGTAAAATGGGAAAACAAGCAATGATAGCAAAATTAGATATTTCTTTGGTTAATAAAGCGCGCCGGCTGTTTTCTCCCTTGGTTTATAGACTTATAGCGGATTAAGCGATCGCCCTCTCTCTCTCTCTCTCTTCTCTCTCCTCCCTCCTCTCCTCTCCTCTCTCTCCTCTCTCGTTCTTAGGCTGCGCTTCTCTCTTCCTCTCTCTTCTCTTCGCAACGCCGGAAACGTAACCCTAACCCTAATTGTGCGGCCCTTTCTCGTGTTTTTTTTGTTTTTGGTTTCACTGTCTCCCATCTGGGGTTACACCTTCTAATCCCTTCGTCGGAGCCCTAATGCTTGGGCTCTCGCGCGGTGTCGCCGTTGGGATCGTTGATGGCTCTCGTCCCTGCGGCCGCGGCGGGTGGTCTCGACGAATCGGATGCCATAGCTGCCAGCTCAATGGAGTCCTTCGCGGGGCTCGTCGACTCGCAGAAGGAGCTCTTCCACAGCCAGATCGAGCAGCTCCAGAGGCTGGTGGTCGCCCAATGCAAGCTCACCGGCGTCAACCCCCTCGCTCAAGAGATGGTATGTGATTGATTTCCTTAACCTTTTTAGGGTTTCCTTGCTTTCTTGTCAGATTCGTTGTTTTCTTGTATGGTACGCGAAAATACAGAAATGTTTCATGCTTGGGCTGTGAAAAGTTGGAATCTTGGCTTTGATGAAGTTATGAGTTTTTCTTCATCATGTAATTGTTGAGAGATATCTTCTTCTGCGCGTTTATTAGCAATAATTTCTGGATAGAGCCTTGATATCTTGAGCTCTTCTTCGTAGTAATGTGTTATTTTCCCTTTTTGGCTCGAGCCTTCTTTGCCAACATTTAGATAACTGATTTTCAAGTTGCATGCTATCTTTGTTTGTTGTTCTAGGAAGGTTGATAAAACTAAGAACTAATCAAAGGTTAGAAGCAGAAATCGATGATAACATTATATGGTATGGAAGAATTTATTATAGGATTTTTCCTGTTGTTTATGAAAACTCTCATAAGTCATTCTAAATATTTAAGCGGCACAAGCATCTGAATCTTTGACACAAAAAGATGTAGCACCATTCCTTTCCTAGATTTTCTTGTTTAGTATGGTTCCTCTTTTTATGACAACACTATGTAGGAAAAGACATTAAAGAGGAGGTGCACCTCTTGGTTATTTCCATGTTTCTCCTGCTTCTGATGCTTAGTGAAAAGTTGTAGTATATTGCAGGGTTTAAATTCTATGTGTAGTTGTCTATTAGGCATGCTGCATGTCTATGCTGATTGGATACAGGAAATTTGCATTGGGATCAATGTGTTCTTCTGTGCTAACCTATGCCAGCCTGTTTCTTGTCTTTCTAGGAACTTGGTTAAACAAGGCTGTAAATTTTTCATGTCACTACAATCAATGCTTCCATACATGTTTGCTTTTTCCCTTTTTGTAATCTTATGTTTTTTGTTCTATAACTTTTAACATTTTGATACAGTCTAGAGCTATGTTTTTGATGCTATCTAATCTAGCTTTCCATATTACAACATCTTTAATTCAATAATATCAAAGACAAACTGATATTGTCTTTTATTTCCCATGCAGGCTGCTGGTGCATTGTCAATTAAAATTGGTAAGTACTTGTTTTGTAGAGACACTGTAGTTGATATTTTCTGTGACCAATAAAATCAGTTCATGAAATAGTTCAGTTCCTTTCTTGCATGTATATCTAATTTATCAGATTCAGGTTAGGTGTACTTTTGTCTTAAGGTTCTATAGCCTCTTGTTCATTAAATTAGAAGAGGGAGGGGAAGAAAAAAGCCAATATAGGTGGAATTAGTAAGAAAAGACAGGACAACACTCAATTTAATGTGAAGCTGTGAATTAAATAGTGGAGGAAAGTGATTCATCTAGTGGCCTAGCCGACCACAATTAGTTGCAACAAAAGTCATAATTGTTTAAATTGTTTGCATCTCCTTTTCCTCCTATATGTAAGCACTTTCTGTAGTTATCGTTGTTTTTTTTTTATTTTCTTAATGTTGTTTAGTCTCTAGTAGTTATTTGATGGCACTGAATGTAGGGGGTTATATAGGAATTTTTTGCTGCATTTTACAGGGAAAAAGCCAAGGGATTTGCTGAATCCAAAAGCAGTGAAATACATGCAGTCAGTTTTCTCTATTAAGGATAATATTGGGAAAAAAGAAACTCGGGAAATTAGCGCTCTTTGTGGGCTGACAGTTACGCAGGTTATTTTCTTAAATCTTGTCAGTGTGATCTGAATTTTACAGATTTATGTATCAGTTCTTATGTTACTTTTCTCTTTTCATGTTGTCATGTTAAAGGCTATGAGCAGTGCATTCTCTTTGTTCACTCTCTCTTTTCTTTTCCTTTAAAATATCTTGCACTGATTTGCCCATGGCCATTTACAATCAGCTGATGTGCCAACGTGTAGGTTAGAGATTTTTTTGCTGGTCAACGTTCAAGGGTGAGAAAGCTTGTAAGCTTGTCACGTGAGAAAGCAACCATATTAGAGGCATCTAGGGCATCTAGTCATCTGTTGTCTGATGGCTCAGATCCATCTGTGCCTGCTAGAAAAGAGACACCTGTAAATACTACTGAGCTTCTGACAACTAAGGAACCTTCAGTAGTCCCTATAAACTCTGGGATCCTTAATGCTGTCAAAGATGTCCAACAGGTCATTGTGCATTCAGTTGATGCTACTAACCCTGTTGAGGCAACTCCTTTATCCTCATTGCCAGCTGAAGCTATTCCTGGTGTTAACTCTGAAGATAAGAAGTTCTTGGATGACATTGTTACTCTAATGAGGAAGGAAGAAACATTCTCAGGGCAGGTGAAACTGATGGAATGGGTTCTCCAAATTAATGACTTAGCAGTTCTAAACTGGTATGCTATCCTTCCAATTTATGATGTTTGGAGGTTGTGAATGTCACATGATCTCAGGAATTGTCTATCGAATCTTCAGGTTTTTATCAAAAGGAGGTCTTACCATTTTAGCAACATGGTTGAGCGAAGCAGCTACAGAAGAACAAACTACTGTGCTGCTTACTATTTTTAAGGTCCTTATCATTTGTTACTTATGCATGTTTGTTGTCCATATGATAGTTTTTTTTTAACCCCTTTTTTTGCCATGTATAGGTTCTTTGT
This sequence comes from Typha latifolia, assembly GCF_019914945.1. NCBI lineage: Eukaryota > Viridiplantae > Streptophyta > Magnoliopsida > Poales > Typhaceae > Typha > Typha latifolia. The sequence continues at coordinate 17,622,748 of NC_133087.1, read as the reverse complement.
CACCTGCCACTACATAAAGCTTTGCCCATACAGATGTCAGCTATTCTGCAAACTGTCAACAGGTTGCGGTTTTATAGGACATCAGGTGTGTAGATATTGATTACAGAATAACATTTTCCATGATCATGTTTGGAAGATCATCGATCTCATAGCCTTAATTGTATAATGTTTGTAGGAGGGAGTATTATATGAATTGCTGTGATCTATCAAGTGATTGCGTGCTAAATATGCCTTCACTTTTTAGTTGGTTTAAGTTTCATGTTGCACCTTTTTCTTTTTGATATGAGAGGATGGTTGGATAAGTTGCTGCATATAGATAATAAAAGCACTATAAGTTATGTTCAGCTGCCCGAGAGTTGAGTCTAGATTGTAGGAATATTTATTCTCCATTGTTGGATGACATGGGGAAGGGGAGGGAGGGCATTGTGCGCAAGATATAAATGATCAATTATCTTTCTTCAGATGGATTAATCTTTTAATTTTATTTTCTTTCGAGGATTTTTGACAATGAGCATTTGTCTTTTTATGTCTTGCTTGAATCTGTAATTTTCTTTTCTGTTGATTCTTTTTGTTTTGTTTAGGTATTAGTAAAGTTCATTTACTAAAAGAAAACTCAAACAGTCATTAGTGGGCAATTTAGTCAGTCGATTCTATAATTCTATTCAATCACTCGTACATTTTATAGGTTTTTGGTCCATAAAAAGTTGAATGTACTCTTCTTGAAAAGAATCCCCTTTCTGCAAAGTCAGAAAAGCTATGTAAGCTTTTGTTTTATAGACTGCCAAGAATTGATTAAAATTGTTTTTTCAAGCATATTATATGTGGTAGTGTCTCATTGTAGGACAGAGGCTGTATATTTATTTCTTTTGTTGCTATCTGTAATTGGAGGCTAGGTTAAAGCTTGCCATGGTAATAGCTTTCTCACATGTAAGCTGCTGAGGTTTCATGGAGTGGCAGTAACTCGTGTTGTACGTCCACTTAGTATGGAGATTTTGTTTCCATAAGACAAGATGAGTTTTCAAAAAATGAGTGCTTTAGTATTGTTTTTTACAATCTCACATGTCATTATTAATTTAGGATGCAACTTTTCCATGCTGTGTTATGGCAGGTGAGCTTAGCCCAACCATGAATATCTTATATCTACAAGAATCCATCGCCCTTATTCTTCCAACAAAAAAGTTGTGATTGTATAGTGGACACAAATGTTCTAACATAGCGTGGATATGTTTTCCTTAGTTATAATTGACATGGATATGCTTTCCGCCCTGATTCAATACTGCATGGAATTGTGTCCTTGAGTAAGCTTCATCTTCGGCCAACTAGACTAAAGCGTGATAATTAGGAACTGATTTTTGTTGAATGACTCCTGTTAATGTTTTGTTGCCAACTTGTTGAAAGTGGTATAGATTAATTTAAGAGAAATATTCTATTCCTGAGAGCAATTTGTTTGGCAGTGTATTACTAATGAATTTTTCTGCAAGGAGCCTGATGTTTATACTAAGTTTTATTTTATTTATATTAAGTTTTATTTTATTTTATTTTTTCACATTGATTGGTTCTACTTTCCACCTGAACTGTTTAAATAATCTATCTTTCACTGCTTTTTCTCTAATTGGCCTATTTAACATATCTTATCTTATCTGAAGATCAGATATATCAAATAAAGCCAGAGTTCTTCTCTCAAGATTGAGCAAACTGTTTGTACGAAGCCAGGCCTTGAAGAAACCTCATTCAAATTTTGGCAAGGATGCACGGAAGGAGATTGTTAGCAGACTAAGGTGTGCCTTTACTTTCTACACCTGAAGTACTTCTGTTTCCATATTCTAAGTTTCTTGGGACCTTCCTATTTCTATCTATAGGGTTGGTGAAATCCTCAGTGATGAGTCTTGGCAGTCCAAAATTGCGAGTCCTGTAAGTATCTAGAATTGTAACTTGTAATATAACCTCCACTATTTTAGAGCAATCCTTACTTTTCTTTTGCGTTCTTGTCAGGTGGAAATTCTCACCCTAACTGAAAATACGGAAAATAGCAGGTGTTCATTCTTTAGTCTGGTTCTTCTATGTTTCATCTTATTTATGATTATCATATATGGTGATAAGAAAACTCCTGTTCTGTGCAAGTCCATGGAGTTTTTTTTCCGTTCAAACCTTAATTTTCTCTCCTTTCTGTTTGTGTATATCTAGGAAATCAGAGCCTAAAAGAGCATTAAAGCTTCTCCCAGCACCTTCAGATGAGTCAAGCAAAAAGAATGATCGAAGTGCCCAATCATCAAGTATCCTTAAGCTGAATCTAAGATTGGCCTTTAGAGTATTTTTTTCATCCATTCTAAATCTTTGCTTTTCTTCTAACATGGGACTGCAACATGTCATGTGCATGCAGAAGTCTTCTAACGTGGCTAAAAAACAATGAGAAAAAATGTGTTTTTTTTTCTAATGTGCATCATAAAAGATAGGAATTGCACCAAATGGTTGGAATAAGGGTTTATGTTTATGTGCATCGCATTGTCTTAACCTCCCGCTATCGTGACTACTGTTTATAGCAATGCTTATCCAAAATGTTTGTTCTTGTACGGTGACATATTACTAATTTGGCTCTTTCATGAAGCTTCTAAAAAACTCAACAAGAGAAGTGAAAAGTATAGAAGAAAGGAGAAGAATGATCCTTTTATTTTCCTTTTACCCATGCAGAGGAAATCCTGCAGAATCCAGCTTTTCTTTTCCTCAACGTTTTCTTTTCCTTTCCCTTCCTATACCCTTATTCATATTGTAATGGAAATAATAACATGTCAGAATTTTTTTTGGTAGCCTATAAGTAAGCAATGGTGTGTGGGGTTGGCAATGAGATTGTGTACAAAAGTTGCTGATTCATGTCATGGACTTCATTTTTCAGTGCTTCCTAAGTTGTTCAGACTGAAAGGGTTATCGAATATGCTGTTACATATCCTAGATTATTTAATCTTGATAGGGAACAGTGTCCAATGAACATAATTTTAAGATGACTTATTATAGTAAATCTACTTGTTCTATGTTCTTTAGCGATTAATTGTGAACTCATTACCTTTTTGGACAGTAAATTCCTTAACCATTTTCAGAAACTAAAGAACGCAGAAAAGTTTTACTGGTGGAGCAGCTTGATCGTAAAACTGCAGGCAGAAATGTGCAGGTTGCCAGAACAGTGGTGACAAACAATAGCAGACCACTATCAGCTGATGACATTCAAAAGGCAAAAATGCGTGCAATTTTCATGAAGAATAAGTATGGCAAGACCGATGCCTTAGATAGTGAAGATAAACTCCCTAAAATAGAAAATGATAAATTTTCTTCTGGTTCCCACATCCGCACCATATTGCCTGCATCCAGAATATCTCAACTTCCTCACCTAAAAAAGTCTCTGGAGTTTAAACCTTTAGCGCCTGCAGAAAATAATCTTCCCATTGCACCTACAGCAAATAATCTTCCCCCTAAGCTGGAAGCCTTGGTCAATCCAAAGACAAATTCAGCTTCCCAAGAAAATTTGATGGAGAAGTTGAAGTGCAACCAAATCCCCTGGCGGACACCACCAGGTACCTTTGCTTTGTGCTCTTTCATCTGTTTGCATTTCCACTTGCTGAATATTTCCAGTCTTGAGGGAAGCATGGAGCCTGCCTTCAAGTTCAACATAATGTTTTGTTATTGTGGACTATCTGAATTGACAAAAATTTATCTAATGAATAATGATCCTTGACAGCTTGGAAGCATTTGTGTCAGTCTGGCAATGTGCTCGAGAGAATTAAGGTCATTGTAAATAAAATGCTGTTTAAACTACTTGGAAGAACATCAGTATCATATCATGAGTAAGCCACAAACGTTTTAATTAAACAAGAGAAGTTAGGCATGAAAGAAAAATTCTGATGGTGCATTTCAGTGAAGTGGAACCAGTCACACTGGATGTTCAAATAGATTTTGCTGCAGTGAAGGCATAAGCATATATGATCTCATGGTCTTTCATGCTTTCAGCTTCTGTTTTGTTACGTTAAGAGATACTCACAATGGAAGGCGACGATAATGATAAAATTTTAAGATATTGAAGAAATTAATCAACTGAATGTGCCCAAAAAGCTGATACATTGCCTTGCAACTGGTATTTCAGATATGATCTCTTTGCAATGTATCAAACATGGATGTTGATCTAAAGGTGTTTCCTGTGAATAGATACCTTCCAAAAGAACTATATTCTGTTCTCTTTCCAGCGTTTGTGCATGGTGAAATCTTTGTTAGTGCTATTTAAGAAACCATCTGGTTACCTACTACTGGGACTAGTCAGTGCTAAGCACTCAGAGAAGTTCTGAACCTCTGGTTGCTTGACAGGTGGCGATTTCTCAGGTCTGAAAGTATGCAAAACTGGGTCACACGTCTGACTTGCTGTAGCCAATTACAAACTTCACCAGTCTGTGGTTGTTCGTAGTCTTAAATGATAAAAAAAAAAAAAAATCACCATTTCCCCAATCTAATATATATTCCCTTTTTAAAGTTAGAGCAAGTGTGCAACCGTGCAACCGTGTTAAATCCAGTTCGATACGATTTAGCTAATTTCTGCATTCATATAATTTTGTATACTCCACTTGTGCTGCTCTACAAGCATGTCTTCAGTGGGGATAATCTTTATCCTGTGTGATTTATTAGTGCTTTCATAGATAACCAGCTTCTTGTGGTGTTAGCATGGGTATTTGCAGGTACCATTTGTTATGGTGATAGCCTAAACTGTTCAGATGTTATTAGTTGGATGTTCTCATGGCATTTGCCATCTGTAAGGAATATCTGATAATTTAAAAGTAAGAGGTTTATTTGTTCTTATAAAACGTAAGAGATTTTATACCAGGCATCTCAGTTTCTGCCAACAGAGTAAAGAGGTGTGCTGCAGCTGTAGGCTCGGTTATAGATATATGTGTTTATTTCCTAGGGAAGGGAACTGGACATGAATTTTCAAGTTACTTGTCTGAGGAACTGCTTTGCATGCCTGAGAGGGGGCATCCATCATTGGTGTATTCAGCTCGAAATATTTCACTAACATGAAATTTCATAGTATGTAGCCCCAGTATAACTTTTGAGAACGTCTTCATATTAATATTAGCGATGGATTAAATAGTGTTAATGCAATTTCTTTTATGATCACTCATAGCATGTTTTTGCTAAAAATTGGTTTTTGTTGGATAATTTAGATGTATTTAGAATTTGCTGAGCATAATTTAGTTGTCTGCATGCACGGCTGCTGTTATTTGATGCATGTCTACCACGTTATTTGATGCAGAGGTGAGAATTGATCCTGTATGGAGTGTGGGTGCCGGGGAGAACAGCAAGGAAGTTGAGATTCAGACCCAGAGGAATAAGCGGGAGAAGGAAACAATATATCCAAGCCCACAAGAGATCCCCCCGAATCCAAAGGAGCCATGGGATACAGAGATGGACTTCGATGACAGCCTTACTCCAGAAATCCCCACTGAGCAGCCACCAGATGCTGATGCGATGGAGGAAGAAGAACCACCACGCTCTCCTGCCAGCAATGGAGTTCATGACATGCCGGCCGCTTCTTCCTCGATGGCTCCACCACAGGTCACTAATGGGGCGCCAGAGCCGGATCTCGAGTTGCTTGCAGTATTGCTCAAGAACCCGGAGCTGGTCTTTGCTCTGACTTCCGGCCAGGGAAAGAGCTTGCCCAGTGAGCAGACAGTGGCCCTGCTAGATTTGCTGAAGAAGAGTGGCGTTGGGCTGACAGAATTGGTGAATGGGTTAGCCAGTGCTTCTCAGGAGAATTTTAAACCACCTGAACCAGTGTGTAATCCTGAGGTCGAGCCGATTCCTGCTTCTCTTCCGTCGCCAACGCCGCCATCGGACCCTGCTGCAAGGGTCAGTCTGCTATTTGAATTTGTCTGTTGTTAATGTTTTGACTTTCGAGAAACTTCTAGAAAATATATTTTGACTGACGTATGCCTTTTGTGTTGTTGCAGAGTAACTGGAGATCAGAATTCACGACCTTTGCAAAGGCTCCAGTGCTGCAGCCTCATTTACCTGGTATCAGAGATAGAGATGGTTCAAATATTCCGAATACTACTACTCAGACCCTTATCCACCCTTCGTTGATGGCCACTAAGCCGTCTTACCCTCCAGCTCTTTCGCGTTTGCCTGCCCAAGCTCCTAACACCCTCATATCAATGCCTCAGTTGTCTGTGACTATTAACCCCTCAACTCATCACCTTCAGATACCTCCAGCTTCTGTACCTCATCAGAACCCATACTATCAGGTGCAGCAGAACTCTGTTCCTGATGCTATGTTACCTCCAAGGCATCTGCCAGTGGACAATGTAGCGAGCATTCCTCCATTGCTACCGCGGCAGGAGCCTTTGAGTCATGGCCGCCCGATCGTCTCCAGTAATCATATGTTACCTTTGCATGCAAATCCGCTAGAGCCACAGTCTGCCCTTCCGACATTTCCAACCAGAGTAACATCATGGCCGTCCGGTAGTACTACTGGGTTTGCCGGTGCTGGGAGACGCGATGTGACACCAGATCGATGGGTTGGCCGGCAGAATAATCCCGTAGAGTTTCAGGCTTCAGAACAAAGGTTTTTCACAAACCAAAACAGCTATAATGCTTATCCAGCTGGACATACAGCAGCGCACCATGTTCTTCCAGGCCGGACTTCGGATCAAAATGAGATCCTGGGTAGGTCCGAATACTTGGAAACATGGAGCCCAGGAGGCAGCCCTAAGAGATCTCCGGCGTACAGGGGTGGCTGGAACTTTGCCGAACAAAGAATGGACAACGGGCGGAATTCTAATAGCCAGTGGAATCCTGGGGACCGGAATTACCACAGGTCTGGCACTGGCAGTGGTAGGAGAGGCGATCATGACCGTGATCGGAGGAGATAATATGATATGGTACTTTATCAGATGAGATTTTTGAGGGATCACCCATTTTGCCGGGAGGATTTCTTCTAAGATTTATAAGCTGGAGGGGAGTAGAGAGGTGGATCAATGTTCCGTACCAAACTAACAGCCAACTCTATAATCAGTTGAATCAAAAAAGTTACACCCACTTCCAAATACTCTTTTTAGCCGTATAAGAGTAGCGCGAGTTATATCTATCTATCTATCTACCTTATGATTACTAAGGCCTATGCAATTGTTTGCTACTTATTTAATCGGAAGAAGGTTCAAAGTTGTGCGACGCCTCTTTCTTGCATTAGCTACAAGCCTGCAGCCAATAAGTCGCCTTATAAATTGATATATTTATGTATCAACTGTTTGTATTACTGATTTTGATAGTATTCAAGTACATGTATTTCGTTCTTCTCGATGTGTAAGATAAATGGATCGAGTTGAGTTAGTTGGATCTTTAAACTCGAATCCGAATCCGAATCTAATCCGCATAATTATCGCAACCACCCAAAATCGAAAAGAATCCCCCCCCCCCCCCCGAATGCTGCTAGCTATATATCCACCATTTTAGCGAGAGTAATAGAACCGATGGCGTTGCGCGCCGCAGGAGTCGTCTTCTGGTCCAATTCCTCGAATTCTTTCTTGCCTTCTCGGGTCCAGTGCTCCGCGGAAGGCGGATCCCCGGCGGAGGAGTTCGCCCCACTGGAGGCAGCGTTCCGGCGGCGGCTACTAGTGGGGTCAGGGGCGGCATCGCTGGTGGCGGTGGGGGCTAACTTTTGTGGGATCACCAGCTTCCTCCTCGGGCTCTCGCCGGAGCTCGGCCGGCGAATCCGGCTCGATGTCCTCTACCCTGTTCGGGGTTTCACACGCTGCCTCGATCTTACCAAAGGATTCGGTGGGTCTCTCTCTCCCCCGCATACGGATCGAACCTTATCTGCACCATCTTAGATTATTGTTTTCACTTCACACCTTGTGCTTATTACTATTTGCACCTCGGTTTTTTAATTTATTTTCAATTCAATACTTATATTATTGGTAAAATACCAAATCCCACCCGAACGTGGCTTTTCAGAATCAGTAAACAGCCAAGCACACAAAATAAGGGTGTGAAATGTAAAATCCTCATAGTATAATTAGAAGCGCGAGCTCGAGTCGACTTGAATTTGGCTCGATTACAAAAGGAGCATGTTTAATTCGACACCCTTTGAATAATTTTTTTTTTATATTAATGGCCAAACGACGAATAGTAAAACTCCTATCTTACTATGTACTGGAAATGCCACAGAGTTCATCTATCCGTCAAGCTGGGTAGGAGACCAAACACTTGTATACAGAGCAATAGGCAAAGCAGAATCACAACGGCCACTAGACCCCCCACCACTGACGAACGGTAGATCCACCCCCCGGCCGCCTCGCGCCGTCAGCGACCCCGTGGCCGCCTTCGGCCCTCCAGGATCCAACGGCGAGCTTAACGTCAGCGTCATCGTCTCCACCGTCCCCCAGGACTTCTCGTACGTCACATCTCTCTCTGTCTCTTTATCTCTTATCCAATCTCATCATTTAAGAAGAAGAAGATGATGATGACTATTATAACACTTGGTGGTATGATTATAGGATTGAGGCCTTTGGTGGCCCAAAGGAAGTTGGTGAAGCAGTACTTAGGAGGGTTGCTGGGTCTAGGAGAGGGCAAGAGATTAAGGCTAGTCTAATCGATGCTTCTGTGAGGGAGGATGTGGTGAAGAAGGTGAGGTACTACAAGCTTGAGTTTGGAGTCGAGGGGCCGTCGTTTCGCCGGCACAACGTTGCCATCTGCTGTGCGAAAGATGGCAAGCTTTACACTCTCAATGCTCAGGCACCTGAGTCGGCATGGCCGAAGGTTAAGCGAGACTTTTTTGAGATTGCAGATTCTTTCACTCTTACTGAAGCATGACCCAAGAAGCCATTATTTCACCATTTGATCTTTTAATTGCTTCTCTAATTTTACACAGAGGATTTGTCGAGAAAAGATAAGAAAGTAAGTCATCGTTGTTATATTATACATGTAACCATGGAACCGGAGTTGGATTTTCTAGAAATCGTGTTGGCCCAAAATGCAATTGTTACGTTTCATTCATTTATAAAAGTTTGAAAACTTGCTCGTTTATAAGCAGATCATGGTCGAGCAATTTTTATCTGAACAATTTAATGCACTTTAACCTTGTACCGGCATTTTGTTTTTAGGGACTAGCGAACTAAGGCCTTTAATGCACACGTATGTTTATTTAACTCCAACTCAGTCTAGCTCCCTTAAACTTTCTAGCCAAGTAAAACTCCTCCTCATGCAAGAAGAAACAAGAAAGAGAGAGAGAGAGAGAGAGAGAGAGAGAGAGAGAGAGAGAGAGAACTCAAACATCCCACGTCGTCTTCTCCATCTGGTGTTGAAATGGATTGAGAGCCTCCTCCAACCTCTGCTGACGAATGACTCCTTCGAGCTCCATCCTCTGCAACTGCTCCTCCTCATGCGAGCTCCTCTGGCCCTCAACTCCCAAATAGTCCACGGTCGTGACCTTCTTCGACGTCCCATCACCATCACCCAAAAAGAATCCAGCGGCCCCGGAGAACACCCCCATACCTCCCATGGCCATTGAAGACTCGTCAAAGAATCGACTCCCGAGCCCACAACCCCCATCGAACCCAACCATCTGAGTGCATTCTCTTTGGGCCTTCATTGCGCCGTACGGCCGCATCCCGGAGAACCGGCCCGGCCCAGCCATGACGGACGCGAAGCCGAAGCCCCTGCCCCTCTGCATCATGGGGGTGACCGTGTTATCACTAGCAGTTGCACCCAACTCAGCCGCCTTCTGGAGAAGAGCCGTCGCCGATAAGTACGCCGACCCGGCCACGGCCTGCCCCATCTTGGATTCCCCAATCACATCTAGGCCCATTGGGTCTCTATACGAGTGGGGAGGAATGGGCCTTGGGCTGTGGCTAGAGAGCATGAATCCTGCCATGGTTAGAGGTGCCTCAGGAATTGCCTTGAGATGCGCGCTCTTCGTGTCCTGGCCGAAGCCGGCGATCCCAATGGTGGTGGTGTTCTCATTCATGAGGTTGGAGGCTTGGCTTTGCAAACTTGAACTTGAGGTTATAGTAGCCATCATGGGCTGGCTTAGCTGCTTGGTCTCATGGACCAGGGCATCACAGAAGGCTCTATGAGTGATGAAGCTGTCTCTCCTGCCAATAAAATTGCATGTCAAGATATAAAAGTTATGAATCACACCAACTTGGACATAGAAATAACATAAGGTGCATGTTTGACGTAAGATCTCTCCGGAGGATAGCTTAGTAATTCGAAGGTGACGAGTCAAAGTTTGCAACTGGAGCAGGTCAAACCTTTTGAACTCGCACACGGTGCTCAAGAATGAGATCACGGACTCTGAAGATACCAAAATCAAAGTTTCCCATCTTATTATTAATAATTGTCCTGGACCTTATCTCCTCCTCCTAAAAAAAGTTTCCCGTATCATCTAACATATATATTACTAAGCATAAATCATGTACTGTTATATTCACTTAAGCTAACTAAGATTGCAGAAAAGAGTAGGCAATGAGGTAAAGATGAATAGTATTGAACTGAACCTGGAGAAAATAGTGCCACAGTCACACTTGTACTCCCTAGTCCCACACGTCTTGGAATGAGCCTTCCAGTCCGACTGCACTGCGTACTTCTTCGAGCACTTGTCGCATTTCCATTTCTTCTCGCCATGCTTCCGGCAATAGTGCTTCTTGATCCCGGTGAGATCGCCGAGAGCACGCGCAGGGTTATGGTGTACGCAAGATGGCTCGGGGCAGATGTACACCTTCTTCCTGATCACCTCAGTGCTTGTTCGCTGCCTCAGCTTCCATGGCAGGTTATGGCCGCGGCGGTGCAACTGGAGGTTTTGATCCCTCTGGAATCCTTTGTGGCAGATCTCGCAGACGAACCGGTTCGTCGCCATTAGGGTCTTCGGCGATAGGGCAATCACTTCAGCATTTGGATCTGCACTTGTTCAAGTGTAATTCTTAAGTATACATCGATCTCTTAATGATGCTGCTACGAGATTGTAGTCTTTAGTTATTAAAGTCTCATTAATAATTAAGAAGTGGAGAACCAGTGGGAATTATTCACTTGACTTAGATTCTTTTCTAATTACTTTGTTATACATATACATATTCCAAGTGATAAAATAATTCTATGATTTTGCTCCATAGGATAATAATAAATGGTAAGATTTGTCTCTACAATTTAGTGAAGTACAAAGAGAAGTTTCTCTCTCTCTCTCTCTCTCTCTCTAGATATCTTCCAATTTATGGTGCATGATAAGTTATGTAATTATGGCACTAGGAGTCATCATAACAGGAGAAATGTCAGAAAACAGGAGGCAGGAGAGCCTAATAATAATAATAATAATTATTATTATTATTATTATTATTATTGTTGTTGTTCTCTAAGTATCATCACATGCATTCCATGGAATGTCACAAAATATGAGAACATTTAATACAAAACTATACTATTATTAGATTTCCTATTAAAGAACAGCCCATTAAACCTTACAACAGTCTAAATCTTGTCATTTTCCTCTATATTATTTTTCAGAGAGAAGAAGAAGATGCGGACTAGCTAACAGTTCGTGCAATTATTGAACTGCCTATCTAATAATTGGCATCAAAAGATCTTAAAAAATACAAGAAAAGAAGTTGAAAATTCAACTAAAAATCAAAACACGCCTATGTCTTTACAACTAAACCAACAGAGATAGAAAGAATCCATCATGAAAGGAAAAAGTATAGATTTAACTACCTGGAGTCCCGGGGAGGTTTCTTCTCTTCTTGACGGGCGGCGGTGGATCAGCCGTGCCCTCGCCGGCGATGACTGATGAAGCATGGAATGGATTTTGATGGTGCAGCTGTTGTTGCAGCTGATCATGGACCTCATCCTCTCCTGTGTTTGTTCCAGAGGAGAAGCTTCCACCTTCTTCTGTTATGTTTGACATGGATGGCTACCCTCTATTATGTCTCTTCCTGCTTTCTTTCTAGTTATACAATCTCCTCCTCTTCAAACCCTTTCCTGAGGTGTTTGTATTATATGATAAAAGTCGAGGAGGGCAAACTTGGAAGATTGTTTCTTTGATTTTTAAACCTATCTTTTGTTATAAATTTTGTGGTCTCTTGGGATCAGAGGAAGACAAACTTCCATTTCTATGGTATGTCAAATTGGAATATGATATTGTTTTTATAGCTATCTATAAAGTCTAGACTTAGAACCAAGCTTTTCTCACTCTATTCCACATTGGTTGATGTGATCTGCAACCAATGGTAGAATGTGTTTGTAATGTGGCATTATCTCATGGCTTTCTTTACCCATAGCATTTGCTCTACAAATTAATCTTTTGATAGCAACCTCTTTGTCTCCTGGACCACCCCTCAAGCCTTGTTGCTGCTTTGTTTTTCTAACCTAGGGCTACAGCATTTAATTTGCAGATCAAAGATATAAAAAACAAATGATGACCAATAATTAATCCACTTTCATATATTTGTTTTCTCCCTTCGACGCTGATTGAGATATATTTCAGATTAGCAATTAGAGACAGAATTAGACAAAGGTTTCTTCCAACAACTAGGATTTGTTGTCAGAGAACAAAAAATTCAAAAGATATATTATGTTTTCTATCTTTTTATCCCTCACTTGCGGTACAAATGAATTGGACATTATAGTAGGCTAATGACACCAACATATATTTATATAAATATATTAACATTTATACTTTACATGGTGGCTGATTTGTTTTAGTGTAAAATATCTCGGTATTCTATTATCGATCATCTGTCCGATCATCTGTCCGCCCGCGTGTGACATAAAAGAATTGTTAGCGAGATCGAAACCAAGTTTAATGATTTTAAACATCAAGTGATAGCAAGTATTTCAATTTCTTACTTCACATCTTTCATATTAGATAACAAATTTAACTTTTTAAGTGACAGAATTTGTATATCACGCTTCTTTCATCGTAGAATAGTAACCTGGAATTTTTGCTAATAATTGGAGGTAGGAAAAGATGACTCTATATGGTCAATTGCTGCTTGGAATTTAGAGATATTATATGCTTATTTTAATATGACGTGCCTTATGTGTGAACGGGGCTGCCTTTTTTAAAAGTCCAACGAAGACCTTGGAATGGAATCTAGAGGTATATTTATTTCATATAAATATAGATTAATATTTTCTTCTCTAAATACTTGCATGGACTGCAACAATTAAATCATTAATATTTTAATCCCCTATCACTATCCACATTACATTGCCCATGACCCAGTCTTATCTTGTTATAATTATATTACTATATCTAAGGATTTTGTTTCAGAAAAGCATTATCTTAGCTATGCCTCGTCTTCTAAAATTTTGTTAAATTTTCTAAGATAATAGGCAGCACACAGACAAGCACAATGGCTATGCAACAAATTCAAGATTTATTCATTGTTAATCCTTAATTAAGTGTAGATTTGCACAGTAGAATAGAAGAGGAAGCTCCACAGCTCAGCAAGAAGGGTTTGTAGGAGAATCTCTTAGGGACAGCATCAGTCTAATATTGGACCTATCCTTGGTAGATTCTGTAAATCTATCAGGCTGTCTCATTATCTATTCTACTGCAGCTCGTGAAGCCTATAATAAGTTTCCAAAGTCAATGTACTTCTTTTCCAATTAACTAATGTATCACTTAATTCACAGCAAATTTTTCTTTCTTCATATCATGGAATGCTACTATATCCAAGAGGAATAGTAGACAACACATTGTTGCATTGATATAGTTTCAATTCAATGATCATTAAGGAAGAATGAGTAAATGGTGCTTGTCAAAGTCCTGATTGATACACTCTGCTTGTATCAAGAGAGTTCCATAAATTTTAAGAAAGCCTGTCGATCTAACCAAAATTATACAAAAAAAAAACTATTCATTCCTTGAGAAGTTTACTATGATCAATGGACTTATTGGTATTTAAAGGGTAGACATCATCCTATGTTCACATCAAGACAATTACATAGTTACATCATAACAGACCGAAAGAACCGAAGAAAAAAAGGCTGGCCATATTATTCAGTTTCTATATGAATGTGATGGCATAAAATAATTTATTAAAATTTGGTAAACAATTAACTGAAAGATACAAGGCAAGGAGAAAATGCCAACAGGTGACAAGGATACAACCAAAAGAGAACTTAATTTGTTCCAATATATACTGCATGGAGTTTGCCATCTTGATGTCGAAATCTACAAGGTTGGTACCTCTTTGACTAATTCTCTTTGATGCTGATATTGAGATGGATTACACCGTTGTTGTGTGTAAGTGTGCAGGCTTCTTGCTGGATCATCTAGAAGTAAAGGTTAGTGTGTAAGTGTGTAGGCTTTCTATAGATCATTATAAATGATACACTCATCTTAGTAAGGGAAATAATTGATAACATACTTGATATATCTTGGACTTGTTCATAATTGTGTAAAGAATACATAGCAGAACAAAATGGTTTAGGAATTATCTGAAGAATTTATGAGAGATTAATATAATTCTTTCTAGAAGTGGACCTCAAAGTATATAAACCCAAGAATCTTAATAGATCAGAGGGTCTATGCAATAGCTTTAAGCTGATCACTAAGAATTGTAGATCCTATATCTTAGAGTGCAAAGAAAAAATAAAAGAAAAATATTCAAGAGGAATGAGATTTGCTTTATAAGTAATCCAAATACTCTATAATTAACAATCACTATGCACTACTTACCGTATAAAACCGCGCTTATCTTCTTTGTTTATTTGCATCCTAACATCCATGCTGCTAAATTTGTCCACTCCTTGAGTTAATGCATTCCAGGATCTCCGCCGCGTGATAGCTGTCAACCCTTAATCTCCGTGTAATTATTATATAACAAGTATAAAAGCCAGAGCATAAGCAAAGGTGGGGGGCTATCTGAATAATTCTATTAGCAACTTGGAAATATAGAAGCTAGGGAACTACAGCTAAGCATGCAAAGAATCACATAGTTATCTAGTAATACTGATCCGTGAGCTCTGTGAAGTCTATTAATTGCAATGTTTATAGTGCTATAGATGAATGCTAATGAAGAAAATTTGAAAAGAATTTGCCTACTGCTAGCATCTCAAAGCTGTCATTCCAACACTGGTAAATTTGGTAAGAGTATGACCTGCAGAATTCTCTCCTAAATAATTCTTCTCTTTCCATCCGATGCTAAGAAGTCTTGCACAGTAATAATAACCAATCTAGTTTCGTGACAAGAATTAAATACATTTTATAAGTTCGTGTTAAGCCTTCTACCATCAGAATCAAACTAAAAAAGATAACTAAATGTAACTCTGTATACCAGTATAAGTAGTCATCGAGCATTCCGGAGTTTTAAGTAGGGGAGAGGAGAGATCGGAAGAAGCTCTAATGGCCGGGGATCGAGTTCTCGCGGAGGTAAGGTTCTGGCTTCTTAGGGTTTAAGGATGGAGAAGACGATGGACGAGGTTTTGCTTCGATCTAACTTGGGTTGACCGGTACTTCCCTGTATTCTAACTCTATTAACTTAGTATTAAACTAAAGACTAATTCTGATCTTATCCGAGAGCTATGTGAAAGCCCATTAATTTCAGTGTTTATATTGCTATTAGAATCTGGAAATCATTTGCCTAATCCCTAATGTTAGAATCTCAAAGCTGCCATTCCAACCGTTTAGCATATTACCTGAATAATTCCATCTTAAGACTTTTAACATCACAATCAAACTCAAAAAGAAAAAAAAAATGCTACTCTGTATGCCAGTAGTTCATAAATGAAAGCTCACACGTCTTATGAGAGACTTCCTAGTCCAAGAAATAGATCATAGAACCTTGAGAGGATGCTGCAGGATGTGCAAAATTTGAATAAGATTATAATTAACAATCCTCCCATGTGTTAGAACCTCAAGGGCAGGGATAAGGAACAGATGATTCTTGAATGAATCTTAACATGTAATATAAACATTATAGGCATTAGATGGTACAAATTTCGCGTAAAATTTTCATCCTATTATGCTTTTTTTTTTTTTACATTTAATCAGATTTAACGAACAAAGTTTGTCTTCTTCCCTTTCAAAGGCAAATTAGTCAAACTGCTGCCCTGGAACTTATAGTATCAAGCCATGATGGATATATACCAATTTGAACATCTTGCCTGCTAAGTAGACCACAGAATGTACATCTTGAAATCGAAGAATGTGCAAGTATAACGTAACTCCCATATTGGAAGTTGAGTCATATGAGCTCCTCCAGGAAATGCGCTAGAATTGCAAAACTTAATGTTATGTACCACTTTAAATCATTTTGAGCATGAAATGATTAGAGCTTCATTCGTCTTAACGGAAATTTTCAATATATACATCTCATTCCTTGACACGAGATGTTTACACGACTGCATCATCTGAATAACTGCATTTCCAACATCAATTCTGAAACCAAAGCAGATGGCCTAATTTCTCTAGTTTTTCTTCAGTCTGCACAAGTTAAGGCATCCCTAGCAACTCACGAACCCCTTCTTTATCAGGCAGAGCATGGGATTCACTTAATGATGCCCCATTCTGTGTGTTGTTTTTATGGCACTCATTTATCATAGCATCTGATTCTCTAATCTCAGAGCTCATTGTACTAACAGAGGGAACAGGCATTGAGGTTTCAACTGACCTGCGTACCCTCCGTGAAGGTCTGTTGCTCAAGCTACCTGAAGATAGGACATTCATGTCCCTACCCCTGCGCTTTGTGCCAAGAAGCCCACATGCAACAGCTTCCAGGGCTTTTATTGTCGGTGGACGGTTTCTGGTGCTCTGCCTACGAAAGTTCAATGAAGACTGCTGATCATAGGTTTCCGTTACCTGAGGACTCTCTTGCGGAAGCTTGGTTTCTGATGGGCATGAAGGTTTCTTTACTTTCAGTCCTTCCAGCTGGTCTGGCAAAGCAATGCGCAAGTCCTCATTAGTGTCATAATCAACTGGTTCGTGTGGAAGATTTAGATCGATGAGAGTTCGAGGTTGCAGCTTTTCTTTTGGAACTTTTGGATCGGTTGCGGCAGCTATACAGCATGAGTCTCCACCAGGAACATCTTTGTTCTTCTCATCCAAGCTATCTTTAATTGAAGGATTGCCGGATGTCTTCATTTGGAAAAGGTCATCTTCTGCATGCATTTCACTTGCTTTAGATGAATCCAACAGATGTTGAGTCTCCTCTTTCTTCAATTGACGGGCTTTTGCAAAATAAGAAGTGCGGCGACCAGTCCCATCATATTTACAGGCATTTAATCTTCTTCGTTTTGCAACAGGGGCAAAAAAAACTTGTTGCCCAGATTTTGTTCCAGAGGTGAAGTGACACTTTGTATCATTTGACAAATCTTCACTGTTTAAGGCATCAAGAGATTGATCATTGGAAACATGGCTATTGATTGACTTCATTGTGCTTTGAATAGTGTCAATATTTTCAACTGCATCAGATGGCATTTTGTTACCTGACATGTAATTACTACTTTCTTTTTTATTCTTGTCATCAGATGTACGTCGATCAGAACCTACTCGATCATCTTCCAAGCTATCATGTGAGTATGGCTGATCTTTTTCTGAATGAGTTGAAGGCTCATAATCACAGTAGGGAGCTGCAGGTAGACTCAGCTCTCTCACCTTGCACAGTCCTTCCTTAACCAAACTAGTATCGATGACAGTAAATTTCATCATAACTGAATTATCATTTGGAAGCCCGGGTGGGACATACCACGGTTGCTGATGATCGGAAAGACCATTCTGGTCCAATTTGGCATCTGCAGCCCATCCATTTTCATCACTATTGCCACCATTACATTTAGCTTCTTCAGCGTCTAATACAAGAAGCGATGGCTCTGATGCTACTTTACTTAAGACATCACTTATAGAATCAAAATAGTGATTACCTTTCACAAGTTTGTTTCTTGAAAACTTTTTAATACCTGGTATGAGAAATACTAAAGCATGCTTAGAACCAACTGAACTTAAATCTTTGGGCTGCTCTGAGTGCCACCCTCTTGCAAGCAAACGGGGCCAAACGGCTTCCCAGAAGATATCATTTGATCTTGCCTTGCTTAATCTGAAATCACCTGTTAAAAACTTGATGATATCTGCAGATGTAAGCAATGAACAAGCTTTGCCTATGGGAATCTCAGGGTGCAAAGAGATGTTTTGATTTGTTCTAGCTGGATCCATTACAGTTCCAGTGAGACCGTGCTTCCCTTCACCAATACCAATTGCTTTTACAAGGCCTTCCATACCAACAGTTGACTTTAGAGTCAAGATAAATCCCTCAAAGGAAGCACTCCCTTCATTAAATGTCTTGAAAGCCTGCCCAAGTACAAGCACATTGCGACAAGAAAAGAAAAAAAAATCATATTTCCAACATGAAAAGTTTTGAACTCCAGCAAGCAAGGAGTGGCGGATAAAATTAATAGAACTAATGAGCAAACTACAGATGTCTTGGTTGTTCTAGGCTTCTAGCTCCAGAAGCAAGATGAAGATAAAACAAAATGTCAAAATAAATAAAAAGGAAACTTCAACTGAGAGAAACACTTCAATAAATTAACCGAGAGATCTGTGAAGTTTCACATGGAAGTCTGAATATAATCATTTGTTCTTCTAAATAAACAAAATAACATTTTCTGCCTCCAAAAGAACAGGGTTATGGACATTCTTCAAAGGACTGTGCAACAAAGAATGGTGTGATTCATTGTCCTAAAGCTCTGGTTATCCATCAAAGATAGAGAGTCAAGTTCACTATAGGTCAGACATTTTATTTGAAAATGAGAAAAGAGTGAGCTCACCCTTGACAGTTCTAAAGAATGCTCAAAGAGATGGAAGTTAGGAAAGTTGTAGGCCTTGACAATATCATTGCTCAGATTTGAAGGTAGTCTTCCCTCCCAGACCGGCTCTAGTTCAAACAACATACACCAGAGAATCTAAGTTACTTCTTCCACAACTATGGTTTCATATTATCTGTGACGAAGATTCTAAGCTCTGTGAAGCACCCAAGCTACCTACCACATCCCTTCTTCTTTGGAACCCATTGTTAAAAGCAATAATATTTAGCATGTATACAGAATTACACAACTTTAGTGAGAATTTGGTAAAAACAAATATGGAACAATATAATAAGTATATCTATATAATTACCTAGAAGAAAATTTTGACAAAATTCCTAGTTAATCAAAAATGAAATAAGTGATGTCTTAGAGACACAATGTTAAACTACATGATCAACAATCTGTGTTAAGTGAAACCTGAAAATATACCTCCATCAAAGAAACGTGGACTTCTTTTGGTATTTCTGGTAGAAGTCGTGACAATAGTTCCTGTTGTCTCCAACCTGTAAAAATTCGCTGCCCAAATATGCATCTTCTGCTTCTTATCTTTCTACACTCTGACCATCGGCGATATGCATCAGATCTATAGAACTTTCCATAGTAGTAGGAGAGTATATCTCCCATCGTTTTATGGTCCACAAATTTCCCTACCTGAACAAGATTTTTTCCAAAAATGTAAAGACCAAGGAGAAAACTTTGCTTCTCACCATCAGTCCAAGAGTATGTTGGTGAATCAGGTAGTGCAATGTATCCTTTCGCTTTCCTCTGTAGAGAGGCAATTGAGCCTGTAGTCATCTTATCTTGCAAGGTAGTGCATTCCTTGCTGGTAGATCTTGTAAAATTTCCATGGTCTGTCTGGTCATCTGCAAATTCATCTTTGCCTGCCGAGGTTTGAGAAGGTGAACCATCATGATATGAATTTCCTGCTATACTTGCAGTCATTGTACTGAAGTTAGCATTGACCTGACTTTCGTTATTCTCTCTGCAGACTTCTGAGTCAACCTGACAAGAACAAATCTTCGAGCCAGAAAATTTATCTTGTTTTTCATCAATATTAGGACTTGGATGGTGAATCCATGTAATTGGAATAGCTAACCCAATTCCAACAGTATACTCGAGACCAAGAATGCTGCCATCATTAAGTGGACTTGAGCCTAGCTGAGCACGTTCAGCTTCTCTAACTAAATTTGGAATTTCCACTTGGTACTGATCTCCTATACGGGGGCATACTGGTGATTCATCAATGTTCTCACCTCTACCATCCGAAATTGGTAAAGGTAGCTGGCCAGAATATTCTACTGTAATGTGATCTTCCCTTCTTTCTAGTTCAAGATAATTCATCTGCAGTATCAGAAAGGAAAATGATAAGAA
Organism: Typha latifolia; assembly: GCF_019914945.1. NCBI lineage: Eukaryota > Viridiplantae > Streptophyta > Magnoliopsida > Poales > Typhaceae > Typha > Typha latifolia. Next base: position 17,602,549 of record NC_133087.1, on the reverse strand, counting down.
ATTAAGAAGTCTTTGCTTTTTCTGCGAGTCATAATAAAAGGTACACGGCCAAAACAGGTCTCTTTTCTTCCTTTTTTTTGTTCCCCTTCAAAAATCTGGTATATCTCTCTTTACTCTGAATTTGTAGAAAGTCTTAGGACATAAACAATCATGACAAATAATTGACATGTATTCGATCAATATGATCTAGTAAACTAAGCATGTTGACGCTTGGACGGACAAAACTAACAGTCTTATTTTTAAAGATGTATAAGGCTCATTCAAATCTCCATACACAAGCAACTGCAGGGGTTTGGGCCTCAATGTTGTTGATGCACCAAAACTAAGGCATTACCATATTAACAAAATTTATCATATCCCTGAAAATCCCTAACCAAGTCAATGGCACCTAGGTTGCTACCAGATGTTAAGGTGTATTTATTGCATCAACTCTAATTTTTCTACAGAAGGAGATTTCTCAAAATTCTTTCCACCGGAAACCTTTGAAGAAAGGGGAAAAAGAAAAAGGTTTGATGTGGATCTGATGAATAGATTTTACAGGATAAGGCCAAATAATGGTATCAAAAAAAAAAAAAAATGGTAAAACTTGGATAGTACATTATATGCTACTGCAGCTAAAGGATCAATTACAGCAATCAGAATTGGGAATAGGACTTTGAACATGAAGCCAACCTAAATAGATGATTCTGATAAACCTTTGGGGGGGGGGCGGTTAAAGCTTCAATTAACATACAAATTTCAAATCCTTCCACTATAGGAGATAAGAATCACACCAAACCATACTTAAGCAATCAGCAACAGCTATGTTTGATTTCAGTTACTAGCAGATACCACTAAAGGACCAAATGATATCCATGAACAACCACAAAAAGATAGAGCTATAGTGGAAAGCCAGAATCCATCAATCAAGAACAACGTCAATAAACCCAACACGTTTCCCGAGTTCTTGAACAAAACCATAGCTTGCACAACCAAGGATACAGATATGTAGCAACAGAAAGAGATATGAGCCGGACCAAACAAATTGCACGCCAACTGCAATAACCGATCATGTCATGCCATCACATTCCAAAGAAAGAACATTTCTTTCTCAATAATTTCCACTCTGATCCACGAATTCTACTCGCCACCACTCCCAATGAAGAACAAAGAACCAACTTTCGATATCATCGCATCCATTGGAAGCACATGAAAGCAATCAAGAATCACACACGGGGGCAAGAGGACATGCAAGAACAGGCTAACAAGAGGGAATCCATGTCACCTAAACAAGAACGGGCAAATGGGTATCGATCGATTTCGATCTTTTACAAGAAAACAAGCTCGGCCCAACAAAACCCATTATTCAGAACCACGAAGGAAAGAAGAAACAAAAGTACAAGAAAAGCATATTCATAGACATCAACATACTACTAACATGTAAAAAGCAGTACAAAAAGAACTAAAAAGGAAAAGAAATACGAAGAAGGCGGAGAGATGGCGCTTACCTTGAGAGAAAATATACGATACGAGGGAAGAGAAGAAGAAATGGAAAGGCGAGTCTCTCTCTCTCTCTCTCTCTCTCTCTCTCTCTCTAAAACCAAGAGAGAGAACAGAGCAACGAGGAAAAAAAAAAGAGTTAAAAAAACCGAGTTTTTTAGATGACGGCTTTAAAGAAAGACCAGTGGTAGATTTAACGAGTAACGACGTGATTAAGCTCATCAAAGCGTCCGCGTAAAATCTCTAACGCGGGTATAGGATCCGCCGTCCGTTTGGTTTAAGGAAAATTTGACGGCAGATTATGTCACCATAATTCTGCTGTTATGTTTCGAACAGCGAGGACAGCTGGTCTGAGGAACAAGCCCTGGATCTGTCGCAAGTTTTTGCACGCCGACAGACGTTGTGCACGTGGCGAGTTCTGGCTGGGTGATTCGCTGTTCGCAATTGGAAACCGATAGGAAATCCTCTCGGATGCGTTGAGACTCGCCGCAGATTCTCTAATCTGGTTTCGCTTGGCCAAATTTTTCTTACTCCAAATTACGAAAATAGCCTTCGATCCAACGTAAACTTGTTATTATTCCAGAGGAGTCAACATTAACAATTGAGTGATTAAATCGCCATGATTGGGACAGTGGAAACTAATTACTAAGCTTGATTAAATATTATCTTGATCGGATGATCTCGATCATCCAATCAGAGGGGCGTGGGTGCCGTACTTTTCTTGGATATGTAATATTAGTTTTTTTTAAAAGAGAAAGTTCAATATTATAATTTGATATATTAGAAAAAGAGAAAATTAGGTTTAAACGAGTCTCACACCTTGGCTTAAAGGCTAATCCACTAACAGAGAGAAGCATAATATCAAGCATATAACTAAGCACAAATATTCGGAGAAAAAACGTATGAAATAAGACGACAAGTCTATCTTTTAACTGACATCGGCATCACACATATAAGAGTAACAAGAAACTTGAAAGGACACATTACAAAAAAGATGATTATTAATTAAACTAAATATTTTAAATATAAAATATAGAAATTAATATTTAGAGTAGTCAGTGAAATAATATAATAGCAAAATAGAAACATTGTGCCTTATTTGTTTAAAATATAAATTCTACGTCATCAATATTTAGTGGGGCACATTATATATATACATATTGATGGATAAAAATATCTAAAAATAATGAGAGGATGGTGGAATATAAAATATAAAAATCGCCAAGTTGTCTTCGGAGTAACGGTGACAGAAATTATAGTAATAATAATAATAATAATAATAATTATTATTATTATTATTATTATTATTATAGTAAAATTACGTGACTTTAGTTTTACTTGTGATTTGGAGGAGGCTTAGGCCTATTGTGGTCTTCAGAGTTATAGGCCCATTTGGCCCATATAGAACTTGGGCTTTTATCAACAATCCAGGTCTCTTACGTTATCGGATCGGATCATAAATGATCACCCTACTCAACCGTCCGGAATCTTTCCAAAACTCTTCTCTCTCTTCCCCTCCGGGCTCCTGTTCTTGTTCTCTTCTCCGATCCAAGGAGCACAATGTAGGATGCCTCCTTTTCCACCTTTTCTAGAATCACTTCTTTTCGTAGATTTCTTAATTGGTTTTCCACCCTTGGTTTAATTCTTGAAAAACCCTAGTTTCTATTCTTGTTTTGTGTTTGGATCAAGAAATTGATCGGCCAGGAGGATTCGTTGCCACACTCTACGAGAATTGTGAATCTTGGCCCAATTTTAATTAATTTTCAATGTTTCTTTGAAATCTTTGAGCCCATTCATAAGTTTGATATAGGTTGACGCTCTCAAAAAAATAAGTCATAAATGGTTTCCAGTTCCATGGCTTTTGTGAATATGTATAGTTTCATGTGCAAGTGTATAGATATTTATCAAAAGCTACATCTTAAGACTCTAATTCGCAAAAGAATACTTTCTGGGGGCTTGGATTAACATTAATTAGGCTTGACCTTGTCCGGTATGTAAGAATGAAATCTGGTCTGCACTTAGTCAAGCGGTATGTATTTGATCCCATTCTGCAAGAATGAAGCTTTTTGTTCACAAGGAATTATCTGCCTATTTGATCCCACCCAACAAACTTGCCTAAGTAGTTCAATAGCATGGTAATTTTTGCTAGACATGTTGATAAACTTATGTTAGGCTCAAGAGAAATTTGTATACATATAAGCCCTTTGCATACATATATGTATCAGCAATTTATCTCTCTCCTCTCGTGTTCTTAGTATTACATAAGCCCTTCTGAAGAATAATCCTTCACTATTTACTGATCTCGGTAGGAAAGTGGATTGCTTGAGAATGGGTGTTGTAATGGCGGATGAATCCGCTGTGAAATGCCATTATTGAGCTTGAGGCTGCTGAACCAGAGGTTGAAACTGTGGGTGCTCAACCTATGCTGCTGAGGAGTCTGGAAGGGTAAAAAGCCTTATTCTGCAGTTGGAGGGGGAATAGCATGGATGAACACAATCTTCATTAGGAAGTTTATTACGTACAAGTTTCATCGTCGTCATCTTTTGCTTACCAGTTGTTCGTTACCAATTCTTGTTGGTTATTGAAACTATCTAATCAAAGTAGCCAAGGGTAATTGGTTGATACAACATTAGGGGAGGTAAAGTAGTAGTCTCATAGCAACATGCAGCTGACGTTAAGTCTGATTCCTAATGTACTTTGTAGGCCTCAAACTAACATTTAAATGATGATATCTGAACCAGAAAGATGACAAAGAGGGGGGAAGCTGATTAGTATAATCTGTATCTCTTTGGCAGGACTCTAGTAAATTTTTTGCATTGCTAAAATTATTGCAACCTTGCAGGTGTCAGGTTGGACGATGTCAATCTGGTAAATCCTCAAAACATCCCTTTGTGTTTGTGGTCTCCAGTGTCTTGTTTATCTTTGCAAAGTTTCTAATATGCTGTTTCCTGTGGTGGCAGATCCAGCTATATATTCGAACACAGTCCTCAGAAGTCCTTTGTTGATGAAAATGTTCATTGCTTACCTTCAAAGTCTATTCAGGTTTATGTGGACCAATTACTGAATAGTGACATGATTGATTTTGATTCTGTGAAATATACTCTTTGTTATCTTATTTCTTTTGATGAACTTTGAAGCTGTTGAGAGTGAACATAGTAACATAAAATGGCTTAACTGATGTTAAAATCTGAAAGAGCTGGTGATGGTGCACTATTTACAGTACAAAAGTGTTTGCTTACTATGCTAAACATAGTTTGGTGTTTGCAAATGCCAGGAGCATGTCTTGCCATAATACTATTACATGAGTACAATATCTCTCACCATAATTATGTTTACAGTCTTCAGGTCATCTCTAAGCTGTCGTTTATGGAATGCTCTCCTAATTCTATTTTTACATCATTGTTGCTTTTGGATAGATCTTGATATGGTCACAGACTTCGATACTGCTAAATTTCAGCAGCTGCATTTGCTCGTGACAGAATCTATCCGTTTCTGTCACAAAAAGAATAGAATAAAATCGGAACCATCAATGCCCAGGCTGCATCAAATTACCTGATAAAAAGATAAAAGGAAGTAGAGCATAAGCATGCAGAACTGGGGTCGATTAGTTTTGGATTCTTCTCCATCCAAATATCCTAGGCAAATTGGAACCATTTTCTATACATGAAAAGAATATGAGATAATTTTGAAAATTCTCAACTTCGACAAGGTTGGGAATGTATATATTTTCTTCTTCTCCCTCCAGATTTAGTCTTAGGTTACTGTTAATTAAGTACATTCTGATGAGAAGAAAAGTTTATCTAAGATTAAAGAGGCATGATCAACATGGTAGGGTTTGATGCTGTTTGGGTTCATACCAAGGGTCGTCTGACCTACATGAAATCTTCTTTACCTCTCAAAGAGATATGATGGATTATCTACTTAGTTGTCCTAATTTTACTGAACTAATCACCCCAAGCCCAAGGCCAGCCTATCATTTAAGCCATTAATAGAATAATCATTTTATAAATAATTGAGGTGGTTAACGATTTTAAGCAAAGATAAAGTATGCTTTATGCTTCCCTAAGTGGTTAGGATTCTAATTTATTACTCCAGGGAACCTTGATCATGATTTATCCAAGCTGTGGAGATTTCAAGCTTGATCTTTGCTCAACAAAATCTAACGAGATGAACTTTTTAGTTATCATCTCAATTATTTGTCAGAGAGATTAAAATAATTAATTTTGTTTAATAAATTATTAGTTTGTAAGTAAATTATATATAAGCTAGATAAAAGAACTACTCCTTCCTAATATATAAGTAAAATAATTTGGCTAACTCTTCCGAGGAACGTGCCACAATTGTTCCAAACGATAGGGTACACCTAGCAGAAGAATGGCGTTGTCAGTTCAAGAATAACCTAGCTGAGAATGACAAAACTATCCTTCTCAAAAAAAAAATAAATAAATAAGTTCATTGTTTAATTTACCTTTACACCTTTTGTCCTCTTCTCTTAGAAGGGCATTCTTGTCACCTGAGAAGATAAGAGTAGGTTGTTATGTCAATAATAATACCAACTCTGGCAGTATCATCTCCCTCATGCTGATATTTGGAAGGAGGACGAAGCCAAGTGAGGCCGAGTAGTCCTCTCAACCTCTTCATGACCACTTTAAGAGCTCGTACTAATGACTAGAATTTGGCCATGGCCCACCAGCAGCAAAGATGCCAGGTGTCTTGTTTAGAACTAAGAAAGTACTTCTCATACTAGTCAAATTACTGCCACCCAAGAGCTCTACCAATGTAGACCTTGAAGATAGTTTGTAGGTTAAGTTAGCATTTTAAAATACATATGGGAATCTTGAAGCAGTGGGAGTACTGTAAATTAATCCCAAGATCTAAAGGCTTTCCCTTGGTTTTCCAGTAGGTAGCTTTCTTGGAATATATGCTATCACTGAGAAGAGGCATATATGGTATAGGAATCTGAAAACATAATTGGATGTCTGATAAATGTAAGTGACCCAAGATGGTTGGTGTCCTTCCTTTTGTAGTTTTCTATTTCCTTTTCCTTGACCATATGCATGCTTGCAGATGTGCACTCAATTTGCATTGCCTTCTTTGATTGGCTATCTCCGCATCGCAACCGCAACCAAAAACTTTCCCAGAAATTGCGATGAGTATCTAAGATAATTAAAAACAGATCCATATCTTCAAAGTGGAGAATATATAAGTAGACAAAAGTATGTTCAAAAGCCATTCATCCAACTTCCCCACAAAATAAAAAGATATTAGCACCATAATAGTTTAGTGTAGGAGATGTACTATGCTAACCAATAGTTACTCCAGAAATGGTCAATCATTCTCCCCCCATATGTGACTAAGTGGGTTGTGGCATCTAAAGGAAAAAAGAAAAGGAGAAGCAATTATACTATCTGGAGTTTGATTCCCGAGAACTATATATATGTGTGTGTATTCATTCTAGAATTGGGTATATACCATAGTAGCTTTTTTTTCTTGTATAAAGACAACTAGGTTGAATGCCGTGCAAAAGACAACGCAGGAACTTCCAAATTCCAATAATGGAGAAAAGCTCTCACTAGAAGATGCTATTTACTCAAGATCATGAGAGAAATAATGCAATAAGAATCACTACAACATTATAGCTGACATTAGTTTGTCTGTCTCATTCTATAAACATGTGATTCTACAGAACAATTGTTGATTCAATCCAAGCATAGGGGTATGCAAGAAAGTTGAGATCTACCTGAAGAGTTCAAGATCGAAGTTCATATATATATATATATATATATATACATTTCTTGATAAAACCCTTTCTTGTATCTCCATCTTCCAGTATGGTAATCATGTAATAATAAAAACAGGACTAGAAAACAATAGAGAAGATATATATATATATATATATAGCAGTTTTGTTCCTGCAAATTTAGAATGATTTGCAAGCACGGTAGGAGTCATTCTTGCCTTCCAATATTGTTCATTTAGATGTATCACTCAACCATATTATTCTCTCTTATATGCTATATTCATAATGGAGCCAGTACTGTTCTCCTTAATTGACACACCTCCAAATGTTTGCTCATCTCCAACAGGGTATCCAGCTTGGAATTTAAAGCTATTATTAGTATAAGTAGGTCAGGATCCACAGCATCACATGAATACATGATAGATGCGCATCGCAGTACAATGATCGGCACATTGATTGCATTGAAAATGAGAAGAAGAGAGGGGACCCCAGGCCATGGTAACCTCACATGATTAGATCAGTCGGGAGATTAATTAGAGGCTGCCAATTAAGCTAATTACTCTCTCTCTCTCTCTCTCTCTCTCTCTCTCTCTCTCTCTCTCTATTTTCTTTTGCAACATGCAAACTGCAGTCTGATTAAATTAGCGTGCGTTGAAATGTCGTCAGACATATATGTGGACAGTACCCTACCACTTTAAGAGCTCCCCCCACTTCATTGGTCCTCAGCTTACTGTATGACACCACCCTCCCAATTACCGATCTCTCAAGCAACAACAAGAGCTTTCTGACATGATCATGTCTCTTCCTAGAAGACTGCATCTACTTCTCCAAATTACCTTACAACAAAGATCTACAACACTTTCAGTTCATGTCCATCCATGACTACTGAGTATGTATATGCACATGACAAGCTAGCATAAAAAAAATACATACTCACATACGTACATACGTATACACATGTATTATGTGTTTACATAGTTGGAATAAATAGGAGGAGCAGATGAAGGCCAAGGTGTTAGATATGGCTGATAATATTGGAAGTAATAGCGACTCCGAAGGTGTTCATGATAACTACAAGGTCGGAGCGGGGAGCTCCATAGGGGCGGCTTCGGGTGATGGAGGAGGAGGGATCAAGGAGCAAGATCGCCTGTTGCCGATCGCAAATGTGGGGCGAATCATGAAGCAAATCCTTCCCCCGAATGCCAAGATCTCCAAGGAAGCCAAGGAGACGATGCAAGAGTGCGTGTCGGAGTTCATTAGCTTCGTCACGGGGGAGGCGTCGGACAAGTGCCACAAGGAGAAGCGCAAGACGGTGAACGGCGATGACTTGTGCTGGGCGCTGAGCAACCTAGGCTTCGATGACTACGTCGAGCCGATGAGGAGGTACTTGCACAAGTATCGAGAGATGGAAGGTGATAGAGCCGCCGCCGGATTAATCCATGGTAATAAGACCACAGGCTCAGATGCTAGAATCGACGAACCGAGAGGCGAGCCGATCGGAAATCAATACTCAGGATCTGGTCGTCATTTCATGTTCAATGCCATGGAGAGGAATAATAATGATCATGCTTCAACATCAAGGAAATTTTAGGGGGTTAGCTAGAGACTACTGTATACGAATTATAGCATAGGATAAGTGCTAATTGCAGCATAAGATCTTTAGATCTTGTGTTTCTGCTTTATTTGTAAACAGTGTCGAGCGTTACTAATTTTAATTTGTGCTGCTAAGATATGCGGTGGTGTTGTTGTTTGATGCCTACTACCTTCAGACAAAATTTCTGTTTTTTTCTGTTTCCTTTTTCTTTCAAGAAATATAGCAAGAAAGAAATTGGTGATTTCAAATGTCTTGTCAGTTAATTCTGGAGTTATTTGCTGGTTTTATTGTTCTTAAATGCGTGTCTGTAGCCTAATACGATGCTTCTTTATTGGCATATTAAATGGTTCGATAAGTGGTTGAAGAAATGGAGTACCTTCAATAATTTGGACAGCTATTATAGTTGATGGCAATCTGTAAGATGTCCTATATGTGGTCTAACTTTTAAGTGCTAATTTGATCTTTAAGTTTTCCTTTTCGAAACTCAACTGCTTTGTCTCATGATATGATAAAGGCCAAACGATTAGGTGACATAGTTATGATTATATGAGAAGAACTCTAGTCCAATATTATAAGTGCCAAACCAATTGACGATATCAAGACCATACAGCAATCCAGCTTTGATGAAGAGTATACCCTAGTTCATGCCTCTTTGTAAGGATACACTTATTTTTACCATCATGTCCATGTTGCCTAAAACAAAACATGCAAGTATCCAAATGAAAGAAATACATGGTTTAGTTACAATACAAAAGGTTACATACTGGACAAGGTATAAGTAACATAGATAGTTAGAGAAAATAGAAGGCATATAATAAAGATCCCTTGCCCCAAGGAAGTACATGGTTTGGAGTGAAAGTTTTCACTAGGCTTTTGCAGCTTGGCTCTAGTATCTTGGCATATATAAATAAATAAATAAATAAATATATATATATATATATATATATATATGGCTTTGTTTCCAAAGACTAAGATGAATGAAATATTGAGCCTGGTTTAGATTAAATAACCCGGGTTTTGCTCCTTCCAAAAAGGAGGTTGCTTCCAACAAGGAGGCTCCTTACGAAGCAACAACCATCAAAAGATGAACTAGTCTCTTTAGTATCAGTTATGCTAAGTGGTTTCCATATGATCTATGGAAGGCTGCTGAAATTGTGTAACCTTTCTGAAGGGAGCAGACCTAGAGCTGTCACTCTCTCTTCTCAACGTAGATCCAGATTCTTCGCCACGTGCCATCACTATGGGAATCACATTCTACAGCACGCGCATATTGCACGATTTGTCGGCAGGTGTCACCTCGATATTCACTTGTTCTTTTAATCTTTTCAACAGCCAGGAACAGAAGAAAAAAGATGTTATATATGATCTTTCAGAGACCATGCATATTTTCAGTTGTCACCATAGCAAGCGTATTATCTATCATATGATCAGAAGTATAACTCCTAGTATTCCTAGAAACTTTGGCAAATGTACATTGAATATAAACTTTTCAAGTAAACAAGGGGATAATTTGTATTACAGTTACACATGCAGGACCTGATTAGTACTCCTTGATACTCTTTCAGCAACCTTTGTTGTCTTAATTATGACACATTAATTCTACGGTACAAAGGCCAGTTGGGAAAATATACATGACAGGTGCCATTTATTGAATATCTATGTTTATAAAACTACAATATTCGAGGTTTCAAAGAAAGGTAGAAGGACTGAATCCCTTAATTTTTGTTTTAGAATATTTAACAGGTGCTATTTGTTCCTTCGGATAAGAGAGTTTATAAAGAAGATCTACCTTAATTCTTTAGCATCGACATTGGAATGCAGCTTTCATTTGAGCTGAGGTCTGTCTCCCTGTGTAGCCTTTCCAAATGAAGTAGAGATCCCTTCTCAATATCGATACAGATCATCCATGGGCATGTGAATGGCATCCACATCGGAATCATGTTCTATCGCATGCGTGTACTGCACGATTTGTCGGCAAGTGTCCTCTCAACATTGCTTGTTAATACTTTCGAATCAAAGCTCAAAAAAAATAAAGGAACAACTGACTTGGAGATTGTCAGGTCATGTGTCATGCATAAAATGCATTAATCCATCCGACGTCACAACCAACCAAATTCTTTGATGTTTCTTATGTTTACAAATGTCATATTTGATCTTCACTGGAGAATAAAGTCTACATATTATTATTGTATGATCACGCAATACGTATTAAGATGTAGGCCTGTAAGAAGTTCTGGATAAAGAATGCAATCTTCACATTTAATAACTGAAGATATATAAACAAAAATTAAAAAGAAAGGTTACTGAATTAATTAACGAGTGATCAGGCAATAGAAAGATTCAGGCCTCCAAGTTCTGATAATGAATGTAAATTGCACATTTAATAACTGAAGATAGAGAAAATTTACTGAATCACTGAGTGAATTTTTTTAGTTTCTATGTTTTAGTTGCCTTAAATGATTCCTTATAGTTGTACGCTATACACACAACGTTGAGTTGCTCTAATATGATTTTCCATATAATCTCAAATCATCGCTAGTACTGCTGAATTAAACAAACCAAAATTGCTGTAGCTCCTGTGATTATTAATTTTATACCATGCCCTAATGTCTATTTTTTAACCTCAAACAAGGCAACATGATCACACTAAATATGTACCTATATTGTTAATCTCCAAACTAATACTGGGAGTACTTTTAAACTGGTTGGTCAGGTGTCAAGGTAACGAGTTATTATTGGGCGTACCCAGACAATGTTAGGCCAATAGCATTAGAACATTCTCACATCTTTTGAGGGATATTAGGAACTTATCGAGTAAACAAGTAGATGAATATATCCTCATGCCTATATCAACACTCAAGTAAGGAGCTCAGATGCCACAAGGTGATAATTTCCTTCAGTTAGTTTAGGACGTTTTTCTCCTCGTTAGAGATGGATGGAAAATTATACGGCAAAGACCATTCTAGAGGCAGCTGCAGTCTTCCAAGGGCCTCACTGAATGTTATCTCAGAAGATGAACGCGTGGATGGAGTCAAGGAAGAAGATCATCTATTGCCAATAGCCAATGTTGGGCGAATAATGAAGCAAGTTTTACCGCCTAATGCTAAGATATCGAAGCAAGCCAAAGAAACTATGCAGGAGTGTGCATCAGAATTTGTCAGCTTTATCACTGGAGAAGCCTCAGATCGATGCCGCAAGGAGAAGCGCAAGACGATCAACGGAGATGACATTTGTTATGCTATGAAGTCACTTGGCCTTGATGAATATGCAGAGACAATGGGAAGATACTTGCATAAATATAGGGAGAATGAAGAGATCCTGGCAACATCAATGAAGCAGAATAAGGCTATTCAGATTGATGTTCGAGATGAATTATCAATCTTTAGAAAAGATCGACATACGAAGCAACAACCACTTGCTAGTTCTCTGGATGTCAAAGATCCTGCAAACACTCAAAAATTTCTCTAATTAATGGCGAAGTTGGGCTTTCTGCTGAATGATAATGTTCCACATGATTTATATGATATGATGAGGGAAAGAAAGAACTTTATCTGCTAACTTTTCTTTGTCATCTTCATTCATTAGAAAGTCCTTTTCTACCATCACTATTTGTCAGCGTTTCTAATTTTAGATTTATATAAGGTTTCTGTTTCTATATATACAAGTATGTGAATTCTACATATTCCTCTTGATAACTGAACATATTGAGCATTTTAATCTAATTGATCTTGTATGCTAGCTGCTCGTCCGGAGTTCTGATATAAGTCATTCAAGGAGTTGAGAGTAATCATAGCTGAATTTTAAGTTTTGATATAACTTGGTCACAAATCCTTCTTTACTTAACTTCCTTAAAATCCATCTGTGAGTGTAATCAAAGATATGCATAAGCAAGACCGCATATCCCAGTTCTACTTGCAATTCTATAATAATCTTATTACCTTGTTATAGGTGTTTGCATACAGAGTGTATAAAGTTCAATTGCAGCAATCATGAAACATAATGACGAAAGAAGAACCTAAATCATAGATGAATTTAGATGTGGACTCTTTAGCCGAAGCTTAAAACTCACTGCAAAGATTGCTATTGCAGGATTTCTGGTAAAGAAACTATCAGACTTTGAATAATTATCATTGATACTGAAATAAAAGTAAGATGAAGTACTGTCATAATGTAATATTGGAGAACAGAAAAGAAGCATATTTGATTGAAGAATTAAAAAATATCCTATCTCCAATAAGAGGTTTCTCATTTTACAATAAAGCTTGAGGGGACCATTCGTTAGGAAATATTTTGAAGTTAATGTCAGGCTCTCCTCTCAAAGGTGCTTGGCTTCATCACAAACATTAGAATCGATTGCGTCAATAATTCAATTGGAATGATGCAGCTTGTCAACAAGTGTTGAATTTGGAACTAAGAAGGAATCGCGTGAGCACCACTGCGTGGAATCGCACTAATCAACAAATTTCAACCTATTATTGATAAGATTCGCATGCGAAGAAGGAGCCCTTTGCAAGCTTCTGATGCCTATTGGAGCTTGTCGCACCGAAGTACCATCTTTAAAATTGTAGTATTGATTAAGAAAATTAGGTGCAGCACCACTAGATACTTTTTCTTCATGTATCTCTGTGTAACACCATGTCCTCAATTGCGGAAAATTTTAGTAGAGCAATACAAATCATAAGCAAGAAAGACAGTTTTCTCCTCTACTAAGAGGTTATTCATTCCAATTTCGGTCAGGTAAATGTTTCATTGGGAATTTGACATTGATAACTACTATGTGATACAGTCATCATACCTTCAAGACTAAGTAGGAAAGGAAGCACATTGATAAATGAAGAATTAGGTACTTCTCATGGGTCTGCATCTTTTAGGAGTTTGTTTCTGTTTCCAGTATCATACTATCATGTTCAGACTTGCCACAAGCATGTTCACAGGGTCTGATTAAAGTTGAAAAAAAAGGAACTTAATAATAGCCTGCAAATTGTTGCAAATCTCAAAATCATATCTAATTAGTAGAGGATCAGAAACTCAACTGATATATCAGACAAGGGATAGATCAAAATTTTATCCAATTAGAATAAAATTAAGCATAAACCTCATTAACTGAAAACATACAAGCATGCAAGATATCAGAACAAGCCTAGCAACATTAATATGTTACGAGAAATCTCGTGTCCTAAATACAATTTTTAAATATAATATTCATCCTTGGATTTTCCCTTTTAACCCAACAGAAAAAAGAAAAGAAAGAAAAACTAAGAAGTCATGCTCTGAATAAGGCGAACTTATTAATTCTTCTTGAGTACTTCTATTATAGTTCAATAGTCATTCCAACCTTGAGCAACTGCCTGCGAGGAATAGTAAACACTTTATCTTGTTGCCTCAAGTTACTCTTCATTATATTATAGGCATAGTTTATCACTATCTTCTTCCAAATCCCACTCTCCTTCCCTGCAACCACCTCATTCTCCCCAAAGAGATGCACCACTCCATTATTCCACTCCTTCTCCACCAACTCGATCTCTCTTTCCACCACCGCCTCACTTACAACTTCGCCGTCTCTGAACCGCTCTTCTTTCATGTATTCCTTCAGCCTTTCCACCAACATCTTATCGAACTGCTCGTTCTCGTTCCTCGCGTCCTTGTAGCCATATCTCGCGACGCATCTGAACACAAAACTGTCGCGAGACCCGACACGACGGAACAAGAAGCGCTCCTCGGTCGGAACCCTACTTATCGGCAGCGACTTGATGGAAACGAAGACGAGTACAGAGTGCAACGCCGGCACATTTGCAACGTAATGCTCAAATATGGGAGGAATACCTTGAACAAGCTCGGAGTAGAAGAAGGCAATACCAGGAAGGTGGCATACGTTGGAATCCGTGGCTAAATTCTGCAATCTCTCGTTTGGTACCTTGTTCCTTAGTTCATATGTGTATCTTTTGTAGTAGACGTAGTTCCAGACGAGCATTACTGCGATGAGGAATACAGCAAAGGCTAATGGAAGGTAGCCGCCTTGATCGAACTTGTAGAGCACCGAACTCAAGTAGATAAGCTCGACTGATCCGATCACGGCCACGAAGATGATTATCTTGATGATGTGGGTCTTCCATATCATGATCATGATTAGAGTTACAAGAGATGAAGTGAGGGTCATGACAAATACCACAGCAATACCTGCATTTTGATACAAATCAAGAGTCAAAATTTACTACTATGGTGGTCACTTTTTGCAAAAATATTTTAAATTTTTGAGACAGTAAAAACAAAAATGGATGGGTAAATTATAAATTTGAGAAAAAAATTAAAGGATTAAAGTTGTACAAAGTTGTAGTCTTGTAGATGACGTACCATATGCGTTGCCGATCTTTACAGTGGTCTTAAAGCCGGCGGTGACGGCGATGCAAGCAACCATAAGAACGTAATTTATCTCCGGGATGTAGACTTGACCCTCGTACTTAGATGAGGTGTGGATAATTTTCACACGTGGGAAGCAACCAAGTGAAAGGGACTGTTGGATTATAGAGAATGCACCCGAGATCATGGCTTGGCTAGCAATCACGGATGCCAAGAGAGCCAATACAAACATTGGCCAGTATAATCCATCTGAACAAAAAGTTAAAAAGAATGAATAAATTAAATAAGGTCATCAACTTTCTTCACATAGTGTCAGTGACAAATTTCTAACATTAATGGGCTTCTATGTCATCAGTTAATAGAAGGAGAACATACATGCATGCAATTCAGCTAAAGATTTCTGTGTAAAATATCACAAAAAATATATGAACAAATTAACTTTTCCTTCAAAGGTAGCAATTTTGATCCTAACTCCAAGATTAAGTGTTATAATGAAAGTTTAACAAATAAGAACAGTGTAGATATCGATATTAAATTTCTATTCTTTTGTTAGGATAACATGATTAGAGATTTGTGCAACAAGGAATTAAAGAAGTATACACACAAATGCTAACTTATGAAATCATTACGTGGTATTGATTGGTAGAAGGTGTCACCGACGTTCTCCTTGTACTTCCTCAAGTATGATGCTTGGCCCGTGTATGCTAAGATGAGGCATGGGAAAGTAATACAGCATATGCTTATTTGAATTGATCGGACTGTAAAGTGCCCAACATCAGCAAAGAGTGCTTCCACACCTATTTCACAATAATTCTTAATATAAATCATTCAAAAAGAAAACTGCAATCATATTTATTGTTAAATAATTACTTAATTTGAAAGCTTAAATGGTTAGATAACAAAAGGATAATTACCTGTTATGCAGAGAACAACTCCGCCAAGAGAAATCCAAGCATTTTTTCCATTCCTCTTAAAGTAGTACACAATGTACATGGGATTAAGCGCTTTGATCACCAATGGATCATATTTGACAAAGTTGTACACACCTACGCCAGCAATAGCTAGGAGCCAAATGGTAATTATTGGCGCAAAACTGTAGCCCACCTTATCAGTTCCAAATCTCTGAACTAGGAATAGGCAAATCAGGATGACGATTGAGATCAACACGATCCTGTCTGAGAACGTAACAAAGTATGTCAAGCATTCATAAGTTTTTGATCAGATTGGAAAACTTATTATTTACCCAAATAATTTACTCCCATATAACATAAAATATTTTATGCATCCTTGCCTAACTCCTCAAGCTCAGGTGGGGCCATCCTATAACTACTTGAATAATAAAATTAAGTTTACGAGAAGGCCTGGTTTGATCAAATACTCCACAGTAATTGCTTTATCTCTAGTTTCTCTCGGATTATAGACGAAATAAGTTAAGTGAGACTTTTTCTCTATAATACTAAAAGAAAAGAAAAGCAGAAGAAGTTTGGCTGAGGCATATCACATGTCTAGAAGTGGGATATAGTCAAAAAGGTGATATTCATTAAATGAAACGTGAAACTGTATGCTTTGTGCCCATAAGAAAGAAATGAACTTGCAAAATATTGGTCTATTTTGCTATCATCTTTTACCATCAGTCATAGAGTCTGTGGCCGCCTTAATGCCGCCTACCGCAGATAAAACTGTCACAAAAATCCAAACTTAGATTAGAATAAACAAACAAAACAAAAGTCTACGAGGAGAGAAGAAATAAACAAAGTAAGCTAAAACAGTAAGTACTAATTAAGTAAGTTAAAGCAGTACAATGATGTTACAGATCCTTATCAAACAGTTGAGAGATTTAGAAGTAATATCTTTCTAATGATGAATAGAATAGATAGGTATAGACTATAGAGACTATATATATATATATATATAGAGAGAGAGAGAGAGAGAGAGAGAGAGAGAGAGAGAGAGGCTTGGCTCTCACATGCTCTTTCTTTGTGCTAATTAATTGCTATGGTTATAGGATTTTCGCAAGTGGGCCAAGATATATCCTCTATGAGGACAAACATAAGATTGCAAAATAGTTATAACTTTACATCACATGCCACTTAAGAGAAAGGTGCATTTTCAAATACAAATGTATATAAAACTTTTTAACTTCTATTCTAAATGGTATACTTAACTTGACAAGCCAATACTAGCATCCATGTACCTTGCCGTCGAAAAGTCATGCAGTCCAAAGATACAAGCAATCCTCAACGGCACAATCAATGAGTAATTTGTCATCAAGATGGCCCTTTATACTACAACTTTAAGAGAGACTAGAAAATTCATGAATTTGGTTTTACTGCTGGTTTTTGCCTTTTGTTGGTGGATATATAATCATACTTTGTTTGTTCTAATGACCCACTTAAGTAAGGATTAAAGAAGAGGAGATATGCAGCGATACATCATATACCTGATATGCATGGCGTTAAAACTCCATCTCCTATGACCATGGAAGTCCCTAGCATGGTAACGAACAAAAGGAAGTACTTGGCAAATCGGCTGTTCTCGAGAGCCGCCTTCACCTTCGTAGCTCGTTGGAGTCGCCGATTCGGATATTCCAACCGGAAGTTCGATACTTCTCTGTCTTCTGCTTGCTGGTTTGGTATCAACCCTACTTTCGCATAGCGGCATATCAACGAATACAAAGCAAACGTGCCTCCTGCAGTCCCAAGCACCCCCCAGATTCCAATATGAAAACATTTATTCTTAGTAAATAAAAAAGAACGCATCCCTATCATCTAACAGAGATCTCACCGTCGCCATTGTCATTGGCTTGGAGGACGATGAAGACGTACTTGATGATCGGTATGAGGGCGAAGGTGTAGAAGATGAGGGAGAGCACTCCCAAGATATCATCTTCATGATGGATCCCTTCGGTGAACGTGCTCGCGTACACGTACAACGGCGAAGTCCCGATATCCCCATACACAATCCCGATGCTCTGGAACGCAAGCCGCAATACCGTCTCCCAATCCTTCGCCTATAATTGTTAGACAACAAATTGTCCCAGATCAATAATAATGTTATCTATAAAGCAGATGGACATGCATAACAAGGAGATATGATAACCTGGTTGGATCGGGAAGCGTGAGACGAGCTGATATTGGCGGCCTCCATGTCGAGTGAGTCGTAGCGGCGGAGCTTCGAGGTCTCGAAGTTCTCCCCGACGACATCTCCGTGCCCGTCCGATTCCGCGGCACGGGCTTCGCCTCCCTCATCCATTGTTGTTTCTCTTTAAGCGCTTTAATGATTGAGGAGGATAGATGGAACGGGGGAGGAGATGAAGGTTTTATAGAGGGAAGGATGAAGATGCCCGGGTTGACCGGAAAAAGCCGGTGAAGGGGAACGGAAGAAGAGAGGAGACCTCGGACACGTCTTAGGGGGGTATTCTTGGAAAAAGGGCACGCGCAGCCGGGCTGGCGTTGCTGTGGGGTCCACGAGATCGCGCCGTATTAGGAGCCAGTAACGGTCCGTGATATTTGCACTCCCATTTTGGTTCTATTAAATATATTTCTTGAGAATGATAAGTATGAATCGTGGCATCTTGGTTTATCTTCAGCAGTGTGATCGATCGATGTCAATAATCGTACTTCTTCTTTTTTGACAACCATGCCACATTCATTGTGTTTAGTTAAAACTTAAAATACTATTAATCTCAAAAAAAAATTAATTTATAAAATCTATCAAATCTAACTCTACCTCACAAGTGAAATAAAATCAACATCCATAACCATAAGTTCTACCTCTATTCAAATATCACAATTGATTTGGACCGGAGCACACAAAATATAACAACTAAATAAAAATACAAAAAGTCGAAAACCTAAACAACATCAGCAGCTTCAGTAAAGATTCACGCCTCGTCTCCGTTGGCAACACGAGTTCTCTTCACCACCTCAGCCCCTTAAATCTTTGCTCAGCATATGAACATAACTATTACTTTGTATAATAAAATCTTCTAAAATTTAAAATATTTATTATAAAATGTATTATTTCAAACCAATCTCTTACATGCTTTGTCTTACTAAGTAATTCTTTTTTCATTTTCTCCACCATGTTCTTCACATGGTTTATGTCCGTAATCACACTGCTCATTTACCTGTAGAACTTGTGCTTCTTGCACTCATTTTCTTCAAACAGGGGCTTCAGGAAAGCTTCAGAATTAATGTACACAATGAGGACAACCGATTGTCTTACATCCATAGAATTATGGAAAAAAAAAATATTCTTATCAACTCCTCTACTGGATCAAATAACAGCTGCTGATGAAATTAAAATAAAGCTCCTTTTGCTTTAATTTAGTTCTCTATTTTTACCTCTATCTGATTATCAAATTTTAATTAAAAAACAAGACTTTATTAGAAGTCGAACTATATAATTTAACTGAAATATACCTGCAAAAAAGAAGAAGAAGAAGTTTTAGAAGATCATACCTGCAAAAAGAACGTCAATTAAAATTTATAATTTAGAAATAAATAATCACTAGCATATCGATCATTAAATCTTTTTCATCCTAGAAAAATAAATATAAAGGGTGGTAGGGAAAAAGAACTCTTTAAATTTAGTATCTTTTGTTTTTTTTATCTTTTATATTTTACCGTATGAATATTTACCATATTATTCTAAATTTTATTTTTAATATCTCAAGAAAATAATGTGAGTTAATAATATTTTGCTACATTGAAAAATAAAAGTATTTTTAAAATACTTCTTATTTAATTTTAAAATTAAGTTCTCCATTAACTTTTACCTCAATTTTAAAAATAATTTTTCAAGATACTAAATTAATTTATATCTATTTTAAACTAAGATAGAGTATCTTGAGACGTTTGAAGTAAAATAAATAGTTTCAATGATAAATATTTATATGATAAAGAGTGAGTAATAATAATAGGAGTAAAACATAGGGTGCTTTTTATAAATGTTTCTATTTTTTTGGAAGACAGGTCTCAAAACAAGATAAACCAATAAGTTGGGGAGCGGAATGCAAATTGCGCTTCTTTATTACAAGCTTCATTCCGATCTCTTTTTATTTTGCTTATTTTAATAGCTTAATAAAGTTGTTCTTGGTTTTTCAAGAACTCCGTCGGCGGTCAGCTTCCTCCGCAGCTCCCAAATTCCCATTTCTTTGACTAAAATTAAGGTTAGGGTTCCAAATCCAAGGCGCTGCCAATTCCTACTTCTTCCTTCGTTTGGCTTTCAAATCAGGTGCTCATCATCCCATTCTTTACCTTTCCCTCTTTTCCTTTGTCTCTTTGTAGATTTCATCTCTTGCTTCGATTTCCATCTCCTCTTTCCCCATGCTTGAAATCGGGACCCAAATTTGTTTCTCATTGACCGAACCAGTCCGTTTCCCTCTAATCCACAGGCGAAATTAGGGTTTAGGATATATTGATTTCTTAAGCTCTTGATGTATGTTTCAGTTTTGATTGGAGCTCAAGATCATGTCGATGCACGAGAGGAAGACGATAGATTTGGAGCAGGGATGGGAGTTCATGCAGAAAGGAATCACCAAGCTGAAGAACATCTTGGAAGGGCTCCCCGAGCCGCAGTTTAGCTCGGAGGACTACATGATGCTCTACACGTATCCTTTCTCTTTACATGTTTAGGGTTGCGTTCTCTTGATTCTTTTCGCTCAATTTGGTTTGTTTCCTTTTACTGGTGGATTAGGACTATATACAATATGTGCACTCAGAAGCCCCCTCATGATTACTCGCAGCAGCTGTATGATAAGTATCGAGAGTCGTTCGAAGAATACATCACTTCAACGGTGAGGAAGGCTTTCTATTTTTTCTTCTGCCTCTTTCTTTCTGTTTTATTTGTCTTTTAGGTTTAATATGGAAAAGCATAAGCATTGTTCTTGCAATGTAGGCTCCATACAAAGCAAGTTTAGTATGCCTGATATAACTTTGCAGCTCTACAGTGGTTTTATTTCTGATGGGAATGATCATTTGCTTTTAAATCCTGTTTGTGTAGTTTTAGAACTGAAGTACCTGATATTTGACATGCAAATATATGGCTTTCCTCATTCTAATAGCTGAAATTGTGATTGACATATTCATTGGAGTTGTCTTCTTTTAACTGAGCATGCACTGAAAATGTGGTAAAATTTATAGAAGTACTTGGAAGGGAAATGAGAATGCTGTAGAGTACGTGATATTTTACTTGGGCCTCTGGAATTTGGTTCTTGGGGATCATAATCAATCCAAGAGATTTCTTAGGTGGATGATGCAGAGTGATCTGATACTTGAGGTCTTTTTGAGTTTTATTTTTTAACTTCAGTTACAGTGTATGAAATTTAAAACCTGTTGATATTTTTTCCCTTTGGCTGTGCATGGAATGGAAGGCATTGTATCAGCTCTGATGTTCTCATTCAATATATATTACATCAACAATCAAGTTTGGTGCCCTCAAACTTCCTTTTAACCCCTAGAAAATGAATATTGTGGGTTAACTTTTTTAGCAGAGCTAGGGCATTGTTTACATATTTGGAAGCCTCAGTAGCTTGATTTCTACGTTGATAATAGTCATCTAATTCAGCTTAGAATTTGTACGAATTGAGCTTTTTATCATGCTCATATGCTTTATAAACATATACTGCTGCTCTCTCATTCAAAATGGTAATTACATGTTTCTTTGGTAGTCTTCTGTCTGTCTAATGCTCACAGTTATTCTCTTTAAGCAGCTCTACTTTCATAATTCAGGTGCTTCCATCCTTGAGAGAAAAGCATGACGAGTTTATGTTGAGGGAACTCGTGAAAAGATGGTCAAATCACAAGGTCATGGTCCGATGGCTATCACGTTTTTTTCACTATCTTGACCGCTACTTTATAACTCGAAGGTCGCTCCCTGCGCTCAACGAAGTTGGGCTTACTTGCTTCCGCGATCTGGTATATGAGGATACTAACTTCACAATTTTTTATGCTTGATTGTTCAAGTTTATTTCCCTCATATTATATCTGCACTTTGTTAATGCATACTCATACCATGTAAGTATTCTGCATCATCTATCTTACTGAGCTCTGCAAAGTTCTGATGCTTCTTGGATGATTTGTGATTTTCCTTGTCCTCTATTACAGGTTTATCAAGAGATTAATGATATAGTGAGAGATGCCGTGATCTCTTTGGTATGTGGATGTTGAAAGATGGAACCATGTATTTATCTTTGGTATAATGTCATTATATCGTCCTTAGCATTATTTTCACTAAGCAGATTGATCAAGAGCGTGAGGGGGAGCAGATTGATAGAGCTTTATTGAAAAATGTTTTGGATATTTTTGTTGAAATTGGATTGGGAAAAATGGATTATTATGAAAATGACTTTGAAGCATACATGCTTAAAGATACTGCAGCATATTATTCTCGGAAAGCTTCGAACTGGATTTTGGAGGACTCATGTCCAGATTACATGTTGAAGGTATTTTCTTCTAGAATATGCTTGAACAACAAGCATAAAACTTTTCTTAAAGTTAATGATGATGGCTTCTTGGTTTCTTTCAGGCAGAGGAGTGTTTGAAAAGGGAGAAAGATAGAGTTTCGCATTACTTGCATTCAAGTAGTGAACAAAAATTATTGGAGGTTCATCCTATTCAAGTTTTTAACTTATTTATTTTGATTACTTTTTTCCCTTAAAAGATCATAGTTATCTATGGCGGACTCAACATTGAACTTGGCTAAGGGCAGAATCCCTAGTCTATTTGTCAACCCTGTTGCTCAGTCTACTACTAGTTTGTACTTTGTACAGTATAATCAAAATTTTTTAAAATAAAGACAATAAAATAAAAAATGTAAATCGACAAAAAATTGCCGTACTGTAATTCATCCACATATTAATTTTCGGCACTTGCACAATCACTTTCAAATCAACAACTCCATACTCATCTATACCATATGTGCATTTGATAATGTACATCAATATTTTCTTTTCCATTTGTGTTCATACTGACTTTGGAGTTGCATAGAATGACATTGTATTTTAGGATGATAATGAGAACTTGATATCGGTAAATTTGCAATTCTCATTCTGCCATCAGTATCTTAAAATCATGAAAATTGGTTAAGTTCCAAGTACATTTTCAATGACGACATCATATGCACTATAAGTGTCTCACAACATTTTAGTTTTAAAAGGAACAGCAACAATGCATTGAAGGGTTACATGAACTTGTTAGCTTGAAAGAAGTAGATATTGCTATCTTGTGGTAGTTCTAATATTTGTCATCTTATGACCTTTTATGCTAATTAGACTATTGACTTCCGTAAGGTAAAATGCAGTTTCTTGAAGATTCACCTACATGTTCAGCGCTTCTTTTGTTAGTTAAATCCTCTCTCAATAAGAACATCCTAATGAATAAGTCCCTGGCCACTGTGTGGTATGGTAAGGACAAGATGTACATAGCTTTACCCCCACAGTTAAAATCCCCTTTTAATGGAGACATTCATGTAATGAAATAATTAATAAAAGTTTGACGGAAGCTCTTGCTGCATCATCTACCAGAGGATGTCAATTGTCTAGGCAGATGTACAACATGGATATTTAAGTCTGCATGTATTTAGGTGAATTTTTGCTATATTATACTGATACGATGGATCAAGCCCTGCCTATTTTTTTATTTCTAAATTGAGCCTGCATCTTTTGGGTGCTTGTTCTTGAAAGACCAGTTTTCTTGTTAGAATAGACTTGAGCAGTAGCCGTAGGTTTGATTCAATGATGCACTTTCGACTTATCAAATCACTGTTTCAACTTGACCGAAACTTTGTTACACATACTCTAACCCTAGTCACCATACTGTGGAATCTTATTTGAGATAGTTGACGCGCTCATGCAACCTGCTTTACAGAATTAAAATCTAGGAAAATTGGTTGCTCATGGATACCTGTATTTGAAGGCTGAGGTTGCATATTGCGCTCGCCACGATATTGTGAATCTGTTGTTGATTTCATTGCCAAGTTGAAAAATATAAAAAAAAGGTGCAAAATAGAGGGTTTAGATCATTCAGTATAGAGAAGTAGACTATTAGCATTGAAGCAAATACAAGTTCACAATTTGATAGGAAAAATAAGTATAGCAAAAATCTTTTGCTACAGTTTCTGAGAACTGTTTGTGGAATCTGGGAACAAAGCCTTATCCTTTTATTTATTAACACAAATTGCTAACATCACAGTGCATCCATAATTTGTGTATAGTGCACAACAAATAACTTACAATTAGGATCCTATCCACACTAATATCACTTTGAGGATAATTAAATGTGAGGCAAATTCTAGATGGGAACATATGTTGTATTAAGGGACAGATCATATGGGTCAAAGTAGAGGAAGAATTCAAGTGGAAGGGATTAGTTATATTGGGTAAGGATTATGGATGAAGATAATAACAGGAAATTAAGGCACTCATTTTTTAGTCCTCCTCAACAATGACAGTGACCTTAAACTTTGTGCTTGATGTAGTAGAATACCAGCTGCTTGTCAATGAGGCTGAATCCAAGAAGGATAAAGTTCACATTTGAAAATATGTTGACATTGAGCCTCTGTAGGCATAAGAAGATAGGGTTTCCTCTTGTCTTTGAGTCTATTGCTGCATTTGTCACAGTCCATTTATGATTTTTAACTCATATCATACCAGTGCTGTTATTTAGATCAATTCTTAACTCTATGATTGGACTACATGTGTATATTTTTTGGGCATAGAAAATTGACTGCAAGTGTCAACTGGATAGTCTAGATAGTGGTCTGAGTGCTAGGTTTTGCTTCTTTAATCTGGTATGCCCAGTCTATTGACAAAAACAATAGGATTAGTAAACTTCTTCACCAGTCCAATTGTCTGACCTGCATATCTTATCTGATGATATTACTAGCCTCTAAAGTTATTCTTTTACTTGACAGTTGATGATTCCTCATACATTGTTTCACGATTGCTATGCTTGTAGAAAGTGCAACATGAGTTACTCTTTGTATATGCAAGTCAACTTCTTGAGAAAGAGCATTCTGGATGCCATGCCTTGCTGCAGGATGATAAGGTTAGTGCATAGACATGTATATTCCTTATTGTAAAATGAATGCAGAGCAACATGGAGCAACCAGACAGTTTCAATGTTTTATCATTCTGTGCTTGTTAGGTTGATGACTTGTCGAGGATGTACAGACTCTTCTCTAGAATAAATCGTGGGCTTGACCCAGTTTCTCAGATATTTAAGCAGGTCAGCATAAATTTATTATCCTGTAAAAATAGTTGAAAAGTGTTTCTTTTCCTTGTTGATTTAGCGAAGTTTCTGATCTGCAGCATGTCACAACTGAGGGTACAGATTTGGTCAAACAAGCAGAAGATGCTGCAAGTAATAAAAAGGTCAAAAATATTCTGATCCTCTCTTCCTCCAAATGGACTTTCTTACATGCATTTATATAACTCATTCAGTTCTTGTAGAACAAAATTACAATTGCAATCTATTGTCATTGCATACTAGTATGTAGTATTCAGTGGGACGAAATTCTACACAAATTGTGGAAATTTAATTTCATAACTTTTGCATATGAAGTTACGAATCCATAATGAAGAGGCATAGAAAGGTAGTATGTTGACCATTGAAAGCAAATCTATTCGTTAATTGTAACATGAAATATCAGGACAGTGGGCTGTAAATGATGTTTGTAATTCCTGAGGTGCCGATGAACTATTGGTGTACATAAATCAAAAGGCAAAGGCTATTTTCAAATTGGTAGTATATTTTTATGCTAACTACATTCTTTGGCCTTATTCCTCCTCTCTCAGTCTCCCTCTTTTTTGTCACGCAAAATTCTCCCACAAGCCCTCGACACTGAATTCTTCATGGAAAGGAAATATAAGATCCATAAAATCTCTATTTTGTTGCATAATAACCCGTTACTTATCAAGGGTGATGAATAACGTCAGAAATTACACAGGTTAGAGGGTGTTCAGTTCAGTACAGCAAATCGTCGGAGGGTTGTTTTTCCATTTTTTGTCTAATGGTTTGCATGCGAAATTTCTAAGGTCCATATCTGAAACCCCCAAGATAACCAAGTCACTTTCCTACAGTACTTTTGTAGTGATTGTATTGGCCATTTAATTTCTTATCCATTCTGAGAGTGGGTTTCTACTTTCTACCTCGGAAGGAAATGCGTCATATTGAAGGCATAAAAGGTGCTGGACTACAAAATGGCTGAATAATGTGCAAGCAATATATGCTCTTTAATTCTCATATCACTACCAAGCTTCTTCCATGTTATTTGCCTTCAGAAGAACATTATGAAAAACCAGGATCTAGATAATCTTTAATTGGTGTCATTTCAGATATTGCACGCATCCACTCATATCAGAATCAGAATTTATCTGCTTCTCAGCTTGTATGCATGGTATTTTATGCATTTTGTCACATAGTTAGTTAGTAACCTTCCTTGCAATAATGGTCTAACCAACTACTGTGTTTTCATTTGGATATTTAGTCGATCTTTCTTCTTGCATATGGCCATTATTTTTTTTTCTATCAGTCTAATATGATGAATAATATGGTTCTTTTTCAGGCCGAGAAAAAAGATTTGGTCGGTTTGCAAGAGCAGGTAATTGCATTTTATGGTCAATATGACGACTGACTGAGGAGCAGTTTTATTGATGATAGTATCTAGTTTTCAGGTTTTTGTTAGAAAAGTAATTGAGCTCCATGACAAGTATTTGACATATGTGAGTGACTGCTTCCAAAACCACTCTCTTTTCCACAAGGTACAGATTTGCACACTATTTTGTTTGTTTGGGATCCATCTTCATATTTGCCCTCTAAACTTTTCTAGTCTTTATCAGGCATTAAAAGAGGCCTTTGAAGTATTCTGTAACAAGGGAGTTGCAGGAAGCTCAAGTGCCGAACTTCTAGCTACCTTTTGTGATAACATACTTAAAAAAGGTGGAAGTGAAAAACTAAGCGATGAAGCTATTGAGGAGACGCTTGAAAAGGTCACTTCCTTTTCCAGCTGCTATTCAGTTTTCTTATGACACCTTGCTTTGCATCATCAATGAATCTTTTACAGGTCGTCAAATTACTTGCATATATTAGCGACAAAGATCTTTTCGCGGAGTTCTACAGGTGCAAGCTTTATCCTACATTCTGTCAACAACTAGCTTTCTTCAATTTTAACTTTTATATTTTGCTTTCTGTACACCCTCCCATTGTAATTATTGGCAGGAAGAAACTTGCTCGGAGGCTGCTATTTGACAAAAGTGCTAATGATGACCATGAGAGAAGTATTTTAACAAAGCTTAAGCAGCAATGTGGAGGGCAATTTACTTCGAAAATGGAGGGCATGGTCTGTTAGTTTGACTTTGTTATTAGTTATCTGTGATAATATTTGTGTTCTCTTACGTTTTCTTTTTCAGGTAACTGATTTGACACTTGCAAGGGAAAACCAATCAAGTTTTGAGGAGTATCTTAATAGTAACCCTCAGGCAAATCCTGGAATTGACTTGACTGTGACTGTTCTAACAACTGGATTCTGGCCAAGTTATAAATCCTTTGATCTTAATCTTCCTGCTGAGATGGTAATTTTTTGATATTATACACTTCTTTCTCACTTGCTTCTTTTTTCCAAATATTGTTGTTTTAAGTGGACTGTTCTTTTGGCTAGTCACATTTCCACGGTTTTCCAACAGGCTTGAGTGGTACAAGACTATCATTTTGCAAAGTTGAGATAGTACCTTTGGTTCATAAATTCTGTGCCTATGTGATATGTAGGTTAAGTGTGTTGAAGTTTTCAGAGAGTTTTATCAGACAAAAACCAAGCATAGGAAGCTTACGTGGATATATTCATTGGGTACGTGTAATATCAACGGCAAGTTTGAACCTAAAACCATTGAGCTGATTGTGACAACTTATCAGGTAATGTTTAAGCTCTTTATCTCATATATGAATTGAAGCTCCATGGCTATTCGTGTAATATTCTGATGCATCTTTCTTACCTGCAGGCTTCTGCACTGCTGCTTTTTAATTCTTCTGATAGACTGAGTTATTCAGAGATCATGTCACAATTGAACTTGACAGATGATGATGTTATCAGATTGCTCCATTCTCTTTCATGTGCAAAATACAAGATTCTTAACAAAGAACCAAGTACTAAAAGCATCTCTTCAACTGATTATTTTGAATTCAATTCCAAGTTCACTGATAAGATGAGAAGAATCAAGGTAAAGTATTTGTTACCTAATCATTCTTTAAATGTATTCTTCTGGATCTACTTATTCAAGTTAACTTGTCATCTTTGATCTGTAGATACCTCTTCCTCCTGTGGATGAGAAGAAGAAGGTCATTGAAGATGTTGACAAAGATAGAAGATATGCAATTGATGCTTCCATAGTGCGTATTATGAAAAGTCGTAAAGTGTTGGGTCACCAACAGCTAGTTATGGAATGTGTCGAGCAGCTTAACCGGATGTTCAAGGTATAGAGCTTTTCATGATATCTATTGTTTTTTTTTCTTGAAGAAGAATATTGGTATAAATATAATTTGTTGGTATCTCCTTACTATCTACAGTGTATGGCTAAATATGCCTTTTTAAGGTCCATGTGTTTATATGCTTGCTTTACAAATCAGTAATTAAACATCAAAGTTCCTTTACATTATGAGGTCAATATCCTTGAGTAAATTAATAATTTCAGAGTTTGTTTCTGGCAAAAGGATTTTTTTTCCTGATGTTTGTTGATCATGGTAAGTAGTCAAGTTTTAATTATGTGATGTGCAGCCCGACTTCAAGGCAATAAAGAAAAGAATAGAAGACTTGATCACAAGAGATTATTTGGAGAGGGACAAGGACAATCCGAACTTATTCAGATATTTAGCCTGAATAAACCTTTTTCTGTTGCTGAAGGAAAGTTCTCTTCCACCATTTCTTTCTGGGAAGCTGCCAGCAATAATGTAAACTCTCTATTGGTTTTATCTTGGAACAGATGCTTCTAACTTATTTTGCTGCTTGAGAGATGAAAGCCAAGACACATAACTACATAAGCCTTCTTGTACATTATCCTCGAAGCCAGGTTTGGGTTACTTCCTAGATCCCTTCCCCTTACAGTACGAATGAAGCTTCTGAATGTGAAATGCGCAATCGGAACTTACTTGGTGCTGCATCTTGATATTATGTCAGCATATGTACTCTCTGAACTTGCTTTCTGCATTTATTTGGTTACAACTCTATTGTATTTTATTTGGCACTAAAGTTGTTTATTGGTCCATTGTATGACTCAAGTGACTAGCAAGAATTGGAACTCTTCACATAGTTACTTTTATCTTATCTAAAGCTGCATTGTGTTTCATTTGTGCAATTGCTTGAGATAGTTATTGTTACAATTTACTCAGAAACTGTTACTCTGAGAAGGAAATATGTGTCTCCACTGCTCAGGCAGCTTTGATTGATGAATCGGTTTGTGACTGTTGCATCCTGTTTTGATATTCCATTTCCGGAGGGCAAGTTATCACCATACATGGTGCTCGTTTTCCTTGTCCTAGATGCTTTTTCTATGGTACTTTTGTTCTATGTGGTTGGAGATAAAACACTTGCTGCAGTGGCGTAATGTGCATTGAGATGTTAATGTCAATCATGATGTAATTGAATGATAGCTTGTGTGTGTGTGTGAAGGTTCAAGGAATTGTGGAGTATAGAAAAATTCAACGAATTTGTAAGGTTAGTGCAGCCATCGATTCCAACAGAGTATGCTAAACCTGCTCTTCCCGTAAGTGCAGCCATCAACAATTTTACAGAGTGCAATAGCAGTATAAAGTTGGGCTATTTTCTTTGCCTGGTCTGCTGCTTGGTTGTTCCTGAACTTTCGATGTGTTAGTCATGCTTGTTTTCCCTCTTTCCTGTGCTCTAGTTGTTGGAAAAATAAAGATTGACCTTTCCTTCTTTTTTTCTCCTTTTGCACATACAGTATATCTTTCTCTTTTTAAGCTTGTCTTGCTTTGTTTTTGTGCTTTGGCAGATATTATTTAGCTTTCTTTATTTCACAGGTCTCATTTTTGTTAAAGAATTTAGAATTGCATGTCAAGTACATAGCTATGTCAATATCACCTTCTTTTCATTTTTAATTAAATTCTAGTTTAACTTCCATGTTCGCAGAAAATAGATATTGCATTTCATGCATGTGAACTTTTCTGCAATAAAAAATGACACGTATTTCTTTCATCTGTTTTACGTGTTTTTCGTTTCGAAAAGTTTCATAGCTAAGGCATGTTCTGATCCAGTATTACTAGCTGCATTTTTTGTGAGTTACTGTTTTGTAGTGCAGGAGAATTTGCCAGAAATTACAGTGCTTCTTTGATAGTCGTATTAGAATCCGTTGTTTGTTGTTATTCGTTTAGACTGTCCTGTCCCTGGAAAGCCTTAAACAGTGCATTTTTCATTTTCTGGAAAATAAAAAATGCTATCTGGTTTTTCTTTTGAATAATCATTTTGAGTGTAGAAAAGGAACTCAGGTGGGACCAGAGACACGGTGACCATCAATAGGTGGTGGGGGTCAAGAGAGGTAGTTGGAGTTGCACGGTTGGGCCGTAGATGGAGGACTGGAGGTCCCGCCAGAGATGGAGGTGAGCAGTGGTAAGAATTTCTCTTTTTCTTTTTTCAAGAAGTTCCTTATGCCGAGTCTCTTTTCCGAAGAGCTCTCCTTGCAACTAAACATGTTCAATTGTCCATAGCATTTGTCTTTCTCATCAAAAGCTTTATTACTATTACTACACAGCAGTTGTACAGAGAGATGATCCTCAGCATATTAACAACTGCTTGTTTCTACCACTCTTGCTGCCTCATTCTATAGTAGTAACAGTCTTTTGCTTCTCATGGCATAATATCCTCATCCCCACACTCCACTAAAAATGTTTTGGAGTTGATGGAGCTGAGCTCTCAGCCAATCATTATGCCAAACTTTAAATTGTTGTCTGGGAGGTGATCAGCTGATTGCGTGCATCTTTGATCGCAGGGAGTTTGATGACAAACTACAGGGAAAGTGTCTCACTTATTCTAGATTCATCTCCATTTGTTGCTACTACTTTTTCCATTAAATTACCAGATTTACATGGCATTCCTCGCTATGATATTATACACTAGCATTCAGATACATATATATACACATGTTACACAGGTGAAATATTTTTTTCTGCTTAAGTTGATATGGGACTCTGAAGCTTCGCAAACTCCAGAGTCTTCTTCCCCTGCAGCTTGTTGGTGACGTAGTGGCGGCTGTACTCGCCGTGATTGTATCTCTTGTACTTGCATGGCTGGTTGTTAACTAGTTCAGGGATTGGCCCCAATTCCACCTCATAGCTGGGAGCATAAAATGTGACAATGGATAGCCTATCCCGCACCTCGTTTGTCACTGCTCTGTGTTCCACACTCTTGTACTTGCCATTTGTTAGCACCTGCAAGTTTGTTACTTAGCAAAGTTCTCCGCACGAATTATGATGGTAATTTAAATAGGGAGTTGTTTGATCCCCTTACCTCAAGTGTGTCTCCAAGGTTGATCACAAGGGCATTGGGGATAGGGTGGATTGGTATCCATGCATCATCCTTTAGGATTTGCAGGCCTATGCACCCTGTGTCTTGCTGCAGAACAGTGAGGGCACTGCCATCGGAGTGGGAGCTCAGCCCCAAGACGAGGTCGGGCCGCGGGCACTGAGGGTAGTAGTTCATCCTCACGGCCTGCACGGCCTCGGCGAACATGTCGTTGAAGGTGCTCGGAGCCAGACCGAGTGTCTTGGCTATGTGCACCAGTAGCTTCTGGCAGAGCTCTCTTATCCTCACTGAGTAGATTTCCAGAGTCTCACTGCAGCAAGGGAAAGGGTTAAACATTTCTTCTATACCATGCCAGACGGGGTTAAAACTCTTGCATTAATGAGCTGAGAGTCTTCTTTTGGGGTGTACCTGAAGTGAGCTGGTGTAGTAGGCCACAGTCTTGGATTCCTTATGAAGGCAGGTTGAACACCAAGGGCAAGCATGTTGCACCAGTCCAGCTTCTGATCCTCTGAGAAGACGAAGGCGTGGCCGTATCCTTGAATTGTCCCTGGCGCCATTGGATACTTCTCTTTCTCCTCCAAAGGCAGCATGAAAAAGTCTCTTGTCAGCTCCTCCATGCTTTCCATTAACCATTCCTCGATGCCATGGTTGACAACCTGCAATTATGAGCGCCAACTCATCTAATTTAGTTAAATTCCACAATATATATATATATATATACATATACATATACATATATACATATAGTAAAGAACAGAGAAGAATCGCAGTAGCGCATCCTCAACGCACCTGAAAGAAGCCCCACTCCTCGCAGGCGGCCGCAAGTTTCCCCAATTCGTCTGTCCACCGACTGTTGGCGCTCCGTTCAAGCTTCGACATGTCGATGACCGGGACGCCGGAAGACGGCAGCAGGATGTTGGACCGAGCTGGCCTCTCGTCTGGGTCGCGGACGTACCTCTCTGGCACGTACGTGGGCTGAGCTCTTCGCAGCTCTTGTACGTCTTGGACGTGTCCACCGATTTTGATCTCGGGAGTCTTGGGGCAGAGAAGTGGAGCCATGGGACGTTTGAAGAGTTAGGTAGTAGGAGTAATTAGTATCTGAGGGTGGTGGGCAATGTACTTGCTGTGGGATTGTGGGCTTTATATAGGCCCAACGAGATTGGCCTCGGCCGTCCATTGGTTCGGTTTCAAGTGTGTGTGCATGCTTATGTTTCCATGCTTGCACTTTGGTCGTTTGGTGCGCTCCTGAACAAAGATGGGCCGTCTCTTGAGCCATTTGTGGTGGCCCGCCTGTCAATTTGTTTCATGAGTGTTAGTTGGGGGGTGGGGGTGGGGGTGGGCGTGGATTGGATGGATTCCTGAACTATAATTAGGAGCACTACTTGGCTCACCAAATTGACCACCAAATCTTACCCGAATTCAGGGGATTTTGCATATAACGCCCCTATATTTGAACAACTGTAGCCGCTTTGGTTAAATGTAGGGTCTTGTAAGACTTGTTCATTTCCCTTTAAAGAGAATTAAGAGAACTTAGCTGCTTCAAATTCACGGGATCGAGTTTGGGTAGTTATTGGTAAGCCAAACTGTGGCCGCTTCATGCGGTGAGATGTTGCACACGTTCATTGGAAGCAGTGGGGGCGGGGGGCTTTGGAGGAGGAAGAGAGGGGGAGACCAAATGATTCCATGACATGAAATTGGTGGGTTGGGCGTGGAATTAGGTGGGTGTTTGGGTGGGGAGGGGTCAGTCAGTGGGTGGTGGTGGAGTGGGCAGAGAGGAGAGAGAGAGAGAGAGAGAGAGAGAGAGAGAGAGAGAGAGAGAGAGAGAGAATCTTTGAAAGAAACTAATGGATCTTCCATGACTAAAGAATCTAATAGGCACCATCTCTCTCTCTCTCTCTCTCTCTCCAGCTGTCTTGCTATCACCCGACCACAATTTGTGAGAGTACTACATGATATGAGCATAGTTTATGAAGAAATTCAGAGAGTGGTGCCTTTTGAAGCTTCTCTTGTTTCATCTTTGTCTTCTTGCTACCTCATGAGAGAGAGTCTTTGGTTCTTTCAGCATTTAATGTTTCAGAATCTCCCACCATGTTTAACTGAAAACAAAAAGAAGGAAAGAAAGAAGAAAATCTCATTGGCCAAGAAATGTGTTACCAAATATATTCAAAGTTATGAAATGATCTTAGATGCACTCTCTAACTGAAAGTATATTCACTGCTATTAACTTGCAAAGAGAACCTATAACACTATTCCTTTGAACAAAGGCACCATAAGATGCTTATACTTCCATCAATCATATGAACCTCATAGTAATATATAATATTGTCATAAATAATTGGTTCCATTTGCCACCATGGACCTACTTCCCCACGTGCTATCTTCTGCTGGTCAAAAAGCCTTGTGGACTCCAAAGCGTTAGAAGGAAATGATTGGTTTGTTTGAAAGGTTAAATATTGGCCGTCCTTTCCTCTGCTTTGCCCAACACCGTCCATTTCCCTTCTTTTATTTCTGCCACCCAACCAAACCAGTGGTCATCAATTTTTTTTTTAATTATATTATTTTCACAATCCGCAGTTTTGTTTGGGGCCATTTGAAGAAAAGCACCTTAGAAATTTTTATTTTATTTTTTTGAAAAAAAAAGACGGATAATTATGCACATACCATGTATAATTTATACGCACTCCATTATAAAAAGTTGTACATTTATTGTAGAAAATAGAAGCTCAATCTTACTATTATCAAAACTTAATACCTTTTAACACAAATGTTCCTTATTTTAGAGAAGGGCTAGGCTGGTTTTACTAACCTAATTAAAAAGAGATGGCCAATGATTTAGCCCATATAACTTGCCCTATCTATTGCATAGTCAACTGTGAACTGATTTCATTTATATTCTAGGATCAGAAAAGCAAAAATTAACCAGTAATCCTATCTACTCGGTTACTGAGAGTACAAAATTAGAAGCAGAAGTGTTCTAGCAATAAGGCTAAACTGCAGGTTGTACATATGTGCAAAGAAAGCCTAAGAAATATATAAAATACAACTTTATCTATGTTTCGGATCAAAATCTTAAGAAACTGGGTACATCAAGGATCAAGTTCTTGCAATAAGGCTAAACGGCAGGTTGTACATATGTGCAAAGAAAGCCTAAGAAATATATAAAATACAACTCTATCTATGTTTCGGATCAAAATCTTAAGAAACTGGGTACATCAAGGATCAAGTTCTTGCCACCCACAACACCAGTAAATGTCGAACTACCAATTTGGTCAACTTGAGCCAATATTTGTAATGAAATTCAATAACTACATCCCACTCGTGAGGGATAAGTACCACAAAGGAAACTATATTTCAATGAAAACCATAGAAACAAAATATCAGTACAAATCAAACCTCTGTATACAATCACTATCTCAACTACATCCATAAGCTAATAGATGACCTTTCTGTAAGATACACAAAATCGAGTTCCTGCATTGAGAGCCTTTCTCCATAATGCTGTCAATGATAATGACCGACCAAAAAATTTAACTTATATTACTTGCCAAAAGAATAAGACTAAAAACCGGCATGCTTCGATAAAGTCATACTAACAGCAAAGAAGAAACAAAAAAGGAACTAACTCAGATAGCGAGCGAAGCAAAGCAGCTATTGACAGCAGTTAGCTTAAAGTAAAATGCTTCTATAGCACTAGGCAGCCATAATATACTGGATCATAAGTAGTCTACTCGCAAGTATAGAACTTTTAAAGTGATAATGGAATAACATAACCTGAAGAATATTTAAGGAGAAATAATCGACACATTCCATAGTTTATATACATGTGTTAGGGGTCAGGGAGTCCAGTTCAGAGCACATTGCTTTCACAACTGTTCCACTGTACAGTTAGTGCATGGATATATCACCTCACAAAAAGTCTTACCCTTCTCAATATCATAGATTAACACTCGTGATATCTTCACCAACATACCATCATTAGTCTTTCTTTGATGACATATAGGCTCTTATCAAAAAATTACGATTCACAAAGATGTAACAGTTTACAATTATGATTAGCAAAGATAAAGCTAACTGCTCCTCTCTGACTAATAATAATCTGAACTTACAAAATGGAGTTAAGACATTTACTTATGAAAATGGGAGAGAAACAAAGTAAAGAGATCTTCCCATGCCTAGGTGGTGGAACTTAAAAGGACAGAAGCGAAAGAATATCTAAAATAATAAAATAGGGACAACATAATCAAGTAGATGATGCACTTTCGCTACAGATTACAGTAGCTAATCATATAATAGAAGTTGCCAGAGAGATCATTGGTGTATGTACAGGAGGACATATAGTTTCTAAAAAGATGGGGTTAGTTCAGGGGTTGATTCTTCTTTTTTCTTTTCTTCTTTCGGTTTCCAAAGCTGCATCCTTCCATCTGCCTAGTTATTCTCTTTTAAGATCTCCGTTAAACTTATCATCTAATAAAAAAATTATGCTTTCATATGTGATCTTAGATATTAACTTCTCAGAACTCAAAATGCTTATAGTAACTAAGTCTAGGGGAGACTTACCTTTGAACTGAAGATTGATGAAGCAAAGAGCAAGTGTACTGTTTTGAGCATAATGTTTTGAGATTTTAACTGGCAACATCCACCCTGTTCAATACATTATATGCACACAGCTGTTGATAGAACTATAAGATAACTGCTACAGTGCCATTAATGCTTCGAGTACAACAAGATATACCTCTTTGTAAAGTGTTAGAACCCGATATCTGATGCCAAATAACATATAAGGACAATATCCTAGATAATGCTACTACTAATAGTTATTACAAGTCTGTTAAAAATCACTAGTATCCTGATAATGGTCATGGGAATCAGCAAAACAACCTGCAAAAGTAGAATTTAGAACATTAAATTGGAAGCACATTACAGCACAATATTTGCAGAGGAAAACAGAAGTAACATAGAGAAAATTTAGAACTACATTAAAGTTTCATATAAACAGTGAAATAATACATACTGACCTGCAATTTCACTTGTGTCAGCTCCATGGATGTTTGGATTTGGAGTCACACATCAGAACCAACTCAACTTAGTTGGGACTTACACCTTGTTATGTAATCTTATTTGCACATAACTGATGTATGCACAACTTCTCCACATCGCTCCACACGTAGTTTACAGTAACAAGCAAGCGAAAGGCCTGAAACTTGATCCAGATGGCAGAAAAGTTTATATTCACATCGGAAGAAAGATATACATCACTGTTCATTGTATGACCTCCAAGTCATTGCAAATGTCAATTTATAAGGAACGTTCTTCATTTTGAACAATCTCTATCCGTCAATTTGCCGATGCTACTAGTCAAAAGCACCAAAGGCTGCAAAGAATACTATACAAAAATTGCTAGCTGATCTCTTTGTACACATTTTACAAGTGTCCCGGTGAAGTCCAATCTATTGGCAAAGACATGCTACATTGGACGTGAAAATGAATCAAACCCAGCATTTTCACCTCATTCCAACCAGCATACCATAGAAAAAAGAAGTAAAAGAAAAGAAAAAAAAATCTACTGGTTCTATTCACAGGCGTGATGCTTTCTCAATCTTTTAAAACCTCATCAAGTGATAGACTCCATTGAAAGGCGTACAAGTCGCAACAGTCCTTTAACATTGTGGAAGTTAAAATCAAGAACTTTTCTTACTGAATTAATGCCATCAACTCCATCCTTTTCAAGGTTAGCACCAGCTGCAGCAATAGTAACCTGTGATTTTCTAGTTGCTTCGAACGCACAATTCAGATCATTTGTCTGTCATCAGATCAATTCAAAACAATCTTAGTGTCATGTATGACATAAAGACATTAAACAATTGGGGTGCTAGTATACACCATCCATATGAGTCCTACATAAGAACGAGGGTGACAAATAAGAGAAACAGTATGGTCAGGCCTGAAGCCAGGCCTATAAGAATCTGGGTTCAGCTTAAAAATATAACACTAGGCCAACGCATTATACCAAGTTACCAACCAAACAGAATTAACATCAATTCAACCATATTATATTTAGTTATTTACTCCAAGCCTGCTTATAGAGTACTACTTCCTCTGGTAAATTAACCACACATTCAAGTTAACCATAAATGCTAATGTTCTTTATACTTACATGAACTGTTGAACACATTTAATAATATCTTATACAGTTTCTATACTTCTATCTCATTCTAACGTGCTGATTGCACTTCTGCAGACTGACAAAACTTGATGACAATAGGGTATCTGGTACTCAGAGATGAAAACCAAACCAGTACCTCTTCATGAAAGGAAATATCTATCAGATCCTTAAATATCTCAAAAGGAGCCAGTGAGTTGCCTTCTATAGAGATGATATGTCAAGTTACAGGAGATGGAGAGCGTCAAAGTTACAACACTGTACTATTAGGAAAACAAAAGATAAATGAAGCATCAAGCAACTTAACATAGCATAATTAATTATAAGGGGAAGGGACTGGGGCCAAACAAGGTTTTGAGTATATGAATATAGCAACCAGCAGGTCCAGTACTTTACAGACAATTGCTAGCAGATATATGACTTTCAAGTCGTAACTTCATATTCCAGGAAACAGGAAACAGGAAACAGATTTCAACTTTCAAGTATTAATGTATCACCAAAAGTTAATAAATAATGCATCCTAATTAGAACAACAAAAATTCAACAAAGTAACTTACATAAGCAAGTAACCGCATCAAGTATGGATGATTGCGAGCAGCTACTAGATGATTTCCAGCAACTTGAGGAGAATTTGAATCCTTGGCTGAAACAGCCTTACTTGCTGTATTCTGATTGTTTAAATTATCAACATCTGAAGCAGAAGATGATGGTGACTCACCTACATTAAAAAAAAAAATCAAGTTTCACCATTCCAGTATTGAACTTCAAGAGCAGGGAGGAAAGTGTATGGGACATAAAACAGCATAGATTTGGATAAGGATAATATGATATTAACGTCCAGAAATATATTAGATGCAAAATAACAAAAGGTTTAAAGTGCTGCATTATTGTTCTAAATACTAGAAATACTATTATTTTCAGTGAAACTTTCTGCTTGATTTTCAATACTGCAGACATTATTAAGAGGGAAAGAAAGAAGAAGCCTAACTTTGTAATTGATAGGATGATCCTATAATGAACTAAATAGAGAAGACATATCTAGTAGATAAGTCCTAGCTACTTTATATATATATACTCAATTAATTAGTATGAAGTGTCCGTCCAACTTTCCTGTTCCCATGTGCATATAAGCACAGAACCACAATATTACCTCAGATTAACTTCACCTAGTTATTGTCACCTGCATGTTTGGATCTAGGACAGACAAGGGATAACTGGTTCATATTTGGCTTGATAAAACTAGAACCAATATTAAATAACTGGAAATTGGCTTGACCTTAATTTCAAACTATGCTTGATCAAGCTCAGTTTGCTGAGGCTCAGTGGTACATAAGCTATGCATCATAAAGCACAAAATATATGATACGTGAGCCCTAAGTCTAGTAAATGATATGTAAGTATTATATGTAAAATATTATTCAGTAAATGATTTCCTACATCCTAAATCATGATCTTGTGATTTCGTCAAACATTGGTTGTATTTATTTGAGGCCTTCCACACCTGGTACAGGCTAAATCTAGCTTGACCTGTATGTTCAAGTGGCTAAAATATGAGCTGCTTGATAAAGGCTCCAGCTCAGGTTGGCTAGTAATTAGGCTCCATTAGTGCTTAAATGGTAGATGGGTGCTCAAAGTTACTTCCAACCTCTGATCGCATATAGTATGATCAAACTTGGCTAACCCTTGATCATACATAAGTGATCAAACTCCACTCTATATACCACCTTGTTTTCATTGCAATGTAAGATTAATAAATAGATAAATCTATTCAACGGATGCAAAAACTAACACATTATTACAATCAGTAAGATAAATTTTGAAAAGCAGGTAAACGTACATTCAACAGATACAAAACTGAGGGTATAAGTGGAGAATCTGCGGTGCATAAAATCTAAAAATCATAGGATTAGTGCACATTCAAAAAAACCTGGTGGAACCATCTGTAGAGCTATTTGCAGTTCATGTCGATCTTTGGTCGCAGTAGGATATTTGTAGTATGCAGCCTTCAAATAGGCCACTTCCACGCACTTGTATGCTAGAGCGGCAGCAGCCATTTCTTTGCATCTTTCATATTCATGGGCACAAAATCTGTTAAAAACAGAAAAGCATCAGATGATCATAGTAAAGTATATTGTACTAATCCATCAGTTACAAATGGCTAGTGCATAAGGATGTAAATAGTTAAATTATTTCCTTTTACAGTACAAACGAGAGTAAATAAACCAACATAAGATTATGTAGACCATAGTGGAATATTGTCCTATCCTTTGACCAGAAAGAGAAAACTTTAGTTGGAAAGATAAGTACTCTTATCTGTTACTTTTGCTATGGCATAGCTGACACTAGAACATTTAGTTACAAATATGTGTTAACACATTTTTCGCATCCTCAACTTCCATGGAACAGCAAGTAGATAATTGATCTTTATCATGCTTTATAAATAATATATCATGATAAAGTAAACAAAGCCCCCATCATTCACAGGGGTCATGCCTCCTACAACTACTAAAGTGTGATGATTACCCCCATCACAACTTAATATATGCAGATCAATAAAAGATTTATCACTTATCTACTAGAATACTTTTAACGTACTCGCATAGTTTTGCCGTTTCAGAGTACATTTGAATAGATTGAGCTGTATCCCCTTGTTTTGAGCTATCAAAACTGACAGGCTCCCAAAGTGAGGCAACATGGAGAAACTTCAAGGCTGCCTCAAAATATAGGCCTGTACTTTCGAGTTCATGTCCTTCACTCTGTGAGATACATATGCTAGAAAGCTTGTAAAGCAGGACAGGATGACAATGTAAGAGAATAAATTAAGATCACAAAAGACAATATTAACCTTTAAACGATTAGCAGTATGTTTTAAATCTCGAGCTTCTTTCAGGACAGTATACGCGGCTGATTGACCATCCTTCCTAATAGGACTTGGAATATCTGACCTGTTAGGTGTTGCTTGCCTCAGACTGTTGTGTGGAGTAGCATTAGGAATGTCAGGCTTTCTTGATTGTTTCGGCACTTTTGACACAACATTGGTGGAGTGTTCTTCTAACCTGCTTCCTCTGACAGGTGAACATACCATTTCTTGTTTACCTGTACGCTGTGATTTGTCTGTTCCAGATGTCAATTCAGATCGGCCATTTCGATCTGGAAGAATATGACTTGATTTTTCAGCTTGGAAAGATGGCACCGGTTTAAGGTCTTCATGTGTATTGGACCCACCACATTTAACTTCCGTGGATGCAGCCCTTGAGTCAAAACCCTTATGCTGTTTAAAATGTGTGGGAGGCCCACGTGCGTCCAACCTTCCTTGAATGCCAGAACTCAAAAGAATATCTCTTCTACCTACCCCAGAGCATTTTAATGTAAGGTCTTGCTTTTCCAACGAATCGTGCTCAACATTCTGTCGAGTATCACAACATTCAGCTCCAGGTTCACCATGATAATCGCAATCTTCAAAATGATAGGTGTTTGTCTCGCGTGGGTATCTATCACCATTCTCGACTAAATGTGGAACTATGTTCTTGTCAACAGTTACAGAAACATTATCTTTACCATTATCAATATCGAATTTGTAGATTCTCTGTTTATCTTTGGAAGTTGAAGAGCATTTCCCTGGCTTTAAATGGCACAGACCATTTATTTGATGGTTATTGTGCAGCTTATCCAGATCTCCAGCATGGTTCTTATCAGGGTTTTCACGAGCACACCTGCTAATCAGATTTCTACTTCCAGTTACCACTTCTATCTCTTCAGCCTCAGATGGTGAGAGATCATCATGTGAGCTCATTTTCAAATGCTTATCATCATAAACTTTGCCAACAGATAACCTACTTGGCTTCTTTTCTTGATAATCTAATTTCCAATCTTGAGTCCCAGATTCACCCTCTCTATGATTCACTAAAGATTGTTGTTGGGGGACAAAGGCTGGCTCTCCATCAACTTCATTATCCAAACATCTTTTTGGGCTTTCCAAGCTTGAGAAACCGTTATTAAATGTTTCATCCTTCTTCACCGATTTCTTTTTAGTATAAAGCTTCTCAATATTAGAAATCCCCTGCGGAGAAGATGAAACTGACCCTACTGGGGATACCCTTGTTTGCTGAATGTTGGCTTTACTTTTGCGGGAGCCTGAAATCTTTGAAGAACTTGAAGTAGCTCCTGCAAAAGTTTGTGCATAAATTGTATCCTCCTTCAAGGAATCTCTACAGTTTAATGCCTGTTGAGAAGGTGGATTCCCCTGACAGAGTCTGTCATCCTCATCTACAACATAAGTTGCATGACCTCTATTAGAAGGAAAATTGGTTCTGTTCTCATGAGTTTTTTCCAGCCTCCCTTCTTCCTTAGACACCTTTCCGTCAAAATTAGGTTCTCTCAACTTCTTTACCTTCAGGACATCAGCTTCACTTAAAGGTTCATTAGCAATGATCAAGTTGTCCGTTTCTTGCTGACTGCTCGTCTGAGCCTCTGTATTAAGGCAGCTCTCCTGCCACTGTTTCAGCTTCCTCTTCTTAGAAGAAAAGTCCTGATTATCAGACCTTTCTACATCTGAAATGCTAGCATAGTCTTTCTTCTCTCCATTTGAGAAAAACTGATGGTCATCTTTAAGCCTCTTAGGTAATGCAGATTGATTGCCTTTTGTGTCGTACTTTTCTTTGTCCAAAGAAACATCACTGTATTTCTGCAAAGTTTTCGACATTGGACTACTTGATAAGGTATTTGGAACTGTTTTCCCGGCTAGATCAAAGTCGGAGTGCCCATTTTTTACAGGATTCTGTGAAAGTTCTTTCTTAATCTTTTTAGATGTCCTACAATCGTCTTGATTTACCATTCTCTTGCTCTTCGATTTTGAATGTTTGCTGCTTCTTTCCATGAAATCTCCTGTAGCAGGAAAAAAAATAGTTAAATGGCAGCGGCCTGAGAAGATACATACTTACAAAGAAGGGGAAAAAAGTATAAAGATAGGAGAAAGGAACCTCCGTCCTGATAGCATCTTTGGTTTTTGTGCTTCTCCTTTTGTCTGGACTTATGCTTTTCTACAGTAAAGTCCATCGGTTTGTTCCCATGCTCTGAGGCAGCTTTGCTGTATGAGCTTGGTTCTAAATGGTGGTTGTTGACATCATTTAAATTCCTACTTGCCGCCTGCTGTTTCTTCTTCAGGGAATTTGAAGCTTGTGTTATACTCAAATGATTGGGTACATTAGTTTCATCCTTGGGGCCAGATTTCCTCTTTCCTATTGTTGTCATGCATTGCACATTTTGCTCGACTCCTTGATTAAGATGTAGCACATTGGCTGCAGTCATGCTCAAAGCAGCAACATCATGACGGCCATCTGAATTAATGCCAATCTCAGGGGCTGGGGCCATATATAAAGCATTTAGAGCTTTTGTTGTTTCCTCCTCGCTAATGTCACAACTATTCATTCCAGGTCTAGAAAAAATTTCCAATGTAAAGTAGTTAAAAATGAGAAAACTGTTTTTTGTTCAAACTGCTGATAACCAACACTTCTAAAGAAGACACCAGAAAGTATGGTGCATAAAATTGTAAATTAGAGGTTTTCTTTGACATGAAGGAGAACTAAATTGACACAATTACCAGCATAGCACAAATAGAAAAGAGAAAAAGATCAGATGCAGTAAGCATGAATAATGATCAGTGCACTTCAAAGATACTTACAGCCAGTTAAGCAAACCACACTGCCATTTTTTTGGAAGATGATCAGGATTGGCCTCATAGGGTAAGAGACGCCACTTTTGACAAATATCGCAGCACACCCAATGTTCCTTTATTACAATAGGAGCAGGGATAGCTGCGACTGTTACTGTTGTTGTACCATTGGATGTTGAAGGCATAGCTACTGGCTCATTAACAAAAGCCTTAGAGACTGGATGCTCGTTCATCTTCTTACTGCCTGGCCTCTCCTTTATTGTTTCCCTGAAGTTAACAGGTTCATTCT
The DNA here is from genome assembly GCF_019914945.1 of Typha latifolia. NCBI lineage: Eukaryota > Viridiplantae > Streptophyta > Magnoliopsida > Poales > Typhaceae > Typha > Typha latifolia. Next base: position 17,558,729 of record NC_133087.1, on the reverse strand, counting down.
CATTTTCAGGCTTCACATCCTTCTGCTTATCTTTCAGCTGTAGTAGATCTAGTAAACCACTTCCACTCTCCACAGCATCACTCTTAACATCTACACGTGACTCTTTAAAGAAGTCACTTTTTGCTCCCTTCTGCAACTTATCTTTGATCTTCTTTTCAGACTGGTTGGCACTTGAATGAGAGTTTTTCTTCCTTTCCTTTATTGCTCTGGAAGATTGAACAACTAGATTGTCCTTAGAGGATACTGATGGTGCAACATCCAGCTGGCTTCTTGGCTGCTTTTGTCTCTCCTGAAAAAGTTGATCATTTCCTTGCACTATTTTTTCCTCGTCTCGCTCAGATGAAACAGCTTTGCAAGAAGATATATGTTTCATATGATCTGCAGATCCAACAGTTTGATCTTTCTGCCCTTTATATTCATCCGAATAAGCTTTAGTTGCATCATAGTTTTTCTCAATGATTCCTTTGTTTTCTCTTTGCAGATCAAATGGAGAGTCTACATAGTCATCCGTGTGTTGCTCTTCCAAGGCCCTCTCCGTCTTAATTGCTTTTGAGTTCAACTTCTCCTTTCGGTGCGTGTCCCTATTTCCTAAATTGCCAATCCTATTTCTCTCCGTGCACTCCATAAATTCCAGTTTATACTTCACAGACTCAGGGCTACTTGTCCCACCATTCACTGTGGTATTTTTCATCTCCTTTGAGTGGTCTAACATCCTCTTAACACCCTTTGCTGACTGCTCAGCCAACGGTCCTATTTCTTTATCAATTGTACTAGAACCAGACAACAGTGGTATGTTTAAGGCATCAGAAACCAGATCTTGCCCTGCTTGGGTTTCAATGTCAATATCCTTACTCAAGATTGTGCTGATATCATCAATGCAGTTTGAATTCTTTGCATCTACAGATCTCCCTTTCTTTTCATCAGGCTTCATTTTCTTTGTCGTCTGGGCCTTTACATCTTTCACTGGGAAAGTGGAATCACAACCTTCAAAATGGTCCATGGTATTATTGTAAACCATGTTTGTTTTACATTTTCTCAAGAGAGGCATGACTTTTTCTGTCAATTGCAGAACATTGCCCCGAAGGGGGGAGAGCAAGAACCCTCCAGGAACTGAAAAACACGCCATAACCTGTTTCATCATGAATACAAATGAAATAGTTAGCTCTTACAGATTCTGGCATAATAAATTCTTTAGCAAAAGAAAGTTCACCTGGAGAATGGTCTGGGGAGATTCATTGGCAATGTCTCCAAGTTCAGGAGAAAGTCCACCACTCCTATCAGGGCTCTTCTCTACTGACGATGATGGAGACACGTCAAGACCCAGACCGCTGTAAATAGCAGCATTGTTTCTTGCCAAATTCTTATCAGGACCCACTCTGATACGAACTTTCAGTGTGTTCTGTTCACTACCATTAACTGGTCTATTTAGGGAATCACATTGACGAATAGACTCCCTATTGCTGAGTTTACTCACACGTATATCCTTTTTTCCTGAACTATCTAATGCAGAAGTACTGTTTCTGAAAATGGATGAACCTTTCACAACAGAAGGGTTGTGATGTGCATCCTGGCAGTGTAGATCATGACAGTATCAGTGTCAAAAATTTACAGATTGACATAAAAATCTTTCTAACAGCGGAGTAGTGTTAAAGGAAGAAGCACAGCAAAGTCAAAATAATGTACCTCTGACGACAAGTTACGAGGAGATCTTGAGGCACTATCAGTTGTAAACTTAGATGGACTTTTAGTTTGAGATGAAATAAGAGGAGAACGCTGGTAAGTAGGCAAAAATGAACCATAACTCCCAAACTTTGCCCCTATAGATGAACAAATATATCACCACCATCGTTTAAAGATCAAATTACCATATCTTGGAGGTATAATATCCTTATCTTACCCAAATTCTCTGCAGACACAAGTCCTTCGAAATCTTTCTGGAAATGCCCCAACACATCTTGAATTTTTTCATCCTGAAAGGTCATACACATCAGTCCTGTAAGAACAGACCACATTGAAACAGAAAAGAGGAAACGACTAAGATCAACCATATTTTTTTTTTTGAAGAAGAAGATGCACGTAGATTAAATAACCATTCTGGACACTACAGACTATTTATTTCCAGCAACTAAAAGGCTTAAATACCAAATCTTACCAATTAATGTTAAAGAAAGGAGGAGAAATCAGACTACTTGTAGTACAATTTCCGACTATATCTTTTTGCAGAACCAAGACTACTTGTAGTACAATTTCCTATTTACGCGTATCTCAACAGTTCGAACAATTCCCTAAGCATACGGAAATGCACAAAGAATTAACCCCCTATAATTTACCAAACTCATCGCAACGAAATACAGACTTCAACAACGCAAAAATCTAATCTTTCCTCCAGAAAAATATCTAAAGGAGACAAATTTTAATTACAATGCCCAATTGAAGGCCTTACTATGTACGTGAGAGCGTCCGGGTCGAGATTGCTGGGGTAATCCTCCTGACCCGAGCACGCTTCGCCTTCCTCGAGCTCGTTCTCCTCCATCCCCCCTCTCACACCAAACCCTAACCCTTCCCCTTCCCTCCCATCCTCCCTCCTCTCCACCCACAGCATCCAATGCCTCCCTACCACCTGCTCCTCCACTCTTCCCTGCCTCACAGATCAAATCAAAACGAAGCAAAACCAAACCACTCCCACATCGAATTCCTAAACTCCTCCAGCTATCAGCGGATCCCGGCGATCATATACGCCCAGCGATCGGCACCGGAGAGGTCGGCGGTCCGTGGATCGGTCGAGCTGGGATCGAATCCGAGAAAGGAAACCCTAAGCAAGAGATCAAAATCGCCAAGACGACGGATACCACGCGACGATTTCCTCCGCCGCGATCTTCTCCTCTCCTCTTCGCGTTCCCTCGCTGTAGCGTTCTTACAAGAGAGAGAATTAAAATAATTAAACACTTTTTTTTTCCTCGCTTCCTTTCTATAATTTAAAATCCATTTTTATTTTTATTTTTACGGACAAACACAACCGAGGCCATACTTTAATATCTACTTAAAAATAAATAAATTAGTCTATATATTTGAACCAATGGGAAATTGACACACTGGCTGTACTGAATTTCCTGTTATAAGGGAGACAGGAGATGTGGTTTTCGTTGCGATGCGATGTCGGAGGACAGGGAATGGGCTGGCAATTACGGTGCGAGTCTTATACACTATTAGGCGGCGGGCGTGCGAAGTGGGAAAGGGCCGGCGGCCATACAGCGTACCTCATTGTGCGAGACTTACATTGCACGTAGACAAACGCAAGCAACTGGACTCAAAATTGGGACCGCTATCGTGAGGATAATGACGAATGTAGCCATTAGGATTAAAGTTATTCCTGGTTAGTGTGAGGGGTAGAACGGTTATTTTCGGGGCCGGTCATTCTTGTGGATTAGTATCGAAAGCGAGTGGTAGGTTTGGCTGTCCTTTGCCTCGAGTTGGTGAAGTGTTTTGACTAATTGACTCCGTTCATTCTCATCAGCTGCATCCATCAAAGTAGCAAGCTATGTTCGTGAGCCTTTGAGAATCCGCCACGTGGATCATGGCGGCTCAATAATTAAGTAACAGGATACTGGAATATCCCAATGTGATATGCCGCTCTTTTTTTCATTTGTATTAAATTTTATTTATAAATTACTACCGTTAGAGTTAGTAGTTATATTCCCCGTGACAAAAAGGTCATAGCTTAACTCCAACTTTAAATAATATTATGAAAAAATTATTTAATTGTTTGATAATTTGGCTCGACTCGATTGATAGTTCGACAGTACAGTTGACTTGAAAGAGTAGCACGGTCGTGTGGAGCAAGTCTCCGTGATGTTTGAGCGTTTAGTTCGACGACGTACATAGCTTAAAGTTTAAACTAGACTTTATTATATTGATTAAAAACTTGGTGGGTCTAAATGCTTTTGTATCTACAGAGAATTAGCTCTTTATCCAATCTATATCTAACATTCATGTTCAATTTACGTTCACATCTTTTTTTTAATAAAAGAAAAAACTATGAAATATGGGCTAATTATTTAGCCAGTTTTTATCCAAAAAAAAAATCATTGTATTTTATGTTTGTTAAGCTTCACGCGCAGAAAATTACTGCTAAGCCAATAATTCTTAATATTTTTTATTAATATTTTACTATAATAAAAAGGGAGAAAAATTATAAACCGCTCTTTGACTAAGCGAATAATATTATAAAGAAAAGTTAGATAATTTTATGAATGGGAGATGGAATGAGATTTACATATAAGTCATTTAGAATGTGATGCTGAGCTGATAAAAATGATAGTTGCTTTAAAATAAATTTAGATAGTGTTGTAGTTTGATTTAAAAAAAAATCTATAGCAGTACTTTGGCAATAAAAAAAAATAAAAAAAATTCATCATATAGCTATGATTGTAGAAATTTCTGCATCCATGACATCCGAATGTCATGTTAAAAGGATACTTTAATGTACCTTTCCTTTCAATGCTTAACATTATGAGGCTTTTATCCTTAGTTTTCTATGACCTACTCTCATTATTTAAATCTACCACCATATGATAGATAGTGGTTAATATTGCCGTCACACTAAGCCCCAGTTCACTTCAAAATTAATTTTTTTTCTTAATATAAATACTACTCCTTATTTTAGAATTAACAATTAAATATTAATAATTACTGATTTATCCTTAAAATATATATCATTAATATACTTGAAACAAAATATAATTTTCTTATTATTTTTTTGTTTAACTTTATATCATATAAAAGATAATTATTTTATTCTACTTTAAAATACAAGTAAACATTGTAATAATAATTTTAAAAAAATATATATTTTGAGAAGAGAAATATATATTCTAGGAGGAGTCCTAAATAACACGCTACTTTTCAATTCTACATCCAAAAGTGGATGGGTACGCGGTCGTTAGCCCATAGAGTAGAGATGCAGTATATAATAATGCATGCATGCCTTTTACGTTCATATGGACATGGTCTTCTTTACCAAACTTTGAAGAATTAATTGTCTTTCTCGAGAACTTTGGTAATTGGCTTTCAAAAAAAAAAAAAAAAAAAAAGAACTTTGGTAATTGATACTTACCTCATTATTTTAGCACATATCTTTACATCTATATGGGACTTTTTTTTGGTTATTTTAATTCTGCTGCCGTTTTCTTTTTCCACGTGTCTAATTTATTTTAAATTTTAAACATAAATCTACGTGAGTTTTATTACGTCAGATCTATGTAAATTGCTGTATCTTAGGAGAGTCCATTTATATATAAGCTAATTTTCTAGTTTAGTGATTTATATTTAGAACGATTTATCTAAGATATGAGTTATATATATATATATATATATTTTTTTTTTTTTTTTTTTTTTTTAATAGCTAGCTATATTAGGCTGACCTATCCTCATGTCGGGATAACGGGCTCCTCCAAAATGAGGTTACATAATTCCAAGGGGAGAGGGTCTATCGGCCCAAGCCTAACAGACCTCTGACCCCGCTTTCCACATTTGGCCGCCCAGTCGGTCACTTTGTTCCCCTCTCGCCTTACATAACTCAGGCGACAATTTACAAAAGAGCTGAGTAACGCGACGCACTCAGCAACTAATCCTCTAACTTTCCACGGACAACTGACTCTTTTTTGCATGATTCGAACTAACTCCAATGAGTCAGATTCGACCTCCACCTTGGCGTAGCCCGTAGCAAGTCGCAGTCCCAACCGGAGGGCGTGCCCCTCGGTTTGTAGCGACGACTCACCGACGGACGATTCCCACGCTGCCGCTACCAAGGTATCGTTCGCGACCCTTATTACAGCTCCTGCCCCTCCAAGATATGAGTTATATTTAGACGATGTGTATATCGAAGCTTACCATACGCTTAAAAAAAATTCTGGGAGTGCTAGTTTTCGTGTTTTATATATATATAAATAAAATAATGATTATGTTATATATACCGATCCACACCCGGATCCGCCTTCCGCTCACATATTGGGTTTGGGCTGGACATTGAATCCGATCCGACCTGATATCTTATCGGGCCTTCTGGGCCCCACCTTATATTCGCACTTTCCCACCAAACTCCTTCGCCACGTCACTCGACGCTGTACACGACGAAGCAGCTGATTCGTGCGATGAGTTCGTGGGGCCCGCTTAACACTGTCCACCGCCCGATCGGGCACCGGACGGCCCTGATCTTCCCGACGTGCCCCCGAGCTCCTCTCCGATTTATTCCTTCCTCTCTTCGATAAAATAAACCAAGGTCGATCGAATACGAATACGGAAATATTATCCTTTTCTTCGTCAATCATTATATTTTTCTTCCTCGCTCTCCTTTCGTCTCTATCTCTCCTCCAATCTCGCTCGCGTCTTGCACTCGCTTTGAGCTTTCTCGAGAAATATTAGGGTTCCGTCATCTCCTTATCGCTAGGGGCTGTGCGACTACTAGATTTTAGTGAGTTCCTAGGGTTTTTTTTTTTTTTTCATTTTCGTGTTTCGGTTCGGATTGGAATCGAGGGATTTTTATTGGGAGAAACTGGATTTGTAGAAATTGGATTCTTTTTTGTTTAAGATTTGGTTGAAAAGTGTGGATTTTGTGAGCAAGGTTGGGCTTTTAGGGTTACTTCTCGGTGAATCGATGCACCGGTTTGTGTCTACGGATCTTTTGGCTCTGAATGCTTGATTGCTGAGGGGTCCTCTGCGAACCGGTGGAGGATCCCGTCGCAGGAGGAAGCTAAAAGAGAGGTTTGTTTTTTTTTTTGTTTTTTTTTTTGTTTTTGGTTTTTGCGTGGGATAGAAGGAAGTTGGTAATAGCAGGAGAGGATTCACGGGTATTTGTTGGCCGGATAGATTTCTTGAAAGAGTTGGAAAATGTTTTCGTTTGGGATGGATCCTTCTCAGGACACAAGTGGAGCTCCAGGAGGGGCGCTGATTCCGACGCGATTTGTGTGGCCTTATGGAGGGAGAAGAGTCTTTCTCACTGGGTCATTCACAAGGTTTGATACGGTGTTCTCATAAATCTGTTTTTATTTCCTCCTTTTTTTCCCTTTTTTTTTTGGCAATAAGTATGTTTTATATGTTTGTAGTTTGCCTTATCTATAATTCTGCTGCAAGATAAATTGCTGTTCCTTTCCTCCTTTTCAAACAATGTAACAGATGAAATTTGAGCTGTATTTTGCCGGGATATTGTTTTTTAGCTGATTGTTTCCTTACTGCTCCTAGAAATTGTTTCAGGTAGGCATGACAATATGAAATTTCGTGAAAGTATCTTTGAAATGTCAGTAAGGGGAAGCATGTGTTATGGGACTCGGTGTAAAGCAATGACAAACTTAAAACTAAGCAATATTTGTAGGAATATGGGATTAATATTTATGTATATCTATATTCTAGCCTTTCTAGGCACATAAAGATAATGTGTATGACTATATCTGCTTCATTCTATTGCATACATTCTCTCAATAGGCAACAATATTAACAAGAATTGGCATTTTAGGATTGACCATAATGTTTTGGTCAAAATGAATCAGTTTATAGTGAAACCAATGATAAGTTGCCTAGAAGTTTTTCCAAGATGCCACCATTTGGGTCCTCTTATTTTGGTGATTTTGGCAGAAGTGAGTTACCCCAAGCTCAATGAGCTTGATTTGAAGTTATTTCATATTGGTATGCTTTTCTTTATCCTTGTTAAAAAGGAATGCAAAATATCCAGAATTTCTCTTGAGATTATCTCCTTTTTTAGATTTAAATAGGATTCATAGGATTTCAGTGCTAAAACTTTTACGTGTTTAATGAAAGTAAATATTTTAACCCATTCAATTACCTGGGCAAAATATGACAAAAAAAATTGTGTCCATCATCCGTACAAATATGAAGTCGATGGTTTACAGTTTTTACTTTTTGGGCATTCCTACCTTCATGATGGACACTTAACTTGCTTTTTTAATTTTTGTCAATTATTTCTACATTATATATATATGCTTACCTCAATTTGAGATAGTGAATGATCAAAGACATTACTCTTATATATTTTGATTAGATACGTGCAACTCTCGACACCTATATTACATTTGATATGCCATATTTAAATAGTATAATTGACCGCAGCATATTTAGATGATATAATAACATGTGATGGCATATTTTTGTATAATCACCTTATCTTATATTGTGAATATGTTTTCTTTCTCAATGTATATTTTATATTCTGTTATACTGTAACAGATGATGGAATACCTCATATGTAGTAGTATATGCATAAAAAGAAGCTACAAAATATTCTAGACTTGTAGTGAACCAAAATGCTCAGAAACCCATGCTCTCTTTTCTTATATATATATTTTTATAAGATCTTTCATTATTTTTATTAATTTGCATTTTTGTTCATTCATTTATTTTTTGTGCCTCAGAAGCGATTCCCCAGTCTGACAGGACTTTCCTTTAACTGATTCTAAAGATTGCCCATTGGTTTTTTATTGATATTTTGTAATAGTACGAGTAAAATAATTTTTCATCATGCTGCCAGCTGTTAACATCCATAGTTTTGTGAATGTTTTGTTTTCAATATGAATACCAATTCTACTGAAACTGTTGTTTTGCACATTCTTTAGATGGAGTGAACATTTACCGATGTCTCCTGTGGAGGGTTGTCCTACCGTTTTTCAGGCTATTTGCAGCTTGACGCCTGGTAGTCATCAGGTTAGCTTATGACCGGCTCTTATGTGTGGTAGGCTGGTATCTTCGTCATGTTCTTGTATGTTAATATAGTATATTTTCCATGTACAAGATATATTAAGTTTATATCTTTTTGAGGGTTTGGAAGAGGTTTCTTGATAGCTTTTTCTTTGGTTTTTACTTGGATATATTTTTGTAATTTGTCTTGCTACTTTAGTTGGATTGAGAAGTATCATTATTCAACATAAATGATGTGCTTAGATTTGAATTTGATTTTAGAATCTTTCTTCAAACATGCATAGGCAGAAGCTTACATGTGCATACTTCATTGCAACATAATCTTGGGTGATTAGGTTTGAATTTGATCAAAATGTTTCTTCAAGCATGCACTAGGGAGAACCGTACATGTGCATCCTTTATTGCAACATTATATTGGATTTCTGCACCATTTTCTAGTTTCTTCCGACGTATTCCTTTGAGAAATCCTGTCATGTTATTATGTTGGTCATTGTACATTTTTTTTCTTTAATCTTGGGTGCTTCTGCTATTCCTTCTGAATCTTTAGATCTTTGGCTAATTATCACCATGCCTCATGCAGTACAAGTTCTATGTTGATGGGGAATGGAAGCACGACGAGCGGCAACCTTATGTGTCAGGAAACTATGGGATTGTGAACACTTTGCTTCTTACACGGGAGCCTAATTCTGTACCTGCAATCTTGAGCCCTGAGACCACTGGAAACAGAATGAACATGGATGTAGATAGTGAAAACTTTGAACGAGTGGTAGGTTGCGTCTTTACAATCCCGCTTTGAATATTGCCAATTTCCTTTATCCTCTTTAATTTAATCTGGCTTAGATTGGGAACTGGATCTGTTTATCCAAGTTATTTTCAACTTTAAAGCAAAAGAATATCTGCAGTTGTTGATCTGATCAGTAGGATTCTTGTAATTATTATCATTCTTAAAATTTATAGAACACATTATTAGTATAGACTAGAGAGTAAAAGTGCAGTGATTTGGTGAGTAAGAAGCCTTTCTTGCATCAGTGTGGTAATCAAGTAATCATAATTAAGAGTGATTCTATTGCTGCTTATCAAGGTGCACTGGGAATTGCTGCTTGCGTTTCCATAATCAAAGGCTCTCAATCCTATTAATAGTTTAATACATATAATTTCTTCATGCATATCAAATTTACCAGTTCATTGAGATTAACAATTTTAAATTCATCATCTTGATTTTGTCTGTGTTTCCATTTCTGTTATATCAAAGCAGGTCACTGTATCAGGTGGGTCCCTGCAGGAGACAAATCTTAGAATTTCAGAGGGTGAAATGACAATCTCCTTTCAACGAATTTCAACATTCTTGTCAGAGCACACTGCATATGAATTGCTTCCAGATTCTGGAAAGGTGTTGTAGTTTGCCTTTTCTCGAAGTAGCTCTTTCTAGTATCTTCATAGTTCATTTATCTTGCAATTTCTTTGTGGTTGCTGTCAGTTTACTGTTTAAGTTTTTGATTGAGAGCATATTGTGGTTCAGGTCATTGCCCTTGATGCCAATATGCCCGTTAAACAAGCATTTCACATCCTTTATGAGCAGGTACTCAAAACTCTGTGAGGCTAAACTTGATAGCGAGTTTCATGTTCCTTCTTCCTTACCTTTGACATGACTTTAACATGATAAGTTTAGGGAAGTTTTATTCTGCTCTGTTTAAGTGAATGATACTTTTCATTTTCTATTTTTGGTGGATTACCTTGATAAGTTGTATTATAATTTTATGCAGTTTTCTGACAAACATTTATTTTTCAGTTGAATAGTTATGATGAATTAATGGAAAAACATTCTCAACAAGCTTTCACTGATAATTTGTATATCCTGATTGATATGAAGAGAGTATAATGTTGACCTACAAGACTACATAAAATCTTTTAGGTAATACTACACATTAGGTTGACACTTGCATACCATGATCTGGAAAGTTGAAAGATAAAAATAATGACCTGAGAATTGCGGTCCTTCTTTAGGTTCACATCATAGCCTGATAAATACAGCTCTCCAAGATACCCGTTATATGTTCTATTGGAAATTTTCTTTCGTGTAACTATTTGATGTACATGCATATCAATACTATCTGGATCTGATTTTCGGGAAGTATTTTCAATATGCAATTTCTTCTTATGCCACTTTAATTTTACCTAAAATCTGGAATTGTTGAAGTAGAGCGTTTCTTTGAATTGTATTCTTTGACTCAAAATCGTTATCTTCAAGTTCCTACTTATACGTTGTAGTGCACTAGTCACCTTAATTTCAGCTAGAGAGATTATATTTTACTAAGAACTGTATGCAAAAATTATTTTTTTATTCAAGAAGTGTTCTGGTTATAACTTGATTAGCATATTTTCTAAGGTGTATATGTTTACAGGGGATTCCTGTGGCTCCCTTATGGGATTCTTACAGGGGCCAATTTGTTGGAGTACTCAGTGCACTCGATTTCATTTTGATATTGAAAGAGGTATTATAAGTTTTTATCTATTTCTCAATCAAATCTTGTACAGTTAATCTTCCAGAATAATTTTTTTGGTGTCGTTAACCTAATCATGCTAATAGGTTTATGTGAATTGTGCATTGTCTTCATACATCTGAATGAACGATCTTTGACAAAGGAAAATCATCCTATGTTCTTCTTCTGCCATCTTCACAACATTTTCATTTCATTTTTATATGCATATGATTAGAAGATTGTCGTAATCTCATTACAGCTTGCTAATCATGGGTCACATCTTACTGAGGAAGAGCTTGAAACCCATACAATAACTGCTTGGAAAGAGGCAAAACAACAACTTAGCAGACAGATAAATCCTCATGGGTTAGCGCACCACATGAATCTAATTCATGTAAGTTCTGATTGGCTCACCTTTGTGGTTTTTATACTTTCCTCTCTTTATAGGGAAATCTCTATATTGTGTAATTACTTTTTTCCTTGACCTATAAGGCATCATACTTTTCTCTATGCCTCTATGATGCCATGGAACTGGTGAGTTTAAATGACCAAACATTGGATGGTCGTGTCTTTTCTTCATTATTGTGAGTAGATACTTTCTAGGAAGCTTAGTGATATGATCATTCACTTAGAAAATCCATTTAGTTCTATCTGGAGTTGGATCTTGTTTCCTATGTATGGCATTTCAAAATGTTTGCTATTGTGCTCACCCATCTTTTGGTCTTTTTATGCTTGACTTAAAATTGTCATTATTTGTTTGAACTGGGTTGAGAGACAGTTGTCACTGAATATGATTTTGTCATGCTAGGCAAGTGCTTTTACAGTTATTAATTAAGAGTTACATGTGAGTCACATGTGAGTCAGAATTTTTTTTTACCTTTTCATGCTAGTTTTGAGTATTTTCACATTTGTAAGTTTTCAAGTTTGTGGGTTACTGATTCTAATTTATACTTGCATTATTTATTTATTTATTTATTGTTATGTAGATTTTTTAATTTGTTTAATTTGAGTTGTCTTGACCTTTAGTTTTCTTCTCTAGTTTACCTGTCTGGTTATCTTCAAACTAAATATACCAAAAAGTTCATCTTGAAGTCAACATAGAAATATTTTCCCGCTCATGCAGGCTGGACCCTATGATTCATTGAAGGACATAGCGATGAAGATTCTGCAGAATGAGGTAGCGACAATCCCAATCATTCATTCATCACATGATGGCTCGTTTCCCCAGTTGCTTCATCTTGGAACTCTGTCAGGAATACTGAAATGTAAGTACTGTTACTCTCTAGCTTGCCTAGTTAAATCGGCACTGGTGTTATTCTTTTTATGACACAACTATGAGCACTGAATTGCCACAGTTGTACACTTTTAGGTATCTGCCGGTACTTCAGGCACTCCTATAGTTCATTGCCCATTCTTCAACAACCAATATGCAACATTCCTTTGGGAACATGGGTACCAAGAATTGGGGAACATGGTGGAAGGCCACTAGCTATGCTGAGACCAAATGCATCACTTAGCGCTGCCTTATCTCTATTAGTCCAAGGTGAGCTCTTCAATCCAGTATGTGCATCAATTGCGAATAAATTTTGTGAATTAGATTTAGTTATCATTTTTTGGTGTGAAATCTCAATTTGTGTACATAAATAAATTTAATAGCTGATGATCATGAGTAAGATTTTAGCAGAGAGAAATACCTATTATTTTGCATGAAACAAATTAATGCAAGTAGCAGTTTTTTTGAAAAAAAAAATAAGTACAGGAGTTATGGTAATATTTATGCCTTAAGTACTTGCGGAAGTGGTTAATTTGCTATTATGCTGAAATGAAGATTGTTAGTGTGGAGAAGTAAAATTCAAAGAAAATTTCAATGTACTATGTTATGTGGTGGAGGGTCAACTAGTATGCCTACACTTAATATATTAACAAACTTTAGTTTGTTCCTGCTTTTTGTTGATAGTTTAGAATTGGTGATTAATCAATCAAGCACACGCTTCTCTCTTGGAGGATGCAACATCATTTGAAAGTTGTGAGTTGCTTTTTTTAATGGTCTACAGTGAAGACTTGCTAGTATTCCATGGCTTTGCCTTCTTTGTAAATTATAAAAAATGCACACATTTTATATCTTTCCTACTGAATTGTAATTCGAGATGAGTCTCACCTGCAACAGGTAGTGAAATGAGACACCCATGTTCATGTGACTGATTTGTTTAAGGATGTTCTTTTGAGTTTCCTGTTGGATCAGTTTGATTTTTGGTGTGTGCGATGAATGGGTTCTTAACGTTGCATCTATAACCTTTTTAAAAGAATATCTCTTGTAATTGTTATTATGTATATTTTTGCCACCTTGTTTCTTGGTCTTAGTTTACTGTCTTGGTTGTCTACAGCTCAAGTTAGTTCAATACCAATAGTTGATGAAAATGACTCATTGCTGGATGTGTATTCTAGAAGGTATGTTGCATCTTGATTTATTCTATAATGGAACTGAAATATTTTCCATTCATTGTTTTTAAAATTTTACTGCCATTCTGCTGACAGTGACATCACTGCTTTGGCTAAAGACAGAGCTTATGCGCAGATCCACCTTGATCAAATCAGTATTCATCAGGTATTGGCTTCTTGGTTCTACATTAGATTCTCAGAGTAAAATCATTCATCTGAGAATATCAAGGTCTCTGGCCTACATATTTATCATGTGTAGTGTATATCTTGCTATGAAAAACTGTAGCCTCATATAGGGGCATCTTTTATTTCAACTTTTCATCCTTCCACTCTTCCAAAACCTAAATTTTCTTTCAGTAGATGTATGTGTGATGTGAGCTGGGTCTTATGGTATACTGCCTGTGTCATGTGTCATATGGTATGCTGCCTGTGTCATGTGTCATATGGTATGCTGCCTGTCTTGGGCAATATCGAGTAGTACCATTTGTTGCTAGCAGTTAAGTCAGCTGACACATGACACAAGGAAACGAAATGCCATTTTAGTGTGCTAGTTTTTCTTGACTCTAGTGCATTAGTTTTTCTGTTTATAGTAACATGCCAAGTAGAATACGCTTTTTTGTTCATAAGATTTGCAAAATTATTTAGAAGCTTATTCCTCTTCTAGGGAGTCTATCATTATAGGGCATAAGTATGTCTGTGAATTTGCTGAGTCTAGTCATTGGAAATCTCTACTATGGGATTGCATGCCAAGTTCATATCTGTTGCCAGCCTATCATGTTGCTGCTATTTTGGATGAATTGAAGGTTTAGGTAGGTAGGTAAATTGTGATTATTTAAATGTCCCATGCCTTTGCCCTTAAAGAGAGCTTAATAGAGGAAAATGATCCATATATCTGACCCCAAATAATTTGAACTTTGAACTAGAGACTTCATTGTTGTTGATCTCCGGTGTGAGTAGCATTGCTGAAATCCGTTTCTCAAGCTTTTTCTTGGCTTTTCAATCAAACTGAGCTAAAGCTGAGCAATCAGCTATCCAAATCCAAGCCATATATGGGATAATGAGAAAAATTGGATCTTTTCCTCCGTATATTTATTTAGTGAAGAATCAGTTAGAATCACTAGCATTTCAGCCAAAGATGACAACTCTAGGTTCTCAGTGTTTCTCTTTGAACTAAAACCAGGCTCTACAACTTGGACAAGATGCAAATTCACCATATGGGTTCTTCAATGGTCTACGGTGCCAAATGTGTCTTCGTTCTGATCCACTGCATAAAGTAATGGAGCGCTTATCAAATCCTGGTAATATATTTTCTCTAGTACACTTTATCTTCCTTTGTTTGTAAGTCATTCTTGAGAGGGACCTCTTTCTTGATTTAGGTGTTCGGCGTCTTGTCATTGTGGAAGCTGGAAGCAAGCGTGTAGAGGGAATTATTTCGCTAAGCGATGTATTCAGATTCTTGCTTGGTTCTCCTCAAGCATCAGCAAGTAATGTTTAAGTCATTTTAACTTGTAAGGATGTCATTGGCCTGCCATATTTGTGGTTATTGCACGGATGGAATCATTGTTAGGACGTTCTTTTTTCCCCCCCTTTTTTTCTTCTGTTTTTCTTTAATTTGGAGAGGCCTCGTTAACTTAGAGCCTGGCATATTTTGATGCAGGGCCACGAGAGGCCTGTAAATGGGGGGAATATTCTTTTGAATCAAATTTTCATGGTTGTTTTTTATAAAAAAATCTTCATGTATGTTTTTGGTTGGTTATGAAACTGAAATAGAGAATGAGTTAATCACCCTACATACAGAATGGCAGTGAATTGTACTGTGATGATGATCATGACTTCAAAGTGGTGTTAGTCATCTTTGATGCATGGTCACTATTTTGGTTCAATTAAATCAAATAACACTGGGGATAAGGTGAAACTTTGTTAGGGAAGTATAAATGCTTGCCTTTCTGTATAACATCTAATTCACATGCTTGGAAAGTTTTAAGTGTCTAACCTTCCATACTAATCTGAAAAGTAAAGAATGCATAATTCTTTTCTTTATTAATATTTCATATTTCCTGTAGTTAACAAGCATCAAATTTAAAGGTACACTAGAGTTGAGGGGAAATGTCTCTAGTTAAGAATATGAAGATCGACGTAGATTTAGATTAAAAATAAATAAATAAAAAACTAGTCTCAGTCTTCCCTCTCATTTTAGCATAGAAAGATATGGGCCAAGCAAGAGAATTGGGCCTTTAATAGGGGCCCAGGATCAATCATAGTCCAGCTCATTCTATTAAACAGCAGGAGATCCACCACTAATGCTTTTGGGCCCAGATGGATAAATGTGCATATTACAAGCTATTCTATTGCAGCGGCAAAGATTTCTAACCTTTTGGAACTTGACAAGAATTAACTTTTTTTTTTCTTTTTTTTAAAGAATAGCTCAAGTAAATCTCTTTACCTACTTTCATTCAATCTCCCCTGTTGTCGTGTTCTGTGAAAAGAAATTGACATCACAACTCTATTCATTCTCCACTTCTTCTATGCAGTCTAGGATTTCTTTTTTTATTTATTTTTTATTCGTTCATGAGTCAGAAAGTTAGTATACTAAGCTGTCTAATTTAAATTTTAAGCTGCGAGCGTCATCGAATTATTACTTTGAATTACTTCTTTAAACTAGTCGTACTATTGAGTCAACCAAATTAAGTCATTAAGTCAAGTAATTACAAACCACCACATAATCTTTTTTTAATAATTATTTTGAGTTGGATTTTAGTAGTGAGCAAGGTAAATATGAGTTCAGTGGAGTCGGTTTATTTCTAAAGTCTAAAAAGAATTTTTTTTTTTTTTGATAATAAGAGCTTTATTAAGCTGGCTTAACGCCCAAGTGGGGTTAAGGCGTCGAAAGTTAGTCGGTTACAAAGTTCCGCGGGAATGGGGTCCCCCGGCCTTAGCCGGACGGAGAGCGACGCGGCCTTGCCCCGTTTGGCCGCCCGGTCGGCCGCACGGTTGGCTTCTCGGTATGTATGGGTGAGGCGATAGTTTGGGAGAGAGCCGAGCCGTGATTTGCACTCGGCAACTAGGTTTCGGAGCTCCCGGGGGCGTAGAGCTCCGACTTCATGATCCGCACCGGCTCGAGAGAGTCGGTTTCTACCACCACCGCCCTTGGTCCCTAGCTAGGACTAGCCCGAGCCGGAGGGCCATGCCCTCGGCTTGTAAGGCCGAACCGGCCGGTGTGGGCTCCCAAGCTGCCTGCAGGAGCGCGCCGTCTGCTGACCTGAGCACAGCTCCAACTCCCGCTTAGTAGTCGCCCGGTGCGTGGGCGCCATCCACGTTCACTTTGGTCCAGCCAGGGGTGGGGCCACCCATTTGCTTTCGGTCCGTGGTCTAGTGTGCTTGGGCGGTTGCCGGGTTGGTTTGGCGTAGTCCCGAGCAAGTTGCATCGCCCTACGGACTGCCGTTTGCGCCGTGTCGTTTTCGCCTCGGAATACCCGCGCGTTCCGCTGTTTCCACACCGTCCAGAGGGTTGCCGCAATTAAGGCTTTGCAAGCAGGGTCCTGAGTTTCGTCGCAGAGCCAGTCAGCTCCGACGTGGCTTATCTCGGTTGGAGTCCCGGCTTGCTCCTGAGCTAGCAGGGCCCACACTTCCAACGCGTATCTGCATGAGAAGAATAGGTGGTCTGTCGTCTCCGGGTGTATGCCGCACAGGGCGCACTTCTCGTCTGGCCCGATGCGGAGCCCATACAGGTAGGCTCGGGTGGGCAGTCTGCCCCAGCAGAGCTTCCAAATAAACAGGTGAACCCGCGGCGCCAACGGGAGCTGCCACAGCGCTCGCCACCCATCCCAGCTGGGCTGGCTGCCGGGTTGAAGGTGGGTGTAGATGGACTTAGCTCGTGGCTCTCCTTCCCGGTGTGGCCACCAGATCCATCTGTCTGGCTCTTCGGTCCTTATCGAGAGAGCCGAGGTGATTTCGAAGGCTAGGTCCGACCGTCCGACGTAGTCTTTCGCCCGGCCGCCCCCTTCGGTCGCTCACTAGCTTGACGCTTCTCGTCCGGCGAGGCTAGGGTGCATGCGGCGCGATTCTTGGGGTCACGGGATTGGAGTGATCCATGGGTCTACAGCTGCCCGGGTTGATCGGCCGTTGCCCACCAGCTTGCGGCAGCCTGTTCGCATGGTTAAGGCAGTTCTGGAGAGGGCCCGCCATACCCAGGAGGCCTTGGGAGGCGTGCTCGGATCCCATGGGTTTAGCACCCCGTATTTTGCCGTTAGGATGCGAACCCATGGTTTATCTACCTGGTTCAGCACTTGGAAGAGCAGCTTTCCGGCGAGTGCCGTGCGGGCCTGCGTGAGCTTTAGAATGGCCAGGCCGCCTTCTTCCTTAGGGCGCGTGGCTGTGTCCCATCCGATGAGGTGCATACCACGTCTGTTGCCATTTTCCCATAGGAAAGCTCTGGCTTTCTTGGTGATGGCTTCCAAGACTGAGTCCGGCAACCACGTGCTGCCCATCCAGTATGCGGGGATCGCTAGCATGGTGGCCTTGATGAGCGTGAGCTGCCCGGCCATCGAGAGAACACCTCTTTTCCAGCCCGCTAGCTTCTTCGCCACCCGATCGACTAGGTGGCTGTGTTCCTTCACCTTGATACGTTGGCCTGAGATTTGGACACCTAGGTAGGTGAAGGGCATGCAGGCCGGTCGGAGTCCGAGGGAGTTGCAGATAGTCTCCTTCTCTTCTGTTTTGATCCATTGTGGCAGGAAAAGCTCAGATTTATTGAGGTTTACCTTCTGGTTTGTCAGCCGGGAGTACTTCTCTAGGCAGTCGAGGATCGCCGACACGGTGAGGGGCGTGGCTTGTGCTGTGACTAGCAGATCGTCCGCGTAAAGTATATGGGTGAGCTGGACGTTCCCCGTTCTGAAGCCCTGAAGATGGCCTGAAGTAGTCTTTTCATTGAGCAGACTCGTCAGGTTTTGGGAGACCAGGATGAAGAGGTATGGCGATAATGGGTCGCCCTGCCGCAGCCCGCAGTGTGGCAGCAGCCACTCGGTTTGCTGTCCGTTGATCTGGAGCGCGAATCTCGGTGAGGTAACACAGGCCATGGTCCATTTGCACCATTGCTCAGGGAAACCCATTCTAGTCAGCGTCTAGTGCACCGCTGCCCAACTGACGCGGTCGAAGGCTTTCTCCATGTCAAGCTTGAGCATCAGCAGCGGTGGCTCTCCTCTGTTGTGGTGCATCGAATGGGCTATTTCCTGGGCCGCCAGCGTATTGTCAGAGATGCTTCTGCCGGCAATGAAGGCCGCTTGCTCCGGCCCGACTAGCTTGGGTAGGAGGGCTTTCATGCGTTCCACGAGGATTTTGGAGATGATCTTGTAGCTGACATTACACAGTGAGATTGGGCGGAAGTCCTTTACACACAGTGGGGCCGTCCTTCTTCTTCGGAATTAGGGTTACTAGGGTTACGCCACGGTGGTGGGGCAAGGTGGCATGGCGGAAG
Source organism: Typha latifolia (assembly GCF_019914945.1). Classification (NCBI taxonomy): domain Eukaryota; kingdom Viridiplantae; phylum Streptophyta; class Magnoliopsida; order Poales; family Typhaceae; genus Typha; species Typha latifolia. The sequence goes on along the minus strand of NC_133087.1, from coordinate 17,539,634 downwards.
AAGTGGCTTATGGCTTCGCAGAGGCCGCTGCCCATGACATCCCAGAACTTGATGTACACCTCCACCTGCAGACCATCAGGGCCCGGAGCTTTGCCCCGAGGGAGATTCCACAGGGCTTTTTTTATTTCTGCCTTAGATACTGCACCGGTGAGATGCTCAGCTTCGTCCGGGGTTTTCCTAGGTAGGGATGGCCAGCTGGTGGGTTGGGGATCATTTGAACTTATCGGGCTCCATAGGCTGCTGTAGAACGCGTGGAAGGCCGCCTCCACTTCTTCCTTGGATTGGACCCACCTTCCGTCGTCTTGGAAGATGCCGGAGATCCTATTGCGGTGACGTCGGATCGTCGCCGTGAGGTGGAAGAATTTGGAGTTGCGATCGCCTTCTTGAACCCATTGGAGTCTCGATCTCTGCAGCCATTTTATGTTGATCTGTCTGCTGAGGGCTGCCTTGTGGTGGTAGAGGCTCCGGAGTCTGCCGAGGCCGTCAGCTGGAAGGTTTCCGGCGGCATCCAGCTGCTCGACACCTCAAGCTCCCGACGATATCGACCGGCTTGGCTTCAAGGTCGCCTCGTGTCCCGACTCCGGCGTTTCATTTTTGCTTGGAGTTGGCGGATCTTGTGGGTGAAGGTGTGCATGGGGTTCCGCGGCTTCCTAGGCAACCCACACTTCCCTCGCTATCTGCTCGCTCTCCTTGTAATCTAGCCGGAGCAGTTCATAGCGGAAGGGACACGCGGTTGGAGGGCTGGGCGCGGGGTTGACGGGAGGAGTGGTGCATGGTCGGAGGGCTGTGCGGTCGAGATGCGACTTTGGCCATTGGGTCTTGTCCAAGCCATCTGGTGTTTGCCAGCACTCGGTCCAGCCTCACCCATATGCGCCGACTCCCAGCTTGGTTATTGCACCACGTGTAGGGCAGCCCCTCGAAGCCGAGGTCGCATAGACCAGCAGCTTCGATGAAGTCGGCAAAAGCTTTTCCCTTCGGGCCGAGCTCGATCGTTCCGCTACTTTTCTTCTCGTTAATGCTGAGGTAGGCGTTGAAGTCCCCTGCCACCACCCAAGGGATGTTTATGGTGGCGAGCTGGAGGAGCTCGTCCCATAGGTGTTGTTGTTCTCTCAGGATGTTACTTGCATAGACCACCGACATGAGCGTGGTGTTGCCGGTCTTGGAAGTGAAGACGAGGTGTGTAGCATAGCGTGAGGTTGCTAGGATATCCACCCATCCCAGCTTGGTCTTCCACAGGATGATGATCCCCCCGGAGCTTCCTACCGCGGGCACTGAGAACCAAGACCAGCATCTCCCCACAGCTTTGGCCACCGTGGCTGCCTTGGCCCAGTCCGCATGTGTTTCAAGGAGGACCAGAATTTCCATCTTGTGCTCCCGGTTGAGATCCCGGCATCTATCCAGGACCTCTTTTTTCATGGCACCCCTACAAGTTCCATATCAAGGCCTTATTCATAATTAAACTATTGGAGGTGTGGGGGACCTTAGTGTAACCGCCTCGCTTAGAGGTAGGTGCTCTCTCCGCGCCTGCTGCTGCTGGCTCGACTGCATTGCCGTCCGTTTCCATGGAAACTGCTTCTGAGTGCATGGACGTGGTTGGGTCCACCAGGGCAAGTTGCAAGTTGGTATCGTCCTCGTCCATGCTGCATTCGGCATTGTGCTGTTGGGCGGGTAGGAGAGCTTGCCGGACGGTTAGCACTAATCCTTCGTGGCTAGCCTGAGAGCTGGGGTCCTTGGAGGGCTCCGGCGTGGTTCGAAAGCTTGCCATGCCATCTTGAAATATCTCTGGCGGGTACGTGGATGGATGGGTCTGGCTTCGGATGGTTTTGACGTACGCGGAGCGAACGGACCCAGCGTGGCCAGAGCCTAGGCGGATGTCAATCCCATTTATGGTGGCCACCCTGCTGGCTTGGACAGACTCTACGTATGCATGTGAGCCTGCGGTTTCTTCCGCCTTGCCATCGCTTCCAATTAAATGAGCATTCCACGTGTCGGGTGTGGGTTCCTCCCTGGCGGTTGCTTGCATGGATGGAGCAGGGTTACTCTCACGTCTGGGTCTAGGAGCTTGCTTGGACGCCTCTCTTTGAGGGCCTCGGAAGTGTGTGGCGCTGTTCTCCCCTGACGCGGCTTTGCCGCTTTCCTCTTCTTGGTGTACTTCGCCGTCCTTGGGGTACGAGCTGCACTGCGCTCGGGCTTGTGGCCGTGGAGTGCTCTTTTTCGTCTGCTTCGAGGGCTGCCGTTAGGCGGTTTCCTCTTGGCCTCTTGGTGGTGTTTAGGGTTGTTTGACGGAGCATGTTGGCCGGGTGGCCAGCCCAGCCGCTTTGCCGTCGCCGTGATCTCCCTAATCTTGGTTGGGTATGCCATTTGGGTGCGTGCCGGCGGCCGCACCGTCTCCTGACTTTTAGTTGCTCGCGCCGCGGCCTCCTATTGGCCTTCCTTTGCACCGTCGGCCATGGGCCGTAGACGAGCTAGCCGGAGCCGCTCCGGTCTACGGAGTGGTTCCTTCACCCGTAAGGACCTCTTCCTTGGTTGCTTCGGCCCGACCGCTCGCTCCGGTTGTTTCCCTTTCCTTGCTAGGCTCCTTGCATCATTCTTCCTTGTGACCTATCCTTCCACACTTGTAACGGATGTCCGGGATACTTTCGTAGATGATCGTCCTGTTCGGCTCGTCTTCTTTTGGGCCAAGCCACACTACCGTTTTCAGCGGCTGCGAGAGATCGATTTCGATGCATACGCGAGCGAAATGGCTTCTGGTGTGATCCATGGTTGTTTCGTCGACACCCAGAGGTTTCCCGAAGTAAGCTGCTACCTGGATGAGAGCTTCCAACTCCCAGTATTCCTTTGGGAGGTTATGGAATTGGACCCAAGTCGGAGCAGTGTCAAACGCTGCTAGGGAGGGTCTGAAGTTGTTCTGCCATGGTATCAGCTTCAGGGCTTTCCCGGTGATCGTCCATGGGCCGTTGCTCAGCACGTAGTCCATGTCTTCATCCTTGTCGAACCGGAACGCGTAGAATCCATTATCCATGTCAGAGGCGGAGAATCCAGAGATGCCTCGCCATAGTCTAGCGAGGATGCTTTTGAGTCGTTCTAGGGGAAGTCCTCTGCCTAGGAACTTCCCAAAGAGGGTGCGCTTCCATTTTTCCCCGCATTTGGCCAACACCTCGGGGTCGACGATGACACAAATCCGTCGTTCTTCTTGAGTTTGGCAAGTATTTCACCGGGGATCCTCCCTATGTTTTCCTTTGGCCGCCCGTTGCCGGCCGCTGCGAGGCCCGTGTTACGTGGTTTGTCTGCTCGGGTCCGGGGCGGGTTGGCTTCCTTCTCTTTGGCTGGCTTGGACGCCGTGGCCCTTCTTAGGTGGACGTCTTCTCCTCCAGCAGGGGCTGGGGGCCTATTTCCGTCGTCTTCTGTTTCGCAGGAGCTCATTTTTTCCGCCATCGGTTTGACCATAATTAGAATTCTCTTCAAAGTCTAAAAAGAATTTTTTTTTTTTTTTTGAAGTAAAGAGCTGGGTTCAACTATTTATTAATTTTCCGCCGCCACGTGTCAGTGTCGGCGGTTAAAACCTTACAAAGTTCCGGTGGAGCGTCGCTTAGGCGCTCCACCTGGCAATGTCCCGAGGCCACACTGGCCCTGACTGCTGCCCAGTCAGCTGCCGAGTTGGCTTCTCTCCCAGCGTGGGATAACCGGACCTCGCAAAGTCTAAAAAGAATGTGAATATCGAAAATTGATAGTAAGCAGAGAGGGGAGAGAATTCTATGCTAGTCCTGATGCAGCAACTTACTACAACAATCTGCGTGGCGGTCAACCATAGCCTCAAGTACTGCGGCGAACTCTTCTTACGGGCGATTTTATAGATCACTTAAGTAACCGTACGGATAGGCATCGATGTGACGGACAAGCTAATTTTTATCTAATCCCTGGGGTCCACTGTACGCTGTTTGCCAGGTGGGACCCACATCCTGTGTCTCAAATAATGCGGACAAGATGCGACCAAAGGTTGATATGCTCCAAGTGGGTGGATAATATTACATAAATAAAATATAATTAAGTAATTTTTAATTATGGAAGACATGGTTGAGTTGACCATCTTAGTGCCTTTAATAATCAATATATATAGCGATTTAATATAAAAAAATTTAAATACTCTATAAAAGACACACGGTGGGCGATTTGATCAAAAACTCCGCACGGTTTGCACGCGGGATACGTGGCAATCGACGATCCCCGCCGTCCAACGAGTCCCAATCGCAGGGCGTGACGTCACCGAGCGCGGTTAGCCGCAAAAATATTTCGTCAGATAATAAAATTCCTGAAATTGATTAACGATAGGATCTGGACACCGCCTTATATTCACTCTCCACTTGGCCAACGACTCCTACGACTACCACTACGAGTCTACGAGGCATTGGTTTACAGACCTTATCCTTACCGGGCGTGACCGGAATTCTCGTCCGCCTGCGTGCGCCACTCTCTCCACTAAAACAAAACCCGCCGCCTCTCTCTCTCTCTCTCTCTCTCTCTCTCTCTCTCAGCGATTACTTCTTCTTTTCCTCAAAAGCCCTTCGAACTCTAACTAATTCCATTGCTCGCACGCATCTGCGATGAAGATTCCTCCGAAATCCCTTCACCTGCACTGGTAGAAGTAGGTCGAAGAAGCCCGGGAAATAGACGCCCACTTCGGTATCCTACCGCGTCCGCCGTGTCGAATGGATCACGCGAGGGGCTCGGCTCCCGATACCCAACCGGTGAGATGATATGACTTCTTGAATTTTAGGGGTATTGGATGTTAGGGTTTTTGTTCTATCTTGATTATTTCTCTCTTTTACTCTTCTTTTCTTGATTATTTTCGTTTTTCTCCCCCCTTTTCTTTAGTTAGTGCAACGCGTTCGTACTGATTGGTTTTGTTATTCTTTTTTTTTTGGGGGCGAGTGCTTGAATTTGGTTTTGTTATTCTGCCTTAATGTAGTCTCAGTACGGATATAAGATATTTATTCAAGCAGGTAAGGTTAAGAAAAAAATTAAAGCTTCGGTACGTAAAAAAAGACTATCTTTTTGAGGTGGTATTATTTTAAAGGCTTTGATCTTAGTTCCTGGAAGGAAACTTTTGGGTCAAAAATTGTTCTCCTCGTTCGATGTCATCTAGTCTTTTGGCAGAGTTAGTAAACTTTTAGCTACCATATTAAAAGAACTGCCTTTTTAAGTTACTTTACTGCAAATTGTATATTTTTTTTAAGAGCATTTGCTTATATTTATTGAAAATATTGGATGCTAGTTGTCGGATAAACAGAAGAGAGTATAGATTTCATGTAAGATAGGAACCGAGTATTTTCACATTGCTTTTCACTGAGCTAATTTGCTAGTCACGTAATCTGTTTACATGTTTGAGACCTTCCAAAAAAATATGAAGTCTGCTAGAAAACTGATGGAGTGACTATTGGTCTTTGCTCTTGCAGTTTCAGTGGAGGAGCTATTACAAGAACCTACTTCTTTTAGCATATCAAAGCTTTGGTGTAGTATATGGCGACTTAAGTACATCACCTCTTTATGTATATAAAAGTGCATTTTCTGGGAGGCTAAGGCGGTACCAAGATGAGGAGACAATATATGGAGTATTTTCTTTGATATTTTGGACTTTCACTCTCATCCCTTTGCTGAAGTATGTTATGATTATCTTGAGTGCTGATGATAATGGTGAAGGTGAGGCAAATTGAATGCTTAGGATTTGGTTGGCACTAATATATTTCCAGAAAGTGTAACCTCAGCTTGAGTTTAAGCTCTAACTCTATTATCTATCTTAGCTAATTTACTATCTAAACAATCTTGAATTAAGCTTTTGATGTGCAAGTCATGTTGGAGGTTATATTGTTGAACTACCCTTGATCCATCCTGTTTTATTTATTAGATGAGCCTACTAAAGTAAGCTTGAGTTAGGATTGTTTGATGAGCATAAAGTGATGGATTCAGAGCTGCTTGCGACTCTGTTTATTTTCATTGCTGCCTATTCACAAACTTATTTCTTCATCAGTTTCTACTTGAAAAAGACTTATACTATGAATTTGTGCAGGAGGAACATTTGCTCTATACTCCCTCCTTTGCAGGCATGCGAAGTTTAGTTTGCTTCCAAATCAACAAGCCGCTGATGAGGAACTCTCGACATATTACAGAGATGGACCAACGAATCGGAATGCCATTCCGTCTCCATTGAAAAGGTTTCTGGAGAAGCATAAAAAGCTGAGAACTTGTCTACTTCTTATAGTTTTATTTGGCGCCTGCATGGTGATTGGTGATGGTGTTCTCACACCGGCAATCTCAGGTAAGGGTACTATTTGTCTTTCTTTCATATCTTCATTCCTTTTATCCATTATTTCCGCATAGTACAATTATTGGGCACTTACTATGCTGTATGTCCTGACTCATGCTGCTTCTATTTCTGTTTTTGTTTGTTATTTCAGTTTTGTCCTCCATCTCTGGATTACAAGTCCGTGCCACTGGCTTACATGATGGTATGCATTTCCTTTTCTGAGTTTTCTGTGTATTACTAGCGGTAGCTTAACATATTTTACTTTCTTGTTGTTGATGATCTTTTCCAAAATGTAGTTATCATCTTTATCAGAGGTTTTTAGTTTCTCAAAGGTTAAAAAAACAAGTTATTGTGGTACTTGTTCACTTTCTCTCATAATATGGTAGGAGGCAAAAGCTCATGAGCACCCACAGATTGGGAAACTAGAATTAATGTTGCTTAGGATGAGTTCATAGCACTCGTGCATGGAGAACTGCAGACTGTTATGTCCTTGTTAATTACTTGTGGCTGCAGAAAAGTTTCACTTGAATTTTTACCATGTAGAATCAGTAGAGTCCTTATATCATATGCCGTATTTAACTTGTGCCTGATGCACAGGTGAGGTGGTAATTATTGCATGCATTGTGTTGGTTGGTCTTTTCGCTTTACAACACCGAGGCACCCAGAAGGTGGCTTTCATTTTTGCACCTATCGTTATCATCTGGCTCTTATGTATTGGTGGGATTGGGCTATACAACATCATTCACTGGAACCCCAGAATATGTCATGCTCTTTCTCCACACTATATTGTTAAATTCTTCAGAATAACAGGAAAAGATGGCTGGATTTCACTGGGAGGAATACTTCTTGCTATTACAGGTCAATGGGAAAACCAAATTTTCTTGTGGTCTAACCTGTTATCTTTATTTTTGTCTATAAGCATCTCATCGGTTTGTGGGCATTTCTATTGTTTGCAGGTACTGAAGCAATGTTTGCAGATCTTGGCCACTTCACTGATGCATCTATCAGGGTATGCTTAGGTTACTGTAGTTCTCACTTTCAAGATAATATTTGATTGTTGCTAGAAGAGAAATGTTGTTAAAAGATGACCTACTATTGTGGATATAGTATAGAACAAATCTGTGGTTTTAGCTAGTCTGCTATAAATGCAAAGACGATACTTATCCAAATTATATGGCTGTAAATACTCATTGTCCATGACAACTGAGATCTTCCGATCTGCTTGCTTGGTAGCAGAACAAAGAAGATTCTGCTTGCTCTTTATTCGAGCATGTTTGCCGAATCTATTGGTGCTAGCTACTTCACTTTGCTGCAATGGTGCAGTACTTCTGTGTATTATAAACCATAATGTAAGAGATTGATAACTTACACTGACCTAATATAATAGCATCATCACCTGTAAATATCTCATCATAATATAAGCAACTTTTAGCATTAGCCGACTGCAAGCCATTCATAATATGGCAAGGCAACTGAATGCTCCTAATGCACTTATTTTTAGAATTGGTCAGTGCCTATACTCTATAGTAATCTCTATATCATATTTTGTACTATCAATCACCAAAATTGTTGTTAAATAAGGGCCATGCATGGAAGGGGTTAGGATGTTTCAATTCATTGCTTAGTTTATGTGTTGGCTCAACTGTCAATATGGTTGAGTAATCAAATGGATAACGTCATACTGGCATTGACTTCAAGTATTGCTCTGTGCAGTTGGCTTTTGTGAGTTTGATATATCCTTGTCTAGTGTTGCAATATATGGGCCAGGCAGCATTTCTTTCTAGAAACATTGTGGAGGTTCATACAAGCTTTTATCAATCTATTCCAAGTAAGACTCAATTTACTGTGTTACTATTACAGCACTTATATGCCTGTTGTAACAATTTTTAAGTCGACTTGTTTCTCATTGTGCAGAACCTATTTTCTGGCCTGTGTTTGTGGTGGCAACTCTTGCTGCTATTGTTGCTAGCCAAGCTGTCATCTCAGCAACATTTTCGATTGTCAAGCAATGTAATGCCTTGGGATGTTTTCCACGTGTCAAGGTTGTCCATACGTCAAGGTGGATCTATGGACAGATATATATACCTGAGATAAACTGGATTCTTATGCTCTTGTGTTTAGCTGTAACAATTGGCTTCCAGGACACAACACTTATTGGAAATGCTTATGGTAAGTATGCCTTACTTCATTTCAACAGGGTAGCATATATACATGCCGAGAAGACAACTAACAATATTAGATCCATTTTCTATTTCTTTTTCTTTTTCCCCGCTGGTTATGTTCCTATCAGGGCATTCTTGGCTTACCACCTCTTAATCTACTAAAAGAAGTTGCTATCAGCTTAAAGTTTTAGGATCTATAAAATTTTAGTTATTTTACTGATTATTATCCGATATGTTTCATTACTTGTCACCTGCTTATTTAAACTGCTAATAGAATCTGCTACCAGCCCATGCATATATTTCTAAGCAAGTGTTCTTTTTTTTATTTTTTTATTTCAGGTATTGCTTCCATTACAGTTATGTTTGTTACTACATGGTTGATGGCACTGGTCATCATCTTTGTATGGCACAAGAATGTGATATTTGCCTTGTCATTCCTCTTATTTTTTGGATCAATTGAAGCTGTCTATCTTTCTTCTTCCATCATGAAAGTTCCCCAAGGAGGCTGGGTACCTCTCGTGCTCTCCTCCGTGTTCATGGTCATCATGTATGTATGGCACTATGGGACACGGCGGAAATATCTCTTCGATCTCCAAAACAAGGTATCAATGAAATGGATTCTCACGCTAGGCCCTAGCCTTGGAATCGTTCGTGTCCCTGGAATTGGGCTGATCTATACGGAGCTAGTGACAGGAGTGCCTTCTATCTTCTCCCATTTCGTCACTAATCTTCCTGCTTTCCATCAAGTGCTAGTCTTCGTCTGTGTGAAGTCAGTGCCAGTGCCGTATGTCCCACAAGATGAACGATACCTTATTGGACGAATTGGACCCAGAGAGTACCAAATGTACAGATGCATTGTGAGGTATGGATACAAGGATGTGGAGAGTGATGATGACAATTTTGAGAACCAGTTGGTGATGAGCATTGCCAAGTTCATTCAGTTGGAAGCTGAGGAAACATCCTCAACCGGGAGCTACGATACGTCTAATGAAGGAAGAATGGCTGTTATAAGAAGTGATGACACATTTGGCACTAGACTGCTCGTAAGAGGTGCTGATGAGAATGGTGGTGATTCCTCCATCATCAGGAGCAGCAGATCAGAAACCCTGCAAAGCTTACAGTCTCTATATGAGCAAGAGTCGCCGAGTGTCAGCCGCCGACGCCGTGTGCGCTTTGAGCTTCCTGAAGCAGAGCCAATGGATCCACAGGTGAAAGAAGATTTATTGGCACTTGTTGAAGCTAAGGATGCAGGAGTGGCATACATCATGGGCCACTCCTACATCAAGGCTAGGAAGAATTCTTCTTTTCTCAAGAAGTTTGTCATTGATGTTGCCTACTCTTTCCTCCGGAAGAACTGCAGGGGCCCAGCTGTTGCGCTAAATATTCCTCATATCAGTCTGATTGAAGTTGGTATGATCTACTATGTGTAGACCATTATCAGTTACCAGAGATGATGGGAATGTTATCTGATAGCAACAGAGCAAGTCAACCCTTTCCGGCTGCAATCTGTTGAAATTTAGCTGACAATTATCGTGTTTAGAACTTTTAGATATGTTCATAATTATGCCTCCTATTGTAAGGAAATGCAGAATTATCAAATAAAAGTTCCTTTTTTTTTGGGCCCTGTCATAGTTATTAGTACTTGCGTGGTAAGATGGTAGCTTTGTGTTCAGATTGCAGACTTTAAATGAAAGTTACAGAGTAGAAAATGGTGAAGGAAAGAATTCTCTATTGGGGAGATAAATTATACGTGTTTTTCTAACATAGAGTACCAGTAACTGGTCAACTCAAGATTGATCGAAGGTATGACCCTTCAGGGTCAAAACCTTCTCTCGCAATTCTTCGATCTTGGCGTTGACTGAAAATGAGATAGAGATGAAAATTTGGCATTCATTTTAGAGACTTCCAATCGCTTCTCTTGCAGCTTTTATTTGATCCAGAAAAATGCTGACATTAGCTAAAGAAGGTTCACAGGCTTTCCGCTTTTAAGGACCTTTATTAGACATAATTACAAGTACACAAATAAACGCATAAAAGTGTAAAATTTACCAGAAGCGGTAAATTTAACAGCGGTGATATATTCACGCATACTTATATACAAACAGCAGCCACTACTAAACTGCACCAAACTCTCCATGGTGTAATACCTAGGCATGCCTCGTCGAAGAAATCTCAAGCAGATGAAGCAGCTACAGATTTTCTATTTAGCAAGTTCTGGAGAGCATCTGGGCTAGTTACAGGTGGGCTGCAGACGAAATTTTGACACACATGAGCCACTGCAGGTTTATCGATTGGACTGCTCCTCGCCATTTGGGCTATGTTTGGGTTGTTGCTTTCCCAGAACTCCATCTCCTCTTTGTTTCTGGAGTCTATTTGGATAATCTGCATTAATGCAACAGAAGCACCAAAAGCTGAGTTACATATAAGTTTGTTGCAAAGCTTCTATTCTTTGCAATCCATCATTCTATAACATCATAAATTGATATTCTACCCAAGGCAGTAGTGCACAGTGGTTGTGACATGCTGGAATACAAGACTTGCAGCAGGTGTCATACTGAACACAAAAACTTGCAAGATAAATAATAAAGAAAACCTTAAACTATAAGAGATTGCCAGTAAACTTATGCTTTGTAGACTATCCTCTGCAAAATCTTGCGCAATAGTTCTAGCAAATTATGATGTACAAATCATCTGAAGTGTATTACACTAGTGTATCGCAGATCATATAATGCACCACAAGTTTTCAGTTGAAGCTCATGAGAGACTAGCACTGGAACAATACTCACAGTTCTGTTAGGATCATATATTGCTAAAGTAGCTACCACCATGTCCTCAAAGTCGACAGATGTTTTATCTCCCACCAATATGACTTGCTTCCTGGAGGGAACATGGAGCATGTCTGCCGCACAACACATTAACGGAACAGCCACACTTTGATCTGTCAACCTACTTTCAAAAACTGCCTGTACAGTATCCCATAAGAAAAAAAAGGAAAACTGAGTATTACTTCAAAGAAAAAAAAAAGCACATCCCTTGCATGATTCTGTGAACTCCTATTATTTAAGCAATTTGGGCTTCCCCGGTTCTCTAGCCAGTCATCTTTATTACATGCCTGATGGTTATCTAAATGGTTAAAAAACTTAAAATATTCCCTCACACTAAAATGTATTCAAGCCAATAAAATCGCTGAAGGCAACATTTAATACCTATTGTATAATCACAGAAAAAGAGGAGAATACCAGAAGATGCTCTGCAGTATTTCTATAGATTTCGGATCTCGCACCAGCTACCATAGATGACAATCTGATCAGATTGATCGCTGACACTGAATTCCCAGATGGCTCTGCTCCATCATGATCTTCTTTTACACGGAGAAGAACAGAAGGGTCTTCACCCGGAGTATTGAAATAGCCTCCCCCTACTTTATCTAGAAACAATTCATCCTGTAAAAACAATAGAAAAATGGATGTTTGAAGGTTGTATTGCTAGGAAAAAAAAATTCACCACAATTACTTGCCTGAGTAGATTGCAGCTGAATTGCCCATGATAGCCAATCAATTTTACCACCATACTCGAAGAGATCCAGAAGTCCTGAGATTAGGAAGGCATAATCATCCAAAAATCCAGGTGCTTTTGATGGGCCTTTACAATAGCTATGTTGCAGCCTCTGCGTGTTCATATCATAGAGGCTGTTCTTGATGAAAGATGCAGCCTTTTCTGCAACTTCCAGGTATTCACTTGGCTGCAAAAGTTGGACATATATCAAGTTATCAACAACCTAAGTACAGAGAATAACTTTTTTTTTAAAATGTACTTTGTACAAGAAACTGACTTAAAAGTAGGAATATGGAAGTGGATAGAGTAATAAGCAAAGTATGAAATCTTACATCACAGCCAACTACTGGGAAAAAGAATCTGGTTTCTCTCGGTTTCGCCTTGAGAATTTTAGATGCTCTTGCAAAAGATGATATGACAAGTCCATTCCATGAAACAATTACCTACAAAAGAACGAAATAAGATATTAAGTTCATGGCCTAGGACTCTAGATAAGAAGGGAAATAAATGTTCTGAGACTGTTCTTAAAAATATTAAACCTTGTCATCCAAATGCGGTCTCGGTCTACTTGATCGCATGTTAAACAATCTTTGTCGGCAATCTCCCAGAATGCAAGAGTATTCATCTACTGACTTCTTATTCTTTGTTGCCATAAAGGAGACAGGTCTTCTCTCTATAAGCACATTTTTCTCTTTGAATTCGTTGTGAGGATCACTCATTCTAGAAAGGTCACAGTTTCCAGAAGATTTAACATAGTAATGGTCCTTGAACAGGTTTGCACTATCTCCAAGAATATCTTCAATCTTCAGAAAAAGTTAAACATATGAGACATTAAAATAATGCCAGAACATTTTAAAAACAATATCAGATGGGTTCTTCTGGACATGATGTTAGATATCAAAATAACACACTTAAGAACTGAGAAACATAAATTGCAGAAAATTCCACTATATATGGGTGAAAAATCATGTTTCCATTGAGGTGATCACAACATACAATACATACACACCTCACTCATGCATCCAGGACATATGTCCATGTGAATAGACAGCTTTGCAAGAACACATTTATATTTACATTCTTATTCCTATTTACAGATATCATTTGCATTGAACTGACACTACTTTGTGGGAAGCATCCATATAACATTCAACAGGGAGAAACATTATGTTCCAATAGCAACCTGTCCTGGCAAATTAAAAAAGATAATGGGACCACATGATGCACTATTAATACAACATAAACTTTAGTTATTTTCTGAATGCACATAAGGTACCAACATGAAGATAAAGAATTACTGATTTACTGATTTACTATTATTGATTTACTGACATGATTTACATTGTCATGGACAAATTAGATGATGCTGTAAGAGCTTCATCTTGGCTTTCATACTAATAAAATTGGTTCAAGCATATGCACTCCCCCCAAATTCTGTTGCCATAGCAGTCAACAAGTTTCAATATTTGAATCTAGATTGTCCTACATTCAACATACAGAAACAGAAACCTTCTGGAAAAGGACTCATTGTAAGAACGATAATAGGGCTGGGAAAAACAGGTCAACATCGATAACATTTTTGAAGCATAAAGCAACATAAAATCTAATGCATCCTTGTAGATATTTATATATTTCTTTTCTTGTAACTTTATATTCCTGATGACTTTGCTTCATAGAGATTGCTTGATTATTACATGTAATAATCAAGCAATTCAGCGAAAACCAGTATAGTAGGTCAACATGTTAAACCAATAACAATATTTAAAAGAGAATTTTCCAGATTAGCTGAACAATGACCTTGACGTTTGATCTTCATCAGATTATGTGCTATCATATCAATCACATTAACTTCTAGCTATAATATGGACAGAATGACTAACAACAGTACAGAAAGACCAAGATCTCTGTATGAGCATACTGCAAGCACGTACCTCTTTGCTTGTCCAGACATAAAATGCTCCTTCTTTTTCTAGGAGCACCCTCATACTCGGCACTGTCAGCATCTTCAGCTGAATAAATTTCACCTGATTCTCCAATCATATCTCTCCTTAAGTAGTCCAGAATATCACGAGCAATGTAAGAATAGAAATTGTCTCTGGTGATCAAAAATGTATCCAAGTAAACATAAGCAATCTGTCCCTGATCGTATAACATCTTTTCGAAGTGCGGAACTGCCAGAAAAAAAGATTCAATAAATTAAACTGATTAAAAAGGTTTATGAAATATATCAGAAAACAAACATGATTAGAATAGGCAACTGACTTGATAAAACTAGTCAACAAAAGCAGATTCTTATCCTAATCAGAATAAATATTGCCATTGGATCCTGTATGCCAAGTCCAATAAGTGAATAACTTAATGTAGGATGCACAATGATTCATAATGATTGCCATTGGTCTGTTTACTTTGTAAGTAGGTGTTTAGATATGTAGCACAAAGATGCTGCAATCATAAGGACAGAGACCCCTTTTTTTCTGAGGGGAAAGTCTGTAGGCAGGCAGATACTCAATTAAAGTAGCATATTAGACCCCTGTTTCAGCCACATAACAATTATAAGTATTTATTAGAAATTTAGAATAGAATTAGACCACTGTTTAGCCACATAAAATTGTAAGTATTTAATGGTATTCTCAATGGAGATATATATTTAGGTTAACAGTCTCTCATATCCAGCGGCACCAATGAAGATGATGAAAAAAAAAATGGTATTACAGCAAAAGTCCAATGCTAACAAGTAGAACTCACCATGCCAACATTCATCCACGCTATATCTATGAAATCCACCTCCAATGTGATCATGAATTCCACCTCTAGCCATGCACTGCAGGCTATGAGAGACCATCTTCATAATGTCACTAGCTTCAGTGTCCTTCCCACTTTCCATTAGCTTCTTAAATTCATAAAGCATCACACAATCTTCAACAGGTCTTGGGAACTTTGGGGCAGAACCAAATCCACCAAATTTTGGATCATAACTACTTGCTAGCTACAGAGAAATCACAAATTTCACAACTTCAAACGAATAAATTTATGAATATAAAAATATCTAGAAGAACAGATTAAGGATTTTTGTAAAATCCCCCTTTTTGCCAATGTTGTCTAATATATAGGAGTGAAAATAAGTCAAATGATCAAAAGTTGATATTCAGCACAGTAAACTTTAGTTTAAAGCCACCTGAGCTCCACAACTAGTGACTTAATTGAAAGATCCCATTGAATCCTCAAAATTGTTGGAAAGTGACGACTCAATCAAATTGATTAAGTATTAACACAACAACAGCCAGATCAAACTCAACCAAGATCTAAAATCTAGAATGAACAACAATCACATCCAAACTCTTGAGTTCCATACAATAGTAATAAAATGAGCAACATAGGAATCACACTGTCAAACCAAAAGATTTACCAATCCAAGATAATCTTCACAAAATTATTAACTGCAAAGTTAGATCTAAATAAGTACGGAACACGAGGTCTTTAAGAGTTAAGACAGTCTTTTGTCCTACTGATTAACAGGTCAAGTAGATTGTGCCTCCATCATACTCTGGGCCCAGATATGCATACACCTGATGGTGTAAGGTCATTAGTGGTTTATTTGAATAAGTTAGGGGCCTGTTCCCACATTCCCACCAGATCTAAAATCATTAAATTGTATCACTAAACTGAGCCAAGCTAAAATTGGCATCATTGGATGGTGAAATGTCAAGGCAACCGTCCAAGAAATGAACTTCTTGGAGAAGTTTCCTATGACTGTCTTCATTAACTTCATCCCTCAGGTATGATTTTGAAGAGCAAGAACAAGACAAACGGACTGATTCACATCACTAACCTGTTCAACACATCTTTTTAAAGAACTATGAGCGAGATCATCTGATACTTTCCGAGATTCAGAAGTTGAAGATAATGCTTCTGCAAGCTGCTCAATTGCAATGGTCCCACCCTTCTCAAGCATCTCTCTCTTAGTATCCCAAGCATCCTTTACCCTTCTAGAAAGGTTCAATGAAGAAAATAATGAGCTGGACAACAAAAACACCAATGTCATCAAACAAGTTATATGAATGTTTTACCTCAGGACAGTCTTGAAACCTGGTCGTCCATATTTATCATCTGGAGGAAAGTATGTTCCACCCATCAAGGGCTTTAGACTAGGAGAAAGGAAGACACTCAAAGGCCAACCACCACCACCATAAAGTGCTTGCACATATGTCATATAAACCTACAAACAACAATGGCTGTTCTTAGGAGGACAAGATGAGAATACCAAGATGCAATTCAAAGAAGCCTCAAGTTATCCAAGAACAAAGGAACCCACTAATTTCAGTCAATATTGGTTGGAGTATAACAACTCAAGTCTTACTCAGTCATTTGCATTTTGCAAGGATATTACCTCAGATTTTACACATTTATGCTTAAAAGAAAGACAATACGATCACCACATATGACCTTACCTTATCAACATCAGGTCGCTCCTCACGATCTACCTGTTAAAGCTAACTATCAGAAAAATGAAAAAGCATTATAATTTAAGTGCATATAAAATATATTTCACTGAGGGTGTCACTTGTGTATGAATAGGCTTCCACTAATAACTGTGTGATTATTTGTTCGAGCCAGAGAAAAATACTCTCTAAACAATAGTAAATGTTTGCATATGCAAATCTTGATCAACATACTTTGGAAAAAAAAGCTAAAGCAAAAGAAAAGTAAATTGCAGACAAGAAAACAAACAGTGGTAAGTAATACCCAAATTAATATAGTGAAAAAGATAACCTTAATGCTAACAAACCACTCATTAAGCAATTCAGCAACTTCTTCGTTCTCAAATGATTCCACCTCCATTACATGGCACCTGCACAATTTACCAAAAAATACATCAATATTTTCCATTACACTACACTCTCCATGAGAAAGAAAAATATATATCCTCGAAGTGCATTCAAGAGGAAATGTAACACATCATAGTTCTAAAATGCAAAAATATGATCAACAATTTATTTATGGGTTTGTACCTCATCATTTATGGTTACAACTTATATATGCTAGACAATGCATGGGCGGCCATCAACAGGTCGTTTATTCAGCACTAAATATGAAAGGAAATATGACTGGGTTTTGACAGATGGCAATGAATTTATGCGGTAGCGGAGCCAATTCTTGAACAGTGGTGGCGGCTACGGGGTGAGGGATGGTGGTGGAAATCGAATAATCACTCTAAGAAAAAGAAGTATTACAGGTTACCTAGAAAAAAATATTAACTTTATGAAAATTATGATTAACAGATTCATCTATTCCAGTTTTATTAGACATTCTAAGGGGATGTGGTGGAAATCAAATAATCACTAAGAAAAAGAAGTGTCTCAGGTTACTTAGAAAAAAACATTACCTTTATGATTATTAGGATTAACAAATTCATCTATTCCAGTTTTATCTCATATATTTGGAAGATAATTAGATATTCTAACTTTTAATTCAAAATTTGATGAAAGATATTTTCATATTAATTTCTCAATAAAATTTTCTCAAAATGTGCGCTCTATTAGTAATTAAAGATTAAGACGACACCACGGTAATAATTAAATAAAATGTCTTAATTTTGTAAAGAGAATTTTTGATTCATTGTTGTTGCTTGTGCATTGGTAATTTATTAGGACATTATGTTGTACTCTTGTTTTAAGATAAAAATTATCCTCTTAACAGTTTTCAATCTTATTATTTTTATAAAATTATTTAACAGGGGAAATTATCTCTAGCACCACTATTTCCCGAACAATCAACATAAGACATATATAGTAAAGATTTATTAAGTGGGCCCTACAATGGGAAATTGTTGATTATGTTTAGAAGTGTAGCTTTGCACAATACTCCTGTGGTATAGCTAAAATGAAACAAATATAAGAGTGAAAAATAAATATAAACTGGGACCCACCCTTGGGTAATATTTTTGGGAGATCGGGTGGGAATTGTCCCCTCTCGACAACCCCCCCTCGCTCCGCCGTTGAATTAAATGCATGTTTTGGATGTGAAACTGGAGATAAAAGAAATGACATGTCTATTGAAGTACCCAAACTTGAAACCAGAGACGCATGGAAACTGTAACTTGACCAGTTTGGTCACTATTGAGTTTTTGTCATTCAAAGTAGTTTGGTATGTGTATGTCTAGTGGCATATCCTGCTGAGATTATGTTACAAAAGCATATCATTCTCAACCAAACAGCACCAAGCAGATTCCAAGAAAGAATTGTCTGTGGAGAACAAGGTTGGCAGGCACCAAATTCCCTTGAACTTAGGTCCATTGGCACAATCAAAATTCAAAAGCACCAATAGCTTTACATAGATTTACTAAGAAAGAAAAGAAAATGCAGGAAGTATACTCACCAATGGCATGTGCTGTACCCGACTTTGTGACACCAGCCACGGCCACAACAAATAAAACAGAAATGACAGTAAGTATCGAGGAAACATATAATAGTATAGGTTTGTACCACAAAACAACCTTTCATTGTGAACAAATCACCTATTCTTTGTAAGTACTGAGTAAAATAGAAAATCTAAGAGAAGAATACTCACTTGAAAGAAAGATAGGAACATCTCTTCTACGAGCTCTTTCAAAAGCCTCATCTCCCCATGGATACCAGTCAACCTTTAGCATGTACATCAGTGTAATTTATGCAAAGAGAAAATATACTTGCAAAGTATTGATGACCAGAAAATTGAATTCACAAACTAATGAGTAGTCTAGCTTAATAATTAATACTATTTTCAAAACTCAAAAATAAATCAGATGTTGGAAATGCTAAAGGTAAAATATGTCAGTGAATGAAGTAAGGTTTTCTGCAAGATCATGCAGATGACATGTTGAATTAAATTCCAGGATACTGTTACATAACATAGGCAGCAAGGTTTTGCCGAGGTAAAGCCAGAAAGACACTCGTCTTAAAAGTGTAGACAAATGATTCAATAAGAATTATTAATTTCTCTCTCCTAATCCAACGATTGAGATTAAATAATACTAAATAAAATTAACCGGGAGTACTGGTCATATGAACCGAAAGTATCAATCACTTTTCTACATTGTAAGAGTAAATTAGTCATATTTTATTTCTCTCTTAAAAATAATAATAAATTAGTAGAAGTTGGCAAATAAGCAAATGGTTATAGGATAAGCAATAAATTCTAGTTTATTTATCAATTAATCTAGTCACATATATAAAATGTCTTATATACCCTTTATGCTGAAAAATATCCTTAATAACTAATTGGTCAATATGGAATCATTGCTCAAAAGTGTATTAGCTACCGCTTTTTATCCTCCGAGTAGACAAAGCAAAGGATTCTGCTACATATTAAGCATAATTTCATATCCTTAAAACACATCTTTCACGATACAAAAGTAAAAATTAACAAGAGATCCATCACTAAAAACCAAATCTATCAGAGAAAATCTATCGTGATGTAATTTTAAAAAGACAAAAACTCAATTAATTACGCAAAATTGCCAATCGAATCAAAATTGAAATAGACAGGCCAAGCATATATATTTCAAGAACCAAGTTAAAACCTTATCATGTCCTCCTCTCCAAACTGACATATTCAATCAAAATCTCAAAACCCTTACCATTCGCTCGATGAAATGCCCGAAAGAAGTAAAGTCCCCGAAACCCAAAGAAGGGGCATCGCAGTAGTAAAAACTTATTTAATTATGAATAACGCCAACAGAGTAAAATTAAACCCACGTATTCTCATGCACTACGCCCAAGCGGAGACTTATAAACAAAATCTCGAAACCCCCGCATCCTCTCGTTGAAATGCCCGAGAGAAGTAAAATATCCGAAACCCAAAGAACAAGCCATCAAAGTAGCAGTAAACTGACCGGGTTATGGGCATGTTGGAGGAGATAGGGGCTATGCTCGGAGGCTAGGCGGTTCGTGTGGCGGCTGGGAGGCGGCGCGCTCGAACCGGCGGCCGAGGCCATGGAGGAGGCCTGGACACAGTGTCGAGGAAGGGAAGTGAGAGAGATGAAGCGAAGGCGAAGGAGAGAAGGGAGCATAGAAGAAGGAAGAGGAGGAGAGGAGAAGAGAGCGGTGGCCATGGGGTAAGAGAACGCCATGTGGACTTTAGAAGTAGAGCTGATGATCTCAAAGCGATGATGGGAGGGTGAGTCATCATGCCCCTCGACCTCACCAGCCATGCTTTCCTGAGCCGCACGTGTGGCCTCATATATATATATATATATATATATAACGCTTGTTTCCGAATTATATGAAAAATTTCTCCGAAAAGTGATCCTCCTAATCAACAGTTTTGTATTTAAAAATTTAAAATATATTAAATAATTTAAAAAATAAACAGTAAAAATAGTGTATTTTATTATAAAAAATAAATGTATTCAGTTTAGGAGCTTAATTTTATTATTATTAAAATCTAAGAATTTTTTTTTGCAATTAACTTTATTATTTTATAAACAAAAATTAATGTCAAATTATTCATGAGTCATCCATAGGGGTGAAAACGGGTTGGATTAACTCCGACCCGACCCGCTATCCGACCCGATTCGGATCGAATTCGGATAAAAAATTTCTATCCGATTCGGATACGGATAGAATTTTTGAAAAAAATTCGGATAGGTTTAGAATTTAGTAAATTATATTATTTATTTCATATATATATTTATAAATATTAAAATTATTAATTAATTATAAATAATCGTGCTATTTATCCTAGTTTACCTTATCATTTGATGGTAAATTTATTTATGACCACGTATTTAAGTTGAGAAAATGCTTCTGATTTTTACTCTTATTATTATTAATATTTTTCATTTAATAATCTCGAAATGACTAACAACAAACAAATCGACCATATAAAAAAGAATATCCGATAAAACTTGGTTGATATTAATAATTATATATAGAGAATTGTACATGATTACGAGGAAAAGCTTTCAAAATATCATTATAGCCACTATATTCTTGAGATATCATAATTATAATTATCAAAAATAAGTTAAATCTAACTAATTATAATTAAATTAAAATACTATATTGCCCTTATATAAGTTAATTAAAATAGTTTTAAAACTATATAATCTTATCGATAAGAAAAACCTTAATTTTTCGTAAGAGAAAAACTAAATATAAATACTTTATACTCTAAACTTCCAAAATTATAAAAAAAGATATAAATTATTTATATGTATTTGGTCACTTTAACTATCATGATTTTTTATATTTAAACTTTTTTATTACATATATACAGAGCATTCGAACTAAGAAAATAAACATATAAATATTTTCTTAAACTAAAAGGAGTAACTATAGAGTACTTTAAACTAAAGAAAAATTTATTAAGATAATGTGCGTAAAAAATAATCGTTTAAAGAGTCTAAATAAAATTATCCATAATAATAATATATAAATATTCTGCTTAAAACTAATCAGGATGTCGAAAAACATATAAGATTTCAATCGTAATTATAATATTTTCATTGGTAATTATATAAAAAAACCTCTTATATATAGATATATATATATGGAATTTGAAATTTGTATCTATATAGGACTCGTTAATTAGTTTGTAATCTATTAAAATTCCATCAATATATATATGGTAAGTCCAACTTTCCAATCAAAACAACGAGAGAAGAGGGAGAATCCTGTTTAGATTCGAACTCCCATAAATTAGATCTTTAAAACGCCTCAATCTAACCAATCGACTCATGCTTTTCTACTTCTCCGGGTCTTTTGGACGCTCCGCCTTCTCTCTCGGTTCTCGCTGCACTAAGAAGGTATTTGAGATTTTTATTTGATCTGTCCACTGAGTTATACATTGTAGAGAGAAGTTTTCTTTCTCTTTGACATTAACACAAACAGGTAAGATGCACGGATTGCTTGCAGCCAATGTTTGCATGTAGATAAACAGTATTAAGATGACCCATTGGCCATTGATGGTTGCTGTGTGCTATGACTCGCTTTTCCCTTTCCCCCTTCCCCCTTCCCCACTTCCCCCTTCCATACGTTGTATTAAGATTATTCCATGAGACTTTTCCTGATTAGGTCCCGTACAAAGTTGCACATGAGTATTAGGATTGCATCATTAAGTACCATCATATCTTTTGTTGTAGGGTTTTTCACATTGAAAACTTCTAAAATATCATAATTGTCATTACATTCTTTATGATATAATAACTGTACTAAAATCATTCGAGTCTTTTAAAATTATTATTATTATTATTAATTTGTAATGGAATATTCGTAAAAATAGTTGTTAAAATTAACAAACACATATACAGGACTCAAATACCTTTCATTCCTGAAATTTAGAGTGTAAAATATTCAGTAACAACTTTTGTCTTGTATAAAAAGAAGAGGTTTTCCTTGTACTATAATATTGAGGAAAATACTGGATAGCTTTTGAATCATTTTAAACAATTTATACTAGGCATAATAATCTTTTCTAATCTAAGTTTGTTTTAATCGATTAGTTTGATTTAACTATTGGAATGACATTTTAGTAATTTTGGTGGTAAATTTGATATTTTAAAAGATGTAGTGGTAAGCTAGTACTTATGATGATATTTTGAAATTTTTTAGTGACAATTCATTGATTCAGTAAAATTCCCTTAGATATAAGCCTGTTGGCTTTCCAAATATAATACTTCTTATTCACTTGAATTTGTGAACTTATTTTTCTAATCAGAGTGACAATTTAGATTATTCATCAGTCATCCAAAAAGATGGATTACTATGTTATAACACATGATAAAACTGCTGTGGCTTGTTTCCCTAGAGACAAAAGATCTGTAGAACAAAATTTACGCTTGTCCTGTTCTCTTAATTCTCATTGCTAAGTCCACAGGATTGATGCCGAAGAGAGACTATCCTATGAGATCTCGTTGGACAAGAACAACAAGTGGTCGCCTCTCATCAAATGTAGAAAAGAGATGGTCGGATATGCTTCCTGAAATATTAGAGCACATCGCTAACTTTTTGCCGCTCCTAGATTTCATTAATTTTCGCCAAGTGTGCAGGAGTTGGCGGTCATCTCCATCAAATCTCAATGATATAACCAAATTTTCCAAAACGGAACCGTGGTTTATGGTATACGGGCTAACTGATGATGAAGATTGCAAATGCTATTTGTATGATGCATCATATCCCAAATGTTGCACCATCTTGTTACCTGATCTCCAAGGTGCCAAATGTGTTGAATCGAAGTTGGGGTGGTTGCTTGCTCAACGAGATGACCATGTTTTCTTCTGCAACCCTTTTCTTTTGAAAAAGATCAACCTACCTAAGTACCAGAATAGGAAGACCAACGATCAGTTGTACACATTCTTATCTATTCCTACATCTGATGATTGCATTGTGTTTGCTATTCAATGTGTTGATTCTGCAAAGATGGAGATAAGTTTCTGCTATGTTGGTGATCAAAAGTGGGAGACAAAGATGATCAATATCAGTGGAGCTCCATTCAACAGAACAAAGTTTATTTATGGCTGTAATTGTCGTGGTTACAATCGGTGTGACTGCCAATTGAAGGACACTATCTTTATCAGGGATTCACTTAAGTTGTTGTCTTACAATTTTGTGACTCAGGAAGTAGTATTCAAGACTATAATTGCACGAAACAGGAGTGCTGATTTTTATAAACGGTTGAGAGCTTTACATCGTGCCGATTGGTTGTGTAGATCTAGAACAAAGGACGTCACTCTTTCAATCTGTCAGCTCAAATTTATGCGGGATGACATCCTCGGTATTCCTGATATTGAATATTCAATAACTTCTGGTAATGAGGTGGCAGACCAACCTAAAATCCTGAGAGCTGTATGGTTGGAACCTTGTTTCAAGGACCATGAAGTATGTCCCAGTTTGTGGAGAAATTAGCAGTATCTTTAATTTTATTATCAAGAACGAAAGGTTGGAACCTTCGGAATGTTTCTTGAACTTGACGACAAAGTATTCGTTTTTCTTAGTTTCAATTGCAATTTGGAACAATGCTAAGTTGGTGAACTTGTACCTACTATGGATTTTGAGCATTATTCTGAACTTTTGGCAATTGAAGGGATAATAAATACTTTACATGGTGTTAATTTGTTACCATATTTCAGAATGATTGGAAACTATTCGTACTTTACTGGCATATGTTTACTAACTATATGTAGGAAGAGTATGCATGGCATTCCCAGTTCTTTCCTATTAGTTATGGTTGGTTTTCAGAACTTTGAAGCACCAAGTGTTGTAGGTTCTTATTTCTCTGATAAGCTTCTCTTAGTTTTACCTTGAATACTTCCTCATTCATTCTTCTTATTTTTGTATTTTTCTTGTCTTGTCTTGCCTATGTCATCATGGAAGTTTTGTTTTGATCAAGGACAAGTTTGTCTTTGAAATGAAATCCTTGAAGCAAGACAGAGACAAGAAAATTACAAAAGTAAGTCTCTTTCACGCACTCACATTTCGATCCTTTAGACTAGAAGACGACTTTAATTCACCACCACCGCAGGCGAACCTTTGACTATATTCATTGAAGACAGATCGAATAATGCCTGATTCAATCCTCTTCCTGACTCGAAATTAAGAGTTCAAACAACAAGAAAAAGTTTAGGATCCATTAGCCACTTGGGGACCAAAGCTTAGGCTTGACATTATATATATATATATATATATATATATATATATATATATATATATATATATATATATATATATAAACCCCAATAAGCAAAAGAAACTTTATCCATTCTGAAGTACCTTTTAGTGAATGTTAAAAATAAGCATTTCAAAGAAACATTAATCCAACAAATTTGATACTGAATGACATTAAGCATACAAACACATATAAATTAAAAACCTATAAGAAGTAATGAAGCATAGACAGGAATAAAGAATTCCTTGAAATTGATTAATTTAAGCATTCAGATTGTTTCAGTGCAACATCCATTGTCTCAGGTAGAGGTAGGTACAATCACATAGTACATGAGTCTCTGAAGTTTTCTTAGAATATATATATATGCAAAAGTACAAAGATAAAATAAAAATTTGGGCAAATGGAGAGGCTTAAACCAAGTGACCCAACCAGAGTCTACACATTTGCCTGGAAGACTGAAACTTCTGGACTGCTCTGACAAATACGATGTACCGAGGTGGGAGTGAGCTCTATCTCTGGCAGCAAGCATGAAAGCCATCACGTACGTGAACCCTTTTCATTTCCAAAGATCAAAGCATGAACAGACAGCAGCAAGCAGGTTAAGCTCAGGTTTTAATTTTATCGATGCAATTATTAAGGTTTCTATTCCTTTCCTTAGTTGACCTGTCTTATTCAGATAAGATAAGTTTCATGGATAAAAATATTGTATGAACATTACTATTAGAATAATATGGGATGGACGAGATGATTCCATCGTGGAAGATTTTAATTGGAGAAAATGCGGAAAGAATGCATGGATATCTCACGTCCACTGTTGTTGACAGCAATAAAGAGTTGTGTCAGAAAACAATTATATCTGGGAGATGAATTTGGCAGGACAATATTTCTCAGCTTGAATTTGAGATTTCACCACCACGGCTTGCGCCACCATTACTGCCACTAGCTGTAGAAGTCTGAGGCCGGACGAAGGAATGGGGAACAAAAGCCCCCTTGGAAAAGATTGAACCAATGGAGGCAGACATAGTCTCCGATGAGGTCACTCGAGGGGCAGGAGACTCCTTGGCAGAATAGAATTCTGGCCGTAGCTCTGAAGATGATGAAGATGGAGCCAGAGTAGGAAGAGAAAATCCAATTGGATATGGAGCAACAGGCATATCCGAGAGCGAAGATGCCGAAGGACTGTAGCTCAGACTACCCATTGGGTGATCAAATTTGCATGTCGGCCCAAATTTGCAGACGCCATGCTGAGCATAGTATGTGCAAGGCTGAGCACCCTGCATGGAAAGAGTTCATTAGTGACAAATAAACTTCAGGCTGATAGTGATTATGAAAGAGAAAAAAGAGTAATCATCAAAAAGAAAAGAGGTAACTTCTATGGACGATGACATCAATTGTGAAGTTAACATTTGTAATAGTCACAAGGTTCCTAAAATATAGTAATAGTAGTAGAAAAATAAGTTGCCAAAAGACACAAAGAACCAATAAAATTTGCAGGCAGTGCCAAAGACTATGCATATATTCCTCCACCACAATCAATCTTCTTTCCTTTCCTCTCTTGGTTAGAGCTTGATCGTGGGCAAAGGTTGGAGGAACCGAGGAAGTATATGTGCATCACTGCAAGGTAGACTAGTCTCAAACCTGCCTTATCAATGCCCATGTAATCCAACAGTATTTGTAACATAGCAACCACGTCAGACCTATTATTTCACCATAATGTGTAGTATAACACTTTGAAATAGTAAGTGGAGTCACAGGAAACTAATCACCACACAAGAGGCTGTATCTGCAGCATATATAAAAGCCTCAAAATCCATGACCTAGAAATCCTGAAAATCTACTGCAAGTAATGCATCCAATTCGACAGAACTTTTGTAACTTTTGTACATTTGAACTTTAATTAGAGTGGCAGTTGTTTATGTCTTGCACCTTATTACCCAATTATGCTGCCATAACTATACAAATCTGTCCTAAACATATGTTATGGGTATATAATGAAAATTTTCCATCATTCTGATGCAAAGAAATTAATTGTATAACTTTAGTTGCAAAACAAAGAGCCCGTAGCTATATCTTCCAAAAATCATAGAACATTTTGGGATTTCTTTTCATCCTGTTAGAGAAGTTTCTTGAGAGAGGTTAAGATCACAGATTTACGTTGTAAGAATAGGCCTTAAAGAACTAGATTTGACACAAACCCTTGCTCAAAACATGATAAGTTGGAAGAAATTAAAGGTGACTGCAGATGGAATTGCACTGAAAGGACGAATTGTTAACTTCTGAATTTTATATAATTCATTTTAGGGACTGAAAAATCATCATCAATACAAAGATAAGAGCAGTTAGGCTCAAAACCTAAAACTTCAGTAACTGACTTCTAATGCAAACATCGAGTGCGCACAAGCTTAAAGTGCAAAAACATCAACCAGCGTGGAGTTTTATAGGTGATATTTCTGATATTCCTACAGGAAGAAAATGATATTAAAAATCAGTTTAATTGAATGAAAGAATTATAAAGGTGCTTACTGGACGAAGAGGAAGACCCATAGGGCTAAGAACACAATTAGTTCTTGGTATGGTCCAGTCTGGCGGATGATGGTATTTGCAGGTAGCTCCAAATTTACAATCCCCTGTCCGCATGTAAAACTGGCACTCAGGTTGGCCAGGCCGCTCCGGGAAACTGTGTTCTCTTTGGCTACTGCTTGAATGTCCAGCTGAGGAAGAGATTGGCACATAAGAACCTGCATAAGCAGGCATTACAGGAGATACCTGATTTGACAAGCCATAAACTGCTCCTGCTTGAACTGCTTGTTGCCCACCAGGGGTGATCACCGAACTTACAGACGCCTGCCTCACACGAAAGATTTCAGAATAGAAGCCCCACTTTTAACTTGAAGCCTAAATTATCTACAGATAGGTCAGGAAAGTAATCAACTATATAAATATGTAAAGTAGTATACAAACCGGATAAGGACTCCAGCCCTGCATTGGGACAACTCCAGGTGAGATCAACATAGTACCATAGGATCCTGGGACATATGATCCAGGCACCATGGAAGGCCTCCCAACTTGCCAACTAGCCAAAGGTGGGTATTGATGAGGTGAAGTAACAGTAGAAGGCTGCACTGTCGAATAAAATGAGGGACCAGAGGATGGCGCTGAGGCACCATTGGGTTGTGGGTGATGGAATTTACAAGTAGAACCAAACTTGCATTGCCCTGTCTTCATATAGTAGGAGCACTCCTTCTCACCCTGCACCTTGTACCACCAGTATAGTCAGTATATTTTCATCAAAATAATGTGAGTATTGAAAGAGCAAGAACAATCAAGCACAAAGATCAATAAAGTTTCTGACCAGCCGCAGTGGATATCCATAGTAATTTAACGTGACTGGCTGCACAGATCCACCTCCTTGTCTCGGGTGGTGATACTTGCAGGTGGAACCGAATTTACAAGTCCCAGTCTTCATAAAGTACTGTAGATAGATAAACACAACCGCATGTATCCATCTAATCATAACTTTTCCATTCATGATTTAATATATCAAAACTTAATTTCAGAATTTGTTTCTACAAAATAATCAAACTCATGTCATAACTTAAGGGTTGATGAGTTGTCATGACTAGTAAAATTCCCAAGGACATGAAAATAAGGGCATGGTCAGTAACCCACCCCCCATGGTGTTGTATGCAAGTCTGCACTAGGGCATGTCAATCTGTGTTAGCTCATGCAGACAAAACAGTAGGCCATGCAATGTGCCAGCATGGCAACCCTAGATACCACTTTCACAATTAAGGTAAATGCATGCAAAAACATCAAGTATATTACCTCACATAGAGGCTGGCCTGTTCGCTCTGGATACTCAGTTGCTCCAGTCCTTCCAGCTAGAATTAACTGAACCCGATTTAAAAGTTAAATGAAAGGCAAGACCAATTGTTACGAAAGGCTATACCAAGCATAAAGTTCTCGTCTTTCTTAAATTAATTGATCAACACAAAAACTTACTTCATTAAATTGGCAATCAATCTAAACCTATTACCAAGTTTAGCCATAGGAAATAGAACTACATACATTTTCATCCAAGTGGATCGAATATGTAAAAATATTCTCAAAAAGGCAAACAGCGAGGAGCCCTAGCTGAATTGGTTTCAAAAGAGCAGAGACAAAGATACTTACTACTCCACCGCGATCACGGGGGTGATTATAGCGGCAACGCTCTCCATAGCCGCACGTCCCAGTGCGCAGAAAAAAAGCACAATCCTGCTCGCCGGGCCTCTCTGGGAACGGCGAGTCACCGCCACCACCTCCACCCAATCCCAACCTCCACATGGATTCTATCACAAATATTTAAAAAAAAACTAATAAAAAACACAATAAATTCACCACACACACTAATTTACCTCAATCCTAAACTTCGAAGCACAGTAAAAAAAAACCCAAACCTAGCACACTCCAACCAAAAAGATCCGAAAAATTAGGAAAACCTGGGGAAAACTCGAAGAACGCAAGCAAGATACCTTCCAGTCCCTTATCGGGGTCCTGGTCGCCTCCCTCTCCGGCGGCGCCGCTACGTCCGTACGACTCCATCCCTAGAACCGAGGTGCACCGGAAGGGACCTAGAAGGCTCCCGAAGCTTCTAAAATCTCCGATCGAGTGAGATTGGCAGGAATGGAGACCGATTGGTGTGGTGATAATAATCGATTTGAGATGGATTGAATATTTATTTTTATTTTTTCCCCATTTTTCTCTCCCTTATTTTTTTTCTACCCCTATTTCCACTCTCTCGGAGCTACTACTCTTCTTTCTCTCCGTTTTCAAAGCGCTTTGATCTTTCTTTTCTTCTCGTCCCTTTTCGTCTGTTGGTTTATATACCCGCCATCGGAAAGGGAGCGGATCCTCTGGATCGCCATTGCAGGAATTTATTGCAATGAGATGGCATGGACCAATGAGAAGTTGCTAAGTGCCCTGACGGTAGCAATTCCTGCATTAGAGAAGCAGAGAATCTCTGCCCAAAGGAAGGAAAAAGGTCGTCTTTATTAAATACCCCACCTCGAACGGTAAATTCCGATCGCCGTCCCTTCGATTAATAATTAATTACACCAAATATTACATCCAATGCCGAGAAAAGCCAAGTTTCTGTTCGGAAATAACGAGCATGCCCTTCACTGCTCGATCTTTGAATGCCATCGCCTCGTGTAATTTAGAGCCGGGAGTATGACTAATTGAAACGTGGTGGATTAATTAATGCCGTTGAAGGGCCCTGGTGTTTGGTAGCTCTCAGCTGATCCTGTGCGGCTCGAGAGGGCAATAGTACTGTCGGCAGTGAGCACACGGAGGGCGTTTTGGTCATATTCGGAAGGGAAATTTGCACACGAAGCACGAGCGCACGACATTTAAGTAATTTTAGGATTCAAACCCTATAATCTCGCTATTTGTAGACCACACTTGTCATCTCCATATAATAAGCAGGAAAGCATTTTATAACGTTGTTGGGAAAAGCTAATGCTAAAGTGCGTTTTATACATGGTGTGTAATCGCAGGGATTGAACTGCAAATTTTGGAAGAGGCAGGTCCTGAGTTGTAAAAATTATATAAATATATATATATATATTGGCGTGATGTTTCTCGTGAAGTGGCAGATTAGTGGTTTGTGAAGAAAGTTGGGGGTAATTAAGTGCTGACAAAAAGGATACGGAC
Source organism: Typha latifolia (assembly GCF_019914945.1). NCBI lineage: Eukaryota > Viridiplantae > Streptophyta > Magnoliopsida > Poales > Typhaceae > Typha > Typha latifolia. Next base: position 17,509,280 of record NC_133087.1, on the reverse strand, counting down.
ATGGAATGCGTGACGATCCAGGTAGCCAATGAGAGGCCGACACCTCGGTACCCCAGAGGTGGGCCCGCAGCTGGTGGTCGGGAGAAGTGGCGGGCGGTTTTGGTGTAACGGCGGGAACACCGGAGGAGTGGCCGCGAGGACTTCGCACTTGATCTCGGGCGTCGGACGGCTGTGGTTGCTCCCACGCCATCATGGAAGGTAGTTGTATTATTATACGTTGATTTGGAGGGGGAGTTGAAGTAGTTTAGTTGGTGGGGGTGGATCACGTAAGCGACCGGCAATCGCCGGTGGACGGGGCCGGATGGGGAGGAAGAGACGGACATCGTTACCTACTGGTAAGCAGCCGGTCGAGGGAGACACGTGTTTTGACCGGGAGCGTGGGAATGGAACGAGTCGCGACTTTAACTGGTGTTAGGTGGTTGGACGGATGGGATGGAATCATGGAATGGATGTTCGCCTGTTTACACTACACAGCGGATCCAGGACTCCTGTGAGCTGTTCATATGTGGACGAGAAGCGGCCAGAGGAAGATGCGAAGATATCGTTTTAAATTTTTAATTAAGTTTATTTTTATATTTATTTGTACTTTATTTTACTTTTAATGTTACTAGACCTGAATAAAAAAGATCACGCTCGAACTCGATCTAACCCGAAGCGGCCATTCCTGGGCCACAATATTCCCTAATTTGGGCTATTTAGGCCCAAATAGTTCGGCCCGTAACAGTAGAACAAATGCTGCATAATTACTATCTCATGCTTGCATGCATGCATCTTTGGATTGTGCATGCTAGTTCTAAAAATATATAACATGATGATAATGATATATATAACTCTAAAGAAAGAAGTACACTATAATTAAATACCATGATCAACTTAAACATATGATCAGTCTTCTTTAAGATCATATAACCATCAAAACAAAGATGAAGGCAAGATCCAGATGCTCTCGTCTTGCAAACTCCTAATCAAGGCTGACATGAAGTAGTTCAGACTTTGAGTTGATCAAAAGAGCGAGTAGCCTAAGTCAAGCACATCAGTAAATGAAGGGACTGAAGGGATGCATGTGTCTGAAACTTGAGGCAGTGATCCAAAATTGGAACCTTGCATCAAAGAAGAGGCAACATCTCCCATACTAACATCACTGGACGTAGGAAACCCACATGCACTGAGCTCCCAGAGAGGCTCGTCCACCCAGAATTCGCCACCGATCTCGGCGAGGCAAGGGAAGTCCTCTGAAGAGGACATTGCACCCACTTCACTTCCATAGGCGTCCAAAAGAGACCCATTTGTTGGAGAATAAGATGAGGGGGTACTAATGGAGCCATGCAGGTGCTGGACTTGGTTGTGAGGAGAGAGGATTTGAGCGTTCAACTTGCATGTGCTACTAGTATCTTGGTCTGGATAGGAGTGTTTGGGAGATGACCTGAGACAACTCTCAGGGATTATGCTGCTCAAGTAGCCAGACCTTGTGTCATCAGAGAATAAGAAGTCGGCAGCGATGTCGCTCTCCGCCGACGAAGCGAGGTCAGGAACCGTGCTAGTGCTGTGATGACTTGGTTGGAATGCAATGTGATTAGTGTAACATTGAGTTGGTATGCTCTGATTGCTTGGTTGCATGGAGGTGTTGCCCACGAACTGGTGTGGTTGAGTTGGTGGCGGAGCCATTGGTGGCTGGATGAAGCTCTGAGTGTGGAATGGAGTGAGGAAAGAATGGAAAGTGGAGATGGGTGTGTCAGTATAGATGAAGTTGGTCCTAGCTTGGGTTCCCTTCATGGAGAGGGCAGCCCTGTCATAGGCCAGAGCAGCCTCTTGGGCAGTGTCAAAGGTCCCAAGCCAATGCCTTTCCTTTGTTGTGGGGTCTCTTATCTCAGCAGCATACCTCCCCCATGGCCTCCTCCTCACACCAAGGAACCTCCCTGGCTCTGTTGGCTTCCTCCTCCCTCTCCTCTCATTAGGAGATGTGGAGGTTGCTTGTGTTGGTGAGGAAGAAGATGATGGTGGTGATGAGTTTGCTAGTTTAGAATCACCAAATCCCATCACAATTTGGTTGTATCCTTGAGCTTGTAGACTCGTAGTGTCTAAGGTTTTGGAGGAAGACATTAGTGGTTGAAAGGAGAAAGTGAAAGAGGTTGGTGTGGAGTGAAGTTGTCTGTGTTTCAGAGTGGAGTGGGGGTGAAATGGGGAGAGGTCCAGGGGATTTTAAATGGATAGAGTTTAATGTGTTAGGAGGGAAAAATAAAAAGGACACTGTAGATGGGATAGGGATGTCATGGATGCATGACCATCTTCATCACTCTCAAAATTATATTTTATATGGTATGATCCTCTGTTCAAGTGTTACTAGATTACTTGTTATATATGATCAGACTAATTTGAGTGCTTGGCATTTGAATTTGAAATTAATATCTTCAGTGGATTTGCTTTCCTGAGTAAGATTTTTCGCATGTGCTACCGCAATATAGGCGAAATAAAGTTTGGATAAATTAAAATTCATAGGAAGCTCTATGCTGCTTGAAGTGGAGCAGTTAGGTTTGTTCTGAAACCTCTGCATGGGATAACTTCAGAAGGATGAGGACATTCATTTTATGGCATCTTCTTGGTATATTAGTCAACAATATAGCTTCAAGTGACCCTCACATGAGGGAGGTCCACAGTAGGTCCCATGGCTCTCTACTCTCTTTGACTCCCTCTCAGTGAGCTCTACCCTTGATCAGTGCAAGTGTGTTCTTATCCTTGTCCCAGAAGTTTAATTTATGCCAAACTGGCATATATATTAATTTTCTGTACATGTGCAACCAATTCAAGTTGTAATGAGAACATTAAAAGACAATCATATCAGTAGGGATAAACAAGAGAAATAGAGCTTTCATGTCTCCTCAAAGTAATTAACAAAGGCAGTGAAGACCTCCATGGGTCAAAAAGAGGAAAGAAAAGGATATTCAGCATTTCAATGCTTAATGCAACAGCCATCAACTATTTAGTGGGTCTCAAATGAAATGAAGTTGATATATATATATATATATATATATAAAATCAGAAACAAGCTAAGCAAGGTGTCCCACGAGTCACTACAATAAACTTCAAATTATGAGTGGATATATTAGTTTAACGATTAAATGACATCGACACGGTCGGTCTTGGAATCTATGACCCTTGACTTCTCCACTGAGAGGCATGGTGAACTTTGATGCAGATGGTGCAGTTGCAAGAAAAGGAACATGCTCCACTTGTTGGATGTTTTTGATCAGAATTGGCACTGTCTGCCTACTCTTAAACTTGCCATGCCATGCCATGCTATTGGGCTATTAGAAAAGGCCAAGCTTATAGTGTAGTAGTAGTATCTTACCTTGATATCTTCTTGCCATGCACGGAATTTGTATGCATGGGTATGTGAAAGGAATAACAGACAACAACAAGTAGCAGCGTGAGATTAACAGGAGAGTCAAGTCTATCATCTGAAAAGGTGTGGAGATACAGTATGAGCAAAGAATTGAAACTAGTCCTTAGTAGGGTGAGAGTTGTAAGAAAATTTTTGGGCAGTTCCATTTACCAATTTGTACTATTCATGGAATTGGCACAACACCCAAACCACAAGCTTTTGTCCACACCATAGGTCGCCCGGGATTTTGGGGATGTCTTTATACTACTTTGACTTTAGGTTCCTAAGAGAGGGAGAAAGAAGAAGGAAGAAGAGAGAGAGAGAGAGATGGCAAGTGATTGCCCACCTTCAATTAGTACCACTTAATTAATATAAGCAGGTGGAAAAGCTAAAGAGACCACTACTATATGCTCATTTGTCTCAGAAACTGGGGTGCTTTCTGAAACATGACTAGGTTCCAAATAGTTTGGCCTTCTGAGTTTTTCTTTTCTTTTATGTTCTTACCATCAAGTCCCAAACTAGACTACTTTGCTATGTTCAACTAATTCAGATTAATAAGACTGCCAAGAGTAGAAAAAGATGTGGGTCAAAGTCATTTTCTTGAGACACTTACTTCATGCAAGCATCAGAGCCTTAAAGAAGGGAAGAATGTGAATGTTTTGTTGATCTATAGGACTTCAAATTACCAGTGACTCTGAAAAGCTTAAACCATTGTAACTCAGGAAAATATAACACACACTGACACACACTGATGCTGTGAGCCTGTGATGCATATATACACTGACACCATTCACTCACAGAAAGAGAAAAGATAAAAGGAGATTGAATTTCTGCACTTTGTCGTTATCCAACGAGTACCCCATAAAAGAGCCAGAGCGTACCAAAATCTATAAATTCTAAGGAGAAAGGAGAGGGGGGGGTGAAAAAAGGAAAAGATGGAACAGTGGAATGGGAGGGATATGGGCTACGACAACAGGGCCCTACTTCCACGCGTCACCCTGTGATCTCGGCTCTCGTACGTTCGATCTCCACCGAGGTAGGGCTTGCTCCTCTGCTCACGCGTGCTACAGGGGCATACGGCGACGTTAATTATAGGTAAGTGGAGGAGGTTTTGAGTAGAAATGTTTGTCTCCATGTACGTGCGTACGTACGTACGTACTTACTTGTTTAATTTCTTCCGGGATTAAAGGGATTTTGAGGTGATGGTGGCAGGGGAGGTTGTGGGTCGGCGGAATATATATATATATATAGAGAGAGAGAGAGAGAGAGAGAGAGAGAGAGAGAGAGAGAGAGAGAGAGAGAGAGAGAGTTTGTGATGATGGAATGGGGAAGGGGAAGGGGAAGGAGATAAGATGATGGGAATTGAATGAGTGTACGTATACTGGAAGAGGGGAAGGAGGAGTTGGGTCAGCAATCGTGCCTTTTGGCAGAGGGAATTAGAGAGTGGAGTGCTCTGGAGTGGAGTACTTTGGGTCACTGTAGAGTGTTAGACCCATGGATGTTACACAGTGGACAAATCCCATCTGATAACGGCCATTAATAGGAATGTACATACATGTACTAAAGCGTTTATCCATGGTATATATGTCAGTATGTGTTCTTCTTGGTAGGTGAAGTTTTTTAGTTTTTTAGTCCCACATCGGCTAGAAGTGGTGTACTTAAAATAAAATAAATAAATATAAAACTTCCGCTAGAGGAAGGGCTTGAACCTTCGACCTTGTGGTTAACAGCCACACGCTCTAACCAACTGAGCTACTCCAGCAAATTAACTAAGTATTAAATGCCAAAATTTTAACGGGTAAAAAATGACTTTAAATAAATTCCTATCTACAGTTGTTACATTTGAAGATGGTATCTTCAGACATAAAGCATATCACTGTTGTAAAGTAGATTACATCAAAATTTATCTAACATTGAAAGTAAATAAGCTGACGGCGGTCACAAATATAAATTCTAGCACAAGCTGTCTCCTCGAGGGCAACAACAGTAACCATGTCCCCCACAAGAACATTAAGCAAAAAGCCAAAAATACCTTGCTTTCTGATAATATATTATGACAAGCTGGAACTTGGAGACATGTTTCATCTAAATAGGCTTCTCCATCAGATGCTGTCCACTGGTAGTCAACATTATGTAATTTACCCTTCAGAATCAAACATAGTATAAGGCAACTTGCTCCAAATTAAAGGATATTAAAACTTTTTTTGAGTGTTTGTGATAGAAGTAGCAGAATAAATCTTATATTACCTGGAGTCAGCAGTATGAACTACAGTTCCAATGTTGTCTTATGATCATCCGATCAGAAGAATATAACTGGTCCCTGATTATCTTAAATGGTGTAGTCAAGACCCTGTCAAGCCAATGAAGCTTACAAGGAATGAGATACTTTCACTTGTACGATCACAATATTTGTAGAAAGCAAGTCATAATCTACAAGATGGCAATTAAGCATTGATTATTAGTTTGCCGCTAAGCTAACAAAGCAGGATCTCATTATGGTTCTCTTTTAATTTTCATGACAATGAGAATAATTACAAGATGATTTAGAGAATACAACTTCCACTCGTTCTTAAAGAGCAATTGAAAGTTTATGCATTCTTAAGAATGTATTCATCAGATCCAACTAACAAGAACTTGAGAAGATCCAAAAAAATTCTGTACTTGATTATGAACATACCCTTCTTCTAACCCAACTATGGCCATTTAACAGATCCAGCCACCCTATTTTCTTGTGCGTGATGAAGTAACCTTCTCAGTTTCATTGTGCCACACCATCTCTATCTGGAAAAGTGGAAAGGAAAAGGACACATTTTATTCATGTGAAAATGTGAGTAGCAATCCAAAACGAAGTTGCAGAAGTCTTCAAGAGGTAAAAGAGTATGAATGCAAATTTAAAACTGGGACATCTGAAATGTTGAACTTACAAATTAGCTGACATGATCAACTATTCACTAGCATAATTACCAAAAAAAAGAAACTAATTATTGCAATCATACCTCACCCACAACTACTGTATCTCCTTCTTTAACTCCACGTTTGATAAGAGATTTGTTAACACCACATGCCTCCAAAGCATGCTGGAATCTTCTTAATGATTCAGCATATCTGCTCAAAAAACTTTACATTAATTCCTACTTAAAAAACACTTGAATTTCCGGTGTAAACAACATTTCAAGCAATTGTAGCATGCAAGCTGGCACAACAATAAAATGAAAATCAGTAAACTTGGCCAAGTCTACAACATGTTCTCATAATGAATCTTTCAGAAACTGGTGTAGTGTATAATATTCCAGTAGGAGGACAAGAGAGGTAATTCCTTTTCAGCATAGAGAGAGGTGTATCTTTCAGAAACTGATATAGTGTATAATATTCCAGTATGAGGGCAAGAGAGGTAGTCCCTTTTCAGCATAGAGAGAGGTGATTCTATATTTGCTCAAGAGAAGTTGAGCAACAAATTTTTTCTCATCATGCAAGATTGTTCTACATGACTTCTTTTAACGGTTTATTATCATCCCTGACAAATCAAAGCATTCATCAGATGCAGAAAAGGCAGAAAACCAACTTAGTGAAGTAGCGCAAAGTGGACACTATGATAGCACATGCAGAGAACCATGAGACAATCCCACTTTCAGCGGTTATTCTATATTATTACAGTATTATTATCTACATTCATAAAAAGAAGCTTAAATCTGCAAAATCATGCGATCAGAATGCACAAAGGTGTTTAAAATGTCTTAGATTATGAAAAGAAAAAAAGAATTCTGATAAGAATACAAAAGAATAGAAGACGTACTGCCAATTAGTCATTTGGACAAAACGTTGTATTCCAGCTCCAACCACATGCCATGTATTTGAACTACTATCATGAATTATTTCGAAGTCATTCATGGAAGAGCTCCGTTGCTTTTGTATTGTATCAGCAACATGATTCAGATTTATTTGACTTGTCCACCCTGCAGCAAAAAGTAACACTATGAGTAACAGTATGTCAACAAAATATCACGAACTAATGATTTAGATAGTCTATTGTTGGACTTAGTACACCTTAAAACTACAAAAGAAAAAGAAACAGCAGAGTTTACAATTTTACATGACTCAAGATGGTGAAACAGCAGAAAGCCATTGATGTGCAGAATCAGAAAAATGCACAAGAGATTAAAAGCATAGGTGAGAAGGAACATAGAAATGCAAATTTCAGGCAAAAATTCCATAATACGAGTAGTTTAGACATTCAAGCAAAATCTAAATTCCACCAGCATATCAAACAAAAACAACTTTACTGATGAAGCAGAAAGAAATCAGATTTCTTCAAGGAGAAACAGATGTATGTATCAGGGCACCGTTGCTGCCCTTTCAATTTCCCCATCATTATTAGCTTTAGATTTTTTTTTAAAAAAAAGTTGCTAAAGAAAGCTCAAAACAACTGACACCTGAGAATCTAGCTAAAAAGCTTTTCAATTTAAAAGGTAATTAGTTTATAAAAATAAAATATCCCTTCTTTCCTGGTCCCAATTTTATACCATAAAGAAGTTTCACAGTGCCTTCATTAAGTTCTACGTTCAGGTTAATCGTAAATCCAACAATTTGACTCCTGATCAGCTTGATAGAGACAAAAGTCATGCTACAATAGCCACCATGCGATGCTGATGTATATCTAGGGCACAAAAGTGTTCAATGGGCGAAGCATATAATTTGAATATGTATGTACGAACTAAACGGAAGTGTTTAACAGGCAAAGAAATGCAAATCACACATGTATGTATGAATTAAAATCAACAAAAAAAGAACCTGTAATTTCATTCTCTGCTTCCCTTTCTTTCCGTAGAAGTTCAAAGGCAGCAAGAACAACATCATGTGTTCCCTGCCGGTTCATTGCACTGATGCAATAAGGATGAAATCCACGAGCTATTAGATTCTCCCTGAACACATCCCATCTTTCATATGCTTCTGGAAGATCCATTTTGTTATATACAACAACGTACGGCTTTTCTGCCAAACTAGGGCTAAATAATTCCAGTTCCAAGCGAACTGCATCAAACTCATAATCTGGTTGTTGCCCTGAGCCATCAACAACATGCACCTACCAATCCACACAGAAAAAGGAAATAGCTTATTCGCAGTTTTGTATGTATAGGTGATCCTACATAGATTAACACCAAAATAAATATATAGATTATAGAAGAATATTCATCACAGCAGAAGATCAGAACTATCATGAACTCTCATGAACTCTGGAGATCTAGCAAACTCAATTAAACATAAGATTTTTAAATGGGCGAAGATGCGATGGTTGAATTCATTAGATCAGCAGGAAGAATTTAAAGAAACTAAAGCACTGTATTGAAAGAAAGATGGGAAGTCATGAGTTGTTTTGCAGAAAGTCAATATGGTTCAATTGTGGGACTGCATAACCAAGCAAGTTGAAAAAAGAGAACCAGAAACTTGTCATATTTAGGGTCATAAAATAAGTAAATATATCCTGGTATCCTACAAAATGACGCTTGTACATTTCAGAAGAAAAGAAATTGACTTGTCAAAAGGGCGATCAGACAACAAAATAAATCATTTAGCGAAAGGAAAATATTGACATGAATTACATCAGTAAATATAATAACATATGCATTTATAAATGTAAAAGGATAAAGATCATAATTAAATGGTAAACTACATAGTACATACCAGGACAGAACATCTTTCACTGTGCCTCAAAAATTCATGCCCCAAACCAAAACCCCTATGTGCACCTTCAAGCAAACCAGGAAGATCTGCAACAACCATCGTAGCATCAAAGTCCAATGTTACAACCCCCAGGTTTGGAAGTAATGTAGTAAAGGGATAATTTGCTATCGTCGGCTGAGCAGCGCTTATAGCACTTAAAAGAGTGCTTTTCCCAGCATTTGGAGCACCCACAATCCCCACATCAGCAACAAGCTTTAGCTCCAAATCCAACCACCTGCCCAAGAAATTTAACCTAAGAAATATTGTACTAACCTACAGAATTCATAAAGGCAACTAATGGAGCTTACATGGATATATATATATATGAATCCTAAAAGAGATTTTGACAACAAAGGCAGAACTTGGACTGGGAGAATATGAAAATCTCAGCTTATAGAGGTGCCTGCAGATATCATGAAGATAATGTACAAGAAACCTACGCCAAGAAGAACTAAGAACAACTTATATTCTGTGATTAACTTCAGCAAAGTGACCTACTGCATATTTCTTAAAAGACGAATATGAAAAGAGAAAGAGTAGACAAAGTGAAAGAGCATACATTTCAGCACCTTCTTCACCATTTTCTGCAATCTTGGGCACCTTGCGAGTCCCCGACTTAAAAGCGGCATTCCCTCGGCCGCCCCTCCCACCGGGCAATAGCAATGCCCTCTCCCCAGGATGCACCAATTCAAGCAAGATCTCTCCTTCGCCGGTTACCCCTTTCGTAGCCTCTCTAATAACCGTCCCTGGAGCGACCTTCACTACGACATCCTCCCCTTTTGCCCCCACCTGATTCCTCCCCTGCCCATGCTCCCCTCTCTCGGCCCTGAAGTGCACAGTTTTCCTGAACGGGAGCAAAGAATTCATTGATCCGTCCACCTCCACATACACATCTCCTCCCCTTCCACCATCTCCACCGGAGGGCCCACCATATGGCACAAATTTCTCCCTCCGGAACGCCACAACGCCATTGCCCCCATCTCCAGCCTTCACATATATCTTTGCGGTATCAAAGCACCTCATAACCGCAGGAACCCCTTTCTCCTTCACATCTTCCTCAGATTCGCCGTCTTCCTCAAACTCCAATTCATCTTGCAAGAGCTCTTCCTCAGGATCCGAATCCAATCCCGAGGACAGCACCACCTCTTCGTCCTCCCCTTCTTCGACCTCTTCCACAAAGATGGAATCTTTCTGCCTCCTTCTGCTTCCTCCGCTGCTTCCGCGATCGAAAGGCGTCTTTTTGACGAAATCCACAGCCGGGACAGCCGCCTCGTCGAGCTTGACCTCGCCAATCGAGGAGGAGTCGAGGGAGAAGTCGTCCTTCGGTGGGAGGCGGGTGTAGGTGGTGGCCTCTCCCCCGCCGGAGCGGTATGCCGGAGGGAGGGGCTCACGGGGTTTGAGATGGGGACTAGAGGTAGAATTTGGGTTCTTAGAGGAGGGTTTTCTAGGGTTTCTGAATTTAGGGCGAGGTCCGGCGGAGATTGAACGGAGAGAGGAGATGGATGACGAAGGTCTGTTCGAAAGGGGACGGAGGAAGGAGAAGGATAAGACGGCGGTCGCCATTGTTGTTTCCAGAATGGATGGGATTCATAGGAGATATTTTTGAAAAGGATTAAAAAGAAAAGGATAGCCGTTACCCGTTTGCATCAAGAAAGAGTTTTTTTCTTCTAAATAATTCAGAAAAAATAATAAAAATCTCCGGTTGGCGTGCCTCGCGATTCGGGCAGCTTCGCCGAGATTCGTGCGCCCATGCTACTCTTGCTGATCATGGGTTGAATTCTTTTCTGCTACAATTCTCTACCAAGTTGATATAGTTTAGGATGAAATGGTATCAAATTATCTTGCATTTCATGCAAATAATAGCAGCTTGGTTTTGCAGCTGCCACCATGCATGAACTTGAAACTGCAAGAATAAATGGTTCTTCTTGGAAACATTGATCCAAACACTGGTGACCCTCAGATTGGTATATGTGTTTTTATCCATCCTGAACTAGACAAAGAGCTCTCTATAGATTTAGATCAATAATAGTTTTTTCAGCTATGGGTATCTAATAAGTTTTCCCTTGTGTTTTATTTTTTGGGGTATCAGAAGACAATCTTATAGTCAAATGACTCTTCCATAACCTCCAAAGGAATGTACATGTTCAGAAATATTAGCAACATACTGCACACTGGATCACAATTCCATGTCTGATGTCTTTCTATGTTGAAATAACAAGACTCATTTCCTTAACATGAGGTATTGCTTGCTTGCAAGATGTGGATTTTAATAGGTCAGGCTCAAAATACCTTCCTTTGACTTATGGGCAGGTCTTTGCCTGTCATTTTTCTTGGATGTCATGATATTGCCTGAAACTTAAACTTAATAACAACTGTTTAGAGGATCTGAAGAGATAAAGCAAGGGGTACAATTGTCAATTGAAATGAGATCTTACAAGAATAATTTTACAAAGGAGGGCTCAGCAAAATATAATCTCTAAGACCCAAGCAAATATGGAATGTCTAGATGATATGATCTTTTTTCTTTTTCTTTTTTTTCAGTTTTGCAATTAAAAAGAAAAAGGAATAACTCATCAAGGAGCTAATAAATACATACAATATTTCCAGGGAGAAAAGATGAAGCATGTTAGACACTAAGCAATAAAACCACACATATACAGTTGAATTTTTTTTCTTTTTCTTCACAAGCATAACAGAAACTATACTAGCTGAGATAAGCTTAATAGCCAGTTGGCATTAAAAACACACAGCTCCAATATCGGCTTCAGAGCTGTTATGCTCTGAAGTCCAATAAATAAACAGCAAATAGTTCCTTCCATGAGCAAGCTTGGACATGGACTGGCTACAGTTGATGAAGTCTTATCATCAAGAAGAAGTAAATAGCTGGCTTCCGAGTGTAACAATTGCAGTTCCATCACCCATGACTGTCGTCAGCGTCATCTCTGTCTCGAGAATCCGGTCAAGCTCTGCTGCGACAGCCCTCATCTTTGGCCGTCCTCCTCCAGATGGATTCAAGCATTCAAGAGTCAAGCTGACCAAATCTCTCATCCCTTCTGAAGTAAAACTGCTACCTAATCTTTGATCGATGAGTTCATTTGAACGAATATGCGATACAACCTATCAAAAATTAAAATCTTAATCAGGAGGGTCTTCAGATATTCAGAAAACATTTAGCTAGGAATCCTGTATAGTGATTTACTTTAATAGAACTTCAGTTCAAACTAAGAGTGAGAGAGAATGGGCTTCAGAAACAAAGAGTTGTTCGTATATATCTCAGAATTACAGTAGAAATGGAGCTTTATTTACAGATTAGAGCCTTGCTGGTCTAGGTCTGATGTTGCAATATAATGTTACACACGTGGGAGTAAATAGTGGACATGATTCCTCAGAAGACTTGGACAAAAGCCCAAAAACTTGGCGAATCTCCCCATAGAGTCGCAGTAAGATTCATAACGAGCAACTAACTTACTAAGACTTTGTGCAAATAGAGTTCTCTTTAGAAGAGAAGCATTAGATTCAAACTATGTTGAGGGTTTAGTGTTCTGAAAAGTTTTAATAGCATGAAACTATCAGTCAAGCGCATTTGTAGGTTACATTACCCACTGAGCCAAGTATTCTTTTGATTCTCGCGACGTAAGGTGTGCAGCTTCCTGACCAGTAATGAGCTCCAAGAGAAACACTCCAAAGCTATATACATCGCTGCTTTCAGACAGATGCTCTGATGCAAGAATCCTAGAAACAAGGCATGGTCATAAGACTGTCATTATAGAAAAAGGATAATTGCAGTACACATCATTGCTTTCAGATAGTTGACTTGATACATGAATCTTGAAAAAGAGAGTCATACAGTTAAAGAAAACAAGGATAAACTAGAACCTGTTATAATGCACAATTACTGACCGAATGACCGATATGGGTAGTCAATTGGTAGGTTTCCCTTAGTCCAGCTCAAATAACAGAATGCTATAACATAAAACTTATGCTTCTTTTCTTGTGTGCATCTAATAATAAAAAACTTTGGCTATACAACAGAGATGAATTTTTTATAAAAGAGCACCTCTATGATAATGTAGATCTTCTTACCACTCTTATGACCAAGGGGATATATTCATGTGTACCAATCTGTCAGTGTATGTATGTTTGTGTGCAAGTATACACATGTAGAGACAAGTTGACAGACAAATAGTTCTCATTTATTACTTGATGTATCATGTATGGTGTGAAACATACTCTGGGTCCCGGAAGATGTCCCTGCCATATGTGTGGGATGGTCCAACACCTTCCAATCTTTGAACCAATTTAGCAATTCCAGCATCTGCTACCTTTGCAATAAAGTTCTCATCAACCAAGACATTATTTGTTTTGAAGTTCTTGTGTACTAATGGAGGAACAAGATTATGCAGATGGGATAAACCTGTGGTTAAACAGTAGTAGTGCTAAGTGGCTCCAGATAATTTGATTTCAAGGTTTATTTTCGCATGTTCAAACTGTTTTTCAGAAAATGAAGAAAATAACTTAATAACCTTTGGCTACTCCTATGGCTATTGAGAGCCTCTGTTTGAATTCTAGCCTTGTCACAGAATCTTTTCCGGTATCTGCAAAAGAGCAAATGCCCTTACAGTCCATACAGATGAATTATTACTTGTTTCAGGCAAGCTGAGCATTACCATATAGATGGCCACGAACGCTTCCATTTGGCAAGTATTCAAACACTAGCATTTGCAGACCACCTTCCTGACAGTAACCAATAAGAGTAACAAGGTTGCGGTGATAGATCTCTGATAGTTTCTTGACCTGCTTGGTTGACGAAGAAGTATTATAAACACTAATTTGAAGTAAAACAGATTAAATTATTGTGGTCAAGTTAGCCAAAAAAAAATTAATCAAGAATAGCAGCAGCAGCATATTGAAGCGAAGGCCATATAAATAATTGATGATAGAATCCAGGTGAAACAGCAAGTAAAAATTGGTTTGTATCCATCTTGACCTTAGTTTGATATTGAAAAGGAAAAGATAGCAAGTTCTATATAGCAAAGGTTAATATAGAAAGTGCAAGTTATTATTCTGTCATATAGGTCCTTCACCAGTCAATCTTTGCAATTAACAATAAAGATCTAAAATTCATATTATTAAATGATTTTGTCTCCTACCATATGCTCAAATTACTGTATAGGTTATAGAATACTTCCATTTAGTTGCTCATACATTGGAATGGTTATTACTATATCCTACTTGGTATCCAATTCGCATTCCACCACTTGTACCTATCACCTTAATATGATGTTGCAAACTCACAATGGTGTTTAAACCTTTCTTTAATTTGTATGTCAGTGTCCTCGATTAGGGAGCCTAGCAAAGTCCTCAAATCTCAATTCTACATGTCCCAAAATGAATCATGAAACAAGGGAGGTAATAAGAAAAGGAAAGTAGAGTAAAAGAATGAGATTTGAATGACCAAAAGCTTTACTTTATTTCCATATATTAGCACTTTACCTCTTCGACGAACTCCTGCCTTGCAGCACCTAAACGTCTTTTGATCGCTACAATGGTACCATCTAGAAGCAAGCCCTTGTACACCAGCCCAAAACTACCAGCACCGACCAGATTGGACTCACTAAAGTTCTTAGTCGCTTGTTCTAACTCTTCGAGCATAAATTGCTTAGTTCCTTGATGGCGTTCACCTATGGGGCCACAACCGACTGATGAAATCCGATCTCCTCTATTCCATTCCACTGCCAATTTTGGATTACAAAATAGAAGCCTATACATCAGGAAGTGCAACACAAGCATTCCAAGTATGCAAAGAAAACATTCAAGAATTCATACCTAGAGTAGATGGGTCTGATGAACCAGTCTCAGAATTTTTATTTGAGAAGGTCCTACAATGCAACACATAATACCACAGAAATCCAAAAATGATCAATAACAATGCAAGACCACCTGTAGTGATTCCGGCTAGGGCTGCAGATGACCACGACATCTGGTAGAGACTTGACTCGCTCCGAATGACTGGCACATTGAATCTGGAAAGCGAGAAGAAGACAGTGCTGAGAAACTAATGCCACCAATTAATGATTCAATTAAATGAACACTCCAAACATAAGGAGTGTAACTCCTATAGTGCATGAATAGTATTCTGAACAACTCATCACAAAGTCCTGCTGCTGAAGGTAACATTCAAAGCTCATAAAGATAAGAATCTGGATGCTCCTCCTACCTCCAGAGATGGTACTGGCTCCAATGTCACTTCCACAAATAATAGTAAGCAAAGTTTGGATGCCAATGCAGCAAAATTACCTCCGAGCTGCTCAGCTACAAAGCCGAGTACTACTCAGAGAACCTAGCTGGCATCACCTAAAGATCGACTAAAGGAAAAGGACCTTGTACAAATGCTCATCGCCACAATTTAAAGATGGCGAAAAAGAGCTACATTATCAACTTCCAGCATCCCACTGCCCTATCCACTGATCCGCAACTCAGTTGTGACAAAAACAACTCAGTCACATCTCATTCAGCAACATCTCGTAACCTTCCCCATGGAAGAACAACTCAAATGTGCAGAACACGCTAGAGAATCTCAGACTGCATCCACACATGATAAAGAAAGAATCAAACCGACAGATACCGTCCTACACCGTCGGCGACCGCAGCCTCTTGGAACTGATTAAACAGTAACCACTAGGGATCACTTGAGTGTCCTCAGTGGGTCTTAAAGCAGTAAGGAGAAGCAATCAATGAAAGGAGGAGACCAAAGACACAGATGGGTAACTTGGTACCCCACATGGCAAATGGATCCCTGCAATCTTTTATCAAAGGTAATTGTTTTGTGTATTGGTTTGCCTCCCATGTGTGTTTAACATACACCAGCCTGTGGAATCTACCAATCCAGAACAGGTAATGGAAGTGTGGAGGGATAATATATATAAATATATGTATACCTCTATGTATAAATATCTCTATGTATGTGGGCCAATTTACCAACTGTAAAATGTGGGGATTTTACCAGCAAGAAGTGGACAGTGAGAGAGGCAGTGCCTTTTGATTAGATCAGAGCAGGAATGGCCATTATGGGCACAGGGGATTTGCGAAAGGTGGTACCCAAATCTCTCAATCTCAGGATCTCCCTCCCCCACAAGCATGATTTCCACCCTGCCATTTCCCATGGCCTCCTGGAGGAAGAAATGGATCCCCTTTCTAGTACCAAACAGTGAGATCCTATAGCCATTGAGATGATGGGTAGGGAGGGTTGTGGGGGAGCTGGAGCAACCAAAGCAACCTTCCTTCTCCCATGTCCTGACTGGGACACACACACACACACACTCACTCACACTCACTCACACACAACGAAAACAGTCTTTGGTTTTCTCACAGTAAGGTTAAGGGGAGGTTGGCCATCCTGCTTCTTGCCATTTGGGCAATCAATTCTGGACTTCTGGTGTGGAGTCTCCCTCTCCACACCCTTCTTGGGGCCTTTGGACAAGTGATCCTATTGGAATGGGAGTGGCTGGGACCCAGAATTGTAGTCCTTCTGGCTGTCTTTTGCTGTTGCTGTCCTTACTATTATATGTTAGTGATTTTGGTTTAGTCTCTGTTACATGGGCTGGGGATAGGCTGGAAAGCCTAGTATAGTGGAATTGTCATGTAGTGGATGTATACAATGCAGAGAGAGAGTGGGCCAAAAAAGGGGACAAGCTGAGGCTTTTGGCTTTGGAAAAACTTTTGAAGACTTTAAACTGGAAAGTGAACCTGGTCATGTTATACTTTGTCTCTTAGACCAAGTTGCTGGACTTCAAGCTATTAAATTATTTACTTTCTCTAGTGGAGGAAGTTTAATATCACATGACTAACTCTAACACCTTGAGAAGTTATTTTTAATATCACATGACTAACTCGAACACCTTGAGAAGTTTTTTTTTCAAAAAAAAAAAAACATAGTGAGTATTATATTATACAGAAAGCCTTTCACTTGAATTGAATAATAGACTAGAAACTCAGACCTCAAATAGAGGAAAACGAATTAGATTTCTTCTTCTTCTTCTTTTTAAATATCAGAACATGCGAACTAATTGTCCTCAGTTATGCATCAGAAGTCAGTTTTCTGGTGACTAGTTCAGAGATTGCAAAGTTTGTATATATATATATATATATATATATATATAAATACTTAGGCCTATAGCAAGAAAGGCTGTCAGCATTCGTGATCTCAGACTTTGCTCAACGAATCAAACCTGAGTAATGCTATGTCCACAGATAATTTACAAATATTTTACCAACTATCGCTGTGAACAGACAAGATTTCCTATCATCCACGTGTAAAGTGATTGTCGAGTTAATCTTAAAACCTGCAACAAGTTTGAGAACTAAAGCACCTGTCATCCACCGTCACGTCGAGTGTACTAAATCTTAGATTTCCTCATCGATAGATTTTTTATGAACGGAATCTACTTGGCTTTTGTTAGATTTTTCACATCAGCAGTAATAAACCTTCGTTTCTTTTGAAGGCCGAGCTCAGATTCGGAAGTACATGGGATCAACCCTACAAGATGTCAAGTTGACCAAACAAAGTAAAGAAACTTAAAAAAATAAAAAAAAAAAGAAGAAGAAGAGAAACATGAAGTATGTCCAGTGTAAGAATCCAATGACTGCCACACTACAAACACTCACGAGACAATGCCAAATTACAGCCTGTGATTAGAGCCAAGAGTTACCACATAAAGCCTTTTCCAGGTCATGCCAAAGAAAAATTCAGAAGAAAAATTTCCTCCATATAACATCAAGTAGGATTCAGAGAGCAAATGGGGATCAAGTTTCTGACTTAGCTTACAATATGGAGTACATTGAGCAGGGTACTACTTACTATATGTCATATTAGATCTGAGTCCATCATAGCAGTGAGATGAAACAAAGTAGAGATGAGTTGGAGGGGGCCTGCTACCAAACAAAGTGTGCAGTCCAAATCAGAACCATATCTTTCTTTTGGAATGGGCAGGCCACAGCACATGGTATATACAGTTGATGGTCCTTAAGACTGCAATCCATCAGATCTGATAAAAGTTTCTACGATTTCTGCGCTGCCTTCCCTCCTCCATAAGCCTTCAATCAGTTTTCAATCAGGTATCAGCAATGTATCATACGGTAACAGACAATAATTAAGCAGTGTTGCAGATGCTACTGTTCAACAAAGCTGAAAACTGCTCTTGTTGATAATGTAGTCAGTAGTGAACTGCTGATACTACAACCATTTCTCTACCTTTCGTACAGAATATAAGCAAAAACTACAGGTTATAGAAACTTGGTTATCCAAGAATGCATAAAATCCTATTTTCACTGCATATAATGCGAGCTTGAGAACTCTTTCAAATTCTTTGCATGTTCTCATCAGTACAAGAATAAGCAGTTGCAGAAAACTAACCTAGTAATGGACAACAAAAAAGACTAATTATTGCATGAACAATTGGTGAAGCTGGATCGATTGTTGATTGCATGTTACATTGCCCTCCAAGCCTGCATGTAGCCAGATCTTCGTAGCACCAACTGCTGATTTGCTGGTATCAGTGACCATTATCTCTCACAGGGTTGAGTACATAATGTTAGTTTCATATAAAAATCTTCAACTGTTAAATTTCAAAAAGCAAGCAGCTAGGTATTGTAATGCAGCAAGAATAGCTCAATATTAATGCATGCGAGTGATCACAACTTGTATGCCAGCAAGCTCAAAAGATCCAAACATTACATTCAAAATTCACAATGAATGGAATAGAAAAGGGCTTTACATACTCAAAGCCCAGTGCAATAGAAGAAGAGGGCCAAATGAAAAATAGCATCACTATTTATAAAGACGATGAGACCATCCTTCAAAATCCTGTGTATAAGGCATTCATTGAAGAACGCATCCAGATCAGTATTGCACCGACTCTTTAATAAAAGACGTGTGGCTCAAGTTCTCCTAACTTGTCTTTCATAACTCTAGCTATTCTCCATAAATAAGCTTGTGTTATCCAAGTACAGAATCTGATACACCCCATTTGTAGGGGCAGCTCTGCCCTCTGTTGTGCAGCCTATTGTTTCCTTCAAGTTTACAATGATCAACAACAAAAAGAAGAATAAAGGATAAAAAGGAAACAAAGAAGACCCATTTGTCCACCATAATGTTTATGTTCGTGATGAAACCATCATGCATTCAGGATTCTCCACCCATATCCGTAATAGTAGTATGATTGTTCACCAAGGATATTTAACATTCATCACAATAAATCAAACTACACATGTACGATCAGACAAGCAGTCATCAACAAATTATGATCAATATTTACCATCAAAACAAAAATGTCATTATTAGAAAGATCATTCTTTTCTCTTATTACAAAATGCAAAATCTGCTGGCATCAATAAGCAGACTTTGCTGGCATCAACAAATTATGAGAATGTCCATCCGTCATCCTCTTTATGTCATCCAAAAACATTATGACACGAATACCAAGAAAACCAAAACAAGGATTCACAAGATTGAAAGGGGAGCAAATGAGTCATTTTTCACTTCATTATCTCTCAATATACAGACGATAATGCGAGGTGAGCCTTGAGAAACATGGAGGTGATATTTATACTATAGTAAAGTAAAGGATAGTATCTTTAGCCAAGATCAAAAGAAGATCTCTTTGAAAATCCATATACTTGCCAGTAGACTGAGAAGACAAGTAAAAAAGTGGTCAACTTTGTCTTAGATACGATAATCAAAGCTGGTACCAGAGCATATGTAATTCTTTGCAGTTTGCAACAGCTCCATTCTCTTTATCTTCAGGCTTTCATTGGCTAAACCACTTTTCCGTACTTTGGCATGGCTCCATTCCAAGGGGCTGAAAGCAACAACTTGCGAGCAATTATTCTTCTTTGCATTCACAGGATTGGATTCTTTTATTTCAGCAACTGTTTTATGCATATTCTGCCAAATACATTCAGTTAAACGCTTTCATATCAAGACTGAGATCAAAACATAGACTATATGACAGAAAACCTATCTAATGAGAAAATATATTTTAATTCAGCGAGAGAAGTATTACATTGTTCAGAGATTATGAGGTTGTAACAAATTCTGAGTGTATATTGTCTGCTTGATGCATCACAGCTACACTGTGTCCTACTGTCCTTTCATACAAAACAACGAGGTAAAGCTTGTGCACTGCCAAGTCGGCAGTTTGTTCATATCCCAAAAATCTGCAAGACTGAAGAAACATCAGTAAAGACTAAAATTTCTATTTGAAAACAGGAAGACATAAATATAACTATATA
Source organism: Typha latifolia (assembly GCF_019914945.1). Classification (NCBI taxonomy): domain Eukaryota; kingdom Viridiplantae; phylum Streptophyta; class Magnoliopsida; order Poales; family Typhaceae; genus Typha; species Typha latifolia. Next base: position 17,488,894 of record NC_133087.1, on the reverse strand, counting down.
CACGCAAACATAATACAAGAATAGTTTATAAGGAATTGGTAATATGCTTGCTTATGCAATGACTTTGAGAACTTAGGATTTTTTAAGAGACAGGAAGAGTTATCCTACACTATATCTCTAGGACCCAATTATAAAAGCTCAACTCATGAAATATGTTCAGAATAGGTTGATAGCAAAACGTAATAAAACTATACCAAGATTCATTTTTTTTCTGATATTTTTGTTACAATATGCTAGAGAAGTATACCCCTTATGAAATGTTACCATGTTCGTCAAGATGCGAACTCCGAGACCGAGATAGAAGCATGACCTATTGAAGTTGCTAGATTACCTCCTAAGAGATTTTAAATGAATGATCTCAGACTTAATTAAGAAGTATTAATTTATGAAAGAAGTAACATCACAAATATTTCACATTATTGATCAATTGACAGCAAAAAAGGGCATGATCCATACATAGAAAAATGATCCAATCCACCATTACTTAAAATCTAAGTTAAATCCTAATAGTTTCCTCACTCTCTCTCTCTCTCTCTCTCTCTCTCTCTCTCTCTAGTCAAATCGAAAGACAATCAGCTAGCCACTATCCACCGGCAAAAGTTTCACCTTTTCTAAAGAAGACATCAAACACGTAAAAAGAAAGTACCATTATCTAATAACGCATGCAAATGTGAAGAAGAGAGATACCTTTCGGGGGCTAAAGGCAATAGTGCGAGATGGATCGGGAACAGGGGAAGCGGATCCGGGTATATACGGCGACGTCGGATCGTCGGGGAGAGAGGAGAGGCATCGGAGCCAGTGGGAGCAGAGTGCGGAAGGATCGGGCGCGAGCTAGAGTTAGGGTTAGGATTTTGTATCGTGTCAAGAGACGGGCAGCCATGGACGTCGATCGAGATTTCTCGGCGCAGAGAGATGAGAGGAGGGAGGAAGACAAAGGCATGGAAGAGCATTATAAATGGGCCCAGTTTTGTTCATTTGGGCCTTCTCAAACGATAAGTGGGCTCATTGGGCTAACATGAATAAAGTTCTTGGGATTTTTCGTTTCACACCCTAGAGGCCTAAATGTTATATGTTTTCTTTCTGTTTACACCCTATCTATTGGACTTTCAAAAGCCACCCGTAGTTTCTGTGATTTGATGAAATTGGAAAAGGATAGGATGTAAGTCGGAATAAAAATATACTGTAGGGTGCGAAATAAAAATATCCATTTACTTTTAACTTATTCGACAGTCAAGAGTATCATGCGACCGGACTTTTTTATTATTATTATTCTTTTCTTGACTTATTTGCCTAACAACTTTGCGTGGATAATGTACACGGTGCACCTCCTGCTCCAAGTTGTGTGTTAAAATCTCAGTTATTTCCTTTTAACAACACAAATCTTAAAAGCATGGGATGCGAAGAGGTTGTCATCTTTCCAACACAACGAATGCGAACCTTAGGAAGTAAACAAACTTAGTATCCTTTAGAAACCGATGGCGCCGGCGAAGACGCCGTCGAAGGCGGCCAGGCGATCGTAGAAACCAGTCGGCTCTTCAAATGACCACCGCAATAAATCGGCTTGTTGACCACCGACTCGCAATCTAGTGCCGACCTTTGCCTTTTCTTTCCCACGATGCAGTTCCCCCAGTCCTCAAACTCTACTCTGGACCTCGCCTTGCATCCCGGCTCCTCGCCGTTGAAGTAGTTATAAGCCAGCGAGAAGTTCAGGAGGTTTTTAAGCAGACACACGCTCTCCGGCACGAGTCCGGTGAACTCGTTGTTGTCAAGGTTGAGCCGCTCTACCTTCAGTAGTCCTTCCAAGCTCTTGGGCAGTCCGCCGACCAAGGAGTTGAGGCTAACGTCAAGAACTGTGGCTCTTTTTAGCGATCCGATCTCACGTGGCAAGCATCCAGTGAAGCTATTGTTGGATAGTATGATCTCCTTCAAGGTGTTTTCCATCTTTCCGATGGCGCATGGAATGTCGCCCTCGAGGAGGTTGTTGGCTAAAACCACCACCGACGCCGGCGAGTTGCCGAAGTTTCTCGGGAGGCAGGAGGAGAAGCGGTTGTTGTTTAGAAACAGCGCGTCGAGGTCTTTTTCAAAGAGCTCCTGCGGCAGCGGCCCCTCGAAGTGGTTGAATCGGAGGTCGAGGTATTTGAGAGAAGGCAAGGCTAGCACGGCGGTAGGGAACTGGCCGGTTAAGTGGTTGTTGCTGACGTCGAGCTCGTGGAGGAGCGTGAGATTGGAGATGGTCTTCGGGAGGGCGTTGGCGAAGCGGTTGGAGTTGAGGTGGAGGATGGATAGGTCGGTGAGGAGCCCGAGCTCAACGGGGAGGCAGCCGTCGAGGTCAGCGCCGTTGAGGTCGACGCCGGCCACTGTCTGGACCAAAGGGTCGTCGAGAGACGGGGCGCAGAAGACGCCGTTGTAGGAACAGACATCGGGGCCGACCCAGTTTCCAGTGAAGTTACCGGGGTCGGAGATGATGGCGCGCTTCCACGCCACGAGGGCGACGTAGGCTTGCTTGAGGCGAGGGTTGTTGTATTTGGAATATTGGCCGAGGTGGAAGTGGAAGGGTAAGTGGTCGAAGGTTAGGAGGCGGCGGCCGGGTGAAAATGTGACCTCCGCCGCGTCAGAGGAGAGTAGGAGAAAGAAGAAGAAGAAGAAGGTCTCCATGGTGCACTTTGGTACAGCCATGGAGGAGGAGGAGGGTAGAGATGAGGAAAAGGAGAGAGGATTTATTTATTTGAGAAAGCAAGGCTGACATGGGTGGCGGTGCTTGTTTCTTGGTCAGTTATCTACTCGGCTTCGGTTATGTCAGTTAATCTCGGTGGGTACTTGAGAGACAGGAGTGTTTAAAATTAGGAAAAAGAACAATCAAATAGTAATCTACAGATAGGAAGGGAACCATGTCGACCAAATACTTAGATATCCTGGTTTTCAAATTTAAAACTAATTTTCTAATTTAATTAACAATCACTGCCTTTCTGAGTTAATTCAATTATTCTTCATACGTATATAATTGTAGCATTAAAACTTTCACTGTGGAGGTTTTATTAAAGTGGTTAAATTTATTATTGCAAGAAACTATAAGCTATGCTCATCCAGAGAACAATCCTCTGGAGCAAACCACACCTTGGATCTCACGACATCAAACGAGAACCGAGTATTGTACTGCTGAGACGCCCCAAGAATGGAGAAACTGGTCGGTCGGAACATGGCGAAGCCGAAGAACCCCCTCGCTTGGTTGACGCAGAACACTTCGTTCCGTCGAATCAACATGTCGGCCGACAACAAGTGCAGCTAGCGCATGAACGGCAACAAACTCTGGTAATTATTCTGCGTAAGGTAACACAAATTAAACGCTGATCCAGAATCGTCTCCATTTATCTCCGTGAAACCCAACACTTCGAAGTAGTTCTTCAACACCGTCACGATGGAGTCAAACGACGTTGCGGCGCCGGCGCGAGCATTACTATGTCGTCGTGCGCCGACCCGAGGGGGAATAAGCAGTACGAGAAGCGGCCTCGCACGGCGGTCGAGAGCTGCATGATGAGCGAGGTCGGCAGGAGGCGGCTCATCCCGAGAATCCTCGCCGCATCCAAAGAGGAAGTTATCGAGGTGTGCGAACTGCGAGGGTTGGCCGTTATTGAAGCTAAATGTTGCCATTACTAGAAACGCGGCAGTGCAGGTGACATCTCCGTATTTGATTCGAAAAGCGCAGTACTGCCCGTTGACGCACAGGACGGTCGCATGGGACGTAGGCGCAGGAAGGCGATTCCAGAGGATTAAAGAGTGGAATGGACTGGCCGAAGCTTGGATCGCATGGGACGCATTGGGTCCACGTCAGGCTACTGCCGGTGTCGAGTTCGAGGAGGTACGTCTGTTGCCCGCCGCCGGTGCTGATTGCCACTGCCACTGCCACCATATAAATTAGGGACTTTTGCAGCACCGGGTTCGGACGACGTAGACGGAGGAGTTTTTATTTTTATTTTTATTTTTATTTTTAAGAAAAGTACGTTCGGTATCCGATGGGATATCCTCTGTATCCCTATACAAAATTATACTTAAAGAGTTGGGGATTTAGTCAACCCAGACAGCTGAAAAGTCCTGATCTCTGCCTCTATATCCCTATACAAAATTATACTTAAAGAGTTGGGAATCGGGTCAATCCAGACAGCTGAAAAGTCCAGATCTTGGTCTAAATAATTTACGCAGAAATTTTAATTTTTTTTAAAAAAATTATGAAATATTAGAATAAATAAATATATATAAGTTGTTGATTGCATAGCCGTTGAATTGAAAAATAATTTATATAAAAAATTATAAATATTTTAAAAAATATAAAATTTTTATAAAATGTATAATTTATAAATATTAATTAGTAATTTTTAAATACAATTAATATCGTATTTAAGTTTTGGAATGAATTAGCCGTGTAAAACTAAAGCAGAGTTGCAGTGTTGTTGAGATTTCACTCTTAAGTCTTAAACTGGGCCCAAATTTTAAGCCCCTCTTTCGTTACAACAAAAAGTGCGACTCCATCGTCAAAGATCCCAAAAAGGGAGAAAGGAATGGAGGCTCCGACCTCTGGATCGGCGCTGAGCTTGAATCGACTTCCTGATGACGTCGCCCTAACCGTCGTCTCTTATCTCGAGGTGTTTCTCTCTCTCCCCTCTAATTTCTTCCTTCTCCTCTAATCTTCACGTATTTCGTTGTTGATTCCGTTGATTTTGGTTCGGAAAGAGAAGGTCTGTGATGTGTGCTCATTGGGGAGTTGTTCCAAGTTCTGGCGTTATCTCTGCGCCTCCAATAGCATCTGGGCTGAGCTCTACAAGAGGAGGTGGCCGGCGTTGGCTGTGGCTTCTGGAAGTTTGTCGAATCCGGCAGGTAATAGTTTGATCCAAGTCGTTGGAGGTGGACGAGGAGAGTGTTCTGCAGAAGCTGAGGCTTCTTCTTTGGTGCCCACGGAGGTCGGTAGAGATGAAAAAACCATTTCACCTTTCGTGTCATTTTAGGCACCTTCTTTTCTGAGTGATTATATTCCAAATACAAGTCAATTCGTAATTTTCACATGCAAATTATATCTGGAAAGCATGAAACTGTAGATCACTTCTTGAGTCATAGAAGGATGATTACGCCAATAGCAAGGATTGGGTTGTAGTATTATACAAATTTATTTTTTTCTTTCTTCATTGCTAGTTCTCTTGATGCTAAGATATGAAAATTCATTCTTCCTCTTATTGTAGGGATGGAAGGCCTTCTATATTAATAAGCATAGGACATTGGCTGCTGCTGTTTCAAGTGTAGTTGCATATGTGAATGGCTGCTCACAAAATGAATCACTTGAAGTTGGATATTATTTGAAGGCACTTGGTGATCTGGGCTTGATCAAACTTGGATTCAGAGATGTTCAGTTCCTTCTGTTTTCAAGAAGGCTTAATGTGCTGCTGAATCTGATTGGATTGCATTACTCCATTGTTTGTCTTGGAATACCGGTAAGTGATGATATTTCTGTTGTTGGCTGGCTATTCTTTTTGTATTTGTAGTTTTGTACTCATTTGGCTGGAGTTTTATTTTATATTTCATATGTTTGTAGACCTGCAGGAAATTCCAGTACTTAGAACTTCAAAATGATGCCAAGTATTATTTTCCTTTGTACTTTGCTGGGACTATGTTTTCTTGATTAATGTCCAACTCTCTAATTAAGCTTGTGCTACGTCTAACTTTATATCTGTTCTGTAAATAAAACATTTCACTTAATTTGTGAAGTTGCCTAGTCGAAGAACTAGGAAAAACCATCAAATATTCCTAGACTCCTTCTTGATTGCCTTGAGAGACAAAACAATGGTATTAATTCTATTCTCTTAAAAAACTATAAGCAACACAATTGATCTTTTTCACCAAATTAGTAATTAAAAGTTCATCTTTTTCCTGTAGATGTTAAAATTTAATCAAAAAGATGCAAACAAACAACATATTAACTAATGATAAAAAGGAAGAATTAGTATTCTGAGAGCAACTAAATACAATCATAGAAACAAATTGTGAGTCATAACTCATTCTTACATACTTGGCCTCAAATTTATGATTTCCCTGTTAGGATAGGAAGCTAATATGGTGCAGTTACAGGCTATGTAATTTGTATTGAGCATGTGATGCTTATTGCCTAGTCAAGACTTTAGAGAGAAGTAGATAACAGACATTTACCCTGCTACCTTAGCCCTTTTGCCAAATTGACTCTATTGACGACCTTTGATGGACAATCAAATTGTGGTGCAGTCGTTACAACATCAATGTATCTTTTATGATGTGTGGGATTATCATGCCTCTGAATTAATTGGAATCATATCAAATTCTATTGTTTCAGTTTTCACTTGTTGGCATTGATGTGGCAACTCTATGATCGCCTCTCGTGGGCTACTTAGTTTTTCTTTAGTTGATTGGCATATTGCCTGTTACAACTGCTGTTACTGGAACATCATTCTGAAGCTCTATGTGCTTACTGCTGCAGCCTAATGATGTAAGGAGGGCCCTTTTAAGCTGCCAAGTATCAGAAAGGCAAGTTTCCATAAGTTGGTTTAAGCTTGGCAGGTGGTTCTATGGTTTCCGCCTGCCCGACGAGCACCATTCTCGCAAAGTTTCATTAGGTGAGCTCACCATGGCCGAGGAGGAAGAACTTCTAGCAGTGCTCAATCGAGGGGCTCTTCATGAAGTATTACGAGTTCAAATTGCACCAGTGACACCTAGCACCAAATGGCTGTAAATCGTGCCGATTGAGATCAAAATGGATCTAAGCAGTTATAATTTATGTTGTACATTATATACATATCTATATCTATGTGGCTGCTGTGTTTTGGTCAATGGATTTTCATGCCATCTTCCTGTACAGTATCTTCTGGATTATATATGTGATTAATAGCAAGCTGCTGCTTCTGGAAATTGTTCTTTCAAAATGTGATGCAAAAACAGATTTTTTCTGATTAATTATTTATTAGTTGTGATTTCATTGAAAGATAATAGCATAGATGGACAGTCTATAAGGATCATTCAGGTGCTTGGTACTCTATAAATTTGAGCTTTACAATCCAAAAAATTATTGTACTTTTATGTTAAGCCCTTTATAAATTTATTCAAGTTAATCGTTAATCTTAAACTTAACATTATTTAGATAATGTTGCAAATAATGTCCTATATTTTGATTATATTGTAAGTAAAGCTCTATCCTTTTTATTTATTTATAAATAGAGTCTCCTATTTACTTTGACTTTTAAGTTTAATAGCACTCGATCGAATGTAAAAGAAAATAGATCATTTCGCCCATTGTTCAAGCTTGGATTGAAAGTTTGAAACTAGTTTCAAGTCTAACTTAAAATATAAAGCTTGAATTGATTGGATTCAATTCGAACCTATTTCAAGCTCAAGCCGAGCACGATCCCATTTCGATGAATCAAAGTCAAATTAAACTTAACTTAAATCTATTCTAAACTAAGCTTGAATTGAATATTGAATGTCTACACTTAATATAATTAAATCAAAATATATAACTCAATTCAAATGTATTTATAACATATATAAATCAAGCAAGCCTATCACGAAGTTGACTCGAAGTTGACTTGAAGGCCTAATTTGGTAAGTTAACCCGATGATCCGATAAAAATTATGTCTACCAATGGCAGGGCATAACTCGGTTTTTATTTTTATTTTAGCAAATAAAGGCTCTATTTGTAGATAATAGTAAGAAAGAACTTTATTTTCAATATAATCACAATGTAGGGTGTTATTTATAATTTTCTCTATCGTCCTCGGCCCGGCCCAATACCGTGCTAGTAGCCTGGCCCATATATGGTTATAAATCCTACGGCTCACATTATCTGATTTCTATACCAACGGTGTGATTCTCCTCTGCCGCAACCCTCTTCTACTTCTTAAAACCCCAACCCTTCCCCTCCTCGGTCCTTCCTTCCTCTCTTGCATTGCTGCTGCGCTAAAACCCATCATCTAGTGGAAGGTAAGCGTACCTCCCTCTTCTTCCCCTAGAAACCTCGACCTCCTCCGCCGCCAACTGAAACCCTAACCCCGATCTCTTCTTCTGGTTCTCCCTCCTCTTCCCGTCTTCTCTATCCTCGACACGCTTCCGATCCTTAAACCCTAAACCCTAGAGACTTACATCTGTTAGTGTGAACGTTAAGGTGCATACTTGTGTGCCTTTTTGTTCGTTTCTTTCGTGGATATCGCTTATTGGATCTCTAATCGCCTTGTACGATTCGATGGTGGTTTCGTAATTTTTTTTATGCTTCGGGAAATATATATATGATTGAGTGTTTGCGCTTGGTTTGGTACGTGATTTAGGTGCTTGTGCTTTAGTAGAGAGATGCTGGTGTTGTTTGAAACGCCGGCGGGCTTTGCCCTGTTTAAAGTATTAGATGAAGGGAAGCTTGACAAAATTGAGGTGATTGTTTGTTTGCTTGTTCTTTTGTTTTTTCCTTTTAATCTGTTAAAAGTTTGGGCATTTTAATCTTTTCTGCGCTAAGTTTTCCTTGAACTATTTCAGGATCTGTGGAAGGATTTTGCGACATCAGAATCAGCTAGAAAGGTAACTTGACACAAAGATATGTATGTCTTAATGATGGCTCGACATTGCAATTTCTCCTCTTTCCTGTCAAAGTGGTAGTTTTTAAGGTTTACCAGTTACCAGGATGCAAGTCTTTGAGTTGGCAGTGGGCATGTGGATTTTGTTTATGAAATTATTGCTTGATCAGTTTGCTATATGAGTGTATGTAAATAGTTCTTTTCTCATTGCTGCGGTAATTGTTCTAGCTGCACGATAAATCAAGTTTGCCTATTAGAATGTGATCTGTATGGGTTCATTGCTTGTCTTAGGGCATGAGCCTATGCATGGTGTTTCTTAGCTCGGGGTATTTTACTAATTTACTTATCTATAGGTTTACAGCTTGCATTTGCCATATACTTCTTTTCTTTAACATCCAAAATCATTCGGTAATTAGTATTGTTCCTTGCTCATTTCTTTTATCCGGCATTTATTGATTTGCTTTTGTACTAAAAAAATTGCATTACGTCAGGTGGTTAAGCTCAAAGCTTTCAATAAATTTGAGAACACTTCTGAAGCTCTCTCTGCTGCAACCTTGTTGATAGACGGCAAGCCCAGCAAGGGTCTCCGCAAGTTTTTACGTGCTCACTGTGATGGTGAAACATTGGCAGTTGCTGATACCAAACTTGGCAATGCAATCAAAGAAAAGCTGGTCAGATATTTGCTTTGCATCGTCTTTATACTTGATAAGCACAGAATCTTTATTTTACATCTTTCCAATGTTCTTGCAGAAAATTGACTGCCTTCATAATGATGCCACCGTCGAGCTGATGAGGGGACTGAGGAGCCAACTGACTGAACTAATAGCTGGACTAGCTGTGCAAGATTTAGCTCCTATGAGCTTGGGCTTATCACATAGCTTATCTAGGTATAAGCTGAAGTTTAGTCCGGATAAGGTGAATCTTCTTTTCCTTACGCTTTCTGGAAAGAATTGCTTTGATTATTTCTTCTTTTAAATAGTTTATTCTCCTGCTCTCAAGCAAAGTACTTATAAGGGGAACTCCTCCTTCACTTCTGTAGGTTGATACAATGATAATTCAAGCCATTGGCTTGTTGGATGATCTTGACAAGGAGCTCAACACTTATGCTATGAGAGTTCGTGAATGGTATGGTTGGCATTTTCCAGAGCTTGCTAAAATTATACAGGACAATATTCAGTATGCGAAGACAGTGAAGCTGATGGGGAATCGTGTGAATGCAGTCAATCTTGATTTCTCTGAGGCAAATCACCAGTACCCTACTTCATGACTACAAATGGGGTATGTCTGATATGTGCACTAATATATCATCTTCTTTCTGCAACAGATATTGGCAGAAGAGGCTGAAGCAGAGCTGAAGGAGGCCGCATTGATATCAATGGGGACGGAAGTTAGTGATCTTGACTTGGCAAATATTAGAGAACTGTGTGACCAAGTCATAGCTCTTTCAGAGTATAGAGCTCAGTTGTATGATTATTTGAGAAACAGAATGAATACTATTGCACCAAATTTGACTGCTCTTGTTGGGGAGCTTGTTGGAGCACGTCTTATTGCTCATGGTGGTAGTTTATTGAATTTGGCAAAACAACCTGGGAGCACAATTCAGATTCTTGGTGCAGAGAAGGTATGTTCAGATTTTACTTCTTTAGCCTTTTCCGCTCTTTGTTTTGTTTGTTGACTGTAGAGAGAACTACTAAGTGCATCACATACTTAGTATTATTGTCTGCCTTGTTTGTTGATCTGTAAATATCGTGTTCTTTGAATTTGCTATTCTTATACTACAATTTTTATATGGAGAATTATACTTAGTTTTAAAATATTATCTTTAATTCAAATCAGTTCCTTTTCAAACGTTCCATTTGACTGAACCATGAAATGTATGACATGCCTATCTTTGTAGATGCTAGTCGTATCATAGGCTGGTTCTTTGAAAGGTGGGCTTTATGTGCAGTACTTGTTGTCTTGTCATGGAATGGAACTACTCTTGATTCTAGTGGCAGAGCCTTATACAAACAAAGGGGGCATGATGGTCCCCCTTGACTCTTAAGAATGCACTATTAGTTTGCATCCAAGTTCTTTCACTTAGCACAAGTTTGATTTTAGTTTCTTCCTTTTCTAACAATAAGAGGTAGAAATATGAAAGCATAATATATATAAACTACTAACATCAAAGAATTTTTTTCCTTATCATAATAGTGATATCAAAACAATAATAAATTCATACTTGTCACTTCTTATTTTTAAAGTACATCGCTATGCTCCTTTACTTTAGTGATCTGCATTCAGGAAGGTTTTTCTTCTTGATGAAGAAGGCAACATAGTCAGTGCTTGACCTCTAAAATTTAAATTTTCATTAGGCAGCATTCACATGGATTTTGTCACACTCAGTTTTTGTTCTACATTTAAACTCTTTCTCAATTAATCAGTAGGATTCCTCTTTACGACTAAAAACCTTGCAGAAATTTTATATTGCCGGTGGCTGGTTCAGTTGGTAGGTTGCTACCATTTATGTTTAGGTTGAGCCTTTCTTGTATGTGCTAGAACGAAAGCTGGGGAGAGAACAGTATTCTATGGAGAGCTATTAGCTGAAGCTACTATGCTGATATATGGTTGAAGGAGATAAAAATACTGACTGATCAAATAACTACTAGGTTTTTTGCCTTGTCACATCTTTTTATTTCCATTACTTAATTCTAAAAGAAAAAAAAAGAAACCATATTGCAGATGTCATTCTCTATTTATTGTTGTGAAGCTGATAATTTATTTACATAAAAGGTGTTATATCTATTAAGTTGCTGTGCACACAACTTGCTTTTGCTTCTTTAGAAAACCACTGGGATCTTGAAATATTTTGATAATTAATGTGCAGGCCCTGTTCAGAGCTTTAAAGACAAAGCATGCTACGCCAAAATATGGTCTCATCTTCCATGCATCCCTAATTGGTCAGGCAGCCCCAAAATATAAGGGCAAGATATCTCGCTCGCTCGCCGCAAAGGCTGCACTTGCTATTCGCTATGACGCCCTTGGTGATGGTGAAGACAACTCTATTGGACTGGAAAATCGAGCAAAGGTAGCATATAAGCACAAATCTGCCATTATGTTGAATACATCTTGTCATTGCAATAAAGTAGAATTCATGTTTTTGACATGTGACATACTTGGACAGCTGGAGGCTCGTTTAAGGGTTCTTGAGGGTAGAGAATTGAGTCGATCTGCTGGCTCAACAAACGGCAAGCCCAAGATAGAGGCTTATGATAAAGACCGAAAGAAAGGTGCTGGTGCTTTGATAACCCCTGCAAAGGTATGCTTTAAGTTTTTTATGTAAGACATTTTTTCTTTTGTTGAAGCTAATATAGAACGCAAGTGTAGTTTGCATTAACTAACACATTCAAACATGACTAGAGATTTGCATGACCCTTTGATGTTGGATAGCTAATATCATATCTGGAGTAACCTCAAACTGTAGCCTGCCAAGGAGATTAGACTATCCTCAACCAGCCATTCAGCTTTTGTCTTGGCTACTTTTTCTTTTGTATGAACTTATCAATGATTTTGGATTGCTGCTAGTGTGAGAACCTCAGATTGGTTATTGAAACTGGTAGGATTGCATTGGTTATTCTTAAGGCGTATGTTAACAGTCCTTTGTTGAAAAAAAACTGAGGCTTTTAATATTGTGGTTATGGATAAAGATATGGAAAACTGAGGCTTGTGATTACTACTTTGTTTTGTAGACATACAATTCCTCGGCTGATTTGGTTCTTGCACAATCCATCGAGCCAGCAGAAAAGAAATCAGCTTATGAACAGGAAGGAGTGCATCCAAAAAAGAGGAAGCATGAGGATTCAACTGAAATGTCTCCTGGAGAGGCAGTTGACCGTACCACACAAGAAGATGGCAACCAAGAGGAGAAAAGGAAGAAGAAGAAAAAGAAGTCTGAGGCGGTCACCGACTTAGAGAACCAGGCTGAAGCCGAGGAACAGCAGAAAACGAAAAAGAAGAAGAAAGCTGAAGTTCAGAATAATGGGACAGAGAATCAAGATCAGGCTGCTGTTGCTAAAGATGAATTGGAGCCCAACACAGAAGAGAAGAAGAAAAAGAAGAGAAAACATGCCAAAGCAGAGGAGGATCATGATCTCCCGAAAAAGGAACAGGAAGCAGCTGAAACAGGGAAAAAGGAGAAGAAGAAGAAGAAAGATAAAAAAATCAACTTGTGATAGTAGGAAAAATTGAGATGTGATGCAGCGATTTTGGGTAATTCATGTCGCCTTGAGAAGAGGTCTTAAAAGTAACTTATTTGCTTTTCATTTGTCATCCTAGGATCAGTGTTGATGATAATTTTCGTTGATAGCTTTTGTTGTATCCAAGATATTAGAACTCAATTTTGCTACCTTATTTCCAAGAAGTTACCAAGACGAATTTCAGTAGATAAAATTTTCTAATTATTGATAAATTTGTCATACGTAGGTGGCGATTCCATGATTGCAATGAACTTGCATCTTTGTTGGAAGTCGACACCTTTGATGTTGTCGTGTCTACTGCCTCAGTTCTAATGTGAAGAAATATCCAGAACTGCGTTGATTTTTCTTTCATGCCTGTTAAAGTTTCATATGCAATGACTTTTGCTTGGGTTCTTGCCTCCTTTGAATTTTGGTAGAAGAAAGCAAAAGCAACAGGTCAACAGTTGCACATCTTAAGACCCAGAAACATACCATTAGACAATTGTGTCAATTTCTTGTTTTCAATTCCTAATAACAGCAGAGTATCCATCACTGACAACAACAGGATTTTATTGAAAAGAGAATTGCAAATGCCAAGTTTGGCCACATGAATGTGTGCTACAGATGAGTTGGAAGAAGGGAACCCAAACTGATCGATTCCCAGCTAAAGAATTGTAGCAGAGGCGGCTAGCTGGCTCAGCGGCTGAGAGGCTCAGCAGCAGGGGGGATAGAAGGTAACCACCCTCCGCCGCCGTGGTGGAGTGCAGAGGAGCATCAGCAGCAAAAGGACGACGACCGCCACGAGAATCCCCATGGGATTGAAGCCCTCATCATCAGATTCACTACTGCAACAAAGCTTTCCCATGAGAGAGACAGAGAGAGAAGCAAATTATAAGGCTTTTGGTGATGCCAATGAATTGAATGGAAAGATCTACAAGCAGTAATAGCGTTGAAGTTTTGCATCCTTAGCCATCAAGATGCTCCTTTTAGGCCAGTGGAGGTGGTGGTTAAAACATCACAATCCATCTTCTTGTCCTACTTCTTTTTTAATTTTTTTAATTATTGTCGTCTAGACTTGGAAGTTTACACACTGGTCAAGATCCAATAACAACCACTAGTAGACTGGATACAGCTATCAAGTTCAATTAAAGGACCAAATCTGAAAGCTTTTCCTCTTCCAGTTCGTTTGGTAAAAATTCTCTCGATTTCCATCTTCATAATCATGTAAGTACTCTGTTTCCTATCTGTCAAGCTGCTTGATTATTTCTCAAAATTGGAAATGACAATTTAGTTTGAAGGATTTGGGAGGTCTATGATTTCTTCTTGGGGCCTGTTTGTCCTTTTGTTGTCGATTTAAACAGCTGTGTCAATGACTCAATGCCAGTGTGGGCTCAATCATTTGTTAAATTAATGATCATTTTTCTTTAATTATAATAAAATATAGAGAAACTTTTAAATAATATCCCATGTTCTGAATAACACTCAATTTTTTTAAGAATTTAATAACCAAATCTCTCTACTTTGACTAAAATATTTTTGGGAAATTTCTTATATTTTCCTACACTCTTAAGCCATGCCCTGTTCTAGTCCATCCAATCAAATTAAAAATCTCTTTCTAAATTCAGTCAAAGTAAAAAGGAGAGATGAGATTATAATTAATCATCTCAGGTTGGAGGTAGTAGAAAAAGCAAAATGAATGGAGTAAACCATAAGATCCAGTTTTTATAATAATAAAAATGAAATATAGGGTGTAAATTATAAAATTCTCTCTCTCTGCATGTGGGACAAAAGCAAAGCCCCAAAAGCTCAGAGGCCGAATCTAACGCTTCCAAATCTCCATTGTCTTCTTCTCTTTCTTTTACTCATTCCACTCTCTCGAGTCAAACCCAAACCTGCTAAAGCAACTTACCTCCCTTCGTCTACCTCCGCCAATCGAGGAAGCACCAAAAGCGAGGCACCATTAGAGCCGTTTCGAGCTCCAAATCCAGGCCATGATTTGAGATGGGCTGCGTCCTCGGGAAGGAGAAGGAGAAGGAGAAGGAGAAGGGGAAGGAGCAGCGCCGCCGCCGCCGTGATACCGTCGTTGAGTTCCCTGTCTCGAATCCCGAGGAGGAGGACAAGGACGGGAAGCCGGATCCGCGGCTTGGGAATTTCGTCAAACATGTGAAGGGGGAGCAGATTGCCGCGGGGTGGCCGCCGTGGCTCGCCGCCGTGGCAGGTGAGGCCATCAGAGGGTGGATTCCTCGCCGTGCCGATAGCTTCGAGAAGCTTGATAAGGTGAATCCTTGTTAAATTCTGGTTATTGACTTATTTCCTCGTCTTGGTTTTGCTCAAGATTGAATTTTTTATGGGTTTTAGATTGGGCAAGGGACTTATAGCAATGTGTACAAGGCTAGAGATACGTTGAGCGGCAAAATTGTTGCTTTGAAGAAGGTCCGATTCGACAAGCTGGAGCCGGAGAGTTTGAATTTTATGGCGCGGGAGATTCTTATACTTCGGCAGCTGGATCACCCCAACGTGGTGAAATTAGAGGGGTTAGTCACTTCCAGGATGTCGTGCAGTTTGTATCTAGTGTTTGAGTATATGGAGCATGATCTTGCTGGTTTGGTTGCAAGTCCAGAAATCAAATTCACAGAGCCTCAGGTTAGATGGTTAATTATATTTGCAAGCATTTCTTGTTTCAATTTACATATTGGTGTTATAATGTGAGCAGGTGAAGTGCTACATGCACCAACTGTTGTCAGGTCTTGAGCATTGTCATGATCATGGAGTGCTTCACCGCGACATCAAGGGCTCAAATCTTCTCCTTGACAATTCTGGCCTGCTTAAGATTGCAGATTTTGGATTGGCTTCATTTTTTGACCCAAATCATAAGCAGCCGATGACTAGTCGGGTGGTCACTCTTTGGTATCGGCCTCCTGAGTTGCTTTTAGGAGCAACTCATTATGGGGTTGGTATTGATCTCTGGAGTGCAGGCTGCATTCTGGCAGAGCTGTTGGGTGGGAAGCCCGTTATGCCTGGACGCACCGAGGTATTCTATCAGTAATATCAATGTGTTTCAATTTCTTCTTCATGAATCCTGTATTGAGCCTTATTTGTATTGTGACTTAGGTCAAGTTTAGAATCAGGAAGTTATCCTTTGTAATTGGTCTACATCTCTAATTCCAAATTCCAATTCCACCGTCGTGTTCTCACTATAGAGGTCTTTTTAATCATAGAACTGCCTGATTCTTTGAAGGTATACTTCATGTTGTTATGTAGATAATTCAGACAAATCTACTTGATTGATTTCCTTCACTTCAAGTATGTAATATTAGCAGGTAATGATAGTAACTATGTTCGCATTTGCTAGGTGGAGCAGCTGCATAAAATTTTTAAATTATGCGGATCCCCTTCAGAAGAATACTGGAGGAAATCAAAGCTGCCACATGCCACAATATTTAAGCCCCAGCAGCCATACAAACGACGCATAGTGGAAACATTCAAGGACTTTTCACCTTCATCATTGCAGTTAATTGAAACTCTTCTTGCAATTGACCCAGCTGATCGTCAAACAGCTTCTGCTGCATTAAGAAGTGAAGTGAGTTCTTCTGGCACTTCAAGCATCTTGAACTGTACTGTACCCTGTTACTGCTTTAGTATAACAAGTTACATGGTGTAGTAAAACTCTGCTGAATAGCTCTCTAACAAGGGGTTATTACATAGTGTCTGTTAGTCTCTATTAGACTCTTGAGCATGAAACCACCTTTCTGTTATTCGTGTTGTGATTAATGTTGCGACTTGGAATTCTGATCCTCCTTGTATGACATATGAAGTAATACTTTGAAGCTTTAGAAGGGCTTAACTGTTGGAAAGCATAATATTTTAACTGCATGTAGAGCTTATATAAGTAATGAATCTTCCAGTTGATAGTCTGATGTTTGTTAATATTTTTCTAACTTTTTATAAGATAACCTGCATGACCTGCATGTCTCTTTCATCAATTGCAGTTCTTTACTACTAAACCTTATGCATGTGAACCATCAAGTCTGCCCCAATATCCTCCAAGCAAGGAGATGGATGCCAAACGAAGGGATGAAGAAGCAAGAAGGTTTTAATCTGTTGGTTTGTTAATTTCTTCAATTGCAAAGCTCAAAAATTATTTTGCCATTTTTTGGATCTCTCTTTTGTTCCTATTCAAAATCATTGAAGAAATGTCTAATCAGTTTGGTCAAAACTGAACAAAGTTTGTTTGAGTTGAACTATTTAGCTGGTCATATAGTTTTAGGGCTTTGATCTGAAAAACTGGCACTGGTTTTTAGAGGAAAGTTTGACAACTTGCCGCAATTATTAGTGGAATCTTCTCAACTTTGAGATTGCTTAACCATCTCCGTGTTGTTGAGAGAAGGATTAGGCTGCGGAAGCTTGGTCTTCTCTAAAGCCTCTATACAGTCTCTGTTTCATGGTTAAAAGATTCTCATTGAGTGAGATGCTGTTCTAGATGAAATTTAAGGTAGATGCTAGTTAGCTGGTCATATAGGTTGTAGAGCTTTGATCCGAAAACTTGCGTGCAATTATTAGTGGTATCTTCTCAACTTTGAGACTACTTAGTCATCTCCATGTTGTTGAGAGAAGGATTAGGCTGCGGAAGCTTATCTCTTGTCTTCTCTAAAGCCTCTATACAGGGTTTGTTTCATAAGAAGCTGACGCATGGCTAAATCATAAATCTCAGTGAGTTAGATGCTATTCTAGATGAAATTTAAGCAGATGTGTTGCTTCAAGTGATGTTGAATCAAAGTATGATTATAAAGGAAGACTGCAATGACCTTTGGAACACACAATTTTGGCATATTGATGCCCTAGGAAAACAGAAATAATGTCATACTAATTGATTTATTGGAGATTGACACCATATTCTACACTTTTGCATGATTATTATGAAAATTTCCTATTCTTCTTCTAATCCCATGCACTTTTGAGAATAGTATGTTTATGTGCATGAAGATCTGCAACATACAATACAAAATACGCTGTTATACTAACATATCCTATGCATGGTTGTAGATTGAAAGCTGCTGGTGGAAGAGCTAATGGTGGTAGAACAAAGAAGTTGCGGACACATAATCAAGCTGCTAAGGCTATTCCTACTCCAGAGTCAAACGCTGAACTCCATGCACACCGTGATGTATGCTAATCTAACTGCTTCCTTCATTCTCGACTTTCAGTTGTCTATTAATATCTCTTTTTGAATATAAATCAAGGAGATATGCAAGCTCCTATCTAATATGGAAGTGAGCAGTATAGATAAATTCCAAGTTAAACCAAATAAATCATCATTTAGTTTTCCATGTTGCTTAAAATGACGCAAGAAAGATATGAACTTGAGACATTCTGTGTAGTCATTGACTTGCTGAGATTAGTTTACACTCTAGTACATCTTTATTATCTTACCTTGTCCTTAATGAACTGCATCCTTCTAAACGCTCTGCATATTATATCACTTCCATATGATATTTGTTTCCCCTTCGGTTTGTGTTAACAGAAAAGACGCCTGATAACACATGGAAATGCAAAGTGCAAGAGTGAAAAATTTCCTCCTCCACACCTAGACGGTGCTTTTGGGTTTCCATTGGGTTCTTCACACTACGTGGATCCTCCGTTTGAACCGACAGAAGCTTCATTTGGCATTATGGTCCATGACCAGAAAGGACGTATGTCTACGTGGTCCGGGTCATTGGAAGAGCCTGCTGCAGTTCCTTATATCAAGCAAAACAAACAGTCCAGTCGATCGTCGTCGAAGCAATCTGGTGCTGCTTCTATAAGATAAAAGCAATGGGAATCATTACTTCAACTGAATCTTGAAAGCTCGATACTTGCTGTTATTCTACACGATTGCCTAATGCCGAGGGGCCTGCAATCAGTGATGTAAACAGCTTGATCTGCTCTCTTTTTCCCCCTTTATTGTACTATTGTTTGAACAGCAATATATAGGCGATCTGGGAAGAAGCAGGATTTATCATTCTCTATATGACTCTCTTTCCTATATTACAATCACCAGTTTCATATTATAGCTAGTCGTTTCTTTGGATCCCAACCAAAACAGGATTCTTCTTGCAATATGGGGCATTTTCACTTTCCAAGCTGATGCTTTTCTGAGAATTTGAGAAACTAATCACTTTGCTGCATGCATTTATCACATCAACATTTAACTTAAAGATCAATTGGTTCTTGAAATATATATTTAAAGCTCCTCATACAACAAGCTTCTCCACTCAAATCCAATGCCCTTAACACCACAAATAATTACTTGAATAAAACAAAAACGACATCAAGATGAACTTTTTAAAGGGCTAGAAGTTGTCTAAGATTAACAGGTGAGATGTATCTTGTATCTCCATCAACAAGACGCTTTGCCAATATAAGATTTGCTGCCTCACTTGGATGATATGGATCCCAGAACACATATGCCTCTCTATCATCACACATAGATGAGGTAGGACTACATGGAACTATGCCTGCATATTGCCCTCCATTTCCACAACAAGCAACACTAGCTGTTTTGAAACCTGCATAATGTTTCACAAATAGATCATATAATTAGACTCATATTTTAATCCCACTCGAAAGAGAATACATGGGGGAGTTTATGAGTTCATACCGTATGATTCGTAGCTTGTTATGAGTTCCATCACTAGAGAATATACATTTGCAAGGCAAAACTTGGCTCCTGGAAGATTGTCATTAAGCTCTGCTAATAGATCTCTTAATTGACCATTATATTGCACAGCAAGTTCGTTTGGCAGGCTAACACACTCTGTCTCAGCGATTCTATTGATGGTCTTCTGGTATGGAATGCAGCCTATCGGTCCTACATTTGCCACGACAAATTTTCGCGCATCGAGCGCGTAAAGCCTCTGCATTAAGATAATATTAAGATATAATTACTTTGAAATATTATTATTACTAGTTCTCGAAGAGATTAGTGATTTTTAATTACCGTGAGTTGAGCTTTGAGATTGGCGATTAGGTCGTTAACAAAGGCATCAGGCGATTCAGCAACTCTCGTTCCAGCGGAGACGACTGGCATAAGATAATTGTTAAGGAAATCATTAGACCCAACGGTGACTGAGAAGATTGCTCTGCTCATCAAGAAATGCTTCGCTTCTTCCTTCCCTAACAAACCATCCAGTTCTTGCCTTGTGATGTTGAAGTAATCTACTTGGATGTCCATCCCAAGCCTATTAACCTGTGAAGAAAGAGAAAATTAAATTATTTCTTATATTTCTCATTCAAAATTACGGGTAGCGGAAAGTGATCGGATTTGATCCAATCACACATATCTGACGACTCCGATCATACTTAGTAATATACATATATATATATATATACACATGATTAGAGCTATCGGATGTTAACTAAAGAGTAAATCATACAAATATTTTTCCAGTTCCGTTCATAATTCCTCCTCCTCCTGATGCATAATTCACTCCGTTCAGTATCGCCGAACCCGTCGTGTTCGGTGCCAAAAATGCCGGCGCGTATTCCGATTGCCCCAAAAGCTCTCCTAAAAGTAATTAATTAGCAACTCAAAAATTTACTTTAATTAATCTCAATTATAGATAAGAGTATATATATATATATGTAAGTTACCAACAATGTCTGCAATGGTCCTTCCATTGGTGAAGCGTCCGGTGGGCTCCCCGCCGGACGCGGCGAAGTCGATGCCGTTCGGTCGGATGTCGGCTTTCGAGAGCGAAGCGAGGTAGTTATTATTCCCACAGTCGACGAGCGAGTCGCCGAAGACGAAGGAGGCTCCTAAAACTCCTTCTCCATTGCTAACCACTGCCATTCCACATAGCATTACTATCACCACCACCAATGGCCAAGCCTTCATTCTTGCCATCTTCTCAGCAGCTACGTTAAAAAGGCAAACATACATATATATATATATATAATATATGGCCAAGTTTATTATAGATCCTACTTTGCTTCTTATTATTTCCTACGTTGTAATACTTGTGGACTTGTAGTTGTGAACGGTGGTTATAGCGAGGAGGAGGTTGGTTTTTGGAGTTGAGAAAAAAAAAACAAACAAAAAGAGGAAAAATTCTAGTAGTCTTCTAGTTATGGTTGTTCATCAACACTTTGACGCTTTGCTCTTTGCTCCTGAGATCATGAAGGATTATATACTCTATGCATGGAATATTGATGGGGTATTAGGTAAATTTTAGGTGGGAGGTAGCTTCTACAAGCTATTCATGGAGATATAAGATGGTTAATTAATTGACTATGATCATAGTGAGAGTGAGAAAGATGGACACAAGAATTCAGTGAGTTAGATAGTGGTGGGTGGAAATACCAACATCACCACACTTGTACAAAGGGTTTCTTGTGGGTTTAATTATACTTTCGATCACGTTTAAAAGAGATTATAAAATAATTATCAAATTTAAGGAATGAAATCAAAATAGTAGAGTACGATGTATTCATTTCAGAATCAACTTGCACCAAATCTCAATTTGGTATTTTTATAACTTGATAATGTGAAAGGGATGTACATTGATTTAGACCAGCATCAAAAAGCTCCAAAGCCAAACCGTTTGGCATCCTACTTATAATTAATTTTCTATTATTTTGGCTTTTTTTTATATATATTATGCATGCATGTCTTTCTAAAATGCCTGTCATCTTTAGAAGAAGTAGGTGGATATATATATATATATATATATATATATATATATATATATACTAATTTTTAGTTCAACTAATGGGCCAACTATTTTGACTACTGATGTATCTACGTATCAAATTTCTTAATTAAAAGAGTATATATGTACTAATAGAGCCACATTTGGGCTTCTCTTTCAAGTGACCCAATCTAGAAGGCCCACATAAAATTATTAGCCTTAGGTGGGCTTTGTCGTTAAAATTAAAACAAGTCATAATCATAATTTATTTAGATCTTTAAAATATATATGAAAATGATTAATTTCTTATTGGACTATAGACAAATAACAATTAATAATAATAGTAGTAACAAAAAAAAAAAAAAAAAGCCAAAGAGCAACATTATATTTGAAAACTAGGTATTCTATTACATCAAATTTTTGTATTTTTTTTTAAAACAATTTATTCCAGTGATCATCAATGAGCTAATGAGCCACTTGGGATCTCACTCTCTTTAGAAGTTTCTTTTATTGAAATAGTTGCTTCGCTTTCCAATTCCTCAATAGATATTGCCTCTTTGAAGTCCACCGAATTTTTCCCAATTGATTCCCCTGTAAATATCATAACATATCATCTGTTAATAATTCTTTAAATTATTTTTTTCTTCCATAATACTATTTTAAAATTTTCATATATATATATATATATATATATATATATATATATATAAGGGAAATTAATTACGCTTACCATCATCTTCAATATCTTTGAAAGTAGTTTCCTTTTCTTCAACTAATGCCTCAGATTTCTCCTCGCAGTTAACTCCTACACTCTCCTTCGCGGCGGCGCCGTCATCGCCGGCATCTTTTATCTCAATATGCTCCTCTTCGTTATCCGAGGATGAAGATTGACTCGACAACTCCGGCGGCGTAACCTTCTCCTCTTCGACCGTCTTCACCGTCGCCGTCGATTTACCATCGGCGTTACCAGCAGCATCGGTACACTCGGTAGCTTCTTGTTCTTTCTCCACCTTAGAGCCGGAGCCGGTATCTAAAGATTTCTGGCGATCAGCTATAGATGGCGATGATATGCTCGTGATCGTGCTCGATTTCCTCCGGAGCAGGCGATTGATGCTCACCGTGTTTCCGGCGGCCACCTCATCTTTGGATCCACCGCACCCCATTTGCGGAGCAAAGTTAGAGAGAAAGATTAGAGCGAAGATTCAATGGAACAACAGTACTGGAGATATGAAAATTGTGAGGGTGTTTGCATATATATATATATATATATAATCCTCTGAGGAGAGGTTGTGAGAATGGATAAATATTGGAACCTCACTTGAGTTATTATTGGAATGTGGTGATTGGAGGGTGATCCTCCTCTCTTGGTCTCGGACAACACATTCTTGTTATATATTTTTTATATTTTTAAACATTCTCTATTTTGGGTCATTCGCCAATCATCACAGCTTGGTATTTTCTATTTATTTATTTATTTATCAGAATGTTTCTAAAATTTGGTAGAAGGGTATAAATGTAAAATACTTACTCATCGGCTCCGCTTTGAGCTTAATTTTAAGCTAAGCCAAGCTTAAGCCAAGCGTGCCCTCGTCTCTTTCCCTCCTCTTTACAAGAACCCAAAACCCTGGGCCAAGCCGAAACCGAGAAGGCGGAGGAGGAAGTTAGAGTAATGGCGAGCGACGCGGAGATGAGCGGGTGGTCGGATCTGCTCCAGTCCTCCACCAAGCTCCTCGAGCAAGCGGCCCCATCCGCTCAGTTCCCTCCTCTCCAGGTTTCCGCTCTAGCTTTTTATCTGTTTCTTGACGTCGATCTTGATTTCGGCCCCCGTTTTCTTGATTCTACCCATGGGTCGGTGTCTTGATTGATTTCTTTCTTGGGGGTTTCCAGAGGAGTCTGGACCAATTGGAGGCGCTTTCCACTAAACTCAAGACCAAAACCCTACGTGCCGAAACCCCCTCGCAGTCCATCTCCGCTACGAGGTAGCTCTCTCTCGCTCTCGACCTCTGTTTTGGTCCTAGTAGGGTGTTTCTGTTAATTAAGTTGGTCCTTTTGTTATCGAACATTATCTATTGCTTTTAGTTTCAAGAACTTTTTGAATGCAGGCTTCTTGCACGGGAAGGCATAAATGCGGAGCAACTTGCGAGGGATCTCAAGTCTTTCGAACTGAAGGTAAAATCTATTTTATAGGTTTTGGCTACTCGTGATATTTGTATGAATGTATGATACAAGGGGACTATCACAGGCAAAAATTGTTAAGTGCATTTAGATTTGAAGTGTGTATAGAAGTCGCCCTTGATTTTTTCAGGAAGGAATTCCTTTAATGGGTTTGGGTTTGTTGAAGCTGGCGGTCTTGTATGATTTTTAAGCATAATAAATGAAGGAATTTTGGTTTATCTTACTGAAGTTTTAATGAGTTAGGAATCGAAATTGAAATGGTATGTCATTTCCTTTTGTCTGATAAATGGTATTTCAGTATGATGTAACCTTGCTCTGGTTAATGGAAGATTGGCTAGCTTCTATATACTACAGAAATTTCTTGTTTTACACGTCTTTCTCTTTGTTTCTGTAGACAACTTTGGAGGATGTTTTCCCTTCGGAGGCAACAACTGTTGAGGAGTACCTGCAACAGGTAATCTTGAAGTTGTAACTTATAGAGGATGGTTATCGATTGTTCACTCAACTCAGAGAAGCATAACTAAAGTTGCGTGTTAAAATAGTGTTCCACTTGAGAATTTATAAATGATAAATCTTTTATTCATTTTGTTGGTAAACACTAGATTATCAGTAGCATTCTATAGTGTTAAGCAGTAATTGTTAGACATAGATTAAATTCTTGTTTATTCATACAAGTCGGTAATCTTTGTCTTGATAATATCTAGGTTTTATCGAGATTAAGAAAGAAAAAAAAACACGTAGTATAAACTGCATGTGTTTATCAAGTTACAAGTGGGCATTGCCCCATTAATGCTTGATTGTTGCATATCATTTTCATGTTTTTCTCTTTACCTTGGTCAACTTGAATCCATCAGCTGGCTTACCTGGATAAGAGCTTTGAGTTGGGCCATACAAATACTTATTGATAGCCAGCATATGAGGGTCACTTGCTTTTGTTGACTTCTGTAGCTCTTCTGGAATGTCTCTTTTCAGGTTCATGAGATGGCTATGGTCTCATCCATCCAGGAAGCTCAAAAGGACAATCTCCGAAGCTTTAGTGATTATATGATGAAAGTCTTGGAGGTCAGCATGCTTTTCTTGCTTTTTCACATTTTATTCACTTTTTCATTTGAAATCATTTTATTAATAGGTGCTATAATAATTTCTAAAAATGAATGGTATCTATGTGAATGATCATCTTCTATGCTTTGCATAAAAATGAAATGCTGTGATATACATATGGGTGACAATCATAGACCAGCCATTTACTTGCTAACATTCTTCTAAGATTTTCTTCTTTCTTTGGAACTCTGGTCCTTCATGTTCATTGTGGGATCTATTTGATCTATAAATTCAGATATGATCTGATGTTCATGATAACCAGCAAGAGGTTTATCCTGTTGCTGTAATGATTTTGTTAGGTAGCTCAGTCTATTCCGGATGAGTCTTCTGCTGCATTCTGTTATATGTACTCATTTTAATCCACAGCTGTTCTATTAGTACTTGCAATCTACTTGCACAGATTGGTTTAATTTATTGATGAGGTTAGCGGTGTAAGAAACTATTATCTTCTATGTTGCTATTTCTTCTCACAGGATGACTGGCAGAAGGAGAAGAGAGACTTCTTGCAGAGTTTAAGCCGGCTATCGACATTACCCAGGACAAATAGTAGTCTTGCAACAAGTGGGCTTTCTCGGCTTGGTCAGGTGTCATCCCCAATTTCCAGTCCTCAAATATCTGCTGGCCCATCAGCCATGGGTGTATTACCAATAGCTAACAAGTCAATAATTGAAAAGAAGACTTCAGTATATGCCGAGATTGTCAGGAATCTGAATGGTGCTAGAGGGCGTGGGCTGCCTTTCAAAGTAAGTGTCTTTTAGTTGTGAAATTGCTACTTTATTATGTGTCACTGGTAAAAGATGGATACAAGAGTAACAGCTAGGTGCTCCTGTTGAAACTTTATCAGCCAAATTGCCTGTTTGTTAGGTCATTTTAACCTGTATTATGTAATTTTTCCTGTTAGCAGTAAGAATATGACTAATCTCTTTTTATATAATTTGTATTCTGGTATCATTTACTGATACTTGTCTTGTGGTTAGCCTGCCACAACTTTCCGGTCTGCTTACGAAGGCTTGGGAATTGATGTTGCTGGTGTGAAGTCAGTTACTATGCAGAAAATCTGGCATTTGATTCAGGTAATCATATTCCTTTGTAGTGTGAAATCCATCTATCATCTGCTTGGTCTGAAAATGTTTTTCCTAAATGTAACTCTTATTGCAACCTCAAGCAGATGAAAGCATGTTTATTATTTGGTCCTTCCTATTTCATGTTAATCTCTTTGATAAGTTTCAATAATTTCCTGATTTCATTATTTTGTCAGGCATTGGTTGGTGAGGATTCTAGTCAGCAAAATGTTTTGAGGAAAATGTCACTGGTGATAGGGGCTAGACGCCACCTTGAATGGGGCCACGAGAAGTACATCATAGATGCCATCCAGACTCATCCAGCGCAGGTGAATGTTTCTTTTAGTCGATCATTTTCATGAGAAATATCTGCATCTCCAGAAAAGTGTGAGCTGCACTTTCTCATTAACTCCTATTGAAGAGAATATCATTTCTGTTCTAACTTATCTTTATTCTTTTCGTCCTGTGTGCATGATCAACTTTGTTTCTCTTATTTTGAAGGGCTTGAAACTTAGTACAAAATTTCCATGTTGATTGACAAATGAAACTCTTGCTTTGACTAAATATCATTTGTATGTATCAGATTGGTATCTCGATTGTTTCAGTTTGTTAACATTCTGGGGAAACATCTATTTCTTGTTCTCCTAATAGTTTGTCACTTATCACCATTTCTTAACTGTCTTTTTATCTTTATTTTTTCTTGCTTATGGGAGAGATTTTGAATTGATCTTATCTTATCCACATTTTACAATGACAATCCATGCTGTAAATTGTAGGCATGGCTGCATATTTTCGGCGCTTCAGTTGCATGAGTCCTCAAGTTATCCAATTCATTAAGGAGGGGCATTTTATTTGTTGTGCTGCTTAAATTTCTTTAAAATATTTATGCAGTTTATCTTCTGTCTTTTATCTGGTGACGCTCGGCTAGCTTGTTTCTGATGACTATTTGGGATGAGACTTTCCAAAAAGAAGAGGAGACTGCATTCATCTTAGGGCATTCTCCAGCGGCATTTGTCAAAATGTGATCTTTTGATGAATTTTATAGCCGTGAAACAAATTCCTAGGTTTAATGCCTTTTTTGACCGGCACGTTATTTATACAATTCTCATTGGTTTTGTTATTCTTACCAATACATTTCCCATTTTATACATTTTTATACTCTAGACCTCACCTTCTTTCTTTTTAATTTTTCATGGAGATTCTAAATATAACCTTCCCTACTGCTCAACACCTGTTGGATAATGATTTGTGCTTGTAGGCTGCTCTTGGTGGGGCTGTTGGCAATCTGCAGAAAATTCGGGCTTTTCTTCGGGTCTGTTGGGTATCATGTTTATGGTTTTCCTTTGCTCTATATGATCGGTGACTTAATTTTCACCTCTGCTTGTTGTGTGCTTCACTGATATTCTGATTGAATAGGTCCGTTTACGTGATCATGGCGTACTAGACTTTGATGCAACTGATATGCGTAGGCAGCCTCCAGTTGACACCACATGGCAACAGGTTTGGACCGATTATTTTACTATTTTGCCCATTGTTGCTAGATTGCAACAACCTGTCACCTGCAGTTTCCTTTATTTTTTTTTGGTTTTGTATATAAATTTAAAAGTACAATCTTCTCATATCCTGGAACACAAGGCCTACAATTATTGGGACATCAAAAAGATTCATCAGTTGTAACTTACAGTGATATTTCAATGCATGTATTCCCTACTTATCTGCTAAGCAACAAGATTTCATACTTCAAATTGAAATTACTGAGGAAAAATAATACCCTTATAACATTGCTGGGAGAAATGAGAGGAACGTAACATCATTATGTCATAATTGATTTCCGATAATATGGTTTCGACATTCAGAAACTCTAAAATTAATGAAACACAACTTGTGCAAGAGGTATCCACATTATGAAGCCGAAGCTTAGGGAAATTTTTAATGAGATAAGTTGTGCAACAAAGATGTAAAGGGCTTCCTTTGTAGAAGGGTTTTCGTGGCTAAGATTCAATAAAATGTGGAGTAAGATCTAGTCACATAGATGGATATTGTTAGGAAATACTTGGACAAGTTCAAAGTGGCAGTGGGTGTCTAAATATATGAAGAAATCTATGAGGCTCACGCCTTATTCCTTGAAGCTTATTGATGCCTTTCTGTAGGTGCGTTGCTTTAGCATTTTTGAGTATTTCTTTATAGTACTTTTGTCTACACTTAAATTTATGGGCACATCTTTCTGAACTCTTTTTCTCACAGGTCTTTCATTCTGCGACCTTTTTTTGCCATATATATCCATGGTACATATATATTCATTGTTATTGTTCTTTCTGTAGATTTACTTCTGCTTAAGAACGGGATATTATGATGAAGCCAGAAATGTTGCTCAATCATCTCGTGTTGCACACAACTTTGCCCCTCAGGTACTTGATTGTTTTGTATAGGTTCCTGAGTGTTCTTAATAGGATTACCTAAGACTCTTTTGGCAGCTTGTAGAGTGGATTTCGACTGGGGGTGCTGTTTCACCAGAGACTGCTCTTGCCGCTTCTGAAGAATGTGAGAAAATGTTGAGAATGGGTGATCGTGCAGGTCGGCCCAGTTATGACAGGAAGAAATTGCTACTCTATGCTATCATTTCTGGTTGTCGCCGTCAGATTGACCGATTGCTAAGGGACCTTCCAACCCTTTTTAATACTATAGAGGATTTCTTGTGGTTCAAATTGTCAGTGGTGAGGGACTTGCCAAGTGCATCTTCTTCTGTTGTTCTAAGTGAAGGGTTTGTTCCATACAGTCTAGACGATCTCCAAGGCTACTTAAATAAATTCGAACCATCTTACTATACAAAAAATGGGAAGGATCCTCTAGTTTATCCTTATGTGTTACTTTTGAGCATTCAGCTACTTCCAGCAGTCCTGCACTTGTCCAAGGAAGTTGGAGAGGAAGGATATAATATTGATGCTGTACATATCTCTATTGCTCTAGCTGATCACGGCGTTCTTACTGAAGGTGCTGGAACTGGGCACAAGATGGGGTTCATGGATGCGTGTGCAGAAGCAGCCAGCATAATTCAGCAGTATGGTTCCATCTACTTACGTCATAATAATCTTGAACTAGCATTGGAGTATTATGCACAAGCTGCTGCTGCAATGGGTGGAGGAGAGATGTCATGGATTGGGCGAGGCAACACGGATCAGCAAAGACAGCGAAGTTTGATGTTGAAACAACTTATGACAGAGATATTATTAAGAGACGGTGGTATCGCTCTTCTGCTTGGTCCAAGGGGTGTGGGAGAAGAAGGGGAACTTAGAAAATATATGATGGATTGGAGAAGTCGACAGCAGTTCTTACTTGAAGTTGCTCATCAATGTCAAGAAGCTGGGCTATATGAAAAAGTAAGCCCCTATGACTCAAGTTCAGTTCTGACCAAGAGTTGCATTTTTGAGAGTCGGACAATTTTAGTTCATGCTATGCTATGTCAGACAAATAAATTGACAGATACTGTTTGACCTTAGCGTCAGAGTTCATGTCACATTGATTGCTTTATTAAGGATATGATTTTCTTCTCTACATTTAATTTTCTTTTTTCATGGACCTGCCTTTTCGTATGATAACCTAATTTAGGTTGGACAAAAACTGTTCATTTCTCTTGACATTGGGACCTGATTAACTGTAGTGACATACGAGAAGATCATGCCAAACCTAAAGGAAGGATCAAATACTCTGCCATAATAATGAATATTCATAATTACAAATATAAGTATCTAGATTCTAGATATATAATTCAATATCTAAGTAACTAGTCATAATTAGATGTAAATTTGTAATGTGCGGCAACAGATTGTGTGTATCATTATTCAGCCTGTCTATGTCTAGGTTTGTCTATGCGGGGCTATCAAGTACAACATCATGAGGGTGCATGCACCCTTTTTAGAATACTGTCCAAGAGTTCCCTTATGTTGAATCTAACACTTCTTTATAGGAAAGCCAGCTTAATGAACAGTTAAACTGTTAAACAATTGAATTTTTTTCTCCACATCTTTTTGTATTAAAAAGGATATCCAAGCATGTCATTTTATCATGATCAGTATGCAATAGATCTTCATGCAATGCACATTTGTCTCTGTGAATGAGCAGTTTCTATTTATTGTCTAATTGCTACTGCATTGCTAGATGCCACTGCTTTCAACCTAAGTTAAATCAACGTCATTGAATGCCACGGTGGTTGTGTTGAGAATTGAGATGCCCATGCTATTGCTTTTATTTTGTTTATTGAAAATAACCTACACTACTCAATATGATTAGCAATTGGAGTGTGTCGCTAGAGTAAAGGCTGCAGCTTGTATGCCTGAGTAATGTACTGGAAATAAATTTTTATCAGTTTGGTTTTTATGGATAAGTCTGTTTACACAACATTCAATCAACTTCAGTATAGAATGTTTCTGGTTGCTGCGACACATTTGAGTTTACGGATCATTAGTTTGGTTACTTATTCTTCCTACTTGACTTTCTAGTGGTTTTTCACTCTGGTAATTCTCTTCTTGTTTTGACTTCTTTATGTGACTGTTTCTGTTCTATACATTAAAATTCTGTTTCTTATTCCTTGTTGACATGTGTCTGCTGCTTCACATGGAACTTCTTAGTCCATAGAAATTCATAAAAGAGTTGGAGCTTTTGCTATGGCATTAGAGACGATAAACAAATGTCTCTCAGATGCAATCTGTTCCATGTCGCGGGGCAGGACAGATAGTGAGAGCCATGCTGCTAGTCTAATAAATTCTGGCAATGATATTCTGGAGACATTCAAGTATTCTTCTGATTCCAGGTTAGACTTGCACTTGAGCTACTGTTGCTAGACTATCTTTCCTTATATATCTTTCATAGCTTTGGCATGAACATGTGGGATTCTTGATAGTTATCTATTACATGCTTGATTTCTTTTGTTCATGATCGGTCATGTACTCATGTATTTGGTTCACCTATTTGGTGGTCTAATATTGTGGTACTTATTCTTGTCATGCAGGTAAGCTTTACTATATTTCATCTCAAAATTATGTATATTGGTTTCATCATATCTGGTTTAATTGGCACTGTATGTAACATACTGCAATAAAACATGGATTGGCAAAAATAATCTTTATTCTCATGTATGGCTTGAAGCTCCTTTGATGATCCCTTTGTAGATAGTTTTAGTTTCTGATCATTTATCTCATATTGCATATATAACTACTTTTGGCAGTTTATTAGTGATATTGCCTTTTCTAAGTAGTCAAAATCTAATAGTTTTATGGTTGGTTTCCGCCTATGGGTCTAGAGTTTGCTCAACTGCTTGTAGGTAGAAGCATTGCCAGGTCAACGGAGAGCTTGTTAGCAAGTTTGTGCCTAGTCTAATAAAAAAAACTAATAACTTGCATTTTCAACCTTACATTTTCCTCTCTCCTCCACAACAACCCTCCGTTCCCACATCATCTATTTCTGATTTCTTTTTTCCCAGCAGGTTCAATCACAAAGGGTGTTTAATGCTGGCCATTTATGTGAAACAATGAATTCTTACTCCCTTGCTTTATAAGACATCTTGTTCAGGATCTTGGTGTTATGCTTGATCAAGTAGACAGCACAGTAATGTGTGTCTAGTGAAACCTTAACCTATTAGATAGATACTGTAGATTTCTATAGCATCCACTTACCTAGTTGTGATAGTGCTTGTCAGTCAAAATCTCAAAATAAAGTCCATAATCTCAAAGAGGAAGGTTCGTCTCGATGGAACAGACAAGTACTAGAAAACAACTCCATTTTTACAATCACTCGGAATGCCATTTATTTCAATTTTGGCTCTCAGATTATCAAGGCAAACCATGAAATGTTAAGTGCTCATGATTTGATGTTCTAGTAGATTGTGGGTGGAGGGCCATGGAGATAAGTCTCTTACAGTTTCACACCTAGGACTTGTAAGTTGTGAGTGTTCTGTTGCTGTTGCTTTGGGTCAGGGGACCATGGAGATATTGTATCATTACTGCTTCATGAGCAGTAAAGGTTTAGATTGGATCATCAAGAGCTAGGCATTAGACTAGCACAATAGTCAAGTTATTTCTTTCTATAATAACCATGATATTTGTGCAGTACTGCAAGGATGATCTATTGTATATCTAATCATCTCTAAAAGGATCACCAACTTTTTGGTAGATTAGAATCAGTTTAGCCTTGAGATGTTTAAATTTCTCTTGCAGCCTTCAAGACAAGGATCTCGTTTCTGAGAAGCAAACAGTACTAAGGCAGCTTGAAGCCATCTTATTTGTCCATAAGCTCACCAGAGCAGGGCAGCATGTGGATGCTTTGAGGGAGATCACAAAACTTTCATTCCTTCCATTGAATCCTCGAGGACCAGATGTTACAATTGATGTATTCCGGAATTTATCCCCCCATGTTCAAGCATGTGTGCCTGAACTCCTCAAGGTTGCTCTTAGTTGCATGGACAATGTCACTGATACTGATGGAACACTCCGCGCTTTGAAGTCCAAGGTATGCAGTCTTTATTTTCCATTCTATATTTTTCCAAGTGATGGCATATATTAAATCATAATTTTTTGGTCAAATTTTAAGTGAATTAATTATGTCCAGTATCTATTTGTTCATGTTTAGGTGTGCACATTAGATTATCCTTTTGAGAGAACTGAAAGTCGTTATTAGTCTGAATTCCACACGAGAACATTATTATTACTTTTATCTTTATCTTTTCATTGAGCTGATGCAAATTGATTGCTAAAGAAAGCTAGTTTCTAGAGCATATCAAAGTTCTGCGAGGCAAGAATTTCCCAATAAGAATTTAGTTGTTGCTAGCTCATAAATGATGATTTGGCATCTAAATTGCTGGTCTGTCATCATGATCTGATCATCCAGAAACCAAGCCTGTATCAATTGCAGAAGTCTAACCCACAACCTCTCTTCAAAGTTCTTGAATGTTTGATTGCAACTATTGTGGGTGGAATATAGTGAACACTGGAGACTATTGTTTGTAATTATATAGGTTTTCCCAAGAAATATATGCACTTCATGCACACACAGAACCAAGTTCAAAGCTGACTGCAAGCGTAAGTGCAACCACAATTTCTGGCATCACCGGAGGGATTGGAACTACATTCGTGAGTCGACGATTTTTCTGGATAGGATCACCTTTTGAGGACATTCAAGAATCAGCCTTCGAATTCATATCCCATTGATGCGAGAAGCCCCATTCCCGTCTTTCAAGCCTTAGAAGCTTAAGCATGTTTGGTGCTTATATCATTCAGACTTGGATTTGGATGACCTCTTGTTTTCATAGTCTTTCAAGCAAAGTCCGGACTAGACCATAGCAATCTTCCTATTGGCCTGTCACCTATCATCCCCCTCCTGATTAGACTAGTTGGACAGAGACTAGTAGCATGCTTGACTAGCCAAGCAGATGAACAACCCTGCTTCTTCTTGATCCCTCCACCTCTATTAGGGGTACTGCCAAATCAGTTAATCATTCCAAAGTCACTGGATGAATTGCTGAGTAGCGCGATCATATCTTGTGCTATTCAGAAGGCAGAACTAGTATTTTCTGAGAATATTATATCTCCCAATGGCAGAATATTTTTCTTTCACTGTAAAGGAGGCAAATTTGAATGTTTCATTATTTGGATAGATGCATATGCTTATGTACTTTTATTCTGCTTAGTCTATAACAGAAGCACATATAAATATGCTTTCAGTACTTCTGTTCCCCTTCTAATATATATTCTTTCATTACTGGCAGATTGCGAACTTTGTAGCCAACAATATGACCAGGAATTGGCCGCAGGATTTGTGTGAAGAAGATTGCCCGAAGCATATGAAATATTTATGTTGTTTGTACTTATGAAAAGCTGCTCACTGGGAGGCGGTGCGGTCTTGTATACAGCAGGTTTACTTGGAAGGAACCCAGGCTTATGAATCTTAATCAGCATAGTGCCGGTGTTTACTTGGAAGGAACCCAGGCGTATGAATCTTTATCAGCATAGTGCCGGTGTTTACTTGAAAGGAACCCAGGCATATGAATCTTTATCAGCATAGTGCTGGTGTTACCCGTTCTTAAGCTACTTACGGTTTTTAAAGATGCTCCACGTTGATGTGTATGCTACAAGGCAAATTTTAGTAGTGCTTTCGTATGGTGAGATTTTGCCTTGGGGTTAAAGAATGGGGGGAACCTCTTAACACTTATTTGGATTCAGAAGACTGTTTGAGTTTTGACAATTTGTGGTCGGAATTTGTTTTTCCTTACTGTTTGGACTAAGAAGAGAGAGTATATCGAGAGAACCCAAGCATCCTTGTCTTGGGCGTGGCAATTGTTGCTTTACTTGTGAGCTATCAAGCAACTAGGTAACTATGCCATGCCTGCAATATACTTTTATGTTAAAATGAATTGAATTATATTAGTGTGGAGTTTAATTATCTGTATTTAGTTTCTTTTAATATTTCAAATGATCAGTCTTAACAAATTTCTGATTAATATATAAATGTGCTATTTTAAATTGAATTAGCCAAAAACCGTATTCCATTGATGTGTTTATCAGTGGTTGTTTATGCCACCAATCAAGATATTAAGTAAAATTTAGTGAACATAAACAGGAAGAACAACTTACAAAATAAAACACAGAATATATGTTTGTTTGTATATGATAATAAAGTTTATTTTTTTGTGTCGCCAAAATACTAACAAGTCTGTGAATATTCTTTGAAAAGTAATTTCCTTTTCTTTACTTCTTATCAATCAAATATGCCCTTATTCAAATTGATATGGTCCAATCATAACCGAGTAATAGAAACTTTCTGAGTTCTCACCCATGAGGATGATTGGTTCATATGGAAAGGAAACAAACACATCTCTTCACCAAAACGAGAGGGAAAAAAGATATGATAAAAAGAGAGAAACCGAAAGCTAATCAAACAACTAGGTAGGAAGAAGCGCCTAAAAGTAACTCAGCAAACTAGTACTGCAGCTGTCTCTGATATGATTGGGCTGCTTAGATATCAAATGGGTGGTGGACGAGCAGGAACTGGAGGTCCGACAAAAAAGGGGCCACAGCAGTCGTCTATCAACCAGCAGCACAGCAAGTAGTAAAAACTGCCAACCACGAAATGGGAAAACCTCATTAGTTTCGATGCACATCCTCTGACTGCAGGGAGAAGAAGATTTGTTTCAATAGTTATTAAAGACAGCATTCAATAAAGCAGCAATATAGCTTGATTATGCATCCGATACATTCTAAAAGGAAGGCCATACAATGCTTGGTTCTATAAGTTGATTTCTGGCGCCATCCTTAAGATCATACAGGATCAAGATAAAATTAACTGCTCATATTCAATTAACTAACCATGATGACAGAAAACCACTAAAGCCAGGTCCCCACAAGGGTCCACTGGGTCGAGAGCCCCAACCAGGGCTGGGGCCGGGACCACCAGGGGCAGGGCCAGGAGGCCCAGGAACACCAGGATGAGGAGCCCAACCAGGGGGCGGACTCCCGGGCGCAGGGCTAGGGCCACCGGGAAGAGCCCAACCAGGGCCGGGACTGCCAGGAGCAGGGGCAGGAAAACCAGGAAGAGGAGGAGCCCAACCAGGGCCGGGGCTGCCAGGGGCAGGGCCAGGACCTCCGGGAAGAGGAGCCCAGCCAGGGCCGGGGCTCCCAGGGGCAGAGCCAGGACCTCCGGGAAGAGGAGGAGCCCAACCAGGATCGGGGCCACCAGGGGCAGGGCCAGGGCCCCCAGGAAGAGCCCAACCAGGGGCAGGGCCAGGACCAGAGCCGGGACTGCCAGGGTCCCCAGGCAGAGGAGCCCAACCAGGCCCAGGGCCGGGACCAGGACCAGCAGGTCCAGGTCCTCCTGGACCATGTGGTTCCATTTTAATTTCTAAGAGAAAACAACTAAGAAGGCGGCAATCAGAGTGGCATGGACGAGAATGAAGGAATATATAGCTTCTTGCTTGGCTGGTGTGAATATATATAAAGCCAAGAGGCCTAGAGGACTTACCTAATCATCAAGCTAACAGGTATATATGCATAAGACTACCATTCTAAACATATCTGCTTGTCTCTAACTACCAGTCCACAATATCTGCATCACTGAGAAATGACACAAGAGAAAATAAAAGCATGATTAAAGATAAAGAGTTGCTGCAGTTTCCTTATTTATGTATAATAGTTCTGGACAACATAAGATTACATCAACAATCAAGTAATGTCAAACATAAAAGAATATCTCCAATTTGCTTCCCTCCTCATGGATTTCTGATCACCAACTTCATTAAGTTTGCACTAGTTAGTTTACATCTAATTACCAGTACCACAAGACACTATTGGTTACTCGAATCCACTGTATAAACAGTTTTTCAACACATCAAACAAAATTCAGATTAAGATGACAAAAAATGAGAGCCAAAAATGCCCATAAACATCTGAAGAGTTCTGTAATTTGCTGAAGATTGAATTTATCACAAAACATATATATTAAAAGAGTTGACCAAATACGTTTAGAGATACTATTATTTTCCCGTCTGTACAAAAGAATTGCAATTAATTTGCAGACAGCTTCATGCTGTTTGGTTTGTATCTTGTGGATAAACTTCTGAAGTCTGAACTACATTAACAAGCTGAATCCAAGTTTAAGCAATAATAGCTAGCAACAAAATAATTACACCTAGAGCAAGAAGCAAATGATCATACAACTTATACAAGCTCTTCCTGAGACCTAGCGAATCATGAAGACATGAACCATAATAGACCATTGGACTATAGTTCCACAATTTTCAAACTAAAAGTACACAACATTTCACTTTAAAATCATTCAAAGAAAATTGTGTATAACTTGTATTACTGTACAACATCTATGATAAGTAAGAGCAGTAATTAACTATCCTTTTGGACTAAGGATCCTCTAGATATTCTAACATAATATTTTCCTCATAAAGAAAAAACAATAGCATGAAGAACACAACTACAGTTCACATATATATATCAAAGTCAAAGAGTTTCTGTTTTGCATGTCAATTATATGAGCAGCACCAACAAAGTGATTCTCCTTCAATATTCTTTGCACCAATTTTCTAGTATGTGGTCAATAATGATTCAATATAAATGTACATAAGACTAAACACACAACTTAAGCCTCAGATTAGCATTTTGGCACATTAATCCTTGCCAACAACAACCAGGCAATTATTACCTGATGCGCAATTCTTCATCATCAAAGGCAAGAATTCATCAACATATGCATGATTAACAATGAAAGCATAACTATGTATAGAAGAAATTCAAACATCAGAATACTCGGAAGACACCAAAATATTCAGGAAGAAGACTCACAGCTATTAGGCAAAATGACTAATCAAGGAAAAAAATTAATGTAAGGATTCAAATTCTGATGAATAAGCATATCGATGATATCAATTAACTTACGACCAAAATGACCTTGAAATCCCAATAGGAAGTGTCACCTCTCATATCTTCCAAATTATTCAAACTAAATCACGACTAGAGCTAAAATCCTCCATCAGAAGATAACAGCTGACAATAGTGTCAACTATCAAAAATGGATACTGGAAGAATATAGCATGCATACATGGTCAAGCTCAAATTTTCTTAAGATGAGACAATCCTAGAAATCTAAAATTTCAGACATGGTATTAAATTACCATATTAATAGTTTTGTTGGAAGTGCATCATGACATTTGCTAGTGAAGATTCGAAAATGAGAATGTACTCACTAAATATTCTGTACAAGTTCTATATAAAACACATTTATCCAAAGAAAAGAAAAATCAATGAGAAACATTATTGGCACTTCCACTAAAAGGAGAAGAACTAGAAATAAAAGCTTTAATCAACCCGGGTAAATTCACATATGTACAGTAGAAGATCAAATACTAGACTTAAAAGAGCATGATAAACATGGATAGGAAGTATAAGCTAAGTATAATAGCACGATTAGTCCAAAGAAGAGAAAAATGAAGCAGTGATCAACAAGAAGTACTCCTAAAAGTTCTATCTATCAAAAAAATAATAATAATAAACTAGATGGAATAAAATTAGGCCTCAGATTAGCATTTGGCACATTCTTCTTTGCCACCAACA
Organism: Typha latifolia; assembly: GCF_019914945.1. Taxonomy (NCBI): domain Eukaryota; kingdom Viridiplantae; phylum Streptophyta; class Magnoliopsida; order Poales; family Typhaceae; genus Typha; species Typha latifolia. The sequence continues at coordinate 17,451,002 of NC_133087.1, read as the reverse complement.
ACTCGGGAACCAAAAGGAACCCGAAGCGCAAAAATGTTGCTGGGGCTCATGCCTTTCTTTGTCATCACAGGCAATCCATCACCAAAAGAACGAGAAAGAAAACCTAAATTTACAAGAGAAAAGATTACGAATTAGATTTGATCCAAGGCGCCTTTGGAAGGGAAGAATGAAGCGAGTCCGGCGGCTAGGGTTTTATGATATCGCGGGGAAGTTTAGATTAGAGTTTGTTTGCAAATAACCCCCCATAGTATAGATATTTTTCAAACATACCCTTTGGCACCGGAGAAGATCCTAGCTCGTAGGCTTGAATGCTACGTCTCTCTCTCTCTCCTCCCATGGCTTCCTTCTTCTCCTCCTCCTCTTCCAAACTCGCCTCCATCCCCATCCCTCTCCTCCTCTCCTCCGCCGCCGCCCTCTTCCTCTTCATCCTCCTCCGTTCTCCCTCCCCCTTTTCCTCCTCTTCCTGTCATTGCCCCGCCATCACAACGACGACCACCACTTCCCGCAGTCTAATCTCCCCGACGAAAGAAGACATCTCCTGGCTCAAATCTCAACTCCATCTCAACTCCCTCGACGACCCTCCCTCCTCTCCATCCGCGTGGCACTCCCTCCGCAAGGGCATCAACCCCCGGACTCGATCACAACAACTCGAAGACTTCCAAAGGTAACGAATCCATCCTCTCTTTCTCCAATCTGAATCCAGACCATCTCTAAGATTTCAATTCTGGGACTTCTCTACTCCAGATTCAAGGGTATTTCCCACTACGAGGGCACCACCGCCGAGAACCACACCGCTTTACCATGCCCAGGCGAGCTCCTCGTCGAGGAGCACCACAGCAATTACGGCGAGCCGTGGGCCGGCGGCCGCGATGTCTTCGAATTTCTTGCCGATGCTGCTGGCCTCGTACCTGAGGACCGTGTTCTTGAGATTGGCTGTGGCACCCTTCGCGTCGGCCTACATTTTATCCGATACCTAAACCCCGGCCAATTCCATTGCCTTGAGCGCGACGAGCTCTCTCTCATGGCGGCGCTGCACTATGAGCTCCCCTCTCAGGGTCTCCTTTACAAGAGGCCTCTCATTTTGAGGGGAGACGACATGGATTTCAGCCGCTTTGGAGATGGAATTTCCTACGATCTTATCTATGCCAGTGCTGTGTTCCTTCACATACCTGACAAGCTTGTTTGGGTCGGGCTCGAGAGGCTGGCGGAGAGGGTAAAGCCGCAGAAAGGTCGCATCTTTGTGTCACATAACATCAAATTTTGCTCGAGATTGGGTGGGGAGGAATGCACGATGAGGCTGGCGAAGTTGGGTTTGGAGTATGTGGGGAAGCACACGCATGATAGCTTGTTGTTCAATCACTATGAGATTTGGTTCGAATTCAGAAGATCAAAAGCTTAGCGTTTGCTTTTTCTTCTTAAAACTGTTGGATCCATGGAGGATTTAAAGCTTGCAAGAAGCTATATTGATGAACTCTCAGTTTTTGAGCTGTGTGATGGAAGAAGATTCGAAGCTCGAGAAATTGGTGACAAATTACACTTGGTGAGAAAGTTGAAGCATTTGATCCTTACTTTCTTTTACTTAACATTCAATTTGGTGCAATTCTCAAAATTATGATCATTAGGCCTACATAACTATGTGCAATACATATGGTCATTTAGTAGTAGATATAAACATTTTGGTGTTACAGCAAAGTTCTTATACTTTGGTGGTTAGTTTGGACACTAAATATCAGGAGACTTTAGTCTTCGTTGTAACTTCTCCTGCTCTCTCTATTGGTTGATATAGAAATAGATATAACTTTTAAGTTTTCACATATGTCAATATTAAGTGGACAATTATTGCAGACTTGTTCATGTGAACATCACTATTTTAGAGGATGTATTAATGCAGTAGGTTTGCTGGTAGTTGGTGACCGGGTTCTGCTGGCTCTGATTGTTATCATTTAGTTTTCATAATTTAAAAAGCATCATAGAGGCATGGAGTTATTTCTGCCATTCTTGTGGTCGATACACTTAATATCTTTTGGCTGCATACTTGTTATAGCTTGATAGAGATAGTAACTTGGTACCGAATGAATATTCGAATGCTTATGAATCATCCAAGTCTGAAGCAAGATACTATCCATCCAATGGTGAAGTCATAATTGCCATGTATATATTCTGGTTCTTTCATACTCTTTCAAAGAAACAAACAAAACTGGGGATGCACAGTTCACCATATTGCAATACATATGGTCATTTAGTAGTAGATATAAACATTTTGATGTTACAACAAAGTTCCTATACTTTGGTGGTTAGTTTGGAGACTAAATATCAGGAGACTTTAGTCTTTGCTGTAACTTCTCCTTCTCTCTCTTTTGGTTGATATAGAAATAGTTTTCATAATTTAAAAAGCATCATAGAGACATAGAGTTATATCTGCCAATCTGGTGGTTGATATACTTATTATCTTTTGGCTGCATACTTGTTATAGCTTGATAGAGATAGTAACTTGGTATCAAATGAATATTCGCAATGCTTATGAATCATCCAAGTCTGAAACAAGATACTATCTATCCAATAATCCAATGGTGAAATGCACACTTGGCTACATTATTAAAACCTTTTTTGAATGTTGATAAAAAGTAATAATTGCCATGTATATATTCTGGTTCTTTCATACTCTTTCAGAGAAACAAACAAAACTGAGGATGCACAGTTCACAATATTGCTCCATGTTAATAAGTATACCTCCTATTGAAATGTTTTATTCTATTTTTTTTCTGCTGATCAATGTATCAGTAGTTTTGTTCCTGGACAGGTACTCCTTAGTCAATTTGCTTACTCTCTTTCTACCCTCCAAACTTGGGGACAAACCTAGAAATCATTCTGATTCCAAGAGCACTTTATAGTTTATTTGATATATCTTCCATCAGATAGTCTTGGAAATTTGAGTCTCTACTGCAATATGAAAAGGTCCAGTCTTGGAGTCTACTCTTTAATAATGTTTGTCAATGCTCCAGTCAACATTGCCAACAATCTTCAAGTAAATAGTACAAGATTCTTCAAAGGTATGGATCAATATTCCTTACAACCTCAGCAAAGTTTTGACAACCAACATCTACTATGAGGATGAGTTGAACAGGAAGGGTTACATGTGAGATTTGGTCTTGGTTTTACATATATCATATATGTAATATATGTCATATCAGAAAGTGGGATAAGGAAAGAAAAATCTAGAGAATTTTATCCACAAAAAAAAAAATTTAATATTTATTATTTAACTATTTAAAAAGCATTCTGAGTTAATTTTACCTTAACAGGAATAGAAAATATTTTTAAAAAAATCTAAAATACATCTCATTTACCTTGCAAGCCTAATTCTCTATTTATTTTAACCTTAGCACATAAAAGCTTATTTAAGGGTATTAAAATCATTTGGCCCACATAGTTATTTTACCTCGTCTATATAATTATGGACCTTTAAGAAAACTAATAGTATAGCGTTTTTGAGATATTTTAAGTAAGATACAGAAGTCGATAATTATATATATGATATAGAGTTTTGTTGATAAATTTCTTAAAAATCTTTTACCTAATTTTCTCTCTCTAGAGATTTTATTTTAGATACTTTGGTAGAAGATTGAACCCTTGATGGCCCATCAACAAAGATTTGCTTTCAAGATCTAATAATAATTATATTCCTGATGGGAGATGACTGCAGAAGAGAAATCCGATTTGAATCCCACAAACAGCTGAAGGAGAAGTTGCCAGAAGGACAAAAGGGGACAAAAAAAACTTTCTCTGAGTCATAACTACAAACATTTACCGCGCAAAAATATCCAACACCATGTCCACTCGAAAAGTACAGCTCGAAAAATCTTCGCTTCCTAACACGGGAGATGTCACTCCAACAACCCCATCCCTTCCCTTTCCCACATATCTTTCCTTCTTCTCTTCCAAGCAATCCCACCTTCCTCTTCTTCCATCCACCCCTATCCAAAACACTAACGACCCAACTCAAGAGATGGTCCAAGAAGGAGCGCCGACACCTCCAAAGGTGGAGTTTTGTGACTTCTGTAGCCAGGAGAAGGCTCTCGTCTATTGCCGAGCTGATACGGCCAAGTTATGCCTCCGCTGCGACCGCCAAGTCCACGCCGCCAATTCCGTCTCCTCGCGCCACCCACGCTCGCTGCTCTGTGATTCGTGCCGGGCCGCGCCGGCTTCGGTGTTCTGCGCCTCCGACTGTAACCTCGTCCTGTGCTCGAACTGCGACTTCGATGCGCATCCGAAGGCGGAGATCTGCCACGGACGCCGCCCCGTGGAGGGATTCTCCGGGTGCCCGACGGCGATCGAGCTCATTTCAGTTCTTGGAATTGGCGAAGATGAGAAGGATGTGGGAACAAAGTTCGGCAGCGATGGCTATAGGTGGGAAGATGAGGAGGAGGGGTTAGGGTTAGTCTGGGAGACTCCGCCTATGTTTAGTTTGAGTGATTTAATTGTGAATACTACTCCTTGCCATGGGTTTCAGGCCATGGGGTTGCCTCCCTTGCCCAAGGTACGAAAAGTTTGTTGCTTTTTAGGCAAATTTGGTTAATTTAGTTTTTATATTTTTTACTATGGTGCTGTATTGTGTTAGCAGGAGCAACTTTTAATTTTTGTTTTAGAATATTATAGTCATCTTCATCCAAAAGTTTTGGGCTTTGCCTGCAGCCTTGAGCCTCCACCATGTTATATAAAAGTCCATGTGTTTGGCGTTAATCAAGAGTCAGGGGTGCTGTATGTGTGTTGGCATGAGCAACTTTTAGTTTTTGTTTTAGAATATTATAGTCATCTTTCTCCAAAAGTTTTGGGCTTTTCCTACAGCCTTGAGCCTCCACCATGTTATATAAAAGTCCATGTGTTTGGCGTTAATCAAGAGTCAGAGGTGCTGTATGTGTGTTGGCATGAGCAACTTTTAGTTTTGTTTTAGAATATTATAGTCATCTTTCTCCAAAAGTTTTGGGCTTTTCCTACAGCCTTGAGCCTCCACCATGTTATATAAAAGTCCATGTTTTTGGCGTTAATCAAGAGTCAGGGTTAGAGTATAGCTATTAACTATTACCTAACATCTTCAGATTTGGATCCAGTTTTTATGAGAATATCTTCTCTGGGATCTCTCATTATGGATCGATGAAAAGGGATTGGAAACCTTTTTTAGGATCTTATGAGTTGTTTATAGTGTTTTAGCGATGAATACCACTAAGGTTCTTTAACATTCTGTGCTGATATATGTTTAACTTCCTTTTTTATGCACGAGTTGGCAACTCTTGGATTTCTACGTTCAACTTTTTGCATTTATCATGTTTCGTATGCCATTTAGACTATAGATATACAAACATGTCTATTGCAATCTATGGATGGCCTATTAGTTTCTCATATCTGATAGTTGTCGTATTTGTTTTTTAACCTTGATATGCTATTTACATTCGTGTTTCTGGAAATTCTTGTTAATCACATATGAAGTTACGTTTTGAGGCATTTGTGTTGCAACAGCACCGGAATTCATCATGTGGAAAGCATAAGGAGGAGATACTGCAGCAGCTTCGTGAACTCCTAAAGTCTGAGAACATTATGTACAACCCTTTTGAGGAGATAGAGCCAGTCACAGAGTTTCAGGTTCAGGAGCAACATGACCTCCAACCTGGTAATTTGGATCTTGATGCAGATGATGATGCTACGAACATTGTTACACCGACTTATGAGGTCTGGTACACTTCTCATTTATGTCCTTAAGAGTTCTCTAATTCTCAATTGATTCTGCTGATATATTGTTGCCATGTTTGATTGTGTAACGGTTTTTTCCCTTCACCTTTTCAAGCCAAGACTAAAAGAACATTTTAGTTCAAAGGTGAAAAGAAAGAGGTTGTGGTCTATATTCTGTGAATTTTTTTATCAGTCATAGCTTTCCCAGCTTTCTGTTGATTGTGACAGAAAGATATTAAAATTTTACTAAACAATCAAAATATTTTAGGAAAAGATAAAAGGTTTTTGCTGTGACATGGTTATGAGATCCTTCTAGTTCTATGGTGTTGGCTGGAACTTAGAAGTCAGCACAGCACAAAGTTATGAAGAATTGGGTGAATCCTTATTAACTGGTTGTTGAAAATGACATCAAGCACTCAATGTGCCCATTGAAACTGATGTGATGTCCAAGCTAGAGAAATACAGGGCATGAAAGAGGAGGAACTGCCTGCCGATCTGTAAATCCCAATATATTATATATCTCCGTAGCACATGGTAGCAATTGTGGCAAAATGCCATGAAATCTGTTGGGAGATAACTACTATATCAATTTGTCCATCCCTTAATAAAATATTGTGTTGTCCACTTGTCCCCAACACAGATTTCCCACAGAGAACCTGGCAACCTTGCTAGTTGAGTAGTTGGGATGTTTTATGGTAGCGCCTTATTGGAAGTACAAGGGAGAGCATCAAAGTACTCCCCCATGTCAATCCAAGAGCCAGGAACTTCCTCAAATGAGCTATACAGTTCAAATTCAGCATGCCTTACTTGAGTCTAGTACAGCTTCCTTTGGCAGGGAATGTCCCGTAGCATGCCCATTGTTGTTGCCTGGTATATACATTCTGATTGATTACTTGCAGGAATTTGTGCCTCGGTAAGTCAGTCTCTCATTCTCCCTCTGTAGCTTCAATGATTTCCTTCTTCCCGATTTTCTAAGGTCGTAGAAAGAGATATGCTTCATGGTGAATTTCACATCAAATTTTCATTGGTTTCTGGCCAATTGCAGAGTCGATTCTTTTTTCTATTGGAGGAAGAGCACACGGAGATCAATAATTTCAACTACTGATAATTGACTATGAGATTAATTATAGGTTGCTTAATAAGCAATCTTGTAAGATTTTAAGATGAGTAAGACACTAACGTAATCCTTGTAATCGGGCAACTTTTATCTGTAGAAACAGCATTCATTTAATTGGTATTTATTGCACCTTCTTTGACTTCTTTTAAAAAGGATTATGAATTGTTTGGGTAATTCTTGTCTCTGCAGAACTGTGGGGCTCAATGGAATCCCACTGAGTGTCGTGGCGAAACTGACACATTCGATTTGGAGTTTTCATACGGGCAATGTCTCCTAAGCTCCTCTGCAGCGAACCTGTCACCTCTAGTTGAGATGGCAGATATTTGTGGAAGTGCAAGCCACCGTAGCTGCATTGACAAAGAACAGGGGCAATCTGTTGTTGAAGAAACCGTACCATCTTTGCCAAGCAAAGATGTATATGATTTACCTTGCCCTGATCGCGACTCTGTTATTTCACGTTACAGGGAGAAGAGGAAGACAAGAAGGTAAATGTTACTCTCGAATGCATATTATTAATTTTAAGGTCTCTTGTCTTTGACCTTATGATAAGCTTATGTATTTAACTGCACTTTGTGAATCAATTACAGATATGATAAGCTCATCCGATATGAATCTCGGAAAGCTCGTGCCGACAACAGGTTACGGGTCAAAGGGCGATTCGCTAAGGTGGATCATGTGAACCAGTCTTGATAACATTAAAGCAGAGATTCTGGATAGCACCTTCTTTGGTGCTCTATATGTGTGGCCACACTAGCAATTTGTGCTGCAGCGGTGGTGCTATATCTCAGTTCCCAAAATGGACTGTTACTTGTTGAAGTTTCATCACAAAAACTAGCTAAATTTTACTCTTGTCTATCTTGTATGTTGTATTTAGCATTAAGAGGCCATGGAATATCATGTGTCTTAGATAAGTCTCATTTTAAGTTAAATGTTATTGTTAAATTATTTTTCCCTAGAAAGCACCACCAATGTACTACCTCAACTCCACCTCGTAGTATCCCTCCATTAAGGTTCACAATACTTGCAAATTGTAGTGAGATGAGAGATACTAAAGTGAAGAGATGGAACGGGGTGGAGGAAGAGGAAGGTGAAGGTGAGAAATGGCTACTGAAAGGAAAGCAAAATTGAGGGGGTGGGAGTGGTCTGGGGATAGAGAGAAACTCTTTCGAAATATTGACGACTAAAATATATATAAGCTCTGAAGTTTAAGCTTATTTTTAAGTCAATCAATGATGCAATTAGTTTTTCGTTAAATATGATTAACTTTACAATCCTAATAATTTTTTGTTAAGAGTTTGATGTCATCAATAATTGTCGATGGTGATCTAGGCCGCCCTCTCCCCTCGAAGGTTTAAATTTAAAATATATAGTCAAATATAAAATAAAATTTAAATGATAATAGAAATTAAAAATAAAAGGTACAGTATTTTTTTGTTGGATTTAATTCATCAAGGGATAAGTCTGCGACTTTACGGGGTCCCTCATAAAAATAAGTGACGTGTCAAAACCACAGACTTTCTTCCACGCGTCCTGCGTCCACCTCAGCAACAGCTTTCCATGTCTCCTTATTCGGTCCCACAGCTAACATTCGAATCACCAACGTCCAACGGTAAAGAAAGGAAACAAAACATTGCCACGTAAGCCATCAAATTACACAGCTCACGGGCCTCGTGTCATTTCCTTTCAAACCAAGCGTTTCCAAAGTCGTCCAAGTTACTACCTGCCACGCGGCGCAACATGGAGTCCTCATCTTATTATCCACAAAATAAAATCCTCGTAAATACACGAGAAATTACAAGAAAACCCCCAATGACTCATACCCCCGTTGGGGGTCCGCATGCCGCAAATAAGCCCTACCTGTGGGGGTAAATTGGGAATCAGGAAATCGCAGGGCAAAGAATAGCAATTTGGCCAAGTGGTTCATCCGCGACGTGGCATAGTAATAGACCGACACATCGGATTACCTTTTTGCCCTTTTTGGCACCTTGTTTCGTCCCAAACTCCTTTTATATCCTACCTTTCTCCCTTCTCCATTCCCAAAGCCCAGACCAAACCTTTTGCCTTCCTATCTCTTTATCTCTCTATCTCTCTCTTACATCTCTCGTATTTAATTCATCTATTGGAAGCGATGGAGGTGGCTTTGACGGGGCCCCAGGCGGTGGCGGGGGCGAAGCCGGACGCCTTCCGGCGGAGCGTGGGTTTCCGCGAGGCGACGCCGATCGGGTCCAGATCTGGACTGTTCGGGTTCGATCCGACAAGCCGCCGGAGGACGACGAGGGCCATCCAAGTAACGGGTGGCCTCAAGGCGATTCACTGCGAGATGGGAGTGGAGAAGAAGGAGACGACGATAACTGAAGGGAAATCGGTATAACACCTTGCTTTCCTATTATCCCTCCTCTCTCTTTATTTCTTTATCCGGATAAGTTTTTACTTATTCGCGCTTTTGTATTGTTATTTGATTAGGATAAGGCGAGCCGAGTGAAGTTATTCGTGGGCCTACCGATAGACGCAGTAACCGACAACAAGGGCATCAACCATAGCAAAGCCATCTCTGCTGGGCTACGTGCGTTAAACCTCCTCGGAGCCCGTGGAGTCGAACTGCCAATATTTTGGGCCGTGGCCCAGCCTGACTCTAAGGCCCAATACGACTTCGCCTCCTACCTCTCCCTCGCCGCCATGGCCCGCGACGCCGGCCTCGAACTCCGTGTTTCCCTTCTCCTCGACTCCTCCTCTGATGTCCCACTCCCTCCGTTAGTCTCTCGCGCCGCCGCCGCTGATCCCGACATACTTTTCTCCGACCGCTCCGGCCGCCGCCACCCTAGTTGCCTCTCCTTCGCCGCAGACCAGCTCCCCGTCCTCGATGGCGGCCAAACCCCTCTCGAGGCCTTCGAGTCCTTCTTCGCTTGCTTCCGAGAGGCTTTCGCCGAGTTCCTCGGCGATACCATCAAGGTAGATAGACGTAGAGATCCCTGCTCCCTGCTGTCTTCTTCGTTAGTTGCTACTACTAATTGGTACCAAAATTGTCGCTTTTAGGAAGTTTCTATCGGGCTCGGGCCCGACGGTGAGCTCCGGTACCCGTCGTTTTCAAAACCCGGCGGCGTGGGGGAATTCCAATGCTATGACAAGTACATGCTCGCTTCTTTAAAGCGCCAGGCTGAGGAATCCGGGAACCCGTTCTGGGGTCTCTCTGGGCCTCACGACGCTCCGCAGTATGACCAGCCGCCGGACTCCGGTAATTTCTTCAAGGATCACGGCGGCTCGTGGGAGACGCCGTATGGGAACTTTTTCCTCTCTTGGTACTCCCAGGAGCTCGTAAACCATGGCGATCGTGTGCTCTCGATTGCCTCTAAGGTGTTCGGCGGTTTGCCTGTTCAATTGTCCGCAAAGGTTCCGCTTTTGCATTGGTGGCATAACACCCGATCCCGGCCCGCCGAGCTGACCGCCGGGTTCTATAACGCCGATGGCCGGGACGGGTACGACGCCGTCGCCGAGATGTTTGCGAGGAATTCTTGTTTGATGATTCTCCCAGGAATGGAACTAGCCGACCGCGAGCAGCCTCAAGGCTTGCAGTCTAGCCCAGAGGATCTTCTAGCCCAGATCATGAGGGCATGTGAGAGGCACGGGGTGCAAATCTCAGGCGAGAATTCGTCGCCCGCCGGAGTCGGCGCTGCTGGTTTCAGTAGAATCAAGGAGAAACTTTTCCCAAAGGATTCAAGGGTGAATTCTTTTACTTACCAGAGGATGGGAGCAGAGTTCTTCTCGCCGGGGCATTGGCCTCTGTTCATGGGGTTCATCCGTAGCATGGCGCAGCCGGAGACGGCCTTCGATGACTTGCCGAGCAAAGGCGAGGGAGAGAAGTTGTCTCTTCCGATGAGTTCAGTACCTGGTACGGTGAAGGAGATGCAGGCAGCTTAGGATAACTGCTACCTTTACATTGTAGATATCTATACCTATATATATATATATATATATATATATGAGGGCTAAGTGGAGGCATCCAGAGCTGTAAGCTTTTAGTGTTGTACTAAAAAGCTTCCTGTGTATTAGAGCTCGGCAATGTGACCAACAAACTAGGAATTTCTCTTAAGTTCAGAAAGGTCGCAGGGTTACTTCAACTCTAAATAATTAGCTCGACTAAGTTGTCGACTTGAATAAACAGTTTGAAGCACGATATTTAGTTCAATATCAAAAGCTCAACAACTTACACAACTTAAAATTTAGATTAGGTGGTTTAATATGTTGTGTTGGTAAAATCTAAATCTCTTTGTATCTAAAGAGAGTTAAAGGTTCTTCTGTCTAGCTCATATTTAAATTTTGGGCTGTTTGAATGATTAAAAAAAAACGGTTCAGCAATATGCTTCGTACAATGGAATGTACTGTATGTGAGAAAATACTACCATACTAGTACAATTTTTCCTGTTGGAGAAAGGCAAATCTACAAGAAAAGTATCTTTCAATTCATCTCGCTATACAAAGTAGAAGGTGTTCTTTACATGCATGCTACTGAGTGAGTTATCTGATGAGACGACCATCAGAATTATAAGATACTACAAAATAATCATATTCAAGTTGGCCTTCATCACTGCAGAAAAATTGCTTTCCATCTATATGGCTGTAACATACGTAGTTGCTCAAAGCTTCAAAGTCCAAGATTACTCATGTGTGCACTAGGTATCCAAGTACCATACCAGTGAGTGCCATGAAAACTACGAATAGGAAAGGAAAACCAACTTGTGGCCTTGCTACGGACTTCCTTCTGAGCAGTGCCTGAAAGAGGTAGCAAAGAAAAGTTCAGATATGAACTCTGAGAATGGTTCAGATACGAATGACTTAAAAGAAAATTGCACTCTTGTATCTCTCCACATTTGATCACCTGCTAATGAATCTCAAATTAATTATGAATTATGAGATTGGTTCAGGTATGAATCACTGGTTATGCTTTTGCTTGTTAAATATTTCATGGCTCTGAGGTGATTCAATTAAAGAATTTTTGGTTTTTATAGGCTGCAAACGACACAATAGTCCGTGTAGTGCTTTTGGTTTCGGGTTGCTGTGCTGAACTCCCTTTTCCTACTTCAGTCATAATAAAACCAAGGCCTGGTCTCTCAGTGATTCTCAAGAAGAAAGATAAAGGGAAAAAATAGTATTGTATGACAAATCAAGTTTTTAAATGTTCAATTTCCAGAGGTTATAATGTATACAGGGGCAAACCATCGGGGACTAGAAAATTGTGTTCCAACTTCTGTAACCTCCAACACAGTACAAAAGTTCATATATGCATCGAAATCTAGAAAATGTTCCACAGTAAAATTATTGCTTCGATTTTCTCATACAGTTCTTAATGGACATACCAATCAGGCGCATCAATAAAATTCCTGAACTTCAAGGAAACTATACTAAATTATGCAAGCTAGGAGAGATACTTTGTACTCGTGAATAATTCGTCAGAAAAGATTAATCATGTTCACCTGAATATCTATGACAAACCCTAAATCAGATGATGTAAAGGAAAAACAAAAACTCACCATTTCTTGTTGCAACTTATTCCGCTCTTGACTAGTTGTTTTGTTCTCTTCATACAGCCTTATGATCATCTTGTCAGCCTGCAAAAGTGAAAAGTCTCTTGGGTTATGAGCCGGAATGTGTTCTCAGAAAACTATAACAAAAGAGATAAAATCAATATAAAGCATCAATTAAACAGAGTTTGCTGCTTCATGAGCAGCGATTTCACTAATTGCCTGAAACATGCCAATTAACCAAGATTGAGCATGTTACAACAGCAGCGCTTAGTTGATCACAATGAGACAGATCAAGGGGAGGAAAAGCTTATTCCATATGTACCACTTCTCAAAAATCAACCCACCAATTAGTAATTGGTGGCATATATTTCCAACATCTGGAGTCACAAAATATTTACAAAAAGAGTACTTTCCTCCTAACAAAATCCTAGTTAAACCATGAGAAGGGCCAGAATTGAAGGCCTGCAAGAGGCACACGATGTGCGCTATCGAGGGAAGAGTCTCTTGACAATTTGGGAATATTATTAGAGCAAGTGATCACATTAGCATCCATTCTAACATATGTTCAAAGTCAACTGACCTCTTCTAGCTTCAGTTCGAGATTATTGAGCTTTGATTTCAGATCTTCTACTTCTTCAGTTACCTGGAGAAAATTGCAAATAGGCCAACTTGAAGAAAGTTATTGAACAGCTGAATATTAAAGAAAATTAATAAAACAGGCATCATTATAATAGCTACTCCCACAATTAAGAATTCAAGAGCTAATATCAATAGTCCACTACAGGAGAATCACAACACATTTTTTTGCCAGAAGGAAAGCATACTACAAATCGACTGTCAGTTATCCAACTCATGCTACTTAATAGACAATTACCTTCTTGCTAATTTAAATGGACTAACGATGACATGGAAAGAAGCACACAAAGATGCACTTGGCATTGAAATCACAAATTATCAGATATGAGAAGAAATGGACATACAAAAAGAATAGGAACCAAAACAAAACTTACATGAGACAGGTGTGAGTGCTCAACTTTGTTCACCACTTGATCAGCTGAGATATGAGATTCTTTCAAAATAGCAGGAGTTTCCTTCAAAATTGTAGGAGATTCTTTCAAAATAGTAGGAGTTTCCTTCAAAACAGTAGGAGATTCTTTCAGACTGGTAGGAAGTTCTTTTATAATGGCAGGAGCTTCTTTAACACCAGTAGGCATTCCTCTCAAAATAGGATCTTCAAAATCTGGCTCCTGATTCAGAGCTCCATTAATAGGTTGCAGTACTGGAGACTCCGGTGGGCTAACAAGAACAACTCTAAGTTTATTCTCTTCAATATATCTGCCATTTTCTTTAGAGAACTGCCACAAAAGAATAAGTGAGAACCACGAGCAAGAACGATATTAGATTAAACTGTCCTTGATGGCAATACTGTACACTTACAAAAGCAGGTATGATGTCCTCATCAGCAGTACCATAGGGAACGACAGTGCACTGAACCAGAAATTTATCTTTCAACTGCATATCAGGAGGAGCTGTCCGTTGTGCTTGCATAGTTACTACATCAAAATAAGAAGTACGAATCATGAACAAGCATAAAGAAGGAAACAGAATCCATACTGCCAGCTGCAGAATGCAACATATTGAGTTGAAAAAAATGCAGCACAACATTAAAGCTATGCTACCTCAAAAAGACATGAATATACAAGATTTCTATGGTGATAACAACAAAAGCTGACATCATGAGATAATTAACATCTCATTACTAAAAAATTAGGACTATCTTGACATAGAAGAACTTCTAGGGCTTAGTGAATTACCAAAGGAACCTAATAGGCACTATGAATTGTAAGTTCACATATGGACGATATTCGTCCAGTCATGACTATACACAATTGTGTAGTCCCTCCAGTCAAAACACAGATAATATTTCTCAGTCATAAGGTGGACTTCAGTATGAATGGAGAAACAATAGATGTGATAAATGGACTTTCTATCGAAATTAAATATGGGGGATAAATGAAGGGCCTCCTATAGAAGTAAAATACAAGTTGTGAAAAGAAACTAATGATACAGGATTTACTTTATCAGCAGAAGTGATTTCAGTATATCACAATTGCATAATCTGAAGCCAGGAAAAAGTTAAACTGGATTAGTCCTTTCTGATTAAAATTCCTATTAATAAGAGTTTAATATCAAACCAGAAAGTAACCATGAATCCAAACATGCACATACCTGTAAAATCACATGTTGACCTTGGAAGAATGACTCCAGTGTTTGGCCGTACACAATATCTCTTGGGAGATGTAGTTTTAACCTAGTCAGTGTTGTTGTAGGCAAATTAGTTTGTATAGTGCTACTTTCAAATAAACAATTACACAACCAAAATAGGTAATTGTGGTCTAAAACATATGTCATTAGATACCCTCAGAAAACAAATCCATTACTTATAAGAATATAAACATATCAGTAAATAACAATTTTCTATTGAGAAAACAAAATTTATCAGAACCAGACTGGATAGAACAGCCAAATTATATTAAAAAATGGAGACAAAACCATAGTAATCAGAAGGTGGAACAGAGAGGGAAAGAGATGAATCAACCTTGAAAGCGACATACTCATTGGATCTATTAACAAGCTGGATAGAACATGAGCTTTGCTTCTTCAACTCAACTGAAAAAAAAAACAAGTAAAAGTTGTCAGCCTTACACAGCCAAATAATATAAGGACCACATCGGATGAGACTGGAAGAAATTACTGCATACAAAAGAGAAATTAGATCCACTAATTATTCTAGAACTGCAAAGTAAGATGGGCCTGATATAAATTAACATTTTCTCCCCTCCTCTCCATATCAGTCATAGCACCTGAATGTAGAGTATATTCTGATTGGCATGTGTTGGATCCAAATGAGAAGTAAAGCTGTGTATTACATGAGGAACAGAGTCAGTTCCATAGCAAATGACCCATCTGTGCATGGTCAGCAAAAACCAACTCATCCTTTATTCTCCTGGATGGAACTCTCAAAGCTCAAAGAAGTGGCCAAAAATTAGAAAGCAGAGCACTATTACTGTTAATTGTAATCATACTCATTGCAATGCAATTCCATATACTACAAAGGTGACGCTTGACTTGGAATATAAATCCCACATGTTTTGAAATACTACTTAATTAACCCACTCCACCTTCAAGATGTCAAAATTGCAAACTTAATTCCGAAACTCTTGCATCTTCGCAATGATACCCCAAATCACCACCTTTCGAGAAGAGAAAACATCGAATAGCCATAACCGCAAACAGTTTAAATGCAAATAATTGATCCTCAAGCATTTACTCTGGCAAATCAAATTTATTTATAAACGCAAACATCACAATCCACAATAAGAACTCATAGAAATATTACCCTCTATACCACAAAATTTCTAGAATCAAATGAACTGTTTACGGCAAAGACTATGATCTCCTACCCATTTTGCGTGCTTAGGTATTACCCAAATCGCGATCCGAGCAGCGCACCAATAAAAGATCAAATTACACTCCACTAAGTAGGTGATCAAAACCATCAAACCACCAACTTACATGTGAACCTGAGTTCGCGAGGCTGGATTTCCACGAGATCTTGGCCCATCCTTCTCTTCCGATCGCCCGCCACCTCCTCGATCCGATCTGAGGAAATAAACTTCGATCTCCGATCTCTCCGAGTGTGGAATCCGGGTCCAAGATCGAGGGGGGAGGGAAACGTAAAAAGTAGGAGGAGATTCCACCGACCACCACTTCGGAGATTTTCTCAAAGGAGAGTGTTGAAAAAAAGGGAAGAAAGGCGACAAAAATAGCAAGAGGTGGGCGAGAATCCCCAGAGAGAGGAACTGAAACAGAGACGAGCACTTCCCGACACGAATTTATTGAGACCGAGGAGTAAATGAGAAGAACTGCCGTTCCCACAATAATTTCGATCCGGAGAGCCAGCCTAAACGCCGTTCACATAAACCTAACGAACGAATACTCGACACCTGTCCGAGTATCAGTTTGAATCCAAAGTAGACGTCGAAAAGGTAGCCAAGGAGTTGATATTTCTACGTCAGACATCGGTGGCAGCTAATTAGTACGCATCTATCTATCTATCTATCTATCTCATCTTTTTTGCTGTTCAAAATGGATCAAGTAGTATCCAATTAAACCTTAGATTAAGTATTTAGATTTTTTTTAAAAAAAAATTATTTGATTGAGTTGGAACAGGTTAAGTTACTGTTGCCAGGGAAGAGCATCAAGAAGACTAAGGTTGGAGATTGGGCAGGTGATGGTGGAGTTAGGTTCTCCGGAGGACAGTAGAGGCAGTTGCACCGGTCACCTTCTCCGGACGCCAAGCAACAACCGGCAACCGACAGGAGCCCTTTTTGCTTTCAAAAATGTCCATTTTGCCCCCCTCGGTGTCTGTTTCCCTTGTGATGGGAAAGATCAATGATCAAGTGTGATGATATTATTATGGCCTTTGTGGATGAGATTCGGTGAGTATATGTGAGGGCTTGGTGGATTCTGTGGTTGGATTTGTTGTGGACTTTTTGTGGCGCGGTGGAAAAGTGGACACGTGTGGCAAAGCAATTTCGACTTAAATGGCCTACTTATTAGTTAGTAGATCGACCAGTAGTTGTGGTAAAAATATATCAATCGATAGTGCATATTCTGACGTCAAAGGTGTTGTAGTAAACGGCAAGGCAGTGAGTGCAGTACGTTCTCATCTAGTAAGCTTAAGCTCGACTCTCGATCATGCATGGCGGCGTAGGGTAATGCTTATCGTACCACAGCTCCACCGTTACAAAGTGAGAGCTCTGTCATCCATCCATGGAGTGCGTTAGAATCGACAAGCCAAGGATTGATCTGAAACTGGCACAAGGTAAGCTGGTTTGGAGAGAATTTTTGGAGCTAAACTCCATGGAGAAGGTTGACTCGAAGACGGCATGGCGTTCGTCGACGGCAGGCGGTGGTGATCGGCGAATTCCAAACGGAGGATCATGCATGCTTAGTTGGTTGTTTAATTGTTTTTCTATTCTGTGTTCTAATTAACTAATTAAGAGGATTAGAATGAGTAAAGTAGTGCATGCATGAGCTAGTTAATACTTAATAGACTAAAAGCATGGAAGATCGTGAGCATGAGCTGGTTGATTAGTTCAAGGTGCAATAACTAATCTCTTGTGCTGACTCAATGATAACTCAAATTAATAGTTATTCTCGGTATCTGTATTGAAGGTGATAATAAATTAATTAATATGACGACGCTATATTAAGTTTGATATTTAAATTACACTCTCCTATGTAGGATCTAAATCTCTATCTATATATATAGATATATATATATATATAATGGTTGATTAATATATAAATTCCTAATACAAAAATGTTCCTTATTTTTATTTCCTCTTATTTATTATCTAGGTGTATTTCTTTAAAAGAAAATGTGCTGATAAAAAAAAATTACGGACACCATAATTAAAGGCGTTTAAAAAATATTGAAAAATAAATGACACAGCTTAAGTATTTCTCAATGCTAAATGCCAGCGAAACCCAAAATTATTGTTGTGAATCATAGTGGCATATCTTTTCATTAGGATTTACCTGGAAGATGGCAACGTGTAGGTGGTTGATTGGTTAAAGAGAGATTATGTTGTCTATTATGGTGACTATCGATATTCTAGAGAGTTGTTCTAGAGAACAAATCATAGAATAACTACAGCAAGCCAAATAAAGCCAAAGTCTTTGGAGAAAAACAAGGGTCAAAGGATAAATCTAATTAGATCGGAACACCCCAAAATTAGTAGATGGTACAAATGGATCCTTGTAATCCGATACTCATCTTTCGCCTCTTATCACAGAGACTATAGTTGGATTCGGATCTTTCGAGGATCCGAATTGCTGCAGATATATAAATTTTCCAGTCAAATTAAGGGGGAAACTTAGTCTACAGCACGTCTATAGCAAGCCGACGTTGTTGACGCCACGTTACTCGATTAAATCCATGGGCTTTCCATCTAGAACCTCACATGGATAAATCTCCCTTATCTTAGAAATATTCGTATAAAATTGGATCAAGTTAAGAGGATCTTATACGACCCAGATATGAAGATACTCCACAACCACAACTCGTGTACGTGCTTAAAATTTTATCCAACTCGTAGCAAATTCACACAACCTGAGCTGCATCGCATCGATCCCCGCCCATGGATAAATACATCAAGCTAAAGTCAATTGCCATCTTCTTCTTGCGTACAGTCTACTATATATATATATATATATATATATATTGCTCTTGCATCAATCTGCTTACCTTCATCGTGTTCAAAGATGGCACAAACCAAAATCTCTTCTCCTCTCCTCCTCTTAGTTACCATCTCTTCGTTTTCCCTTCTACTTCTCTTTCCAGTCTCATCCTCTCCTCCTCCTTTCAAGGCAGTTGTCTCCCCCATCACCAAAGACACCGAAACCTCTCTCTATACTATCCCAGTCAATGACAACTCCCCACTAGTGTTAGACCTCAATGGCCCTCTCATATGGTCTCTTTGCACCTCAAATCACAAGACCATCCCTCGCAACTCTTCGACATGCGCCGCCGCCGCCAAATTCCAACCTCCCGAATGCGGTTGTAATACTACTTCCAGTCTTCGCAATAACAAATGCATCTGCACTGCTTACCCTGTCAACCCGGTTACCGGGAACTGCTCGTCCGGTGACCTGACCTTCATGCCGTCGGTCACTACCAACGCGACCGACGGCAAGAACCCGCTGTACCAAGTCGGTTTCTCAGACCTCGTCTCCTCCTGCGCGCCTCGGAGTCTCTTGTCATCGCTACCTAGCGGTGCAACCGGCGTAGCCGGTCTCGGGCGGTCGTCCAAGCTCTCCTTGCCTTGTCAGCTCTCCTCCTTCAACCTCGAGAAGCAGTTCGCCCTCTGCCTCCCGAGCGGCGGCGCCGGCGTGGCGTTCTTCGGGAGTAAGCCCTTCGATCTCATCCACATGACGTCAGATCGTAATATAAGCGACTACTTAACCTACACCAACTTGCTCAAGAATCCGGTAAACCCCGCGTACTACATCGACGCCAAGCTCGTCGCCGTCAACACCGAGGCGGTGCCCCTCCCGGCTCACGCGCTCGAGCTCCACAAGAAAGCCAATGGCGGCGGCGTTACGCTCACCACCGCGATTCCTTACACCGCCCTTAGGAGCGACATCTACAAGCCATTCCTGAAGGCTTACGACGAGGCTTCTAGTTATATCCAACGAGTTGCTCCCGTGAAGCCTTTTGAGCTATGCTACAATAGCACTACGATGGGGTCGACGAGGATGGGGTACGCTGTACCCCAGATCGATTTGGTATTAAATGGTGGAAAGAATTGGACGATATTTGGAGGCAATTCTATCGTGCAGGTTGATCCGGTCACGGCTTGCTTCGGGTTTGTGGATGCTGGGCCGAAGGCGGATAAGGCTATCCAGATCGGTGGGTTTCAGATGGAGAATATCTTGGTGTTATTCGACCTGGAGAGGAAAAGGATGGGTTATACGGGTCTCCTATTCGGGATTATGACTACGTGCTCTAACTTTAACTTCACTTATGCGGGTGGGTTTTGATAAAACGGCTTCTATCATCTTGGGGTTTTAATAAAAATGGCTTGTAATTTGTAAATTGTTTCTAATCTATCTATCTGTATTGTTATTATTATTATTATTATTTTGGGTTGCTTTTTGTACTTGATTTAATGAATAAATAAAAAAGTGGAGGTGCGATGTGAAAAATGGCAAATGGGGAGAGTCAATTATGGAGGATGGAGCTGTTAACAGGTTGGAAGTAGCCGTTATACTCGTCGTGAAATAAAAGGAAGAGGTGAGTGGCAACCCGAGATGCTGCGGACTAAGACTCGTCCAATAGAATCCCAGGCAAGCAATGGGTCCCACTTCTGACCTCCCGACCGTTATAGAGTTGGACCAACAAAATCCACTATTGGTGCTCCCAAAATGCCCTTTTCTTTATCTGAAATTACCACTAGATTCAAGAAGATATTAAGAAAGATTACTACATTTTAAACCTTGTATATAATGCCAATATGTAGAGTGCTGCTTTCGAATTTAGTTTATGAAACATCATTTTAATTGCAAGATCCCAGATCTAATAGAAGATAAACACAAAAAGGTTAAATTTTGATACAGTTTCCACTCTGAAAGAAACAGTGGTAGAAGATGTAAATAAGCTGTGAGATGAGGGCAAGGGATATGGGTAGAGGCTCGAACGGGTTGTTCCTTTTAAACGAGAGCTTATAAGAGGAGGGAAATTAGATGCGATTACGATTCGGGCCGTGGCCCATGGCCCACAGAGAGCGGTTTGTATCCCTAATCTTGCTACGTGGCGTCTTATCATTGGATTCCAGAGGGAAGGCCCACCCAATTAAAAATCGACGCAGAAGAATTAAATGCCGCTTCCTATTCTTGCAAGGGATACTCCTCTGCACTGCACTCCCTCCGAGAAGCGGCGCCTCCAAGAAGCGGCCAAGGTTTTCTCCATCTCTTTTTATCTCTTGTTTATGATTTGAATTAGAGTGATGGGTTAAAAGAGGTTCCTTCTTTTCTTTTTTTAATATACTCGTTTTGTTAATGAGATTGGAGATAGGTTCTTGTTCTTGTTCTAGCTTCTAACCATTAGAAAGCAGAGGTTTCATGGATATTGGTGTTCCTCCTTTGGGTAGCTAGTTCTTGATGAAGACGATGGTCGGTACTTCCCACTTTGCATTCTTCTGATCGCAGTAGAAACCGTAAGATTGGGAAAGCAGTTGCAAGATGCTTTCCTGAGGCTCTTGTTTATCGTATTGATTCGAGAAGTCTTGGGTTTTCGATATGTAGGAAAAGAAAGACTTGTTATTTTACATCTTATCCTGGTTTAATTTGTCATGGGGGGAAAAGAAGCTATGATTAGGGAACAGAAATATTGAATCAGTGTTCTGGTCCTCTTTGGCACTAGTTTAATGGGATGGGGTGATTGCCAAATTGCTACCTTTTTAATTTGTGCAAGTGCTCTAGATTGTCGCAGGTAAGTGGGCAGCAATGAAGGTGCAAAAGGATTTACCACAGTCATGGTGGTTTGAGAGCCATAACAACTCTAGGCGGTCTCCGTGGTTGGTGTCAACTCTTTCAGGTTTGTTTGTTTTCTTTGTTCATGACTATATTATGGCACACAATTCAAACTTTTCACATCAATTTTAGATAGTTTTTGGATTCACCTTATGATGCTCTGACGCTTTACTTCAATTTGAAAGTTATCTAACTCTGTATGCTCTCTATTATTTTCTCTTATATGAAGAAAATTTGTACAATTGGAACAATCTGTAGTTGGCAAACATAGGCAATAATGACGGTGAAATTGAAAGTACATCTAATGCTACAGAAGTATAGGGTAGTTTTCCACTAACTTTGGTTTTTTAATTTTCTGCTTAGTTATTTTGTGACATGGACAATTGGAACAGTGTGAAACATACTTGCATCTTTGACGATTTCAACATGCACATAATACATATATGTTTTTATGTGTCTGAAACACCTAATTTAGTATATCTAGATTCCTGCACGATATGCTTGTGATTTCATATGAAAATGGTCTGATTACAGAAGATATGTTATATGTTGGATACAATCCATAACAATTGAATCACCTTATGCAATAATTATTTGACATGTAACATCAGAAGAATTATGGTTGATGCTTAGTTGGATTTAGGTTCAAGATTTTAGCAAGTAAATGATAACAAAGTTGATTAGCTAGGATGATGAAGACCAGGCAAATTGGTGACCTGCCCCATTTCATGTTTTTATTGTTATAATATTTTTCAAGGTTTTAAAGTTTCAGTACCTTTTTTTTTGGCACTTGGAACAAAACAAGCCTTTGCTTGATTTTCTACTGTCAGATCTTGTTGTCTCTCAACAAGGGCCATTTTCTCCAGAATTCATCTAAGGTAAATATTTGTATTATCATCATCCATGAATTTGTAACACACTAAAACCATTTTATTTGTTCCTTTACTAAGTCTTACCAATCTCAGCCTTAATGCCAAAAATAGCCAGCAATGGTGTTACTGCACCTGTTTATCATTGTATTCAATCAATTTTTTGGTTAGGTAGTTTGTTCTTAGCTGTTAGACATGTACCTCTTACTACTAGTAAGAATGCCATGGAAATGGTCTGATATGTTACAAATGGCTGGATTCTCTAACGATCCATTTGAATGACAAAAATCAAGTCTAAACAATGTGGAACTGTTTCTAGTTGAAAGTTTTTTTGTATTCATAGATTTTATTGTTATTGGCACATCATTTAGTGTTAAAAAATTTCTCTGCAGAACTAGAAGAGAAGACCAAGCAAATGCTGAAACTGATTGAGGAAGACGCAGATTCATTTGCTCAACGTGCTGAGATGTATTACAAGAAGAGACCTCTACTCATCAACTTGATTGGGGATTTCTACCGAGATCACCGCTCGTTAGCAGAGCAATACGACCATCTGAAATCAGGAGGTGGAATTCGTCACACATTATCTGGCCCCTCTTTGTTAGACAGAGCCTGGTCACAGAAGGTAAGCAACAATACATCGGATGGATCATCTTTGTTTTCCTCAGACTGTTACGACTCTGAGGAGTCCGAGGTTGATGATCCTGAACAAGAAGAATCGGAAGCTGAGACCAAGCCGAGAGATGAGCCAGATAAAGAGAACGACAATGATCTTGTGAAGCTGATGAAGATAGAACTACAGATACTTGAAGAGCAGAACGTGACTCTTAAGGCTGAATTAGCTGGAAAAGATGAGGAGAAGAGGGAGGTCATCCGACAGCTCGCTTCATCCATCGGCATCTTAAAGGAGGAGAATGCTGATATGAGGAAATGCATCAAGAATTCGAGAAAATGGGGCAATATTTATGAATTGAAGAAGAAGACCAAGGAGTTATTCTCTGGAAAAGTTTTTCGTGGGCATTCCAAGTCTCAAACAACAGTTGTGGCTCTTTAGGGATGGTAGAGTAAGACAACCAGCATCTAACCTACATTTTTTACTTCACCTTTATATAGCTCTCATTTGTTGGAATGGAAATATTACCTCACCCTTGTTATGTTGGCAAATTAATGTGAAATGTGAAACTGGAAGTCCTTTTTTTTCGGGGGCAAAACATTCATGTTACCAGAATGGATATATTTATTTTGCAATCTTGCCAAGATTTTTTATCCGTACTAGCAATGTAAATTTACTGATCAGTTTTTCCTTGGAAGTGTATCATATTTTGAACTCAATCATGAACTTGATAAGCAACAGGTTAAACCTTCTATGTGATGATTATGAAATCTACATTGTAGTGGAACCAAAGAAGCCATGTGATCTTTGTAATTCTCAACTCTCTTTGGCAGCTGGCAAATGGGATCATCCAATAGACCGAACTCTCCAAGGTACATAGATCCTATTATCTTTTGTTACTGAATGCTTCATAAGGGCATATTCCTCATTTTGAGTTCTTCATCAGATGTGGCAGGGAACAACAAGGCTTTTACTAATTGCATTTTGAGAGCATCCTTACTGCTGCGTACATTTTGATGATTGATCTGATACAGCCCAACAGTGTCAAAGCACTCGATTGATTGACAAAATGCATCAACATCAAAGAGGTACTTCTCTTGACTTGTAGCTAATGTTCTATTTATAAGTGTGAGAATAAACCACTCTAATATGACAAGTTAATTTCACAAGAAGAGAGCAAAAAGTTCACTTTTTGATGAATGTAGTTAAAGTAGATGAGTAATTCTACTCTTTATCAGAAACAATCATCATCTATATCATCAGCCCACCTCAAGATACCTTTTGGTCAAGTTAATTTTACAAGAACAGAGCAAAAGGTTCACTTTTTGATGAATGTAGTTAAAATAGATTAGTAATTCTACTCTTTATCAGAAACAATCATAATCTATATCATCAGCCCACCTCAAGATACCCTTTTGGTCAAGTTAATTTTACAAGAACAGAGCAAAAGGTTCACTTTTTGATGAATGTAGTTAAAATAGATTAGTAATTCTACTCTTTATCAGAAACAATCATCATCTATATCATCAGCCCACCTCAAGATACCCTTTTGGACAAGTTAATTTTACAAGAACAGAGCAAAAAGTTCACTTTTTGATGAATGTAATTAAAATAGATGAGTAATTCTACTCTTATCAGAAACAATCATCATCTATATCATTAGCCCGTCTCAAGATACCTTTTGGACCCCCCCTCCCCCTCCCCCCTCCCCCTCCCTCAATTTTCAAAACTGTGAAGGCCCCACAAGGCCATGTTATTGGATGCCTCTCGTGTTTTGTCCCCTAGCAGCCCAATGCCACCCTGTGCCCTCCCTGCTATCCTCCAACCACTAAAGACCACGTGGACCAGTACATCCTTCCCCTCCCCTTTTAAACCTTCCGCACACACAAAAAAAAAACCCCACTTCTATATTGAACTCTCTGTCTCTCTCTCTCTCTCCCTTTGTGCTGCTTCAATTGTCACTCAAAATGGCCATCTCCTCTTCTATGTGCTCTTCTTTCTCAGCCTTAGCCACATTGCTCCTTCTAACCATTCCTCTTCCATCTCACTCATTGAAGGCCTCCGCCATCTCAGCCGCGCCGGCTGTCCTTCCCACCAACCCTGAATTCTCTGATCTTTCGCCGGCGTTGGCCCCGGATATCATGCCATTGTTCCCAACCCCGGGGTCCAATTCCGGCCTGGCGCCATCTTCCTCGATGCCGACAATTCCATCGAGCCCTAGCCCGCCAAATCCTGATGCGCTGGAGCCCAATTCGGCGATCGCACCGATCGGCGCCGCAACTTCGTCGGCCAGCATTTTGGGGAATCCGGGTAGGGTGAGTGTGGCATTGATCTCTTGCTTAGTGCTCATGTGGTGGTTAGAGCTTGTGGGGAAGTGATGGGGTGCAAGTGGGCTCGGTTCTTACCTTTGTTATTATTTAATTTGTGTTTTAATTTTTTTTTTTGGGGGGTTACTCATCTCTTTATAGATATGGTTGTCTCTTTGAGGTGAAGTTATATAGCCAATTGCCACAAAGATGTTGAATGATGTGCAGCTTTTTCTACTCTTATAGTCTCATTGACTAAAAGTGCTAAAGTTTCTTGGAAAGAGCCTTTAAAGAACAAATGCACCATCCTTTTGATGATAGGCAGGATTCCAATTGCCTTAAACTAGGTATCCACTAGAGAAAGTGTGCATATAATAAGGTGCCGTCTCTCTGGCTCAACAGTATTGAACATTATTTTGTTCAAAGATTGTGAATGAAATTGTCACGCCGGTGAACTGTCTATGTTTAAAAATGCCCAAGAAAAGGGATCACCAATGAGGCAATGAGTACTAAAATTCTACTTCTTTTTTGGTATATAACGATAATATCGAGAAGGGAACGCTAGTACTTATCGTCAGGTTGTCCTGTCGGACGAGCAAGAGATCATGAGTTCAAAATTAAATAAAGCAAACGAAAAGATTCTGTATAAAAGCAGGATGTGCAGGAGTTTTTAGCACTTATGCTCTTATAGATTTGATCCTTTGTAGCCTCTTTTGCTTAGGATTGATTCACTTGCAAGTGTGCATTTGCTTATATCTCCAGATCTTGTAAGCATGTGGAACCCTAAGCATTATTAGGTCACAATTACCAAGGTGTGGATGAGGGAAAGCTCTGCTCAGAGTCAGAGAGGAATCCCCAATTCTACCAAACTCCCCCCACCCCCCCATGTGAGCATATGAAATGGGTGGAGTTGCAATGATAGGAAAAGGACATAACTGGAGTTTGAAATCATCTTGATGGGATCATGACTCTGTGGCTTCTTCTGCACATGTAGTGTCTAACCTCTGAAACCTCCTCAACCAAACCTAAAGAAGAGTGGCTAAGACTACTCACAAGCAACTAAGCCATAGAAGATTCTCTCATTTTTATCTAGTATAGTTTATTGAAGGGTCAATAATTTACAGAAGATGGCTGAAGAAGACATATGTAGTACAGAAGAAGAGCCAAGAAGGAGAACAAATTGAGAGTTGGTAGGAAGGCAGGAAGAGATCAGCACTCACATGACAGTGTATGGACAAAGGAGAAAAGCCCAATGGGCAGTGAGAGTGAATGGCATGTTACTGAATTTTGGCATTTGTTCAAACTAATTCAGCAGATCAATTGCAGAACTCTGTCAGTTGCTGAAATTTGTTTAATAAGGGATGGTGTCCAACATTTCTTCCTTCACTTGTGTGGAATAAGTTTATCCCAGTATAAGTCTTTTTATAATAGATTACCTCCATACTAGTCTTTGATACCTACTTATCTCTTCTCCCATTTTCAATCCAATATTTTTATATTTACCCATTACTATTTTGCATTGAAAAGACACGACTTCAATCAACTATCAGTTTTTTTCTCCTTTTTTTTTCATTCATCAATTATAAATAATATTTTAGTTATTTACTAAAATATCAAGTGTAATAGTTATATGTTTATATTAATTTACAACCAACTAACATAATAGCCTAAACCGGTTTCATTATTCGGTAGGTAAACACTAAAGTCTGACTATTGGACTGGTTGGAGGAAGCAATGCTACAAAGTGAGGCCCCAAATCCTTTCAGTGTTGATATATTCAGCAAATTATCCAGAATATATAGTTGAAACATTTTGGAGCCCTGCTCATATGAATATTTATATGCATATATCCTAATTAGGACTCGATTAGTTGCATACTATAATAAATTTATAAGCTTAAAGGACCTAACTAGCAATGAAATAAAGCTTCAATAAGCTTGCATGCTTGACAAGATCACAAATGGTGAGAATGATTCACTCTCAGGCTTTCTGATAGTGCTGCTTTTTCAACACTAGATATATAGACAAGAAAGAGATGTCATTAATGACTCTATCTTAGCTCAGTCATCATTAAATTCGAATTAACTTCGGATTAGGGACCAAATTTAGTCCGGCTCCGACTAAGGAAGAGAACATGCATGTCACGTACTTAAATTAATCCGAATTAGCTTCCGATTAGGAATTACTAGTTCTTCTTCACTTGTTCCTCTAGATATATATACAATAACACAAGCAGCTTCTACTCCTCCTCCTTCTATTCGATCGATCATGGAAATAACAAAGAAGTCGCCACCCACAATAGAAGCATCGCTGGAGCCAGGCTTCGTCTTCGATCCGACCGACGAGGTCTTGGTCGTCGACTACCTCTTCAACTGGATCCGCATCGAATGCCTTCCTTGCGACATCGTCATCGTCGACGACGTCTACCGCACGGAGCCATGGAATCTTCTCAGAGAAAACCACCGCGAGGAAGAGGGCTACTTCCTGACGCAAACCAAGGCGAACCACACCGCCGCTGACGGCGGCTGGGGGCGAAGGAAACGCAAGGCCGGAGAAGGGTCTTACGAGATCCAGAGCCGGATCGAGGACCGGGCGGTGGTTAACAATAGAATCACGTGGCGGAAGAATAACTTCAGTTACCAGCGGAAGAACGAGGGGGAGACGAGGCGGCGGCGGCGGAAGACGTCCGGCTGGGTGATGCACGAGTACGAGATAACGTCGAGGGCGAGCGAGTGGGTGCTGTGCAGGGTGAAGCTGAGTGATCAAGAGATCGCGAGGAGGAAGAAGTCAGAGGAGAATGGCAATGCTTTAGTTGATGATCAAAACCAACAATTCGAACAAGCCAATCAGCAGATTGAGGAGGAGGTGGAGGATTCCACTATAAAACACGCTGCGAATTACTGAGAGGGGCACCAACTAGTAGTTGCTCACGATGACGACCTGCCGCCGGTGGATGTTGCAAACTTTGACGAATGTCGATATAACGGCCAACTTTAACGATAGCAATGTCTTTAAGTTACTTAGCCCAGACTTTATAACGACTCTAAATCATTGGGCTATCAAACTACTGTAAACTAACCGCACTTAATAATGTTTTCTCAAAAGTTCACAAGACGATTTTTTTTTTTTTTTGATTGCCAATGAGCTGTGATCAGCTATATATTAATATTCTGTTGAAACGTTGCCGCGTCGACAGTGATAAGGTTACAGAGTTCTGGTGGAGCGTTGCTTGGCCGCTCAAAATAGCAATAGCCAGAGGCCACGCTTGCCCTAGCTGCTGCCCAGTCAGCCACGGTATTGGCTTCTCTCCCTACGTGGGAGAGCCTAACTTCTACAAACACTTTTGACACTCCCGCGCCAGATTGCGAACGCGCTAGGGGCTGTGCTCAGACTGCTGCATGCACCTGATGGCCTCTGTGCAGTCCGTTTCGATCTCCAGCCTGCTGCCTCTTCTCGCCACCTTCAGAGCCATTCTGATAGCCAGAGCTCGGTTTGTAGCGCCGAGTTTCCCGGGCACGGCTCCCATACCGCCTGGACTAGCTCTCCATCAGCATTGCGAAAAATGGCCGCGGCTCCTCCTTGATACGCGCCGGCTCTAAACGCGCCGAGGATACATGACCGAATGATCGTATCATAAATTCTTACTGCTCCTATTATTTCCTCACGTGCTAGATTTCCATTGGTTATGAGAGAGAACATACAAACTTCCAACATCGCATTCACTAAACAATCACACTGGCCTCTCCAATAACATAGCATAAGATCCTCTTGTACGCATCCGAGGCTCCACCCTTCCCTTCTCCCCCCACTCTTCCTCCACCCCAACCTTCATGCCCAAGTCGCACTTCGTCGACTACTTGGACGCCTACGCCGCCAAGTTCGCCATCTCCCCCCGGTTCCGCCGCAAAGTTGAGTCGGCGGAGTTCGACGAGGGGTCGAGGCGGTGGAGGGTGAAGGCGAGGAGGCTGGAGGACGGGGAGGTGGAGGAGTATATGGGGGCGGTACGTGGTGGCGGCGAGTGGGGCCAACGATGAGGGAGCGGTTCCGGATATTGAAGGATTGGGGGGGTTTAATGGAAAAGTGATGCACTCGAGTTGCTTCAAATCGGGTTCGGAGTTTAGAGGGAAGAAGGTTTTGGTCGTAGCGGGTGGGAATTCCGGGATGGATGGAGATTGCGTTGGATTTGGCCGAGTCGGGTGCGACGACTTCAATTGTGATCCGTAGCCCGGTAACTTCACGTCTCACTGGGAAATTTATAAAAAGATCCCCTACCTTTGTTCTATTATTATTCACGCCCCTACCATACTTGTTTATCCTTTTATTTTTGTATGGTAAACTAATCCAGATTCATTTAATATCAAGAGAGATTTGGCTACTGGGTATGATCCTAAAGTCCATCCTTCCATTGTATCTTGTGGATGCTTTGGCTCTTCTACTCTGTTATTTGAAGTTTGGCAATACATCTAAGTATGGCATTCATAGACCATCCAAAGGACCCTTCTATCTGAAAGCAAACTCACCAAACTTTCCAGTCATAGATGTTGGAACTTTTACAAAGATCAAGGCAGGAGAAATCCAGGTAGTTTTAATTAATTCTCTCAGTTCATGTTATTAACATTCTGTTCTTCATATGATGATATATGGTACATTGAATTATTGATAGGTTCGACCTTGTATAACAAGGTGAATTTTTGTTTCTCTTGTGTAGAGTGATGAGTATCTTATAGGTGATGATGGAATGGCAAAGCAAAAATATCCAAACCATTGGAAGGGAAAGAGTGGGCTCTATTGTGCAGGGGATTCCAAGATCGGCAGAGGAGATATCTATGATTGTTATAAATGGGAACTTCTGAAGACATTGTAAGCAAGACATCTATGAACTAAGTGTCTTAAGGACAAATTTACAATTTCTACGTATCTTTTTTCATACATAAATATCACAATTAGATTAATATATATATATATATATATATATATATATATATATATATATATATATATATATATAAGGGTTATACTAGGTATATGCGCCTAAATGTTACGGTAAAAAATTCATCAAATAATAAGTGTCTACGCTAAATTTCAACATAGAAAATAAAAAAATATAAATTTTTAATGAAATATTAGATATATTCTTATACGTAATTATAAAGCCTAAATGAGCTGATTATTAGACATTTTAAGTCTTGATTAGTTCAAGCTTAATTTCGAACATGATCAATCTTGATTAATGCTTAATCAAGCTTAAAAAAAAGAAGAAGCTTACTTCAACTATAAAATATAAAAATTATAATTATTTAGAGTATTGTTAAATTTAGTCGTTGGAGCCAGCAGCTCAGAGCAACTCCAACCGGGCTCCAAATTCCAAATTTGGAGCTCGGTTGAGCTCCATTGGGGCTCTAAACCTACCTCCAAATTTAGAGCTAGGAATAGTGGGGACCATGAAAATGGAGCCGGACTCCATTTCTCATATCAACATTTTGAAAATGCCAAAATTGCCCAATAATTGTTATATTCAATAATTTTAATTTCATTGGTATCCTTTATTAAATAATTTAGTTAGTTAAACTGAGTATATAATTAGTTTTACTAATCTGTTTTTAACAAAAATAATACCATTGGAAAGGTCTCATCGAGACCTTTAAAATGAGTCTAATATTAAATTATTTTTGAGTTAATTAAAATTTTAAAATTTTTATTATTTATAAAAATAAGTCTAATATTAAATTCTTTTTGAGTTAATTTAAATTTAAATTTTTTTATTATTTATAAAAATGAGTCTAATAAATTATGTATCCTAAAATATAATTATTAAAAATTATTCCCAATGTAAATATTAAAAATTAAAATACATTAGATATGAAATACATTAAAAAAATATATCAAATAAAAATTACATTAAAATTTATATTCCTTCGTTCCCGTGCCTCTGTCATAAGTGTTCAATTAGTGCATTTTGAAGCTCAAAATGAGTCTCTTTATCTTGGATCTTTCTATGTCGAGCATGTAATTTCGATGCGTTTAATTAAAAATTAGTAATTTAAAATTACTTCTAAAACTATTGAATATTGGTCTTATTTTAAAGATCTCGATGAGAGTTTTCTAACCATATATTTTTTATTAAAAAATAATAACACTAAAATTATTTATTAAGTAATTTAAAATAACTAATATAATAATATATATTATATTAATATTTTAATATATACGGAGCCCGTGAATTTGCTCCATTTTTTCGAGTCTCGTTAAATTTAGTCGTTGGAGCCAGCTCATAATTACGGTTGACTCGAAATTACTTTTGAGCCTATTTTGACCGAGCTTCTTATTATTATTAATTAAGCCTATTATTTTTTCGGCTAAAAATTTTACCAATAAACCCCGCTAGAAGATGATTACTCATCAACTTTACCAATAAGTTCTAGTTTTTTTTAATATATCTAAACAAATGGATCAATTTGCAAATATGCAAAATTTGGAGGTTGCCACAATAAAACAAGAACTCAGGTAGTGATAAGTAAAAAAACCAGATTTATTTATTGAGGGTTTCTTCCCGTGCATTTGACGACGGAAAGATTGATATCTTTTATAATTAACTTGATGAAGATTTAATTACATTTTATCTTTTTGATTATTTTTTATTATTTACATATATCTTTCATTAATTTAAGATTGATTTAAATTAAATTTTAATAGATAGAGATAGAGAATTATATTTAAATTAAAGTTTATCTCCAAATAATCAAATTTAAATTATTTAATATTAAATGATATTTCTTATAATTAAGGTATAATTATATTTAAGAGAGAAATCTTAACGGAAGAAAAAAAAACGTGTATAAAGCTTCTTCCGTACGGTAAAGTTAATTGTTTATCAATCACTTTGATGAAAATCTAATGGTTAAGATCTTCAAGGGTATAACAAGAAAATTGGGAAGTTAGGCACACGTAATTAATTTTCTTAACTAATATACTCTTTTTCTTACGTAATGTGATTTTGAAACCGGTACCGGATATGAAAACTGGTTATTATAGCAATTAAGATTATAAATTTTAAATATGCATTAAATTATTTTAAATAACCTTATTTAAAATAGAGGGTAACTAGGAGTGATATCGCTCACCACTGGTGAGCATAACACCCTGTCTCCCCCCACATATATACGGTGGCTGGTCGCTCATCTACTCCTGCTCTTCTCCCGAACTCTCTAGATACTCATCAAGGCCGCCTCTGCTCTCTTCTCCACAACCTAGGGGGGTCGCCTGAGGTAAGATTTATGGTTTTAGAAGATTCCTTTCTCATTTATTCACCTCGATTTTAGGCTGTGATAGATCGATCTGCTTTCCGGTATCTCCGTTTGATTCGTGGATCATGAGTTTCTCCTGTTTCTTGTGATTTGATTTGAATTTGGGTTCCTGAAGTGTTGGAATCTGGGGTTTGATTCTTTGGTATGATGTTCTCTGTTCTTTTTGTGGTATTTTACTTGATCTTGAGGCTTTTATATGATCAGTGATGCAATCATCAATTTTTTCTCGGAAAGAACGGGGATGCACTTGCTAGATTCACCGATTCATCTATTATTAGTTACTACGTTGTTGTAAGCCATATAAAACGGAGATACTGTATCCCTTTAAAATTGGATCCTGAAGTGAGTAATTTGTCTGTCGAGGCATGAAAGATGAAAATTCCTGTTTTTGTTTTTCTTATCTTTGCTTTTGCCATTATTTTTTGTTAACTTGGATGCTCATGTTGTCTCTCGCACTTATCCGATTGTTGTGTTACTGAAAACTTTTCTTTTTATCCTTGATTTTCTTATTTGTAGATCACATAAGAAAATGGTGAAGGCTGTTGTTGTACTTGGTAGTAGTGATGGCGTCAAAGGCACAATCCACTTCACTCAGGAAGGAGAGGGTAAATATACTAGCAATGATAAGATCATGTGTTAGATTGTTACATGGATCGAGTAATTTTTGCCTCATATGTCATGTTAACCTCCTGTTATTTTTTCCCTTTTCATTGTTATAGGTCCGACCACTGTGACTGGTACCGTCACAGGCCTCAAGCCTGGGCTTCATGGTTTCCATGTTCATGCACTTGGTGATACTACCAACGGCTGCATGTCAACTGGTGCATATTCACCATTTCACATGATAGTTGTTGCAATCTTTAAATGAAATCAATAAATTTGTTGGTGGACATAACTTTCCTTCATGACACAGGGCCACATTTCAATCCTGCTGGGAAAGAACATGGAGCACCAGAAGATGAGGTCCGCCATGCTGGTGATCTTGGAAATGTGACTGCTGGACCAGATGGTAATTTTTCAGTTTACCAGCCTATGTGGTGCTTTAGAAATTTACTACATAGTTCTTGCTGTACCTCTGCGGTCCATGCATCATTCTGTCACTAATAGCTCTACTTCTTATATCTCCAGGTACTGCTCATGTTTCTCTTGTTGACAGTCAGGTGATACTTGGTTATTTTCTTGTTGTATTCCTGTCGTTATTCTTACAGTTCTTTTGAACTGGTGTATTTCTCTCCTCACAGATTCCACTTAGTGGACCACATTCTATCATTGGGCGTGCTGTTGTTGTCCATGCCGACCCTGACGATCTTGGAAAGGGTAATCCATCTTTCATTTAGCTCATTCCTTTTTCTTTTCCTTTTGTATTGTTCTTTTAATTAGAAAAAATTATACTATTATTTAAGCAGTATCAATATTAAGCTTTTTAGTGTCCTATCTAAATTTATTGTCATGACCTATCGGCTCACTGGTGCGGTGCATGTCTTCTAGATGTAGCTGACTTTGATTCGTGTCTAATTTTATTTGACTTTCTCATCAGGCATCATTTTCTTATGTTCATGTGATAAACTTGATAAACTGCAAACAGATTACAGTTATGATCCCATCTAGAGTATTAAAACATCCCCTCTTAACCACAGTATCCTTGTTTCTTTCTCACGGACTCTGATTTTGAAGTAGAATTGGTTACATCACATATGTTAGGAAATAACTTCTGTCTGAACTTTATTTGCATATAGAGAAACAAATAAACTATGCTAGTTTTTGTGATCATACAAGTTGCAGTGTTGCTCTACATCTCTTCTGTTTTTAAAGGAAAAGAAAAATGGGGCAGTAGTGGCAGGTATTTGTTCATTAATGTGCTGGACCATTTTACAAATTCCATTTCCTTTGTTATGCGAGTACAACGAGGGAACAAAAAAGGAAAGAAATACTAAACTCAGACACAACTTGCCAATATGAAGTACCAAAATATGGCACATTACCATCCTGTACACCGTAATGATATGCTTGCTTATAAACTACTGGAAAAAGTAAACTAACTAGGATTATTAACACACTAGAAGTTTCATTGTAAAGTCTACAATCCATTTTGTATTGGACGGTTGGACCTACTTCATCGTCGCTTAAAATTTGAAGATTCATTTTGGCAAGACAAGAAAATCATTTAATGGAGAGTATCTGCAAGCTTGACACATAGATGATTAGTCTCTGTACATGAAGATTCAATTTTAGCAAGGCCAGAAAATCATTTAACAAGAGTAGCTGCAAACTTGGTGCGTAGGTAATTATGACTGTACACTGGTTTCTGTTTTACCTTGTCTGAATCTTAAACCTTTTTCACAGAGGACAGGAACTTAGCACTGGCAAGGTGTTTTACCTAAATAGTTCCTTTGCTTTTTCTGCATTATGAATTTGCTTCTATGCTTTAGTTCAAATGCAATGGCTTGGCTATTCTGTAATCTTGTCTCTGGATATGAACTGATTTCATGGAACAATAAATGATTTTCATAAGGTGTTCTTTTTTAGCTACGATTATGACCTTTGGCAGTATCAGTCAAATGTTAATTGTGTTTACAATTGATAACATATGAAGATCTTATGAGTCAGGCACTTAACAGATTTGCTAATGTTACTTTAGGTGGACACGAACTTAGCAAGAGCACTGGAAATGCTGGTGGAAGAATTGCTTGTGGTAGGACACTACTACACCTTTTATCTCTTCTATGCTCCATTTTTACTGGCTGGTCTCATTTATATTGCATCCCTTCTCCCACTTCGCTCCTTTAGTATAATAATTAACTTTTTTGCATCTTATGAATTCCAGGCATCATTGGACTTCAGGGATAGGCGCCTTGTTCTAGATATCCATGAAGCTGATGTGAGAACAAAAGTCTTCTTGTAAACTAGAACCTTAGCGAAACTTATATTGAATAAGGAACCCAATGTGTGTTCAGATTTGCTGTGTTATCTTGTATTCTGTGGGATATATCTATTGAGACATACTCAGGACTATTATATTTTTCTTGAAGCAAATGTTCGCTATGCTCATATAAGTTGCATTGTGCGTTTCTAATTCACTAGCTAATATCCAATTTATGTTTGAATTAATGCCCAAAAAAATATGAACGTATGGCATTTCGTCCCTTTCATTACTTGTATTATTTGTCTCGTTATTTATCTTCACTAAAATTTAATTTAAATATAGTCATATTTAAGTAAATAATTAAATAAGCCATAAAATAAAATAATAAACATTTGATAAGAGTAATATAAGTCAGATATTGAACCTATATTCCACTAACCATGTAGCACTTCAATATAAAAGCACAACCAACAAGACAAGAAATTAAATTTTGAAAAAGAAGTAAAACTCATATAACATTCGTCAATCTATCAAGTAATTTGTTAGGCCTTTCCCAGTGGTGTTTGTGTCTCACAACTTACTTTTAAGCGATAGATTTGCAGAGCTGCGAGATCATCGGACTTCCAGAAGATGCAGTTAACAAGGGCAGCTCAGCCTGATACTTTGGTAACAATAATTCCAGTTTGTGGTGAGCTTAACCTACTTCGTCAAGGGAAATCACTCCATGGATATACTATTCGGCAGGAGCTACAGTCCTTGGATATGTATAGCAAGTGCTTTTATATCATGCAAACAAATGCTTTTATATCAACTTCACTAATTGATATGTATAGCAAGTGCGGGATGTTGAACACATCGCTGTACGAGTATTTCAACATTCTGTAGAAAAATCCATTGCTTCCAGGAACTCCATGATATCAGCCTATTGGTTTCCATGGGCATGATAGAAAAGCCATTGAGCTTTTCTGGGAGATGTCTGATTTGGGTGTTAAAGCTACTAAGAGCACTTTCGTTGCTCTTTTATCAGCTTGCAGCCACTCTGGACTGACCCGACTCCAAATACTAATCGGATGCGGTTTATAACCGCATCCACCCAACTCTATATAAACGTTATTTAGCAACTTCTGCTTACAACGCTCTTTCTTCTCTCCGATCGAGCTCTCTCTCTTCATTCCTTCCTTCCTTTCTTCCATAATGCACGGAGGAAGGCCTCCATCCGTCGAAGCTAGCCTTCCTTGCGGATTCAGATTCAACCCCACCGACGCGGAGCTCATCGACCACTATCTCCGCAACTGGGTCAGAAACGATGCTCTTCCTTGCAGCGACGCCGTCGTTGGCGCCGAGGTGTACTCCACGGAGCCATGGAATCTAGTCGGCGAGGATGAGGAGATGGGCTACTTCTTCTCGCACCGAACGCACCAGCGTCAGAAGTCCGCCTACGTGAGCCGCCGCGCGGGTTCCGGCACCTGGTTTCCTGAAAAGAAGAATCCGGTGATCGAAGAAATAAACGGTCGTGTTATTGGGTACAAACAGATGCTTTGCTTTTGCCTCTCTGAGGAGGATACCGATCGACCTAACAAGAAGAGGAAGAAGAGCACCGGGTGGGTCATGTACGAATACGAGCTTCCTTCTGGCACAACCCGGCAGGTATGGATTTCAAAATTTTATTTCTTAAAATTTTTTTATCCTTACCTTCTTTTCTGCATGCAGTTGAATTTATAATTACTGGATAATGTTTGCATGCAGCATATTGAACCAGTGCTGTGTTTGATTAAGAAGAGTGCTCAGGCGATTTCGTCCAGCAGAAAAAGACCTCGGGATCAAACACCGAGTCTTGGCTTCCCTGCAGAGGCTTCAGACACTAAACCGGCCGCTTCTACCGCGGACATCCACATTGACGCCGCCGACTTCGCGAATATGGTGCGTTCTTCGACGGCTTCTAGAGACATCTACGCCGCCGACTTCGCGAATATGGTGTGTTCTCCGACGGCTTTGATCACTTCGGAGAAGTGCAGCACTGAATACCAAATATCGACGCCGATATCAATTATGGAGCCAGTGCCCGTGCCGACGACTTCTACTAGAGACATTTACGCCGCCGCCGACATCGAGTGCAGCACGGAGTGTGGCATGACGACGCCGGCATTGCCTCCGGCACCATCCACGGAGGCAGCATTGCCGCTCGAATCCTCTGCGGACCATGAATTCGTCGATGACGGCTACGACTTCGAGGCAGCGGAGTTTGAGGCCTTTCTGAATGCCACTTTGTTGGAGGATTTAGACGAGAATTCACTCGAGCACGCCAAGTCGGGCGACGTCGGCCCCGCCAATAATACCACCGGCGGAAGTAGTTGGAATCCGACGGTCTCGGAAACTGGGGATCAGCTCAACAATGTCGATAGCACTAATCCGCCTACTTGCGATGGAGGAGGAGGAGTCTTTGGTTCCACGACCTCAATTATCGATCCTTTTAAATGGTACGGCGGGCAGAACTCTCCTTGTTGGAGTGACGGAGTCTGATAGAATGATTAATAGAGTTGTTTATATATATATATATATATATGTGTGTGTGTGTGGACTTTACTTGCATTCATGTTGTCGTAAAGCTGTTTGTTAATTAGTTTGTCAAGATTAATTTGTGACAAAGTAATTAATCAGACAACAATTTTTGGACCGTGCTGTTATAAAATCATTTGTTCAATTTAAGGTTACTTTGTATATATATATATATATATATCACCAGAAATTAACGTTACCTGAAGCAATGTTGTTAAAAAAAAAAAAAAACTTGTATTCTTTATGCATGCATGTCTAAAGACATTCTTAATTTATCTACCTAGATATTGGGTTAGGGAATTAATTAACTAACACTGTGCCTTAGCCCGAATCACACCGTACCTAACCCAATTCATCCAATTTATTTTTTCAAAACTAAATACTCGTTCTCTCTCTCTCTCTCTCTTCTTCACTTGCCTGCAAGATGATCCACGTGAAAGCTAAGAGAAGCTTACTCAACTGATGGTTCGTTTGGTTGTTAAAATTAATATAAAGCACCTACCGGACTTTGAACGAATATAATAAATTTTATTTTTGGAATATAAATGGGCATTTGGTCTAGTGGTATGATTCTCGCTTAGGGTGCGAGAGGTCCCGAGTTCAATTCTCGGAATGCCCCAATTAAGTTTATTTTCCTTTTTTCGGCTCTTCAAAGTCCACATATTAACAAACATTACATGTTTTTCATGGACATCTACCTTTTTTCTTAATAATTAAATTGCATTAATCAGAGGGTGAGGTGCCCCCAAAAAGGTTACAAATTGGTGCCTCACACGTGTAGGGTGCTGGCAACATCAGAACATAAAATAGAGGTTAACTCAGGCATCTCTGAGTCTTCCCAAGTAAAAGTAGAAGAAGTTTTCCTAACATGATTTGCCAGCCAGTTAGCGGCATCATTTGCTTTTCTAAGTACATGGGTCAGTTTAATATTATTAAAGGTACCGAGGAGATGACAGATGTCAGTGAACACATTCTTCATGCTTTTGTCCCCCTTGTTGGTTTTGAGGGCGCTTATAAGTTTGAGCGAATTAGACTCCATCGAGAGTCTCTGAATAGCCAAGCTCTTAGCTTGTTCAAGCGCCTCGCGAAGTGCGCACACTTCATCAAACATGGCAGTAGTGCATCGAACAATGGCCCAACTTTACAAGCGAGAAAAAGTTACAAAAGAATTAACACACAAGGAGGATAGTTTAGAAGAAAAAATTTCACTTCTTTAAATAGTTTAAACTTAATTAAATTTTATTAGATAGTTTGAAGTAGCCTGAATTAAAATAGATTTCAGTGTTAATTATATTTTAACCTTCGTATGTTTTTCACTTCTTTAAAAGTAAAAATTTATTAGAAAAAAATTCAAAAACTTCAGTAACAAAATTAGATGAATAAAAATGTCCTCTCTCTCTCTCTCTAAAAAATTGATTTGGCCCTTTTTCGAGGGGGCATTCCGAGAATCGAACTCGGGACCTCTCGCACCCAAAGCGAGAATCATACCACTAGACCAAATGCCCTGGATAGATTTGATGTGTTAAAAGTTTCTATATTCAATATTTTTTAAAGCCCGCGAATTACAATGAAGTTTTTCCCTCCAACTTTGTTCCCACTTCAATCAAAACCCAAGTCGATTCGCCTCCCTGGACGAAGAAAGAAGCACGAGTTTTGTTCTCGATTCACCTCCTCCAGGTAAGACCGTAAACGCCTCTTCGACTTCTTCCTCCTCGATTCACAGAAGTCTCTCCTTTGATCATTCTTGAACCAGTTTGAATCACTAGCTTACTTCTCATCGAAATGAGGAATGTGAAAGAAAAAAACCCCAACGAGTTATTAGATTTGAGTATGCTATTGTTGCCCAAAAATGGTTTCTTTATTCCGGCAATAAATATTAGAGATTGAACCTCTTTTTTTTATTGTTCTTGGTAGGGGCGATCTGTTTATTCCACTGATATTAATCAAGCATCTCATGTATTATGGCCATTTTAAAGAAATTCTTTAGAATTTTTTTTATTTTTTTTACTTTGGTGCATGGCTAAAATAGGGAAGAAATACTTTCTCTATCAGTAGGCTTAAGAACTCAAATATTATATAAAAGTGACACATTTGTTACGTTGTCAGCTTATGCTTGCAGTCATCTAACACATTCTATCTTATTTTCGATTTTCCGTCAAAGTTTAAAGCAAAATGTTCATTCTTCCATTTCATGAATCATGTTTTTCCTGCGTCAATTTTTGTGGCAGTTTTTGCCTATCTAATCCTATCGACCTGTAACGTTTATCGCCTCTGTATCTTCTTTTTCTCTCTTCCTTGTGATATTGAAGCCATGGAAATTCATGCAAATATA
Source organism: Typha latifolia (assembly GCF_019914945.1). NCBI lineage: Eukaryota > Viridiplantae > Streptophyta > Magnoliopsida > Poales > Typhaceae > Typha > Typha latifolia. The sequence continues at coordinate 17,410,697 of NC_133087.1, read as the reverse complement.
TATCACTTAGAGGAAAATGATCTCCCTCAGTAGGCACTCTCTTTAGTTTTGCATTCTTTACAAAGGAGCTTGTGAGTATGGACCTCTAAACTCTATATTTCTTTCATTTGCTTCACAATTTGATGCTTGAGGTAATTCACTAGGAAAGGAATTTTCTCTCGGTGTTGATGATTCCAAAAAAATTCAAGAAGGTGTTGGATTTCAAAGACTATCGATAAAGTTATTGCAATGGATACACAATCCACTGAGGAAGATAAATTTGACCTGGATCACAAAGTTGATAGCCCCCATAGATGTTCGCAAGACTTCTATAGTCATGTGCATCCTAGCATACCATATTATGCAAGGCTTGGAAATATATATTCTGATCTACCACATTCTGGAGGAATAAACTATCTTGGGTCTCAACAGCCTAGTGAGTTTTCTCAGGCCAATGCAATGGGTGTTGTGGATAAGCTGCTGTCAGAAAATGATACCGATTCTTCTCAAGAAGTTAGCACCAGCAAAGTAACAGTGAAGAACTCAGCTTCCATTTTAAGTGCTAAAGTAGCTCAATGCTTAGCTAGTAGGGCTGACCGCAGTTGCTCAATTCGAAAGGCGAGAATTTTTGATTGGGTTGATGGTCTCGAGGACGAGGCAGGAGGTACTGTCTTCAGCAGAATAAATGATTTTTCCTCTGAGAACAGAGGGAAGGCTCTGCAATCACAGAGCCTAATTATTGGAGGTGCATGTGATAAAAGTGGAGACAAGGAGGCTAGAAACCTTAAAATTTATCCAAGGCCAAATAGCTCAACTTGCTCAAGCTCAACCTTATTATCAGAAAGTCTCAGAAGTGAAAAGCCAAACATGTCTGAAGCTGAAAAAGAGGAAGTACAGAAGCATATGGATGATCAGTCGAGTTTGATATATCTAGAGCAGCAAACTGAAGCAACTGATGTTTTAGAGGACATATATGGCACAGATGATGTCGGGCCTAATACTCAAATAGCAGCTGAAGCCATGGAGACCTTGTTTCATGGTCCTTCTATAAATCATGTACTGAGAGAGGACGCACATCCAAATGATCAAATTTTAAGTAAGAATTGCACCAAAGAAGCTTCTTCAGTTCATGTTTTACTTGAAAAGATGGTTCCCTCTTGTCATGACTTAGAAGGCACTACATCACATTTGGACAACTCAATAGTCAGGAAGAAACTAAGTAATGCAGCAGAGAAAACAAAAGTGAGGGGGAGTTTAGCAAGACATCCAAATGGATTTTCTGAGCAGACAAAAGCAGAAGCTTGCTTTGTCCGAATGGACAAAAGAATTCCAAAAATTAAAATGATAGAGCACACCACCCCTTCTGCAAAGTTGTGTGATGTCCTTAGTTCCAAAAGAAGCTCTTCCTCCAAAGGTTCAAATAGAATTATTGGACTTGAAATGAATATTGCCAGTTATTCTCAAGTACCAGATAAGAAGTGTAAGAGTTTGAAGGAACATAGTAGCCCTTCTCTCACAGAAGGTCCTTTCAGCCACCTCAAAGTTAAGCGAACACATGCGTTGACCCTAGGCAACTCAACTGTTGACTGCAACATGAACAATCAATCACTATTGGTCAATGCTAAAGGAAGCCTTGCTGATATTCTTGATAAAGCCAAAAGGAAAAGAAGATCAACCTTGACAAAGTCCCAAATTTCTGCAGCTGGCTCAACTGATTCTTCTAGTGATACTTTGGCACTTGTTACTAGTGAAGTACTTCTAAAAGAAGTGTCAAAATCCAATCACCTTGCAGAATCATCTAATATTGAACATGTCAACAAAGAAAATGTTAAAGATAAAGTTCAACAATCTAGTTTAACATGTCCAGAGCCATTGAGAGAAATAAACAGAGTTTTGCCAACCTGTAGAGTTCAGGTACCCGCAAAAGCATCAGGTTCCAGAGAGCTACTAATGCTAGAAAGGAAGGAAGAAGTTTCAAATTGGCTGATTGATAGACGAAGAAAGAAAGATATGACACGAGTTCGCGTTCTATTCAGCCAACATCTGGACCAACAGATAATCAAGCAACAGAGGAAGGTAAATTATATTGTTTCCACTTGGCATTGCTTGTCTCACAATATAGTCTTAAACTAACTGTTGGCATATGGTAACAATGATTGCCTAATTGATAGATTTTAGCACGCTTTGGAGCTCCAGTCGTCTCATCTATTTCAGAGGCTACACATTTTATAGCAGACAAGTTTGCACGCACAAGGAACATGTTGGAAGCAATAGCTATGGGTAAACCAGTCGTGACATGTATGTGGCTTGAAAGCTGTAGACAGGCTAGTTATTTCATTGATGAAAAATGCTACATACTGAGGGATTTAGTTAAGGAAAAGGAGATTGGCTTCAGCATGCCTGTTTCACTATGTCAAGCACGCCGTTATCATCTGTTGCAGGTTATTAGCAATCCTTGTATAATTCATCAGTCGACTGAGAATACAAGGTATCCTGTTGGCAAACTGCATTATTTACTAATTAATGTCTTATAGTGCATCTCCCTCTTCTCTCAAATTCAATGTAGGGTAGGCGGGTCTTGATTACTCCAAAAGCTAAACCTGATCGTGAGCTCCTCATAAGCTTAGTCAAGGCAGCTCATGGCCAGGTACTGACCATATCCCTCACCTTTTATCTAGCATATAGTAAATATAGACCTCATTTTTGTGTATATGTGATGTGTGGCTTATTAATCATTATAACTGCACCTTAAGTAAAAGATAGTAGATAATAATTCAAATGCTTTATTTGTGCAGTACGATAATCTTTTGTCCTTCTCAATGCTAACAATTTAATTTAGTGCATAATAGAAATTCAATGTATCTCCAAGAAGATGCTAACTGCATGTTAGAATCAAGTCCAGGAGTGATGTATTCTTATTGTGATATATTAACTTGCAAGTTCTGCTTCTCATCTAAAATCACGAGAATTAAAAAAGGAAATGTTGAACCTAAATATGGCAGAACATTTCATGGTGAGGTCACTTACATATCTAATGTACCTCAGATAGTCAGATATATGGTCGTTTTCATCACGACTTATAGATGTTTAAATAAGTCTTATATTTCATTAGCCACTGGAAAGGAACAGCAGAGCTGCAATGCCAGGCAAAATTGCACCAGATAATATATTCATCATTTCATGTGAAGAAGACTATGAGATCTGCCTACCACTCCTCAAGAAAGGTAGTTTTTTTATTTACTTCCAACTAATGTCCAGACGGGCCAGATTCATGTCTCTTGAGAGTCAAAGAGCTAAATATATCTATGAATTAAACTGCAGGAATAGAAGCCTTCAATTCAGAGCTCTTACTGAATGGTATCGTTATCCAGAAACTGGAGTTCCAGAGGTATGTCACACAGAATTTTCTTTTTCCTTCTCTTTGTTTGGTTAGATCTGATCTTGTTGGCTGTTATTTTGTCCTCGTATTGTTTTCTCACCACTGTGCAGACACCGTCTATTTGCTGGACTTCATTAAGCGGACCTGGTCAATATGCCAGTGGGGAATCACTATACTTTGTGGCTGTGCATATAAATTTTGTAATATAGTAGGGATGCAAGAGGACAGAGGAGGGATATTTTTTTTTGCTGTTGTTGTAACTAATCGCATATAATTTCTTTCATCCTTCGAGTCTCTCTAAGCTGCTTATTAAAATTCACATGTCCATGAAAACTAGTAAAAATTTTGAAGCTTTTGCTGGTGTTGAAATGTTTGATGGATGAAATTGGTGCTAATGTCAGCAATTCCTCCAATATGTATAACAAGATGAAATTGTTTGGTCCTCTTATGAGTATAGTAGTAAAGCTGATCATAGAATAATATCTGCAGCATTTTTCCTGTATCCATACTGAATTCTTTCTCAAGGATCAGTGCTAAGGTATGCTAACACAAAGATTAACGTCGAGGGATGTGTGTGAATAGCTGTTGCAGAGGTTTTAGAATCTAGTATAGAACCATACCACAGAAGAACAGGACAATGTACAAGATACACATAGGACTACTAAGATAAGCAGATTCAAGCAACAACTGAGAATTAAAAGCCCTGTTTTACACCAAGTATAGTGAACAGCTCCTTGGCAGAAGCATAGAAGTTGCTTGTTTGGATGGCAACCCCAAGCAACTTTGCCTCCGAGGAGCCATGGTGATATAATGGAGGCTGTAAATGATTTAAATCGTTCTCCAATTTAGGATCATGTGATACGAACTTTGCTTTCTTCTAAGCTGGGTTTGCATTAACCTGTGCTTGGATAGTTTGAGTCCTCCAAGCAAAAAATTGGAGACATAATGCATTGATCCCCATTCCAATTCCAAATCCCGCAAAAGATGCAAATATAATTGCAAGAACGGCTTTTAATTGAAGCTGCAGAGCAGAGGGAAGAAGTGTTAATATAGAGAAAGAGGTGATTGTGCAAATAAATGATTGAAAAACTCGTATAGAATGGCTTTTCTGCTGACTCTGTTTTGAGGGACTTGAACCTTTATTTCCAGTAGTCAGAATCGTTCATTATAGCGTACAAGAGAGAACTGTTACACCTTCCTAGTTCATGATATGTTATCAAGCCACTCACCACAGAGTAAAAGAGATGGAGGAATATGACCACCAGTGAGAACTGAAAGGCTGAATAAGCCCAAGCATACTCCCTGCTTGCTGCATTAACAAAAAAAATTAAGTAAAATCATAGAGTTAATGAAGATCAATAATTCCAATTCATGAACTTTATTACCTAGAATTACAGATAATACTGATCCCAACAGGCCAAGTGTCAAGGAAAATGGTGCAGCAACCGCAATGGCATGAGATCTCATATCATTAACCTACATTATATTAGGTTCATATTATGAAAACAAAATTAACAGATAGAATGAGTAAAACGTACAAGAATCATGTATAATTTCTAGTTTTCTAGGGTATGAACAATAATCTGCATATCATCTAATAATCGACATAGCAAATCACCACCAAATGTAAAAAGTACACAAGCATGTACATGTATGACATGCTCACAGACACTCAGAGAGATAGGCATAAAACATTACTCGTGGTTTTTACAATTTTGTCTAGTCTCCAACATATTTGCAATGAGCTGATGATACCCAAGCTCAATTCTACATGTTATAGATTCTTTAAACTCAATGTATTAGTTATACGAAATATCTAGTTACCAAAGTTCATAGGAACTTATTTATTTACCATATGGTAGACATTCATATTAGATATGTCGTTGAACTATGCATTTATAATAACCCTACTTCTAGCTTCAGATGATCATTCTATCTTTTGGAGTTCTTTCACAATTACATAGTAACCAACCATACCAGAAGCTGCTCTAGGAAGAAGAAATAGCACATCGTGCTGATCAATGCCAGCACAACCACATCATGCCAGGTCCTGCCAGAAAAGATTTTGTTGTTTGAGAAGGCAATACCTCTCAAAATATTGCAATTTTTAAATTAACTTCGTCTCCAACTTTGTAAGAGATGCAGTTTTTTCAATGGCACTATGTGTAATTCCTACCTGGGGAATGGCAAATTTGAGTTCTGTCCTGGATTTTGCTGACCGTTTCCCAATTGATCAGAATTTTGCACTCGTAACAGTGTTACTGGTAAATTAAGAACCTCTTGACCACAGACTTCACATTTCTTGTTGCCTCTTATGCTAAACCACTTCACTGCACACTCTTCATGTGTGAGCCTTAGAGCACCTTTGCAACTGCATTCCATCTTAAGCCAATTCCCTCCTTCATTTAACCCCACTAAGCAAATTCTGCAAACTGCTTCTTCTTCAGGAATCTCCTCATCGTCAACATCCATCTGTCCAACACTTAATTGACCTGCCTTTGAAAAATATAATGCTGTAAGCTTCAACTGAAGAAAACGACGTGGAGCAAGGAAATGATCGTTTTAACACATAATGCACATCAAATAGAGGAAACACCATTTCCTTTATTACTACCTTGAGGATCTTCAACTGCAAGCTGCTTTCCACTAGGGAAAGAGCCAGACCTCATAACAATAATGTTTCGAGCTGGAACTGATAAGGACCGTGAAACTTTTGTCGAAACTGATCGTCTCTGCATTTATTTTTTCATAAAACAGAATTAGTTTAATTCATTCTCAAATATAGTGAGACAAATCATAACACTGATACTAAGTGCACAGGGAAAATAATACAAGAGAATTAAAAAGTACATCAAATTTTACATAAGGTGAAGAAAGATAATGCCAAAATTCGATAAAAACAGTAAAGTGAGAATGTTGGTCATAAAATTTCGATAAAAAGAGTGAAGTGAGAATGCCAGTCATACACAAGTAAAGTAATGTCATAGCATAGGATGCTATTGAATAGATCTTTTAAATGTGTTCCAGCAGGAGGGAGCCAGCATTGTTGCAGGGAAGAACAGGAACTCTGAATTGCAAGCCGAGCTATAAAATGAAGAGACAACTATGTAGAAGATACTTGAGATATGAAGTCAACGTTAAGCAACATGATATACAACTAAGTGGAACCAATCAAGTGGAATTAGCTGTCATAGAATAGAGAAATTACCTGAGACATGGTCTGGTCAGGCAATGTTTTCTCCTTTGTCGAGTAAGATGTAGGAGACAACGTTGATGCTGGTGCAGCAGGAAGAGATGCACATCTTTTCCATGATAACGCAGCAACTAAATTTGTAATCACTGCATTTTCTGGACCTTCCCTACTCTCTTGTTTTGCAGAAAGTTCTGGATTTAGAAGAGAGCTTCTCTCACTATCAAGAATGTCTGTCTTATTTTTGAAGCTCAGTCCACGAGAAAAACCTCCATTTGACGAACTTCCCTTGGAAGAACTTTGTTGCTGGATCAGACAATCTCTAGGTTTAGTGATACTAATATTGACAAGTCTAGAAGGTATTTGAAGAGTGGAGCTTGTAGCAGCTCTCTCCGTAGGGTTCAGAAGCATAACTCGTTCATTTATGCTTTGTAGGATTTGATGTTCAACCTGGACAAAAATCATCTCAAAGTTATCTCCAAGTTTGTCATTAGTAACTTCAAATGAATTAGACCCATAGTGGATAAAAACTGAAGATCAGTTGTCATATCTCAATCTAAGGGACCCAAAAGATCAACTTATAAATTATAATTTTGTGGATAAGAAATAGTTATCAAGTTAATTATATTGGCCATTTGCATTACATGGATATAATGAATATGCATGAACAGAGGATAAGAATGCCATGGAATAGAATTTCCACTAGTCATCTTGCTTATCGAGCACTTATTGAGAAATAAAAATAAACCATCCTAACAACCCAGTTACTTTTGCGCTCTGCAGTGTAGATTATCAAGCTATGACTCATAAAATGGCTGTCCTGCTCCCAAAAATCAACACCTAGCGCAACCTGTCACACAAATCTACAGAAATAACTAAGTGGGAAGAGAGGAAACAGCTCCAACTGTTCTAGAACCCTGCAAAATTTTCGCTCCTTTCAGACCCACCTGCTCCTCCCAAAAACACACTACCCAGATGTCGCATTCATCTGAATCTTTCAGCAGGATTTGTCAGCGGATCACAACTTACGAATCACATAAAAGAAACCATTCCATCATTCTCAGCAACAAATACAGCATCATCAAGAACCAGTCATCAGAGCGGTATCACTGAAAGACTTAATAAACCATCCCATTCGAGTGAACTATTTTACGAGTGTAGATTGCTCTTGTCACTCTCAGAATCAACAAATACCACAACATGCACGCAGAATGCTAGCACAAATATACTAAATGATCAGATCAGCAATTGTTCTTACTTCTTAGAACCCTAGAAGATCACAGCAGCAATAATTCCCCCAAGAAGTACACTACGCTGCTGATCAAATTCACCCAAAATCACTTCTACAGTATGAAAAATCGGCTAATTTGGTTTGCAAGCCAGACAGTTACCAAGAGATCATGCAATCATCAACCGTTTCTCTTAACTCTTCCTCACAAACAATCAAAACGGAAGAGATGAAGTCAAATCATAGACGAATTCAACAGAAAGAGGAAAGTAAAGTTTGGATCGAAGAGCAAAGAACAACCTCTTTGTGTTGACAGCCGGAGGAAGAGGACGAGGGCTCGCCTTCCATTATCTCACCAGCGAAAAAGAGTGAGCGAAGGAAGTGAAGCCAATGCTCTCGAGCAGCGACGACGAAAAAGCTAACGGCTATAGATTAATGCCATTGTCGGAAAAAGAACGGATTAATTAATGCGATGGATGACAAAGAAGTAACGGAGTAAATAACTAATAACCTGCTTGGAAACACATATAATTTCAATAAATTATAAACACAATTTTTTATAAAAAAAAAAAAAAGAGAGAGAGAGAGAGAGAGAATATTTGCTCCATTAACTTTGAAGCAATTTTGAATCGAAGAAGAAAATTATTATAAACGACAGGTGTTGCAATCTATTATCTTTTCTAGATACGACTGAATTAAGATATATATTTTTTAAATAACAAAAGACAAAAAGTCATGTTTCATTAAAATATTAAATAATATCACTAGAAAACAAGAACACTTAAAACCTTTTTCAGTCCACAGCCGATCACATCCTGCATATCTCCCTATTTCCAACTAGTAAAGTCAAATATATCAACAACAAAACTAAGCGAAACACGCAATCTAAAATAAAACCAATGTTAGATCAACCACAAACACATATAATTCCACCACAAAGTTATCCAAAAATAGACAAAGAAAAGTATCCTGTGCTCCCATATAAATTCGCCCCCATCTAATTAAACCGATGCCTTTTAACATTAGTATGCAATGTGAGCTTTTTAGTTACAAATTTATATATAGTCGAGGAGGCGTTGCTATTAACAATATTCTTCTTACAAAATATTCATATTATAGTAATGTATTCTAAGGTTCGATATATTACTGTGCTTTTTCTGCATTTTTTATTAAATTATAAATATAAATATTATTATTAAAATCTTAGTTCAGAGATAATTTAAAAGAGTTTATTTCTATTAAATAAATATATATTCAGAGATAAAGTTTAAGATAACTTAGTGATACAAAATAAAATATATAGAGATGTAAAAGTATTAATATTATTAATTTTAGTTCAAAACGCATGTAAAGTAAAATATTTCTACTCACATGAATTTGACTCTTTCTTTCGAATCCAAATGCACGGCCTTTTATTTTCTTCCTTCTTTCTCTGACGTAGATTTTGAACTTCTATTTGAGAGAGGATCTGAGTGACCAATATAAAACCTCTGGGATCCACGAGGTCTATTGACCGTTGGATATACTTTTGTACAAATAAATAATAATCCTATGGAGTAATAAGGCCATGAAATCATAAACCAACGTTTTGTGCAGCAAGTCCACATACAAGTTTATACTTTAACCCAAAGCAATATTAGAATATTGACAAGGCCCGACCACCTATCAGTGATCAGGTCCTACGTCGGTTGCGAGTTCGAGGCACTAACAACAGCTATTTTTTTTAAGAGAGAAAATGTTAATAGTTTCGGACTCCAATTCTAATAATTTAAAATATTTAGTTCCAAATATTAGTACCTAATGTCTAGAAATTTTTTTTTCTTTCTAATAATTTAAAATAAAGGAGGTGAGCTTACCCTACAGTGACGGGATCTAGGAACTTCCTCACTTCATGGATCCTTGTTGGTGGCCTGTTTTGGTGACGCTGACCTCTCTCGTGCGAGTCACGTGCGTGGACATCGGCAAGGACAGCCTGGCAGCGCTGCCACTTCCCCCGCTGATTCGGAGGATAACTACGGAAGTGCCATTACTCATCGTCGATCCAAATCCACTGTTTTACTATACCATTTTAGGAAACCTATGGATCGACTCCAATCGGAGTAATTGCAGCAGCGAAGCGTCCGACCCACGGTAGGACGTGTGATTTATAACTGAACTACTCAGATCGCGACACGTGCATTTCATTTCCATTTTGTACGGAGGGGAGCAGTAACTGCCCCAGAAGTAGCTCCTGTCGTGCCACGTAATGGGAGCGCACGGGACCCATGCCACGCTGGGAGTTGTTCCTAATCCTTTCGACCTTTTCCTTTTTTTTTTTTTTTTTTTTAATAAATTGATCTCATTGCTTTAGATTATACGGAGGATATGCATAATAGGATACTTTACCTTCGGTTCTTCTAGAGACGGTGACATTAATATAGATCAAAATTTTATAGAGAAGAAGATACTCCAATATTGAGCTAAAGACACCGTTGACAATGCAAGGTGTGGCTCTTTATCCGTACTGGAATTTGCTATATAAAACTGTTGACTTTTTTTGATATCATTGTCAATTTTTCATAAGAAATAGTTGAGTTTTAATATTTTATCCATGCAAATATTGCTGTTGAACTCAGCATATTCAATGCAAGTATGAATTGAATTAAAAATAGATGGATGTTTGGTGGATCGAGTAATTTTTACTTCTTCAAAAGAAAAGAAAGGGTTTAAAACGTAAAAATCTCCATCTTTACAATAATATGATATTAGTCGAGGTTGAATATGTAATTAAATCGATTAGGAAAAACAACGCTAATATAGTTAGTTTTGTTTTGTTATGGATAAACTTTTGTCGTTTTCCAGTGCGCGGTAACTAAGAACGTTCACAAAGAAGGGTAGAAAAGTAAAATGGTATTCTAACTAAATGCCAAACCATCAGTTAAACTGCAATTTGAAAACCACTTCTAGTGGATCGCGTTCCGGGGACATTTTTGGGTGCGCGTAGAGTCGGCCAAAAAACTAATGCAGAGTCATTAATTAAATTAAACCAAGAACAAGAACAACAACAAAGAGAGCTGGAAGAAGGAAAGAAATCTCAAAACAAATCTCAAACAACTCAGAGAGAGATCATTAGGGAGGGAGGAAGAGGAAGAGAAAGAGAGAGAGAGAGAGAGAGAAGGAGGAGTAATGGCGGAAGGAGAGGAGAAGAGGGAAGAAGGAGAGGGGAGGACGGAGGACGAGAGCGTGAAGCTTTTCGTGGGTCAAGTGCCGAAGCACATGACGGAGGCGCAGCTGCTCGCCATGTTCAAGGAGGTGGCCCTCGTCGACGAGGTCAATATCATAAAGGACAAGGCGACGAAAGCCTCTCGAGGTCAATCTCCTGCCGAATCTCGGGTTTTTCTTCCCATCTGGGGTTGGATCTTGCTAATGCTGGTGGGAAAATTTGTGATTTGGTTGTGTCTTTTGGGTTTCTTGGTTTGGGCCGGCAGGTTGCTGCTTCTTGATCTGTCCGTCGAGACAGGAGGCCGACAAGGCGGTCAATGCGTGTCACAACAAGCGAACGCTCCCTGGGGTATGCCGGATCTGTACTTCTTTTCCTTCCTTTCGTGTTCATGGTTTCTTGTATTTGGTGAACGAGATCTGGGTTTCTGGATCTGGCGTTCTGTTGGGTATACGTGTCGTGATCTGATGTTCTTGGAAACTATGTGGGAATTTGGTCAAGATTTGGGGGTTTAAGAGTCTGCATTGGTGGATTCTAGGATGTTGCTGAATTGAGGATACCGATGTGCGTGAAGGATGAAATCTTGATGCTGGTTGGAGTTTGACTGGATCTCTGATCTTTTGTATTAGTTTGATGTTGGATGTGTACGTTATATAAACCTTCTGATATTTTGTAGGTTAGATTCTTGAGAACATGGGTAGGTCCACTTAAACTGAGAACCTGGTTGTGATATGGGACAGAAATTAGAGGCAGGTAGGCAAACTTTTATTGGATACAATTAGGAACACAAGAAGTGTCCTAATTAGTGTAATGGCATTTCTGTTAGTTGTCAAATGAAATACATCTTCCAGAGGAAGGCATACTCTTCACATCATTCTTAGTCCAGCCCGCATAGCCAATGCTGCATGTTAGTTATGACCGGAAATTATATTTCCTAATGTCTTGCTTGGTACTTTTGCACATAGATCTTCAGCTTACTTTATCAGTAATGCTGACTCTAGTACTGAAAGACACCAGATGTTGGCATTATATTTTTCTTTTTCAGTTAGATATATGAGAACTTTTTGGATGTTTTTTCCTTTCAGAAGTTTGGTCTTTTAATTGAAGTCTTCAGATTTGATTTGTTCATATCTCATGCCCCCGTCTGGTCAATTTTAAAATGCAATATTAGGTAGTCAGAGAAATTATAAGTTTGTAACCTCTCTAAGGTAACTCCACATCAGATGTCGGCATTGTGTTTCTCCAAACAGATAAAGAACAACCTATTTAGTTTTCTTTTTAATTTCAAAAGTCCAGTCCTTCAATCAAGTTCTTCAGATTGTGATTGGTGCATATCTCATGTCCCATCTGCTCAATTTTATCATGCAATTTCAGATGGTCAGATGAAATTATAACTTAGGTCCATCGGTTACCAGAAAGTCTCACTATTGGGTTTTCAAGCTTATGACGATAAATTCATCTTTACTCTAGCTAAGATTTCTAGAGTTCCAATTGAAATTTTTTCTACTTTGCTTAACTCAGGCATCCAGCCCCTTGCAAGTAAAGTATGCTGATGGCGAGCTGGAAAGATTAGGTATGATATGTTCCATATGTTAGCTCTTCTTGTCATTTTCCAGCAACTTGACATACTAAATCTTAGCCCTAATGGTGTGTTCTTGCCTTTATTGCTTGTTCTTGATTATTTATACATTTAGATGTCCTTCTTAATATTTCACTTAAATTAGATCTGAAATACTCTATTGTTGCTTATATACAGAACACAAACTTTTCATTGGTATGCTTCCAAAGAATGTGATGGATGCTGAAGTTTCTTCTTTATTTGAAAGTTATGGAAATATTAAGGACTTGCAAATACTAAGAGGTTCGCAGCAAACAAGCAAAGGTACAGTTTGCTCCTAAACATGTTGTTTATCCAGTTAATGTATAATAAACTGCATTCTGGCTGTCTCATTTCTCTAAATTGCAAATTGATAGTTCGGCAGCTGTTCTTTTAGTATTTAGGTCTCCCTTATTCCATTAGCTTTTTTTTAATATAGCAGGCTGTGCTTTTCTGAAGTTTGAAACAAAAGAACAAGCTGTGGCAGCTATTGAGGCTTTAAACGGCAAACACAGAATGGAGGTTTGTTTGTTATTCAGCTTTTGAACTTCTCAGTAGATCTTATGCTGACTCATTTGTTCCGTTTATTTTTCAAGCTAACTGATATTAGGTATACAACAATATGATATGAGTCTCTGTGTAATGCAAGATTCTCTAACTGGACTTGGAATACGAAATCTCTGAGAGGACCTCAGGGCTCAGGCTCACAGTCCACATAGGATACCTAAGGCACTTCTCTAGTTTATATTCCATGTATACTATCTTCTTTAACATCTCCTTCTGTTAATTGATCGGTCGGCAATGAATTCAATGATAGCCACCATTTACACAAAAGTCACATTTATATTCAAGTTACTTAATGGTCCTTTAGCCTTGCTTGTGTTATGCGTTCTGGAATTTGAAGCAATGGAGTAAAGAGGAAACTAGAAGATAATGAAACTTTGTGTTCATCCACCAAAAGAAAAGCAATAGACGATTATGCCAATTTTCTTTGACTTCATGCTGCTTACCTTCATGCTAATTTGATAAATCCTTCAAATTTTATTGAAACGTCCAAATCAATGCTCAAATAAGTTTGTTATATTTATTGTCTTCTCTTAGATTGTTCAATGTTTTAAGGGGGCAGCTGTTTCTTTTTTTTTTTTTTTTTTTGGTCAGAAGAATATCAATATGGATCTTCTGCAATCTAATCTCTGATCATGATTGGATCTTCTTAAACTTCATTTTCGTTCAATATTGTTGGTGTATTTAGTAAGCTCATCTACACTCTGATGTAGTTATACACAATTACTCAGACAATCTATTATTTTTCATTTATGAGATCTCACAAATATCTTAGGAAGTCTATTCTGTGCATGTTAGGGTTCAAGTGTGCCTTTGGTTGTTAAGTGGGCAGACACAGAAAAGGAAAGGCAAGCTCGAAGGGCCCAAAAGACCCAATCTCAGGCCTCTAATGTTCCAAACGCAAATTCGATGCAGCAGCCTTCATTATTTGGAGCTTTACCGGTGGGATATGTCCCTCCGTATAATGGATTTAGCTATCAGGTGAGATCTTTTATGTTGTTTCAATTCTTAGTTCAAGTTATTGCTGATCACATTGAATGCTCTTGTGAATATAAAAATTCATCCTGGTTTCTCTTGGAAGATTGTACCTTTGCAATATTATTTTTTACTCATAATTTTCTATAGATGTCTACTACAATGGGCTGGTCATTCAATGTCTTTCTTCGCTGCTTTTCTTTAGAGGTGGTTTCATCCCTCAGTTGGAATTAATGTTTGTCTTAGATAAGCCATATCGGCCTTTTTTTTTCCCATTTATGCAATCAATCCGATTTTAGTGCATGGACGTGTCTATCTAAATTCTAAATCGTGACAAACTTACATGTTCAGCAAACTTATATATTCAACCGTTCCATTTGAAAGGTGTTATGGTGCTACCTCTTCTTCGTTATGCTCCTAGTCTTTGTAGTTGTTCTTTTTCCGCACAAAGGTTTTGAATGCTTAAAGGAGTTTCATTTGCTCTTTGCCTTCCATACTCCTTAAAGTAATTAATCTTCATTCTTAAGTCTCTACAAACTATCATCTTTACTTTTATTTAGGTGTTTACCTAGTTAGAAGAATTCTGTAATATCATATTCCATTCTTTGGTTACATGAGGCTAAATATTGGCAAAAAGGTAGGTGTGACTTGGCCTTGCAGAGATGCCACATGTCCTTTGATCATGTCTTTGTAACTAATGTGATGCCTCCTGATTGGGCTGGCATTAGCTGGTTGTAAATTTTGTACTCTATCTAAGCTACGTTCTCAAACTTATGCTGTATATCTGCATTTTTATTTGATGGAAAGATGTGACTTTAGATCAGTTAGTATATTGCATTGATTAAATTATAAAATGGAGAAAATGTTGAAACTTTGAAATGCGAATGGAGAGCAGCTTGTGGACATCCCCAGGGATGGCACTGTAACACAATGAGTGATGTAAAAAGGTTAATGTTGTAATTGATAAAAAGAAAATCTCATCAAAACAGACATGATATGACCTCATCCAGAAGAGTAGCTCAGGGGGATCCCTAGGGATGGCATTGTCACACTGTCCTTGAGTGATTGAGGTATGAGACCTGCACAATTTTTACCATAAAGTAGATAATAAATCCCTTTCATTTAAGTTTGCATCACACTAATATTTGTCACACCTATATATGTGGCTAATTGATATAATGGTTTTAAAAGATATATAGGAAACATTAAAAAAAGAAGAAGAGAGCTGCTAAGATCCTATACTCCACTATCTATTTTGTAATTCTTTCTATGAACCTTCCTAAGGATGTACCAGATCTGGATCACTTCCAATGAAGATATCCATCATGATGGAGAGAGATGATAAATAGATCATGATAATTCTCCATGTTTGGCCGTTTCTCAAGATACATAGATGTTTGAACCAACGATGGTCGTGCCACAGGCACGGACCGTGCCGACCACCGACCGGCATCGCACGGCACGGCACAGCACGTGCCGTAAGAGGAGAGAAAAAAAATAGATACTCACCTTCGTTGTCGCCGATCGCCGTCGTCGCTTGCCGCTCTCTGATCGCCGATCGTCGTCGTCGCTTGCCACTCTCTGATCCGGATCCGCAACTTAAGTTTTAACCAATCTCTCTCTCTCTCTCTCTCAGTTTCTCTCTCACTCTCTCTCGGTCTCTTCTCCCTCGGGCTAGGGCACCCGACGGCGACGGCGATCGGCAACGATGTTGACGGCGTGCGGCGGAACTATTAGAAGGGGTGCCACGCGGCACCCCTCGTGCCATGTGCCGGTCGGCACGGCCATCCTTGGTTTGAGCCTTCTTTTCTTGAAGAGTTGAAGGATATCTAGATTCAGGAAACAACAGATTGTATCTTTCTTGTTAGGAGTCACAAAATTTGGAAAGTAGATTCTTTTGATCTTATGTAGTCTCAAGTCTCGACTCATTGGAAATTTGGAACATTTCTCTGTTGTTCTCATCTGAGGTAGCAATCATAGTCTTAGGCAAATTGTCAACCTTAGATGGCAGAAATGTTTTTACATTCACAACAGACTAAGGTTTTATATTATGCTTTTCCATAGAAAATTCAGGTCTTTAGGAAAATCATGAGGAAATGGCATGAGAGAAGTACTCTGCAAGATTGCCTTATAATTTTGTCCTGAGTGTTGAACACTCTGAAAATGCCTACTTGACTATTAGTGCTTAATAATATATTTACCAACTTTAACCTTGATATGAGATTGTGCAACTTTAGGCCTCACTCACTTTAGGAATAAGAGCAATTTTAGAATATGTATTCTTATTTATTATCTCCAAAATGAGACATTTGTTCTAGAAATAATTATTTCTATGTTTACTTGTATTCTAGAATACGAGTATAATAATTATCTTTGATGTGATATAAAAAGTGAAAAAATAGATGGAAAAATATTTTTTTACTTTTTATGAAATTATGATAAATACATTTTGATTTGATATAAAATAGTTTGATTGGATAGACATCAATGATAAATTGATAATTAGATTAGTGTGCGGTATAAGATATAGTTTTGATAAATAATGTTTGTATTATAGAATATAGCTCACTATGATATTTGGCATTTATTTTGAAATAAAGGATTGTATTCCAAAATAAGAAAAAAATTATTTCTAAAGTGAATGGGGGCTTAGTGTCGTGTAAAATTATTTAGAAAGATGCAATTTTCTTTCATCACCTTGATGCTCAAGGCTAAGGAATCCTGGACCTGTACTTGGTCGTGTGTAAAGTATTGAAGTGATAATTTTATGTTTGCCATTTACACCATGTAAACTTTTTTATCTTAATGTTTCACATTTTTCTTTCTGCCCAGCTATTATGTTACTCTTGAATCAGTATTCACTATAGCTGCAAATCCTTAAATTTTCATTTGTCTGCAGCCACCTGGAACATATGGACTTATGCAGTACCCCTTAGTTTCAATGCAAAATCAAGCTACCTTTCAAAATATGGTTCCACATATTAATCAAGGAAATACACTGCGTGGTGCCAGTCCTGAATTTTCTGCTGGCACAGCTCCTAGAACTTATCCTGCAATGCAGTCCGCAGGATATATACGCTCTCCATATCCTGCCATTCCAGGACTTCAATATCCAGTATCCTATCCAGGTGGTATGGTGAACAGTCGACCTTTGGAAGGCAATTCCCATGTCTCAGTCAAACCTGTAAACATGAATACAAACCCTGCTACATCTGCAAGCACCAATACAAGCTCCACGGGTCAGATAGAAGGTTAATTCTCTTTCCTGCTTTTTCAATTAGTGTGGCTTGCTTTGCTCTTATTGTAGTTCAAAGCTGAGATCTTGATGTTTGTTATTCTACTGACCAGTTGTTTAATTATTACTCATCTAGGCCCTCCTGGAGCTAATTTATTTATCTATCATATTCCCCAAGAATATGGTGATCAGGACCTTGCAAATGCCTTTCAGAGATTTGGCAAAGTCTTGAGTGCTAAAGTTTTTGTAGACAAGGCAACTGGTGTCAGTAAATGCTTTGGTAAACAACATATGCCTCTCTTTTTCTCTCTCTCTCTATATGTATATATATATATATATATAATGGGTTAAATATATTTTATTTCTTCTGTACTTATGTCTAAAATTATTTTACCTGCTTGTACAACTTTTTCTACCAAAATGCTCCTGTTATATTTGTTAGACTTTTAATTCAATATATATATATATATATATATATATATATATATATATATATATTGTTAGACAAACTGATTAGGAAGAAGAGTAATTTGGGTGGACTCTGTTAATTTGGATGGAAACTCTATCAATTTCATTTTAGTCATAAATATTGGGAGCGGTTTGGTAAAAAAAATTGTATAGAGGGAATAATGTGATTTTATGCATAAATATGGAAGGTAAAATTTATTTAACCCTATATATATATATATACACATACATGCGCACGCATCTATCTCTATCTCTCTCTGAATATCCTTCATCTGCGATGTAGGTTTTGTAAGTTATGATTCTCCTACTGCTGCCCAGGCGGCCATTGAAATGATGAATGGTTTCCAATTAGGTGGTAAAAAGCTGAAGGTACAACTTAAGAGAGACAACAAGCATAGTAAACCTTATTGAAATGGGGTGCTGTTTCTGTGGAAGCAGCATTTCATCCATTATGCGGTTCCTTGCAGTTCCAAATACATGATTGGGAATACTGTACAGATGGATGGAAGATACTTGATCGTTTATATTATCTGCTCCATCCCATCATGTCTTGAAAGTGGGAACTGGTAGCTTCTTTACTCGATTCAAATCATTGAAAATTGTAACATTTGATGTAATTTATTGCAGCATATTATGTATCATTGAATCCCATTAGACATCAGCTATTAATTCATTCAATTTTTCTCTAAAAATGACTTGTTTATGTGAGATTTTGGGATGGTTCATTTTGTTGGATTTTATTTTTAACCTCGTCAGTAGAGGTTTTAACATTTTCTTTTAGCTTGTTGCAGTTTACTGACCACAATATTTCAACTTGGAAACATTCTTGTGAGTTGTAATAACTAATAAGTAATTGCATGTCATGCAATATCCTATTTGAGTTCTGTCCTACGCACTTCCGTTGGTAGTTTGATTTAAGAGTCCTTCAATCGTATAAGTTTCTTTTCCCATTTTATTTTTGTGCTCCTCTGCAAAAATTGTTTGTGATGTTGTGCCACAGCTCATGGGGTGTCAGTGAAAAAGGAATTGTCCTCACGCAGGGTCTTTTGAAAAAAATCCAACATTGTTTAAAGCAGTTTGTCCATCACTTTGTTTCTGTTGAGGATGTAGCTCAGTTTTGCATTGATGATTCAGGTATTTGCAGCCTTTGTTTTTGTTGCTTACATGTCATTTTTTTCATGTTTTCTGATTTTCTTTTCCATTAGTCATTTCTCTGCAATCAGCATAGCTGCATAACTATCTGGTTGATGCATGAAGAAAAGGATACTATGTATGTAAATATGCAAGGACAGAATTTACATCTTCGTTATTTTCTTTGCCATAGATCTATGAGCTGTAGTGCATTATTCTGATTTCATTTTCTTTTCTTGTTTCATCAACAGGATGCACAAAGATGTTTCTCCTTTATACAAGGCATAATTCAGCTCTGATATTTAGGAGTCTCTCTAAGAAATTGGATTCCTATTGTTTGTCAATTCACATTTTCCGTTTAAGCTTCATTAGATTCTTATCTTGAATTTGGGAATTCGATCTCTATCTCATATTTAGTACTTATTTGTTTGTCAGCAAGATCACTACCTTCAACTGTATGTTATCTCCCAAAGCTCACCAAGAGACAAGTGCATGCTTTTTTAGCTGTCATACAGTATTATCTAACACTTCTTGTGGTGTCAGTTGGTTTTTGATTGGCCTTATCTAATTTCTTTGCGAATTCTTCTTTATCTGCTTGTAAAATTTGATATTGACTCTAGTCTCTAGATGTGAAATCCTATCCTTCCCCTCAATGAAAAGCGGAATCTTTTTGATGATTTTTGCATGTAACTTAATTTCTAAAAGACATGACACCAGTTAATATGCTCTTAAATAACTGTATTTCTTTTAAAGCAATGAGCCTAGCATTTATTGTAAATTTACATCTACAAATACAATAGTCTAAACTATTTTCAATTTGTTCTACTTTACCAAATTAACATTTTCTCTTTTTTCTTTTGATGCATGTTCCTTTCCAACTTTGAATTACATGATGCCTGAGGAAAAGTGATCCAACTAAAAGTCATTGGTGCCTTTAAAGGAAGGGGATGGCAAAATCGATGCGGAAGAGATTAGCTACAGGAATATGTGATGTTACTATATCTGGCCAGAAACTTGTTCTAAATAGCTCAATGAAGGAAAAGGATCCACATACCCCAACAAGTTGGTACTAAAGGCTTTGTGGGTGGTGGTGTTATTGTTTTCATGCATGCTGTTTCAGTTCTTTTTGCTTGATTTTTTTTCGTAAAATTATTTCCGCTCTGATTGTTTGAACTAACCTTAAGTCTTATCCTGTGTTATACATTTATCCTTCTCTCTTATTTCCTGTGAGGAACTTATCAATTATCATGTAACACTTTGTCATCTTTTTTTGTCCCTCTATTCGATGCTCCTTTTATTGTTAGAAACATTCATCTGCTTTGCTTTACTTTGACTCCATATTTTCACTGCCTGCCTTCTCCCATCCAATGCTGTCTTTTCCATTTATAGGCTTGACTATCAATCTATCATAGATCCTCTTGCCTGAAGCATGTGTCATGCATACAAAAGGTTGGAATACAGTTATGATTACTTATTCAATTAATAGAATTTTAACTTCTGAAAGCACATTAATAAATATACTCTTGATTTTATCTAGTTCGTTTCTCTTGCTTCTCATAATGTTGTACATGCTTGATTCTTGTAGAGACATCTTGCCTCTTTGCCCACCTAGATGAAGTTTAGCCACATGTGATCATGATGTCATTTTTTTTTCTTTGGAAATGATTATGTGCAATAAATTATGGTTCCTAGCGTAGTATTTCATTCCAGTCATTTTATAGAGAAAAAAAAATCTAACTTTTATTATTTATTTGCAATTAAGATATCAAAGTAGTTCTGTGGGGATCTAACTTTTATTATTTATTTGCAACTTAGACATGACTCTTAGACTATCCTTGGTGCAGACTAGGTATAATTGTCCCATTTTTCCTCATAGATTAAATTATGTGCAAATTATTATATCAAATTAGACACATTTTAGGGCATCTGCAGATACCTCACATATAAATTAGACACACTTTAGGGCACCTCACATACTCCCTGAGAAACTGGCAACTTCTTTTCTGGAGGTTAACCTGATGTCAACCATATATTATGTTGGGATCAAGGTAAAACCAAAATGTGGAAGAGAGGGATTTGTAATAAATTTTAGAAGGTTATCAATGAATAGAGTTATGAGTTTGCTACCTCTGTAGTTGGAGTTTTGGTGATCAAATTCCTTCAAAAGTTGCTTTGGGCTGGGAAAAGTTCTGGAGGAAGTGATTTTATGGCAGCTTTTGTAGTAGATACTAGGTTGTTAGCTTCATAACCGAAAAACTGAAAGTTTGGTCTGATTGGAGTTAAGTTGTTCTTTTGGTCGTCTTCTTAAAGGTTGTAATGTACCAATATACTGAATTAAAACTTCTGGAATTGACAAATAGTTGTGAGATTGCAACTGCTGTTACTGTATGATGTCATAGTCAAATGACCCATATCAGAGGAGTGCATACATAGAAAAGGGTAATGTAGATGAGAAACAATGATGTTGGAAGATTTGTTAATACCAAAACACCTATGAAATGAGTGCAAAAAGAAATGTTGTCATCATAGCTTTTTGAGGATAGTACGGGAATGAGCATGCGGGGCTTAGGATTTGGATCACAGATCAGAGGTAGAGAGATCTTGGTGTTATGAAAAAGGTCAATGACTATGAGTAAGTTGTTTGCAGTATTTGCCCTTACTAGTGTTAAATGGAACGGCTGTAAAATTGTCATTTTGGTTAACCTTGACTTGTTAGTAATATGGTTCAGACTTCTAAATAGTTGATCGATGACTGGAAGAAACAGTTCATACAATTGGTGAATTTCATAAGCAACTAAACTATTGTAATTCTTCAATGACAACTTGGAATCAGGATAGATCCTCTTAAATTGCCATTCTGGTGCCTTGGTACTTCGGTAAGTCTTCATCATCCTTGATAATAGGGATTAACCATGTCATTATATGAATAATATGGCTTTTATTGAATAAAGGTGTTCTTATTTTCTGGGTTTTGCATGTTTCATAGTGTTCTGTGGCAAAAGAACCAAATATGGTTTATTTCATCTGGTCTTCTAGTCTTCTAGCTTTAAGAAATCTGTTTGTGAATATTTCTAGGTAATACTAACTTACCATACAAGACATGAATGTACTTGTTCTTGCTCACACATGTCATCTAGAAACATGTGATAAGTTCTCTTTAAAACTAAATTGATTTACTATAGTTGTAAATTGACTATTTTAACTGCATTTGCATAAAACCAATTCCATCTTGATCTTTAGGAGCCAAGCATTGCATAGAAACAAGATATCTAGCTTGTTGGTACTCTGGGGCTTAAATTTAATTTTCCAAACATCATTTTCCTTGTCTATGGTTTTTCCTTTCTTATGCTCCCTTTCAAGATTGGTGAAATAGACAGTACTGGGAACAACTTGGATCTTGGGAGTCAAAATCTCTGCATTTTTGTCCTCAAATAGCTGACGCAAGTTTCTTGTCAGAGCTATGTATTGAGGCACTGAATTATGAGGAAACACGGAATACGGGCAACTCCAAGTGAGTTTTGCTCATGAGCCTTCACATTGTCTTGCACAGTTTTTGTTGTTGTTGTTGTTGTTGTTGGAGTGGGCATCATCTTATTAAGGCAAATCACTCACGATTTGGAATATTGCGAAGATTATTCTCAACAAAATTCTTCAAAGCAGGACATCTTTCAC
Source organism: Typha latifolia (assembly GCF_019914945.1). Classification (NCBI taxonomy): domain Eukaryota; kingdom Viridiplantae; phylum Streptophyta; class Magnoliopsida; order Poales; family Typhaceae; genus Typha; species Typha latifolia. The sequence continues at coordinate 17,388,080 of NC_133087.1, read as the reverse complement.
AGCTACCATGACATTCATATGTTAGTCATTTATGGGAAGATTGGATGCGATGGTGAGTGAATGTAGCTAAAATTATGGCCTTCCTGATTCCTCCAAGAATGTCTGCATTTCTTCTTGTAACTCCTTCCACTATTTCCTGCTTGTGTTGCTCGATTTTTTTCACATGAAGTATGAAGGAAATTTTCTGGCCAAAAGTATAATTTTGTGAGGACACGCATTGTGCTCATCAAAAGCCCGCTATTCTTCCTAGTGACAGGCAGTATGAACTTGTACTGATGAGGAGGATATGAGCTGGTCGCCTTCCTCAGCTGTCATGAGGAAGCAACGGTCTGGGCCCCATTTAGCAGAAAAATGAAGCTGCACTCAGCAACTGTGTAAAAATTTTATCACCTAATCTACCTCTAACCCTTTACATCAGGACCGTATCTTGCTTTGAACCTTTGCGGCTCAGTTGGCATGTTATTTAAATAGATCAATAGTCCTGATTTTCTTTTCAGAGAGAAGGAAGGATTCCAGTTAGAAGTTCATGAAGCATAGAAGTAATTACAATGGTTTAAGGCCTATGAAGTTCAGAAAAAGGTTCTGAAGCATAACAGGCAATTGGGAGATTGTTTCTCCAAGAGGAAAAAGGCATTTGGGTGATTGTACTCTTTATATCCCTCGCAAATCTTCAATAATCTAGGTCTAAGGAGCATACCCATTACCCCAATCCGTTCTGATATCTCTCGAGAGTAATCCTCTTATACTCGGTTAATAATAGTGTTGAAAAAATTATACTTTCATCGCTATGCTCCTAACTGTACTTTCAAAAGCTAACACTCATTCATCAAAATTTCAGGTTAAGATTGAGGAGCTATACCCCCAAAAAGATGACGTTGTTGGCTAAATTGATGAAAAGTGTACGCCATTTATGCAACCATTAAGAAGAGCACATGATCGACCAACCATATGTACCTCTTTTTTTTTTCACAAGTAGCAGCCTGTGGTATTCTGTCAGGACTAAAGTTTTGTATCTTTTGTCCAGATTATATGAGCTGTTAAATTGGATCCCAACCAGAAATTCAGACAATTTTTCCTTGGAGAAATAGACAGAAAAATTCAGGTAATTAATTGGAGAAACCACAGTGGATGACGCATTGCCCTCATTTTATTCACAGGTTATACTTAAAACATTTTTATCTTTCTTCTAAGTAACATAGAAGAAGAAGAAGAAGAAATATTTGAAGGAGAATAGGGCATACATGTTCTTGCACTTAATTATCTTTACTCTCACTAGAGCCAAACAACAATTAACAAGAATATGCATCAACAACTGATAATACTCCAAATGGAAAATAACACAATCTTAAGCGGCAACCTTTGGGGCATAACTAAACCTTTGGTGGTTGAGGTAGTAGTTTGACAGGAAGGACTTTTCCCAAGGCCCCATAGTTGGTGATGGTGTTACTTGCATGAACATATAGTTCCCTGCAAATAATTCTCCTATGTATGGCCTTCCTTCTTTAAACCTCTTCACTGCCTTGGCCACTGACAATCTCACTGCAGCTCCAACCACGCTTGCCTTCCTCCTCAGAAGCCTCCCAAATCTTGCTATTCTTATCCTCGGCCTCCGCAACCGCCGGCCGCCGCCGTTGTTGTCGACCCTCAGCCACCACCTCCTCCTCTTCCTCCTCAGCACCACCACTTCTTCCCTTGGGTCTTTGTTCACTTCTCCTTCCAAGTCTTTCGGGAGTTTCTCAAGTTTTTTGTAAGAGAGCTTAATGGAGGAAGCCATGAGTGTGTTCACAATGGGGACAGGCTCTAAGGATCGCTTAAGAAGGAAAAGATAGAAAGAAAGAAAGAAAGAAAGAAAGAGAGACAGAAAGAGAGAGAGAAGTTGGATAGTTATCTAACTCTGTGAGTCAACCTCCTATTCATGGGAGAGGTCATCTAATTCTGTGACTTTCTTTTGACATGTGATTAATAAAAGCATAGAGGGTTGGGAGGAAACTGTTACGGTGGTTTAAATGCTGGAGGGAGTTGGGTGGTGGAGTGGAGCCCATTCTGGCTGAAGGCCATGTGGTATGTATTAATGGTGATTTAGGCACATTATTGGGGCTTATGTGGGCATTATTCTGTTGGCCAATCATACATAATTCATGGCTTCCATATTACAAAGATAGCTATAATTCATGGCTTCCATTACATATTAACAGCATGATAAAGAATATGAAATTATCTTGTCAAACTCTCCACTCTAGCACAAAGTAATAGGCTTCAAAATCGTAACTTTCCGAAACATTTCGCACATGATTTGATGCTATTTATTACCCAGAGTGCATAAAAAATCCTGTTAAATGTTACAGATAATTCATTCAATATCTCTAATATATTTTCTCATATAAAGGTACATCAGATAAGCAATCAAACTAAATACTTGACAACACATGGAATTTCACTTGCTACAAAATTAAGGCAAATTTAATACCTTGATAGCGAAAAAAGAACTTGGATACTATCTAGAATTACTGCATTATAAATAATGAGCCGATTTAACTGTTGAAATTGACACTTATAATGCACTTATTAATGGTTCCTGTAGAATGAAGTGAGATTCATAAAAAGGAACTCTTGGAGAGAAAAAAAGTACATGAAGAAAAGAAGAAAATGAAAGATCATGCAAAAACGTTCCTCCAAAACTTTTATAGGAGGATGCCGTCCTTACTGAGCAATACACAATTCCTTTGCTACATTTTCGGCTAAATAGTGCATAGCAAAACGGCAATGTGCATTCACAAGGGCCTGCCACCTCTCTGGCTTTGACCATTCGACACATTCGCCAATTGCATTATATCTATATTTACATGCATTTGAAACTGTGAAGATGAGGTGCACCATTTTTGTGCACGAGCAGGTGAATAACTCAGCTCTTCCGCAGCACTGGGGACTGCCGCTGCTGCACTTCTTGAGAACTTAGTAAGTAGACTCTAGAAGACAAAATGCTCCCGTCCTTCATAGTGAACTCAGTAACAAATACAGGAATGATGCAATGAACCAGTGAATTGTAGGTCGGCCTGAAGCAGAGGCTGCAAAAGTAAAATGTAAGTAACTTAAATACAGAAGACAACAGTGCAAACTGATTAGAATTTAGAAGATGAACTTCCATCTCTGTAACATTGATCTAGTTATGCCAAAGCTTGGTGATTACAGTTAATTTAGTTGCAATAACATCATTTAGATCATGAAGCCCATCTGTCAAAGGCAGGATTAGCATAAATATTTTTGGTTCCACTGTAAGATAAGAATAGAAGCACCGGGGGCAAACAAGAGGAGATCTTGGTACAGTAACCAAAGGCGTACATACTTTCAGATTAGAATCATTAATTTGCCTTTCATGCCACAATTAAGTGATGCCATAATTAAACAAAGTTTAACAAATATTTTGCTTGGTTAAGTTAATTTTTATTTCTTGCTTTCATTTGAGGTATTTTCATGTGATTTGTAACTTGTATGGTAAGATTTAGGCCTGATCTTAATATGTTTTCAAGACAGTAGCATAAGAGACCTGATCCATTATTTATGCTTAAACATGACATGAAATGAATTAAAAAAATCTCTAGGAGTAAAAAGCAAATACTGAATATGATATATGGTGGATTGCTTAGTGAAAGATTTTATTATGAGCAATACCTCCTTAAATAATAATCACTTCTAGTACAAATTATATTACCTGACGAGCAGAAGTAAAGAAAGAACAAAGAGAAGACTAGGATCAGCACTTCTCAAATTCTGACTTAAGGCTACTGATTAAAACAAATGAAATTAGTCCACCGACAACAACTTTCTTTGACTTTAAATTATAGTCGGGCGCATTAAGTATGACACACACACCCCTTTCCTTGAGAATAGAAACAGCATGCTCCTAAAGGCATATGTCGAGATAACGCCCTCTTTTTTCCTTTGTTATCTTTCTTGATAAGCAACAAAATAATAGTATTCCATTCAGATACTGAGATATAATCAGGGGCATCATGTTCCCAGTCCAATGGGTCTGGAAAGGAATGATATTAACGAATAATAGATACCTATATTCCCTATTAAAACCTTTCTAACGAGAAGACATAACCTATCAAAAGCAATAACATTCTTCTGGTCTACTATAATCAATCTACATGATGCAAGAATCTTTGTTTCTTTTGCTTTCTGCTCCTTGTTTCAGACTGAGCGCAAGAAGATTTTGGTGACCATTACTTAAATAAAAATCACAAGTTGGGTAAGTTCAAAATAGGAATCACATTAAAAAACTAGCAAAAAAGTTTCATACTGTAGTAAAGGATTCAAGGTTTGATCTGAAGAGTGTGCAACAATCTAAGATACACATTATTGTCACGATGGTTAGGAAATGAACCAAGAAATAAGTGAACTAAGGCAGAATCAGGAAAGCATTATTTATTTGCTACTAGGAGATAAACTAAACAGAGAAACTACATTAAATCAAATAATATTCAGAGTTTCATACTAAGGTCACTTATATAATATGTCAATGATTAAAGCACTTAAGAACTATAGAGGGACAAAAAGAACTCACATGAATAAGGCGCAGGTGATGAAGGCCTTGCAGCAGGAGGCTTTGTTCTAGTCGCACTCTCACCTGGAGGTTGCACATGAGCAAAATATACAGAAGGCAGAGGAGATGCTGAAAGCAAGGGAGGTGCTGGAGCTGGAGGTTTTTCGTGCACATTGGGAATATATGGACTCTGTGGAACAGATGCAGGTGCAACAGAGGGTGGAGGAGAAGCCACAGGAACAGCAGAATGATGTCGCGCACGAGCTGGTGCAGGAGCTGGAGAATGAAAAGCTTTCTTTGGCTTGCTTGAGCGTCTAAATTGGCAACCACTGGGAGCTGGAGTTTGATAACTAGGTTGTGGAGCAGGAGCCAAATAATTGTCATCTCGTCGTCCATGATGATGGTGGTGGTGGTGGTGGTGGTGATGATGGTAGTGATGTAAAGGTTGAGGAGCTGGACTTGGTGAACCAGTGCCTCCAGTATTTAGGGAATGCTGAAGATAAGAGGAGAGATGGATCTGCTTTACTCTACCAAATACAGTATGATTCAAACCCAGGTTTCCTGAAGAAGAATTAGTTATTGTCTGAGCCAACTGTTTCAATCTTGGCAGGGAGGGTTGGTGATTTCCAACTGCAAGAACAATGGAGGTCTGAACAATTGTAGGAGGTACTACTGTTGAACCATCTAAATTTGTCAACTTAACATACAGATTCTGCATTACATGAAAAGAGCAGGTTAGTTTAAGAAATTAAAGACAGTAAATTTACACATCAAGTACCAGTAAAAGCTTCACAAGCAATCAACCCATTCAGAGTCACAATTCCTATAGCTGGAATAAATGCCTGCTCCAACATTTTAACTGGGTAATTCCCACTGGTCTGAAAGGTGAGACCCGTCCTGTTCTAATACCAGTACTAGATAGACAAGCCACCTTCTCGATCAGATCACGAGAGGAGAAAAATCCTATACACTGTAATTGTCAATCCAGAACCCCTTTTTATCAAGATAATTTCTAGGACAGACAGTCTTCACGAGTCTTTAAACTATATGCAACTATCTAATTTATATTTTTTAGCTAATAGACAGCAACAAGTGGCTCCATAATGTTAGATCAAATAAATGAACATGGATATAACAGCAGACCTCGTAGGAATTGAGAAGCAAACCCAACTTCATTTGGTCCTTCAGCTCATTGATTTTCTCTTCTACTTTGTAGATGGGGAAATTTAAAGTGAAATTGAAAAAAGCATGAGGTTTCTGTAGAAGAAAAGCACTCTGCGAAGGGATAATTGTTATTCCTCCAGGGTACTTTAGCACCTCAAAGAAGGATGAATTCCCAAACAAGGATGTAGTCAAGTGGAGAGTTGACTGCTTTGCCACCAAGGACATAAAAGAAGACTTGAGAATGCTAATCCACGTTGATGATATAGTTGAACCTTTTGGATAAGGCCAAACTCCAAAAACAACAGTTGTCCAGTTTGATCCAGTCACTGGCTCCAGGGAACTTACAACAACCTATCATGATACATGAATTAGGTAAGAACATGCGGTCAAAAGTCACAAAATGGAGAAAGACAAAATTGGAGTATGTAGTAGGACATACAGAGGAATTAGGAACACCAATTTCTTCAAAGATGTCAAATTCAAGTTTAGATATATTTTTATTCAGCTCGTCTACTGTCCTTTGCAGTCTGAAACTTGCTACTATATCAGCTGCAAATTGAGTTAAATATGTCAGAAGAATATAAAATAAAATTAGCTAACTTAATAAGTAACACAATAGTGAAAGCAAAGAGTTCTATAGAACATACACAATATTACATCTCCAAAAAGCTAGGAACCACTATCTGGTCTAACAAACTATATATAAAGTAAAACAAAATACTAGAGGATAGTACAAACAAAAGCCCTTTCATCAACAAATGCAAGCCCCTGAACCAAGATCACATGCATGAGCATGGAATCAGCATACTGATAAGGACCATTTGACGAACTAGTGTGCAATTAAATGGACTGTAGGTTGTCGATGTCTTATCTGTAAAATGCCCAAAGCTAATTCTACAAAGGCAAGACTAGAGATTGGAAATTTTAACTAGCACATGGCTTATGCCCTAACTTATTATGACTTATGAGAGCACATAGTTAGATACTACAAAGTATCTCCGACATCATTTAGCTTAGAGAAAGTCAAGCAACATAATCCAAGAATTTAACATGGGCAAATATTCTCATCAGCTAATTCATATAATTGCACATATTTGATCAGCTTTTGTTCACTAGGTTAAATTTGCAATAGCCTACTTGACTACCCAGCATGCTTCATTTTTTATTTTTATTTTGATAAAAACAGCCCAGCTTGCTATTGGACATAGATAATGCAATTTATTAAGTCTTCACCTATGAACTTTACTAATGACATACTTTTAGCTGGCTTAATTCGATCAATTTCATGTACCTGAGTAGTACCATAGATGCCAGCTCAATTGGTAGATATACCCTTGTCTGATTTATCAGCAAAATTAGCATTCCCAAGATTTCTCCATCACTTGAGTTGGAACTTTATAGTCTCACTGCCATACTTTGCATTAATACTAGCTCAAGATATTGAGAACAACAGAAGAAGCCCCCAATTCCCAATTCAAATTATATAAAATACCAAAAGCTAATTTCCTGCTCACAAGTGAACCCACGACATGCAAAACAAGGCTTATCTTTTCAATCCCCTAAGTTTAAGAATCTATCCAAATTAAGTCAAGACCTCATAAAAGTAGCAACCGAACAATTTCGTCGGCCATTTCGAATATATTATCAGAGTGACATTAAGAGTCTATTTAATGCATGAACACTAATAATAGATATGGGATAGAATCATCATATATCCACACAAAAAAAAAGATAAACAAATGTCCGCTAAGGCGTAATAAGTACGTAACTTTTAGTAAAATGCAATTAATGAAGAGCCCAAATACTAGCTTCAGATCCCCAATTGCAAATGGGCATCAACCCAAAACAATTCACCGAAAAACCAAAAGGATAATAAGAAATCAAGAAGAACAGGAGATCACCACTATCTAGGAAAGCAAAACCAAACTAAGATCCAGAAATGCAGATCCCAAAATAACCACTGACATTTCCCCACCCCATCGTCTCCGAACCCTACCATCCAAATCTAGGCCGCTCGGATGCCCGCGTCTTCCAAAGAACGGCGGAAGACAGAAGACGGCGGAGAGCAGCACAGCGACGCCGAGGATCAGCACGGCGACGCACCGAACCTGCACGAGTCTCCCGCACCGGGAGCATCTACCGCCGGCCGCATTTCCGGGGGCCGAATCCGACGACGACGGCTCACCTAACCCCCCGGGCCGCTCCTCGTTGGCCTTTCCCATCGCCGCAGATCTCCTCCTCAGTCGCCATCTCTTCCTCCCTCTCCATATGCCGCCATTGCCGGTATAACGAGATAGAGTCCAAGAATGAGATCAAGAACAAGAGCAGAGCAGAGATCGAGATCAAGAACAAGAGCAGAGATCGAGATCAAGAAGTCGAGTAGGGTTAGGGTTGCTTTCGTTCTTGAGAGAGAGGAAGGTGAGAGAAAGGGAGAGTTAAACTACACTAGCGGTACTGTCACCTCTCTTTTAGGTTATATTATTTTTCACGGGGGTTTTATTTGAATTTTGGGAAACTTTCATATAACACCTACAATTACCTCATTTTACGATTGAGATGCTACATTTTTCCCCACTATTTTTACAAATCACCCCTCACTTTCTGTAAAATAGGCAAAAAGAAATTTTACTTCGATAGCCAGGGTGTCTTTTTCTTATTTTATGGCAAATCATGGAAACGCAGGGATTGGAATCCGAAATTCGTTAGAATGTGGTGTTCTACATGCAAATTTTTGTCTCTCTCTTGAGTTTCAAAATTATTGAAGATGGAGTGGGGGTGTAGGATAGAAAAGGTTCGGTGCCGGCGTAGGTTAGTGGGAGGAGGGAGGAATGCGAGGTGAGATCTCGTGACGTGGGGTCACTTTTTCTCGTGGTTTCTTTCGCGGAAAGGGATGAGATGCGGGGAGTAGTAATCAGAAAGGGGCATCGAATGGTGTTTAATTACATATTTGCCATCGGACCGTTGGCGGAGTAATGTGTTATGTTGTCCTGTCGGTGAAGCGGAGGGGGGGAGGAGGAATTATTTGCAATAATCGCAAATTCTTTATAGTATCTTTTTTAAATGTCACCAATGTGTAATAAAATATCATATGATAAATTTGTAACTAATATCATATTTTTCATATATTATACTTCTATCCATAATAATGCCCTCTATCATCTTTTTTTTTTTTATGTGTTGTGTTACACATCTATTGTAGCCATACAGTTAGTATATACTTTCTTTTTGATATTATTAATAAATCTAAGGTTCTAATTCATCTATCGAGAGAGACTCTTCTCTGGTGCAACTAGAAAATATAAAAATGCTCAAGTTCGTATCATCTATTTAAAAGTCTTTCATCATGATGTCATGTCATGAGTTGTATTCTGCAAACAATGGCAATTGAAGTGGCTTGCATGTGAGACATATCTTGTTATAATAATATATCAGGCACCATATGATGTCTTGGGAGTAGAAGGAATTTCCTATTGGTGGGGAGCTGTGATACTTAGCTGTGTGGTTGAACTAAGGTTGGTTAACAAGATAAACTTTATGGTGAGAGAAAAGTGCAATGGAAGTGGCTTTAGATAAGAAAAATATATAAGAATTTGTGAGAGAAAGAAGGGTAGGTTGGTAGAACAACACCAACTTTATGGACAGATCAACTAAAGGTTGACGTTACCTTTGATGATAAATGAATAATACTTATATAAAAAGGATTCAAACAGATGAGATAGATCCAAATATCAAAGATTGTGGATGGAAATTAGAAGATCTATAAAGGGATAGATAAAGAAGGATATAACTCTCACATGAAAGTTATTAATTTAATCGAGCTATTGTTACATTAAGGACGACAGCATTAGGAGGATTCACCCTCTTGTGAACAAAGCACATTACAACAATGAAAAGGGCTTTTCATAAAGAAATTCTAATATGACTCACAACAGATGATCAGAATTAAACGAAATTGTGAGTCACTAGCTTGAAATTAGATAAACTTTGATATGACTATAAAACCAATCTGCTCTCAATATTTGGCATTCATTCATCTGGAACAGGGAATAGAAAAAACCAGCAGTATTAAGTATTTGGAAGTGACGAAAATGATTTGTGCCCCATTACTGTTATAAAAACAAAGACAGGCGAGGAGCTAATTTCACCAACATAGATAGACAAAGTTTCCAGTCTATGCACCCTCAAATAAAACACAAGGAGAAAAACTTGAGCAGCTATGGAAGACTAGGACTCCAAACACTAAGTAGTAAGATCCATGATTGCAGTGACTATGTCACCATCTGCAGCTTTGAGTGCCTTGACAGCCTTAGACCTTGAAACCCCAGCCTGTGTCATCACTAATTCAATGTCCTTAGGCTCAACGCCTGTATCATCAACCTCTTCATCATCTTGGGCTGTAGCAGATGTCTCAGGTTTCGAGGTCACATGGCTAGGATCAGGTGCTTTGAACTGTTCTGCAGCCTGTGTCTGAAGCTGAGAGCTCAGATCCTCAATCTTTGCCTCCCCAAAGATAACATAGGTGTCAGAAGTCGGACTCTTGAAGACATCCGGCTTGGAGATAACAAACAATATCTGGAAGGCAAACAAAGTTTTAGTAGTGAGTGGGCATAACACTTGCAGGATAGATATTAGAAAAAAAATTCCACAAAGCATACATTCTTGCTCTTCTTTACGGTGACACGACTGACACCAGGAATGGGTTTCATGCCAAGCTTCAACATGGCTTTCCGGCTCTTCTTCTCACTTCTGCTTTGCTTTGATCTTCCACTAGCATCACCTGCTAGTCCTGCAAGTAGAAATCAATGAGCAAATACACTTTATGACCACCAACATTTAACGCAAGAAAGTAAAGGATCCCACGTGTTCTTCAAATCAAAAATAAAGGAAAACATGCTCTGCCATGGTTCACCAAGATACATGATTATGTATAGCTGGAGGCTAAAACGTTAAATAAATAATAATAAATAAAAAAGGCTGCAAAGCAAGAGTTATATAAAGGGCTTGCAAAACATGACCCATTGAACTGATCATCAAAACTGCATGATAGTGCATCACACATAAGAGATAATTAGCTCTTTCTCCCTAAACCAAACTAACCATTTAGGTAGATTCCACTAAACAAGGCTGTCAAGCTTGGATCGAATGACACAGGCCCAAATAAGATGATATAATGGATTCATGTACGTGAACCATGACAAGTAGCAATACCTTGCTGACCAGTAATGAAGATGAACATTCTGAAGTAGGTCATGAAACCTAATTATGAATATTCAGACTTCATAGAGGTATTGCTACTGCTACAAAGAAGAATATGTCAAAAAACTTCTTTTTAAATCTCATATAGGTGAAAGTTGGCCTTTGATGAACTGATAGGCTCCAATTATGATGTCTTGCTGACCAGTAATGAAGATGAACATTCTGAAGTAGGTTACAGTACCTAATTATGAATTTTCAGACTTCATAAAGGCAATCTTGGCTTGGAAAACAAAGATATAAATGCATGGCCTAGCCAATTGACAGTGCAAAAGGTATGAAGACTGAGCCAATCTCCTGAATCACTTCAAATTTCATATCTTTTTGAAATGACCCATTAGAAATACATGACCTTGCTGATTGAAATTGCTTTCAATGCGGCATTTCAGATATATATATATATATCTGCCAAGAAAACTGCCAAAGTACTAAGCAGTTTGTTGGTTTTCCTAATCTTTTTATTTCCAGATACTAAATCTGGAAGTCCATTTTCCAGACTACATAGCCTGCACATAAGTTTTCTTGATTAATAAAATGGAAGGATCACATAAAGTCATTTTCCCACTTGATTTGTCTTGGTCTTCCCACAAGATAGTCAAGAAAGGTTTAGTGAGTAAGAACATTTTGACTTACCCTCTGCATCATCGTCATCTTTTTCATCATCTTCATCATCATCTTCATCGTCATCTTCATCCTCCTCTTCATCTTCCACAACAGGCTCATCAGGCTGCAAAGATTTAAAATATATTTGTATTACTCCCAGTACATATTTATTTGAGCACCATTGGAAAGACAAAAACATAAAGTACAACTTCAGAAGTTGGATGAAATATTTGGTAGGTTTCAATATACCTAAGCATGTCAATTTATTTAGTGAAGGCCGCTACGAGCCCCCATGCAACCAAGCAAACGGTAGCATAAAAGCTACCGTAGCACTACTGCCAAGCTTAGCACTGGGCAGATGGCTTAGACAACCTCACATTGTTCGGGCCATGAATGATATAAGGGTTACAATTTAGTACCTGGTGTCAAGGCAACTCTGTTTATAAGTGTAGGAGGTTGGGTATTATTCACGTGATCATCTAGTACTTTGGAATGGGTTTATTTCAACAAAACTAGGCCTTCTCATAAAAAGGAAAAAAAAAAGTAAATGAAAGATATAAAAGAAAGTTTGCTTTTTTATTGACTTACAGATGAATTACATCTAATTCAGGAACTTAGCTAGCTTTCTACTTACACTGGACTACTCCGCTTGCTTCAAAGTAGGTCACCTAAAGAAGGACGTTATTATACAAAATAACTAGATAGTTGAAATCACACTTCTTGATCTAGTTTCTTCATACTCCAATTCATATTTCCAACCAAACAGCTAGCTCATCTGTCAATTAGATTTCATTACTCCAAGCTCAATGAATTCCCGCATGATCCTTCACTGGATATATATATATATATATGTGTGTGTGTGTGTGTACGGAATGTTTCGAATCTTACAAAATTACAAAAGTTTCCGAATCAAATTTTCAAATAATGATATAAAATCGGACGTTTGTTTCTATGCAAGTGGAAAAGAAAACTAAGAGTACTTAGAAGATAAGAAGGTGAGAGAGCTCACATCGATCTGTTGCTGCTCGAGATGAGCGGCGAGGAGCTCCTCTTGAGTTTGGGCTGTCATGGCGATGGAACGGGAAGAAGAAGAGAGAAGCGCCGCGAAGATAAAAACCCTAGATGAAACCCCAAACTCCAAACGAGAATAGACTGCGACGAGAAGGCGGGTGGCTTATATAGGTCGACCAAATGGATACCAAAATTACAGAATTGCCATTATCCGAAACGACGGCCCAATAAGGGATTATTTATTAATTTAAAACAGAGAAAAAAATTATATAATTATACACGATAGATCGCCTAAACAATCACTCATTTTTACATAATCTAAATTTATTTATGACATATAAATCCTTAAATTATTAAAAATATTTCAAACACTCATTTTATTATATGTTTACTCTTATATTTTGAAAAAAAAAAAATTTACCACAATTATAAAAAAAATAGTTTTTAAAAATTTTCATCTTTTCTGTCACCGACGTCTATTTTTAGTGGTTTAGAAGATTTATATGTCACAGAAAGATTTAAGAGGAATATGTGAAAATGGTAACAGTTGAGAGAATTTAAGTATAATTATTTTAGAATGTAAAGGGTATATTGTTTGATTTTTTTTTATAGCAAATGTATAAAATCTTTTATCACCATGCTTTACTTCCTACTAGGAATATTTCTACATTTTTCTCTACTAGATATTGGATCTCATCTTGTTTTCTTGTTCTCCTCCATGGGGTATGTCTAAACCTATAGCAGGGTAAAAGTAAAATACAGAGCATGATCCTAAATTTTGTTCTCTCTTGTAGAACAACAAATAATTGTGTTAAAAAAGAGAGATGAGAAAAGGAGAATGAAATTGTAGGTTTGAACAAGTTATTAAAAATTGTTACACAAACAAGTATTGAAAAGTAGGAACTTCTCATCTGTCATCCTGAGCACACAGTCCAATTATGTTGTCCATATATCAAATAGAATGCCAAGAACTTGTAGGGAGAACAAGAACAATATAGTTATTTCAGCAAAACTCATCTCCATGTAGGAATTTATTGGGTAGTATTTGATTCTGTATTGCAGAAAAAAAGAAAAACCAAACAAATGGTTATCAGCATTGAAAATTTATAAATACCCTGCACTATAATAATAATAAACCAAATTTAGCATTTACGAGATGATTTTATAGATCATCTATCCGTAAAAGTCTTGGTACTCAAACGATGTACTGTTTTTAAGATTCAAAGGAGACGAAATCTCAATATAATATTTTAGCACATTTGGTGTAACAATTTATCCTTAAAAATAAAATAAAATAAAAAATTGCATGGCATGACGTGGCCGCCCAACCAGGCCGGGCCAGCTAGCTCCGATGGTCCCACCGGCGCCGATGTCCCCACCGCCACAGCACCGACGTCCCCACCGCCTCCCTCTCTCCCCCTTTAAATTTCTCTCTCAAACTCTCTTTCTCTCTCTCTCCCATCGTTACCACCGCCACTGCTGTCGCCATTGCCACAGTGACTAAGGTGAGCCTCTTTTCCTCTCTCCTCTCCTTCCTTTTCTTTCTTTCTTTCTCTCTCTCTCACTGAACTAAATCGTCGAGGACAGGAGTATATTTGTATGTGATGGGCCCCGCCCATTATGTCCCGTGCACCACGCATGTTGTGAGGGAGCATGGGCGTGCACGTGCTCGTACCGGACGATAGCATTACATTCGGTCATGAACTCTTATTTTAATATTCAACGTTGATCTCTAATAGCTTCAAAGAACTAATAAACGAGATGCCTTTGGATTAGGCCAAAAGACTCTTATATATCTCTATCTCAAAAAGTCAAACTAATCCTTAAAAAAATGTGCAAGTTGGCCTTCCAAGAATTGCAACTTTATAACTGCATCTAAATGCCCTAAAATGTCTTCGGATGTTCCTCGGAGTTTTTTTTTTTTAAATGGGTCACCTCAAACATTAAATTTTCTTTAGATATTGTCCCAACACTATGCATTTTCACTTTAATATTATTTATCAAACATCTTGTTACTTACATTAAATTTTATACATAAATTTTAAACATATTACATAAATAAATTATATTTGAAATATAAATTTTTAATTACATTAGCCAAAATAAAACCTTACAAGTACATCGAGAAAAGCTTGATCACCTCATAAAATAAAAATTAGGACAAGATTTCTGCATATTTCCATTTATCAAAAAACTATACAAGCATATCACAATTAGCATAACCAAATCACTTAGAGTAAGGGTGGCAGATCAGGTTAAGCGAATTTAGGTCGGGTCAACTTTATCTTAACACGAACATGACTCGATTAATAAACGAGTAACCCGACCCGCCTAACCCATTGAATAAGCGAGTCAGGTTAACACGACACGCTAACACAACCCGTCTAACCCGTATACTTAAATGGGTTATGTTAACCCGACACGTTAACGCAATCCGTCTAACCCGAATACTTAAATGGGTTGTGTTAACCCGACACGTTAAGACAACCCGTTTAATATAAATCCTATATAAAATTTAATATTTACTAATTTATTCTATATGAATAATATATTATACAAATTAAATAACATGTTTTCAACTCAAAACTCATACAACCTCAAAATTACAATTCACCATAATAAAAGTCTATACAATAGAGTTTAGAACTACTCTTAAATGGTGTATCATACAAATAAATAAAAAATTTCCAACTCAAAACTCATACAACATCAAAAATGCAATTCTTGATCAAATACTCTCAGCTCCTTCTAAGTTCAGTTATTAGACCTTTCTTCTGCTTCTCCTGAAGAAATTATTGGAAGCTAACTTATGATTAACACTAGAAAAAGAAATAAAAAGAACGTACAGGAAAAGTATTTAGCTCAGATGATGTGGGATGTATACCCAAGTAATGGCATCAGGTTGAGACTTAAATGCTCGAAGAACAGAACTGTATGCTTCTTGCTCAAGTCGATGGACTTGGATCTCCATATCATTCTGTACCCTAGGGTATGAAATACCACCAACAATAGCTCTTCCATTTCCAGTCATATGTCCTCCTCTTGTGCCCCTATTCTGATGTGGTGGTGGAAAATCATCAATCAGTTCCTGTAAACAACATTGAGAAACAGAATAAACATCACAAAATTATACAAATTTAGCTGAAATATGGTAAACTTCTAAAAACTTTTTGTGAAGTATTAGAGGGATTGAAACTTTCAGTAGTCACTATAATACGGCTTCAGTTAGTATGAGAATATAGGGTGTTGAGATAATAGAAAATGCAGGCAACATGGTACTAAAAAGTTAAAACCAGACAAGGCAAAATTATGGGATCCAACTGCTGGTACGTTTCTACGCCTGCTCTTTACTCAGAAGGCAAGCATTCACCCCTCAAATGAGTTGGTGCCAAAGGCATCTATCATAAGAGAGAACAGTCAGATGCTAGTCCCATAAACACTGAATCTAACTCAATCTCCAAAAGAAACAATAACTCTCCTTGATCATTTACAAGGGCAACGAATAATGGAATAGATCGGCCCATCAAGAACTGAAATGTCTTTGAGATCCATTAGAACTAGAAGGCTATAGAAGCGGCCGCGATCGCACTGGCGACGATGAAAAAGCTTGCGACGGGATTAAGATGAGACAATGAATATTTGATCTAGCATGAGAACTGATCACAGACATACATTTGACTAAATGCTGGATTCTAGAGAGCGGATCAATAAACTCCTTAAGAAACAAATAAGATGTTGTTTAAATCTAAACATATCTCCCATAAGGCATGGGTAATCTGCTTTCACAGCCACATATAAATGCATATGGCATATTACAAATGGAACTAAAAAAGTTATTATTAAATGAGAAAATTCTGAAATCAGTATCAGCGCATATCAATCAAAATAACCATTGTAGACAAGCTTGGTAGAGGAAACCTTTTCACAAACTCGAGATGTGGGAGAAGTTACATGTGCCAACATGGCAGCGAAAAGTCATATCGACTCCATATCTAGCAATATGATCCTTCCGTCCCCTACATGAAACAGATTAGACGCATTTAAAAGGAAGAGGAAACACAAAACCATATGATTTCTCATAAAACCTCCAAGAAATCCAAATCACAAGACTAGAAACCCTAGGGTCACCTTCGTGCTGCACGGATTGGCGTTGGCCCGGTGCCATCCTTTGTGGCGACGATCCGGCCAACGAAAAGGATGAACTCCTTGGCGGCATTCCTCTAGAAGTAGCCGAAGTGGCTCACCTCGGAGGCATTGGCCAGAACTACCAGATCCGTCGATCCGTCGGAGCAGGAGGAGTCCCCGGTGCTGGAGCATTTGAGGACCAGAAGAAGAGATCCGACAAGGGTGAAAGGCTGAGCGCAGATGGTGAGGAGATCCGCCGCGAACTCTCGGGGTAGACGACATGCAAAGACGGAGGTGGGAGGCACCGCGGACGAAGGCGATTGGAGAGATTCGACAGTAGAGTGATTTAGGTGAGGCCGCTGGAGAGATAGACAGAGTAGAGTGATTTAAGTTATATATATATATATATATATATATATATATATATATATATATATATATATGAGTTGGCGGGATGACCCATATATTTAAACGTGTTAAATGAGTCAGAATGAATCAGCTATATAAACCCGAACACGATCTGATTATTAAACGGGTTAGACGGATTGATACATTTATGACCCAAACCTGATTATACTAAATCTAAACCCGATTAAAAGCTAAATTATTAGGGTCAAAATTTATGACTCCTAGTCTAAAGTATTAAGGATTCCTTGCTTTTAACATCAGCGTGGAAAATTTGTTGTGCAGTATACTATACAAGGACACCCACTTTTGACAGAATAACCTGCATAATCAATCTAACAAGGGTCAAACAAGGGGATATCTAATTCTAAAAATGGGTCAAACAAGATAGATCGTAGTTATTTTTGCAATTTTCTTGACAGATGAAGAGAGCACAATGATTCTCTTACTGGCAAGAATAATCACAATGCCTCATCATAATCTTTAAGAAACTTACTCTGAAGAAAATGGCATCTTGATATTTCTTATGGCGAATAATATCAACGCAGAGAGGTCTAGAGGAATTAGCATGACTAAGCAACTGCTGATACATCCAATTGCATCATAAACTTATCGAAAAGAATTAAGCAGATGCTGCAAGAAGCGAAATTCATAATTTACATTGATGAGAAAAAGTATATGAACAGTGGCCTTTGATTGTTTTATAGATATCAGGACCAACTCTACCTTGATACCAAGTAGCTTGGCAAGTTCTACTGAGATGGAAATTAAGTAATACAGGAGAAACAGGAAATACAGTAGAGTAAAACAAGTTTGATGTTGGAGCAATCAAAGGCCATCCAGAATAACATATTCTGGTTAGCATTTTGATGGTGTGACAATTCTACCGAGAGCTGGAACTTGAAGAGCGAAAAGGCCAGAGATATGAGAGCAGGTTCCTCCTCCTCTGACGTCCACTATTTCTCCCACCACTACTTGAACTTTGATTACTTGATCTTGACCGCGAGCAGCTAGCTGAACCCTGAGGCGGTATTTCGAGCCGGCAAACTGGGCATGAATTGTGTTGTTCCAACCAGGGAACTATACAGTCAGAGTGATATAAATGCTTGCATGGCATCTCTCTAGCATCAGATCCTAACTCAAACAGCTCCTTGCAAACAGGACAGTGTGACTCCCCATTTAGATGCCGCTGACTGATCTTGATAGTTGGCATCGAGTTGATTGATGTTTGTGAGGCAGGCAGTGGTCCGCACCTATCATTCTGTGCAAGTTGATCGATCAGTTCATCCAATCCAGGGCCAACAAAGTAATCTGCTATGTTGGCCCTCCGCATTCCAACACCACGACGTCCATTTAAAAAGGCATCAAAACCATGGTTATCCAACATATGAACAGGTAGCTGACCCCTGAAGACCAACCAAGGGCCTGACCCGAATTCCATTTCTATGTCTGAGAAGATGCTGGGTCTTCGCCGGACATCTATGTCTGTACTCCTTCCCACCGTCCCCTGCCTCACCATGGAAGAGAGAGTCTCCATGATACCGAACCGCTGGTCATGATGGAAATCAGGGTCCATCCCCATGAAATGGCTCATGAGAGAATCCATATTATCATCCAGCTCTGACACAAATCCCATGTTGCAATTTGGGCAGACCATCTCCCTCCCACGAGGCTGAACTCTCTCCCGGCATTGGTAACACCAATATGACCTACTGCTGCTCGACATTTCCCACCCTCTATTGCCTGACTTTTCTCAAACAACTAGCAGACCAAGGTGAGCTTGAATCACAACATGCAACAATAACTAAAATCAAAGTCTTCATGAATGAGAAAACTGAACATTTAAGCACAAATAGTTACAGTTTCTTCAACACATATGGGCGGCAGTATCCAAATCTCATAGCTATATATGAATGATTGAAGCAAGAGGGCTGTGAGAATCAAGATTTTTAACTAATTAAAACTAGGATTTAAACCGTTTCCCGCATGTGGAATTGCAGGTTGAAAATTAAATAAAAATTTCCACAATAAAATTTACCACGAAACAACATAATTACTAGTAATTTTTAAGCTCAAATTTACCACGAAACAACATAATTGTTGTTGTTGAATAAACCATGGAAGGCTAATTCAAACTTCAAAAGACGAAGTTGCTGAAGAAATGGTAAAACGGATCATTAATTCTTTACTAGAGTAAGACGGGGAGACCTAAATCAAGAACAGACAACCTCCAACTTGCTCAAATTTATCTCTTGCTTCCACCCATTTTCTCACGGATAACATAATCATCAATCAAAAACACAAAAGAGTATCCACAAAAATCAAAAGCGAGACCTTCGAATCGAGCAATTCAATCTAAGCTGGAGAAAACAAAAATTATAAGAAATCAGAGAGATTTAGGAAGGGATTTCTAAAGGCGATACCTTTGGGGCAAGACAAGGCGACGACTGAGAGACAAAGGAAACGAAAGCCAGCAAGAAAGGGATCTGATTGCATATTTATACTATTTGATGCTCGCGACCGCTTCCATCATACGCCATCGAATTAGTGTGAAGCACACTTTAGCCAACGGTTTCGATTGCTCTAATCTTGGCACTAGCCTGTGGAAGATAAGATCAGCCGTTAGATTCCTAACCAACGGTCCGATTTCGAAGAAAAGCGTGGACCGCTAAGATTGTTATAATTGACAAAAAGACTGGCAAGATTACGTTGCAGGAAAATGCAACGAAATTACCAGTTCGTGTGAACCGGATTTTGTTTTGTTTTGTTTTTTTTTAACCACTTCTGTCTTTGTTTGGAGATATATTTATATTCTGGCATTAAGATTATCCGATATTTACTTCTCCAATGAGGAGGATCTTTAACGACTCGTCGTATCTAATATTAATTAAGGACCATTCTAGGTTCGCTGTCTCTATTAAATGGACCACCTTCCGATTAATTACCAATTTGCCACCTTGGAAATTTTGAGATATTTAATGGATGATATAAATCCCTTCTTCAGTCGGATGGATCGGACTCTGTTTCTCGTCTTGAAATATTTATATATAAATTGATCTTCATTAAATATATATATATATATATATATATTTATTTATTTCTTTTGGCAACCCTACTTCTTCTACTTTGGATCGTGTTTGGGCGATCAACGCACCCGGCGCAAGATAGAGCTGGCCATGGAGAAGAAGAACAGTAAAGCTAAGCGACGAGCAGTGGATGCCCGACAAAAGAACTCCCCCAACACCCGCGGTCTCGTCGGAACCTGCCCCGATATGTGTCCCGGTACAATCTCCTGTATAGTCGATTAATTTCTCCCCCCTCCTCGGGTGATTATAGCTGTGATTT
Organism: Typha latifolia; assembly: GCF_019914945.1. NCBI lineage: Eukaryota > Viridiplantae > Streptophyta > Magnoliopsida > Poales > Typhaceae > Typha > Typha latifolia. The sequence goes on along the minus strand of NC_133087.1, from coordinate 17,367,628 downwards.
ATTTATTTATTTTTTTCTAATCGGACCCCTCTTTTTGCTCTAATTACAGCGAAGGAGAGGTCTCAGCGCGAGCGGCTAAGAGATCTATCGGTGTTTGAGAGAGTAGATGGAGATCCTTCAAGAACTTCTCCGTCTCTTGCTGTTAAAAAGGTAAAAATGCCATTTTTACCAAATCGTTCTTCTTCCTTTTGCTTGTTTCCTATAAAATTATTTGGATTAGTTGTGGCGGGTGCAAGTATCTGATTGCTAAGTTCTCCAATTACTTTTATGAGAATACTGAACAGATTATTATTGAGCAAAATTAGTGTTATAATAAGTACATTATATGTGTGCTCTAAAAATTTCTTCTTTGTTTTGACACTTACTCTCCTGTTAGTTTTGCAGAACCATCTCCACAGGGCACGCACAGATGGCAGACATACGACCGCTCACAGTGTTGCGAAAGACTTTGGATCATCTGTTGAACATACTGGATTCTTCAGAGTATCCATTTGAACTAGTTCATGATTTTGTCTTTGATAGGACAAGGTCCATCAGGCAAGACCTTGGCATGCAGGATATTGTTAATGATCAAGCAGTTCATATGTACGAGAAGATGGTAATCTTTCGAAGATTTTAGTGATGTGATCAACTTCATTTACAAACCACATTGTTTAAGTGTTTGACATGAGAACATTGTGATTCCACTTTTTAATTTATTTGAGAACAAGAGTTTCCTTTGACTTCACATCTGCTCTATTTATTCAAGACTTGAATATTTTGGGACATCAATATTCATAACTTTAACAGTATATCAATTTAATGCAGGTGAAATTCCATATCATGTCACATAAAAAACTTGCTAGCTGCTCCCACAAGCCTGATATTTCTTCCTTGTGTCATCTCAACTTGGAGCAGCTGATGAAATGCCTATTGACCCTCTTTGAATTGTACAGTATCAATCAGAAGTCTGTAAAGAATAACGAAGCCGAGTTCTACTCGTTCTATGCGCTTCTGCATCTGGGTTGTAAGATCCCAAAAATGGTAAGTATATGGCTTATTGATGGACACTGCTTCATTACTCTTGTTGCTTATACAATTCTGTACATAAATATAGCCACTGCTCTTTTCTTGATCACCAGGGGGATTCACTCTCTTTGTGGTACCGCCATCTAGATCCTTCACTTCTCAGATCAGAGGAAATGCGCTTTGCTAGGAATTTATTGAGGTAACTCGTTTTGAATTATATGGTTTTTAAATTTCCTGTGCTCGTTAAATCTTCTTCGTGGCGATTTTGCAACCCTCACTCCCTCATATGAATTTGAATCCTCTGTGCTAATGTTATACTACTTATCAACATCTTAAAACTAATCTTTGGAATAACTCTGAAAACACTTTAATCTTGTTCTAGGTACTCCCAGTTGGGAAACTATAAACGGTTCTTTAGTATGATGGCAGCTGGAGCAACTCATCTGCAGTTGTCTCTCATTGAACCTTTTCTAAATGAGGTGGTTTTCTCAAAACCTAAATATTAGTATTTTCTTTGTTTGCCGAATCCTTATTATATCATATGTTACTGCATCATTATTAGTGGACACCAAACACAAAGTCCAAATGTTTAACTATACTATCAACCATGACACTCTTTATATTTGCTTTAAAGGTCCGTGCGCAGGCTGTATTATGCATCAATTATGGCGGCTATAAGCTTCATCCTTATCCACTGACACACCTATCAAAAATTCTAATGGTTAAGGTACTGTCTAAGTTCTACTTGGTTGAGATTGTCATATTGTGCTCCTGTTAGGAAGATTGCTAGCCATCGTTTTGATTCAACTTATATGTATTAAACATGTTCTTTAACCATCTAGGAATCGGATTTGGAATCCCTGTGTATTGAGTGTGGCCTTGAGATTAGCATGGATGAAGCAGGTTCAAAGTTCTTACCTGCCAAACAGCAAAGCTTCTTGCTACCAAAATCCGGTTTCCGAACTCAGAGCTCTTTTGCTACTCAAAATTAGTGAAAGTTTGCTGGTATATATTTGCATTTAAACACTTTCCTAGATGTGTCGTTATGTAAGTTCTGATGGGAGCCAACTTCTTCATGTCAGTTTCGTCATCCCAAGGTTTGACATCGAGAAGGACAGATGATTTTCCACCTGATAATAAGTCCTTATTGTAAGTAAACCAAGAAATCTTCAACAAGTTTCAGAAACAGCATCACATTTGGAAATGATACTAGCGTAGGAAATAGAAGTAAAACTCCAGAATGTCTTCTTCGAACAGTCAAGTTCATTGGAAGTTCAAAGGTGCATACTTTCTTTCTTCTTTGAAGAGGCTTTCGCAGCAGCCTCCCGTTCCTCTGCTGCTTTCTTTTCTTCCTCTGTCTCATCGCCAAAGAGATCCAAATCATCATCGTCTGCAGCCTCCTGGGTGCAAATAAACGAGAAAAATATTTGGCTGTTAGATTTCGTCTAGAATATTTACGAAGTGTGCAACTTACATTCACAATAAATACTTATTAGGTAGCACATCCCATACTCCTAAGAAAAAGCAGCTATAAAAATCATTATTTCTAGAGAAAATAACTTGAAATTGATCAGTTCAAATTCATTCGCAACTTCCTTTCTGGTACTTATGAATGGGAATCTAACTGATGGTGGGCTGCTAGCATAAAACTCTAATGTAGATGGAGGCAATCTATTCAGATCAATGAAAGAATTTAAATCAAACCATCCAAGATCCATGACCATATATACAACATGGTTACTATGTTTATATCCTTCACAAATAAAGATGGCAGCAATGGAAACATTATACCCAAGACCAATGGGAGTATGGGACAATAACATATTAAGACAAAAACAAACAAAAATTAATTGGGACAGAATACCTTTGCAGCCTCTGAAGCAGGCGCAGGACCTGAGGCTGCAGCTTGACTCAAGATTTTCACACCAACAGCTTTACCAGGAAATCTGAGGACATATAGAACTAACTGTTACAACAATGAGGAAAAGCATAACTATGACAAGTTTTGTACTGCTAAACATTTGCAATACTGCTATCCAAAACTTAAAATAAAAAAGGGTCAAATATCAATTATTTTAATGGATTCTCTAGATTCTCAATTTCTAAAAATAGGACACAATTTGCATGAAAGTCAAGTAATTTAGCCCAAAAAAAAAAAAAAAAGCTTTGAAACTCCATCGTAGACCTTGAAGCAAGAACAGCAGCCACGTTCTCATACCAACGGCGTGCGTGGGGAAATTCCCTCTCCAGGCTTTGCCGATACAGCAGCAAAAACTTTAATATCATTGTTGCTGATCACATCTCTGGGAGACAAAAACAGCAACAGTGGAATGGAGTTCTTTTTCTTGCATAACTGAGCTTTTAACGTCGAAAATGAATTGAATGTCCGAATAGTACTCAAATAAATTTCCTTTAGATTAACAAACAATAACTCTCCAACAAGCTCGTGGATTTACAAAAGATAACATTTTTTTCCTCCTAAACAATAGAAGAGAAGAACCCCCTGCGGTGAATACCCGGTGATGAAGGTCTTCCCGGAAAGGAATTCGTCGAGTGATTTGTGGCCAGATTCGCTGTGGAGATCGGAGAATGAGATCGCCATCGGATCTGAATCAGATAGGGCAAGAGTGGGGGAGGATTAGATTAGAAACCTCTACCAAAACCCTAACCTTATAAGAAAAAAAGACAGATTGTAAATATAGGAAAGCGAAACCTTCAGTGGCTTCCATTTGTGATGTGCCATAAGATTTGTGCCGGGAGATTGACGGCTGCAAATCGTTGATCCCGGAGCAATATATTAATTAGAGCAAGCAATTAATCACTTTTATTGTTTAAAATTAGCCAGGCTTAATAGAAACACGAATACTTTAAGCAATTATTAACTTAGAAAATTACGAATAATTTGCACAAATACTTTACAAGAAATCAGCCTCATCAAGAACAAACCGAGTGTAAAGACTTCAATTCTTCTCTCCTTCCGTTTGATTGTCGCAAAAGTTCATGGAACTAAATAGCTCAGAAGCTCAACCTCACTGTCATTGCTCAAAGCAATGGCTTGTACCAATGCACTCCATTCGTTGGCACCCAACTCTATTTTCCTCGTCTCCATCTGCTCTAACAAATAGCACGCGTCGTCCATCCTCCCACACTCACATAGACCTTTCATCAAACACCTAAACGACTCCGGACGAGGGCAATGCTTGCTCGCCAACGTCGCGTTCAAAATCCGCAATGCCATCTCAAACTCCCGAGCTCTGCAACACCCGTCGACCAACATGCGATACGTCGGCGCTGTCGGCTCCGACCCCTTAATCTGCATTTCGACAAACATTTTATAAGCTTCCTCAACTCTACCCTCCTTGCACAAGTAATTGATAATGATGTTGTACGTAACGACGTCCGGCTTCATCTTTCTCTTCTTCATCTCCGCCAGCAACTCCTTTAGCCCTTCGAAATTTCCCCTCCTCCCGCGGTCGCTCATCAAGACGCCATAGTTCATGAGCTCTGCCTTGCAACCCTGGTACTCCATGTCGAACATCATCTTCTTGGCCGCCTCGTACCTTCCCTCCGCGCACAAACATTCCATCAACGATGCGAAGGTGACCGCGTTCGGCCGCACTCCCTTCCTCCACATCTCCTCCTTCAACCGCATCGCCTCTTCCAACCTCCCATTCCGACACGTGAACCCGATCAAGATGTTATAACTGACGACCGACGGGCGAACGCCCCGCTTAACCATTTCATCGAGCACATCAAGAGCGGTTTCAAAACCGGAACTTTTACTGACTCCTTTGATGATAATGTTGTAGGAGACGGCATTCGGGCGAACACCAAGTTTACGGCATTGGCTTAGAAGGCTCCGGGCTTCGTCGAGGCGGGAGTTGTCGACGAGGGCGTTGAGGAGGAAGTTGAAGGTCTGCGTGGTGGGGACGCCGGGAGGACAAGAGAAGGCGGGGATAGAGTGGAAGAGTCGGAGGGCGTCGTCGGGGAGGCCGGCGGTCCCGAAGTGGTGTATGAGGGAGTTGAAGATGGGCTCTTGGCAGGGGACGCGATGGAGGCGGAGGAGGGAGAGGAGGGAGTGGAGAGAAGGGAAGAGGCGGGCGCGGGCGAGGCGGTGGAGGACGGAGGAGCAAGAAGGGTAATCGAGGAGGTGGGGAGGGGAGGAGAGGAGGAGGGATGCGGCGGCGGAGGGATCGGAGATGGATTTGAGGTGGGAGAGGAAGGGATGAGGCAGACGAGGCGGAGGAGGAGGAGGAGGATGGGGTTTCTTTCGGGGCTTTCGAAATTTAACTCGTCCTGCGCGAGAGAGCATTGTAGCATCCTTCTCTATTCGAGACGGAAAAGAGAAGCGAGAAATCTCGAAAATATATATAAGATGAAATAAAGATGGGCCGGCCCAGTAAAGCTAAGTTGGGCCTGATAGAAATAAATGCTTCTCTTTATAGATTATGAGCAAGTATACTAATCATAAGTTAGGTTAGTTCTAGACAATGGAGTTAACATCCCAAGAAATTATTATATTCTACAACCAAGAAATAAAAGCCTAAAGGGCATTTCAGTCGATATATTAAGAAAAGTAGTATTTTGGAAAATGTATGCGAGGTTCAAAGTCTTTCTTATCTATATTTTTCAAAGGAAAATACCACGGGAAATTATTAGGCAATTACAAAATTGGACGACTTCAACGCCAATGTGGGCCTCGATCAGCGGGCCAAATAACGACTTGGACGACATCCTTTGAGACATGGAAAGCACGACCCGTTCGTTAATCATACGAGCGGTGACTGGACCTCCCCCGAGCCGAGCCGAGCCGAGCCGAATCAATTCTCCGTGTTACAAGATCGTTACTGCGACCCGTTCGGCCTCCTCATTTCCACCCGTTACGGCCGACTCCGCCGCCGTGATCAATGCATCCTTTCCTTTCTTGTAGATTAGGGAGATAGAAACCGAAGCCTAACCTTTTACTCTAACCCGGGAGGAGGAGAGTGAGAGGAGAGGAGAGGAGAGGAGAGGAGATGGCGCGATTTTTGAGGAAGGCGTCGATGGAGGAGTTCCTGAGGGACAACTTCGAGGTGCCGGCGAAGAACCCGTCGGAGGAGGCGCAGCGGCGGTGGCGCTCCGCCGTCGGCATGCTCGTCAAGAACCGGCGCCGGCGGTTTCGGTTGGTGCCCGACCTCGATAAGCGCAACCAGGCGGAAGCTAAGAGACGCAAAATCCAGGTAACTAACTACTCTCTTATTAAACTTCTATCGGGGGGGAACTTCTTTTGGTCACTCGCGGTGACAAGCACCACGAGATCCGCCAGCCGCTCTGGATTCGACCCGATAACGAACCAGCTACCCGCTCATATCTCGTAGCGGGTTCGGATCGCAAGAACATAGATAGCACCTTCTTTCGAAGGATCGCTTTTCCATAGTTGGAAGTCAGTTGGTGCAGGTAGTTAGGATTCTTCATGAAATCAAAAGATTGGAAAATTTTCATAGGTCAATGGCGCCTGCTTTTGTTATAGTATTCTAATTAATTTAGTTGAGAAGCATGTCAGGATAAGGCTAGAGATCCTCTTGTTGGTCTCATCTCCCAATCTGCAACGTGGTCATGCCTGACACATACAGTCAACTGACCATTCTATAAAATTCATTATAATGCAATCTTTTATGGATCATGTCGACTTGTTTTATCCAATCCATCCAGGAAAAGATACGGATTGCTCTATATGTACAGAAGGCTGCTCTACAATTTATTGACGGTATAGCCTCCTTTAAGTCCCTAGTCTGGCAGTTCTGAATTCTATTGTAATTCATCTTCTTTTAATAGTAATTTTTGCTTCCATATTTCTATTTTCAGCTGCAAGTAAAGTTGCTGATAAAACTGCACACCCACTTCCAGAAGCTGTAAGAAAAGCAGGCTTTTGTGCAGGCCCTGATGAATTGGCATCCCTCGCACGCGGCCATGACATCAAGAGTTTGAAGTTTCATGAAGGTGTTGATGGAATAGCTAGAAAATTATCGGTCTCTGTAGATGATGGCATTAAATCAAGTGATCTTTCCATTAGACAGAACGTATATGGTGCTAACACATATGTTGAGAAGCCTCCTAGAAGCTTTTGGATGTTTGTATGGGATGCACTGCACGATAAGACCTTAATCATACTAATATTTTGCGCTTTGATTTCTGTAACTGTTGGACTTGCCACCGAAGGTTGGCCAAAGGGCATTTTTGATGGTCTAGGAATCATACTCAGTATTTTTGTGGTTGTCTTTGTCACTGCAATCAGTGACTACAGGCAGTCATTGCAATTTAGAGATTTAGACAAGGAAAAGAAAAAGATATTCATTCAAGTGACAAGAGATGGATATAGGCAAAAAATATCGATATATGATGTGGTAGTTGGTGATATAGTTCATCTAGCAATAGGAGATCAAGTTCCTGCTGATGGTTTATATATATCTGGATATTCCTTGCTGATAGATGAATCGAGTTTGTCTGGAGAAAGTGAACCAGTATATATTTCTCATGAAAACCCCTTCCTTCTTGGAGGAACTAAGGTCCAAGATGGTTCTGCTAAAATGTTGGTCACTGCTGTTGGTATGAGGACTGAATGGGGAAACTTAATGGAGACTTTGAGTCAGGGTGGGGAGAATGAAACACCATTGCAGGTTAAGTTAAATGGTGTTGCTACAATTATTGGAAATATTGGGATGGCTTTTGCAATAGCAACATTTGTGGTCCTCTTTGCTAGATTTTTAACACAAAAGACAATTCATGGTCTTTCATGGTCTCCAGGTGATGCTTTGACTATACTGAAATATTTCGCCATTTCTGTTACTATAATTGTTGTCGCAGTTCCTGAAGGGCTACCTTTGGCTGTTACATTGAGTCTTGCTTTTGCAATGAAGAAGTTAATGGAAGAGAAGGCACTTGTGAGGCATTTGTCAGCATGCGAGACCATGGGATCTGCTAATTGCATTTGCACCGACAAGACGGGTACACTGACAACTAATCATATGGTAGTTGATAAAACATGGATCTGTGAAGTATCTAAATCATCTATTAGTAGTGAGAGCTCTAATGATCTGAAGGCTATGATTTCTGAAAAAGTTGTAAACATCATTCTAGAGGGTATATTTGAAAATTCTGGTTCAGAGGTGGTGAGAGGAAAAGATGGCAAAAACACCATCTTGGGTACCCCAACTGAAACTGCACTGCTAGAATTTGGATTGAATTTGGAAAAAAAATTTGGTAAGAAACATCAAGAATGCAAAAAATTAAAGGTGGAGCCATTTAACTCAGGTAAGAAGAAGATGTCTGTGCTCATCTCATTACCTGATGGAAGGACTCGAGCTTTCTGCAAAGGTGCCTCTGAAATTATCTTACAACTTTGTGACAAGATGATTGACAAAGATGAAAATGCTGTCCCATTATCTGAGAATGAAAGAATGCATATCTCGGATGTGATCAATAGTTTTTCTTGTGAAGCACTGAGAACTCTTTGCCTTGCCTATAAGGATATGGATGAAACTTATAATGGAGAAGAAATACCTGCTGTTGGTTACACATTAGTAGCTGTTTTTGGCATTAAAGACCCAGTGCGACCTGAAGTAAAGAATGCAGTCCAGACTTGTCGGGCTGCTGGCATTAAAGTGCGGATGGTGACTGGAGACAATATTAACACAGCAAAAGCCATAGCGAAAGAATGCGGTATCTTGACAGAGGATGGTATAGCTATTGAAGGACCAGACTTTCGCAGTAAAAGTCCTGAAGAGATGAAGGATTTGATACCTAAAATTCAGGTCTCTTTTCCATATATATCATGAGACATAATAAGTTAATAAGAGATAAATTTGAAGCTGACACATTTTCTCCTTAGAAATGAAAAACATATGCCTAAATTATTAGTGATTTGTGCGTCAATGTCCACTGCTTGGGGCAATCATGTCAAAATAGGTCAAGTTACATACGTGATAGGCATTCTCAACTGTTGGCATATAAAAATGTCATTGCATAAATAAAATTATAAAATGGGTGTACTTATTGATGTACAGGTGATGGCTCGATCTTTGCCTTTGGACAAACATACATTGGTGTCAAATTTGAGGAATATGTTTAACGAAGTTGTTGCTGTGACTGGCGATGGATCTAATGATGCACCGGCATTGCATGAATCAGATATAGGTCTTGCAATGGGCATTGCTGGAACAGAGGTACATTATGTCGTCCTTCTTGATAGTTCTCTTTCAGACAGACTTTTAAGGTCACAACACTCATGAGATTCATAGAAGCTCAGTACTATATTTTAGCTCTCAACTGATGTAGAAACATATCCCTACATCATTATAACCACTATATTTTGGACAAACATAATCTCGCATTTATATACACATGCACAGGTTGCGAAAGAGAATGCTGATGTTATCATCATGGATGACAATTTTACAACAATCATAAATGTAGCCAAATGGGGTCGTGCCGTCTACACTAATATCCAGAAATTTGTGCAGTTCCAGTTGACAGTTAATGTGGTAGCTTTGATTGTCAATTTTGTTTCAGCATGCATCACAGGTACATCAAACTCTCTTTGTAATTCCTTTTGCTCCATTTTAGATAGAAATCTAGTTTTTGCTTTATCTTCTTTTCTTTTTTTCTCCTTTTTTTTTTCTAATATCTGCTCTACCTTCAACACCACATTTTAACACTTCATATCACACTTAGGGAGTGCTCCACTCACTGCTGTTCAATTGCTTTGGGTCAATCTGATTATGGACACACTTGGTGCTCTGGCATTAGCAACAGAACCTCCAAATGATACCATGATGAAAAGACCACCTGTTGGGCGAGGAGTAGCAATCATCACCGCGGTTATGTGGAGAAATATTATCGGTCAGGGACTATATCAGCTGACTGTTCTTGGAGTTCTCATGTTCAACGGAAAACACCTTCTGAAGATCAAGGGTGAGAATGGTCAGGCCATTCTCAATACATTCATATTCAACACCTTTGTGTTTTGTCAGGTACGAATTGTGTTTATAGGCTATTGATGGATTATGGAGCAGCCCCATCTTGTTTCTTGGGCTACTTGTCATCATCCCTACATAGTTAGCTTTTCTACTTCTGCTTTCAGAGTGTATTAAAAGGCTCGCTAGTTGTCATGATGCTTTAATCACTTCATCTCTCATATAAATGCATACTATAGATCAACAGCATATGCTAAAACCCCAACACCACCATGCTGAAATTTAACTTCTTGCTCTAATCCTCTCTGCTTTCTGGCACCAGATCTTCAATGAGATAAACAGCCGGGATATGGAGAAGATTAACGTGTTACGTGGAATATTCAACGGTTGGATCTTCGCAGCTGTGGTAGTTTCCACTGTCCTATTCCAGGTAATAATAGTGGAGTTCCTGGGAGTGTTTGCAAGCACAGTCCCATTGAGTTGGCAACTGTGGTTGCTCAGCATACTCATTGGGTTCATTGGCATGATCCTTGCTGTCATCCTAAAGTGCATCCCTGTTGGATCAAAGGAGCAAACTGTTCATCATCATCATGATGGTTATGAGCAAATTCCTAGTGGTCCGGATTCGGTGTAGAACTGAGCAAGAAGTAGTATTAGAAACTTGAAAATTGGGGTCGTTCCCAGGTTTGCAGCTTGTATGGGTTAAGTTCATATTGTTACATTTTTTATCACACGATCTTTGTGGTTTGTAGTTTTGGAAAACTACCCTAGTGGTTTCATGTTTATGTTACTGGATCCCTGTGGTTGCTGCATCCTCCGATTGGGTGGTGGCGTATAAATTTAAGTAGAATTACTTCGTGATGTTTTAAGCCAGAATAAATACGAGTTTAGTTGCTAGAAAATTAAATTCAATAAAGTAACCTTCAGTAAAGTAACTCAATTATGTTTTAATAGATAAGGTAGTCACTTTTTAAATTTATTTTTTATAACTATACATCAAATGCAAATAAAACCAAAGACTACTTCACAGAGTAGTACAGAGAGTGATTTCATAAGGTCCTGAACCACAATGTTCTATATAATAAAAATGAGGCAACATTGAGAGATTGTAATAAATCACAAACTGCAATGTTGGCTGCTCCAGCTGTGTTTTCATATTCGATTAGTCTTATTCCAGAACAAGAGAAAGAGCTCATATCTTATTCCTAAACAAGAGAAAGAGCTTTTATCGATTCCATCTCCCCGAACAAGTAATTCATTACCCAGAAGAGTTCGATGTACAAGCAGAATAAGTGACAATAGAAAAACAGAAAAATAATGAGAACATTTTTTCTTAACCGTACAAGAAGTTTAGCAAGATGTGGTTTTTAGACTCTTTCCTTTGTGCTGAATAATCCTCTGGATCATGCTTAGGAGTTTGGCCCTTCATTGCTAACAGTCAATGATGTCCTTGGCAGCCTGATGAACAGCTTAACATGATTCTCCTTACTAACTGGAAGATTCTCTGCTTCTCCTCACAAAAAGCTTATTTATATCTTCAGTTACCACGTTGCTCCTGTCAACGACAAACAAAAGAAGACTATGAGAAACATGGTACTTTGATAACCTACCTTTATCTTTAACTAACCAACCCATTAGAACTGAATACATTGCACTTGCCCAAGGTGTATTTTAGCGATTTAGCATCTTGATTTCCTTCATATGAACTTTATGTATATAAAAGAACTCAACAAATAATACACTAACAGAAAAGGTTGTGTCTTACGTGATATATAATGTCTTTCCAGGAAAAATGAAAGCTAAAAACATTCAAACTAACCTTCCACTCAACTGTGGTGGAATCAGTGTGCCACCCGTTGTGTTAACACTTCTCAGATGTGCCAGTTGACCTCTTGGATATTTATTGCGGGGATTTTGCAGAGCAGAACCATTTGATTCTCTCTTCCGTGATGCATTCTCTACCATAGCAGCAGTGACTCTAGAGGAGTGGTCAGTACCCATTGTCTGCTGAGATGGGACAGTCGGTGAAGCAAGAAGAAATGCAGCATCCGGAAGTTCATCCAATGGAAGTGTGGGCAAAGGTGATGCAGCATTCAAATGTTGACGTGATGAACCTTGAGAAGTCCTGGAATGGGGAAGACAGAAACAAAAGACATGATGTATATGTATCAGTGATATACAATTTGCTAGCTAAGCCACAACACTAAAAAATAAGTTATGGAAAAAGAAGATTTAATCCAGTGACATAGTGCGATAAAATTGAATCTTGATGTGATGAAGCTAGATCTTGGAAGAGAAAACTAATAGAATTGAGTGTTTCAACTCAAAGGCTTAGAATCTTCTGATAATTTACTCATGAAAGAGGAAAAGGGCAGATAGTATACATGGAAAAGCATGTATAGTGAATTATTTGAGATTTTGAGTCCAAAAACACCTAATAGATTACCAAGTGGATTGAGAGACCGACCATTTAAAGTTGTGCACATTGATGACCTAAATATTACTCTCAGTTAGGAACACTGAAAATATTATTTCAAAATACTTTATTTGACACCACAATTTTCCTTCTAGGTAAAGCGGCATCCAGTCATGCAGATCCAACCTGAAGGTTCCCAAAGATAAACCTCAAGAAATCCTCAAGTATCATAAAAGTTAACAGCTCTCTATTCCTCTCACAAACTGTAGCTAATACGTAGTTCCAGGATGAAATTGAATCTCGTCAAATTCTGAGGATGATTTGGTAAAGTAGTTAAAAATGCACTCATTTTTATTTGGCAACCAAATTATTTGAGAATTCAACATCTAAAGGTCTGAAGAGCCAAACACTTTCCTATCACTCATATCAACTTCTCAAATAAAGATTTATTTATTTTTCATAACTTCAACCATAACAACAACAGCAAATCCTCTACTCCCAACTTCTTAGAGGATTTCCCCACTATGTAATTCTCCTTCTCTATAGCTGTCTCCATAATATCAATCATTTCAAATCTAGATTAGTAAAATATAAAATAAAATAAAAAACTAAGATAACCCTATTCAACCATTCTCGCAATCTGTAAATTAAACAAGGGCGAATCCCCATTACCCCTAGTTGCCAAAGAAAGCATTTTGATCTATTCATCTTAACATCGTTACCCTAACGAACTTTTCCACACACACACACACAGTTTCTTATTCAAATTCCCACCTACCGAGGGCACCTACACAAGAATAGGTTTTAAATCTCACGAGAAAAGTGAATCGAGGCCCTAGAAAAAGACCAATCGGAAAACTGCGAGCTAGGGTTAGAGAGTGGAAGACGGGTATAGAAAGGAGGAGGTGATAGATAACTCACTGGGACTGGGGTGGTGGAGGTGGGAGAGGAGTCGGCGAAGAACCGGAGTCGTCCGCCGGCTTCGCTTCAGCTTCGTCGACGACTTCCTCCTCTTCCTCTTCCGACGAAGAGTCGTAAGCGACGAGCGACATCGTTGCGCGCTTTCCTTAGTTCTCGATGGTTTGTTCTAACTCATATCGTTATGAGCTATAACTCTACTTAAGTATTATTATTATTACTACCATTATTATTGTTAAAACCAAGTATAAAATTAATATATAGTTGTTAGTAAACATTAGAGATAATAATGTTGTGTGAATAGAGATAAAAATAATGATATTAATATTCTTGTGACAAATTGTGGCCTTGTTTATTTTCTTCGTTGATGAATACTTAGCTTATCCCACAGTAATCTATTTAGTTATTTATTCGGTTTGAATCTTAATCATTGGCCCTCCTTTCCTCTCAAATCATTGGGAGAGGATCTAAATGCAAGCTGATAATATTTCTCCTATACAATACAACACCAACATCAAGTATCTCCAAGATTTTTCTTGTGCCTGGCTCACATATTGTTCGACAATGAGTTATGCATCCAAGTTTATACTTCATATTTCCTCTACTTTACTAAGCAGCAAAGATTAAGCCTCATCAAGTTCAGAAAAAGACAGACAACCTTGTTGACTTATCAGATATAGAAGGAATATGCTCATTTATAATTGCTAATACAAATGTTTATAGGAAGGCCCAATTCACTTGGAAGCTTACTACATCACCAAAGTTGAATACTCCAAGTGCATAAGTTGGGTGAATGTATTAGCTACTTCCAATATAAGGTACAATATTGCTCTCTCAGAGAAATATTAATGATAGGACAAAGAATAAGCTTGCATCAGATAAAACTATTCAGACAACCAACTTCCTCGCAGATCACTGACTGTTTGTATCAGTTTGTCTTATTCTGCAAGACAATAAGAATAGCCGTAAGAGATAACAGTAAAAGAGAGAATCTCATACATAAAATCTTAAAGAGAAATTCAGCATAATAAAGGCAGATGAAGATACTTTCACAGACCTTACTTTTATCCTCCCAAGGAGGCTAATCCAAACAAACTATTTTTCTGTCATGACCTTCTTCAAATTATCGGAAGATAAATCAATTTGCTAACCACTTTAGTTTTAGCGTCAGTCATAATTAGTAGATTTCTTCTAACTTTATTTGCCAGTATATATTATGCCAGATTTAGTCATTTAACAATAGCTGTCTGAATCAGCATTAGTCTCTACACTCCTAAGTCGTGACTAATAAATGATTTGGATGACCAAAGTATTCATATCAATTTCTAATGTTCCATGTTATGTCTGACCTAGTTTATTCTGGGATAAGTTTAGGACGTCTTATTGCAAATATTCCTGACAAACAAAAGAAAAGCTAAGAGAGATCCATCAATATCCAATCGAACATGAATATCCTGGTGTTTGCGATTGCAAAAAAATGTTAAGCAGGAATGATCAGTTGTAAGGTCCGAAAGGTCAGGCAAATGGGATCTTACATCAAATGTACAATGATCTTAATTATAATAACTCTAAACCCTTACACAATGAAAGGTTTGCAAGCCTATGAGCCAATCTCACATCCCTAAACTGCTGTTAGTTAGACAATCAACGATTCAAGACAGTAATAATAGCAAAACAATGACAAGCATACAGGAAAAGTAGAAAACAGAAAATACCTTTTCTGCAATCTGCCACCTTGGAATCCACCTCATTTAGTGCACGAATAAGGTGACTAATTCGATATTGAAGTTTTAGGTTCTCTGCTGTGAGTTTTTGGATCTCCTTTGAAGCCTACAAGTAAATGGCAGAGAATTGCTTTTAGCCTTTATCAAAGAGAAAAGGATAAAGCTCTAGAATGAGGCCAACCTTCTCCTTTTCAGACATAAGCTCCTCTTGTGCAATTTCTAGCTTTGACTGAAACTCTTCTATGATGGATGACATTTCATTGCTATCACTGTTCAAATTACCTGAGAGATTGTGCAATAAGCTTATTTGTACAAGTAGTATATATTATAGAAGCTTGTACGGGTAGTATATATTATAGAAGCTTGAAAGAGTTAGCAACCTACCTTTCTTCACAAGCAAAGCTTCCAACTTTTCTAGGCGATCCTGCAGTCATAACAGAAAAGGAATGTTGAGGGAGGCCCAGAACACAAAATAATTAACTTGCCTTAATCATATTGAAAATTTCATGTAGGTATTTCATGACTAATAGAAAACTTATTTGCTTCCAAGGTTGTTACTGGCTATACCACCTCCAAAAAAAATTTATTGTACAACATGTGTGCCTTAATTCAAGAAAATGATAACTTCATGCTCACACATATAAGCACAGAGAGAGTATATCCTTTTAGTTGGCATTATTGTTTCGACGAGTATTTATTAAAAATTATAATGACCTTAGCTGCAACTAAGCCAAACTTACCTCATGAACTAGGGCTCATCAATTGATGATAAGTCCTACCCCATTGACAGCCAAACAATAATCTACTCCTATTAGATTGCTTCTTTCTAAGTCCAAGCATAATTAAGAAATTTTCTCCTGCCACATGGACAGCAAGTAGTTTTCAATTAATTAAGGCTTCAAAGAAATGATAAATTCAATCTAATAATGGTTGACAAGCAAATGAATTACTCCAAAAAGAGTATCCTTTTTTTTTAATAACCTGACATTTTAGTTCTGAGATGCATTTCTAAGATTTTGATACTCGCATCAAATCTGTTACTCTAAATATTATTCAATCACCTCCAACCAACATAGCAATCCACAAGAACCCAGTTTACTCCTATCCTATATTGTCATAAAATGAAATTGCAGTACTGGATTTATATATATAACTATTAATCAATCAACTTAAACCCTTGTAAGTCATATAAAGCGCCTTCTTTATCAAATCAAGCATCAACTAGCGAAAATAATTAGGAATAAGAAAAGCACAGAGAAATAGTTTGAATCGCATGAGGAAGAGCGACCTCAGCTTCGGAAGCCCGTTGATGGAAGGGTTTGAGGGTCTCTTCCAGGTTCTTCGTTCCATCCACTTCCGCCATATCGCAAGCCTCTCGTTTGCTCTCTCTCTCTCTCTCCGCAAAGCCGAGGGAAAAGGTCAGAAGACGGCGATTGGTTTATAGAGCCAAGGCCTCTCTCTCTTTTTTTTTCTCCCATGGTACTCAAGTAACGTGCGATGCACGTGACATTTTCGCGTCTAAAATGGTTGTGGGCTTGATAAACCATGTGAGCAAATTAGGCCCAGATATGGCCCAACACTGAGCCTTTGCAATTACTTAAAATCTTCTCTTCTTCAGCTTAACACTATCTGTTATAAGAAGGATATTTTTTTTAGGGTTAAATGTATTTTACTTCCTATACTTATGCTCAAAATCGTTTTATCTCGTGTACTTTAAAAGTTTCAAATAAATTTCTATACTTATAACTAAAGTGAAACCGTTAGTTTTTTTATTAAACTTAACTGAATGACGTCAAAATAACTAAATCGTATTTGTTAGAGAAGACATGCACACTTTAATATAATGCAACATAATTATCAAAATAGACATGATACTCGATTAGATTTTGAAAAAAAAAAACTAACAGTCTCAATTTAGTTATAAATATAGAGACTAATTTGAGACTTTTTAAAGTATAGAAGAGTAAAGTGATTTAGGACATAAGTATATGGTGTAAAATATATTTAACTTTTTTTTATCGTTTAAGAGCTCGAATGCTAGATATGAGCTTGACTTTCATTAAACTTTAACTAATTTATTAAGTCGCCTAGTCTATGCTCTAAGCTGTGTATGTCGCCAAACTATTACTCTAAACTATGCATTGTCAAAATACTATTTTAAGTTGTCGCACAGCCCAGCTTCTCCTCTACAGCAACTATATCGCCGAGTCATCAACCAAATTGAGTTGTTGAGCTAAGTCACTAAACCACTAAATAATTTTTTCTATAATAATTATTTTGAGTTTGAAGTCGATTCTATGATGTCCTTAGTCGCAAGGAAAAGTACTTACGAATGTAGGTGAAAATTTTTAACCTTTAAAAATAACTTTATGTGTAATTTATATACAAATTAGGTACATGCTTAAGTTTATGCATGTTTAAGTATTTGGTTTAGGACAAAGTAATGATTACCTTGGAATAGAGAATGATATTGTTTATTTTAGATGTCAATTATTATATTGCACCTATGAGATGTATGTTCTAATATATTTAATATAACTAAACAAATATAATTACTTTATATAATTTAATTAATAAAATATTATATTATCAATAAAAAACTATTATATGATGATGTAAAACTATATTGAGAAAAATTATGTTTATCAGGTAGACTTTATGTAATAATAATAATTAAACAATTATATTTATAATTTTATGCTTAAAAGGTTATTTCACAAACAAATGAAACTTTAGAGGGTATAAATGCAAAAGGAAAAAAAAAAACCCTATAATATATAGATTAGATGAATTTAAGTAGATTCTTTGAGTAAAGTATTATGCCATTAGATTAATTTTTTATTGGCCATAGAAGTAATTAATTAGACAAAATCCGTTAACGGAGTCTGCTGCTTGATCTGCCCTCTTCCCCCGGTTCGTCCACGTGCCTCCGAGTCCCGTGCACACGTTTCGTAGTTTTATTGGCAGTCGAAGTTAACCGGAGATAAATTCTATCTGTTACTAAATTCATTTTAATAGCCGTTCGATCGTCACGCCGACTCCGATTGATGGTTGGATCGGGATATCTCCAAATATACTTCCGTTTTCCAGGAGGATTCGTGGGAACTATATATAAGAGAGGGAGATCGAGAGGGTAGGGTTTCATCTGATTGTTTTTTATTGGCTTTCCCAGGTGGAGCGGCTGCATCTCGGATCGCTCTTCGGTTTCTCTTCAGATTTCCAAGGTTAGATCTCTAGATTTCTTTCGAAGTGTAGTT
Source organism: Typha latifolia (assembly GCF_019914945.1). Classification (NCBI taxonomy): domain Eukaryota; kingdom Viridiplantae; phylum Streptophyta; class Magnoliopsida; order Poales; family Typhaceae; genus Typha; species Typha latifolia. The sequence continues at coordinate 17,349,354 of NC_133087.1, read as the reverse complement.
TGGGGGTCAGTTTTGATTTCTGGGTAGGTGTTTGATCTCGTTTTCCCGTGCTATTTGCATATATAGATCTGTTTTGTTTATCGTTCTTAATATTTAGATCTGTTTCAATCTAATTTGCTCAGTAGAATTTGATTATAATAGTTTTAATTCGTTCTTCCCTAGTTGTAGCCACTTCTTATTTCTACTAAGTAATAATTGTTATCCTGGACACTTTTTATATTGGCGTAACACTGTATATTAGCCAATTTCTTACAAAATGACACGCGAGTGAGCTCTTACCTTGTTCATGGGAGATTAAGATCATCCTTGAGGACCATATTGGCTATTATTCATTTTCTCTAAGCTATTGTTAGCCTATATCTTATTTAGTTTGATCTTATCATGTAAGTATCATCAGCATCATAATCTATAAGTAGAATATATCACCACTTTATTAACTCTGTATCAGCTTATATTGTGCGTCTCTGATTTATCTGTCACACGATTGATGGTTATTGATTTATCTACTTAGCAGCGAGTTTCTTTTTTTCATCTGAGTTGTATGACCTTTCGTTAGACTTTCTTTTTGGGCCTTTATTTTGTAATGGCAGTTCAGAGTTATAATTTGCATGTGGATTCTATAACCATGAATACTGAGAATTTATGTTGCTTCTTGCATTTTATGATTTCTAGGTCATTGGTTACTGCAAGAATTTTGGTTTGGTCTCATGTATGTCTAATCATTTGTTCGGACTCTTCCAAAGTACCAAGACATTCGCTATGGTTTTTGTGTTGGTGCAGTTAATGATTATCGTCTGGTTATCTGGTTTTGATGCCACACTTCAGTTAATTTTGTCTTTTATTCTTTTCTGTTTCTTTTACCTGTCTCATCAGCAAATATCAGTGCCACAATATTTATTAAAATCTTCCCTGCTAGATGGGAATCAATCTAAGGTCATGTTTGCTAGATTGTCACTAGTCGTTAAGCATTCATCTGATTTACTAGAAGTTCCATTATGGACATTAGCCACTTATTTAGAGCTTGTCATGTATGTCAGGAGTGATGAAAATAAATTAAGACATTTTATCAGTAAATTAGGCTTGCATCCTTATTTGTCAGTATCTGTGCTTCTATATTATTGCTGTCGTTTTTGGCTACCCGATTGTGATACATTTGTGTTTCTTGGGGCACTGCAAAATATATTAGGCCTTTTACCAATACTACATTTCTCCTCTATTTAGCTGCTTCTGTTTTGAAAACTTGCTGAATTTTCCTGCTTTAGGTACTAAAATCTACTCAAAATGGCTGATGGCCATGAAACTGATAAGAACATTGAGATATGGAAGGTAAAGAAGCTAATCAAGGCACTAGAAGCTGCAAGAGGTAATGGAACAAGCATGATATCTCTGATTATGCCACCTCGTGATCAAGTTTCTCGAGTTACTAAGATGCTGGGTGATGAATATGGAACTGCCTCAAACATTAAGAGCAGAGTCAATCGCCAATCAGTATTGGCTGCTATTACTTCTGCTCAGCAAAGGCTGAAGCTTTACAACAAAGTTCCTCCCAATGGACTAGTACTTTACACGGGAACCATTGTTACTGAAGATGGCAAGGAAAAAAAGGTCACTTTTGATTTTGAGCCATTCAAGCCCATCAATGCATCATTGTATCTCTGTGACAACAAGTTTCACACTGAGGCACTTAATGAGCTTCTGGAATCTGATGACAAATTTGGTTTCATTGTTATGGATGGGAATGGGACACTATTTGGCACTTTAAGTGGCAATACTAGAGAGGTTCTTCACAAATTCACTGTTGATCTTCCAAAGAAGCACGGAAGAGGAGGGCAATCAGCGTTACGATTTGCTCGGCTTCGGATGGAGAAACGCCATAACTATGTGCGGAAGACGGCTGAACTTGCTACTCAGTTTTTCATCAATCCTGCCACAAGTCAACCAAATGTTTCTGGGCTGATTTTAGCTGGTTCTGCTGATTTTAAGACGGAGCTGAGCCAGTCTGACATGTTTGATTCCCGTTTACAGGTGAAAATTCTCAACGTTGTTGATGTTTCATATGGAGGTGAGAATGGTTTCAACCAGGCCATTGAATTGTCATCTGAGATCCTAGCAAATGTTAAGTTCATACAAGAGAAGCGGTTGATTGGAAAGTATTTTGAGGAAATCAGTCAAGACACTGGAAAGTATGTTTTTGGTGTTGATGACACCTTAAAAACTCTTGAAATGGGTGCTGTTGAAACATTAATTGTGTGGGAGAATTTGGATATCAACAGGTATGTGTTTAAAAATGCAAGCAGTGGGGAAACTATCATAAAACACTTAACTAAGGATCAGGAAGCAGATCAGAGCAACTTCAGGGATTCTGCCACATCAGCAGAGCTTGAAGTACAAGATAAGACTTCATTGTTGGAGTGGTTTGCAAATGAGTATAAGAGCTTTGGTTGCACCCTTGAGTTCGTCACAAACAAATCTCAAGAGGGCTCTCAGTTTTGCAGGGGCTTTGGTGGAATTGGTGGTATCCTTCGCTACCAGCTTGATGTTAGGGCCTTCGATGAGCTGTCAGATGAAGAATTTTATGAAGATTCTGAATAGCAATCAACCAATTATTCAATTAATCCGGTCCAGGGGGAGCCTGTGCTGGCCCCGCCTGCATCCGGACTAGCTCCCAAGATGCTGCAAACACCCTCAGGGAACATTTAAGGGTGAGTACTTTCCTGTTTCCGTGCTCTACTGTTTAGTAATATTTGCTTTCTTCTAAGGGTGTTCTTATGTTTTCTTCTCAGGAGCAGAAGAGCTGAACAAGTTGAGGTGGGATCGTCTTATTGCCTGGCATGATGATAATATATAATAATAATACGTGATGATATCTTTGTAGCTTCCGACACTGGGATGTTGGTAGTTGCTAGTACTTACTGTTTTATATATTTACTAGAAACTTGGTTTATAGTAGTCTTGCTTTCTATTTCTATACAGTTAATAGTTTATGGTGCACCTGTGTGTGCCTGTCAGTGTGACCTGTGTTTGGGAATCAGCAGATTCCTCCTACAATAAATGTCTGTTACTGTTGAAAATATATATAGGCTTGTGATCTCCTTCGTTGAAAATATATATTTGTTTCTGATCTCCATTATTGGCTCAGTAACAATGGTGTGCTTTGAGTTGGGATTAGTGTTATGAACCCAAAGCTTTGATGAGCTTGAAGGCAGTGGACATGATCAAGTGCAAGAAATGCTAGCATCCTCTTTGAACATTGATGTGATTTCGTGCCCTGTCTATATATCTCCTGCATGATGTAGAAAATAAGCGTCAGTGCCAGTAATAAAACAAACATGCAAACACATCATATATCATGAGAGAGAGAGAGAGAGAGAGAGAGATGTTGGGATTGCCATTTAGAAAGATATACTGCTATGAATGAGTCTAATGACCTTATATAGAGGTCTTGAGATAAGATCTCATCTTTCAGTAGAACGTACACGGTGATTATGCAAGTGAAAATAAAACATTGATCTTGCTCGAAACAAAATAGAGTAGACCATAAATAATACGAGGTTGATTTACATAAAACTTAACCTTAGTTTTCTAGTCTTTTTAAAATAGAAAGTCAAAATAGCGCATAATTTTTGGTGTTCGGCATCAATGGAATAATTCTTGGTGTGAAAGTTAGGTTGTGGTGCATGTTAAAGTCTAATTAGTTGGGGTCCATGGCTTCATATTTTATCTAATAATACATCATTAGTACCGTAAAGTATGACACTATTTTTATATCTCTGAGTTGTTAGGTTTAATACTTTTGTTTTGATGTGTTGTCTGTTGTAGACTAATTCAAAACTTTTCTTATTATCTCTCATTGTACTATGCTTCGTAAGTTGTTAACTCTTAGATATTATTAATGAACTATGGACTAAAAAAAATGGAGGTCTTTTAGGAGTAAAATAATCCTCAAATATCTGTTAGCTTTACTTAGGTCAGAGATGGAAGGTTATCGTCGCCAAGCATTCTATAGCATCGTTTAGTAGCAGTTATTGCTATACACATTCATCAACGCGAGTATAAACTATAAAGCAAACATTGAGAAAAGCTCTATGAAAGATGTACTTGATACGAATTACAACAAGTAATGGCCTCCTTATGTAGATATCTAGTGTTCGGAAACAACCAACCATGCCATACGTTTGAACGGGTCCTTAGCTATAGCATATGTTTCATTGTATGCATCAATACTTTTTTCTAGTCTCATTGTTGTAATCGTTATATGTCATTGTCTAATCCGAACAATTACGTTGGCATTAATCAAAAGCCATATTGGCACATGTTGCTTGTTTGAAAAGGATGATATATATATATAGAGAGAGAGAGAGAGAGAATCAGAGGAGAATTTTCGTATTGTAGATAGGATATTAGAGTACTGGTCAAGAAGGCATGAATAGAACTTATAATATAATACTGAAAAGACCTACTGATTAATATCTTTGGTTATCCACAGAGGAAAAGAAAAATTAAGATATTAATCAGAATTTCCATTTTTTTTTTAAATTTAAGAAATGTTGAGGTTTTTTATTTATTGAAAAGAGCTGAAATCCAACTGTTGTTTATATCGAGTCAAGTCACTCTCTTGGCTATCACAAACAATAATATCAAAAGCTCCTTAGGCCAAGGGTCCAACCGAGTTCCATCTTTAGCCTCCCACCAGCTTTCTGCTAGCCTTTTGCCAGCCAGCTCACAACGTGTTGCACTGTTTGGCCAGGTCAATGGATTATGAACCTCAGTAGGTCATTATAAATGTTTCTATAAACTTATATATATATAGGATTAAATATCATAAGTATGTACTCAAATCGGTTGATGCATGTTATAACGAGTAATTAACTAATTATGACCACCTTGCGGAGGCTGCATGGTTTTATTCTCTGACAAGCTAACAGTAGTTCTCTCCTTTCGAATGTGTGGGCCTCAGGGATCATGGTGGAAGTAACTCTAATTTACACTGTCTAATGGGGTTTTATTCATGTGTGGCTCGAGTTAGACTCAACCATCATGATCATAATTTTGAATAGTCATATTAGTCTATTGTCTCAGTCATTAATAATATTAAAAATCTAACCGACAATAATAAGCAATGTAAAGGTAATTATAAATATTGTCAAGCCAATCTAGATGCTGATTACAAAAAGGGAAAAAAAAAATTTCTTTATAATCTATTCAAATTTTAGTCTTGGTCTTCAATTTTGGTAGAGACTTTTGTAACCCACAAGTTATTTAATACAATTTTACTTTCTGTTTAAAAAAATTATGACCTCCTTACGTATATAGAGAGATCTGGCCCTCTAGAACATGGTGATAGGTAAGTATGCCTTGTGTCCATTGTTTCATTTACCAACCCACACACACACACGCGCACATATATATATATATATATATATATGGAGAAATTAATTAGCTCTATGAAATCGGTGCGTACTCAGATTAATTAATTGAAAAAGTAATTGATTCCTTAGAAAAGATCTTTCCGTCCATATTATATTGTTAACATCCATTGGCGTTAGGAAATAGAATTATCTTGTTAATTATTTTTGTGGATTTTGTAACTTACTCTTTATTTTTTTTCTATAATTTTTAATATCGACCAAGTTATTAAACTATCCTTACCATTTCCTCTCATATTCTACATTTTCCACCATTTCTCTACGTACCTCTTCTACTATTACCATCATAACATGAGTAATTTAAGTATTTATAAATTACTATATATATTATAATATTATATTATACTTTAGTTAATAATATTAAATAAAAATTATAGAGAAAAATAAAATATTAAATTTACAAATTCTTAAAAATAAAATATATATTATAAAATAGATAAACTATAGGAAGGATGTGATTTGTAATATAATTAAGTACATCTTACACTTTTCTAGTCGATCTAGTTGTTGGAATTATTATATGGGAATTCCTTCTTAAACGAGGTCTATCTCAGGCTCTCAGCTGGTCGTTTACGTCCATAAAAGAAATTTTAATTTTGTCATCCGAGTAATTTTGTATCTGCATGATATTTATTGGAAACATAGGTATGAATTAAAATAAACATGCTATGTAGGCTGTAGAAAAATAATTTTATATTTGTTAGGTCCAGAAAGTTTAATTCATATGATATGATCAATTAAGTCCGAAAAATTAATTATATTTTACTTATGTTCGTATCTTTCTCACAAAAATACTGATTGATATAATTTTATATGCTTACTTAATTCTCTACGGTTTCATCTCTAAAAAATCTGAGACTTAAAATTTATTTAAATATTATGACTTAAAAATATAAAAAAAAAATCTCCAACTAATGTCGGTGATCAAACTATATATATATATATATTTTTTTAAGTTATAATATTAAAATTAATTTTAAGTTTATCGAAATAATTAGATTTAAAGATATTTATTAAAATATCATCAAATTTTTTGCTCTATAATTTAGATTATAGTGAAACTGTTAATTTTTTATTCAAAAAACTAAGGGAGAAACACTCGTATCAGACAAGTGCATATGAACCAAGATTTTTATTGAGGCACACCAGCTGGTGACATTTATTTACGAAGCTTTATAGTGTAGCTGTTTAACTTAGTTATATCATATCATGGCGTAGCCTGTTGAAGACTTATTCCATCTGCAATCCTTCTCTAATTCTCAACGAAAGTTGATCTGGTAGACAGGCTGCTCGTTGGGATAAAACAGCCCAAAGTTATTCTCTATTCCCGGCGGCGTTTTCTGGTTCTCATTAAACATAGCAAATATGTAGGTTTGTATTGCCTTTCCGGACCTCCTGGGTGTCCCCTGACCCACATGATTGATCAAATTTTGATTGTAAGTTTGCGCGTTGCCGACCGTCGCCGCCGTGCCACCGGCCGATGGCCACCCAGATTCCGACACGACGACCTCGACGTTGGCGCCGCCGGCCCGCTCCAACGCCGCGTAGATGGCGTCGAGAATTGCGTCGAAGAGATTCTGATAGCCAAACCGACCATCTTGGATAACGATGCCAGGTGAGGTGAACAAGGCGTATCCGAGGCTAATATCTTTGGGATTTCCAACGTAGGAGAAGTAGGGATACACGTTTGCTAGTAGCGGTGCACCGTGGCTGGCCAGGAATTGCACTATCGGTCCCATGTACGCCTTCGCCTCGGACGAGAAATCACCGTTCGAGGGGGGATACGATGATCCAAGAACGCTTTGGGCGACTGCCGTTGAAACCTTGATCTTGTCTTGTAGCCCCGCCGACGAGAGCGCAGCGTAGACGTTCTTCATGGCGGGGAGTATGAAATGCGCGTACTCGGTGACGACCTCGTTGCCGACGGCGATGTACCGGAAGGAAACGTCGGGGTAGGCTATGACGTTCTTCTTCAACCACGCAGCGGCGCCGGATGCGGACCCGAGATTCCCAAGTTGATCGTTGGGGACGCCGACGATGAGTTGGATGCCGGTGCCCCGTAGGGCGTTGAGAGCATCGGCGTTTGGATCGTAAATCCTCATTGCTTTAACGCCCTTAGATTTGTAGAGATTTATAACTTCGCTGGGTCGAGGAAGGTTGTCACCAAGCATTCCATAGCAGACACCAACTGATCAAATGTGAAAACAAACATGTCAATAAACAGATATAAACATTAATTTGCAGTAGAATTTATATATATATATATATATATATAGAGAGAGAGAGAGAGAGAGAGAGAGAGAGAGAGAGAGAGAGAGAGAGAGAGAGAGAGAGAGAGATGGACCTTTTGAGATTGCCATTGAGAAAAGCTCTACGGAAGATGAACTTGATGCGAATTATAACTAGTAATGACCTCCTTATGTAGATATCTAGTGATTGGAAACAATCAACCATCATGTCACGTTTGAACGGGTCCCTAGTTTTTTTCTAGTCTCATTAGTGTAATTTCTTTTAAGACGACTATATATCCGAACGATTAGGTTGGCTTTAATGAAAAGCCAAATTAACACATGTTGCTTGTTTAAAAAGGAAGCTATATATATATATATATAATCAAAGGAGAATTTTCTTACTGTTGATCGGAAATGAGACTGGTCAAGAAGGGCATAGCTTGCAGATGGAAACTTAATTAGTGTGTGTGTGTATATATATAAGAACTATATTGGAAAGAACAACTGATATGTAATATATGTTTGGTTATTCACAGAGGAAAAAAATAATGAAAATTATCGGTCAAGATTTCCATTTTTTATTTAAGAAATGTTTGAGCTTAACAAAGGATCGTGTCATGGGCTTTACGTACCTTTTTATCTTTCTGATAGATTATAAATAAGGCTCGTGAGCTTTGGCTTGTTAAGAGCTCGACTCGAGCTCTAAATGAGCCGAGCTCAGTTGAATTTAAGTCAACTAAGCTCGAATATACTTGAAATATAATATGTGAGATAATATATTGATTGATAGATGTTTCGTCCCATATATAAAATTAGGTAATATAGATATGTCATTATAAATATTAATTCCACTAAATATGAATTATAAAATAAATAAGTTACAGGATGTGATTCATAAAATTCACTAATAAATATTATAATAAGTACGTATTCAAATTGATTGATGCATTTTAGTCGTTTACGTCCATAAAAAAAAATCATTTTGCATCCTATATTATATGTTTATTTGTCATTAGTGTAATTGTGTACGCGCATGATTTAGTGAAAAGATAGGTATGAATTAAAAAAAAAACATGCTATGTAGGGTGTGAAATGAAAAATCGCAGCAGATATTTTATAGTAGCACTATATAGATAGAAGAATTAGCATATATTTATTAGTTAAATAGTTAAATGGCACGAGTATTTAGTTTTGAAAAAATAAATTGGATGAATTGGGTTAGGTACGGTGTGATTCGGGCTAAGGCACAGTGTTAGTTAATTAATTCCCTAACCCAATATCTAGGTAGATAAATTAAGAATGTCTTTAGACATGCATGCATAAAGAATACAAGTTTTTTTTTAACGACATTGCTTCAGGTAACGTTAAATTGAACAAATGATTTTATAACAGCACGGTCCAAAAATTGTTGTCTGATTAATTACTTTGTCACAAATTAATCTTGACAAACTAATTAACAAACAGCTTTACGACAACATGAATGCAAGTAAAGTCCATATATATATATATATATATATATATATATATATATATATATAAACAACTCTATTAATCATTCTATCAGACTCCGTCACTCCAACAAGGAGAGTTCTGCCCGCCGTACCATTTAAAAGGATCGATAATTGAGGTCGTGGAACCAAAGACTCCTCCTCCTCCATCGCAAGTAGGCGGATTAGTGCTATCGACATTGTTGAGCTGATCCCCAGTTTCCGAGACCGTCGGATTCCAACTACTTCCGCCGGTGGTATTATTGGCGGGGCCGACGTCGCCCGACTTGGCGTGCTCGAGTGAATTCTCGTCTAAATCCTCCAACAAAGTGGCATTCAGAAAGGCCTCAAACTCCGCTGCCTCGAAGTCGTAGCCGTCATCGACGAATTCATGGTCCGCAGAGGATTCGAGCGGCAATGCTGCCTCCGTGGATGGTGCCGGAGGCAATGCCGGCGTCGTCATGCCACACTCCGTGCTGCACTCGATGTCGGCGGCGGCGTAAATGTCTCTAGTAGAAGTCGTCGGCACGGGCACTGGCTCCATAATTGATATCGGCGTCGATATTTGGTATTCAGTGCTGCACTTCTCCGAAGTGATCAAAGCCGTCGGAGAACACACCATATTCGCGAAGTCGGCGGCGTAGATGTCTCTAGAAGCCGTCGAAGAACGCACCATATTCGCGAAGTCGGCGGCGTCAATGTGGATGTCCGCGGTAGAAGCGGCCAGTTTAGTGTCTGAAACCTCTGCAGGGAAGCCAAGACTCGGTGTTTGATCCCGAGGTCTTTTTCTGCTGGACGAAATCGCCTGAGCACTCTTCTTAATCAAACACAGCACTGGTTCAATATGCTGCATGCAAACATTATCCAGTAATTATAAATTCAACTGCATGCAGAAAAGAAGGTAAGAAATAAAATTTTGAAATCCATACCTGCCGGGTTGTGTCAGAAGGAAGCTCGTATTCGTACATGACCCACCCGGTGCTCTTCTTCCTCTTCTTGTTAGGTCGATCGCTATCCTCCTCAGAGAGGCAAAAGCAAAGCATCTGTTTGTACCCAATAACACGACCGTTTATTTCTTCGATCACCGGATTCTTCTTTTCAGGAAACCAGGTGCCGGAACCCGCGCGGCGGCTCACGTAGGCGGACTTCTGACGCTGGTGCGTTCGGTGCGAGAAGAAGTAGCCCATCTCCTCATCCTCGCCGACTAGATTCCATGGCTCCGTGGAGTACACCTCGGCGCCAACGACGGCGTCGCTGCAAGGAAGAGCATCGTTTCTGACCCAGTTGCGGAGATAGTGGTCGATGAGCTCCGCGTCGGTGGGGTTGAATCTGAATCCGCAAGGAAGGCTAGCTTCGAGGGATGAAGGCCTTCCTCCGTGTATTATGGAAGGAAGGAAGGAAGAGAGAAGAAAGAGACGGCATTGTAAACACCAAATAACGATTATATAGAGGTTAGTGGATGAACCGCATCCGATTAGGATTCGGAGTCGGGTCGGAACAAATCGGAGGTGGGTTGCAACTTGCAACACAATATAAAATATATAAGATTCAGGATCGAAGTATTTCTACATATAAAATTGATGGTGGATATTGTTCACTCACTCAGTCAAGACATCTATGACACTGAGAGCTGCAGGCTTCATCAGTCCTTTATCTTGAATCATGCTTCTAATTCTTATTGCATCTGTCCACATTCCATGATAAGCATACAAGTTAGAAAGTGTGACATAATAACCTGTATTTTCAGGTTCCAAGCGAAACAAATGTTTTGCAATGAATTTTCCAGTATCAAGATCAGTATAGTCATTGCAAGCACTCAGTAGAGCTCCCCAAACTCCATGATCTGGTTTAACACACAGTTTTTGAACAAATTCATAAGCCTCTTTAAGCCTTCCGGCGCGGCCAAGCATGTCAACCATGCAAACATGGTGCTCAGCAGTTGGCTTAATTGCGAACTTTTCTGCCATGAGATTGTAATGTCTCCATCCTTCATCAACCAGTCCAGAGTGGCTGCAAGCTGATAAAAGAGCAACGAAAGTGCCCTTAGTAGCTTTAACACCCACATCAGACATCTCCCAGAAAAGCTCAATGGCTTTTCCACCATGCCCATGGAAACCATAGGCTGATATCATGGAGTTCCAGGAAGCAATGGATTTTTCTGCAGAATGTCGAAATACTCGTATAGCGATGTTCAACATCCCGCACTTGCTATACATATCAATTAGTGAAGTTGATATAAAAGCATTTGTTTGTAGTCCAAGCCTGAATACATACCCATTAATTTCCTTACCGTGTCTGAAAAATCCTAATTGAGAACAAGCACAAAGAATGCCAACAATGGAGATCTCATTAGGAAAATAATCTTCCATATGACGGTATGTTTCTAAAGCTCTGTCGCCTTGCTCATTCTGTACAAAACCTGAAATCATGCAATTCCAGGAACACAAATTTCTATCTCCATTCATATGGAACACTGACTCTGCATGCTTGATGTCCCCACATTGGAAGTACATATTAATCAGGGCATTCCTCACCCTGACATTGAACAGCATCAAATACTTCATTGCCAACCCATGCATACATTTGCCAAAGAGGAGCAATTTAAGATTTCCACATGCTGATAAAGAATTTACAAATGTAATAGCATCAGGATTGATAGGAAGAGACGAGCGCATAAAGACAAAGGCTTGCAATGCATCCCTGAGGTACCCATTCTGAATGCAGCCGACTATGATGGTGTTCCATGAAACAACATCTGAAACAGGCCTAAAGTCTTTTAATAGAAATAATGAAGCTCTCAGATCACCGCAGCACATATACATGTGCATGAGAGCATTGACAGCCGATACACTACTTGAAAACCCATACTTAAGCTTCAAACAGTGAACTGCTTTGCCAAAAATTAGATCTTCTGGGCAAGTGCATGAAGGTAGAATAGCCAAAAGACTAGCCAAGCTACATCGAAGACCTATACGAAGCAATTCAGAGAACATAATCCGGGATTCCTCTTTGAATGAATCAGTTCTTGAGTAGCCAGAGATCATCGTGTTCCATGAGATTAAGTCCCTACTAGGCATAGTCCTGAACAGATGGTCTGCAGATGTAGGATCATCACATTCTAAGTACATACCAAGCAAGCTGTTTCCTACTGAAATATCTAAAGACTGTAGCTCCTGCCGAATAGTATATCCATGGAGTGATTTCCCTTGACGAAGTAGGTAAAGCTCACCACAAACTGGAATTATTGTTACCAAAGTATCAGGCTGAGCTGCCCTTGTTAACTGCATCTTCTGGAAGTACAGAAGTGCTTCATCAGCTCTTCCATTTTCTATCAATCCATTGATCATTGCATTCCATGAAACAACGTTCTTCTCAGAAAGACCTATAAACACCTTCTCCGCAGCATCTACATCACCACACTGAGAATAGAATGATATTAGAGAATTTGGAACAGAAGTACATGTTCCCTCATAACCCAACTTGATTATCCAACCATGGACTGATTCCCCAAAATCAAAGGGACAATCTAAAGAAGAGCAAGCTGAAGTAACACAAGATAGGCTCACTTCATCTGCCCGATTAATCGAACGAATCATTTCCCTAAAGTAAAGAAATGCTCCTTCAGCATGTCCATTCAAGAGGCTTCCATTGATCATACAATTCCATGAACTAGTGTCTTTATTTTGTATCCTCTCAAACGCAAGCTCTGAAGAGCCTAAGTCACCACACTTGGCATACATATCAATGAGAGCATTACAGAGGCTTGTATCCGAGTTGAAGCATCTTTTTATGATAGTGCCATGGAGTATCATCCCATGCTTCCAGTTACGAGTACGAGACGCAGCCGACAGCACAGTCACCAGCGTCGCGGAATCAAATTCGCCAAACTCTTTTACCATTTGCTCGAAAAGCATCAGAGAGGTGTGGAAATGGCAATTGAGGACAAACGCATTGATGATGGCGTTCCAAGAGATCACATCCTGGGCAACACTCTCATCAAAGAGACTGAGAGATGAATCTACATCACAAACTCTAGCGTAAGCTGTAACGAGCGAAGTATGTACAGGAAGCTCTGATATCGCATCAGTTTTAAGTGACAGGCAATGAATGGAAGAGACAAGATTTGGGCCACCTGCTGCATTTTTGAGGAGTTTAAGGCTGTGTATGACGAAACTAGCTCTAAGAGCCATTTGATCAAATGGGTAGTGGGCAGAAGTGCGGTACGATCGAATTGATCCATGGAAAGGGGAATTGGGGACAAGGCAGCGCGGCGAGTTCGGAAAGAGATGGAATTTGCAAGGTGCTATGGTTTCAAAAAGGATTTTGGAAGGAAGAAAAGGCTTTATAGCGAAGCCTCTGCATGTTACTACCATTCACCTCAGTGTCGTCCTGTCTACTAAATTATTAGTAAATAATACGACGCTTTTCCCCTTCTATGTCCTTTTAAAATATCTGGCACTAAAAAGGTTTTCCAACTCGAATTGAACTCGAGCTCGAGCCGAGCTCGGCCCAGCTCACTCAAGTTCAACCCTTAACATACCGTTAACTAAATAGAATAATACCAATAAAAAAATATTTTTATTATAATATAATAAATAATTTACAATCTAGTTGTAGAAATGAGGGGAGTGGTGATTGGGGTATTTTAGTAATTTAATAAGTATATTTATATAAATGATACAATAAGGTTAATGTTAATTGGTTAAAGTAATATCACAGTGTTAAATAAAAATTATAGGCAAAATATATGATTGTGTTATAAAATCTTCAAAGAAGAGGTGTGAATCATAAAATTGATATGTTATAAGATGTGATTTGTAAAATTAACATATAGTTATTTTGATTACTCTGGACTAATAATAGCCCATTAACATATTAGAGATCTTGAGCCCGATCTAATTAAGGAATCGAAAAAAAAAATCAAAAGCCAATTAAATTAGCACATCAATGTTGCTTGTTGAATATTAATTAAAGAAGCTATATATATATATAGACATTAAATTAGCAGATGAGAGTATTTTTTATTTATTTTGTGGAAGTGGAAAGGATGCATGAGAATTAATTTTCTTACTTTTCTCTTGGATTAAATAATAGCTAGATGAATTACTTTGAGATCGTAAAGCACATAGACAAATTTCAATCGGTTTGATATTGATTTATTATATGAATCTCACACTAAAAGCAAATTTAATGGAAGGGACTAAGGGAGGGAGGAGGTAGCTGAGTGGAGACATAATATAAAATTGTATTCTTCACGTACTACGTAGCATACATGCATGCATGCCAGCTACTTTATTTGATCCACGTACATATATACATATAGGATTTATGAGATGGAAGGAAGGAAGGAAGGAAGGAAGATTATTGATCCAATGTGTCTGATGATCACTTATTTATTTATTCATTCATTCCCTGGTCTTGTAGTAGTACTTGTTTAGTTGAAGTTGATTGGGTAGACAGGACTCTGGTCAGGGTAAAACAGCCCAAAGTTTCTCTCTGTTTCCTCTTCGGGTTTCCCCTTCTGGTTCTCATTAAACATAGCAAATATGTAGGCCTCGATGGTCTTTCCAGGCCTCCTCGGCGTCCCATTACTACCAACATGACGAACCAAATTCTGTACGTAAGTACCGGCGTTATCAAGCGTCGCGGCGTCGTCGCCTTTCGACGGCCAGCCGCTCTCAGTCACGACCACCTCCACGTTCCCCCCGCCGACCTTCTCCAACGCCGCGTAGAACGCGTCGACAGAGGCGTCAAATAAATTATGATACTGATACTGTTCGTCATAGACCACCACAGGACTCTCAGGTTTGAACAAGGCATACCCGATGTCGATTTGTCCTTTTGCGTATATATAGGGGAAGTAGGTGTACACATTTGCTAGCAGCGGTGCACCTTTGTCGGCCAAGAATTTCACAATTGGTACCATGTATGCTGCTGCCTCAGAAGAGAATTCCGTCACCGAGGGGGGAAAAGATTTACCAAGAACGCGCTGAAAAACTGCCGTCGAAACCTTGATCTGGCGATGTAGGTCGACCGATGACAGCGCGGCGTAGACGTTCTCCATGGCGGGAAGCACGTACGGCTCGTCCGCGCGCGCCGTTGGTTCGGCATTGCTGATGACCTCGTTGCCGACGGCAATGTACCGGAAGGAAACGTCGCTATAGGGTAGAACGTTCGTCTCCACCCAGCTAACGGCGGCGGATGGGTCGGAGGCGAAAGAGCGGAGATCCTGGTTGGGGACGCCGACCATGACTTGGATGTCCGTGCCTCTTAGGGCTTCGAGAACATCCTTGTTTGGACCGTAGATCCTCATTGCCGTGATGCCGTTTGATTGGTACATCTTTATAACTTCACTAGGTTGAGGAAGGTTGTCACCAAGCATTCCATAGCAAACACCAATTGAGTGCACATCTGTTGATTGATCATGCATGCATGGCATATATATTAGTACTGGTACGTACAACAAACACATATAAACATTTAACAGAAAAATATGGATATATAAGAAGAGATCTAGAGAGGAAGACTTGTTGGGATTGCAGCAAGAAGAAGAAGAAGAAGAAGCACTCCAAGAAGCAACTGGATTGCAACCAAAGCCATGGAGAAATTATATATGCTTTCTCTCTTTCTCTCTCTCTCTATGTATGTATATATATATTTATGAAAGATCTATGTACGTTACTCAAAATTTTTTGATGCATCTTATACCAATTAACGACCTCCTTATATAGAGAGGTCTGGAGGTAGATCCATTTCTCCGTCCATTAGAACGTACGTGGTCATCAGTACGTATGCCTTGTGACGTCCGTCCGTTGTTTCATTTACCAACCTACAGGCTACAGTATTGATTAATATTCTAGTCCCCCACCCACCACGTTATAGGAATTCTTAATTATATGTCATTGTTTTATACGACGACTATATATATATATATATATTAAGTTAATTAATGATATATGAAGGATTTAGTTCATGCGTAGAGATTAAAGCCAAATTAGCATGTGATGCGTGCTTATTGAAGAGAGAAGCTCTCTCTTTCTTTCTCTATATATATAGTATAGAGGATTTAATTTTGGTAATAGAAGAAAGATATAATCCTACGTACTAAAATTAAGACGTATCAATTTAAATATTGATTGAAATATTCCTTTTTTGATTTAACTAATTAATGTTTGAAATCTATATAGACAAAGGTATCTATATAGACAACGGTATCTATATAGACAACGGATTAATTATAGGTTTGCTTCCCACAAACATAATTAAGCTTGGTCTAAGTCTTCTACGACGCTTTCTTGTTAATTCTACAAGAGTATTTTAACATGAAATATATGTTGTTGTAGGCACAACCAAACTATGTAATCAAGATACGTATGACTAGGGCAGTCAGGCTTGACGAGCAGCTCGGGCTCGGCTCGGGCTCGGCTCGGGTGAAGCTCGAGTCCGGCTCGACTCGATCAGAGCTGAGCCGAGCCCGAGCCATTATAATAGGCTCGAAATTAATATCGAGCCGAGCCTGAGCCGGAGCCGGCTCGCTCAGGCTCGGCTCGATAGGCTCGATAGCCTGAGTCCCTACGACTAAGGACACGTGGCATAAGGAAATATTGCCACGTGTCCCTCACTAACTCATTCTCATCCTCACCTTCCCCACCCTCACCTATCCTCACCTACCCCACCCTCATTAATTACTTCACCTCTCCCATCACATCACCTTCCCCATCATCAATTCCCCCACCCTCACCTTCACTCTCACCCTCATCCACCCGATCACCTTCACTCTTCCCTCCCCGTCGGTCTCCATCGGCAACGACGGCAAGCCACCACCACGGCGCCACACCTTCCTCCGTCGTCGTCCTCCTCCTCCATCGTCGTCCTCCTCCTCCGTCGTCGTCCTCCTCCTCCATCGTCGTCCTCCTCCTTCGTCTCCGACTCCTTCGGCAAGCCGCCGCCCACGTCGCCACCGCCCACGTCGCAACCGCCCACGTCGCCACCGCCTCATCCTCTAATCGAGCTCGAGCTTTGCTCGGGCTCGGCTCGGGCTCGGTTAGGCTCAGCTCGAGCTCGGCTCGGGTTGAGCTGAGCCGAGCCTGAGCAACATTGTGAGGCTCGAAACTAATTTCGAGCCGAGCCTGAGCCAGAGCCGGCTCGCTCAGGCTCGGCTCGTTTACACCCCTACGTATGACCAACTGTTGTCACACTTACCTCATAAATAGCTCATATTTCTTGTCTTACAAATTGATCATATCTTTATTGAGACCATAATTCGCTAGCTAATATTTGACTAAGTTACAACTAGTGATTTTTTTTGGTCTATAGCTAAAAAATTTCATGCCTTTTTATCTCAGAAAATATTACTAGCTAGTTGGAATAAAAATTATCTTACCCTTTTTGAACTTTCTCTATAAATACATATTGATTTAAAATAAGTGGAATTATTTAAGCCATTCGGCTTACCTATATTTACATTTACCGTCTAATTAAAAGTTTAGGAGAGAACAGTGTTAATCTTTAGGGTTGCACCTCCGCCATCATAGAGTGAGCTGATACTCATAGCGGAAATTCTAGACTACCGAATGCTCACACGGGAAAGTGAATTCTTGAGTCTAGAGTGAGGGAGTTGCTCCAGAGATCAATCTCTCAATTTTCTCGGCATTACAAAAGCAATCTTAGCGGGTGACGATGAGGTCTACCCTTGAAATGTAGTGATATTAGAAGAGACAGAAAATGAAATAAGTTTGAATGGTTACAATAACTGCAAAAAACGATGCAATTGTAGGCAAAGAATCAGCAAATTTTAGTCTTAGCCATGATTTAACGCTGTTGAGAGAGATGGAAATACTTATGTTCTATGTTCGAAAATCAAAATTATGACCAGTAGTTGGAAATCAAGATGATATGATGTACTGCCTTTAAAACTGTCCTCAATTTTCTGATCTATATATCGATTTGTTTCTGCTCAATTGATGGAATTTTGTGATAGGGTGTTTTTTTTAATATATACCCTTCAAAAATACTTTATTTGTTTGTCTACATCTCTAGGTTTTATTTTTATATGTATTCCTAGACGTGATCAAACGGCCCAGCTGGCTCGTGCCCGACCCGACTTGGCCCGGTTTGGACCGAGCTAAGCTCGACCCGGACCCGGTTTAGGCCCGGATCCGGTTTAGGCCTGGCCCGGTCCGAGCCCGAACTATTCATGAGCGGCACGGGCTAGCTCTTTGCATTTAATTTTTTTAATTTATTATAATTTTTTTAAATAGATGAACATAAATATTTAAAAAATAAGCTAATAGTAAAAAATTCTAAAAATAGCTAAAATGTGGGTTGGGCCTAATGATTGGTGGGTCGAGTTGGCCCGACCGGCTAGCTCGATCTCTCACGGGCTGACGGGCGGTAACGGGTTAGACTATTCTAGCCCGGCACGAGTGATTGATGGGTCGTGCTATGAACAAATACTTAAGCTCGGTTGGCCCGAAAAGCCCGGCCCGAACCTGGCGTGGCCGACCCGATGATCATGTCTATATACCCTTTAATACAAACAGTTCTTATATTTATGCATTTTAAAATCTTTATTTTTTACATGGATATTCCTTAATACCATTAAAATTTAAACATTTCTCTTAGCTAATGACACATTTGTCCTTTTTATATTAAATTTGTGAGAAATAATCTTATATTTATTAAAAAATAATTAGGAAGGTATTTAAGCAATTAAATAAGAACAATCCTCAGTTTAGCTCTGCTCCTTATGATTCTGATTAAACATAGCAAATAGCAGCAAAAAGCAATGCAGTTGCAAGCAAGGAATCAACAAAATTTAATTTTGCCTCAACGCAGTTTAAAATGGTTCTCAATTTTGTAATCTACATGTCGATGTGTTTCTACACTAAGTCGGGGTGGGCGTGGGCGGGGTTAGGGGATCATTATGTATGAAAACTAAAAATTTAGGAGGTCATTGTATATAAAAAAATATTCAGGAGATTATTCGTAGAAAATGATGATTGAAAATAAATTATCCATTTTTTTTTTCATATGTACTATTCAAAAATATCTTATTTAACTTCTCTAAAGTTGATATTTATATGCCTACACTTTACAATCTACAGATCTTGCATTTATATTTTTTTAAAAAGAAATTCTTATTTTTTGCATGAATATTTATTAGAGTTAACTAAGTACTAAAATAAAACTATCCTAATTATACTTTTCATACATTTTTCTTAGTTAATAATATATATTTTTTTCCGAAGAGACTGCCGTTGAGACCTTGAACTTGTCTTGGACGCTGGCCGGCGAGGTAGGTTTGGACGTACCTCTTCACCCATGCGGTTGGCAGCGGCGAAGGAACGGTGAGATGGATGTTGTTGGTGCCTCAATCTCAGGGCTTCGAGAACGCCGTTTGGATGGTGCGTAGATCGTCTCATGGCTGTAATTAATGCCTTTAGAGCCTTAGAGGTAGAACTAATTATTGGGATTGCAACTAAAACTCCCAGAAGCAATGAGGAAGCAACAGTACTAGTTTGCCTAGCCATATATATAGCGAGGGAGAAATTAATTAGCTCTACGAAAGTGTACTTAGTCAGATTAATTGATGCATCTTATATATAACAGGTCATTAATGGCCTCCTTAATTTTAGAGAGGTACCGAGAAAGATATTTGTTTTGGAAATCTAAGTTTAATTTTATGCATGTTTGCTTGTACGCACTCCACTTTTCTAGTCTCGATCGTTGAAATTAATTTTATGCATGTTTGCCATATATATAGCTAGGGAGAAATTAATTACCGAATGATCGTATGTTTATATTTGTCATTAGTGTAATTGTGTACGCGCATGATTTAGTGAAAAGATAGGTATGAATTAAAAAAAAAAACATGCTATGTAGGGTGTGAAATGAAAAATCGCAGCAGATATTTTATAGTAGCACTATATAGATAGAAGAATTAGCATATATTTATTAGTTAAATAGTTAAATGGCACGAGTATTTAGTTTTGAAAAAATAAATTGGATGAATTGGGTTAGGTACGGTGTGATTCGGGCTAAGGCACAGTGTTAGTTAATTAATTCCCTAACCCAATATCTAGGTAGATAAATTAAGAATGTCTTTAGACATGCATGCATAAAGAATACAAGTTTTTTTTTAACGACATTGCTTCAGGTAACGTTAAATTGAACAAATGATTTTATAACAGCACGGTCCAAAAATTGTTGTCTGATTAATTACTTTGTCACAAATTAATCTTGACAAACTAATTAACAAACAGCTTTACGACAACATGAATGCAAGTAAAGTCCATATATATATATATATATATATATATATATATATAAACAACTCTATTAATCATTCTATCAGACTCCATCACTCCAACAAGGAGAGTTCTGCCCGCCGTACCATTTAAAAGGATCGATAATTGAGGTCGTGGAACCAAAGACTCCTCCTCCTCCATCGCAAGTAGGCGGATTAGTGCTATCGACATTGTTGAGCTGATCCCCAGTTTCCGAGACCGTCGGATTCCAACTACTTCCGCCGGTGGTATTATTGGCGGGGCCGACGTCGCCCGACTTGGCGTGCTCGAGTGAATTCTCGTCTAAATCCTCCAACAAAGTGGCATTCAGAAAGGCCTCAAACTCCGCTGCCTCGAAGTCGTAGCCGTCATCGACGAATTCATGGTCCGCAGAGGATTCGAGCGGCAATGCTGCCTCCGTGGATGGTGCCGGAGGCAATGCCGGCGTCGTCATGCCACACTCCGTGCTGCACTCGATGTCGGCGGCGGCGTAAATGTCTCTAGTAGAAGTCGTCGGCACGGGCACTGGCTCCATAATTGATATCGGCGTCGATATTTGGTATTCAGTGCTGCACTTCTCCGAAGTGATCAAAGCCGTCGGAGAACACACCATATTCGCGAAGTCGGCGGCGTAGATGTCTCTAGAAGCCGTCGAAGAACGCACACCATATTCGCGAAGTCGGCGGCGTCAATGTGGATGTCCGCGGTAGAAGCGGCCGGTTTAGTGTCTGAAGCCTCTGCAGGGAAGCCAAGACTCGGTGTTTGATCCCGAGGTCTTTTTCTGCTGGACGAAATCGCCTGAGCACTCTTCTTAATCAAACACAGCACTGGTTCAATATGCTGCATGCAAACATTATCCAGTAATTATAAATTCAACTGCATGCAGAAAAGAAGGTAAGGATAAAAAAATTTTAAGAAATAAAATTTTGAAATCCATACCTGCCGGGTTGTGCCAGAAGGAAGCTCGTATTCGTACATGACCCACCCGGTGCTCTTCTTCCTCTTCTTGTTAGGTCGATCGGTATCCTCCTCAGAGAGGCAAAAGCAAAGCATCTGTTTGTACCCAATAACACGACCGTTTATTTCTTCGATCACCGGATTCTTCTTTTCAGGAAACCAGGTGCCGGAACCCGCGCGGCGGCTCACGTAGGCGGACTTCTGACGCTGGTGCGTTCGGTGCGAGAAGAAGTAGCCCATCTCCTCATCCTCGCCGACTAGATTCCATGGCTCCGTGGAGTACACCTCGGCGCCAACGACGGCGTCGCTGCAAGGAAGAGCTTCGTTTCTGACCCAGTTGCGGAGATAGTGGTCGATGAGCTCCGCGTCGGTGGGGTTGAATCTGAATCCGCAAGGAAGGCTAGCTTCAACGGATGGAGGCCTTCCTCCGTGCATTATGGAAGAAAGGAAGGAAGGAAGGAATGAAGAGAGAGAGCTCGATCGGAGAGAAGAAAGAGCGTTGTAAGCAGAAGTTGCTAAATAACGTTTATATAGAGTTGGGTGGATGCGGTTATAAACCGCAACCGATTAGTATTTGGAGTCGGGTTGGAACTCGGAAACTACGGATCCACATCCGTTACCAATAAGATTAGTAAAGGAGAGATAAAAATACACTTCCCAAATCGGTGGTGGGTTGCAAAAGAGAGAGAGCGAGACGCGTCGGCGACGACGGCACAAAGGATGAGCGGGCACGACTCCAAGTACTTCTCCACCACCAAGAAGGGAGAGATCCCTGAGCTCAAGGAGGAGCTCAATTCCCAGTACAAGGTCTTTTTTCCTCTCTCTCCCTCTCCTCCTCGCTCTACTTCTAGATCTGCTCGAATCTTGGTTTGATCCTTCCAACCCAGATCTTGAGTGATCCCGTCGGATTCACACGCATATTATTCACAGATCTCACGGTATTAATTATGTTGTAAACTATCTGCTTCGAATTCTTGCAAGTAATTGAGTTTGTGGGTATGGAACGATGTCGATTTGCATTGGCTGACATGTTGTAATGTTAGTCTCTTATTAGATTTCACCATCATTTGGAGAAATCTTGTTTGATTATTAGATATTTTCTATTAGGAAATGTTTATTACCTTTTCCCCTTTAGAGGTTCATTTGAATAATTTCTCAATTGGATTTTCTTGTCTGAGCTGTTTTGTTTGTTTCAGCTGTAAGTTTATTGTAGCTGAAGATATATAATACTATTCAGCAAACTCCTTTAGTTCATAGTATGGCTCTGCAACTCAACAAATATTATCGTGGAATCTATTTTGATGAAATTAACTATGAGATGATGGGGGATAAGATTGAGATCTACATACATAACTGTAGTATTTGACACCTAAGTATTTTGGTACCCACTCATCTGCATTCATATGCCTAATTTCTTATATCTGCTCATAACATTTTAGTCATAGTAAAAATTCATTTATACTTGCTATATTTAGAAGAGCTGGAGCATTCATACTCATATTGACAACCAGGCATCATACATGTGTTTTAGCAGACCAAAATTCTCTAGGAGTATTATCATTTTTTCTTCTTCTGAATTTAGACTTCTTTTGTTTGTTTAGGATGTTATAGTTGATTTATACAAGCTAGCTCGCAGTCTTGATTATATGAAATAAAATGTGGGCCACTATTTGGTTAAGTATAGGAGTTGGCGTCAATCAGTACTCACATTACAGTAACTAGAATAGCAACAACTAACCAAACTCTCTAGTATGTTTTTTGAGAGAATATTAGGAGAAGCATTTTACTGTTAGGACATCTTCATTATGATGTTCAGCTATTCTTATTCCATATAATTGGTAGATATCATATTTGGAAAAAAGAATCTAAAATTTTTCCTTAGCAAAGTAGCAAACAATCATTATGCAGCACTGTGTCTACATATTTATGCTAAAATGTGATTCTGTAACACATTAAGTTTAGTGAATCATGTATTTTGTGATGCAATTATTGATTTGTTTCTTTAGATTGCTTCAATCTGTTGCACACTTTTGATCTCATATTAGGATGGTACAACTTACATGTGCTAATCTGTTTTGTAGGATAAAAAGAAAGATGCTGTAAAGAAGGTGATAGCTGCAATGACTGTTGGAAAAGATGTTTCGTCATTGTTTACAGACGTCGTAAACTGTATGCAGACAGAGAACTTGGAGTTGAAGAAGCTTGTGTATTTATATCTCATAAATTATGCTAAAAGTCAACCTGATCTGGCAATACTTGCTGTAAATACATTTGTGAAGGTGAGACATGTACTTGGTTTCAGTCATTATTTAAAGCAGCTGATGAAATAGGCTGTCTCTCAGTAACTTCTTGTTGACTTCCAAAGTTTGTGGTGAGAATAGATCACAGTATCTTAATTTGGGGTGGGGAATAAATAAGATTCCAATTGACAAATTTTTCAAGGTTTTAGCCAATTTGGATGTGTGATAAGGTGGGGGTTTCCTAGGACAAACCCCGTTTATCACTATTTCTTCAGATCCAAAAATGTCATAATTTATGTCACAACCAAAATTATCTCAATTTTCTTATCTCATCTTAGGTGGTGGGAAAAGGGATAGCAGGAGAGGGGCAAATTTATCTACATAAACTACACCTGAAATCATTATTGTGGAGAAAAGAAGTGCTTACTCTGGAAAATGATATCAAGGAAGATGAAGTTTACCTTAGGTGTAGGGTTTCTATATTTGCAGTTCATATGTGAATAGAGGCTGATCCATCTTATGATGAGGTCCACTGTAATCTTATTGGCACTTATTTTATTTAATTTTAAAGAAAAATGGCCAAATTGAGGGATATATGCAGAATGTCTTTCAAGCTCCATGTTCTTTAAAGGGCATTATGATATATCAAGTCTTCAAACTTTACCTTCTAATATAATTATAAGAAGAAACAGTTGTTTTCTTCCTTTATAATCTAATTTTTAGAAGAATTATTAGGCGATGTGCATGCGTAAAATTATCTTCAGTTCTCTAGGTTCTTAAATGTCTAAGTTGGCAACTTCTTGTACATCTAACAATTGTCTTACAAAATAAATAAAGCTTTTCAAAGTATTTCTTAAAACTCAAATGTTGTTATTTTGATGCAGGACTCCCAAGATCCCAACCCGTTGATTCGTGCTTTAGCTGTGAGGACAATGGGGTGCATCCGTGTCGACAAGATCACTGAGTATCTATGTGATCCCCTGCAGAGGTGTCTCAAGGTCTCCATATATTTCTATTGCTTCAGCTATTATCTATTGGGGTCTATTTTTTTTCTGCTCTTTAATTTTTCCATCTCTAATGCAATATTTGACTCTCCTCGTATATATCTTACTCAGTGATCTTGTCTTTATATTTCTATTGCTTCCTTTTTCTGTGGATATATCTTACTCTCTAGTTTTCTTCCTTGTTGGATATAATCATTTCCTTTTAGCATGTACCTTTTCCTGCATCACCTTTTATGCTGACTTCATGTAATTATTTAATTGAGTACCAAGTTTACCTGTACAGGACGATGATCCCTATGTTCGGAAAACAGCGGCTATCTGTGTAGCTAAACTTTATGACATAAATGCTGAATTGGTGGAAGATAGGGGATTCCTAGAGACTCTCAAAGACTTGATATCTGATAACAATCCAATGGTGGTTGCAAATGCTGTTGCAGCACTTGCAGAAATCCAGGAGAATAGCACACAACCAATCTTTGAGATCACCAGTCATACACTTTCAAAGCTTCTGGCTGCTCTGAATGAATGTACTGAGTAAGTTGTTGCATTTTTGAATGAATTAGCTAGTTCTTTTATAGCAACTTCTTTTTGTACAAGTATTTAATGATAGCACCTTTTCTGTGAGCTTCACTTTTGGCATGCTATACTTTTGGAATTTGCTACTGGTAGAAATCAACTCCACAAGATATTGTCTTTTTCTTCTTTTTTTGGTTCCACATGATTTAGATCAATTATGAAGCTGCTCCCATTTTTTTCGCAGATGGGGTCAGGTCTTTATTCTGGATGCCTTATCAAGGTACAAAGCGGCTGATGCTCGTGAAGCTGAAAATATAGTGGAGCGAGTTACCCCACGTCTCCAACATGCAAATTGTGCAGTTGTTCTTTCTGCTGTCAAGGTATAATTCATTTCTCTGAATCTCTGTGCATTACAGTATTAATAAAACGGGATGAAGAATAGCAAAAAGTTCTTAATGCAAAAGGACTATTTTGGTATATTACTGGTTTAGCATAATGTTGACTATTTTTATTTTTGAACCTTGATGAGATAGATATATCTTGAGTAGCATTACAGATTGTTTTTGTCTTTTAACCAATCTTTAGTCTCACTTAGCCAGCCAAGGCCTCCACCTGATGTGGAGCCTGCTGGTATTTGTTAGTTGATTTAGAGGTCACCATTCTGTATTTATGCATCACTATTTTTTCTTTCTCAATTCACCCACTGTAATTATGAATTGCTTTTGGTTTTTGGAATGAGTTAAATGCACTACTATTTTCCAAATCATGATTTTTCTTTCAATCTTCTTCTGATGTATCATCTGTTGGACAGCGTCTTGATATTACTTATCCTTCCATTGCTTTCTGTACTTTGTAGATTTATTTGTTTTCTTTCTGCAGATGATTCTTCAGCAAATGGAACTTATAACGGGCACTGATGTTGTCCGAAATCTTTGCAAAAAAATGGCCCCTCCTCTTGTAACTCTTCTTTCGGCAGAACCTGAAATTCAGTATGTAGCCTTGCGAAACATCAATCTTATTGTACAAAAGCGGCCTACTATACTTGCCCATGAGATTAAGGTTATGGAGTATGCATTTCTTATTGACCTTTTGTTCCTCTTGAGCTGTGTGGTTTCTGAAATTTTCTATTGATAATCTTGAATAGGTTTTCTTCTGCAAGTACAATGATCCAATTTATGTGAAGATGGAGAAGTTGGAAATTATGATAAAGCTTGCTTCAGATCGAAACATAGATCAGGTATATAGTAATATCTTTGTAAAGGTTTAATTTAGGTACAGCCATATTTTTGAATGTTCTTTATTGTGGTAGGAGTATCTTAAACTTAATTTTGGACCCCTTATTTTCTTAGCTTCAAGTCCTTCCAGATAATCCAGTGAAAGGGGCATAACCTAATCTAAATAAAGTAGTAAACATTCAAGTACGGTAAAAAAACTAAAATTTTTTTTGTCTCCTAGAAGGTTGGAACTTTAGAGGACTGATTGTAGGTGGCATGATCCTAGACTGCAGTAGTTGGAGATAATTCTACTTGCTGATTTTCCTTGTGGATTTCATGGCAATCAACAGTCTTTCACGATTTTGCTTTGTTTGGGCTTGGGCACCTAAGTATAGAGGATTTACTTCAAGATGGCATTTGTTTCAAAGTCTGTCGATTATGTAAACATTCTTGACCCTTCTCTCTTTGTTTTACACTATAGTAACAATGATTGCATGGCAGTGCTCATGGAAATGGCCGTAGGTGACTCCCATGTAGGGTACTGAGTCTGTTCAAGGTCGACTTTGGACTACTTTTGAGCCAAAACTCAGCTTGTTTTGTTACTTCATCTATGTAACATCTCCACCAAAATGCTTCTGCTCTCCCCTAGTAGCATAACCCTACACATATTCATGTGCACACAATCACACATACTTTTCCAATGAACCTTTATTTTGGAATTTGTAGTCTTGATCTTGGATAAGTTATTGCTATATACTTATTTCTTCTCTAGCATTGCTGGATAATTTTGATTTTGATTTTATCACTGTTCTGTTTCACCTGTCAGTCATGTTACATATCACTTGTATTTAGTTTTTCAACACCAAGAGCACCTCTTAAGTAATGGTGTATCTGGTGGGAGGAATAGTACATTTCATTGTCTCATACCTTGCTTCGTCAATAAGAGGTTCTCCGCTCCTACAGTTTTTATTTGATTCGACGAATTCTAAAAAGCATTGAATAATGTATTCCAATTTCTCACCACCAAGAGCACCTTTTGGATAAAGGGGTGGTAATATCACACACTACTCAGCCTTGAAGCCTCATACCTTTGTTTCTAAGAGTTTGTCCAAAGCTGTTATTTTACTTTGATTTGTCACATTCTATAAATCATTGAGTGATGGTGTAAACCATTTGATGATCAAGTTGTACCTTTAGCTTTGTAAAGCTTGAATTTTGTTTCTTTGATCATTGACATTAAGGTTGCTGGTGATGCTAGCAGCTTTTGGGCACTAAAGATCCCTTTTCAGACTCTAATACACTGCCTGCCAGGTTCTGTTGGAGTTCAAAGAGTATGCTACAGAAGTAGATGTAGATTTTGTTAGAAAGGCTGTGCGTGCAATTGGACGATGTGCCATTAAGTTGGAGAGAGCTGCAGAACGTTGCATAAGTGTTTTGCTTGAGCTGATAAAGATCAAAGTGAACTATGTAGTGCAAGAGGCCATCATAGTAATCAAGGATATCTTTAGGCGCTACCCTAACACGTGAGTTTGGATCATTTCATGTGCAATGTCATGCCTTCCTTTATTAGAACAATTACTCTGGAGACTCTGGACCTTATATTTCTTCGAAAATTTTCATTTACAGGTATGAGTCCATCATCGCCACCCTTTGTGAGAGCTTAGATACTTTAGATGAGCCTGAGGCTAAGGTAATGGGCTTGTTTTCTCAAGAAAGTAGAAATTGTTTGTCTCCCTTGAGTTTCATTTCTGACCAACTTCTTTACTTTTCTCAGGCATCAATGATCTGGATAATTGGGGAATATGCTGAAAGAATTGATAATGCTGATGAGCTCCTAGAAAGCTTTCTAGAAAGTTTCCCAGAAGAGCCTGCATTAGTACAACTTCAATTGCTCACTGCAACTGTCAAATTATTTCTCAAGAAGCCAACAGAAGGGCCACAACAGATGATTCAGGTTGCGATCTTTATTTGTTTATTTGAACCATGTTATTCATTCTTTTCATCCTCCCAGATCTAATAAAATGATTTAGTCGATCTTTATATCAAATTTAAATTTCACCCTATATGCCTGCTTGGCTGCTTTTGAAAATTGAGCATAATTGTGCAAAAAGATATTTCACACTTTATACAAGAAGCATGAAGAAGTATCAGAAGCTTTTAGGTTTATGGTGTTGCCATCAGCCTCATAATGTCCAGATTTTCTCATTTTTACCTACAAGAAAATTGTCTTCCTCAGAGTGATGCCTTCATTCGAATCTCCAAAGTTCTTGTCGAACATATCATTATATCTTAAAATGATTTTTTTGTTGTTGTAGAAGCAATATAATTCTTACTGTTTTGCTCATTACATGGATGATTCTTGTTTATAACCATTTTCTTAATGTTCATCTGTAAGCTTGAAAACTAATTCTCTGTGTTCTAATTTACATCATCAATATCCTGTAGGCTGTTCTTAACAATGCCACTGTTGAAACGGACAATCCTGATCTGCGTGATCGGGCATACATATACTGGCGTCTTCTTTCTACTGATCCTGAGGTATACTAAACATTTTAAAGTTTGATATTGTAATTTGTAAGTTCCATGTTAAGGGGGTCACTAATGATGATTGATTTCTTTCAGGCTGCAAAAGATGTTGTTCTGGCAGAAAAGCCAGTCATCAGTGATGATTCAAACCTACTAGATTCTTCACTTCTTGATGAGCTCCTTGCAAACATCGCTACTCTTTCTTCTGTTTATCATAAGCCTCCAGATTCATTTGTAACCCGTACTAAGTCAGCTTCATCTAGACCAGATGATGAAGAGTTTCCTGATGGTGGTGAGACAGCATATTCTGAGACACCTTCTCATGCAGTTGATAATGCAGCTGCCTCTGCTAGGACAAGCACTGCTTCACATTCTTCAATGCAGGCAGCACCAACAGCCCCTGCACCTGCTTCACCTGTGCCAGATTTGCTTGGCGATTTAATTGGATTGGACAATTCCATTGTACCTGTTGACCAACCTATGACACCTTCAGGGTGAGATTTTTATTTTTCACATTCTCGTTGTATGTTTCGATTTTAGCAGTACCTGATTCTTCGACTTACAAGTACTTGATGCAGGCCTCCTTTACCTGTATTACTCCCTTCATCAACTGGTCAAGGTCTACAGATAAGTGCACAGCTTGTTCGTCGTGATGGTCAAATTTTTTACAGTATATCATTTGAAAACAGTTCACAGATTGTACTAGATGGATTCATGATACAATTCAACAAAAACACATTTGGTCTTGCTGCTGGTGGACCGCTACAGGTAATTGTTTTCGATATAACTTTTAGAAGGTTATAATACTATTGCAATGAAGTGAGATAGTGTTTGATTCTATATAGGTCCCAGCTCTGCAACCTGGAGCATCAGCCAGAACCCTTCTACCTATGATTTTGTTCCAGAATGTCTCACCTGGACCACCAAGCACACTACTGCAGGTCGCAGTGAAAAACAATCAACAACCAGTCTGGTACTTCAATGATAAATTTTCATTTCATGTTTTCTTTGTGGAAGATGGTAGGATGGAGCGTGCAACTTTTCTAGAGGTAAGTGACTACTCTAGTTAGTTCCTCTTCTTTTCCTATTTACTTATTTGCATAAAATCGTTTTTTCAATTGTGTGGCTAACATGACACACTGTTCTTTCCAACACCTTGTCCACTTGCAGACATGGAAATCCCTTCCTGATGCAAACGAAGTTGCAAAGGATTTGCCTCTCTCTATCCATAGTGTCGACGCCACTATCGAACATTTGACAGCTTCAAATGTGTTCTTTGTAGCAAAGCGGAAAAACGCAAATAAGGATGTAATGTATTTATCTGCCAAGATTCCACGAGGTATTCCATTCCTGATAGAGATTACGGCTGCAGTCGGTATCCCAGGCATCAAATGTGCTGTTAAGACACCAAGCCCAGAAATGACACCTCTCTTGTTTGAAGCCATGGAGACGCTTCTTAAGTGATGCCAACTGTAGTATGAGTATGTAAATCTTACGGAAGATCTTTCATTCATTTGGTGAATTTTGTGAAGCTGTGTCTTGTTTGTGGGGTTATCTTTAGGTAAAGCGGTTTTGATGCATCTGTATACTTTAAATTGGATATTCTACTATCCGTCTAGAAAATCTACTGTTTACAAGACATCGATTTGTGTCGATTATTTTGAACAAGATTTTCTCTTCATGTAAACAATAATCAATCTGTCAGCACTCAGTTCAATCCACATTGATGCATCTTTTCTTAATTTTGTTTTAATTTCTGCTCTACTTTGAAAGCGATTTTTCTGACAAAATGGCTTCAAAAATTTCCTCCAGTTCCTGAGCTGCCATGGTTAACAGTACGAGATTTGGATGAATCCTAACCCTCCTCTTCTCTCTCTCTCTCTCAAGAACTGTTTGATCTTTTATAAATGATGCCTAATAACATATCACTAATTTTAATTTATCTTTTAGTTAAATTAGATTGAAAATGAAATTAGAAGATAATGGGACAAACTATTGAATGGCAGATTAATAGACAATTGTACAAAGAGGAGAAAATAAATAAATCATAAATGGATATCTAAAAAATATATTTCACGACGGAACTCAAATCTCCTTTCTCTTCTGTCTCCCGCACTATTATTTACTCCACTCTCCTCTTCCACCTCCACCACCACTCCAAAGACCCTAAACCCTAACCGTCTCCTTGTCCACTCTCGAAGCAGCCATGGAAGAAGACGACCCCCAAAGCCAAACCCTAACCCCTACCCCAACGCCGCTCCCTATCCCCATCCCTCCCCCAATCGCCGCGATCCCACCTCCTCCTCCCTCCGCTGCTGCCCTCCTCCTCCGCTCCCGCGGCGCCTCCACCGCCGGTTCAGATTCTGACCGCGAGGGCTCCATCCCCCCCGGCGCTGACGACTACGAGATCTCCGAGGAGAGCCGCCTCGCCCGCGAGCGCCAGGAGAAGGCCGTCCAGGAGCTCCTCATGAAGCGGCGCGCCTACGCCATGGCCGTCCCCACCAACGACTCCGCCGTCCGCGCCCGCCTCCGCCGCCTCGGAGAGCCCGTCACCCTCTTCGGCGAGCGCGAAATGGAGCGGCGGGACCGGCTCCGCTCCCTCATGGTCCACCTCGACGCCGAGGGGCAGCTCGATCGCCTACTCAAAGCCCACGACGAAGACGACCAAGCTGCTTATTCGGCCGCGGCCGACGAGGGAGGAGACGCACAGATCCAGTATCCGTTTTATACGGAGGGGACGGAGGAGCTCCTAAATGCGAGGTTGGAGATCGCAAGGTACTCGCTTGCACGTGCGAAGGCGAGGATTGAGAGGGCGAAGAGGAGGAGGGATGATCCTGACGAGGATGAAGAGGCGGAGGCGGAGTTTGTCGTGAAGCAGGCGGCAGAATTTGTTCTCGACTGCAGTGAGATTGGGGATGACAGGCCGCTGTCTGGGTGTTCGTTCTCGCACGATGCGACATTGCTGGCCACCAGGTACTTTTACTTCTTTGAGCTCAAGTGAATTTTTTTTAATATGAAATTGTGGTAGTTTCTGTCTGCTTTTGATAGTCTCAGCTATTTTTTCAACCCATTGATTTATCTAATGCTTCAATATTAGTGTCATTATTGACCTTCATAGATGAGAATAGTTTTGGTATGAGATTGTTGTCATCTGACTTAATCTTTGATACCATGCTCTTTAAATGACTTCATAGGGGCTCAGAAGTTGTATGCCCTATAGGTTGTTCATTTGTCTTCTATTTCTTTGCTGAAGCTTCAAAACTGCTTTGAATAATCTAAACAACGTTGAGTAAATGACATCTTAATATAAATCTTGATAGGTTTCTCATCAGGCACATAAGCCTTTCTCTTTCTGCATCCTTTCCAGCGATATTCTGCTTGTCCTTTTGAATTGAACAAAAAATTACCATGCCATTCCCCTAGCCGTAGTTTCTTATAATATACATAGGTTTATTGGGGTTCCAGTCTACCAAAGTAATTTCCAACCAAGGTTTACTCATATTTGTCTGATGTTTCAGATAGGTCGTTTTCATCATTACAAGCCTAGATCAAACCTAAACTTTCTTCCTAGAATTTGAGCACATTTGCTACACCTTTTGGGTCGGAAGATGTGTGATTGAAAATATATTGTCCAGTATGCATTTATGAACTTCCCATTTTGTTCTCTTTTTGTGACTCTTTCTAGTAATAAGTTTCTATTTA
The DNA here is from genome assembly GCF_019914945.1 of Typha latifolia. Classification (NCBI taxonomy): domain Eukaryota; kingdom Viridiplantae; phylum Streptophyta; class Magnoliopsida; order Poales; family Typhaceae; genus Typha; species Typha latifolia. Next base: position 17,316,763 of record NC_133087.1, on the reverse strand, counting down.
TTCCTGGAGCAACCTTGTACGCTAGTTATTTGTTTGTCAAATACACAGTTAACCGCAACCATTGATAATATCAGTTGTTTTGGCTTCTCATCTTTGCCCCTTTCCCCATCATAGTCCTCTGGTACTGTAACAAGATAAATATGTTTCTCAATAAATAAGAGCTGAAGAAATTTTGTACCCCTGGTTCAATGGCATGTGCAGTATGAGTTCTATGCAATCTGCTGGTAGAAAGTTTTCTCTTTTGGCAAATCTGAGTCAATGCCACTCGTAAGAGATGTGGCAGCGGCCTTGTGTGCCATGTTCTAGTGTCAGTTTGTGCCAAATTTTTTGTTATTTTTTGGCAACTTGTTGGTTATGTACATGCAAATGGCTAGTCCGGCATTTAGATCCTTGATTTGCATATTATGGTAGAGATATTATTTCTTTCTTTTTTCAATGATGGGTATCTTAAAAATCTAGTTCTTTATCAAGTCAACCATTAAAATTCTGTTTCTTTTTTCTAGTTCCTGGAGTGGCATTACTAAAATATGGAGCATGCCGCAAGTAACAAAGGTCGCAACCTTGAAGGGTCACACAGAACGTGCAACTGATGTGGCATTCTCTCCGGTGGATAAATGTTTAGCAACTGCATCAGCAGATAGAACAGCGAAGTTGTGGAGTACAGATGGGTCCCTTTTAAGATCATTTAATGGTCATCTAGATCGTCTTGGCCGCATTGCATTTCATCCATCTGGAAAGTATCTTGGAACTGCCAGCTTTGACAAGACGTGGAGATTGTGGGACATTAATACTGGAACAGAATTGCTACTCCAAGAGGGACATAGTAGAAGTGTGTATGCAGTTTGTTTCCATCCTGATGGATCTTTAGCTGCGTCATGCGGTCTTGATGCTCTTGCTCGTGTATGGGACCTACGATCTGGTAGAAGTATTCTTGCTTTCGAGGGACATGTTAAACCTGTAAGTTAACAGAATTCATGTTTAATGCTCTCCTTTGTTACCCAATTGATTCACAAATTTGTATGCTTTTCCTAATACTAGATGGCAATTTATTCTTCCGGCTGAAGTTTTCAGCTTTTATGTTGTGTTATAGGTCCTTGGAATTAGCTTCTCTCCTAGTGGCTATCGCTTAGCGACTGGCAGTGAAGATAATACTTGTCGAATATGGGACTTGAGAAAAAGAAAGAGTATATATACTATCCCAGCTCATAATCATCTAATTTCTCAAGTGAAGTTTGAGCCCGAAGAAGGATATTTCTTGGCAACATCATCATATGATACCAAAGCAGCAGTATGCCTATTAGATTTCAGAGTCTCAAATTTTCTTTCTTTAAAATTCATCCTGTAATTTCTGATATGCAAGATGTTCTTATCTCACAGATTTGGTCAGCTCAGGATTTCAAACCTATTAAAACCTTAGCTGGACATGAAGCGAAGGTTACTAGTTTGGATATAAGTAGAGGTAAGTTTTTACTTATTCTAATGTTGGTTTCACTGTATGCACAAATGTTTATTTTGGGATATAACTCTGCATGAATCACAGATAGCCTTATGTTTTGATAACAAATTGTATGCAGATGGGCAGCATATAGCAACTGTTGCTCATGACCGTACTATCAAGATCTGGTCCAGCAGAGGCAATGGAAAGGAGAAACCTATGGACACTGATTGATACAAAATGCACCCCATATGGCAGCTCAAGGATTATCTCCAACTTTTGGTTTTGTATGAGTTCTTATGTATTCTTGTAACACCTATCCTTTCTATTTTTTTCTTGTATTATTTGAAAGTTCTCAGATAGCTTGTCTAACCCCACTACTCCTGGTCAGGTCCTCAAGAAATTTTTTAGCCCTTTTTGTTATTCCTCCCAACCTCGTTTTGTTTGTCACCTTCTTTTCAACAGCTGAAAGTTGATTCTTATTTCAGCATAAGATTTATTTTGTATTGCGTTGCGTTGCGTTGCGTTGCGTTACAAAATCAATCTTTTTACAATTGCGTGATGAAAATTATAAAATGATCTCTGTACTCATCTTGATGAATAAAAGTTAAAGGTATATTATGTATTTCAACTGTTGGAATAGAAGTATGGTTGATTTCAAGATCAGATAACTCGCTGAATCGTTCTTATGGGTGCTTTGGTACTTTGTGTGTGTTCACGACTAATCATGTATAAGTTAGACAAATATACAATGTATATCTATGAAGGACCCAAATAAGAATTCGATTGTGTCAAGCTCTTCTCATATGAACTGAAATCAACAAATATCCAACTAATGCTTATTGCTCCCTTACAAGTAACTCTCATCAGTTTGAGCGAGAGAGAGAAGCCAATGGGGGCATCTACAATTTCCGATATCCCATCTGACTCCCCTCCCCGGAAGCCGAAGCCCTATTTCTACTACGGCCACCGTGCGCCATCCCAAAACCGCCCCGTTGTCCGAGGTGGCTTCTTCTCCAACCGCAAAACCCTCCCCTCCGCCGCCGCCGCCTCCCTCCTCTCCGATCGCCGTCTTCTCCGTCCCTCCATTGACTTCCGTGACTGGGACTCCTCCTCTCCTACCTCTCCCTCCTCCTCCTCCTCTCCCTCCTCCTCCTCTTCTCCTCCCTCCCTTCCCTCCTCCGACCGCCGGCTCTCCCCCCTCGCCCGCTTCGTTCTCTCCTCCCTCCGCCGCCACCGCCGCTGGGGTCCCGCCGTCATCTCCGACCTCTCCAAGCTCCGCCGTGTTCCCTCCTCCCTCGTCTCGGAAGTCCTCCGCTCACGCCCTGCTCTCCCCCCTTCCCTCTCCCTCCCCTTCTTCCTCTGGTCCGGCAAGCAGAAGCGCTTCCGCCATTCCTTCACCTCCTTCCACGCCCTAGCATTCTCTCTCTCCCTCTCCCGGCTCCCTGCCGCCGTTGATCAACTCCCTGACCTCATGCGCGCCCACGGGAAGACCGTCTCTGAGAAGCAGCTCGACGTCCTCGTCCGCCTCCACTCCGAATCAAACCGCCCCCTCCGCCTCTTCCAAGTCTACCGCCGGATGCGATCCGAGTTCAACATCCGGCCCAGAGTCTTCCTCTATAATCGCATTCTTGATTCGTTGATCCGTGGCGGGCATATCGACCTCGCCCTCTCAGTTTACGATGATCTCCGAGCTGATGGGGTCAAGGAGGAACCTATCACCTTCACTATTCTCGCCAAGGGCCTCTGCCGCGCTGGGCGGATTGAGCCCCTGCTTGAGCTTTTGGGCCGGATGAGGACTGAAGTGTGCCGGCCTGATGTGTTTGCGTACACCGCGATGGTCAAGGTGATGTCTTTGAAGGGGGATATGGATGGGTGCTTGAAGGTGTGGGAGGAGATGAGGAGGGATGGTGTTGTGGCGGATGTAATGGCTTATGCGACGATGGTGTCGGGTCTGTGCAAGGTTGGGAGGGTGGAAAAAGGGAGGGAATTGTTTAGGGAGATGAAGGAGAAGAAGTTCTTGATTGACCGGTCGGTGTACGGAGCACTGGTGGAAGGATTTGTAGCAGAAGGGAAGGTAGGAGAGGGATGCGAGCTGTTGAAGGAGATGGTGGACGATGGCTACCGAGCGGATTTGGGGATATACAATGCGCTGATTGGAGGATTGTGCAGCATTGGTAGGGCCGAAAAAGCTTGTAAGCTCTTCCAAATTGTAGTTCAGGAGGAGCTCATCCCTAGCTTGCAGACTGTGACGCCATTGCTGGCTTCTTATGCTGATGTGAGTGAGATGAACAAGTTCTTCCATTTGGTCGATCTGTTGGTTGGATTGAATTTACCAGTTATCGATCACCTGTCAGACTTCTTCACGTTCTTCTTGGGAAAGGAAGGGAGGGAAAGTAAGGCTTTGAGGGTGTTTGAGGCATTGAAAGGGAAAGGGTACTGTAGTGTTGGAATCTACAACATTCTCATTGAGAGCTTTCACAAGATCAAGGAGGTGAAGAAGGCACTCTCACTGTTCGATGAAATGAAAGGCTCGAAAGATTTCCAGCCAGATTCGAGCACATACAGTCATATAATCCGTTGCTTTGTGGATAAGGGAGATGTTAGAGAGGCATGCTCGTGCTATAATTCTATGATGAAGATGTCCTGGGCACCTAGTGTTTCAGCCTATTGCTCGCTTGTGAAAGGGCTCAGCAAGATTGGGGAGGTTAATGCAGCTATCACTCTTGTTAAGGATTGCCTTGGCAATGTAACAAATGGGCCTATGGAATTCAAGTACACATTGACTATTCTCAATGTTTGTAGATCAAAAAGACCAGAGAAAGTCATTGATGTATTAGAAGAGATGATTGAACTAGGTTATCCACTGGAAGATATCATATACTGTGCTGTCATCCATGGTTTCTGTAAATATGCAAGTTCAGAAGAAGCAAGAAAAGTGTTTGCAGTAATGAGAGATCGGAGTCTTCTTACAGAAGCAAATTTTATTGTTTATGAGGAAATTCTAAATGAGCATTTGAAGAAGGTAACTGCTGGCTTAGTAATCTCTGGGTTGAAGTTTTTTGGCCTTGAATCAAAATTGAAGTGGACGACCAACCTTGATTGACCATGTTCTGAGGAAAAAATGAAATTCGGGTACATCCTGTTCTTTCAATCACTGCAAATTAAGTCTTTACATAGTTGTGATGGAACAGTAGTTGCAGTCCTTGTAATTTAGACCACCATCAATTGATGATAGTCTCTTCTCAACAGAAAATAACTAAAATATATCCATATTATTTATGTTCTCTGAAACACTTTTTTATTTGTTCTACATTTTCTGAATATGAAATGTTAAATATATATTTCTGATGATGCAAATATTTATATCTATGGAGAAAAATCAGAGTTGGAGATGGATACCAATAATTATCTTCTTAATCCGATTGTTGTACTGATGCATTATCTGCAAAGTGAAGTTATCAACTGCACACTGTATACATTTATATCTCACCATATTACTTTGCTCTGTCATGTACCCGTTCAAGTGTCCATGGAATGATAATGGAGGTTCCATTTTGTTTAACTACAGATACATGCACTACCCATAAAGATTGGAACTTGGAAGTGCCACATTTTCAATCAATGAGTTTTTACGTTTGGGGAAGTCAATTAGGCTAGTTGAACCATGTGCAGAAGCATCTCTCGTCGAGGAATATTTGGCCTAAGAGCTATTGTTTCTGTGGCATAACTTAAACTGGAGTCTGCTTTCTCTGTGCAGTGTCAAAAGTAAATATCTGCACAGCAGACTAGTAGTAGAAGAGCAGACTTGATTCCATTTGTTTTCTTGTGATTGCAGTGCGTGTAATTGCCATTCAAAAGATATATGCCTGAGGGTGCTCATTACAATAGCCTTGCTTAGCGGCCACCTGACTTGCCAGATGTGATTATCCCCATCTTCATAACAATAACCACTGTTCTTTCGTCATAGGGGAGACACCAATATCTGGGTTTCTTGTGATTGCAGTGCGTGTAATTGTCATTCAAAAGCTATATGCCTGAGGGTGCTCATTACAATAACCTTGCTTAGCGGTCACCTGACTTGCCAGATGTGATTATCCCCATCTTCATAACAATAACCACTTTTCTTTCATCGTAGAAGAGACACCAATATCTGGGTTTCTTGTGATTGCAGTGCAATGTAATTGTCATTCAAAAGCTATATGCCTGAGGGTGCTCATTACAATAGCCTTGCTCAGCGGCCACCTGACTTGCCAGACGAGATTATCCTCATCTTCATTAGTTTAAAGGTGAGCAGAGCTGTGATTATCCCCATCTTCATAACAATAACCACTTTTCTTTCGTCATAGGAGAGACACCAATATCTGGGTTTCTTGTGATTGCAGTGCGTGTAATTGTCATTCAAAAGCTATATGCCTGAGGGTGCTCATTACAATAACCTTGCTTAGCGGTCACCTGACTTGCCAGATGTGATTATCCCCATCTTCATAACAATAACCACTTTTCTTTCATCGTAGAAGAGACACCAATATCTGGGTTTCTTGTGATTGCAGTGCAATGTAATTGTCATTCAAAAGCTATATGCCTGAGGGTGCTCATTACAATAGCCTTGCTCAGCGGCCACCTGACTTGCCAGACGAGATTATCCTCATCTTCATTAGTTTAAAGGTGAGCAGAGCTGTGCAAATTACTGCTTTTCTTGATGTTTCTGGGTTAAGCCTGTTTTTCTTTACTAGCTATATAAGTCACAAGTGAATTCTGATCTTTTCTTGCTTCTATATTCTTGCATTCTAGGAGCTGCAAAGATCATTAAAAAGCCTATCTTCGATTACCAATTCAAGTTTCTGTGCTTTATGACTTGCTGACATCTAGAGGGGGCGCAAGTTACTGCATCTTTTGCTATTTCCTTACGCAATCTAAAAACAGCAGCGTGCATAAAATTCAATTACTTCATGATATTGAACTTTAGCTATTCATGTGCAGCTCTTGTAAGGAATTCTACTTATGCTGCTGTTAGATCTTCAGTAGCAGTTGTGGCTTGTGGAAACTTGAGAGTCATCTCACTGTTGCCATTACAACTAATGGAGATGCTATTGTTAGGCATTCCATTAATTATTTCTGGAAATAAGCATCTGTATTCTTAATAATTTCCCTTTTGTTCATTGGCTAATAAGTTGTTACTCTTGCATTATTATTTTGTGTTATCTGCCCTACTCCTTCCTGTGCACTATTTTTTTTTGTTATTGTAGACATTACGGGGCATTCTTTCCACCTGTATGTTGTCAAATGTTTCAAGAATGAAAGTTGACAACTAGTTACAGATGTCCAAACCTTACTCTATTTGAGAAACGCCCCAGTCGTGGCATACATGCATGGCATCTGTAACCTATCTCTTCTCTGTTATGCAATGGCTTTCTCATGGTCCTTTCAAATTGTTTGTTGGATGCCATCTTACTCTTCTCTTGCTGCTTCTGAAACAGGCTACTTGAAAGAAGGAAGATGCATTCCTATGAAGCCTAGATTGAAGAAACAATCTTTTCTCTATCAAAAGAAGCAATTGATGCATTGTTTCGATCATGTTACAAGTGTAAACAAAGGCCTAGATTACAGCCGAAGTGTTTCAAAATAAAAAGAGTTCCAAAATGCGATCTTTGTTTATACTTCTCGCCTGGGCCTGCTTCGAGCACGTGGAGCAGCAGCAGCCACTTCCCTCCTCTCCTCGACATCCTTTCCTTCTTCGTCTCCTTCGCCGCGCTCGCCCGCCGCTTCGTTCTCCTCCATGATCAATTTGTTCATCGCAAGCTTCACAGATAAAAACACGGCATTTCTTAGAACGAGCTCATCGAGGACATATAACAAACAGGTTGTGTGCTATGCTAAAACTCTCTACCTCCTCGAGATACTGCTCGTCCAGTCGATCGGCGATGCGGGCGGCGGCAAAGATGGTCCCTCCGAGAAGAGAGAGCGGAAGAACAAAAGCGAGGATAAGGCTATTAGTACTCGGTGGACCTGCCCTTACCAAGACTCGGCGGTCTCTTCTACTTCCACTGCGGGTACTAAGAAGACGAGGAAGAGCAACAGCGGCGGAGAGCTGCGTGGGGAAGGAGGAAGGCGAAGTGGGTATCTTGGCGGTGAGATGCGGGGGAGGAGAATTGGGTGCGGGAGCGAGTGAGAGAAGACTCGTCGCCATGGTTTCGGGCAGAGAAGAAGGGTGGAATAAGAATCCTCCGTCGTTTGCTTATCCGATTACCTTTCCCCGGCTCTTTCCGCGTTTCGGATCCGAACAAGACCCATTTGAATCCGCTAAGGCAGAACCGGCCCTACGTGGGCCGGACCTCAAATCTCACTCCAAATACTGGGTCAGGCCTGGGTCTTCTTTTCCATTTTAATTATTTTGCAGGTAAATTTGCCAACGAGTACTTTTGATTAGCCTAAGCATATATTCTAACCAGATGTCTCGATCATAAACAAGGCAGGGTTATATTTGGATGGTAAGTTTAAGAATGCTTTTAATTATCACATCAGGACGACAAATTGGAGGGCATAAAGGTGTGGTTTAAGTACCAGCCAAATAATGGTAGCCAAACTTTTAGGAATGGAAGTGGAAGTGGAAGTGGAAGCAAAAATTGGTGGCAATGGACGAGTTAGAAAGGTGGTGGTGACCAATGACCAGTGAGCAGTGACACATAGGAAAGGGAGGCGCATGCGCAGATTAGAGATCGCAGCATGACGACAAGGTGTGTTTACTATGGACAAGGAGGTACTTGGGTCCCCTCACCTTCCACTCTTCTTCTTCTCAATATATTGTGAATGGATTCACCTTTTTCTCCATCCATCTTGCTTAATTTCTCCTCGACTAATTAGCCAACAATCCTCCTCTTTGTCCGCTCCATGTGATCGACCATGTGTTTGATGACATATTAACATTGAATTGTCCGGTCACTGGTCACTCTCCATTCCTTTCTTCTCGTTTTCCAATTTCCAATAATCCATGTCCCTAACACTATATATGCATATCTTTTCCTCCAACCTATACATGAGAGACCGAGCCTTTAGTGATAAAAGAAAATTAGAATAAAAATTACAAATTATCTCCTACGATTTACATTGTTATATTTTTCCATTCCTCAGAATAGCTTTTCTCTATCTTTTAATGTGACATTATTAAATGTATAAATAATTAAATATAAATCTCGACAGAGAGAAAAAGGGTGGCGAGAGTACGAAACCGCTGGCTTGTACTTTGGATCACACACCCACACCCACACCCACACCCACACCCACAGCGTCGCACCGACAAAATAATGCATCGCATTGGCCATCACTTGGTGTTGGCATCGGTGGACCACCACCAACCCCCCTCCCCCTTCCCGTGTGCCAGCTCGCGCAGATCAGAGCCGTACGATCTTCTTCCGATCACGCCTCCAGCAGCCTCCATCCACCACGAGGAGGAAACGAGTTCCACGCCTCCAACCCAACGGCTTCTTCGCTGCATCAAATGAAAGCCACCAAGGTCAGCAAATTTCCATCTCGCTAATAATTAGTTTTTAAAAGAGAAGAGCCTGACCATTTCTTTTTTAGCTCTAATACTCTCTGATAAATATGCGTACTTCATTATAAAAAAAATATAACCCCCCCCCCCCCAAAAAAAATGAACTCATTCAATTTTACTAATATTAAAATCCAAAGAATCTTTTCTTTTCTTTTTTCCAAATGGGCCTCTTAAAACTAAGGTGCCTATTCTTCAAGCAATAAAAACAAACGTCGAGGGCCGAACTGTAGATGATAATAAAAAGGAAATGTTGGGATATAATGTGGGTAATTATCACTAATAAATATTGTGTACCTAATAAAAACTGGGTAGTTGTTGGTGCTGTTCGTTTTGGTAAGCAATTTTTACTAGTGGGGGTGTGTTTGGGGGCAGTGGGGGTGCAATCGAGGCGTGAGTTGGGAAGGTGCTTAGCTGGAACTCGCGAGAGAACAGCTGGATTTTCGTACGGCCGCTCGAATACGCAGCTCCCGTCGCCGTTCGCATCCCCCCCCTCCCCTCGTTTTTGTTTGTTTTTTGTCCACAACTGTAGCCGCGTTCTGCTGTACCTCACACCCACACACACACTCCTACTCTCACATTCCCCCTTTTGCCCCTCCCCCTTTCTCATAATACCCAAAATATTATTATTATTATTATTATTATTATTTTCAGAAAAAAAAAGTTTGTTGTCAGTATGAGACTAAGAACATTAGGAAGGGAGAGATATTTTTTTATTCTTCTAAACGCATTAATTAATATCTTCATTTAACAAGTAGAAATGGGACCACCCTATTGATGTGAGGAATGTGGATGGTTTGATAGCAATCTCTTGCATGCTCATCTACCTGTAAAATAAGATATAAAAGGATCTCATAACATCATGTGTATGATTACTCCACTCATGCTATTTAACAAACAATATGGCATGACTTTGAGCAATTATGTCACGCATGACAGCATTACGATTACGTATACACTATAGCGACCGTTGCAATTTATACTTTTTAGTTGTTTGTTATCCATATAAAAAGAAATACGATTCATTTAACTTATTTTTTTCTTATCACTTGTTAAACTATAATTATATTTTAGTCCTCTATGCTTTGATTAGATTTTAATTTACTCATATGTTTTTGTTTTTAGTTAAACCTGTGGGTGGCTATCAGCTGACAAAAATCATGGAAATATTTTAAAAGTAAAATTTCAAATTTTTTTAAAATGAAAGGCATGATATCATATCTACCGTTGGATAACGACCTCGTGTAATTCTCCCACGTGGTCCCAGTCAAAGTGCTGACTAATGCCGTCAGTGTAGCTATTAATGTGGCGCCATCTTCGTAAATAACCACAAATCCAAGGGTGAGTGCTTAAACTACTTTAAGTATACCGCCGTCGCTATCCGCCCCTCTCCTATTAAACCGACATAAGTCAAACCCACTCTCCTCCCCACCTTGACGTCCGAATCCGTCATTCTGCGATTGATTCAGGGGTAAATCCGTCATTCACGTAATTTTTATTTTTTTTCAAAAGGAGGCCACCACCCGGCACGCACGCCACTTTGCTGTCCAACGCTAACTTAAAAATACTATATTTAGTTTAGTGATAAATACACCCCCCCTCTTTTTAACTTTTTCCTCTCTCCCTTCTCCTTCTCTCCTCTTCTCTCTCGCTTTCTCGTCTTCGCTTTCTCTGTTCCATTCTCTTTGAAGCTTTTTGTCGACCACTTGGTCGGCGGCGAGGGCCTTTTGTGTTTCCCCGCCGCTTAGGGCTGGGGTTAGGGTTCCGATGGAGAGGTAGGTGGAAAGGCCAGTGGGATGGGGAGAGTGGGGTTCGGGGTGGCGGTGGGGTGCGCTGTGCTGACGTGTGCGATCGCGGCGGCGCTGGTGGGCAAACGGGCGAGGAGCCGGAGGCGGTGGTGGCGGGCGGTGGAGGTGGTGAGGGAGTTCGAGGAGGGATGCGATACTCCGGTGGGTAGGTTGAGGCAGGTGGTGGATGCCATGGCGGTAGAGATGCACGCCGGATTGGCGTCGGATGGTGGGAGCAAGCTCAAGATGCTGCTCACCTACGTTGATGCGCTTCCGGACGGGTATAAACGCTTTTATCTTCTTCTTCTTTTTCTTCTTCTTCTTCTTCTTTTGTTGTGTGCATATTATTTCGTTATTAGTGGTGGTTACTTGGATTTCTATGGGTTTCTTTGTTTATTTGGTGTTGTGAGGTTTTGGATTAGGATTAATTCTGTCTGGGTCCTTATGTTGTTGGAAATTAGTATCGGGTTTGGTGTGTTGTTACTTTCTTATATTTTTTTTTCTCCCTATTTTGGATGCCTCAGTACTTGTTTCCAACAGTTAGATGTCTTGGTTCCAAAATGGATTATGCCACTGTGTTTCAAAATATAGTTTTTTCTTCAAGGCTCTTTCTAACTAGTAGTTGCTTTTAAATATTGAAGTGGTGCATAGTGGTTAGATCCTTTGTCGAACAACCAAGAGCTCATGAGTTCAAATCCCTATATTGAAAAACTGATGAGATGGTTTACTTTCGTCATCTTTATGTTCGCTATTATTGGATTATGGACCTGTAATTAGAAGGAAGAACCAGGTCCATAAATATCTTCCTCACGTATCGTCTGCAGATGAGCTAGAAGAGCAAGTAGATACTATAGGTTTCGGATTTAAGCTAAACAATGGCAGACGGCATCATGCTAGTTGTTGTGTTAGCCAACAACATAATTGATTTTGTTCTCTCGTATACTTAAGAAAGAAGAATCCGTTAAAGAAGAATATGCAGCATTTTAACTTTTAAGGAGATCTTTCAAAACGATGCTAAGATGCGGACATATCTTGTCCACATTTATGTTTCTCTGTGGTAAGCAACGAGCCCATTGTTTGACAACTGGAGAGTTTCTCCAAGATTTGCCAGTCAACTGAAGGATAACTTAATGCCACCAACAGATTTGTTTCATACTAGATGCATCTCATACTAGCTCCTGCCAAACTGGCAAGCTTTGGGGAAAAGCACACTAGGGATAGATATGAGTGAGCTAATATGTCGAAGTTGGGTGTCATTGATGCTGAAGGCTCAGCTAACTGATGAATGGAATCCTCAAGTTAATCTATGGGGAAATCTCAAGCACTGAGTGTAGATCAGGTTTGAGCAATCTTTAAGAGGATATTAATTCTTCCTAAATTGACTTCCCTATGAAGAGCTGCTTAATCTTGTGATAGTATACTCTTTCTAGCAGGGAGGGGGGAGATGATCTACCTAGTTGTGCAGGCTATAATTTACCATTATATGTTCTTCTAAAGTCATTAGCAATTGGTTGGTAATATCACTATTCACTTATTGGTTTTATTGTTTGGTTATATTTATGTCATTCTTTATATTTTCAATGAAGTGTCTCTTATTGCTGATTATTTTATTTTGTTTCACTATATTCATCTTTCTAACAGGAATGAAGAAGGCATTTATTATGCCCTTGATCTAGGAGGAACTAATTTTAGAGTCTTGCGGGTTCAGCTTGGAGGAAAAAGTTCTAGGATCTTGAATCATCAAGTTGAAAGCCAACCTGTTCCTCAAGAACTGATGAACGGCACAAGCGAGGTTAATGATAGTTCCATATTTCACTTGCTAGTTTACAGTAAAAATAATTTGTAAATTTGATTTATTTTCTTTTTTGCAGAATCTTTTTGATTTTATTGCGTTGACGCTGAAAGACTTTGTTGAAAGGGAGAATGATGGTTTTCAACAAAAGAAAGATGACGGAAGGGCTCTTGGCTTTACATTTTCTTTTCCCATTAGACAGATTTCTGTTTCTTCCGGTGCTCTTATCAAGTGGACTAAAGGATTCTCAATCGAAGATGCTGTAAGCCCTATTCCTCTTCTGTTGATCAGTTCATGTTCCTGTTTTTCCTTTTGACCTTTTCCCTCCTCCAGTTTGTCTCCCACAAAATTATGTGCTGTTTCTTCATAATGTTATGTATACTTCTAGGGCTAACTGTCTGTTTCAATGTAGATTATTAACTATTACTCCAATAGAATAGTTCAAATTATGTTAATGCAAACTGCAAACCAAAATTAATTTATGTATATGCAAAAAATTATTCTCTTCTGACTAAATGGTCCTTCTGGCTAAGCTGGCCCAGAACTCCTAGGCTTATAAAGCAATCTGAGGCAGCTTGTGTTGGGTTGATCAGTAAAAATGAATCATTGGACTATGGGTTGAATAATGCGAACCATCGGGGATTTTCTCCTAAACTTGGGCCTAGGTTGCACAGGCCAGGTTCAGGCAAGTTTGCTCAGGTGATTGCTTCAAGCACTCATTGCATATGGGATTAAGTTTGGCCATGACACCCCAAGTTAAACTTGTAGCCTCTTACATTTCAGTAAATGCATATTATTGACTTCCTGCATGTTAGAAGATCTCCACTCTTTGCCTTGTTCTTTTTCATACCTGCTGCAATTTTCATCTTATGCACCAGTTACTGTGAGCTAATGGGGATTAATGTAAGATGAAGTTGGTAATCGTTTTTTAATAAAAACATTCTAAATTTTGTCTAGTGGTTATATTGGCCAGGCTCTGCTTGCTATATTTGATATTCAACCATAGATTTTCTGATATGTTTGTTTTGGAAATTGTATGCGTGAGGGAATAACCTACAGGTTGTTATTCCATCTATGTTTTTAAATTAACAGATAACAATGTTATCTTTTTGAAAAATTTGTCAGACTTGCAAAATGTGTACAGATTTCTGCATCATGTTGCTAACTTCCATTTGGCCTCAGTGTTTAAATGATGTGTCCATCATGTGTATAGAACTATTTGTTTTAGTGACAGAGAAATGCTTTTAGTATCAACTATAGCCTACGAATTGTAGTAGTTAAAATCATATTATAAGCTCTAACAGTAAAGAAAGATCAATGGAGGAAAGAATACATATACCCAATCAGAATTTGCTGAGGCTGAAAGCCTGAAAAAGGCCTTAAATCTTGATTCTGTTATGTTTTCGTAATGCTTGCCGTTGGCATGTAACTTTTTTGCCCTTCCATGGGAATTTCTAATTTGGTTCAATATCTACATGGATGTCATACTTTTATTGTTGTTGTAATGCTTTCTGTCAGTCCTGTTGTATAACTTAAATTATTCTGCGGATGGCATACCGTTTTCTTAGTGGTCAAATGAATAGTAGGCTTTCTTGCAATTTCATGTAAGTAATTAACGTCAACTTTGAAACTTTAGGTTGGACAGGATGTTGCCCACCTTTTGCAGGAAGCCATCACTAAGAGAGGACTGACTATGCAGGTGGCCGTCTTGGTATGTTTTAGTTTCCGCTGGTTCTTGTAGCTTAAGAATACTGGTGTTTTAAGGAATATTCTTGATTCCTAAGCAATTGCTTTTGATATCTTTGCCTTAGATACCCACTATATAACTTCTTTGCCTCAAATGTTTGCATATGTATTGTGCATCTGCACACGCCAAATACATAATTGTAATCTCTAAAAAGAGTGCATCTTAGTTGTATGTTTGCATCTGCATTATGCTTTAGTGGAGCTGTGAATAAGTGGACCGAGACATTTCATGCCTTAGAAGGATTGGAAGTGATTTTGCCATGATATGCCTGATGATTGCTTTTTCCTCTTATAACAACTAAAATATTGGTTCTCATAGGCTTCCAGTTTCTTTCTTATTTACCTTTTTTTTCGTCTCAGTACTTCTAATTATCTTAGGTCATATGTTACAGTTATTGCCGGAACTAGATTTATCTTTTCTTCATTTGTGATGTATCAAACAGGTCTTGTATCAAAAGTCTAGCATATGCATGCATTAGTATTGCAACCTTATAACACCAACTGAGAAGATATGCTTAAGTTTTTTGAGAAGGCTGTAGCAAGATGAAAGCTAAACAGATGAAAGTGACAACAGTAGTATACTTGAAACAACATGGAATAAGTGGAAGGGAATTGACTAAATCATCAAATATTTGATGTTGTGAGGAGGACTGTACTATAGATTCCATTTCTCATAATGCAGTAACTTACTCATACGGTATTTGTAGTAGGCTTTTATAATTGAAATTCTGTACACGGCATGCATTTAAGCTATTGCCTAATTGAGATGTCTTTAGTGTGAAACAATAACTTATTACACGGAGGATAGGTATAGATTATGTTGCAGTGGATCTCTTGCTCACTAACTGCTTCTGGGTCCCCTTCCCTTTTCTTATGCTGCATTTTGAAGCTACCAGTTTATGATTACGTCTACAACACTCAATACATTTTTGTGCCAACAATACCAACATCCTCTTTGCCCTGTTCAAATTTGTTGGGGTTTGATCTGTTAGCAAGCCAATTATTTATGAATTTCACTTCTCTGTCTCGTTATCCAGGTAAATGATACTGTGGGCACGTTAGCTCTTGGTCATTATTATGATCAGGACACTGTGGCTGCCGTGATTATAGGAACGGGCACCAATGCTTGCTATGTTGAACGTGTTGATGCAATTATCAAGTGTCAAGGCCTTTATACAAATTCTGGATTCATGGTATATCTGTGTTTTGAATAATATTTACTTGCTTTGTGCGATTGCATGTTGCGCTTATATATTCCTTTTACAATGTTCAATGTTCTGATTGTTAGGTTGTCAACATGGAATGGGGGAACTTCTGGTCATCACATTTACCAAGAACTTCATATGATATTGCTCTAGATGATGAGAGTCCAAATCCTAATGATCAGGTGAGACTTCTCCAGCTTACCCTTTTCTATAGATTATCTGCTTGGGTCTGATGCGAAAAATGTTACCTAAATTATTTGCTATAGGGTTTTGAGAAAATGATCTCTGGAATGTATTTGGGTGAAATTGCAAGAACAGTGCTTCTCAGAGTCGCACATGAATCGGATATTTTTGGAGATGCTACCCAAAATTTATCTGTACCCTTTTCTTTAAGGTAGGTGACTTCTGCTATTAGCTATCATGTGCTTTGATTCCATACTGGACAATGAAAGGAGGTTCAGAATTATTTTTGTATGGCATTTTGCTTCGTTCTGAATCTTATTATCTTTATTCTTCACTACATTGAATGGCATGCGTGTAATCATCTGTATACCGTTTAAGGTACCTATAACAATAAAAGGTGTATGAATAGTTGTCATTTTACTTCTGTGATAAGACCGGGACAAACTGGTTTCTGGTTATATTTTGCTCACCTAGGAAATAGCTTCACATGTTAGGAGAATAAACATAGTTAATTATATTCTAAACTTTAAGATTTTGTGAAGTAAAAGACCTTTTCTATGTTCATACATTTCAATCGGGAAGTTTTTGTACTAGTGGTGGTTGCATTTCTAAATTTTAGAACAGATAATGCTATTCTAATGTTGTAGAGACAGCTGTACACTGTCATCTTTACTGGCAATTTGGCAGATCACAAGTTCCATTTCCTTTTCCTAAACTAACTTACAGAGAGCTCCTAAAAGGAAGTAGCTTAAATTGATACTTGACTAGTGACAAACAAATTAATTACCAGATTATTTGATAGATTTTAGAGACAGGAAATATAGTTTATCTCTGAGCTATTATGGGTTCAGTTCATCAACTTTTACCATTTATGTAATTTAGGATACTTCAAAATGATCTGTTTTAGGCAAAGTACCACCACTACCTTGTGTAACATGTCCATACTCAACTTCTTACATAATATTCCAGTACTCCCTTGATGGCTGCCATGCATGAGGACAATTCCCCTGATTTGAGCCAGGTCAGAGGAATCCTGGAGGAAAATTTACAGGTAATAATTCATTTCTTAAAATCATGATCTACTTTCTTTATTCTTTTGCATACATGGCTAACCTGAGCAAGATTTGTTGCGTTTCTCATCGACTGCTCTTTCAGATGTCAGATACTTCTTTGAAAGCTCGAAAGCTCATTGTAAGAGTATGTGATATAGTAACCCGAAGAGCTGCTCGACTGGTTGCAGCAGGTATAGTTGGAATATTGAAGAAAATTGGACGAGATGGAAGCGGCGGCGGCAACAGTGGAAAGACAAAGAGCAGGCCTAGGAGAACAGTCATGGCAATAGAGGGAGGGCTCTACGTCAGCTACTCTATCTTCAGGGAGTATCTGAATGAAGCCTTAGTTGAAATCTTGGGCGAGGATGTTGCTCAAAATGTGATTCTCAGGGTCTCCGAGGATGGATCCGGGAACGGAGCTGCTCTCCTTGCTGCAGCATATTCTTCTGATAGATAAGGATTCATATAGATATATACGTGTATCTCTCTGTGCAAAATGTAAAAAAAGATGAACGATTGTTAATTTATCATATAAAAAGCTGGTGTTTGTGCAGATATTTCATCTGTCTACATGGACAATATTGTGCAGTCCTGGAGGAATATTTATTGTACCATATTGACCCTCTAAACGGCATTCAGGTAAATCCTTTTTCCGGCATTAAAATTACCCTGCAGGTTAAATCTTAATTGTGCAATTACCCTATACAGAGCAACAATTTATTATTAGATAGGACATCAATTCATCTTTTATTTGTGTCACTTTATCCCTTTTATCTAGTTTTAAATTGGCATAGAATCGTTACCTTTTTATTGTTTATACCTAATAGAAACAGAATGCTTCTTCCGAGGCTTGCGTAATTCTAATTTAAGGAAGAAGAATATGAGACAAAATCTAATAACTTTTAATTTTATTAAACTTTCTTTAAGTTTGAATTAAAAAGAGAATAATTTTAGATTAGTCTAAATCAAAATGAGCTAAATCAATAAAAGTTAAGCGAGTGGTATAATTTTGTACAAAACTGGAGATTAGGGGTAATTTAAAATTTACTCTCTATACACACACGAAATGAAAGCATGCATGTATCTCAAACTTTAATTTATTGATGGCTTATATACAGGAAGTAAAAAAGAAAAAATTAAAAAAAAAAAAGAAAAAAGAAAAAAAGAGAGGACTCAACCCACGTTCTAAATTTATTCTCAGACTAACTCACAGTTAATCTATTAAAAAGAAACCCCTAGTTCAAGGGGAAGAAAGGATCAAGCCATGCATTCTCTATGTAAGGCTGCATTATGTCATCCACACCACCATCATTGCTACCAAACATCACGTTGTCATTAGCGTTAGTCATGTCGGCGAACCAGCTGTTGCTCTGCCTCTGCAACGCCTCCATGGCAGCCTCAAGGGGAGTCTTCTCCTTCACGACCATCGCCATCTCCGCCGCCGCATGGTTCGACGCCATCTGCGCCTTGAGCATCTCGATCCTGTCGTGCACCACCTTCGCCTTCATCTCCACCATCCACGCCAGGCTCGTCGCCTCCTCGATGCCTACATCATGGAGGCTCCTCCCGGCGAGGCCCTCGTACATGAGCAACGTCGTCTCCATCTCTCGGTTCTCGCGCTCCTGCTTCCGGAGCTGCTCCTGGATCTTCCCCACCCGCTGCCGGAGGAACCCTTCCTGGTTCATCATCTTCTTGCACTGCTCCATCTCCGGCATGCTCTTAAACCGCGCCAGCACACGCGTCGCCTCGGGAAGCGACGGCCACACCTCCGGGTGCGGCTCCTGCGGCCCGTACACCACCACGCACGCCTTGACGTCACAGAGCGTCGCGAGCTCGCTGGCCTTCTTCATGAGCCCCTTCTTGCGCTTCTTGAAGGTCGCCCTCCTCGTCGAGTCGTTGGCGATCCATGCAAGGTTCACCTTCTTCCTGGCCATCAGATGAATGGATGGGATGGTTGTTCATCTGCAACAAAGGAAAAATTAAATCTATATAGACGGAAGAGAGATGGTGTAATTGCAGAGTGATGGTAGGGATTGGAGATCATGCAATTTAAGGTAAGAAATCTCCAATGGAGGATTCGATTGATATTTGACAATATAAATTACGATCCATATATGCCATATGCGCCTCCATTATTATAATTAGGGACAATCCAACCATATCTCTTTAATGATATTATTATTCCACCATTTGCAATTTATTATTATTTTTTAAAAAATTGGTAGGGTGTTACTGTTGTATTATACAAATTTAATATATATTTTATATACAAATATCAATTTTAATGGGGGTATACACGCTAAAAAAATGACCTATAAATTAGGGGTATCCGTGGGCCAAATCAGGCCGAGTCTGGGCTGGGCCCATTAAGCCCACGCTTTCTTGAACTTTGAAACAGAGAGGCACACTATTGCTAGTTCTAAGAGTGAGCCCTTCGAGAAAGCTAGAGGTTTGAGATCAAATCCATGGCCGCCGAGAACAAACCCAATACCAACAACACCAACAACGCCGGTAAGGGGAGGAAGAGGAGGTATCTTCCCCATGGGGTAAATTTCTCTTCCTCTCGGAGTTCTTTATCGTTTGATTTCCTTGAACTAATTCGCGCTTCCTTGGGTTTGGGAGTAGAAGCCCGTCAAGAAGGGTTTGTACCCATTGCGACCTGGAGTGGAGGGATTCTTCCTCACGTGCGACGGTGGAAGAGAGCGCCAGGCGGCCAATGAAGCCCTTAATCTCCTCGATACTGTGCGTTGTTGATCTTCTCCTCCCAGATTATTTGCCTTTCTGTAGGTTTTTTCCATGTGGATTTTGTTCGACTGTCTTAAGTTTGGGATGTATTTTTGGATCTTTAAACTAGCATTAGTGGGTTTGGGGATACTTGCTTCTTTTATGAATTGCAATCCTGTGAGTATCTGTTCTTTCGATTTAGTTTATTGACATCTCAGATTGTGGTATTGGATGTTTTGGAATCTATCCATCTATCTGCTTTATCATCTGGGAGTAGTGGACAAGGATGAGAGAAAGAATCTTATCTTATTAGTTACCTTGAAATCTTAATGCATGCTAATGTTTGTGATGTTGCTCTTTATTTTGATGAAAATTTCAGTTAATTTAGTTATATGCTATCTTTTATTACAAACTATATCTCAGGTACTGCATATTTGATGTTTTCTTGTTGATTCTGTTTTTCTGTTCCTTTTGATTATATGAAGCTATACAATTTTAACTAGTGTTGTTATCGATTTTGTGGTGCTCATCTAATACTTAGGATAAATTAGTGACCTTTATGTACTTTTTTAACTGATTAAACTTAAGGTGAATTTGCCAGCTTATGTATTATCTGAATCTATAGTACCATGATACTGCGTAGCTCTGTGCTTCCATCATACATTTATCATACTCAGCAATATAACAAAGTGTTCTTGTTAGCGTGCAACTCAATGTTTCTATCTTTCAATTTTCTTTTCATATGAGTTACATTTAAAAAATACACAAACTGTGTTGAAGCCTCTTGTTCTTTTGATCTGCAGTTCTATGATGAGCTAGTGCATGGGAATAATTCGACTGCAAAGTCTAGGAATTCGCCTAATAAACCGTTAAACAAAATAATTAAATTTAAGGATTCTGATTCTTCTAGTGATGAGGATGAGGCTCCTGTCAAAGAGGAACTTGAGGTTGAGAATCATGCAGATAAAGGTGTACTGGAGACAAAGCAGCAAGAAGATTCTTGCATCCCTCAAATTTCAGAACCAGATACTGGGAAACATAGTGAAGAAAGTGAAAACTTACAAGTGAAGAAGCAACGAGTAGAAAAAGGACCATCACAATGTGAACATGGAGAATCTAAAGCTGATGATAAACATATTGATGATCTAATCAAAGATGAGCTCAAGGAGTTAAAAGATAGGAACAAGGTTTGTTTTAGTTATTGCAGTGAATCTAAACCTTTATTTAGTTGCATCTTTACTACTTCAGTTATGAGAAAATATGTTTATAGCAACTTTGCTTGCTGGAATTGTCGGCCCTTTTCTGTTTATCTTGTTGAAGATTGCACCAATGATACACATGCTTAACCATGCTGGCTTGTCTTTTAGCCTTTCCCTCTATATGTCTCATTGGTTTCTTTAAGTTACACATGCTCTTAAACCATCATTTAGTAGTAATACTTTTTAAGTAGCACTTTTGCTTGTGATATTTACATTTTATTCTTTCTGTTTTTCACAGGCCCTGCCTGCATGCTTTAGTTACACATGCTCTTAAACTATCATTTAGTAGTAATACTTTTTAAGTAGCACTTTTGCTTATAAACTATTTTTATTGTTTGTTATACATTAAACGGTCTATCCTATGGTGTATCACGTTTATACTTTATAGATTAGCGGATTTTAGTGATTGGAGAATGAGTGCCCTGGATGGTGACATGACAGATTCATTGGATTCTGATTGTTGTTACTCTATTAGGGTGTTAGGAAATTTCTTGTTCAGCATTCTGTTAATTTTGGTTTAAAATATTTTAGAATTTATGGCTGCAACAATTATTATTCCACCATAGATTATGTGCAGCTAAGGCAGGATATTGTCAATCCCTAGTTATCATGTGCTATATGGAGGAAGATGCTTGGTTTTACAAATATCAATCCGCCTAGTGTTTGTTCCTGCTATGTTTTGATTTACTCTCTACTAGATTCACTGGTTCAGCAAGAGGCTAGATTCATGTTTCAGTTTGACCCCTAAAAAAATGAATATTTTAGGCCGAAATAGGGATCTAGTCAATTGTGGTCCAAAATAAATGTCAAAATCAGAAATCTTGATGGTTTCAGCTTTAGTTTTCATTGAGTTTCAGCTGTTACTGTTCCTTCTCGCGTGAAACTTCAAACAATGAGGCTAGTAGGCTACGGTGAAAGGAATTGAGAATGATAAGGCTATGAATTTCTGCTTGATCATAAAGTGCTGGTGGCATTAATTATAACCATGGGTGTTATCCTGCTATAGTTGCGAAAAGAAAAAGGGAAAAGATTAAAGGGGAAATGTGAAAAAAAATTATAAAAAGGGAAAAAGTATGCACACCTTTGGTAACCATTCTTTTTGCAGCAGTTTCACTCTTTTCTGGCCAAATATTGGCAGTGTCTCATAATTGTAGTGGAAATTATAAGGGGAATGAGAAGAGGGTGGAGGGTATGAGTCATTGTCGGTGAAGTCCTGCAATTTTTGGTCATTGTTGCTCCTCATCCACTATTTATGCTAAACAGGAAAGGTTGAGATTTAAAATGTTAAACATATCTGCACTCTGTACTTGATGTTATTAGCCTTTAGAGGATAATAAGCTAATTAAATTGAATACTTAGGGTTCAGCACATTTTGTTCATCATCCATCAGATTATGTCTACGACAACCTCAAAGCTGCTAAAATGGACCTTTGAACTTTGAAGGCTTCACAACTTCTGGATTTCTCAGAAACATTCTTTGCAATTATTAGTTATTAATTAGATTTGGTTGTCAAACTCCTTGGATCATTTTTTTGTTTATTTTCCTTACTGTATGTTAGTTATAGTTTCTCAATTTACCAAAACTTTTGCACTGTAAACAGAGGCATTTTGTGAACCTTGATTCGGGTTGTAATGGTGTGGTCTGTATCCAAATGCATAAAAGAGCTGGCGACCCTGGTCCTGCTGACATAGTACAACGTATGATGAGTTCAGCTGCTTCCACTCGTAAACATATGTCAAGGTTTACATTCATGCCATAATTTTATTTTGATTTTATGATTTCCTGAAGGTTTGTTGATTATAATAACAGTTGGTATTGGTTTTTGTAACTCATGTTTTTCTGCATTGGATATTTGCTTTATAGATTTATATTGAGAGTTTTACCTGCTGAAGTAACATGTTATGCATCGGAAGATGAAATAACAAGAGCAATTAAGCCACTTGTTGATCAGCACTTTCCTAATGAAGCTCCTAATCCGCAAAAGGTATGGTCTTGTCCTTTTGGCTTTTCTGTTGACATGTTTCTTTATGCAGCGAGAATTGCTGGTGCTGTGAACATCTTTGTGGATCATCTACTAGTCTACGTTAGCTTTCTAGGCTTCTAACGTTAGCCTGATTAATTGAACTTATTTCCAATGTTCTGCTCCAAATTATTTTCTCCCACTTTAGTTGGAACATAGTATTATAGTTAATTTGTGGTAGGTTTCTCTAAAATCCTGCTGAAGATTTGGCATAAAGAAGGATCAAATCATGAAGATAGCCTGTCAACTTTGAGATTCACCATGTGAGTTTGCAATATTATCTATCAGGAAGTTTATCTCAAGGAACTCTTTAATGATTATCTGTTAGGAAGGAAGTTTCCTACATATGGTTTTCCTTTTTCAGGTTCCACCAAAAGGATCTCAAAAGTATTGAAAAGTTTTTAAAAGCACCGGTTAAATGTTTCCTTTTTCACATCATTCCTGCTATGTGAATGATGTCATTCTACTATAACTATTCAGCACAAACAGAATAATATTTAGTATTAGTATATCAGCTGAATTTGGTAAGCGATGACATATAACTTTATAAATTAAGTATAAGCTTGTGACTTGAGTTGTTTCGTTATATGACCTTTAAAAGATCTCTGTTGCTGCTATTTACAAAATCTACAGGTAGCATGGAAGTTCGGTGCACAGGTTAAATGTTTAATTGTTGCTCGTCTTTTAGAGCTCCTGGAATTCTTTGCCAATAAAAAGACTTCCTAGAAGGTCAATATATAAATTCGTTTCACTTTTTAATAGGTGTGCCCCTGTACATTGAAACCATTGGAATTGACTAAAATTAACAATAACTTTGTCAAGACCACTCAATCAGGAATGCCAAAACAACCCATACTTAGCTGCAGAAACTGATGAATGTCTAACCATGCCCTGTTGGTACCAATAGACAGGGAGGAGACTGCTAATCCCCCTTTGAACATTGATGCCTAACCAATGACCTGAGCGCAATAAGGCTAGGACATCAAATTGGTTAGTTTTGGCCAAAGCTTTAACCCTTCATGGACATTTTAGATAGAGCACAACTAGGTGTAGAGTATTTTGTTGCCATTCAATTTGGAATTTTTTTTAAAACTTAGATGTTGCCACTTGCTGCTCAGAATTCAGAAGATCACGATCGGCAACAAAAAGGTGCATCATTGCCATTGTCCAATTTTAAGCTAAATGCTTGTACATGCAGTTTGCAGTATTATTTGAAGCACGTGCAAATACGGGGATTGATAGGATGAAGATAATAAATGCAGTTGCAAAATCTGTGCCACAGCCACACAAAGTTGATCTTAGTAGCCCAGATAAGACCATCATTGTCCAGGTTGTGAAGGTAAATTACCCATCTCCTTTTATCTTACCTGAATACTACATTTTCTTCATTTATGGATAACTAAAATTGATAGTGTAGAGATCAAATCAAGTGTTTTTCCTACCAAAACTGTAATCCTGTTCTTATGCTTTGTTTGCTTAACATCCATTATTCTTTTATTCTGCTTTGCTTGCTTAACATGACATGAATATTGAATGCAACTAGTTAGCTCATCTTTTGGTACGTGGCACAATAGCAGCGCTTAACTCTTCGTCATTGTTGTCGCTGCTCACTATTGCCGCTGCCCTTGTCGTCGCCCACCGCAAGCGAGCCAGAGATCGCTGATGAAGATGCCAATCACTCCAACATGGATGCCCTAGCCCCGGCTCAAGGAGGAAGATGACTTGAGTGGGTTGGGTCGAGTCAAATGAAAACTTAAATTGCAGATGGGCTAGGGCATCCATGTCGAAGCAATCAGCTAACTCGGGCACGCGCGCGACAACGAGGTTGGCGGCAAGCGGCGACGACGAGAAGTGAAGCACTGCTACTCTCTCTCTCTCTCTCTCTCTCTCTCTCGGCACGGCCGGCAAGTACTGCAGCCCTCCGTGTTTGGTGGGCAGCTAGTATTTATCTAACATATTTTCTGTCCATTTTTCCTTATTACTAAGGATGATTTCTTCCTCTTTGAACTTGTATATGTCTAGACGTTGCGTACGTCATACAGCCAACAACAACTGTATTTTTTCCGATGTTCCATTTTCAGGTTGCTAGAAAAGTTAAACATGATGCATTGTGTTGGAAATAACTGGTAAATCTTAAGCCTAACATCTTTTGATGTTCCCTCTGGTAACTACCTCACTTCTCCACATTGTACAATGGGAACCTACTCATTTGTGGTAGGAAACTAGAAACCGAGTTACTGAAGCACCACACTTGGAGATGCCAATGACTCATTATGTTTGAATTCGGAACATACTTATATATTGGCAGGCACTTGAGATCAAGGAATATACTTTGTTGGAATAGCGAAAGCCTTCAATTTTCTGAACACTTGCTTCTGCAGTAACTTGATATCTGATATAGTCCAAAAATTACCAATTCCTGCACTTCATCCTTCTCTTGCATTGTTTGGCTAGCTAGAATTCTGAGACCATGCACACATTTTTTTTTGCATGCCACATAGATTGTGTGATCTTTTGACTTGGTTTTTGATTCAGAGTGTTTAAGATTGACTGAGTGCTTCCCTTTGTGGTATTTCTACTATCAAGCATGCATGTTCTGGGTTATATAACCATA
This sequence comes from Typha latifolia, assembly GCF_019914945.1. Classification (NCBI taxonomy): domain Eukaryota; kingdom Viridiplantae; phylum Streptophyta; class Magnoliopsida; order Poales; family Typhaceae; genus Typha; species Typha latifolia. The sequence goes on along the minus strand of NC_133087.1, from coordinate 17,291,396 downwards.
ACATTCTTGACTAATGAGCACATTATGATTCTTCACTTGACAATCATAAAAGTAACTAGCTTTAGCTGATGTTTTGTGATCTTTGGTTGAGGCCATAATAACTCTATGTTATGTATTAAGCAGACTATTTGCTTAGTGGGAGTGGTTGAAAGATACAAAGAGCTCTCAAAGTACAATCTGAGGCAACTGACCTCTCCCAAACAAGGCAAAGAGCTTGAAGGAACTGCTCATGGGTGATTACTTGGAAGCAGAGAAAATCATTGCGTCGTTGATGCAAATCAAATAATTCAGAGCAGATCTTGACTTCTTTGAAGTAAGCAGATCTTGACTTCTTTGAAGTGGTTCTTGTAGGTCTGATACCATGCGGGACTGTATACTTATTAGAGTAGGCTTTATTTGAGATTTTGCAACTCAGAACTGTAAAATGCAAGGTATCATGCACAATTAACTTATCTCCACTAACATAAAATGCACTGGATCTGTGTACTCATATAAAAATTTATCTATTCTCTGTTCTTTTCTCTCTCTCTCTTTTTTGTCTTTTGAGAAATATAGCTTATTTATTCTCTATTTAGTTTCTTCTGAATAATTAGTTGTTAGGACACTGACGTTAAGCTTTTTAATATTTTGTAGTGCGACTTTTGTTAATTAAACGAGAGGAATGTTCGCGACAAAGAATGGTTTGAGTTGTCTTTAAGTACCACTGGTGTTTAGGTTCTGTATTGGTTTTATTTGGATAGTGCTGCTCCAATCGTTATAAACCTTAATATTTGCGAACCACGTTGAACATTTTCCCTGAACAGTGCGTGCAAATCTCTCAAAATTCTTTTGACGAGTATATGCTAATTTTCTAACTGCAGTCGATCTATTTCCCCTTATTTAAGAAGAACAAGTTAGATCTCAAACTTGAACCAAAAATTCCTCTTAAAAGTGCAGTATTCTTGTCCAGAATTGGACTTGCTCAGATCATCATATATTATTTTAAAGATCAGTATAATTATATTACCTCTGTTTTTGAGATATGATTTATACTATTTCCCAACAGTAAAACTTACAACGCGTGTAATGCTATATAGTCCCCATATAAAAGATGGATCAGCCACAAAGAAGAGAGTAATTGTGCTGGTCCATGCTGAGGCAATAGAAGAGCCACACTTCTTGTCTCCTGTCATGTAAACGTATGCACATTTACATCTCCCAGCATCATTCCCATATCCTACCTGCATCAAAAGATCAAATGTGGACGCATGTTTCCAGACAGTGTAACCTAAAGTTGATGTAGTTCATGAAGGGAAAATATCATTAAATTTTCCACTAAAAATCAGATAATGAATCTTCACCAAGAAGCACCTGCATGAGGGTTAAATTGATCCTTATTAATGGAGCTATTTACAGGTTCAAAGTAATTAGTTTTGGAATTAGGATTGGCCGCCCATCAAACCGATGCATATTGGCAGTCCTTTTTGGAAGTTCAGATTGGGAATCAGCCATACTAGCTGAAAATTCAATACATGCAAGTGTTTAATGCACACACGATCGTGGTTCCTAGTCTAGTCCAAATCAGAAAATAAAACTCTAGTACACAATTTTAGTTTGGTCCAGTCCTACTGCTTTAAAAATTTGAGCAGTTTTGAATCTTCACAGACACCCTTGACAATAGATAAAATAACAAAGGTAAAAGGACAACATATAATATATGGATTGACAATACTTTTCAGTTCATCCTAATTCAGGATGGAACAAGAGTCAAACAGAAACATAAAATTGCTAATTAGACATGTCAAAATCCCCATTGATGATGTAAACCAATGAAATGGTGATGTATTCATTGCACCATGACACTCACAAATTAGAAAAGATCTCTTATTCATTCTTTAAAGCACATACCTCACATTTGGATCCAAATGTAATGATGTTCACATACTGTTCTTTTGGTGCAAAATGTCATGATAAATGAAATAACAATTCAACTATTCAACATTTTCTTCTTGTATTATGTGCAGATACGAATTAGGGAATATCTAGAAATAGTTGAGAACTAAGAACTAAGTAGTAGTTAATTAATCACATCTTTGCACCAACCTGTAGCTTCAACCGTATCTGAACAAAAGCTTCATGCTACCATATCTGAGATGCCTCTCACGAATGCAATAACGATTAGGAAGAGGTTTAACTCTGCAGGAGGGGGGATAAGAGATATAACATAATTAATCATTATCCCACGGCCACTATGATCTAATGCATCAGGATTGAATTCTTACCGACTGAATTATGCTGTAATCATGCAAAGAGAACAATAAGTACACCATCTCTTTTGTTCTTCTATGACTAAATTGCCAAATTGCTGAGAGTCATACTTATAAAATTTAAGAGCATTTATGCCACCTGCCATGACTCCTGTGTGGCTTTGATCCTGCAATGAACAAGTATAGGATTTAAATGCCAAGTTTCCAATGACAGATTATTTCTAGTTACTGAGCCATCTCATAAACATTTGTCCTACCTAACATGACTCGTTCATCAGCCTTCTGTCCTGCAAGCGGAGGATTCCCATCTCAATATTTCTGGGTACCGAGCATCCATCTCCTGTATTCAAACAGGCAATGCCACATGATATCCAGATTTGAGAACATCCAGCGACTCTCATCAACCTCATCAGCTCCTTAGTCTCATCTTTGATAAAGGTACATACTGAATGCCATCATAGACATTACGTTCTTCTGAGACTTTGTACCATCCTACTAAAGCAAACTGATCTGGCTGCATATCCTTGTGAAGTGTTTCAAGGTCTAAGAAGAGATGAATGGATCATCACATTCACTCAGGTCCCGTGCTCTGTTGCAGAAAATTCTCTGCGTTTTGCCACTTAACTGATCTATGCATACCTTCTGAAATTATACTATAACTGATGACATCAAGCTCAACTCCTTTATTAGCCATCTCTTCCACTAGTTGCATAACCTGTTCAAGATCTCCCAATCTTGTTAATCCAGCCAATATAGTATTGTAGGTAACTACATTTGGTTTCAGGCCTTGCAATTGCATATCACACATTAACTCCCTTGCAGCCTCAACTTCTCCAATTTTACAGAAACCATCCATCAATGTGTTATAAGTAATAACATCTGGCAGGGGACCTTTCACTCTCATCTCCTGGAGAAGCTTCATAGCTTCTTCCATGTTACCTACTCTGCAAAATCCACTAACTAAAATATTAAATGAAATGACTAAATTTCGGAATCCTCTCTCTTCCATTTGGTGAAAGAGCCGTGTTGCCTCCTCAAGTCTCCGATCTTTACATAATCCATCTAACAAAGCACTGTATGTAAACTCATTAGGTATTAATCCTTGTCTCATCATCTCCTCTAGAAGCCCAAGAGCCTCTCCAACTCTCCCTTCCCTACATAGACCTGACATGACTCCTGTGTATGTTACCACATTTGGGCTGAGACCGCCGCAGACCATCTCTCGCATCAGTCCCATGGCATCTTCAAGCTGCCCACTCAAACAAAATCCATGAATCAACGCACTGTACGTCACAACATTTGGTGCGCAACCCAATTCCAACATCTCATCAAAAAGCAATTTTGCTTCAACCATCTTCCCCTCCCGACACAATCCAGTAAGAAAACCAGTATAAGAGACTACATTTCCCCTGACGCCCAACTTGACCATCCTTGAATAAAGGCTCTTTGCCATCTTCATTTTCCCTTCCTTACTAAGTCCAGCCAAAACACAATTGTAAGCCGGCACGCTCGGAACCAACCCAATTCGAAGCATCTCGCAAATCAACCACAGACCCAAATCCGAATCCGAAGAACCACATCTAAAATCAATCAGAATCGAATACGTACGGCTGTTTGGTCTCAGCCCATTCTCCAGCATCCCTCGCAGAACGCCAAACGCATCCAAGATCCGACCTTTCCTACTATACCACTTGATCAAAGTATTGCAAGAGACCACATTCGGCGCACAGTTCCACTGCCTCATTCTGTCGAAAACATCACGTGCAAGATCCAGACGACCCAATTCGCAGTAGGAATTGATGAGGATGTTGAAGGTGACGACGTCAGAAGGCAATCCAGCGCGAGACATAACGGCGCAAAGCTCGATCGTAGAATCGAATCGGCGAGCCCGGTTAAGAGAAGAGAGTACGAGGTTAAAGGAGATAGCGGAAGGCGGAGGGGAGTTTGATTCGACGGATTGGGAGAGGAGGGAGACGGCGTCGTCGAGCATTCCGGAGTTTAAGTAGGATTGGATTCGATGGTCGGTGATGGATGTGGAAGAGAAGGGATTGAGGAGGGGAGAGGAGACCGTGGAAGAAGCTCTAATGGCGGCAGATCGAGTTCTCCACCATGAAACGAGCATTTGGCGCGGAGGTGAGGTTTTAGGCCTTTTAGGGTTTAAAGGGCGGAGAAGGTAATGTCTGGGACGAGGTTTTATTTCGGGTCGGATACTATGTATAATCCAAGTCTATCAGATCCGATCCGATATAAGAAATTAGATTTACCGGAGCCGGGCGGTACTTTTCAAGTAATCTAGTTCTGTTATTTTTTTTTAAAAAGTAGAATTTTAGGTTGAAATCAACTTGATTTAGATTCTAATGCATGATGAAGTCTCCCCTCCCAGAAAACAACACTAAATTCAAGAACGGAAATCTGAAAATATATAATCGCCAAACAAAAATAAATAAATAATAATGGAAGTTTAATATAACCATCTACATCCATCACACCAGCAATCTCACAAGTTGCTCTCTAATAAGAAGTCTCAATCTCTCATGAAAAGAATGGTAACACACAACCACCACCTGATGATCCTAATTGCCTAATTCACACTCAGTGCATTGGAAAATCCATTTGTATAATTTTACATTGTCAAAATCTTTTTTTGTGTTTTGTTTTACCTCAACATGATGCACTTCTTCTTCTCCATGCTACAAGTATGATGTTGGTGATCACTCCTCCCCTTCTCCATCCCCTCCTCTTTGCTCTCCTTTGGCACCCACCAAACTCTCAAGCTCTTGTCAAGCCCTCCACTATACAATATATACCCCTCTCCCACTCTATAGCAAGAACCTTGCAAGCACTTCACTGGCCCTTCATGCCCTATTATAACACTAAGTTTCAAAAGATCACCACTTCCTCCCTCCCTTTTCCATACCCCAATACTCTTATCAGCTGACCCAGTGCAAAGGAGCTCTCCCATAGAACACAAGCATAACACAGCCATTTCATGAGCTCTAACATCACAAGCCAACTTCCAATTCCCATTGATCCTCTCCCGTCCAATTACTCGCCCGTCAGATGCCCCGCCGTAGACTAGCCTCCCGTCGTCGCAGGCGATCACAGTGTTCCACGCCACGTCGTCGCGTGCCTCTAACACGCCCATCAAGCAATGCGAGCTCTTGTCCTTCCTCTTCCCCCAAGCTTTGATCTTTCCGTCGGCCGATGCAGAGTAGACCATGCCGTCGTGCGTCGCCACGAGGGAGTTGATCGCGTCGTCGTGGGCGCGGATCGACTCCAAGCACTTGAGGTCCGACACACGCCACACCTTTAGGGTCTTGTCCCAAGAACCCGAGTAGATGAGGCCGGCGTGGACCGCGAGGCACGAGATGCTGTCGGCGTGCTCGATCCAGAGCCGGCGGTGGTTGCGCCGCGTCTGGACGTAGTTGCTCTGCTTCATGAAGTTGCCCAAGTAGTCCTTGGTGGTGGGCAAAGTGGCAATTAGCCTAAAGACATTCTCGGACCTCTTAGACAACTTCCACACTCTGATCCTGCTGTCCTGGTGAGCCGAGAAGACGCGGTTGCCGACCGCCGCGAGCGCCTTCACCGAGCCGTCGCCGTGCCCAAACTTGGTAAATTGACGCAGATCCGGGTGTTGCCATACGATTATATCTTTGGCCTGCGACGCGCTTAGAACGAATTCGCCGCAGAGGGCTAGGCAAGAGACAGAGCTGAGATGGCCGGATAGAACTGCTAAAGATTTGTAGGAACCGGAAGAGGTGGGAAATCTTGGGATGCATTTTGCTAGTGTTTGATTCGATGTTGGGCTGCCATCTGATGAGTTGCTGCTGTTGCTCGTGGATTTGGAGAGCAATGGGGTGGTCAAGGTGGCTTCTTGGAAGGCCATTGGGTTGTAGTCTCTTGAGGCAAAGGTTTGTTCTTGGCGAGCTATTTGATATGGGTCTTGTGGAGTAGCCGTTGGAGAGCGTAGTAGTACATACATGGTGGTGGAGCGGCTCGTGTTGAAGAATTCCTGTAATAAACTAAGGAAGAGAGTCTTCAGAATTCAGGCATGGAGTAGTTGTGGTTGAGGGTGAGAGAGAAATTTTTTTTTTTTTGAATTTTTAAATGGGTGGGAGGCGGTTCAACGGCTAGTCTGGGACCCACATGCATGAGTTGGGTCTTCTGTTGAGGAAGGGGTGGGGGGAGAGTGGGGAATAAGTTTTGGGTTTGGGTGAAGTTGGTGTGGAAGATGTTTTATATATATTTTTTTATTTGGGTCATGGTTATGTCCTGCATGAGGATGAGGTTGGTGGAAATGTGTACATGTTTGATTAATAGGAGTGGAAAGTGAAGTGGCTGAGAAGGTTAGATTTGCCAAATAAATTGCTATGAAAGAATATTTTCTAATTTGGCTATGAGAATACTTTATAATTTGATATCCTATACCACATTGGGCAGAAGACGATCCAAGAAGCGAAGGCTCGCCCTTCAAAGTGCCGCCTGAGATAGGCGACAAGTAGCTTGCTTCCAAGCCGCGAGGAAGAAAGAGATCTTTGTCTGTGCTGACTTGGATCTTGGGAATTTTATGAAAAGAGCTATCACCAGAACGGGCCTCCTCAATTTCTTTTCTTTTATGATTTTGATCTAATCACTAAAGTTATTACCAAAGAAGATATAATTTATCTAACTTATACCACGTTCAAAAGTCAATAATAAAACCGTTTAACAGTTGAGTGATTTCACTATTCATACAATATTGAATAACTCAGCACTCTATTAAAAGAAAAATTGCTGAGAACTCTATTAAGTGTTTTTTATATGTGAATCGATGAGATAATTATCATTTTTATGAATACTGAAAAGTTCAATGGTTTATAGAAGATAAGCTTTTGAATAGTTCAATAAGTTTTACTATTAACATATGACATAATAGCTGCACCTAATAAAATAAACTTTCTTTTGTAATAAATTTTGTTAACGGACTATTCTAGTAAAAAAAATTTATGCAAGCCCATTTTGGTAATAAAAAAAAAAAAGACTTCTTCATTACCACATGTTTCCTTTGGACCATACCCAAGAACTCATTCTTACAACTAGGAACAATAATTCCATGAACTGATGAACAGCTCAAGAAAAAAGTTTGGCGTGGGTTTGAAAGGATTGACTAGAAAGCCATCTTTTCTGCTGATTGTTTGGTCTAAAGGTTGTAAAGTAATGTATTTTTTTAGTTTCGCAGAACATACTTTAGCTGGAAGCACTCCAACTTGCAACTAGAATTGATAATTGACTAGTTGTCATTCCAAAGATACCTTAAACAATGCAATTTCATTAATGGCTTCTATTCCAGTTGCCACATGCCCAACAGCAGGAAACACTGAGATATAGAGGCTTAAATATTTAAGCAAATTAGCTCGTAGAAGACATGGAACATTAAAATTGACTTACAAGTAGTAACGTGAAATATTTTGTATAGCAGATCATGGCAGGGCACTGCTATGTTTATTATTTCATTGCAAGAAATGGAACTTCTGGACATGGTTGGCGCTGAATCCTTCCTGAATTCGAATGCAACTCCATGGAAGAAAATATGGCTTAAGAAATTAAGAATGCAAATATTAGCACTTTTGGTAGCTGAAGTCATCTCCTTAGAAGCTTCAAGACGTCACCCACAAGATGCAGGGATCCTGTCACCAGAACCTGCATGCATGTGCAATTCAACAACTAAATCATCTTTAGAAACAGGGCGTAACTCAAATTTGGGCTACATCAGGGATTCTGTCACCAGAACCTGCTTAAGATGTGGAATTCAACAGCTAGGTCATCTTCAAAAATAGTGAGTGGCCCGAACTAGATCTATATATATGCATAAGGGCAGACGGAATGTAGGGTAGGATAAGAATGAACTGTTGCCTTGCCCTTATGCATAGATCTACATCTACGCAATATCATAATGTTACTCGACCTACTCCTTTATCTTCAAACTAGCATGTCATTTATCGATATATGTGACAAATAGAGAGAATATGAAGATGTCCACAGTTTTCAGTCCTCGTAGCCCATTTGTTCTGTCCAATTTCATAATTCAGCTTGGAAAGAAACAATTGCCAAAGCAAACCAATGTTTATCTTCTCATGCAATAGCCCATTCTAATGGCCATTTTAAGCACACATACCGTCAATAATGTACATTATAGGTTACCTGGAATTGAGTAGAAGAATTTTCTCTAGCACAATCTCTTAACCATTGTATCGCCAACGGCAGTGATGGGATGACAGAGCTGCAGGGATAATGATTTTTAGCAGGGTGACACTTTTCTGAAGGATCTCCTTCAGAAAATCCATTAGAACATGTATTCTTGGTGTTCTGAAGCTTGGGACCATTGCTACTAGTTACATCTGATGGCACATGAAAAGAAAGAGAGCACAATTAGACAAATGTTCTACAGATGCGACTTTGTTTGCTGAGACCAAGTGCAACCATATTCATATACTAAAATCCTGATATAGGTTGTAGTCTAGCAAGGGTAGAAGGACCTATCTGGGCATGAGGTTAAAAAGAGAAATGGATTCAGAAATTTGATTCTATGGCCTTCTCAGATAAAGGTATAAAACTGAACTAATGAAGCTACTGTTGTACAATCCAATGTTAGACTTCACCTCTTCCATGGATTAAGTTCTCCCAAACTCCTTGGAGAGTAGACTGCCATGACAGATCAACTGAAACATCAGAAGGCAGTACTGATGCACAAGAATCAACCCTGCAATACACAGATATGTTGGGAACAAAAAGAGCTTTTGAGAAGTGGACACCTGAATGACAAGCCACAAAGTCAAATTAGAAGGCAATCACCAGAAACTGAAGTTCTGTTATGAAATTAATAACCAAAAAGTACAAACTAGTAATCATTTGTTCATCCATTGTGTATGATAGTTATGAATTATGATAATCATGCTATATTAATGTGATGTTAGACAATGCTAGACACTGCATGACAAGTAGTTAAATCTCATCTCAACAGTGTCATTTTACTCATTGAGTCAGGATTAGAGGTAGCACATATATATAATACTTGTATATTATTAGGTTATGCTTGAGGTCATTAATTTTGAGAGAACAATCAACTAAACTGTACGCTGGGCTGGGCAGGTATAATCGCTGCTGAATACAGAGGTTGGACACTTGATAATCTTGAAAATAATGATCGTGAGGTAGAATTTATAGCTCTAGCAGTAATTAATAACGCACGGTTAGAACATCTTTCAAGAGCTAAAGGCTCATGATCTCATAATTGTGTGGTGATGAGTGAGATACGAGTATGAGCTTATGACTAGAGTTCTTAGTTTAATGATCATAAATTATCGACCATGAAACATTGTCGCATATATGAGCAGCATTAGCATTAGTTGTCTATCATTTCTATCTGGGAGAGCATGTGATATTATATTATCTTACAGCTCTAGCAGAGCATATGATGTGATGCAAGATTTACCTTCTATTATTAACATATATGAACATGAGCATGTTGTACTGGTGTATTATCATTTAAGCATGTTATATTTTGTTGTATTCTTTATCATATTATTTTTAGATTGTAGATGTATATATTTACTGGACGCTCACCACCATTTGGTGGAACATTTTTTAAATTAGTTGATGACATCGAGATCAAGGAAGAGACAATGATTAGTTAGATATCATTTATTTTTTATTTTTTATATCAATTGAATTAGTTATTTCACCCATGTGAGGGACATTATTTTTTCATCATGATTGATTGTATAGATATGTATTCTAAGGGCTTGTTACATCTTTGTGGTATTTTTGACTTATTATTTTGGATACTATGTAGAATACTAACTAACAGTCACGTGAAAACCACTTACGTGGGTCCACCATATGAGTAGCTCATGTATTTGGTGGCAAGTGTTTTACCTTCCTACTTTTCTCTCTTTTCCTTTTTTTTGTTATTTTTTTCTTCCTTCACTCCACCCTTTTTTAGTTTTTCTTTTAACACCCTACACTTTTAGTTTTTTTTTAAACACCCTACACTCACTCTTGTTGCAAAGATGATTATTAGCCTCGTCTATAACAGACTTCCTACCATTTCTACTGCGGAGGTGATAATGGCAATAAACACATGTACTCACTGAATGTATCCGAAATTCGATATTGTTCTTAATATTTTCACTCTATATATTATGTTATTACTATCTTATGTAAGTTATCTAAATTTTTCTCAACATCTAAAATTTTTCTACATTTTATATTATTTTTTAAATTTTAAGTAATTAAAAAATGATCCAAAACCGAAAACGACCAATATAGTTGTTGAAACAGCTGATATATATTATTGTCTCCAACGACCAATACCCGATACTTAGAACCTTGGTAAAAACATTAACCTTGCTAAAAAATTTGGAAGCACCAGACACATGAACATACAGTCACAGTAAAGTTTAAGAAAGATAAAACGATGCAATGGTGCAAATTGGAGTGTTTGGAGAATAGATACCGCTAGAAGCACAAATTTCTACAAGCCGAGGAAGCAGAAGCTGAGGATCTCTCACCTCCATGCAATTAAACAAAAGGATCTACATATAGATTTCACAGATGCATCAGAGAGAATTCATTTCAGCTTGCTACTGGCCAAAAACAGGAAAAGGACTTTAAAAGAAAATGTGATAACTTTTTTGCAGGAGAAAAATTATGCAGGAAAACTAGATAACTCAAACTAATTTACCTTCTTTTGTATTCTATAGTATTGTTTGCTGTCCCCAGTCCAGGAATCATGATTTCCTCGGCATTCGTTGTTATTAAAACCATTCTCTACAGATAGTCGATCACCTCCTGCAGCATTTGAGAACCATCTAGCACAAACTTCCACACTTTCTGGAGTATGAGCTCCATCTAAGTAAAAAGTCAAATTATTGGAGTACCCATCTGACTCCAACACCTGGCCAGATTTCCCTGGCATGTCATTAATAATTTGTGCTCTCCCAGGAAGATTTGCAATGCAAAAGCCTCTTAGAAATGGTTCTGGTAAACCTCCTTTAAAGTCATCCTAAAGAACTTCACCAGATAGGGAATCAATTACATATAAATAAAACTAATTATCAAAGTTTAATAGAAAAACAATAAACTCTTGAAAGCAACTAATATAACAAAGTGAAGCATTGCAGAATAATTATTTTTGTCATAAATATAATGAAAGATGTAGTGAATTAGTGCTCAGTAATGGATGATCAAAGTGTTTAAACTAAAGTATCTGGATTGCTTGTAATCATTTTTCTTTTTTCTTTCCTGCTAAAAAAGTGAATTGTTATTGTTGAATATATGACACTACAATGAGCATTTTACAATACTAGATCACTGAAGTACCTGAAAGGTTCATGGCAGGCATATATTAGCATAAAATTTGGTACTTCCTTAAAAATATGCAATTAGCAATAATTTTCTTCCATCACAGGGAACTCTTCCTTGTTCTGTTTGATATGTGCTTAATTTACTAGAGTTTCGTGCAAATGACTATGACTTGATCTCTGATATGTTGTTGCATTTTAAAAGAATCTAGGTGGTTTAAACAAATTATAACTTGCCCAATATGTTGCAGTTATGGTGTTCTAGAACTAAGTCACTAAAGCCTTAGGCATGATCAAGCTGACAAAAATAAGGTAATTGGTGGCAAAAGAGCAAAGGAAATAACTAACTCAGATTTTGAGTTGAACATACACGCAAAAGTAATTCTGAGTGCCCAATTCTTTGAAGCCAACATTTGCAAAGAGCAACAGCAAGGCCAGCATTCATGAATTGGTGCTCTCCAGCTAATCCAAGCTTTAACCCATTCAACATCATTGAGTCAAGGGGAGATGCAACTTCCAGAGGGATCTGCATTTACCAAAACAAGGCAGGATCTAGCTCCTAAAATTTGAAAAACTAAAAAAAGAGGATAACATGCCAAATAAGAAGGAAAAAAATTTAGTACGACATGTACAAAGTTCCGATACCATCATTTTAGATGCCATCTCGTGAAGAACAAGCATGGCCTCTGGAAGTTGAGGCACCGTGAATGCAGGAACATGATGCTTCATGTGCAGGCAATACGTCAATGATTTTCATTAAATTCTTGAAATCAAAACTGCATTATAGGATAATCAAGCAGAACTATTGTAATAATTACAGTAACCGAATATGAAATACTAGCTTCTTAGCTCCAGCCAGTATTAAGATGAGTGCTTACCTTAAAAATTCCAGCCTTCTCTGAAGCTATCTTTTCAATGGTATCTCCTGCATATATGTTCGATATTCAATTTTATATTCAGGTGATAAAATCTATATAGAGGAATGAATGAACAAAAAAAGAACCCCATGAAACTTGAGAAAACGAGTACGCAACTCAATGATCTAAGAACTGACTAGAATATAAAAGTGCCCAAACAACTACAGTAATATTTAAGGCCATGTGACCATATAGGATAACAAGCAAGCAAAGGAACTATTCCAGCAACCCAAGATAAACTAATATTATTTGAATAAGATCCTACTTATAGGACAAAAGAAATAAACTTAGTTTATAGATAAAATTCTCTGCAATTGATGCAGATGAAATAAAAGATGGATTCAGATAGATGAAATGGTAAAATTTCTGCATCTTATCCTAACATAGGTTTTGCTCCCTTTGGTCCCTTATCATTTGCATCATGCATGACGAAGTTTAATTCAAAGGAACACTTCAGTGTTATAAAAGGTATCTTTGTAATACAAAATGTTAGATAACTAGTTGACTCAAAAGCTTAAATTGTTAAATGATAAACTCATAATGTATGTCATACTTTTAGCACACCCCCTCACGTATAACCTTTATAGACTGCTCATGACTAGGTAAAAGTCAATACTGTGTACAACCCTCTACACCAAACAATAATATATAATAAAAAAATAAGGATTAAAAGGGCTAAACGAGGCTTGAACTCTAGACCTCCAAAAAAACTAGACTAATATTATGTTAAATAATCAGTTGATTCAAAAGCTTAAATTATTAGGTAACAAACTAATATTGTATGTCATGCTTTCCATACAAGATAGGAAATGAAGCATTACTTCACTTTTCTAATTCTAAAATGTTCTAAACACTAACAGTATTGGATTATGAAGATTTTGAAACAATGAGGTTCATGAACCTAAGAAGTTTGGGCACTATTATATTCTAGTCAGTTCTTAGATATGGCTTAATAGGGATCCAAGATATTTGGACTCTACTACCAAATATGGCTTTATAGGGACTCTTCCACCATCAACCTAAGAAAAGATGCTTCTGCTTAACAACTGCAACTATGCTATACTCAATAGTGGATATAAGTACACTAATTTAAGCAAAAACTCTACACGGTTCAATCTGAGTCTTCCTCCCCTCTTTATTACATAGAAGGAAAACTGGCAGATAAAACCTTTGCTTCTCAAAGAAAATGTTAAGCATCTCCTCCAGAAAGTAATAGAACATTCCAGCACATCTAAAAGAATATGATTAATGATGACAGTAAATATTGAGTTCACCTATGAAAGGAGGGTAGATACTTTGTTGGCTCCTACAGAAGAAATCAAAGAGAAAAGACTGCAAATTATGCGTCGCATGAATCACTAAAAGTGCTTTTGTCAATGTATATTTGTGGTATAACCATAAGTCCATAACTATTAGGTAGTCTATCAATACCAAAGGAAACGAGAAATGGTTGGTGTGAATCTTACTTTTTATTTGAGATTGAGAGGTTCTGCAAAATAAAATTAGAGCATATTATTATCTTATTACTCATGTCTTATTATTCATGTTATGAGCATATTTGGTTTTATATGTTTATAACAAATTAGTGAACTTGGATTTCTAAATCATGCTTTATGGATTATGATTTCCATTTGCTATTATATCTAAGCGGAGTGAATTCACTAATTGAGCTAAAATTGTTAACTCATAAATCTCTCTTAAAATTCTCAGATGATTATCGGCGTAGCAAATGAACTTCGTGCACCGGGACTCTTTTACCTTCACTTAGGACTTTGACTTTTTCTTTAGCCATATTAGTTATTTTAGAATTATTTTGGAAGATATTGGTTGTCTCACTTGGGACTTCTTTATTACCCTTTAGATTTTGTTTTACTAATTAACTTGGAGTTACTGCTATAAACTTTAATTCTTAAATTTGTCTGGATTTTGAAAATTAAATATTTACGGCTTCGTGTATCTCAAGCTCCAATCTATTGGAGTACATGGCCAGATTTCGAATTCATCATGATAGATTATGACTAATATTCCACACTCTAAAATAGGACTGCATGAGAAAAATGAGGAGAGTAGGACTTGCAAAGAGAAAAGCCATGCCAACCCATTAGGGTGATGCCCTACTTAAGTAGTAATCTACTTGTGAGGCGTATATATAGAACTATACAAACATGACATAATATATCAACAGAGGCAACACAAGAAAACCTTTTTATCAAAAGTTGAAGCACAAAGAAAGGAAGGATACCTAATATCTCCATATGATCCATCCCAAGTGAAGTTATGCCACAAACAACAGGCTCCTTGACCTAAAATTTTTTGCAGTTCAGTAGAAATTCTTCAGCTGATAAGTGGAATTATGGGGTTATCAAACTTAACACCCAAAATTAGACAAGATAAATACTTGGACATACGAGTCCATTTGTATAACCCTAAGGAGACTTGGTCACATTGAACTGGACTTCCTACTAAATTGAGATCTTATATTTGTGAAATATAAGTCACTCAAACTCTAAAGTCTAAAAACCCTGCTTGGTTTATTCCATCTCTCAGTTGAATTTCTGAGTTAATAAACATAAACTGTTTCATCAATTGGGTTCTTGGAACAACTGTAGGTCATGATTATTTGTAACTTTTGTATCTTCCTTTTTAGAAAAAAAAAAATCAAAACAAGGTCTCTCAGAAAATAATCATCCTGCAGAAAAACAAAAACAAGAAGTACCACATTTGTCGAGTCCCATCTACCGCCAATACCAACTTCTACAATGGCAACATCTACCTACAGATGACAATATTTTATGTTAATGACTGAATAGATATCCGAAAGGACATGAAGAAAAGATTTGTAGATCAATAAGTACATTGGCTTCAATGATGCATTAAATACTTTGTAACCATAAAAATAACAATAGGAAATTATTATTACATTCTTTCAAAAGAAAGCATAATAAAAGTTTTTGCGTTGAGAAGAGTTCTGAATTCAATAGAATAAATGTTCCAGTTCTTAGTTCTCTAATTGTAAGGAATATAATGGGCACCAAATCCAAGGTTCATACAGTAGTGCATTACTGCATTTATTAACTTTATCTGGTTTATTGCCATTCCTGTTTGTGTCGGAATCACGTTGAAGGAGAAGATGAGGGAGGAAAATGGAAACCATCAAGCAACAAGATGCAATAACTTTGTCTCATTCTCAGAGATTCTAGGTATTTGAAATCAAAATATCAATAAGTTCATGAAAGAACAATTAAATAACAGCAGGCAGGCATGTTTCCAATCTCAGGTTCCTCTACTTCTATCTTTAAGCTCTTTTTTGTAAAACAATCATTATAAGCATAGAATAAATTTAAAAGCAAACAATCCTCCTATCCATTTTGAAAAACAATAAAAAGCTTCATAAATACCAAAGGAAAAAAACTGTTAATTTTGGTTGCAAAAGTTAGATAGAGCAAAGCATATTGATACATTCTGTAAGGCTATAAGCAACCAACAGAAGACCAACAAGTCCATTAGAACTATGAAAAAGCCAATATCACAAGTAAAGACAAAAGGGTAAGACTCATTTGTTGTTATGAAACCCCATTGCATATTGATCAATAAAAAAGTTGTGGCAATACTCATGCAATAGAACAATAGTATAAGAATTGCAATCCAACAAAATTAAAAGCCAAAAACCAACACCGTAGAAAACATGAATATTTGTTTATTGGATACCAGCATGCCTATCTAAAGCCATATAGTTAACATTGCAGACCTTTTCAGACAAGAATATCTTAAATGCCAATAGAGTGAGAAACTGAAATAGAGGAGGCATTGACAAATCTTCCACAACTTTTTCCTGCAAAAGAAAAGCATCCGTTATGAGCACTTCTTTACCGTGAATGTCATCCAATAAAATTTACTCAAAAGAATCTCTGCTCAAAACTCAAAGTTATGAACAGATAAGCAATATCCATTTTATCTTTTACGCAATGGCAATATCAATGCAGTGCAACAGACTTCTAGGCACTGGCTAGCTTAAGGAGATAAATAAGTGAAAGTGTATGGTCACAAAAGCCTCAATGTCAATAAAACTATTAAAACAAGTTGGCACATCTCAGGAAATTAGGAAATAAAGCAAGCAACTAGCCTAACAGTTGCTTATGTACAAGTTTGTGCGTGCACTTGATGTTTTAAATTTTCCTCGAAAAAATGATTCAGAGGCAAAGAGTGTGAATAACGAACATCACCTTTAATTGGTTCCACAAGTTCCAGAAATAGTAGAGAAACTTCTCTTTGGACATATCTGACCTGCACAAGAAATGCACAGATGGGCTATTTATAAATTACAAGGTAAAAAACATATTTATGCAGAAGAGAAAATGTTTGGCAATAAAGGTAACAAGTAGATGACAGGCACAATCAAGCGGTACAACCATATTCTATGTCCTTAGGTTGACATTCTAGGAAGCATTAGTACAAAACAAGGTTGAGGAAGTAAAATATCATTGTGCCAGGTAAATATATGTATAAACACTAAATGAGATTGACTTTTATAATATACATGGTCTGCAGTTTCTAAGCCAAAACAAGGTAAAGTTCCATTTGCTGCCAACCTGAAACTAGGTTCTGGAACATTTTTAGTTAGAACTGTTTCAAAATAAGGGACAGATCAAGAGATTCTATTATAGCTGACAGAAACTAATTCATAGCCTTGAACCCTTGGACGCCTGAATGGTTCATCATGGTGGGGAATGCATCCAACTATTGGAGGAAAAGCTAAGAGAATGAGAAAGAGGGAATGCATATTTTTGTGTGATGTAGCGTGGGCGTTTGGAGACATGGCAAAGTACATCTACTCAAATAATTTTAAAACTTGAATAATTTAATGTTTTATTTTAAAATTGGAATTCTTTAAAGAATGTAACTAGAAAAATATTTTTATAGTAGTTAATTGTAATGGAATCTTGACAAATTGTCCATTATTACTAAATGTACACTCGACTAGGTTATGAAGGATCAGCCAGCAAATACATTATGTTGGAATACACTGAAAAAGAGCTTGCACATCAACATATATAGCTTAGCTGGTTATAACATCTGTTTCAGGAGGAGAATTATCGAAGCAAATGCACAAATCCTAGTTCTCAAAAGAATAAAATAGGAAGTGTTGGGAATAGATGATGTATACCTACCCGTTAACACGAATTCTTTCTCTCACATCAATCAAATGAGGGGATGTGAATAGTCCAGTTCGTAAACCGCATTCCCGTAAAATAGCTTCGCAAAATGTGCAAGTTGAACCCTGAAATATCAGTTAGAAGAATAGAATATTTGGGTCTTCAATCAAACTTAGAACAATTGATTTTATAAGCACATCATAAATATCCAGTATCAAGGTATGAAAACCCAAACTGCAACAGCTGAGTGTGAAATTCCAACCTTCAAATTTAAAAGTTTATGATAAAAATGTACTTATGCATGGTATCAAGTTGAGATACAGAAGCCTTCTAGTGTTTAATACTTTGACAGTGGCTTAGGGCTGTCAAGCTCGACGAGCGGCTCAGGCTCGACTTGGCTGAAGCTCGAGTCCGACTCGGCTCGATCAGAGCTGAGCCGAGCCCGAGCCGCTAAAACCAACTTGAAACTATTATCGAGCCGAGCCTGAGCTAGAGCCGGCTCGCTCAAGCTCAGCTCGATAGGCTCGGTATAAATCTTCGCCTCGTCCTCCGCCGCAGTGCGCTTCCTCCTCCTCCTCCTCCTCTTTCTTCTTCTTCTTCTTCTTCTTCTTCTTCTTCTTCTTCTTCTTCTTCTTCTTCTTCTTCTTCAGCAGTGGCTTTCTTCTTCTTCCCTCCTCCTTCGACAGCGGCAAGCCGCCCCGGTGCCACCTCCTCCTTCGGCAGCAGCAAGCCGCCACGGTGCCCCACCCCTCCTCCTCCTCTTCTACGTCCTCCTCCTCCTCCTCCTTCTTTTTCTTCTTCTTCTTCTCTTTTGGCTCGACTTGGACTCGATCTGGCTCAGCTTGAATGAGGTTTGATGATAGGCTCATTTTAAGCTCGGGCTCGGGCTCGGTCTCGGTCTGGCACGGCTCAGGCTCGGCTCGAGTTGAGCTAAGTCGAGCTTGAGCCCAATTCTAAGGCTCAAAATTAATTTCGAGCCAAGCCTAAGCCAGAGCTAGCTCACTTAGGCTCGGCTCATTTACACCCCTACAGTGGCTTAAGGCAAAAAAATAAAAAATACACAAAATAACATTGTACTTACTACTAAGTTTTTTTTAAATATATCGAAGGAAAATGTTAAGTTCCAAAACCAGAATGATAGGTTGTTTCAAGATTAGCTAAATGTCAAAGTAAAATTCTTGAATAGTTATAAATAATACAGTAGTTAATACGAGTGGATGTCCACAAAGATTGTGCAATGAATAAAAATCAGTGTTTAGTATTATCAGAGCAATCTGTGATGAAATGCTGACATGCTTGCAAGTTTTCTAAATTCAGTCAACCCACAGGAATGGTTTTGTTCCAATCAGCATGCACGGAAAGTTTGTCAACATAATCTCAACATAACTAAAGCAGATATTTAATCGAGCCACTTCATTTCAGAAGAAGAAACAGAACATATGAAGAAAAATGAATTCACTCTGAACATACTCCATGCAGGAACTAGGCTCCCAAAAGTAAGACCTCTTCAAAGCTTAAGGTGTGAAGAGAATTATAGCTGTGAATCATGGAGTACACAAGATAAACAGAAGAATGGACACAGATAAGAGAACAGAGCAATTTATTCTTTTATAAGCAGCAATTTTATCATATAATGGTACTAGAACACCTCACAAGATTAAAATAGTGAAACTAAATGAGCGTAATGCCCAACTCGTTGCTTTATAAGAGAGTAAAGATAATATCCTAAATTTATGGTTCTGAAGTAATTATGATTCCTAAGGTGAGATAGGTTTCAAAACTAATAAAGTACATAAGCCCATAAGTCTACTGAGAAGTAGGGCATCACCTTTCCTTTAGTTCCTGCAATATGGATAATCTTAAGTTTGTTGATCTGTTCCTCAAAGCCCAATATCTGTAGATTGAAAATAAATAAAGTTTTAATTTTCATCATAAAAAAGAGAGGAAGTGCTTGCAAACTAGAGCCAAATATAGCAATGCAGAGGGATTATTCATCAGATAAATTGCATAAAATTCTCAATCATTACAACATTAGTAATAGACTAATAGCATTTGTAGAGATAATATGCTTCATAACAATATTTTTGTGCTTCAATAAACCATAGATGTAGTCCATGTTGTGAATTCTTACGTGGTTTTCTATCTTTCAAAGTTGTGTATATTTGACATGATGAACATCTAATAGATAGATGTACCCCCAATACTTCAACACAATCATAGGCAAGAACACCTATCTATCTAGTGAGCGTTCTTTACTTTTAGGACCACACAGCATGTCTCTCAATATATCTCCTTTTGTCTCCTATAGCGTGACTGACACTACACCACTGCATACTATCTTCTATTTGTACAAATTCCAGTACAGACAGAAGAAGCACCTCCAAGATCATACCACACTGCTAGACCAGATTCTTTGCAAAGAAAGGAACTTCTAAAATTACTCTCTTCCCTCTTACCAAATTATGAAATCATGCAATGGAGTTACTCTGACAAGGTTGCGCATGATAAAGTGTGAAAATTTTGTCAGAAATTACCAGCTCGTGTAAGAAATTAAAAATTATCATTTTGACTTGCTTGATGTCATTTTATAAAAGAAGTTCAGTTCGATCACAACAATGAAACTTTGAGCACTTTACTCTTAAAGAAAGATACTCTTTCTAGTAAGAAAATTACAGCATGGACAGTCAGAAATGAACAAAGTTAACATGTAGGAAACATGAGAAAGTATCCGTTGATATTTATTCTTTATCCGTCAAAAGAAGGGTTGCTCTGTATGTCGTTTTTTCTCCATGAATAAGTAAATTCAAAGAATATCAAGCATGAAGATAGAGTATCTTATAACTAATGACTAAAAATAATTTACCTTCAAATATGTAAACATCTTCTCGAGCTTTTCACCCCTGTTTGATCCAGTTCCACGTTTCCGACGACTTATGAGAGAGGAAAGGGCTTCCATTGCAGCTTCAAATGAAGAAGAAAGAACCAAGTCTTGGTCGTGGCCTTGATTCTCCATTTCAGCTGCACCTGACAGAGGTAACACCATGAAATTTAAGTGAGTTCCCAAATTGGAGATAAACGTGTTCAATAATGAACTAGCCATGAACTTAGATATATAAGTCAAATGGCAGAAACTATTAATAAAAGGAACATGTCAATAATGGATCAGTAAATTGGAAGAAGAGTTGTTTCATATTCTTCTTAAAGAACCCATTGCCGCATCCTGACCTACCTGGACAGTAAATTATGATGACAGATAAATACGAGTAAGATTTGCAACACTTCTTCATGACTTGTCAAGAGCAACTTCAATAGTAAAGAAACATACGACCAAACAGATCAACGCTTTCTCTCTAATCTTACTCCATCACAAGATTAGATTTAGGTTTCTAAAATCCGACCTACCAATACTTCTCCCAACCCAAGATCCAAGATTTGTTATCTAATCCTACCCCACCCCGTCAAGAATCCTCCTACAATCCACAATCCGTCAACTATATTTGTCCGCACACAATCCTTTCCCCCGAAATCGTATAGAAAACGGAACGATCCAAGAAACCAAGGGCTCTTCAAAGATTATCAACCAATCCCTGCAAAAATCAAGTTGACAAACAAATGAAGCCATAAAAACCGCAGTAGGAGCGCAAGACTCACGGAGAACTATCGAGCTGATCGGATTCGGCGATTTCTTGGACTCTCTCCCGAGGGTCAATGATAGAGAGATGACGAACGAGTAGGAGAGAAAGACTTCGGAGAATTTATAGGGAAAGCGGCGTTTGAAATATAAAGGGGAGGGAGGGGGATGTGATAGATGTACTAAGCAAATAGCTTACCCGATTACTTCCCCAACCTACGCAAATTGGAATCTTTGCCGTTTTATTACAATGGAGTTTGGGGAATCCTTTTTGCCCACAAATAGAATTTGGACGATAATATTATTAATTGAAGGTGTCGAATGACACAATATGCAATAGAGAGTATGTGGAGGACATAGCTTCGCTCGCTGATTGGCTAGTGTTTTTTTTTCTTATTCCTAAGGTTTAAAGTGTAAAATATAGGAGATAGGGAACAAAATATATATACAATTCCTAACTATTGCAGAAGTGCGTAATTTCACGTAGCCCCCTTGTTTATTTTATATGATAATTTGATCCTCAACTTCTAATCATTTACATCCCTGACTGCCTGAGCATAGTAAATATACCATGGCCTGTTGAAAATAAATAAGAGGGTTGAGAGGGTTGATATGAAAATAAACAATAGTTCACAAAATCTACATATAATTATCTCATAGAATAATAAAACTACGAATACTACAAGTTTAAGATACTTTAGAGAAGTAGACAAATTACATTAACTTTTATCACGACATTACTTCAATTTAATAAAGATTGATATAAACATATATATATATATATAGGGAGAGAGAGAGAGAGAGAGAGAGAGATTGTATTTAATGGTCCTTAAATGCAAGAATCTTTATACTAGGCAGAACATGATTGGCATCCATATGACATTATATAATCCATCTTGAGATCCTAAATTGATGACAGCTCTAGATAAAAAAATAATGCAACTAGGAAAATGATTCTTTAGCAACAGGCTTTACTTCCTGTTAATGGTCCTTAAATGAAAAAAAAAAACAGTGTCTACTTGGAATCACACGTTTGAAATCAATATTGACATTATATAATCCATCATGAGATTCTAAATTGACGACAACTCTGGAGAAAAACAATGCAATCTCTCAGATTCGTATTACAAAACTGGTAAGAGGGACCATAGTGCAAGTGTCATCAGCAAAGTAGCTGTTATTCTATTAGCTCTCTTCCCTGCCTGAGACTAATATGACTTCTAATGAGTGGTTCAATATTGCCATCCAATACTGAATTCAAGTCTGGAAGTTGGATGCCGGTCTTGACATCGTGGACCGACTTGTGTGGACGAAACACGTAATTCCTAGCTTCCTGCCTCAAGTCATTTGCTGCAGCTTCTTTTTTGATCCTCTTCACATCCGTCGAACCCTGTTCAGCCACTAGAACAAAGAGCTTTGCTTTCAAACGGTTTAGTGCCTTGATCTTATTCGCGAAATGACTTCTTTCACCTGAAGAGAAACAAAATGAAAGCTGAAAGTAAATATCAAAATGCCCCTCTTTGACATTTCACTCATATACACTTTCCGCCGAGGTAGAAACTAGACATACATATGTTTGCTTTTACAGAAGTTCTTTAACATTGATAATGTTTCTTTCTAAAGCAGAGCAAGACAGGCTACCAAGTTCCTCTCAAAAAAGGAGAGCTACCCTAGTCAGACTCAAATTTATTTAACTGACAAATGGCAGACAATGGTGCCTACTCATGTGTGTACATGTATGTGTATGTCAGTGTGTGGACCCATATATATGATGAATCACCCGACTTAAGTGAATTGTGCAAAAGATGTTCAATGTTCACACTGATTATTAATACCTGAACTTTGAATAGTTATGCCACTAGGGATATGATGAATGCTAACTGAATGTCCAGTTCTGTATCCAGACTGCTCATCATCGCAAGTTAAGGAAGAAGAAATTTCCATATCAGTGTCATCGATATGCAGATCAACAGCTCCATCAAGGAAGAGAGGGATCACATCAACACCCGCAGTGCATGCCTGCAAAATTTGGCCTTTATTTTTGATGATTTTGAAAGAGTACACTTGCTATCTATCAAAAAGGAAAAAAGGAGACAGATTATAACCTCAAAATCTCCTGAATTATCAAGAGAATGGCAAATCATTCTGTGTATACCTTTCTCTCCAAATAGGTAACCATACATATATTCTGATTCAAATTCAATTGTTGTCAACCTCATACCACAGCGCTTCGATGGATATTTTTCAATTACCCTTCCCTTGTAGCCATGTTTTTTAGCCCATCTTGTGTACATTCGCAAGAGCTTCTCTGCCCATACCTAGCATAAAAATTAACAAGCAACCAACCAAAAAATTGACAACAATAATTAGAAAAGAAGGAAACTACTTATACCAATAAGACAAACATAATTTTTAAAATAGTTGAGACAACAGATCAATGAAAGAGGTTTTTGTAAACATCTTAAAACAAGACACAGAGCCCTCAGCAAGTCCAAGTAAAGAGATGGTCTGGAGACCAAGATGATCCCGGGTGTACTATCCAAGAAGGATGCAACAGTATAATTTCCAAGTTTTATGATTTTATCATGAAAGAGAGAAACAGTTAATACAGAAAGTTCACACACAACACTTTCACACTTGGTGTTCTGCTGCTAGTATTCTTTCCACAACTACTGCATAGTGTTCACCAATATTGTATATTTAGGAGAGGATATGGCTACAAACCTCAGAAGCAACGCCTTCTGATCCAGCTTTGATGGTCACACAAGCTCCCTCCTTGTCATATGGACCACTGAGAAGCTTGGACATCTCATAGCGATCTAGGAACTTGCTAACATCTATAGAAGCTTTATAGGCCTGTTTAAAAAGCTCATGGTTTATGATATCCTTCTCAGCTAGCTGGGTGATCAATTTTGCTTCTTCAGCCTGGACATTCGTGTAGTTTAATAATGATCACAAAACCACAAGAAAAGAAAAGATAAAAAAAGTTCTAGTAGGTGTTAGTGGTTTGCTTCTCCAACCTGGATTAGTCAGCATATAAGAATATTAAATAGAAACTTTTAAGGAAGTAAGATGAATAATTGGTACATAAAATATATAGAGTTAAAAATGAACTGTTAGCAAATGTAGGAAATTCTTAATGGATGATAAATGAACGAGATAGCTAATCACTAACAAGACAGTAAAAAGACACAACCACATATACCTAGTATACTAACAAAAATGAAACTTCAATCGAACAAAAAATTTTGAAAAGGCAAAACTGTAACACATTTTAAACCTTTTGCACTTGAAAGGTTTTTATTTACTTAATTAGGTTGCTACTTACAACTATTTGGTGGAGGAATAATTTCAATATGAACAACTATTAAAAGTCATAAGCTATGGTAGGAAAGTTTTTTATACGTTTAGATGTTACTTTCTCGTTTATAGATAATAAAACTACCAGTAGAACTCACATTATGTTTGTCTAGCACAGCACCTTATATCGCAGGTCTTTTAGATCATCGACCACCTTCATGGCATCAGCTAAATCAGCAAGAGATTCGTACGACCTAGCAAAATCATCCCACAAATTATACTCACGAAGCATCTCTTCCTGTCTTATCCTCCTTGCTTCTTCCAACCCCAGTGCAGTTGGTGCAACCATCTCGACACGACCAACTGCATCTTCAATTTTCTTTTTCAAGGCGTACAAACCTAGTAAAATTTCAAAACAAGATAATGATGATAAGTAAGAAAAATAGTATGACATCAACGATGAAGTATTAATACTGGCAAATAAGACAGCCTGAAAGACAAGCTGGTGATAACCATATTCCTGAAAGCTTCAGATTTTTGATAAGATGGTAACCCCAAACTGCATCAGATTTATAAGGCCAAGCCTTGTTTAACCCCGCTTTATTTTGATATCCACATTTCAAGGGAACCTACTTTCTATTTTATAACAACTTAAGCTTTTGGATAAAATGGTTCTCGCTAGAGATTCAACAAGAGAGAGAGATTTAAACCATGGTCAATGTCTAATAAGGAAACATCCAATTAAGATCTGACATGATATACAATAACATCAAAGGCATTACTTTCATATCACAAAAGTTTAGTTCACCAGTAACCAGTTTGAGATTTTGAGTGAGTTTCCTACTCCTGCAGCCATCTTGCTAATCAATTTTCTTTAATTACTAATATAGAGTGTGAGACACATCAAATCAATATGCTCAGTACTCAATATTAGGATGTCGTCGATAAAAAGGCATTCAAAAGCATATTAAGTTCATTGCTAGCATGATTCAACATCTTATCGCAATAAAAGAGGTAATATTCACATTGAACGGGAGCAGCTTGATGATTATAAGTTTAAAACTACGGGAGGCATGACATTTTTTCATACTTTCTTTCCAAATGGTCTAACTCGAAACGGTCAAGTAAAATCCATGCGACCCCTCAAAGAACGGTCTCCAAACCATCCTTAACAAACATTGCATAAAATTACTATCTTTGATTACCAGTTGTTACATAAAGCCACTATCTTTGATTACATAAATCCATGCTATCCATGATGTAAAAGTCAACCAAGCATCAGATAAAGTTACAATCTTCGATTACCAAGTTGCGTAATTTCATATCCAAGACCCAGATGAAAGTTAACCAGAGCAACTTGGGCATACATAAGAAAATCCAGCAACAAATGATACAAGACTAAGAGGAGAAGAGAGACGGGGAGACCAACCCAGCTCCTTGTAGACCTTGTCGTTTCTGCTCTCCATGGATTGGGAAGCCCGAATGGCGGGAGAGAGATGGGTCCTTCTCGAAACGCACCATTTCGGCCGCAAGGAGGCAGCTTTACTGGTCGTGGCTGAGCCCATCGGCGCTGTCGGCATGAGAGTAGAAAGCTCAAAAAGAGGGCAACATTGGGTAAAGATATTTCGGTGCTAGAGAACGAGGTTTTAAGAAGCTTGCAGGTCTTGGCTTGATGCCGCTCACATGTGTCTCATCCGCGAAGGTACGGTTGGCAAAGAGGCAGGGAGGAGAAGCTTTGGTTTGTATTAAACTAATTCTAATCGCAATGCCAAGTATTGATTTATTTTTCTTTAGGGAAATTCTTAAATAACACCCTAATATTTTTAAATTAAAAATCTACCTTTGAAGCCATTAGATTTTTCGTTTTTTGCCTATCATTTTTGTATCATATCCTACTGTTTAATTTAACTAACTATCGTTAATCCTAAACTATTATTTATTATTTCACTTTACAAAATAATGATCCCGAAAATACTTTCTAGCCTAATTCACAATAACCAACAAGATTACTAAAACACCCCTGGTCACTTTCTATTTATGAGCTCTTCTCAAGAAAAGAATAAGCACATAATCTACTTACGAGCAAAGTATATGAATTAAGAGAGACTTTAGAGGTTGTTCTATGGGGTAAATTATTTTTACCAACAATATGTCTACATTCTAGCACAAGAGGAACTTTAATAACAGAAGTATATCATGAAAAAGATTGCATCCAAATTATTACTAGTACAGACAACTAAAGGCTTCTTCTCAATTAAAGGTGACTAAGGCCACAGGTATCATTGTATCAACAAAGACATAGCAGAGCTAAGCTTAGTAGTTACAAGAGAAAAGCCAATACATACAAAATATATACAGAAATATGTAGATCATATTTAGGTAGTCTGGCTCACAAGCTGATATAACTGGGAACAGTGCAGCTAGATATTTTTCACATTAAAGGGACTCAGCAAATTGAGGAGCCTGCAGATCAAGTTCCTGCTTCATGATACAGTTCATTAGCCAATCACTGCTGAATGTCCTAATTCCTCTTCTTGCTGCAGCCAAGGCATCCCCAATGTCTTCCTCGCATGCCACAAAGATCGTCCTTGATGGCTCCTCTGAGTCTGGGAGCCTACGAATAATCTGAAAGCTCTAAATGTAATTAAGATCAGCAGTCCACAGTTTCCTGCAATATGTGTATAATTTGCACTACCAAAGTACATGTATACCAATGTATACATGCGTATATTTCAATTACTATAAGCTATAAAGTAGTAATCCTTTCTTAGTTTGAGGATGCTATGCTTGGATTATATGCCGTACTTACATTGCCACCAGCAGACTTTATGATGACAGAGAGGACACCAAAGGATGGCTGAATATGCTGGGCAAGAAAAACGCTATATCCCCTAAACAATGAACAAGGGTCCGCTTTAGCTCTAATTACTGCATCTCTCAGTTCACACTTGTATTTCATCAGATATTCTTCATCCTTTAAAATGTACTCTGATTCCCCTGACAGAGCAAATTGATGAATTTAAGATGAAAACAATGTGAAATATCTTCAGAGGCTAGAATACAGCAAATTGATAAAAGATCATTGTACATGTACAATTTTTCACTGTCCTGGCAGCCACCAAAAAACCCAATATAAATCACATTGACTCACCTACAAACATGCCTTCCTTGAAGCTTGCTTTCAACCAATTTGGAGAAACTACCCATGCTCTGCATTTTAGATGAATCTAACTTTCAGTCAAGAAAGAAACGTGAACATAGCAAATTTATCTAGAATGCTGCATCCAAAGAAAACTGGGGAGACGATAAGAAAAAGAATGTGAAGCATTGATGTTGAAGATGTTAGCATAGTAAACTGTCTGAACTGTTGTACTTCTAAATCTCCTCTTACAAGTCTTAGAACAGATCCTAATTTAGTTAGGAAGTAAACGATGAAATGAGTAAGTTTGGAAAATGTGAAAACTTGATACTCACAGGTCCTCATTTGACAAACCTAAAAAACCTTCTAACCTCTTATCCCTATAGCATGCCTAACAAGTTGATTCATCTGAAAACTCCAAAGTGAACTTGTCTAGATAAAGAAATCAACCCTAATTTAGCTCATGTCAAGCATGGTGATTCACCAATACTTCATCTTCAGCGTAGTTCTTAAATTTACCTTCAACATTTCAAATAGTCTAGCATTTGCATGCTGCCACATTCCATATCAAATACTGGGCTTGCTTCTTTAATTTCATCATACATAATTTGGGACTATATACATGAGAGAGTAGATTCTTAATTTCATCATATGTAATTTGGGGCCATATATATGACAAAGACAACAAAGGAAACTGGGTAATAATTCATATATGAAAGGCAGCTAACATTGTACTTCATAATATAAAACAACCGGGATGAGATCCTACCCAGAGCATAAAGCTATACAAAAATTCATAGTTTTTCTTGCTTTTCCTGTTACAACGTGTGTGCTAGCACTTCCTTCACAGGTAACAGAACCTCCAAGTTTTTCAACTATCTGCACCACAATATAGATGTAATTCATAAGGTTAAACTATAATCTTCTGCCATAATCATAGAGCTTTTGGAAATTATGGACTTGGGGTTCTGTAAATTGATGCCTTATCAGCATAATATCTCTGAACATGAATGCAATAACACAATTTAGCATTATTCACAGCTGGACTTACCACTTAAACATTCAAAATATTTTACCAAAATCATCATTTGAGATTTGTAGAATTTGACAGGTGATTATTTTTAAGGCTAGAGACAAGTCAGCAGCTACAGACAAAGAAGAGATTTGTAAAATATTGCAACCTGAGTCTAAAGTTGACTTCAATCTTCTAATGTTAAAACTTCTCCTATCACTGTTTAGATCTAGGCATCAAATATTCAGAGACGGCACATGGTGAAGGATACAAAATTACCTTAGTAAGGCATGTTTTCTTGGCATCATCAGCAATATTCATGAACATGATCTTAGGACAAGTTCCTTCTAAAACCGGATAAGCATCGGTGCCACCTAATCTCTTCCCTTCAGCATGAGCTCCCAAAGAACTAGGAGTAATAGAATCCTTTGGGACTGCATTGACAGAATATTTCCACATAGCAGTTCCTAGTGAGCAATTGTCACAAGCAAGATTTGGATTCAACTCATTGCAACAGTCAACAAGTTGGCCACCTCTGACTCTTTTTGACTTTAAGGAAGATGACGAAGCTTCCCAGATCCTCTTCTTTAGTGGTTGTCCAGATAAAGAACACTTTCCACCATCAGGATCACACCCATTTCCTGTCAACTCTAAGTTGCCATTGATTTTGCGGCACATATTATTCTGAGCAAATACATTTTCAGAACATGCTGGTGGAGCAGCACTAGGAGGAATACCTGAGAAAAAAAAAACCGCCCTGATCAAAATAATTGTACTTCTGCAGCAAAAATATAGATATATGTTTACAAATAATGGAAGAACTTACGCAAAATACTTCTGCTTTATGATTCATAAGATTGTTTAACAGTACTCTCTTTTACAACAACATAAAAGTAATGTATCTTAGAACTTTTGGCAAGTATTTCTTTTCAGCAGAAAAAGTACTTAAGCCATTAGCAAAATTTTAGCTACTGATATATCAAATAATGTACTTCACGTTGTGAAATATGAATGAGCAAATCTCTATAAATTGAAACTCAGAAATGCTATCAATAGCTTGTTTATTCTGTGTAATCACTTAAACATTTATGACGCACAAAGGTCAGGAAGAATCAGAAAAAAAAAATGAACAGAAAACCATGTTATGCACATTAGCTGGAAAACTATAATCAGTTTCTAGTGCATCTGATGGCAGCCATTTCTCACTAAATGTTCCTATTTTGTACACTTACATGATGGCAGGCTTGATCTTTAGGAGACGATTAAGGACTTACTCTCTGGAGTGTCAATGGTTGTAGCTTCCACGAGACCAGGAGTTCTGGAAGGATTGCTACTTGGTTGCTTGGAATCAAATTTCCAAGACCGCAGCCTAACTTGTTGAGAAGTATGGATGAGGTTCCTCTTAAGATGAGAAATCATAAGTGTGGAACCACCAGGAAAGCATAACACCCTCCTAATTTCAGCTTTCATAGGAAGCCTGCGAACCTTACCTTTGCTATCCACCTCTCCAACTGATACAAAACCCTGCATTGCATTCACAAACAGATATAAGCACAAAGGCATTCAAAAATTCTTCAATTTGCGAATCTCTTTTTAATATTGATAAATATATGAGAAGCAAGATCAGATAAAAAGACAAAAGATTTCAGAAAGATATACAGAAGATGGATACTTCTCTCTACATAAGATAATGTGTATGTAACAGTAATTGTCATTGAAAAAGATACGGCTAAATACATTAAATGTAAGTAAAATCTCTCATCTTACACACAAAAGTTAAACATATAGGGAAAAAAAATGTATATGGCAATTTACAGTATAAGACACACTCACTTATTTCAAGGTTCATCCTGATGTACCTGTTTAAGCCAAAATCCTTCTGACACATTATCAGCCCAGCAGAATATTGTCAAAACACCCACACTTTGGAGTCTCCTACTTAGTTCCTCATACAAACTTTGCCCAATACCCTGAAAGATAAAACTGTAAAAGAAAACACATCTTGTTCGTGTTTATGCAAATGTATCATATAAATGAACAGATAAGATCTCTTTAATATAGTACTGGGAACAAAGCATGTATCTGCATGCAAGTGCTGATAAAATATGGTACTGCCTAGTATACTGATGTACAAACATAAAAGCTGAGCAATAATCAATTAGCTAGGCATAGTAAATTATGGGAAAGGCAAGTATTAATTAATTTATGAAGTCAACAATTTAGAAAGCATGTCTTATTGTGAGAAGAACTTATCTATACCATCATATTGGCTGTGCAGATACAATCTATGTTAGGCATTTAATAGCTTGTCTCATGTGCAACCTATTCTGTTGCCATTCTGTCAATTTTTTGTTGAAGAATCTCAATTTCTTGTTTCTCCTTTAATCAATCCAAACCATCGAAGTGCATTACATTTGATATGACTAAGCAGAAAGAAAATTATTTTGGTGAATAAATAGCTGGACAGGAAGAACATGTGATCATAAGTTTTTATTGCGGACAAAGGTGCATATTAGTCTCTGGCAAGCAAAAGAAAACAATAGCAGAAAATTCTCAATGTCCTAATACTGATTGCTCAATCTGCAGAAAGGTACATGGCAATGATTGAGGCTATTTACTGAAGATCAAAATATAGATTAATACATTAGAGGGAAGATAACACGCCTCAGTATGAAGATATAGCAGTAAATCATTTTCCATACCTTGTTTTGGTGTTCTGGACTGACAGCTGCAAGAGGTATTTCAGCATATTGTGTGTCAGTAGGAATTATTTGGTATGATATAGCAGCTATGACCTGTTTATGGATCAAACTGTAAAAATTAAAAATTCTCCATAGGAAGTTCAAAGATGTAAAAATTAGGTTCTTGCTTCATCCTAGTAGCAATTTTCCCAAGAAGTTTTATTGAAATATTTGCAGTTGATTTGACAGCATCTCAAATATTCTAATGATAGCAAGTTACATCTCTAGGCGTGAGTTTGCAAAGATTTCAGTCATCAACTTTCAAGCAGTCCCTTGTTAATCTTTCAACCAATTTCACAAAGCTAAGTGTCCGTGACATATAAAGAGAATGTTCCGCAAAAGTTGTCCCAAACAAATTCTGAAAGCTCAAGATGTATTATGTAGTTTCTTTTTCCAATAAATCTATTAGTTCACAATATAAAGTTCCTTGAGGAAAGGACTGATCAATCAAAAAAGGTCCCACCTTTCCAAGACAACATTAATGTGCTTTGTCTGTCAGTCTAAAGCTTCTTTCTTCCTTTTTTCTTAGAATGCAACTCCATGGAGTCTAGTTAGATGAACCTTCATAACTACAGAGATTTTCTGGCCCTGCCTGGTTAGAAGACTTCATTGCAAGATCTTAAGACGCTTAATTAATTCCTATTCCTTTAAGTATGTGCCACTTGTGCCAAATCAGGCAAGGCATTATGAAGCTTAATCAAGTTGTAGAGTGTATGATGTAGTTTTTCTTGTACCAAATATTGGGGCATGAGAATTCATTGTGCCAACGTCATCTAGGTCCAGCAAAAATGCATCTGATCACTAGCAATTAGCACATAAATTTCAAAATCTATTCAATATGAAAAATAGAAGATGTTATTGCCAAATAACTTTTTTAGGTGGCCTACAACTTCGTTAGAAGGTTTCCAGTTCATAGGAACATAATTCAAGACAAGCACATTATTGGAACAACCAGAGTAAAAGCACTCAAAGTGATAGAGACTCACCTCTCCAAGTCCTTCTTTGGAATCAGACCTCAAAATTAAGGTCCTGTATTTTCTGCAGAAAGATAACATGATATCTTAGAAAGCTAGAAATTATTAAAATAAAGCACGATACTTTTAAGCCGTGCTTGTCATTATTGTAATTGGCAGCAACTCTGTTAACACACAGCGGCAACATTTATGAAGAAAAAAATGTTTTACCCATTGGATATGCATCTTTCAAGGAATCTTGAGCTTTTTCCAGTATTTGCAGCATAAGCCATTGTAGGAAGTTCTTGCATGTAAAGCTTCAGTACTTCCTAGAAACATAAGCAGAGGTGGCAATAGGAATTGTAACAATCCTTTGTAACATACATATTGTTAAGTTTCTGAAGATGCTTATTATTCTAGAGATCTCCTTTAAGCCATTTTAACTCCTGAAAAAAGGTTATCTATGAAGTCCTATCCGTTAGCTGATGGCAAGAATTTAGGCAATGGGCACGATTACCTGAAGCAGAAGTTTACTTCGGCTGTCCACATCTTTTGGATTGAGAAGGAAGAATGGATTGTCCTCTACCGGTAAAAACTCTTGACCTTAACAAATTAGAAGGGAAAAAAGTTAAGTAAATAAGGAATTCCACGCACATGGTCGAATAACTAATGCATTGGCAGAATAATAAAAAAGAAACCAGTTCTTTCAAGGGATTGGAGATCGTTGTAAGATTTCTTTGCCGCATAACCCCTAAAATCACGAACTGCACAAGGCAATAGACAACCAATAGTAATTATAAAGTGAAACTAAACCAAAATTATCTAAGAAAGACAATGAGACACAGAAAGAGGGTTTTCTACCAGAAATTCTAATTTTGGCGTCATGCTGGAAGGAAATGAGGAGATTTTTCTCGTCAGATTCGCAGATGAGATCCTTTCCTTGGATCTCGACTTTGCAATTCCCTGCAATAGGGTTAGTTTAGGGGAGATTCAAGTCGCTAATTATTTAGGGTTCGGAGAGTACCGATTGAGATGGTGGAGGGGGGAGAGCTATTAGTTCCCGCCATGGGCGTTCTCGCGTTCTCCCTTTCGAGGCGTATCTGAGAAGGGCGAACTACTTGTATTGTAGAGCGGGAGAAAAATATTCTATTTCTAGTTTTATTTTTAATCTAAAATGAGCGGGAGAAAGTAATATATATATATATAGATATTATATATTAGTGATACATTTAAATTTTTTTAATTCACTAATTGATGAAGTAGCTTACCTATATATTTAAATTGTTTAGAGGGCATATCTCTTCTTTTTTTCTTGAGCAGTGAAAAGTGATACAATGCTATAAATTTTTTTAAAAATAAAAATAAAAAATTTCTATAAATTAGAAACCGTTGTTACA
This sequence comes from Typha latifolia, assembly GCF_019914945.1. Lineage (NCBI taxonomy): Eukaryota > Viridiplantae > Streptophyta > Magnoliopsida > Poales > Typhaceae > Typha > Typha latifolia. The sequence goes on along the minus strand of NC_133087.1, from coordinate 17,257,566 downwards.
AAAGTCTCTGTTATAATTGGAGACCAAAATAAAAAACAACTCACAAAAATCCCCTCATCTCAAGTACACTTAAAACCTAAACATCTATCCATATTTGCCAACTAAGAAGTAGTGTGATTAGCTTTACGAGAATATAATTAATTCTATAGTTTTAAAATTTGTGAGTTAGTGCAATAATATCATCGGTAATAGAAGTCAATTGCTCAAGACGCAGGGTTAGCTACATTGATAACTACATTGATAATGCTAACAGCACCATGGAGTATGACTCAAAGCATATATATATATTGAGTCAATTTTATTTTTCAGAAGAGAAAAGTTTCACGCGTTACCACTGCCTCAACTATTCGTGTAGAGTTTATATCCATCACCTTAAACCCCGACATATATTGGAGCTCTATTAGATTGCCATACTATAAAATATTTGTTAGTGTGATTGGTGGTAGAGTCTATATATACTGTGATAGGTTTATCTGTATATTTTAAGGATGTTGTGGTTAATTTATGTATTTTTAAGGACTTGTTTTTCTATAACATATGTTAAGGATTTAGTCAAAGAGGCCCAGTTTTTTTTTCTATAACATACTATGAGATTAATAAAATAACCACAATCTTAAGCCAGGATTTAGTCTAGGAGGCCCTCACCCTAATACATGACTATAGTTAAGGAGGTCAAAAAATAAATTAATCCAAATTTTTTTATTAAAAATACCTGACGTTTTGTTTTTATTATCATATAACAAGGCATAGGATATATTTTTTTTCTATTCTATATTTTGTTTTTAACGAAGACTTAATAGGTTGAGGTAGCATACGATGCGGACGATTTCGTCGACTATATGCTCTGAGATGGTAAAATTCAATTTCGTAGTCGAACTTCAAAATTGGGGTAAATAAATAAATAATCTCGAGCAGCGAACTAGCCGTTGAACTCCATCCTCCAACGGTCAAAAAACAGGGCAGAAATTTCAAATTGTTCTCTTCGCCTAGAAAAGCTTTAAAGACCCCTTTCTCCCAATCAACTCTCTTCACATCCCACACACACCTCTCTCTCTCTCTCTCTCTCTCTCTCTCTCTCCTGCTTCCTTGAGAATAAGAAGAGAGGAAGAGATCAAACCGTCTCTTCTTCTTCTTCTTCTTCTTCTTTTTCTTCTTCTTCCTTGCAATTTAACCAAAACCCAACACCGATCTCGTGCTCTACCTCTCTTTTCTGTCAGCAGTTCTTTCTTGGCATCGGAGGGGAAGAAAGAAAGACAAGCAAAGATGCCAAGGAGAGAGAACCAAGATGTCCAAGATAACATCCCCAACATTCCAGCCGCCACCGGCGCCGCCGCAAACAAGCAGCCCCTGCCAGTCGCTAAGGGCCCGGATGGCCAATCTGTCTTGAAGAGGTCCAAGTCTCTTCCTGGAAAACTTTTGGATGGTTCATCCTCTTTTCCTAATTGGGTTGTTTTTCTTTCTGCGATTCTTTCTTCGATTCTGGCGGAATATAGTGTCCTTGGATCATCAATAATTTTTTTTGAGATTTCGGTTTTCTTTTTCTTTTCCCTGATGTGGTTCTGTTTCTGGTATTCTTGAACTGGTATCTTTTCGGATTGTTATCATGTAAACTTCCCAAATTAATTTGTTATCTTATCAAATTGGCTTCTTCGGGGATTTTAGAGACAAAAGATCATTCTTTTGTAGTTCTTTTATGGTGACTAATTATTAACACCTTTTCCTGTCTACTCTATGCAAACAGGCTCCAGTCAGAACTGATGGCACTAATGGTAAGAGGATCTGAGATTTTCATAAGCTAGTATTGAATAAAAAGTTATTATTTTGCACAGAATTTATCTATATCCTGTGATTTTTGAGTAATCAAATATGTCATTGATGTTTTCAGATGTGTGGTGATCCTGGGATATCAGCCTTTCCCGAGGGAGACAACATTTTTAGCTGGAAAGGAACCATCACTGGAAGCAAAGACACTGTTTATGAGGGCATGATCTACAAGCTCTCCCTCTCTTTCCCCAATGACTATCCATTTAAGCCTCCAAAGGTGAAGTTTGATACTTCCTGCTTCCATCCCAATGTTGATACCTATGGCAACATTTGCTTGGACATTCTTCAGGTACCCATAAGAAAACTAAACTCAAATTGCTATTTGCCAGCCTTCTTGTTGTCTAATTGTCTTCAGTTTTTCGCTTGTCTCTGCGTAGGATAAATGGTCATCTGCATATGATGTGAGAACAATCCTTCTTTCAATTCAGAGTCTTTTGGGAGGTATTGCTGAATTTTTGGGCTAATTTTCTCTATAGCACATCTTTTTTATTTTTATGCTTGAGAGAATTTATAATGACCTTGTAAAATTTTGATTGCAGAGCCAAACAATGACTCTCCACTCAACACCCAAGCAGCAGCACTTTGGACCAATCAAGAAGGTGAGTGTGGGTGGTGATATTTTAAGAGGAGAGAAGTTTAGTGGCAGAACTCTTAACAAATTTCCTTGTTCTCTTATATGCAGAGTTCAGGAAGATGGTGGAAAAGCTTTACAAACCTGCTTAGAAGTATACTGGACTGGCAAAATTTGTACTATTTTATGTTCCACAGAAGGGAGATAAATTGAAATAATTCATTGCTGTATTGCTACCTCCTCTCCCTTCTCATTTCCATGTACCACTGAACTGTTCAGCAATATTCTTTTCATTTCCTTTTCTCTCTCAAGTGACCTTCATCTATTGTTTCGTCAAAGTATTAGATTTTATATCAGTTAGATCAAATCATTTGTTTTTCTTATTAGTTTGATTTCAGATATTTGTGTTGGCTTATCTGAGAATGTTAATGAAAAAACAAGCAAGCAATTGGACATTGTCAGCAAAGAGATAGATGATTGATAGCTCTATTAACTTCTTAGCCAAACTGTTTACAGAATTTCTACATGACTTCCTTTCCTGCCATCTTCTTTTTCTCAAGGACACTAATTATCACAACTGAAAAACAAACAACACTAGAGCTGCATTTTAGTTCTATACTATGCCAATACATTTGATTCACATGACACATTGGATATGGACCCATGTTACAACTTACAACAACAATGACATCATATAGACTTAGCGCGGCTGCTGAATGATGCGGCGAGGGCTGCACTTGGGGCTGATGCACTGCAGTGGCTTCTCCCGGTACTTGGCTGGTTCCACCTGCAGCTTTACCCCTCCATTCTTTGGGGATTTCAAGCTTAGACTCCTGACGACTGCATCTGCATCATTTACCAAGCCTGTCTCCAAACAAAACCTAATACATTAACACATTGCTACCCAATCTTCAACAAAAATAAATGCACAGCACCCAGATGTAGTTCCAGAAGTAACTCTGATATACAGCGACTTACCAGGAGTTAGCTTCTCTATCTTAGACGTGCCATAGAATGGCTCTTGCTCAGCTTCCATGCTGTGGACGTAGGCTACTGCGTCGAGCTCTGCCTCAAGAACAGAAAGCTCCTCAGTGATGCCAAGATCAAAAGAGTCTGGCAACAGGTTTGCAACATCCTCATCATCATCGCCATCAAAATTCTCCTGCTCCTGGTGCTGATGGAACCAGTGGTCACGGAACCAAGTCGTTGTCTTCACCAGCTCCCACCATGCAGGAGAGAAATCCTCCACCTGCTGAAGTGCTGCTGGGATGAAGAGCGGCGCATTTGGGTTCAGTGTTGACCTTCCAGCTGCTCCCGATGATACTGCCATAGTAGCCATTGATTTCCAATCTACATGAGAGAACAAAGCAACTTTAAAAATGAATGTTTCTAGTGCTTTTCCTCATTACTCATTAGAAAATGGTAATGACAGATTTGAATAGTAAAACTTACCAAAGTCTACCTAAATTATCAGTTTGATCATCTGACAATACTATGTTTTATCTTTCTGAATTTTATCCTCACAATCACAAACTATACTACATCCTCTTTTGACAAATAGTGAGTAATGATGATGAGGAGAACATTTTGAAGGTCCAAATTTGCAAGATTATTGATGTATTGATTGCAATAGGATTTTGAGTTGAAAGCGAGATGATACATATTCAAGCAAATGGACACTTTTAAATGGAGAAACTTTAAAATATAATGAAACTTTGTGCAAACTGCTCTAAAGAAACAGATTGTACTGAATAAATCGTTTATCATATAATTGTCATTAGATAAGTTCCACTACAAAGAAAAAAAAGAACTAGAAATCAAATCTCAGAAGTGTATATACATCATTGACTACCCAATCTGGGTTGCAGATACTCCTCTAGACATAGAATTGTTATACTTTTCTGGATGAGAGAAAGATGACAGCTTCTGAGTTAGTTAGTTGACTGCATCGCTTCTCTTAATTGAGTGAATCGAAGAAAGCAAATAAAAAAGTAATCCAGAAATTATGACGTAACTATCTCCGAAGTCCAAACAATTTGACCAAATAAAAGTTTGACAAGATAAAAATAAATTACGACATAGCAATTTTTTTCGGAAATCTTATACGATCCTCCGAAAATTGTTAATACCATGAGATTCAAAAAATTTCACATAAAGCAGCAACCTCCAAATCACGATCCCCATACTCAATCTTCAGATCGCCCCAAATCTTAAGTGCCCCAACCAAAGCTACGATCTTTTTAAAGCTAGAACAGATCTAGAAAAACACACTCAGATCTAAATAAGCCCCAAAAGAAATCCAAACAAATCTCAATCGTGCGAGTCACCAGGATCTATGAACAGATCTAACGTCGTCGGGCATCTGATCGCAGGTTATAACCCAAATAAATGGTAGAATTTTACCTCTGTGAGATCTAATCTTGCTCAATCCTCAAAGATATTGGTGGCGAGATAGCTCCTACTTTATAGAAGAGGAGAGGGCAACTCCAAGCCTAGTGGCTCGTAAATTCCAGGCCTGGAGCTTCGGAAGGAAGACGACTTAGTCGTCCACTGTGGCGTCCGCACCTGGTTGACCCACCGACCACAGTAAGTAACCTCGAACTCGGTCGTCGACTGGATCTGATGGTTTGGATCGGATCAAACTGGATTCGATGGTTCGCTTAAAATTAACATAGTAATATTAAAAAAAAAACAAACATAAATTATAGTTTTATCCTCTGGGTTTAACCCGAACTTAACTTATTTATATATGTTTCAAATTTAAGCATCTAATCTTTCTATAATTCATAGTAAATTGTAATTATTAGTTAGCTATTAATAAGATATAGACTTACATAGGCTGATTTAAGAATTAGCAACTTGGTTATCGTGAGGGATATATACGAATATCCCTCATTGGTTGCAAATTAAATATTAATTCTTTCATTAATCCCTAAGACATGCTATATATAATTTATTAAGGTTCGGAATCTGCAGGTTGGCTATTCTAATTTCTAGCTGTTGATAAAGGTTAAGTAGAGTAAATTTTTCTTCTTCTTTTTTTAAAAAGTATTATAGAAAAACGAGTTGATTGCACATGTGGCTGGTTCGCACTAAATTAATCTTATCTAGCTTTTATTACACTTTATCTTTATCTTCAATGATTTAACCTTTTTTGTTTCCCATGATTCGCGACGTGATAATGACACTAGCTTTCTCCACTAATCTTTCCTATTGATTGAGGGAGTATTATGCGCTTCACACCCTATGTTGTATATTTATTTCAGTTACGGGATGTGTTTTGGTATTAATTACAATGTAGGGGTTAAATTAGAATTAGTTGGGAGATATGCTGTCGATCGCAATAAGTATATAATATAGGGTTTGAAGTGCAAAACCTCATCGGAGTTTTGGTTTCGATCCAAATGATGGCACGTGCGAGATTTTGTGATCCACGCTCTATTGGCTGCTCAGATCACAAGGCTCGAGAGTTGTTCTCCTTTTCCTCTCCAATGGCTGTGGCGGCGGCGAGAAGCGCTCTCTTGAAGCACTTCCGACTGGCCGCAGGAGCTCCGGCGACTCTACATCCTCCTCACGCGGCGATCTCCTCCGGATTCCTCCTCCTCCGCCGCCGCGGCTTCTCCGACGAGGTGAAGGGATCCTTCCTCGACAAGGGCGAGGTCGCCGATCGCATCGTTACCGTCGTCAAGAACTTCCAGAAAGTCGAACCCTCCAAGGTATCCACAAGCACCAAATTTTGGGCGATGTGTAGAATTTATTTATTTTTCAATTGATATAATCTAATTAGTTGCTTGTCATATATGTTTTCTTGATGTGCTATATAATAGGCATTGATATAGGTTAAATCCGACAGTAAGCAGATAAGGTTACCAAGTTATGTTGTGTTTTATCTTTTGAAGCTGCTATTGACTCGTAGTTTCTTGGATTGTCTTGGAACTATGGTTGAATACATTTCAAAGGTAATTAGTTACACGAGAACAGGCAGCATCTTGGGTTAAGATCCTATACACAGGCAGGCTGTCATGTGTTCATTATACTCCTCTAAAACCTTCTTATGTTATAGAGAAATTAGGATTTTTTTTTTCACCTGCAATACATTTATTATGTACAGGTGGGCAGCATAGTTGGCACACCTCGACTTGCTTATTGGTTAGTCATTAGTGGTATTTGAATCTTTATTAAAAGATTAGTCATCAAATCTGATTAAAATGAATCCATTGCTGTGCCTGTTTCTGAAGCTGCTTCTGGTACAAATGTGCTTTGAAACCTTTGGAGGAACATTCTGCGAACAAAGGCTGTGGTTTGAATTTGAGTATTGCTATTTTTTTATGGTGACGCTGGAGTTTGACAATTGGATAACTAATCCAATTTGGATTCTTTGAGATATAGAGAAGCTAAGGAATACTTTCAGCCTTGTCTGATTTGAGATTAAACCCGAACTCGATTAGTTAGTCTTATTTCTTAGTCTTAACTTTTTAGAAAGTAAATTTAATTAGATATGAAAAAGATAAAAATATATTTAGTTACTGAACCAGTCTAAGAATCATTGAACTAGTTCAGGAAGGAGGATTTCTAAACTCAAAGCACACAAGACCTTCAGTCGTAAAAGGAAATAATCGATAATAACTACTCAACCCTATTGGTGCCAGCTTAACCTGAGCTCCACCCTACTGTTTGCTAGATTTTTTTTTTTCCATGTACAAGTAATTGAACTTGTATAATGTCTTAATCTTATTGATTCTTTACCTACCTATAGCCGCTTTTCTGTCTGCGGGTATACCATGTTGAAAGTATAAAGCGCACAGGACTGCTAGTCCACATTTAGTGGTGAGATATTATTCTCCCTTCCCTCTTCCCCTTCTCTCTCTTTAGTTGTGCAATTTTCTATTTTAGTGTAGTTGTTATGATTCATGAATGTCAAATATATTATGGCTTGAAGTTCTCGTAGAACTTGCATTATTGACTATATTGATACCAGATTAATGGATTTAAAGTTGCAAGAGGAGAGGACCTCATTGGGATCCTCTATAATAGGAGGTCCACTACTAAGTGATTAGTATTGCGGTTATATGCAGGTGACACCAAATGCTCATTTCCAAAAGGACCTTGGCCTCGATAGTTTGGACACTGTAGAGATTGTCATGGCCTTGGAAGAAGAATTTGGGTTTGAGATACCTGATAATGAGGCAGACAAGATCGAGTCGATCAAAGTTGCTGTTGATTTCATTGCATCGCACCCCCAAGCAAAATAAGAGAACAATAACTATCTTGTATTTGTTTCTTCCTTTCTTTGTTCAACGAAATGTTAAATGTCCTAAAGAGCTCAATTTGGGCCTTCAATAGGAAACTCTTCTACTGCTGTTAACATTCCTCTTAAATTGGTCTTTTGTTGAGGTAGAGATGGTACGGGTGAATTTATTTTGTCCGTCAATCTTGTAGTTCTTCTGGAATTAAGAATATTCTGATCTCTTTAACAGATCTCAGTGGGTTTGGATGAACTTGTTTTCAAGCAGTTTGCATACAAAATCCATGCTTCTTGATGGAACCTAATTATATGCTCCTCTCACTCTCCCTCTCATTCTCAGAAGATAGAATAGATGAACAAAAATTTAAATATGACTGGTGGCTTTAGTTATTGCTTGCAAATAGATCTAGTGTTTGCTTTGCAAAAGCCAAGGGTAGCAGGATGTAGAATTAGCCAAATTGGTCTAAAGATTTACTTTTCCAATTTGAATATATTGTGAAAGTGTGGAACATCAACCGCATCTAGGATCAGCAAAAAGATAGACCAAATTTTAACTAAGCACCAGACTACATGTAGCAATTTCCCTGATGATAAATGTTAGTGTCTGTTGCATATAAATGTCAATTCACCAAGCAAAACAATATGGAAAACGATATTCTTGATCTCAGTTTTCCTTCGCATACACGTAGATTAGAACTCACCCAACTCAGTCTATGTTAACCATCTTCAGATGTGGAACAGGTAAGCTTGCGATGAGACAAAGAAACAAGAAAAGTAACTCTTTGATATGCAAGTTATTTGTTAAGCAAAGTAGTAGGTACTCTCAATATTCAGCACATGTAAGATAAATCTTACGCCAATAAACAAGTTTGTTCTCGCAACTTTTCTCTCCTAAATAATCTTTTAAAAAAAACAAAAACAAATATATCTGGGCCTAGCTCTCTCTAAAACAATGTCATTGCGCATTCCATTACTTGACATCTATTATGAGCACACACTTGAACAGCCAATGGAGCATTATCCGCGGCACCCTTCGACTGAGGAACAAATGCATTTATATAAGGGTTCCAGAAAGGCAGCAATATAGAACTTCCAGCAATTTATCATTACATTGCTGAGAAAAGTTGCAAGAAAGGAATGGAAAGAAAGAAAATAACAAGACATTCAAATGGTGTGATTACTTTTGATATAGAAGGATTTGCACAAAAGGCAAAACAAAGACATACGAGCCATTAAATCAATATCTGCATTGAAACAAAGCATACCATGTCACTCTCCATACTCGGTGAAAGACAACTGCAACCAAGTGCTGCTTTTTGAATATTGATGCATGCTTAAGTCACAGTAGGCATTCAGTAATCCACTAGAGACTATAAATTTATCGCTCAGCTAAATTATCTGGATGTCAGACGGTGAAAGTCTAAAACTCTAGTCGATACTCTAATAAATGAGTAGAATGGCTAAATGTGTTAAAGAAAGATTCAACCATCAATAGCTCCCAGCAGTTGAATGTAGCTTGTAACATTTGGTAAACTAGTGTCGCAGAATTGGAAATCTAAGTTGTAAAATTTATTAGCACTTAGCCGCAGCAGAGCAAACCAAGTAGCATCGAATTGTCATGCTATCAGCTCAGGATATTCAAATGATGACTAAAAATAATTACTAAACCCGCTTTCAATTTTATCTTTACAACTCAACAGTAACATATTAACCTTCTGTGATTTGGTTAAATAGGAGATGCTTACAATGGGATAATATATTTTAATGATCTTAAGCATAAAAGAATCATACTTTCATGAAGCACTCAATAAAGTTAGTAAATAAGCAGGCAATTTCACATTTCGGAGAAAAAACAAATGAATGCCTTCTCAAATGGAGAACTTTTGTGAAGAACCAGGAAAGAGTGTTGGCTCCAAGCAGCAGCTCAGGATGCCTGTTAGCACGATCATGTACTTCCTGCTGGAAAGGAAGAAATGGAAGAATGAAAAAAAAGGTAGCTATAGATCTATGAAAAATATTAGACAAGAGAAGATTACAAGAGATGTGACACAACTAGTAAACTCTAAAACAGTAAAATCTTGCGAGTAAGAAGATTTGAAAAAAGTAAATTGCATACGAAGTTCATGCTAAGGGAACATGAATTTAATGCTATATTCTGTATTAATCCGCTTTGCTTTTGGTTCTCATTCCCCACCCAGAATTCAATTAGAAGAACAAGTTTCAAAATATCACTCCTTTTCTTTCGGTAATAGTTCCATATATGTATGTTTTTATTTTCTATTTTGTAAATAAGTGGAAAAATGCTTGACTATACATAATTAGATACATTATAATATTGAGCAACCCATGGTCACATCAGGTCACTATCTAGCCCAATACGACGCGATCCCCACTTAATGTTGAAGCTCAATGGCCAATGTCCAACCACTTTTTGAAAAGCAGTGAACTTCTGTTAGCTAAAATAATAGTTCCAGAATTTTCCAACATAAACATAAGGAGTAGATGACAATTGACAAAGGGAGCCAGTAGGACAAGTCCGTAGAGAGGCGACACTGTTATAAACATGTTTAAGTTGGAATTCATGAGCATGAATAGTCAAGGAAGATTCCCTTCCCCGTGTTCAGGAAATTAGTAATAGGGAGTCATCACCCAATTAAATTGCTGCACTTGAGTTAAATTTTACTGGCATCTCATACTATTTATAAACCCTTGCATGTAACGAAGTAAATTTCCATGCCCAAACTTGTCAGCTACTTCAGGATCCAAACATGCTGAAACATAGAAAATTTATTCCAAATGACATCTTATTTCCATGCAAAGAGATCTTATTTGTGTTCTTTATTTCAACCGTTCAACAGATGTATTTCCTTTGGAAGTGTTTAGAGGAAAAATATAAAATATTTCAACAGTTTATGTAACAAAGGAGTTCAATAACATGAGCACATTATAACTTTTGTCTATGATTTTAAAAAAAAAACATTCATCCTAACTGACAAAAATAATGAGAAACTCTGCTATAAGTAATCATTTAGCATCAATTCACTTTATAGTATTCATGAAAGAACAAGTACTTTCCTCTAAAAGATGAAATAAAAATGATTGAGAAAGTACCAGACATATTCACTAAGAACTGCAGAATGCCACATGTTGCTTAGCAGCTCTTAAAATATGCTCTCTTAAAAATTAATAAAAATTGCTCCAGCATATCCTAAACCTCATCAGACTGGAAACATAATTGCTGAGAAACTGTTGCAAGGCTATGGAAGCCAGGAAGAGGAAAAATGGCCCACACAACTTGAATATCAATGCCAAGGAGTGAAAAAATCATGTTATAAGGCTTACTAACGTCTGTCAAAAACTAATAATGAGTCTATGCAATTTTTCAGGTAAAGGCATCCAACAGTAGTCATATGAATCTTCCTTCACTACTTCAAAATGTACAGGAGTTTCACTGACTTGTAATACTATCAGTTGCACTCGTGGAGTAGAACATCCATATGAAGAACCCTCTCCTATTAACAATGTATGAACAAATAATAAAGCTTTGCCACCTTGCCATCAACCCACTGTTGTGCTAATAGAATTATTTGCAGATGTGGTAGCAGAATGACCAATTGTACCAGCTACAAGCACCTCTGAGACTACCACAATTTCCTCGGAAGTCTCTCTGGTACCTTGAGAAGTTACCAATATTTGAGGACCATTCTCATATCTGCAGGAAAGAGTGTTTTCCTCATCTTGTTTAAGTGAGAGAATAGCAATAGGCACATCTGTTGATCCAGTTTCAGAGGGCATCGTGACTATTTTGCTAGACATAATACCATCGTCTTTCCGCTCCTCATCCAGAAAATCCTCAGTGCAAACTACACCTTGACTATCTCCATCTGCTCTATCATGTAGTTTTAGTTGGCCATTTTGATCCTTATTGCAAACAGGCTCTCCAACAGTGAGTTCTATATCTGACTGAAGCTTATCAACTTCAGCATTTTGCAAATATGGACAGGTAGGAGTACTTCTCATCCGGCATTTATCGCACTTGAACCCAATTAAATTGCTAACATTCTCAAGAGTAACACCATAGACATCTCCATGGAACCAGTCTGCAAAGAAAAGATAGGACGGAATGAAGAATAACGTTAGCCAATAATATGAAAAGCTTTTCCTAGAAAAGCTATGCCAGATTAAAGTGACACGGAAGATACAAATAGCTTACCTTCACACTTTTCACAACCAATGAAAATAACATCTGAATTATAGTCTCTCCGACATAGACAGCAAACTGGTTCAGAAAATGAGGTTTCAATATGCTGAGATGGCAAAAGGACTCTCCTTCTAAAACATTTTCCTTGTTCATCATCCCCTTTATGTGTCCAACGAAGACCATTTAACCAGTAAGAATGATGCACAACTGTTCTCTTCCTCTTCAGCCAGCCGAGGTCATTCTCGAATACTTCAGGTTTAATATTTTTGGACTTACTCTCAGCTTTTTCAGACTTACTCTCAGATTTTTTAGGCTGGCAATTTTTAGATTCCTTCTTGGACTTCTTCAACTGACCTTTCTTAGTGTTGGGTCGATATGTTTTGCTTTTCTTTCTCCAGTCAGGTTTCTTTTTAACTTTCACCACTACATGCTTCCTTTTCTTTGATATGCGCTGGGACCTTTTTCTTGTCGGATTCTTCCTCTTCTTCTTTTGTGCCACTTTACGGCCTTGTCGTTTTACCTTCACAATTTGGTTATCTTTGCATTTAAAGCAAGTATAAGTGGTAGTGACAGCACTTTTTGGCACTCTGAAATGCTTTCTGTGAAAAAAACCTGTCCAGATTTTTTCTAAAAAAATTCAGTTAAGAAAAACACCAACAACTATGCAATGTGACATGACAGACTTCAAGAAATCAGATGTACATCAAAGTAGTAAAGGAACACTAGATCGAGATTATATTTTATAGATTTTGGTAATTTATATCGAGAAAAAACTATAAATAAGGGACAAAGTAACAAGCCATATTAAAATTTTGAAAAAACAATAGATAACAGACAAAGTGCACTAATGCTCACTACAGGAATGCATCTTACATCAAGTAATAAAATAACGCAGATGAAGTGCCGTAATTTTCTATAGCTAAAAAAAGACACCTGGATAAACATATCTAATTTGAGACCATTTACTAGCAGCGATAGAATAAACATGAGCTAAAACAACATGCATAATCATTTTCCTGCCCCTAGGGAAAAATAAAAAATGTAATGGTCCGGTGATCGGCTAGAATACAGGTGAACTAAACTCCCATAGAAACAGCTACCAGCCTACAACATCATTCCCCACTAGTTATTTCCAGTCTCATTAGAGAAACTTCTAGTGAGATAATAAAGAGAATCAGATTCTGTCACTATAACAAGTGAGTAACCAAAGATGCAACTCAAATCATATAGTACTTGGGCAAATCCCCAATGTCACCAACTTTAACCAGTTAAACCGGAAGCCAAACTTTTAGATTGCCATTGAAACATCATTCTCATGTCTTCACACAGTACATGATTTAATATTTTCAATTTCCTCCGTGTTCTAAAAATCAACAATCACAAAGACAATTGGTTTGAATATTGAGCCTACCTATTTGTTTAAGAATAAGATTAGTTTTTCGATCCAAGATTACAGCAGATAACTACGTATTATCCAAGATTAACCATATATCAACACTCCAATGATTCATTAGGCTATGAAAAGACCATAGAGAACATGACTAAGAATGGGCAAAGAATAAAGGTTAACAATCAACTAAAGAAGTTGACTCTTTATGCTAAAAAGAGAGAGTCAAATGAGCAAACAGTCAGAAGTATATATTACATACCTTTACAATGTTGGCAATTAACAGCTTCGCTGTGGAACAAAAAGGAATTCATAAGTTACATACTAATCCAACAATATAGTGCAAAAGACAGTAAGATAGATAGCCATATGAAAATCAACGTAGTTGGTTTAGATAAGCCAATACTGAGTTTATTTTGATAAGATGTGCCTTATAAGGGAAGGGAAGACCCTGATTTGACACGGGATCTTGCAGTAAACAGAGCTCAATGAAAGAACCAATTTGTTCAGATACCCAATAATTGGGGATAAAGGGCTCATTTTTGCTGCTATTGTTTGGATGAGTTAAATAGTGCTCATAAAGCTATTGATTTTCAAGCCACTACTTACAAATCTAATAGATGCTTCTAAAGGGAACTCACGGTTGATGCAAGATTATCAACTTAAGTCTTGCATTATGTGGACAAGTAGTTAGAAACTTAGAATGACACTGTAAGTGCAGATAACAAACAGTAGAAAGAATATTCTCTCCATACCTAATAACTACACTTTTGTTGCAGTGACTGCAAATTCACTCTCCAACTACTTGGAAATCTAATAGATGCTTCTTAAGGGAACTCACAATATATGCGAAATTATCAACTAACGTCTTGCATTATGTGGAAAAGTAGTTAGAACTTAGAAACTTAGAATGGCACTGCAAGTGCAGATAACTAGTAGTAGAAAGAATATTCTCTCCATACCTAATAAGTACACTATTGTTGCAGTGACCGCAAATTTCACTCTCCAATTCTCTTGCTTTTGACATAAGATGTGAAAGCCCATTTGATCTTTTAGGCTTCTTTGATTTGTAAAGATTTATCTTCTCAGGAAGGCCAGAATCTTTCCTTTTCAGTAAGCGAGCTAGTTTTTTTTCTTCAAAAGCCTTTAAAAGATACAGAGGAACATGACCGTCACTCAACCAATATTTCTTCCTCTCACTAGAGGGCTCTTCATGCATTACTCCATGTCTGGCAACAACAGGAGGCATGTTCACCCTCTTTCCAAAATCAAGTAGATATTTCACATTTACACCATCTGTGCACTTTCTGCGGATTATTACTTTCTTGAAAAGCTTTAATAAATTTTTAGGTTCCCTGGTTGCAGAAGGAAAAGGTTGAGAGCTTAACATCTCGGCCCATTTAATGTTCGAATCAAGCTCTTTAATCTGAAAAATGAATGGATACAGAGTGAGTGACTAAAAAGCTAGTGTTGAATCCAGATGTAAAGATGCAGTGTTACCTGAAAAATGAGCTGGGGAACACTTTCTGACATCTCAACAGCTGCACGCCAGGCAATGCATTTGCTTCTCCTAGCAACTTCTGAACCATCAGGATATATGATGCTCAGAATTTTCTTACACCCCGCTGCCAAATTTAAACCCAGAAAAAGAAATTAGAGATGAATAAATTGAAAGGCCTACTTTACTTAATCAAGAATTAAAACTCTTGAAAAAATTACAGCATGCAGACCTTGTCGGCCACTTCTTGAAGCCAATGATCGAGGCAACGACTTCCAGTGGAAGACTTGACGAGACAATGTTCCGCCCCTCCACCAATACATATCTGATGATATAGCATCAGTAGAGACAGTAATAGTGTCACTACCAGGAACGGGTTTTTTCCCCTGCTTTTTACTACTTCCATTACTTGAAGATATATGCGATGAACTGGCCAAGGACAAAGATGCCGAACCAACTGTATGATCAGAATCCACAGATTTCAGCCATTCTGCTGAAAGTGCAACACGCCGCAAATTTGATTCCAACTGCAGGAAGTGCTAGTTAACAATATTACAAGTGAAAAGATAAAAGAAAAGGGACACTATATAAAAGATATAGTTAGCAACTTAGCATCAGCATAATCTTGCTCTTGTAGTAAGACAAATTACTTACCATAAGAAGGTGGTTCTTTAGTGATGCAACATCAAGTGACTTCAGAACTGCCTTGCGCCAAAGATTCCGATACTGTGGATTCTGCCAGGGACCAGATAATAGACCATGCAGATGATCCTCCATAAATAAAATATAATGTATGGCAGAAACAATATGGCTTTTCTTGTTCTTTTCAGAACGAACGCCTACATTCCATAGTTTAGAATTTGCAAGATGCCTTTCATCTGTAACTCTAACTAAACAATCACTGTCGCTTGAGTTTTTGCAGGAAAGACACCAACCACATTTCTCTTTTTCAGCATCCAAAGATAGCTTTTGATATGTATAGCAACAAAACCCAACAGACTTCTTAGATATTGCTCTTAGCTGTATTGACATGATGTCCTCCACAGACTTCTTTACTTCCATGTTATTGCTCTCAGATGATTTACACATTAGCTCTTCAGCAAGAGAGGAAGCTATTCGACCAAAACTATAGTAGTTCATGTAAGCACTGGGATCAGAACAAAGTTGAGAAGCACCTTTCTTTTGCTCCCTTATCAATGATGTACCACCCCAGCCAGCTAACCCAATGCATTCATTGTTCCCAATGGCTAGATCAGCAGATTTTAACATAACAACCTCTTTATCAGGAACATCAGAATCCTTTGAACAATCAACACCAATCTCCTCATATTTTTGAACATGTGAAGCATGGGTTATTTCATTAACATTTTCAGAACATACAGATGGTGTGGTTATCCCTGCTGGCTGATATGAAATCACCTGACTTGAGTGGCTAAAATCAGAAAAACTGAGGTTCTTGGAGTCGCAATGCTCAGGAGAAGCAGAGTTTAACTTGGGTACCTTTTCCACAACCTCATCACCGGCAAGCTCCTGCTTTAAGGGTGATAAATGTTCGTAGTCCAGATGAGTATTCAAAACGCCTTCCTCATTATGATTCCCATTTTCATACTGACTACATATTTTAGAAGACTGAACAGGAATACCCCAGGATTCAGATACTGCACCAACAATTGCAGTATACGAGTGATGAGATGATTTCAACACTTCCATAACAGAATACAAATCACCTTTGCTATAATAATGGCACGACGTTGTTGTATCCCACAAGTCAGACCTGCAATTTTACCAACAAAAATACTTGTAACATTAATGACGGAAAAATGTTTTGCCTATGATGAACAGATTCTTGGCCTTCACCAGATGAACCACTCAGCAAAATAAGGGAAAGGTCATAATAAATGATAGAAATGACAAGAACATGAAGCAAAACATGGAGAATAAGGTATTCAAGAAATAACAGAGTTACTTGTAATCTTTATGACAGATAGCTAAGCAAAACATCTATGCAGCAAGAGAGAGGTGCAAATAATGTAAGCGACAACATAGTACATTCAAAAATCTGATTAAATACAATGTTGTATTCTCCAGGCATTATATTAAAAGATTCAATTCATTGGCTACATTTGACATTTCTTTCAAGCCAGAGCACATGAGCAATTAAATTATCACACTTACCTGATAATGTGAGTACTTGGAACTAACTCATATATGACCTTCGATAACAAAGACTGCACTGCCTGGTAGCTAATTTCAGCAGTCTATTCCTCATTATCATGAGACAACGAATTCTCAACTTTAAACAAGGTTCACTTACCTTTTATTGCTTTATTAGGAATTCAATCATAAGCTCAAGGATCTTTGTCTCCATTTCGTCGCTTCCTTTTGCCTTAAAATTTCAAATGCATCATCAAAATTTCTTTCGCTTCTCAGCTTTCAGAATTTTGATATCTTGCATGCATTCATGAAAAGAAGAAAAAAAGAAAAAACATAAGAGAAAAAAAGAACTACAAATAACCCAAAGTGCTATTGTACAATTCGTTAATCTCATCCTTCAGCTAACAGAGTTTGTGCGTCAATCTTCCAACAGCAACTCTTTCAGTACAAGCCCACATTAACCTTAATAGTCTGATACATAATAAAGTTTTATTCATTTTAAGAACTCCCTTAACAACAGAAAGAAACTGAAATGAATAAAAACCAGAAGAACTAGTAACTTTACAAACCTGTTTCCTTTTCAACAAAAATCATCTCTTAAAATTTCTTACAATTTAGGAGCTCTTATGTATTCGTTTCTAAACACTTGTACATCTTATATACCAGCTGTATTTTAGACCAAGAGATTTGCATTCTTCTATTCCCAGAAAAGGTAAGTTATGGATCTTAGAATCAGCAATCCCTGTAGCAGCACGATAAGGGAGCTTTCTCTAGTGCCAAAAATGTAGGGCCTTATCATCCAAATTGTCGAGCATTTTTACATAAAGCTTTGAAAAATTATAGGCATACAAGAAGCTTGGTTCAAGATTTCTACGTGGATGACCACAGGTCATTTTAGTTATTGACCCAACAAGTTGACTAACTCGATAATGATAAGAAAAGTAAAAGTTAGAAAACTCCACATTCCAATTGAGGTCACCAAGGGACATCAATTTGCTGTCATATTTTAGGTGAAAACTTAACATCGTCTTCCATGTCTGCATCAAGTACAAAAAGCTTATATGAACTCTTACACAGGCCTACTTGGCTATGCCTACTGCCAACATAGCCAAGGAAGCCACACTTATTTTATATTTAAATCCAGTCTAAAAGGTGCCACTTATCATCTCAGACTTCCGAAAATTTATGAACTGAAATAGTTATTCCACACCTAATCAAGCATACTATCCAACAGGAACTGAAATTTAAAGAAGCTTCCTGAATGATGATTATACGAAATAGAAAAGAAAATATAGTAGCAAGTAAGATGTGCAGATTGACATAGTGACATACACCAAAAGATAGCCGCAGCTGCTAAAATACAGACGGCCATGTGGATCTATTCCCAAAATCTGTGCTCCTCGGCAAGGATTCAACAACTTTACCAACTCATCACTCTTCTCAATCAAACAATCAGGACAGTACCAGTCTCCTTCAGGCAAAAGATCTTTAGCCACTCCCACGCATCTAGAGTGAAAAGCAGCAGGACAACCATCACAGCAAATTAAGCTACCATCCATTCCGCAAAGGCAGCATTCGTCACTATTTCCATCATCGGATGCCTCTTCAGCATCAGAGCAACCACCTAAATCTTTCATAGCCACATCATTCCTTTTTCTTCCACTACTTCGATGAGTGTCCATGTTAAGCTCAGAATCATTCATCCGTGAATTGAGTTCTGATCTTATTGCTTCAGCCTCAATGACATCATCACATAAACAGCGAAGTAAATCGAGTTTTACCGCAGCCGGCTGTTTATAGTACTCCGTGTTCACGAGCTTTAAATGAGTAAGTCTGACACCAGATTTCATTGCTGATCCATGGACTAGCAAGTACTCAGCTAGATAAAGAGGCCATGTAACTAAGTCTAACAGCTCCCAGTTAAGATACCTATAGAGATAGAAAGACAAATATGCATGGCAGGCTAAGAACCAGGTGCTACATATATAGGGAAGACTAGGTTATTAATACTGAAGCAGGAATGTACCTTATGCAATCAGTAGCCGACTGAGATCCTTCTTCAGAAAGAAACTCCAAATGACGCTTCAAAGTTTGCAAAATGGAAAAATGTATAGAATCAATCAAAGAATTCGCAAATTTGCATCTTAATGCAGAGACAAATGTTTCCAAGCGAAATGGACTCAGAAAAAGAGGCCTACTGAAGGACCTTAAAAAGGCATAAACTGAGAAAAGATCAAGTACAGCTAGCCCTTCTAAATCCAAATCATTCGAAGAGGGGGGCAATTTAGGCTTTGAGTCCTCAGAACCACATCCATTATCTCTTCCACCCAAATCAGTACCTTCCTCATACGACAACGTTCTCTTCTCCACCTGATAGATAACATCATCCCCGGGAGATAACAAAGAAGCATTCGCTCTACGAGCACTCCTTCTCAATGGTGTTACTGTTTCAGAAATTTTGCGCCTTTTCCTTGGACCTTGCTCATTCTTCACTGTTCCACAATTACAATCCCCTTCTTGCTCCCTCAAAACCCCGACATTAAGATGGCAACTTTCCTGCACCAATTTCTCCTTCAGGATATCTGTGCGACCTTCAAAACTGCCATTCTCCCTTGCGCTGATCACCAAATTACCATTCTCCTCCAACTTCATTGACTCTGGAATTCTTTCAAGACCCTGAGAACAGTCTTTTTCCCCGAATCCATTAGACAACCCACCGCACATCCGATTTCCCAGCAAAACGCCATTTTCCATAACAATCTTATCGAGGACCTCGTCCAAATCCTCAACAACTCTCGCATCCCCTTGATTTGACTCCGCTATTCGCCTTTTCTTCGGTCTCCGGCCGCGATTACTCCTCCTGGCGACGACGGTGGGCGGCTGCTCTCCCATTTCCATCAGCAACGACGCGATCTCCTCGAAATCCACTTCCTCCGAGTCCCCGTCCTCGTAGAGCACCTTGAAGTAGCCAGCCGCAACATCGTACGACTCCACGACGCCATTATACGTCCCGAAACCAGGAAATTTCTTCCTCACGGTCCTCCCTACAAGCTCCATCTCGGCCCCTAAAAATCTAGGGTTTCCCGATTAAATCCTCAAAAACCTAATCCAATCCAATCGTAACAAAGAAGAAGAACGAAAACGACAACAATAACAGCAAACCGAACAAGAAAGAGAAGAGATCGAGACGAAGGAGGAGAAGAAGAGAAGGATCTTTGTCTCTCTTTCTCTTTCTCTTTCGCTCTCTCTCTCTTCTAATTTCTTCGGAGCAACGAATTGGGGGAAGCCCGTTTCTGATGACCCGACGGGACATTGTAAGTAGTAAATCCTTCGTATCGCGAAATAAGGAAATGCCATCAATGTAGCCTTATATGGAGTTTACTCCGCGGTTAAATCCTCGAATGGACGATCCAGATACAATGGACGGAGAGATCGGGCCGATCTTTCGGTTGGAGGATTTGGTTAAGCTGTACCGGCGGAGCATTGGAAAGAAAGGGGAGGGGGGGCGGACTTGGGACTTGGAAGCGGGGAGGAAATAGTAGTGTTGATTTTCAAGTGCCAAAAGTGGAGTGGTACTCTAATAGGAAAGAGGCGTGGGATTTATTAGCCGTTAAAATTTTGGACTTGAGACTTGGGACTTGGGAGGGATTTTAAAAGTACTAGGGAGGGAATGGCAAATTCGAGTCTGTTGGGTTATCCAGTGTGAATCCCGATGCTTTAAACGATCTAATCATGAGTGAATCACGATGCAGCCCAATTATATGCTTTTTCTTAAAGAAAGTTCGAATAATAAATAAAAATAGTATCAAATATATAACAATATAAATATGCAAGCTAAAAGAAATTAGAGAAAAAAGGGCGACAATCTTAGAAAATTGTTTTTCTCTTGGCTAATACGGCGGCACCATGCAAAATAGTAACAACAATCATATAAAGAAGAGTCCGAGAGTTAGTGTATTAGCACCGCATAGTTTTATCAAGCTCACATATGACATAATACCACAGCCTACTAACAAACTAGAACACAATATAATAGACAAAAACGGCAAACGCAATAACAATCACAATACACTGCAAAATATCACAACTATAGTAGTCACACTCGCAACAACGAACATTAATAAAATAAATCATACGATGACTTGATTTGTTGCGGTAGTGAGAAAATAAATAATTTGTCATGTCATGGAGTAGACAACATAAGGCGACGGAGATATAGAAGTGGCCATCTCGAGGCAAAGGAAGACAAGCCAATGGAGTAGAGGTTGGATTGTGCTGCTAAAATAGAAGGGGAGTAGTATCAAGTTACAAATGATGAAGGATGACGTCAGAAGAGACAACTAGTATGCAAACTAGAGAAAATCTTCAGCAGTTAGGACTAACCCAAGCTGTAAGGAGGTGCTCGGGGGTGACAGATCCTAGGGTCCACCTACGAAATCGACTACTGCCAACAAAAGGATAGAAGAGGAGGAAGATGAGGAGAAAGAGAGAAATGGTCAGGTGAACAACGACGATTCTAATGACAACGAGATGAAGAGCGAGAGGGCGGTACTAATAACAAGGTGGGAATTGAGAAAGAACGGAGAGAGCTCCCAATAAAATAAAGGAAAGAGAGAGAGAGACTATATCAAGATGAAATTAAGAGGAGAAACCTCTTCTCTCCATGAGCCATATAGGCTAGAAGGAGGATGGGGGAAGAAATCCTGCTAATGATATGGTAGCATTACAGATATTAAATTTGGCGATCATTTTCGTATGTGACATTTACAACCACATGTGTACATGATCAACTATGAAAACATAATCTACTATAATACAAACTTTTTATATATAAAACATTTTAAATGATGTGAATATAAAGAAGATTAAGAGAAAATTTCTTCAAGCATTATCCGTATTGGAAACAAATAGATGAACAATGATCCAAACTTATAAGGATGGCAGGCTACATGGGCCGAAATGAGGTAGCCGAAATAGGACCTTTAGGAGCCGAACTCATGACCAAAAGAAGAAGAGGTATCAACTAGGGAGATCTTTGGAAGAATTTTAAAAGAAAATGATAAATATATATGAAATTATACTCACAGATTGGTTAATTAAAATATTAGGAAAGCAATATGTACATATATTTTTTTTATTATCATTTATGACCATGAAATATTTGAAGTAATTTTGCTCTCAAGCTGCTCGTTTATTTTGCAGTCTTCCCTACACTATAATTATAAAATACATAGTTATGAGAAATGAACCTCAGGTTATTAGATTATTAGTTCAATTCGGTTATTCAACCGGTAGGATTAGTTCCACATAATTCTAAAAATAAAAAAGTATCTACAAAAGTGATATAATTGTATGCATATCTCTCAAAATATATGTTGTTTATATAAATACTATTATGATTACTTTTCAAATTAAGTCATTTAATATATAAAGATAAAAATACCATTAACTAAAATAAATACTTGCAAACTAAAATAAAGATATTTTTATCTTTTTATATTTAAATTGTTCAAATTTTAATAGAAGTTTACTTGTATGACAGGTATTCATGCAAATTTTTTTTTTTTTTTACAATGCATGCATATAAAACTGTGTATTTTGAGCTGAGATCTATTTTAAATCGTTGCGATTTTGAGCTGTCCCTCTAAGCCAACTGTACGGTGGAGATATCAACGAGTCAAACTATTAAACTATTAGACCACTAAATATATATATTTATAATAATTATTTAAAATTAAAAATTATTATATGACCACTTGGTCACAAGGAGGGTAATCATAGATTTGGTCGGTAACCTTATCCGTCCCCATCAAACAAAGAGCAGCAGGAGGCTCCAAAAACGGAAATCACGAGAACCTATCAAACAAATAGAGCGGGATGCTACCGTCCTACCCACCTACATGTCCGACATGTGTCCTCACAAAAAAATTACGTGGAGATTTATTCGATTCCGCACACAGAATTCAAGAAACGCGAGAGCCCCGTGGTGGGTCGTACCAAGAACGAACAACCAACTATGGAAGATCTCACCCCCCCCAACCAAAAAAAAAGGTCACGAGAAGACTATATATTATTGGAATTTAGAAGCACGGAGGCTGGAACAGAGCAGACCCTCTGCAAGCTCTAATGCAGCAAATTCCTGCAACATTTTGATGAGCTCTTCCCCAGTCGTAGACTGCCAAGATTCCACACATTAAGGTTCGTCTTTTTAGCTTTTGAAGTATTAAACTCGTTATATTACAACAAATAAATAAAGCTCAGTATATATGAATGAGGACATACCTAACGTTTCACATGAACAAAGTGGGGGCAGTATGCTGAGCTCTTATTTAGCTTAGTTGCTGCAGCCAAGCGCCAAAAGATTACAAACTCCAAGTTGTTTAATGCCAGCTCCATGCTGTAGCACTGTTGCATTCTTTTGAGGTGGCCTGCATGGATGATAGATGCCATTCTTTTGTTGCAAAAGGCCAAATCCTGAGAGCGAGCTAGCGAGCTATATATATATATATAAATTAATTTTGATCGTCACCAAAGGCAACAGAGCTGTCTTCCTTCTACAACTCTACGAGACCCAGCCATGGAAGGCAAAGCGAGAGCTATAGTTCTATGTCTTGTCTTGCTGTTGCTTTTCTCTGGAGGAGGACAGGTAGATGAGAGAATGTTAGAATATAAAAGAAAAGAAAATTTTCTTTCTTTCTTTCTTTCTTTCTTCTTCTAATCAATACATTGGGAAATTAATGCAGGCAAACTACTCTCAAGCACCAAGTGCTCAGCCAGGGAACTCCTCCCGTGGCCCAACGCCACAACCCATCAGATTCCCCATGGTACGTAACATCCAACCAAACAACTTCCATTAACAACCGTTTACTCTTCTCTTTTAGAACCTAATAATTAAGTAAACCAACTATGACCATTCCTGCATTTACAGTATGGAGTCACTCAAGGGAGCCTCCATCCCCAGGGTACGTACACCAACTCTCTCAGATATCGATCGATATCATGAATGATGAATCTAACAATATATATATGAACACTTTGCGACGCAGAATGCCCCGGCCGCTGCGCAACCCGGTGCTCGGCCACCGCCTACAAGAAGCCATGCATGTTCTTCTGCAAGAAGTGCTGCTCCAAATGCCTCTGTGTGCCTCCAGGGACGTATGGAAACAAGCAGTTTTGCCCTTGCTACAATGACTGGAAGACAAAAAGAGGAGGACCCAAGTGCCCATGAGTGATGAGGATGATATTATCTATATACATATGTCACCTTTGTATATAACTGCTTGTAATTTTATAATAATCCTTTCTAATATGGTAGGAGTGCAGACGGTTTAGATGCTTGTTAGAAGTTTAGTTGGAAGGAGTTGCATGAAGATGTTTATATTTTTTTCAATTATTTTGATGCAGATGAGTTGTTTTCTTGGATATATGCATATATGTTGCTTGACAGATAGTTGTAATATTATTTGAATGGTGTTGATGAGTCCTTTAAATGTCATTAGTTGCAAACATATATTTATGTCAAAGCTAAATAACCAAAAAAGAAGAAGAAGAAATAATAGTATGAATAAGTTAAGTGGCATATAATCATTGATCGATTTCTTCCAGAGCCATACATGATATTATGAAACATTAAGTACTTACATGTAAAAGTATCAGGTATCTGGTAGAGATTTGTAAATTCTAAGGGGGGTAAATGTAAAAGAACCATTGAAACTTTCGAACACGAGAAATGAAGAAAGGGCGGGCCAACGGCATCCAAGCCCTAGAAATCCTTGCGCTCCTCCGGCATCCAATGGGAAACCTTCCGATCCAATTCTTTCGTGAAACCTAATCTCCTTTCTCCACTCGACGAGGTGCTTCCCTAATGGAGGACAAGCGGCCGGTCCGCTGCAAAGAGAACGAGGAGATCGCGCTCTTTCTTTGGAGCAAACGGCAAGAGTTGGCGGATACCAATAGGATATCTGATAATCTTGATGGGACGATCTCGAAAGCCTACCGCAACATATGCGACGCCAAAACTCCGATCAAGACCCTCAAAGATTTGTCCCAGATCAAGTAAAGAGTGGCTTTTTATATTTGAATTCAAGCCTAATTCTTGGTTTCTTGATAATTTGAAGGATATTCTTGCTAGGGGTGTGGGTCAATGGATCTTGAGGCTCATGAAAGGGTTCTTTCCGGAGGCTAGCTCTGATTCATCTCTTTCTAAAAACGTGTCGCGGGAGATAGGTAATTGTTCTCGGCCCAGGCTTTGTCTGTTATTGGTGAAATTTAATGGAATTTTCTGCTTTTCTGAAAGTAAATTATTTGACAGGAAAGAAGACTAAAGGACCAAAGCGCTACCTACCGCAGAAGAACTCGGTGACATATGCCTTGTTGATTACCCTTTACAGGTATATAACATTTTAATTTCTTTAATATTATGTAATTATGGATTTAATACAACTGTTTCTTCCTTTTTCAGGGAAATGGCAAATGGGAAAAGTTTTATGAAAAAGCAAGAACTTATTGATGCTGCTGAAGCAAGTGGGCTGTCGAGAACTTCTATTGCGTGAGTTGTTCTATTTATTAGTTGATGTTTGCAATTCTAAAGATGCTTTTGGATAGAGATAAGTTCTTGATTCTTGTCTGTTGTTTTGGTCATCAGGCCAGATAAGAGTAAAGGGAAACCTGGGCAATTTGCAAGTTCACAGAGGGACTGGTATACTGGATGGAACTGCATGAAGACATTGATATCAAAAGGATTAGTTGTGAAATCTAGCTGTCCAGCAAAGTAATAAGTCATTCACTTCTTTCTTTTTATTGTTTTTATTATTCCTTTCCTAACCAATGTAGGGTAGTTGTACAGAAAGATTTGAATCTATTGACAGTTGTTCCTTTGTAGCTTGCTGAGGCTCCAATATTTAAGGAGGCATTCTCACTTTGCTCAGATTCGTAGTTAGCGGAAAAGATGGATTTGCCCTTTTTGATTTATGTATTTCTCTTGCTAGATCAAGATTCCATGCTCAAAAGATGTACTCTACAGTATTAGTATTTAACAAGCACTGATCGTACTGTCATGAACTTTAACATATCATTCACGTACAAACTCATGCAGTGCAGCATGCATTTGATAAGAAAATTGCCTTGTCGCATCAGGCCACTAAGCATGAACATTCTGATTATTCAGTCAAGTACACTCAAGGTATTTTAAAGAAGGGTTCATAAAATACAAGTTAGCTCCACACTAAAGCTTGGAAATATGTGACAACCAGCAACTCAAAATTCTAGGTAGTGAGTTTATAAAATTAAGGAAATTGGTATATCACTAAGTGTTGTATTTGGTGTTATTTACTATATTTTTTTTGTTTGTGGAATTCAAAGTACATGATACTATTAAATGTCTCTATACCACATTATGGAATGAATTGAAGAATTAATTATTTTCTCTTTAGGATGCTTATAAGGTTATAATATTCCTCCACTATGGGGGATCTCAAATTTGATTAACTGTATGAGAACTATTTTGTGGAGTATCTCTGGTTCCCCTTTCTCCATAAAATAAGAGTTGGATGTGGAGCAATGAAAGATTATTATTGAGACTTGAGAGGGCATTTCTGGAAGATTGTCCACATTATGGTTAATCCTTTTGGTAGGTATTTTGACTGGACAAAATGTTGTTCAAATTATTTCCTCAAGTTGTTGTTTGGAAACAAAGGGAAAAGAGACGGTCACTGCGGTCAAACATGCTTTTCTAAATCTACATCAAAATAAATTGGATGCATTTTCTTGTGCTAATGACCTCTTTTTGTTGTATACTAACTGCAATGGATTTTACACCTTTCTGCTTGCAATTGACCGTCCATCATTCTATTATTTTTCAACAGGAGCAGATATAGAGTCTCGATGAGTTTTTTGATTAGTTGGTATATAGCTGATTGATATCTTATCTTCTAATGACCTGTCCTTAAGTTATTTTATTGGTTGCCTTGTAATTGAGCTCTTATAATTTTGAGTATTGTACAGCTTAAAATTCACTAGCTAATTCTGAATAGGTATATGCTAACTCAAGAAGGGCAAGAAGCTGCACGTGATTGCCTCTCAAGATCTGGATTAGGTGATCCTGCTGGATGCTTTACTGATAGTGGATCTCACAATTCGCTTGATGGGAGGAATTCTGCTAATTCAGAGGTTCTTTCTGCTTCTTCTTATCACGAAACACTGTCACAATTAATGAATTTAAGCTGTCAAATGGAGCTAAAATATTTTCCAAAAGTTCTCATGCTAGTCGCATTATCATTTTGGATCTTGAATTTTTTTACATTTGTGTTTCTTTATATTTTGGTAATATCTTTATTTCTTCTTGATATACTGATGTAAAAAGTCGTGGATTTTTGTTAAGGACATTTCATTATCCTTTCATCTTTATTCAACTTTGAAGGTTTGTGATGTAGCCTCTTGTTGATTTGACATATCACTGACCTATCATGTTTTAGCTTCAAGATAGTGGCTATAAGCATGCACACTATGTAATGCTCATATTGAGAACCCAATTGCGATTAAATGCTTATTGCTTAATAGTGGTCACCACTTTCATTTCCTTTTCTTCTTGGCAGAACCTCCAGATTGGACAAGTCGACCTTTCTGATTCTAATTCTGATTCTGATTCTGATTCTGATTCTGGAAAACTTCCTGGACAGAACTGTCCTTCAGAGTTAACTGCATGCATCTCTATAGATGTAGGTATGCTTATCTTTAATATATTTTCTGAAGAATTACAGGTTTAGGAGAGGACCTTATGTAGATATGTCCTATGGTGGAATGTGCAATGTTTCTCTAGTTTCTTCTTTCTAATTTTGTTCCAACTATTTGGTGCAGAGAAGAGACAAAATAGTAATTTTACCACTTCATATTGTGCAACTTCATCTTCTGCTGGTTCAGCTAGGAGATCATTCAATCTGAGAGCTTGTAATTCATTTGTATGTATGCCTACTTTCTTACTTTAAATTATGGATTTGAATATCTAATAGCCAAATTATGTGATTTTTTTTAATTTGAGATATAATAAGTTAATAACTTAATGTTTTTCATTCAGGGTTCTGTAATAAACAACACATGCAGTAATAATTTGATGGAGGGATGCATGAATTCTCTTGCTATGCCTCCTCGTAGATTTGGAGAGAAATTTGAGGAAATCTATCATGTTATCTTGATTCTGGACGATCGGGAAAACTTCGGGTTAGTATGACATAGTAAAGATACTACTAATTCACAATCATTGGTTTATACACATTATGTTTGTTTAAAGTCTATAGTTTCTTTTGTTTTCTTTTTGCACCATTACTATCTTTTTGCCAATGAATCAGTTCTCAAATACCGTAAGTTTTGTTCAAATTGTATATGAATGATTTTAAACTTGATTGATATTCGTAGTAAGTTCATATTGATTTCTAAACCTAGCTTTGGTGGGCCTTTGGTTCTACTGTGTCTGTAATTACGCAAACATTGTATGTGCAAAAACAAGACAATTTAAAATCGACGATCACGAGATGGAGACAACTAGAGGATCCACTATCAACATAATAGAGTATATTATGGAGATATTCACTCAAACCCAAATCCCAAATCTATAAATCTCACTCTAATACAAAATAGCATCCAAATGGGAATAACAAGCTATCCTAAAGCAAAATGATCCCCTCACAATTATAAGAATGAAAGGGAATAAGATTTGATAGAGAATATGCCAAATGGAGAGATGAATCCAATCCAAAAGCTCCTCATTGAAATCTGTGTGATAACCTTTCACCTCTCTTTCTCGTGGTGCTATGATGATCTTATGTTGTAAACCCTGGAAAAGTGTGTAAAGAATATTTATATCCTTTCCAAAATAGCCTCCAAGTCAGCCTCAAATTGTTGAGTCCTTGGGGAGTCCGAGTAGCCTTGCAGACATTCCAACACTTGGTACATATTGCACGGTACTTTCTGGTCCGTTTGAAGTCTCTTCGAACGATGTTCTCTGCCACTTCGAATGGTGCCAGTTATTTGAACACTCTTCACATGGCAGGACACAGCATCGTTTTGCATGGCTGTCTAAATGTGTGAAGGGCCACTCAAATAACACCTCTCAAAGGTGCAGGTCACCTTACAGATTCTTTGTTGGGAGAAAACAATATAAGGGGATTTTTATAAGCTTACACTGCTTTTCATCCTTATCTTCTATTCCCATGGGAGAGGATGTGATAAGGTGGTCTAATGATGGCCTGTGATGATTGATGAGTAATTATTGAGGATCAAATGCTGGTGCTTCTCTTAAAGAGAGGAGAAAATGGTGGATGGTGTTTATCTAGATCTCTTATCAAGGTTTGCTATCCCTTATCCCATCCCACCCTCAAGGTGCGATGGCAAATCGTGATAAATTAAAATAAGTAAACTCCCCCATTATCAATGTCAATAATTCATTGGCACAATATGTATCCACGCCAACTATGCTGCTGAGTTGACATGATATTTGAGGCATGAATCCATGATTTCTTCCATCTGGACAAGTTGTTGGTTAAACTGTATGGATTTCTTGATTGACTGGCTTGTTCATTGGTTGAAATGGAAATCCCATATATTATTTGAGCCTTATATGGCTCAAAAAGTGAATGCATTTGGCAAAAGGAACTTCCAAGGCCCTAAAGAATTGTAATAATGGACTTTTCTGATCATGCTGCCATCTTGGTAACTACCCTGTTAACTAGCATCAACCTCCAGATCTTATTGATCAAATGATCACATTTACTATTCTTCTTGTTTGGGGTTTGAAGTATAGTTGAACTGTAGAGGAAGTAGTGACCCACTGGAATTAATAAATGAATTATGGAAGTCAGAAGAAATTTTATAGTTTTATCATGTTCTCTATTATTGATTCCCATCAATAGCTGGTTTTATTACTCCTTTTGCAGGACTATTTAAAACTCACTATATTAATAAAGTTAGCTCTGTAATATCAGAGTTTACTTGTTTGTAATTGTTGGTTATTTTATAGCCTGTTGTGCAGCTTATGCTTAAATGGATTCTGATTTCTCTGTGCATAACAAAAGTTCATTACTTAATTTTATCTTTGCCCACCTAAAGTACATGCCTTCTTTGGTCTACAATAAAATTTTAAGTGTCAGCAAACTGCTCACTCTTCCTCTATGGTTGTAGGTCTCGTTCAAGCAAAGTCGTTGATAATATATATTCTCAATTCAAAGTCTTTGTAGAGGTTAGTAAACTTTATGGAAACATGCTATATTTCTTAATGACTGTAGGCAGGTAAAGAATACAGGAGTTCTAGTACCAAGACAAGAATTAGTTACTAATAAGTTGAACCATGCTTAGATACTCACAAACTAGAATTTCTTCTATGATTTTGTACCTCTTCTTTCTTCTTTTTCCTTTTTTCTTCTATTAGTTTTCTAGACTATTGTAGAGATGTTTGGGTGCTACCAAAATAATTATATAATGTTAAGGTCTTTGTAGTTTGTATCTAGTTATTTACTTTTAAGATGTCCTGGTGCCAACTAGTAGGCTTACTTTTGCTAGCTCAAACTTCTTGTACTGCATTCAATAGAAAATGATAGATGTCAAACATGTAAATGATATGAAGGGCTAAATGCCAAAATAATGTAAATAGGAAATAAGAGGTTCCAAAATAGCTAAATCAATTACATGGCCCTCATTCATAAAAAAAGCCTTAGGTATCCTAAATCGTTTTCATTTGTCCTAACTCCTAAGTTTGCCACATCATATAAACACTATACTATAATATAGTACTTTTATGGTGGGTATTTAACTGTTTACAATGTTCTTAAAGTTTAAAAGTAGTTGGCAGATAGTCATTGATCCCTTTTCATTTAGTGGAGACTGGATGTAAAGATTGAGCCAAAACTATTTTGTGTAAAGACAAACTAAGCATTAAATGGGAACTCACAAGGTAAGAAGATTGGAGGAGACTACTGCCTTCCATTTATCTAGTTAGTTTAACAAGGTTCTACGCAGGCTAAAAATTGATGCTATACATATGTTTCTTGTTTTATATTACATGCCGCTGTGCTTTTTATGTAGATAGAATTCTCCTTTCCTTTTTCTTTTTATCTTAGGAGACTGAATACCTTAGTGAGTAAATATCTTACATGATATCTTGGATCAGTTGTAGGGCTGTCAAAATAATCGAGCTCGCAAGAGCTCGGCTCAAGTTTGGCTCGAAAGTGAGCCGATTCAAACTTGATCTACAGAACAAGCTCGAAATTAATTTTGAGCCGAGCTTGATCATGAGCTGTAGGTGTATCACTTATATAATATATATTTGTCTAGATTCTCTTAGGAACTATTGGTATATCTCATGCATGAAGAATAAAATTGATCTTTTTGGTCCTTGAATGCTTCCAAAACTTATGATTTTGTAATTGATAATTCTATATGCATCATATCGCATCAGGTTAGACGCTTGCCTATTGGCGATGGAATTTGGATTGCACGACATAGGCAGCTTAATAAGGAGTATGTGCTAGACTTTGTCGTTGAAAGGAAAAGGGTCGATGATTTATGCAGCTCGATCAGGGATAATCGATATAGAGATCAGAAATTGAGGTTACAGGTGTTTGCTCTTAACCTATGTAAAATAATAAGCTTGATATTTAATATTCCACTTTCTTCTATTTACTTCATATTACTTCTTACAGTTAAGATGATTCTACTTTCAACTCGACATATATGAATGAAAAATGAGCAACGAGAGTGAAATACTGAAATAAATGTATATTGTTGTCATCCAATAGATTATTTAAGGAGTTATGTGAATTCTAGGGATGGATGGGATGCTTCAAGTCATGATATGACAAGCATGTTATTATTTATATGTGCATACATGTTTGCTTTGCTCCTGTATACCTTTTCTCATGTTATTTGTTTACTTTGTAGAGGTGTGGACTTAGAAAGCTGATATATCTGGTGGAAGGTGACCCAAATTCTTCGGAAGCTGCAGAAAGTATTAAAACAGCGTATGCACATTATATTCGTTAATTGCTATTGTTGTGAACTATAATATTGAGCTGATATTTACTTAATGTTGTCCTTCCATGATCCCATCTATAAAATTACACTATTCCTGTGCTAATAGATGCCATCAGATATGCAAGCACAACATCGGGCTGCAAATTTGTTTGTTATCTTGGATTGAGGCTAATATTTGGCAAGGGATGTGTGACTTGTTATCAAAAGCATCGAGTATATGATTCCTCTGAAGAATGTTTTTGATTTAGCGTACCCCAAGGAACTTGTAGTGTGTTTAACATTAAAAAAGATTCTGAATTGTGTTCAAACTCTTATGGATATGTGATCTGATTCCAGTGACAGCAGGAGGTGGTTAGAAAAATGAATTGACAAGTGCTGTGAAGAGGACTGTGCGATACATATCATGAAATAGGACTACATTAATTATCGAAACTTTCTATTGTTTTATTCCTACATTAATGATATATCTAACAGCTGCAATCTGTGTCCTTTTTTCCTGTTTACTTCTCCTCGTAGATACATCAGATAGTTACTTTGCATATAGAATGATAGTTCAATCTCCTGATCCCAAGTACTTTTGTATTTCCAGATGTTTCACCACAGAGATATTGGAAGGATTTGATGTGCAGAGGACAACTGGGTTTGCTGATACCATGAGGAGATATGGCTACCTTACACAGTCAATAGTGCAGTACTATAACACACACTTCTGTGATGAATCTAAAAGTTTTAGACTTTGTCTGTCCTATGACGAGTTTGTTAGGAAATGTCAAGATCTTGAGAAGATTACTGTTAGAGATGTATTTGCCCTCCAACTAATGCAGGTGACTCTTTACAATCTCCAGCATTGCTGCTTTTACTTGTGCCAAGTGCACCATATTTAGCAGAGTAGTAAATATTTATAATAAGTTTCTTCTATTCTGTGAGATATTGTCTTCATGGTCTTCTTGTTTCTATTTTCTGGCAAATGTGAGATCTATAACTTTGGTCATGGTTTGTATTATGTTAATCCAGGTTCCACAAGTAACAGAAGAAGTTGCCCTTGCCGTCACTGACATTTACCCGACTGTTTTATCACTTGCTCGAGCATACTCTCAGCTCGTAAGTAATCTGTCTTGCTTGAACCCTTGATCTCTTCCTGAACTGGGGACCATGTAATAATTTTCATGAAGTGCTTAGGCTATGCACTTTTTTATAGACATATTTTAGAATAATATTAAAGTTGGAGCCATGGGAATTCTACACATTTTTTTATTATATCATTGACTAATGTATGATTGTGCTTGATTACAATGTCAAGGAGGGAGATGTTCGTGCTCAGGAGGAGATGTTAAAGAATAAGAGTAAAATGATAAGCATAGCCGCTAGCAGAAATATTTTCAAGCTGGTGTGGAGTACATAGAGATGGCAATCTCTTGGTGCTCCAAGTTGACTACTGAGGTTAGATGAATTCAGATGATATCCTTGTTATCATATTGATGATATGATTTATTTTGGAAAATCTTTTTTCTTGTTAACTGATAGCCTATAGGCTTGTATAGTTCCTTCTCTGTGTGAACAAAGAGACATGCTGTACAGCAAAAGATATTTGATTCTTATTTTCCTTGATATCTCAGTGCACCTATCATGATTAAAGTGTGAAAAACTGCTTCTTGGGATCGCTTGAAGATTCGGAAATGTGTGGCCTAGCTGCTATCATTCTGGTCAGATAATACTAAGCCTTTGTTTTTAAATTCAAACCAGGATTGTGAGGGCTATACTGCTTTAGTATCGAAACAATAACATATCTCAAAATTAGTTTAGCAATACCCATTATTCTCTCTCATCTTCTCTACTATTTAATATTTTATCTACGAACTTTATCGAAAAAAAATCTAATATAACATTTTATTTTTTTAATAAAGACATCACTTTAATCTCTCCTCATCTATTCATTATAGGATATAATTTATTTATTTATCTGCTAAAATATCTCCTATATTTGCTACCTTTTCATATCTTATTAAGTGTGGTCATGATTCATGACGCCACTAAACCAGTTTACATTCGAACACTATATAAGTAGAAAGCAGTTCAAGCTAATTTATTTAAATTTAATTTATAGCCATAGATAAGGTTCATTCATAAATTATTGCCTTGTTCTTATTATTCTATTGGACATGAAATATTCCCTTTTTCTTTAATATAAGAGAGAAAGAGAGAGAGAGAGAGAGAGAGAGAGAGAGAGAGAGAGAGTTAGCACTTAGCAGTTAGCACCAAAAGAGTAGTACTAGAAACAAAGCCAAATATGAATGATCCTTAGTTCCTTGTCCATATGAGTTGAAATCCACAATATATAACAACACTCTATGACACTGCCCTCAGCTTTGAACAGGAGTCATTTGGTCCTACCTCTTTGTGCGTATCTGCTTGTTTTCTGGCTAACCATTTTTGTTCGTAGTATCAAATGTTTAGGAGGAGCCAAGCAAGCAAGAAGAGAAGAACAAATGGCGAGGAGAATTCTCTCCCTTCCCAATCCCCCCCCCAAGTATTATGACCCACCCACCATCACAAGCTCGTGAAAGCCACCCATTTAAAGCTTCGTACGGACCGATGCCAACCTTTCCAAATCCCTTGCGACAAAAGCCCCAAGTGTTTGTCCTTTTATCCACTAACTTAGCCCACTCTTCTAATAACAACAAATACAAACTAATCCATCTTCTTTCGTTTTTTTTTTTCTTTTTTTTTTTTACCACTCCTACCGTTACTTTAACACTATGTGTATATATATATATAATAGAGATGATTATATACAGTGATAGTTCTGGAGGTACTATTGGATTTTTCAAAGAACAGTAGAATTAGATTATTTTAACGTGGGAAGTCAAAATAATCACACAATGTAGAGCGAGATCTAGCTAAAATAGTGTATGTGATGTTGTTATTGATCCACACAAAAAAGAAAAAGAAAAAAGTCGTAAAGATCTGGGGTGCTGTCACATTCTTATACCTAACTGTGATTTGAATGAGGTAGTCACATGTGGTGTTTTTGGAAAGTCATCTCTAAGATAGCTTAGTCATGCATAAGTGTGATCAACGTAGCAACCACGTTAGTGCCGCCACCGTCATGAGTTGTGTCATTTGCACTAAAATTCTTTTGAGTCTTTATAATATATATATATATATATATATATAGACTAATTAATTTTAGTAAAGTTTAAAGTTTATAGGGTTGCTGGGTTGACCTTAATCCCAAGTAAATTACTCTAGAAAAATTGTATGGTAGTCAATTAGGTTGATGCTTGGTAATACGATAATTTAAACGAGTAGCTCATTAATGTAATGCTTAGTCAACGACACACTGCTTAAAAAAATAAAGAAAATGTGTTTAGTGTAAAAAATATACACACTCAATTCCTAAAACATATGAATGAACCTTTTTTTGATACGTATTAGGAAAAAAAATAATATACACCTACGGCTCATATGCGTGACAACTCCCAAATTCTAAATTCCTATTTGGAGAGTTGTGCATTAATTGCACATTAGGTCGTCATGAATTATACACGCTTCACTATTCATAACCTTATAGAGAAAAGTGAAAACCATTGGTGTTCTAGTTAAATAAGTGCCCCTAAAATTCAAATCTAAAAATAGTCAACATAAGTATATTTAACCTTTTAGCAATCATAAGTAGCAATATAGATAGGTCGGTACCACCCCGCACCTGGAGATTATGAGATTGAACTATAACATGGACAAAAAATAATAATTATTTATTTGTAAGTATAGGTAAATTTAACGGCTCGGTTTAGTTAAGCGATTTAGCTTAGGTTTGATGGTTCGGCAATATAGTGGCTCTGAAGATTAGTCTAACAGCGTGGCAACTTATAATAGTGTCTCAGTAATATTTAACCTAAAAGTTTGATTCGATAATATAGCATTATTAGTGCAGTAGCTCGGTGAAATGACTTATGTGTGACTGATTTAATAAGAGGGTGGTCTAGTTATCCAGCTCATTATCTTATATATTCCGACATTTAGGTACCTTTATATCCCAATAAATTAGCCCTTTATACAAACTATATTTAGTCTACGTGCTCTTGAATAATTAAAAAATATATATATTAACCATTTGGGCATAATTATGTAATTTACTTATTTTATGCCGGATTGAACCTCGTATATAACTCTAGGGACACGACAAAACCATGCCAGATATCTAAAGAGATAGATTGATATATTTCTTCTAATATAAAGTTACCAGCCAGCTGTTGCATCTTTAAATGTCAGATTTGGCTTACTAACAAATTGG